>NC_092829.1:34287178-35682594 GCF_039878825.1 Excalfactoria chinensis | reverse complement strand
TGGCAGAACTATTGAGAAAGTGTGAACTCAAGGTAGTAGATCAATACATGAATGAAGGAGACTGCCAAATCTTAATCCACCATATTGCTCGGGCTCTTCGGGAGGACCTTGTTGAACGCATCCGACAGTCTCCCTTCCTCAGCATCATTCTGGATGGGCAGAGTGACGATGTGCTTGCTGACACAGTTGCAGTGTATGTGCAGTACACAAGCAGTGATGGGCCTCCAGCAACTGAATTCCTGTCTCTTCAGGAACTGGGCTTTTCTACAACAGACAGTTACCTCCAAGCATTAGACAGGGCCTTTTCCAGCCTGGGAATTCGATTGCAGGATGAGAAACCAACTATTGGCTTGGGTGTTGATGGTGCTAATATTACTGCCAGCCTGAGAGCAAACTTGTTCATGACAATCAGAAAGACTTTGCCGTGGCTTCTCTGCTTGCCCTTTATGGTACACAGACCCCATTTGGAGATTTTGGATGCAATCAGTGGGAAAGAACTGCCATGCCTGGAGGAGCTGGAAAACAATCTGAAACAGCTGCTCAGTTTCTATCGTTACTCTCCCCGACTCATGTGCGAGTTGAGGGTCACTGCTTCCACCCTGTGTGAGGAGACTGAGTTCTTGGGTGACATTCGAGCAGTGAAATGGATCATCGGGGAGCAGAATGTGCTCAACGCTCTCATCAAGGATTACCTTGAGGTTGTGGCCCATCTCAAGGATGTCAGCGGCCAGACCCAAAGGGCAGACGCTTCTGCGATTGCCTTGGCCCTCCTGCAATTCCTGATGGACTACCAGTCAATTAAACTTATCTACTTCCTGCTGGATGTGATTGCTGTACTTTCACGTCTTGCCTATGTCTTCCAAGGGGAGTACCTTCTTGTGTCGCAAGTGGATGATAAAATAGAGGAAGCTATTCAGGAGATCAGTCGGCTAGCAGACTCACCAGGGGAGTACCTTCAGGAATTTGAGGAAAACTTCCGTGAAAGCTTTAATGGCATTGCTGTGAAAAACCTACGGGTGGCTGAAGCCAAATTCCAGTCAATCAGAGAAAAGATCTGCCAGAAGACCCAGGTGATCCTAGCCCAAAGGTTCGACTCTCGTAGCCGGACATTTGTGAAAGCCTGTCAGGTATTTGACCTTGCAGCTTGGCCCAGAAGCACTGATGAGCTCATGAGCTATGGGAAGGAGGATATGGTACAAATATTTGAACACCTGGAGACAGTCCCGTCTTTTTCCAGAGAGGTTTGCAGAGAGGGAATGGACACCCAAGGGAGTTTGCTGATGGAGTGGCGAGAACTCAAGGTGGATTATTATACCAAAAATGGTTTTAAAGACTTACTCAGTCACATTTGTAAATACAAACAGAGATTCCCTCTCTTAAATAAAATAGTTCAGATCCTCAAAGTCCTTCCCACCTCATCGGCCTGCTGTGAGAAGGGGCGCAACGCCCTGCAGAGAGTGCGCAAAAATAACCGCTCTCGGCTCACACTGGAGCAGCTCAGTGACCTGTTGACGATTGCTGTCAACGGGCCGCCCATTGCCAACTTTGATTGCAAGCGGGCACTAGATAGTTGGTTTGAGGAAAAGTCAGGCAATAGTTACGCGCTGTCAGCTGAAATGCTGAGCAGGATGTCATCTCTTGATCAGAAGCCGATGTTGCAGAGTGTGGACCATGGCTCTGAGTTTTACCCCGATATTTAGGAAGGAATGCCTCAGATCAGAAAGCTGTTGAATAATTTTTTTTTTTTTAATCTATACTCTAAACTTTGATATATTATATAAAGTATATATATATATATTATATATATTAAGGAAAAACCCACACTGAAAAGTTTAAAATTAAGACGATGTGCGTCTGATAGAAGCTAAGCAGAATTTTAAAGATTGAGACAATGTTTAGAAATTTACTGGTGTCTCCGACCATGGCAGCTGCAGTGTAGGTGGCAACATTTCATTCTTTAGAAGCATGTGCTGGGGCCATACTCTACATGTTCAAACCTAACAATCTATAAGCTAGATGACGGGTCTTTGTCGGCCTTCTCCTCCCGGCAGTTTCCTTTATATGTGTGTTGTCGGTTTGTTGGGTTGGGTTTTGTGTTTGTTGTTGTTTTCAGTTTCAATCTCTGCCTCTCTTTTCTTAGTTCAGTTATTGAGCCATTTGAACCTTTTGTTGACGACCGTCAGATTTCTGATTTTCGACAGAGCATCCTGTGTGTTTATGTTGTCCCTGGATCTTCCAGCTCCATCTGGTTCTCTCTGTTGGAGTGGGAGCTTTCTACACTCACAGAGACTTCTGGGATTCTGGAAAGGCTGGGACCAGGATTTTGTTTTTTTCTGATTCAGAAACAGATGCCTCCACTAAACTGTGATACCCCTTTCTCAGTTCTCCCTACTTTTGAGCTGTAGAGTAATACTTGGCTTTCAGCTCCTTTTATGATAACCGTAGTACCAGTTTATCATACGTATATTATAACATGATGTCATGTGCAGACTATAAAATAGCAAAATAGAGAAGGCAGGGGGAAATTTTTGCATTTATATTTTTATATTGTAGGAAATAAATATATATATATATATATACACACACACACACACACAACTATTCATACAAAACCAGGGCTGCTGTGGAAGCTAGACAGCCAATGAGTCAAGAGCCATTTCTGGGCAGAGATTCAAAGGCTTAAAAAAAATTATATTCTAATTTACGTTATTTATACTATGTCTTTATAATCCTAGACTGTTGTGGGGGTTTTGTTTTGTTTTGTTTTGTTTGGAATAACTGAAAGAAAAACCTGCTGCAGTTTGGTGGCAGGGGCTATCAATGCAAGATTATCTTGGATTATAAACATGTGATGATGTCCTGTAAAGGTTCACGTATTCTCTTGTGACCAAGGTAACATGTTCCACAGCACAGCAGACTGATGACAGCAGGAAGAAGGGATGCTCTGCTTCTTCCTGTGAAATATTTCTTCCTTTCTTGAAGGGATGCAGAGTCCAGCCAAAATGTGAATAGGGGACTTGCACCTTCTATCACAGAGGAGATTGTTCTGTGGGCTTGGGGTTCTTGTCTTTTTATTCTTTTAAAGTAAATGAGCTCCACATGTTCACACAGTATCACTTCAGGTTAGAAAAGCAAAAAAAAAAAAAAAAAAAAAAAGGCAAAAAAAAAAAAAAAGAAAAAGAAAGAAACTAACAAGGTGCAAAAACTCCACAGATGCTAGTGCCTTGCCCCGCTGATGTGGCATGGACAGCACCAACCTGACCAGACCATCATGGGAGTGAGAAGCTGTTGTTCAGAAGGTCTCCGAGCTGACAAGTTCTCACTTCCCAGAGGGATGAGCTTTGTGCCAAGCTGTGTTGTTTGGAAACGTGATGGTGGTATCAGCAACACTGAACCTGTCCTTTCTCCTGTTACCCCCCTGCCCTTGGTCTTGGTGCTAAGATATCTCTAGAACCATTGCTGCTAGTTGATAGCTTTTCATTTATATAAATATATATATATATATAATATTATTTTATTTTTTAAACTTTTTCATTTGTTTTCAATGGAGATGTAGCATGTTTGGAACCGATCTCTCTTGGAGTCACTTTCACTGCCAGGGTTCACACACTGTCTTCCCCGGGAAAACACGCACTTCTACCTAGATCTCACCTCCCACTAACCCATTTGCCCTCAGTAGACCTGCACAGTGGATACCACTGTGCAGCAAAGCCACTGCACACCACATCAGCTCTCAGACTCACGGACACAGCTCAGCTGGTGTTTGTCAGAGCTTTGGAAATGCTTCCCCTCTATCCCTGTGGAGAGGAGGAAAGGTGGAGCCTGCTTAGAGCGCTCACAGGGCAAACCCTTCCGTCCTCTGCCCTGGCTTGGCCCCATAGCAGTTGAAGAAGGGGCAGAGCAGCCCCTGCAAGGCCGGTGGGCTGCAATCTGTAGCACTTACTCACTTTCCCCCATGCTGTACCTCAGATTACACGTGCTGCCGATTTCTGGCTCATTGGGACAGTTGGAGCAAACGTGCCAGGGCCCCTGGTTTGCCTCTTGTAGCCTTCAGGCATGTCTCAAGCTAGGCCAGGGCATTAAGTCTAGGTATCAATATGCAACACCTAGTGAGCAAAAAATGGTTTTATTTGTATAAACTGTTTTTAATTACAATTTTTTTCCTGCCTTTCCCAATAAGATATGTGATTAAATTGACCCATTTATCTAAAGGAGCAAGAGTTAAGCTGGAAACCCTCTGGCACAGTGAGCAAGGCAGCTCTTTGTGTGGTCACAGCACAGGGATCTCTGTGCACAAGATGTCTGTGGCTCTGCTGATGGTGCTGCCTTAAATCTGCCAGAGCTGTTTCCTGCCAGGGAACTGGCAGGTCCTCCCATTAGATACGATTTGAGGAGATGTAAAAAGCAAAAAGCAAGTCCCTGTAGAAGAATTGCTGCTTCATGAGCCTCTGGCCCAGAGATGAGCGAGGTAAACTTGGATGTTTAGAGACAGGCAGATGGGGAAAAGTGCTCCTGCTCAAGTGTGCACAGATGCATGGGAAACTGGGGCAGAGGGAGTAAAAATAACAAGAAGAGACTTTCTGTAAGCTGCACTGGGTGCTAGGGAGGCTGGCAAGGCAATTTCCCTCCTCCCCTGTTTTTTTAATTTACTTCTTTGCTCAACTCTGTACCTCTTTGTGGGGGAGAAAAGGAAATGATCTGCTTTTCTGTTTGTGACACTGAAAGCTCCTTGGAACATGGCTTTTTTCATGGAGGCCATCAAATGGCCTGGACTACCTGAGGGAGGGGATACTTGGCAACAGTGTCCAAGAACCTCAGTAAGCATGGGCAACATCCCAGTGCTTGTGCTGAGCCACCTGAACTGCCTGTGTGCAGCCTTTGAGCACTTCTGCTTTTTTGTTGCTGGGAAGAAAATGGTGCCCTGCCTTGATTGGCAAGGTAAAAGCCACCAGGGACTTGTAGAGAAATGATTCCTATTGTTTGTCTCTCCTTGTTGGTTGCTTTGCAAATCCCATTCCCATCAGTGACATCTTTCACCCAGGTACTTACTCCCAGTAGCAGTGGGTGGCTTTTTCTCCAGGCAGCCAGCTGAAAAAGGGAAAGCACTTGTTTCTTTTGTGATAACTCTGCATGCAATTGTGAGCAGCAGTGTCCATGGGAAGAGCATTTTCCCATGACTGGACATTGCAGTTAGCTGTGAACAGGAAAGGTCAGAGATCCCTTGCATTGGTTATGGGGGGAAATGAGAGCCTGGTGCAGCAGCAATAATGCAAACAATTCCCCATCATTCCCCATCAGAAAATAGATGCAGCCTTTGTACTAGACAAGCACAGGTGCTTTGCAAGCTTTCCCTCCAGGTTTATCCGCCTATCTCAGATCTGTAGCTATTACTCACATGGATAGTCCTGTGGATGGAAACGTGACTGCCGGCACGAGCAAGGCTGCGGGAGGGGGAGAGGAATAACAATGCAAAGCGCCCTCGGCTTTTCGGTGCCCTGCCTGGCCAGCCTTGCCTGAGAGCAGGTGTCTTTTGGTGCTCTGTGTGCAGCCCGCTCCGGGCTGTGAGGCAGGGAGGGTACCTGGAGGGCAGAGAGAGGCCGACCCAAGTGGGAGGTCGCGGTACTTCAGCTTTAATCAGTGCCTTCCTGCTGCTCTGAACAGAGGGGAAGCTGTTTTGTTATGTGTTGCTCGCAGTTTCATGAGCAGTTGCAGCAGCAGAGAGAAGGCTTTGTTTTTCTCAGATGAACTCTTTATCTTCTCCTCCCCTCCCCTTCCTAGCTAGGGCATCTGACTGTGAATAATACGCACTTCTCCAGACCCCAGAGCTTTTATTTCTGGCCTGTGGGCTTTTGGGTTGCCAATTTCCCCTACCCACTTCTTGCTCAGGCTCCTTGACTCTTACTGCCTGCTGCAAAGCAGAACCCATGAAGCACATGCAGACGTGTCCTTCTGCAGGGCTTGTCGATGGCTGGAGCAGTCAGCGCCCTCTGGCCACAAGACTGAACTCAACAGGGATAATCCTTACGGAACAAGAGACCAAAGCTCTTCCCATACCAGCAACAGCACGCGGGAGCCACGGGATGAGCGGCAGAGGGCAGGGTGCCCACGTGTCTTCTGTGCTGGGGCTTGCGCTGACCCTGGCTATGTCCCCCGTGCCGGTTGAGCTTTTGCTGATAGGAATTCTGAGTCATGATTGAGGCTCCATCTATCTCTTTCTCATAGCACAAACTCAACCAGGTGGCCCGCAGGGTCTTCGGTGTCCCGTTTCCTTCTTATCTTATCCGTATTGCTGTTTGTTTGACCAATGGGTAAAACAACCAAAACAGGCTTGCAAATAAGCAGCAACATGCTCTGCTTTTGCAGATTCCCCTCTCAGCCCTGTCAGAAGAGGTCTTAAAAGCAGAGAAATGGTACGTTGCTCCCCCAGCCATTGTATTCAATGCAGTAACGCCTATGCAATTCCTGTCTCCCTTGGAGACATGTATGATGTGTGTGCATGTAAGCTAGTGTATGTATACAGTACATATGCATACCGTCTATATATTGTATATACGCACATCCCAGTACATATACACACCATACAAAAGATAAAATCACACGCTTATATATCTATAAATAAAATCCTATATATTTATATATTTCTATGTTTTCAATAGATATAAAGATATAATATAGAGATGATAGAATCAACCAACCTTGTGTAAGGCTGGCCCTGTGTTCTGGCACAAGGCATGTAACACTGAAGACGTTGGACTTTGGGATGGTTTTAGCCATACACTGAGGCCTACATTTACATGTACAGCACTCTGCAGGGGGAGGCTTAGCTGCGGTTCGGACAGTGGGTCCCCTCTTGGCATGTTAACCAAGTGCTTGATAAAGATTGTCTAATGGGAATGTCTCAGTGTGGGAACACGCTCAAGTATCCTTGTCTTCTCAGTAAGCCTTTGTAAGGTCCAGCGTGCTCACAGCTGGACAGACACATATCCCACCCTCATATGCACTTTTCTGTCTCTGCACGGATGTGGTTGGCAGCTGAGCATACCCGTGCTGCAAAAATGTGGCTCTGCTTTTCCCATCCTCCATCGCTAGCACAGCACGGAACAACCATGTGTTTGTGCCATGTTTTGCATGTGGCTGTCGGTCAGAAGCGCAGCGATGGAGCTGGAATAGGGCAAGGAAAGCCAGCACGTTATGCATGAGGGATGGTCACAGGATCAGAGCTGGCAGGGTACTGTGCTGAGCCCAAGCAGCCAATGCAAAGTGGCCATGGCACATCAGCCATGCTGTGTCCACGCACCTCTCCTCAGAGTCCCGGGTGCAACGTGGCTGCTGCAGACAGGCTGCTGCTGGGCTGGCAGGCACTGGCGGGGCCTGGCAGCCCCTCACTGCTCTTTCCGTTGTCATTTTCACCTTCTGCTGGGAGGAGGGTGGGCGTTATCCTGACCGTTGGTTACACTGGTATCGCATTGTGCGAGCTCCCCCAAACTCCACACCCCCAGGCTTCTTGCCTCCACACAACTGGTAATCCACCTCAGCCGTGTCCCGCCTCAGCTGCGGGCAGCTCCCGGCCCCGTTCCTTACCAACCTCATGGAGGGTCTCCTCTCCCCAGCCCCCTCCTCCAAATGCCACTGACACTCGTGCAGGCCTGGCAAGCGGGCACACTGCCACCAGGCCACGGACTCTGATGCACTGCACCTCACGTCAAATAAGCTCGCTGTGCCAGGTAGGGGATTACATCTCCAATACTGTAATGTCCCAGATGCTATGGGAGGGCTGCAGAGCTTTCTGCCAGTGTGGGGTCCTCACCCGACTGTTGACGAGATGTGTTTCTCGCTTCCAGAAAGCAGAAAGTTTTGTCCCTGACCTCTCTGTACCCCCACCCAAGCACAGCCCTGCTGAACTGTTTCAAGCTGTCTCTCACTCACCCACCATACACACACACACACAATGAGAGAAAATTATCTAGAAGTCTATTACTACATATGTATTAATATGTTAATATCACTCTTTTGGAGAACATTAAAATGTTATTACTTTACAGACTATGCTTTATAGTACCTGTGTGAAAGGACCTAGGACACTGGATACGAATAGAGCTATGTTGATATATCATAGTATGTACACGAGAACTTCCTTTTGTCATATTATCCTTGTAATGTAAAATGATTGTTAATAAAAACAAACAAAAAAAAAAACAACAACAAAAAAAAAACAACATTTAAATTGATCTAGTTGGGTTGCTAATTCTTTATATCATGATTGGAGGTTAACTTAAAGATCTGGATGGATCTGCAGTTTTCCAGTTGATCCTATAAATGGATACCCATGGATAACCAGTGTTATGTGATACAGGAAAGTTATTTAGCCTGCTGGCAATCTTCCCTCTTTTAGTTTGAAGCCATTCTCCCTTGTCCTATCACTGTCAATCCAGGTGAAATGTCTATTCCCCTCCTGCTTCTAAGCTCCCTTCTAGTACTGGAAGACTGCAGTGAGGTCTCCAGCAACTATGTATGGGATAAAGGCTTGGTTCTGCTTTGAGGATTTAAACTGGTGATTTGCTGTGCCCACTCATGTTTGCTCAGTTCACAACACATTGGTGCTGGGCAATTTGCTGCTCCCAAATGAAAGTACATGCAAATTCTGGCCTTGGAGGAGGTTTGGGCTTAGGGGACTCACAAGCTGAGGAGAGAGCTGGGCCTTGGGTAAAAGCATGTACTCAAGAGAATAAATGGCTTTTGGAGGACAGTTATACATTGGTTTCAGAACTGAATGCCCCACAGCTCAGCCAAAAACAATGAGAGCCACAGCGACTGGAAGCAAGGGGCTATTTCCAGACTCAGAAATGAAAACAGCCAAAAATTATTGTTCATTTATAAACGTTTTGTTTTTTTTTAGTGGATACCTTGAAGTCATGGAGCAATTACAGATAATGTGCCATTTCCTGGCAGCTTTCACTGCGGTGACTGAAGTCTGTTTCTGAGCAGTAAGTAAACCCAACAAAACCTGGCAGCAGCCAGGGCTTAGATCCAGCTCAGTAGGCACAGGGTTTGCTGGGCGCTCCAAAGCCAGTGATGGAAAACTCATCCTTGGAGTTTCATCTTTGCTCATCAATCGGTAGCATACAAAACAGGACAGTGCTTTGTTTTCAGCAGGTCAACAGCGCAATAGCAATCAAAATCCATTGCTCATTTGTAATTAGCTTCCTTTTTTTGTGCTGCGGACACCTGACCACTGCTGTTGGCAGTGACTGCCTCCTTGCTGATAGCTTCAAACCGAGGACTTAAAAGCAAGAGTCCTTCATGCAAAGTGCACAATCTGAGTCACTGTGAGGAAGGGAAGCTTGTACAAATTTATCTGATCTAGGACTAAGTTTGCCCTTCGTTTTTAGGACCACTGATTCTCATGTCAATATGAGTGAAAAGGAAATTGAAAAATTCCTCTGTGATGGTTGTCATAGCATTAACGCCTGGCATGCTCTTCCCCAGCTCTGCTGGTGTCCTGGACATGCTCCATGTGGATGGCTGTGGTTACAGGCTGTCACTCAGAACTTAGTTTAGCAAAAAAATAAAAGGTGTTGTCCCTTCCTGGAAGTGGCAGGTCTGTGGGGAAAATGGGCTGTGCCAGAGGGCTGGACCCATGGCAGCTCAGGGTAGCAGGCACAGGGGAACGTTGACTGCTGCATGCAGAACTGCAGCCATACAAACGCAGCCACAGCTCGTTTACAGGGGCTCTAAAAATATCCGGCAATCAAAGGCTCCCGCAGAACAGCATCTGTGCTAACTAGGCTTCTCAGCTCTCTGAAGTCCCTCGTTTGAAGTTGTTTTGATCCAAGGGAAAAAACAAGTTTGTTGTCTGTGCTGCTGTCAGCCGTCACTGTTTCTGGGGGGATGGTGCAGGGTGGGCAAGTAGTGTGGGGGACACAGTGGGCACAGGGGGTGCAGCCCTCTCTGTGGGACTGGCAGCAGCCCACAGCCTCCCCCCAGACTCGCTTTGTGGCTTCTCATTGTGCTTGAACATTGACTGTGGTGGTTGACAGAGTGTCCCCAAACTGTCAGTGAGGTAAATATCTCCCATTCCTGCCCCCAGTTTCTTTTTCTCTTACTTTTATGTACAGCTTTTGATCTCTGTGCCTTGTTAGGAAACAGTGATGGTATTAGGTCAGCTAAGCAGGAATTTTCTCATAGGTACACAGTTTGCAGAGTATCATCAGCATTCCCTTGAAAGTACAAAGAACAGCAACAAGACTGAATCCAAATTCACTTATTAGCTTGTTTTCAGAGATGATGCCAGTGTCTGGAAGGAAGCTGGTTGCCAGATCCCATTCCCTAACCTCTTTGCAGCTGCAGGAAAACCTTTATAGCTTTGCTTAGTTGCCACCCTGCTGAAAGCCAACAGCTTTCCTGTGTTTGGCCGGAACAGGACACCCCTCCTGGCTGCTCCCTTCTCACCACACACCCAGCCCTTGGTGGGCCGCACACAGGACTTGCTGTTGCCTCATCGCAATGTTTTGCCCCTCAGTTTGTGAGCTTCAGCACAGGGGCCTTACCCTGCAGTAAACAAACAGACACAATGCACACACAGTTTGGAATTATTTACTTGTGGTGATTTACATTTTGTGCTCTAACAGTAGACACAAAGACTGAATCTCATGCTCTGTTTGTGCTTTGGACTGTGCGTACAGTATCATCTTGACAAACAATATCTGCTCTGTGCAATACACACATTTGGACACTGAAGGACTGAGTAAGCAGAAAAGCCCTCTCATGCTGGAAGGCCATGAAGCACTATTTCACTTTGCTACTGTTGTGCAGTTTGATATTACCAACAGAAGAAACAATATAGTGTCTTAGTATTAGTTTTTGCTCATCATGCTTATCGTTCAGCAAATGAACTAAATTTATCTTGAGACTTAGTTACACTTGAGAATTCATAAAAGGTACTGCCAAAGTTCTGCCCTTCAATCCCACCAGACTTCAAACTGACTTCCTAAAGAGCGTAGTCCAAGGCACCTCGGCTCCCAGATTTAACTAAATGTCATTGTGCTTATCTCAAGCCCTGCTATTGATATCATTTTTAGACTATTTCCCACCACATTGCTGTTTGTGCATTCTGTGCTTGCCAGAGATGGACAGCTGGACTATAATGCATAGTATGCAACTTTCAGCCTTTCTGTCTTCATGCTGCAGAGGTGGGAAATCTCTGCACAATTTGCCTTTTCAAGTGGGCATTACAGGAATCAAGTAAGTAATGACTTACAGTTTCCTGTGTGCCATTTGGTGGAGATCGTGTCCAGAATCTCAGATTCACAGACATCTGGAAAATGTGGACAAACTTCAGGCTGCTTTTGTAAAGCTCAAACTGCAGACTCCTCCGTTCTGATAAAAAAATGTATCTCAGGACACAGTACTGATGACAAATCCTTGCAAAATTAAAAGTGCTTTTGTTCACAATGTTGAAAGCAGAATAACTCCTGGGAGAAGAGTTGAACCTGAAAGTATTCCCAGCCTTATCCCAGACTTGTTGAAGTGACTTTTCCATTAACTTCTGATGTGTTTCCTCTTTGCAAAGTGAACATGGTTCCCACCAGCATTCAAGGATACTTGGGACAAGAACTGAGGGAAATACTTTGTCCATTTACAGGACAACAACTGCAACCACTGCCCCTTAGAACTGGAGAAAGTGCCAAGGGTAGTAATGACAATGGGTTGACAGCTGGACTAGATGAACTTAGTGGTCTTTTCCAACCTTAGTGATTTTGTGATTCTGTGTTTTAGGGACTATCAGTTATCTGTGTGCTTTTTTTTTTTTAATCTTTCCTACATTAGCACAAATTCCCTAGGGTATCTTTTGTTCTTGTTTTTGTTGGTGGTGGTTTTTGGTGGTTTTTTTTTTTTTTTTTTTTTTATCTTCACAACTTGTTTGCTTCCAGCCTTAACACTTCTTCATATTAATGGGTTAATAGAAGACAGAAGGATCAGTGCAACCACTGAATTACCATTGGGGAATCTACTGACCTGGCCTCTTGGTCAAACACATTACTTAAAAACATTAATTGTCATAACCTATTGTCACCTGTTATGGAATCATAGAATCATTAAGGTCATGAAAGACCACTATGATCAACCAAGTTCAACCAAGTGATAACACTGGGAATTTCCAGATACTTTTTGTTTATATATATATATTATGTTGCCATTTCCCACAATAGCTCTACAGTTCATCTGCTCAGGCAAATTTAGTTCCTACAGCCCATGGGGTGCTGGGGCTCGGGGCATGCAAGCACTGCCTGATGCAGGCAGTTTCATGGCATAAAGGCAGGGCACTGCACAGGAGCAGGAATTTGATGACAAACAGCTCCTATTAACAAAGTTCAAAAGGGCCAGGGTTGGGCGTCCCTGCCCCTCCAGTACCACACGTACGCAACATTCCTTCTGTTCATGGGAGCCAGCACCCTTAACTGCACTGCCTTTCAGTCCCTAGAACATCTCCTGCCTCGTTAAATCAACACCTGGCAGCCTCTTAAGACTGAGCTGAATGCAAAAAGCATTCTTCCCAGGCTAAAATGCCAGACAGTAAAAAAGATCCAGTCAGGAGAGATGCATACATTTGTTCTCTGTTTCAATTGCATACAGCAAAGGAAGGAACAACACCAGCCTTTAACTCTGATGACACCACTTTTTGCCTTAAGACTATTTTGTGGTTAAGTGTCTACTCATATCTTTCTCTTCTATAATAGAGGACATATTTTTCACAGGAAAATCGGATTTCAAGGGGCTATTTCTTAGGTGCTGTAGGATTGCTATCTAATTACAGGGTGCGCCAAAATCACCAGGGGCAGAGGCAGATAATGCTGTTCACAATCAGTCACCAAGATGTTATAAAAGGTTCATTAAAATAAGCAGGAGGCAGAACTGGAGAAATCTCTTGGCAGCAAGACAAATATTTGGCCCTTCAGGCTTTTCATTGCCAGCCAAATAGCATCATACCATGAAGATGCTCTTCTTATCATTATACTAAAAGGAAGGAAGAATTGCATTGATGCCAGGAACTATAGGAAGAACAGGCCAACATGACAACAAATATTGCACTTAAATGGAAATGATTATTCCAAACCTATAGGCATATCTACATACAACAGAACACAGAACAGAGAAACTACTGAGGATTTGCTATCAACTAAGTTTCTGCTATGTTTACTTTAATCACAGCATCCTACAGCTCTTTCTTAATAAAACAAAATTCCATAAAACAAAGTCATTTTTGTTTTTATCTAATTAAACCTCCCCTAGCCAGTGGAGCAATAGCAGACATTAAACCATTTGGTATAAGATTCGGTGGCTTATTTATTTATTCATTCATTTATTTAATTTTCTGTCTGCTTGTTTGTTTGTTTGGTCAAAGCTGTTTTTATCTCTTTCTTCAAAGTGATCGTGTAACTCGCTGCTACACCACCCTGTACTGAGAGTAGCAATGTAAAGATAATGTTCTTCACTGTTCATTGACCTTGTTGATCTGTTCAGAGTCACACAGTCTCTGCGAGTGGAAAGGACCTCTGGAGAACATCTTGTCCAGTCCCATCTCTGTTCAAAGCAGTATAAACTACAGCAGATTGTCCAATACAATGTCCAGTCAGGTTTCAGGTGTCTCCAAGGTCCAACAACTTCTCTTGGAAACTAGATCCACTGTTTAATCATCCCTCTCTCTCTCTCTCTCTCTCTCTCTCTCTCTCTCTTCCTTTCTTTCTTTCTGAATTTTTCTCTCACATTCACTTACAATTATATGTATTTGTGATTTGTGCCCATTTCCTCCTATGTTGTCACTGGACACTACTGAGAAGAATCTAACTCAATCTTCTTTTCTGTTCTTCCAGATCAGGTACTTACACACATTGATAGAATTCCCTTTGAGCCTTCTCTTCTCCAGGCTAGATGGTGTCAGGTCTCAGCTTCTCCTCATACAAAAGATGCTTATCTCCTGTAATCATCTTCATGGCCCTTTGCTGCACTTGTTCCTGTAAATCCAAATCTTTCTTGCCTTGGAAGCCAAGAGCAGGACACAGCACTCCAGGTCTGTCCTCACCAGTGCTGGGTAGAATCACCCCCACTGGCCTGCTGGCAATGGTTTTCATAATGCAGCCCAAGGCACTGTTGTACTTTTTTGATGCAGAAGTACACTGCTGGTTTATGTTTGACTTGGTTTCTACCAGGGCCCTAGGTTCTTTGCAAAGCTGCTTCCCAGATGGTTGGCCCCAGCCCTATGGTGTTGCATGGAGTTGTTCCTCCTCAGTTGCAGAACTTTACCTTTCATTTTATTGAGCATTCTTGTCAGTCCATTTCTCCAGCCTGTTCTCATCCCTCTGAAAAGCAGCACAAGAAATTTGTGTATCAACCACTACACTCAGTTTTGTATCCTCTGCAAACTTGCTTAAGGTGTGCTCTGTCCTGTCATCCAGGTCATTAATGAAGATGTTAAACAGAGTTGGCCCGAATACCACCACAGTCACTACCAGTGAGTGGCTTCCAGCTGAACTTCACTCCTCGGTTCACAAACCTGTGCCTGACACTTCAGCCAGTTTTCAGAGACTGGTTCAGGTTGTTTCCCCTTTCACTGCAGGGTGTTAGCCTTCACCTGACAGTTTACTAGACTTGTTTGGCTAAATCAGCAAAATGGGATGTATTCTAGATAAAGCCCAGTTTAATATTTTGAATTAAACAGAGGATCACACTAACCCTACAAAAAATGAAGTTCTCAGAGTATTTCAGTGCTACAAAACATATGATCCTGTTTTCAGACTTTTGGATGTCTTGTCCCCATACAAGTCCCTCAAAGCTGGGTCTACTACTTGAAATAAAGTGGTAGAACAATCTGTGTGCTTATGAGATCGTAACATAATTGCTGGCAGGGCCAGCTTTTCAGTCCATCCAGACACGAAAAGAACAGTAAACAGTAACATGTAAGCCACATCAGATCTTGTAAGTGCACACAAAAAAAGCAAGCTCTAGAGAGTATGTCTGGTTGGTGAATTCCTTCTGTCTGGAAGTGATGAAATACATGGCCGTTCTGAAGGGTTTTCTTCAGGTAATGCAGGTATGAGAATTGGGCGTGATAGTTAACTTCAAACCAAGACCATCAATCAAATGCTAAGGTATGAAAGGATCCCACTTCTTTTGTATAGATACTTCCTGGAATTCAATTACTGTATTTGAAACTTTTTCAGATCAGAAATTCCCAAACAGAATGTCAGTAAGCAGAAGAATTTGGTCCACTTTTTTGGAGGTAATATCAGTAATAACTTGCTGTCCATGTTTAGAGTCTTCATGGGTGATATAGGAAGATAGAAGAGATAGGTGATTTCTTAGAGGATTCTGAAACTTCCATGCTCTCAACAGTTTTCACGAACCCTAAAGCTACGGTATCAAACACTCTAATAAACAAAAGTGAAGAAAAATATTTGACTTCTTGTTTGGCAGTGTTTGCTTCAAAGACTACACTGGGTGACAGTATGACTGTCTCTCTTCTTCCTCTGTTCCTTCTGTACTTCTAGATATCCGTCTAATGCACATTCATCTATGCCTCCACCTGGCTTCTCTCTCTACTACTGCTTTGGGTCAGAAGTCAGCATTAATTTTTTGATCTTCATTTCTCACAGTCTTATAAAGCATTATGAAAAACAGCGACTGGCAAAATGACTGCTGCATGTTATGGAGCCAGCCCTCACCACTGAGCTTGGGTGAAAGTGCCAGATGCCAAAGAGCAGCTGAGATTTCTGTGATCCCTCTGACCCCCTCAGCTTCTCTGCAGAAACTGGGAACTCAAAGAAATGACTGTGGGCAGGCTAACAAAAGTGATTCAAATCACCCAGACAGCCAGGCCCTTTATTTGAGAGAACCACATGGTAGGGTGAGCGATTGTCCTCTAAATACATTTTCCAGACAGTTTCCTTTGGCAATCAGAGTGGGTGGCCTGAGAAGAATGCTATGCTGGGCCACTTGGTGGATGGGAGAGTGGAAGGTGAAATGCAGCTTATTTCCCCACGCTCAGAGGCTTGGTGGAAATCTGGTTGGCAGTAGTCATAGCATGCCTACATGTGGAGCTGATGCCACATGGCAATCTGTCTTCTGGGGTTCCTCAGCATTTCTTCCCAGTGGTTCCTCTCTGTGCCTGTGACATGCAAACCCAGGCTGCACTTGCCGAGCACTTGGCTTTGCCCAGCACCATCCTGGCTCAGCATTTCCAGCTCTACACTAGAGGCACGCAGCAGCTCTTGAGGCACCTCAAACATGATCATCTCATTCCAGACGGGATTGATCTTGTGCTTTGCACGTTTGGTCTGCTTCTTCTTCAGCTTCAAGGACTGGTGCCTCAGGGTCACCTTGACAGAAACATCTACAAAGAAATCAGAGATACTGTATTAATGAGCATTTAATGAAATGAATGCAAGAGAACTTCAACTATTGACAATAGACTGAGTAAGAGAATATGAGAAATACTGATCTTGGGGTTTTTTAGCTTTCCCTTTTTAAAAATTGTTCAAATCTCTTTAGCTTTCTAAATCAACTGGAGTTTTTTTTCTGGTGAACACCATATTTCCCACTTTCTTTCTAGATTTACTTCATAGCAGAAATATTAATCTCAGTTTTTCTTGCTATTCCACTCACCATTTCCAAGTAGATCTTTCAGCTGCTTGGAATGGAGATTTTTAGCCTTAATAATCACCACGAGCAGGCGGTTTGCAGCTGGCAGATAGCTGATAGAGAGCAGAACTTCTCCATGGCCTGTAGATGGCTCCTGGAAATTGAGATGTATAAAGAGTTAATTTTGTATGCAATCTAAGTATAACATTAGGAAAACTAAATAACACAAGGGGATGAATTTAAGGTCATAGACTGACCAAACTGTCTCTCTGTCTCAGAACAGGAGACTTTTCCAGTTAAACTGGATCAGAACAAACCAGGCAACATATTCAAGAGACCTCATTTACTCACAGGGACCAGAACACTTTGACTACTCCTTTCTTTTGCTACTGGAAAGCAACTGAGGGAAATTTAGGTTAAATGCTAGGATTAAATTCTTTATTCAGAGTGTGGTGAAGCACTGGCAGAGGCTCTCCAGTGAAGCAGTGGATGCCCCTTCCCTGGATGTGGATGGGGCACTGGGCAGCCTGAGCTGGTGGGTGACAGCACTGCAAGGGGTTGGAATTGAGTGGGTTTTGAGGTCCCTTCCAACTCAAGCCTTTCTATGATTCTATGTACTGCTTCCTAACTGCTGTTTCCAGTGGAATATTTAATCAGACAAGAATTTGGGGCTGAACTCTGTGTAAGTATTCCACCGTTTTGTTAGAGACTATCTAGCTGTCCTTGATTTATGTCCCCTACTTCCATTACTGCTCTTTTTAATTCACTCATCACTCCCCTGAGGGGTCTCTGACCAGACATGGTCCCAGATCCCCACTGCTTAATTGTCAGGCCGGGAAAGAGTAGGTGATGCCTTGGCTTGTGCCACCCAGCTACCTGGAGTAGCTGGTGGACTGGTGGAGCTGGTGTTGAACTTTCTTTGTCAACCTTATCTGGTGGTAAAAAAAAAAACAACAGCCAACCTAAAACCCTCGTCAGCTCAGCACACTGCTCTACACTTCCTCTGTTCCAGCCTCCCTGCAGCCTGTGAACAGCTATCCCTGTTGCCCCAGTGGGATTAACTTTGGGGCAGATGCTTTGTAAAATCAAGCATTCACTTCATGGGGCCATATGTATTTTAGCTTTGGATTATTTGATTCCTTTCTTCCCATTAGCAATTGTTCTCTTATCCTCCTGGCCTTTATTCCCCTCTCAATTGTACTGTACAAATATCCCTGAAGGCAGGAAAAGAGGGAAACAACCTCCTGCCAGCTGAGCCTGCCTTGAAAAGCAGTACCTCTGCCATGCTAGGAAGGAAATGTTGAGGGGCAAGAGGGATGTAAGTTACTCTCCGTAAGTGCAAGATTGTGACAGAAATCTGTTTTAGTGTGAGGTTAATGATCCAGAAGAGACACAGAAGCCAATGCCAATTCAATAGACTCCCTTCGGACTCCTTAGTGTGATCTACAAGCTTTAGGACAGTCTGCCCTCCTCTAGGCCATTTCTGTGCTCTCCACTTACAGTTCTAAGTGAGCCATAAATATTTCAAATTATGTTTTCACCGGGTTACTTTCTACAGGCAAGGACAGGCTTTCCATATGCTCCCTGTGAGGTGATTGACTCTCCAGAAAGCATGGCTGTCATCACTGTCTGGTTTGAATGACTTATTTGTTGTGCACAACTCAGGTGGGAGGCTATTAGCAAGGAAGCCTGAAATTCAATCCCAGATCAGTCCGAGTAAATCTTCCTTCATGCACTCAGGTAGCAACAAAGGGCTTGTATATGTTTCACTTAAATAAATCCTGCCCTAAATGCAAGTGCATCTTAAGAAAGAAACAAAAAAAAAAAAAAAAAAGAGGCAGATTTAAATGGCTGTGTGTCCCTGACAAATACAAATATCACCTTAATACAAGACCATAATTTTGGCAAATTATGAACTGCTTTTGTTTACATATCCACCCTGTATCTCATGAAGTCTCACTGTAGCTCTTGGCTAGAAGCTGGTGACTATGGCTCCTTGCATAGGCAAATGCTGTAGAGGCTGAGAAGCTGGGTGCTGTAGCAGGCTGTAAATGCACATACGCTCACGTGCACATGTACTCACTGTGCACACACACCACATGTTCTGCTTATGGCTTTTTAGCCTCTAATATTCTGATCAAGTTCTTGACCACCCTGTAACCACATGAAACCAAAACCATAATGGTTGGTTTCTGCTGGAGATTTGTGTGAAGAGACCGAGCCAAACGTTCTTTTCCTTCTCTCTCTTTCTGTGGACTGAGGATAACAGGCATCACGGGGTCAGTGGTGAGTTACTGTGCAGGGCACCATGAAATCACAAAAGGAAAGGTGCTATGTAAGCAACCACTATTATCACTGCCATTAGCAAAGCAGTGGGAGGGAAGGAAGACAAGATAAGGACATCAGTCTGCAATATCTGTGATTTGCATTGCTCACAGCACTCTGTGAATTCCTGAATACTAATTACATTACCTGGTTAGCTGCAAGCTCCCCTCTGAGCTCTTTCCCTTGTGTGGGAGAATTACCAAGAGGGTAGGAATGAATTTTCTGCAGCTCACGGCTTTTCAAGGAAATGTCAGACTTTAAACAAAGCCCACTAACTTTGTTCCTGGATGGATGCTGTCAAAAATAGCTGCTCTTTTTTTGATCAGCTCTTCCTCACTGCCTCCTGCTCTGGTTCTGAATGAATGATTCAGGATCTGTATAGAAGCTATCTGTGCAAGGGTTGGCTCTCTCAGGTCCCAGATGACGCAAATTCAGCTTTCACTGCACATCCTCAGCTCAAACTGGGACAGTACAGTTCAGCAGTTAGCGTTAGCGTTAACCTTGCACTGTCAGACTGTTTCTGTGTATACCTAGTATGCCAGGACTCTGCCAGGTGTACATGAGTGAAAACCAACCATCTCTGTGAACTGGTTGCTAATGGAGTATTGTTTACAGAGTGGATACTACGGTAGATGATGGGAGAATGGAGGGCTCTCTTTATCATGGTTCAAGGATTTAAGTAACTATGACTCACATGAGGATAATTTATTTTAGTCCTCCATTTTTTTCAGCAGCGAAAGTTGCCAGATCTTCTGCCCTTCTCTCAGCCAGAGACTTTTCTTTAGTATGGAGTAGGTTGCTATCAGATGCCCTACCCACACCCAGCTCTGCAGAGAAGGCACAACATAGCAGCTGAACTTTTGCTACCACAGTCCCTACATTGTTTACACACAGAAACGCACGTAACTTCCAGACATAGGCTTTGAATTGCAGATATCAGTGTTAGATTATCATGTAATTGAGGGAGGAGGAAAGGGAGGTTTAACACATCTTAAATTCCAGGAGCTGTAGATGAAAGGGATGGGCTGATGGGCTTTTGATTGCTTTCTGAAGTGGTTAGGTCAACACAGAGTTCTACTACATCACCTTTGTGGTTACACATTGCTTCTCCAGACCTGGGTCCAGATGCAATGAGCCACCCACCCACGGACATGCAGCTGTATTGGAAAAAGGCTTCTTTTGTGCACACAATAACTGGAGCCTCTGGACTAGTGACACAGACTGAGTCCATACCTTCTCTGGGGTCTTTAGCCTTTCCCATTGGGCCATCCCGAAGTCCTCCATGTTAGCAAGGCTCAGTTTGAGTTCCCCCACAATGCTGTGTCTGGAGAACTTGTCGCAGTTTCTCAAGGTGAGAGTCAGTGTCCCCTCTTGCATCTCCTCCTCAGTTAATGGGAACCGCAGGGCCTCCTCCCAGAGGGTGTGAAGCACCTTCTTTTTCAGCTCTGTCTGGGCTTCAGTCATGCCAGATTTGCTCACCAGTGTGCCCAGTATGTAGCAATGGCAGCCAGCATCTTGGTCAATACTCATTTTGCCATGCATAGCTGGAAAGGAAAGATTGACTGTAAATACCTTTCGCAAAGGATAGTCCTGAAGAAGTCCAAGTAGGGAATCATCAATAGCAAATTTCTGCCCCTTACCTTCCAGAAGGGCCACACACAGCTCAGCTTTTTGTTGATCGTATGTGAGGGAATAGCGCAGTTCAGGGACCTGGTTACAGCTGGCTGCCCGCTCGGGCTTCAAGTGCTCCGTGACACACACATCTTTTACCACACCTGGAACTGAAGTAACCCCATTAGCAAGGAAGTCTTTGCCCTCCAGAAAGAACAAATCCACCTTGTCTTGACTCAATTATTCTAAATCTCTTACTATTCCTGCACTTTATATATAGGAATATCATTTCTGTTCCTCTTTCTTCCCTCATCATATCTCCTTCTTACTGCCTTCTCACACTTTCAGTTCCTTCCACAGCACCCGGACAAGCTTCCTGCTCCCTCCACCACATGTTCTGAGGTGGTTCACCTTTACTCTTTCACCTTATGCCAAAGCCAAGGTGCCTAAACTATTTGCTTGTTACTGTATTGTTTTATATAAATCTTTAAAGCATGTTGGTGTATTACACATTTGTTTTGCTTTGTTTTATTTAAATGAGAATTTGAGTCTGCTTTAGAGCTACCACACAACTGCATTAATGCAGGCCTGTATAACCTTCTTTTAAATTTGTTTTAACACCACAGTATTGTCACGCAGAAAGCCAATATGACATCTATCCCAATAGCACTTGACCATGTTGAGGATAGTGAGCTTGGAAAGGTGTGAGGCAGTTTCTCCACGTACAGTTTTGAAGCTGAGTACACATTTCATACTGAAATAAAGTAAGAGGCAAGACTAAAAGGGAAACCACATCTTTCTATCATCAAAATCTTTTATCTGCAAGGTCAGTTCTGACTCACATAGAAAATAATAGAGGGACATGCACATTTCCTCCTAAAAAATCTCAGCCACAGTCCCAATCAGTTCATTGTGGCATCAAAAGGAGAATGCAACAAATTTTGCTTTATTTCAGCATTACTAGAGCTATGAAATCAGGTACAGCAGGAAGCAGACTTTTGTCATTAGCAGTGCAGAGGGGCTCTTACACAAACACGCTTACGTAGAGCTTTTAGCCTACATGCTGCCATCATCTTTCAGGCTCTCCATCCTATGACTATCTTCCTGACACCCAAGGATTTGCCTCAGACGGTCTCCACTAATGCAACCGCTTTCCATGTGTAGCAGAAATGCTAAGTCAGGACCTGAACCAGTGACTGAGCAGCTGGTGGAAAAACAGGGCCAACCTAGGGGCACCCAGCTGCAAGCAATACTCCTGAGTGACCGGAAGGGGTGGAGCCAGGATCCACCCCTTCCCAGACCTCATTTAAGGGCTGGCAGTGGAAACAAGGACATCTTGCTGGAGACTTGCCTACCTGAGGTCTTCTAAAGGTAAGTAGGTTTTCTTTTTTTTTTTCCATTTCTCCATCTACAATTGTTTTATTTGGGATTGTCCTGATTTGCTGCACTGTTATTGCTGTACTTTTCATCACACTGTAGCACTATACCGTGGTACTCCTTGTTTTTCTGTACTTGCAGGTGTTAAGTGGAGGGGCTTTAAGTGATTTTTATATAACATTCTTCCGTAAGGACAAAAATACAGTCACAGGTAATATAAATAAAGAGCTCTTCAAAAAAACAAACAAAAAAAAAACAACAACTAAACTAAACTAAAAAAAAAAAGTTATGACTGATAGCATTGTGTCTCTGGCAAATTGTCAGGAAGATTTCATTAGCATGGTAACATAGTAACCATAAGAGTCAATTATGTTGCTTAAAATGACGATTGTGGAGGTGAAAATCATTATGGAAGCAACCCAGATATACTGCCAGATGTACATAATTAGCATTATATTTTCTCTTAGCCTCCAGGAATCTTATGTTTTGGGTTGGCTGAGGAACAAGAATGCTGTTTGGCCAAAAAAAAAAGTGGTGTCAGCCTATAGTTTTGCTTCACATTACAGCAAACCAAGAACATCTCATGGAACTGGTGGAATGAAGAGGCAGGGAAAATGAAGTGTAAACTTGAACTCATTCTACCAATGTGCCTGATAAGGGCTGTTGCTGGACAGCTAGCAGGGTTTCTAGAGGAGCAGTACTGCTTAGTTTTGACCAAGTATTTCACCCATATTGTGACAGCAGCTCTTGGAAAAGCTTCACACTGAATACATGCTTTTCAATGTAAAACATGCTTCCTGAGAGCCAGTTCCTCTATCAACAACCAAGTGATTAGGTAAAAAGAATACAGCCTGTTGTAATTATGGATTTGTTATTTAAATTTCCTGATGTGCTCCATGATTACTTAATATTAAACACATGCATTTAAAAAAGAGCTCACAATACTCATGATGGGAGAGTGAAAAGCACCCATTGTCTTCATTTCCTCATTTATTACTCTAACTACAATCACATAATGTTCAAAAGTTTTAAAGATCTACACTCTGGAAAGAAATCTTTCTTCTGATAGTCTGAAGACCAAATGTTCCTACCGTTTTGAGGGAGAACAAACAATTCTTCATTGACTTGTATCTTCATCCTGTTCTCATCCAAAACAGCGTGTTTCACAGTGGCTGGTTCTTCTGTTGTCTTCAAGGAATATTGCGTGTAGTTAACAATTTCAGGTGAAGTTACAACAGGCTTGGGGCCATAAATGTTAGGAAACTTCAGGAGAGCTCGAGGCTGGACTGGCTCTGCAGTTTTCTTAATGTTGAACTGAAAATTTAAGACAGTATTTATTATTTGTCACTAATTCTTTTTAATCTCCCTATGGCAAGTGAGCTGATACAAAGGGAGATAAGATGGTATCCCTGGTCATTCTTGCTGCCATTGTTCCTTGGGTTAGAGAAACCAATACCTCCCTATATGTCAAGATATTTGCTCACCAAGTCTGTTTGCTGTCTAGTTGGTGTTTGTGTCTTTTTGATTAAGAGTTTACCATCACCTCTGTTTTACACAGCATTTCAAGTAAACTTGTAGAAAGCATTAGGAAGGCAAAGGCATGGATCACACACAGCCATGTGTAGCAATCATGTAGAAAGAGAAATGCTTGAGCAGACCAGCCCTGCAACAGCATGTCAAGAATAGTAGAGTCAGTGGCCCTATCAGTCTCTGGGATTATCTGTTGGCTCTGAGGACCAGAGTTCTACCTGATTTTAGAAATACATTACTTCTTTGTTATATGGGGACATTTTGTTTGAGGTTTGTTCTTACAACTTTATTTATCTGATGATTGCTGAACATGGCAACAGGAGACCTTGAAAAATGATGTAATGCCCTGGCAGACTAGGCAAAGGTTGACACAAAGAATTCTATTCTCTCCTAGCAATGAAAAATATTTTAGTGGAATGCAACAGTCATCTTTTCTTCATATCTCATGAAAGACTCCCATGTACTCACAACTGGAATCATTCCTGATTCATTTATATTTGGATTCATCAACAGGAAAGAACAAAAAGCTGACTAATAGATGAGTCTGACCCTCTCATCAGATTTTGCTAATATTTCCAAAGCACGAAAAAGTGGAAGTAAGACTGCCATTTTGTTTGTTTACTGTGCACTGGGAGTCTTTCCAACCCCACTACCTGCCAAGTTATTCTATGTTCAGTGTAGAATGGAGGTGAGCCCAAAAGTATTCGTAACATTAATTAAAGTTTTTCATTAGTGTCACTGTTTTCTATTAATAAAGAATGTAGATGATGCCCTGGAGCATTTGTCTGTGTTGGGAGTTTGTGGTCCCAATTTTTATGTCTTGAGCTATTCCTCAAGAAGTAGAGCTGAAGAAAGAGAACAGTCTTGGTCTCTAGATCTTGAATCAGTACTCTGCTTTTGGGGATCATAGCACTGCAGTTACATGGATTTTTTGCAGTGGCAAAGAGCTAATTAGATCCCTCACTTTAAAGGCAGCTGATGCACTGATATTTAGGAAGTCCTCTATGTAACAGCATTTTCTCTTATACTAATTTTAAGGATACTGAAATGGGAGTGAGTTGAAAAAGAAATGCGTCACTGTATGCAGATACCCACCTAGTGTTCAGCAAGTTTAGGTATTATGTAAGTCATATAGTGCTGGTTTATAATAATGATGTAGTGAGATTCCCTCTTTTAGAGAAGTGAGCCTCATTGGTCCTAAAATACACAGGAAGCTTGAAGTAACTTTTCAGAGTTTTCGATTCTTCAGATCTAAGACCAATCAACCAAAATATGTTAGGAACTACTAGACAATAGCTTGAAGAAACAGGATATTTTTGTTCTGCAACAACTCTAAACTCTCAAAGCATGTGCTACAGCAACCAGTGCCTACTCTTTCTCTCTTGACCCCACTTTATGAGACTGCTGTTCTAGCAATTGACCATCACACCACAACAGCAAGCTGTGGGCATCTCACATGTAAAACACTTTGGAATCCTTTGGGATGGGGAAAAATACCATGCGAACTTGAAGCATTGTTAATGTAATCTCTTCCTCCACTTGCTATAAGGAAGACACTTAGCCAAGAAATCCATCAGCATACAGCAACTAAGAGCTCCACTGAGTCTAAATATTCTTCTAGCATGTCTGCTCAGTAGAATTAAAGATGAGAGACATGTGAGCATGGTGGAACTAGCCCACCAACCTCTTCCAAATACATCTGCCCCTGTTTATTGTTTTTGCTGCCAGCTCTGTTCATAAGTGTTGTCTACTAAGCAACTTGCAGAGCTGTGCTCTATGGAAGTTTCCTTTGCAGCAGCAATATCTTAAATACAGAACAAATCATATAATACTGCATAAAATGTGTGAAAGCAAAGAAACCAAAATTAGTCAGGAGGCTTCAGCTGACCCTTCTTGGTCTGGTGGTATTGACATTCAGACAATGCACCAGATTGCTGCCACTGCTGGATGTGTTTAGGCTTTTTAACCTGCACCTTTTGCTGATACTTTGCACATCTACAGCAGTTAGTAATAGTTCTGTAGATATATCTTTGTGTTTGAACTCTTCCTTCTCAAGTATGCAGGGCATGTCCATGGGGAGCCTCTATCTATAGCATATACAAGCATCAGTGTCATGGGAGATGTGCCAAGTAAACAAAATGCAGACTTGTTTCATCTTTCTATTGTCATCTCTGTTTATCAGAATCAGTGGCCCTGATAAGCTCCAGTAATTAAGTATGCCAAACACTGACTAGGACATACAGCACAAGGCTGTATAATAAAGCTAATGCAGTTGGAAAAAAGTCCCAACAGGACAATTTATAAGCATAGATGCAGAGGATGTAACTAAGGCACAAGCTCAGAATTCAATTTGAGATTATTTGAGATTTATTCCTTCAAGGAAAGAAGGCTAATTCTGATTCAGTGAAAGCACAGGAGAATGCATGTGCCTGGCAACAAAACTATTTAAATTGGAAAGAATTGTTAAAGATACAGAATATACAAACTATGAATGTTTTGCTCTTTCTGTAACAGAATGGAAAGACTGGATGTTGTGTTGAGGGACATGGTTTATTGGGAGCTATTAGTAATAGGTGAATGGTTGGACTGGATGATCTTTTAGGTCTTTTCCAACCTCAGTGATTCTATGACATTAAGTCATTTGGGTAAGAGTGATACACTGAGAATAGGTTGAGTAATTTGGTCAAACACTGGATTATGTTGTGGCAAAACCTAACATGTGTAGAAATGTTGTGAGGACTATAACCCATGAAGTACTGGGGTCTTAGCTGTGTTTGGGGGCATGGTTTGACTTGATAACTTAGAGTTATTTCAGTCATGCAAAAAGGGTCACATCTTGAAGGACAGGCTCCAGAGTTTATTAATGCTTTCCCAAAGTGTTTCACAAAAGACTGTCTAAATTTGAGAGGTTTTTGAGAGGAAAAAAACCAACAACAAATCTTTTGTACAAAGAGACTGTGGGGGTAATACTATGCAAAGTGATGATGACTGTCAAAGATCCACACTTTCCACTCACTTTAACAGTGAATTTGGAAGATCTCAACAGTATTGCCCATCCTTTTATACAGAAGTTGTATGGGTTAGGCAAGAAAGGAGACTGACAATTCTGTCAAATCTTCTCCAAAGAGGGCAGAGAGCAGCTGAAATTCATCTTAGGAGAATGCAAGCCAATATTAGAAAGTGCTGACCACACTTGTGCAAGAATGGTCAGAATTAACAGCAATCTCTGGCTAAGTCCTAAGCTTGGTGCAGATATTCATTCAGTCATGGTCAGTGGAGCCTCCTCCCATCCTCCAGCAATCAGAAGCTATTGTGATGCTATTCTGCATCATATGTTACACTACAACTCATAGATATGGTTATCTTTCCTCAGAATAATCTGCAACAGGAGCATGAGTAAAGCTCTTCTTTACTGAGAGCTGGAGTAGTACCCAGAGAAAGACTAAATATACAATTATACACATTACAGAGGAGATCAGGTAGGACTCCTACTACTCTCTTTAGAACAAAAATAATAAGCAGTTCAGTTAATTAAAGGCAAATGAAGGCTTTTATACAGAGGATCACCAGCCTTTGGACTTGGTTGCTGTGGCATTGCATTTGGTTGAACAGCCAGATGGGAGTGATATAGGCTTAGGCACGTATAAGCTTCAAGAGCAACAGCCAACAGGTAATACTTCCAGAGACATACATGTTGCTATAGCTCATGCTGATGACAATGAGCATAAAGTAAATAAAATCAAACGCTTCCCTTTGAAGGAGAGATTCACATTAATAAATGTACTAGAAGGGTCCTGTAATTCCTGTTGCTCTCTCTTGCACTGGTCTCAGGACTGAATAAAGGGATGTTCTGGATTCTAACAAGAAAGAAGGATTGTGCAAGGATGCCTGACATTACCAGTATGTCACACTGCTCTTACAATGAGTAACAAAGCAATCCTCAGCATGCTGAGATTGTCCGGTCATCACAACACAGATTCTTGCTATCATTTTTATTATCATCTCAGTGCCTGGTTTTAATTTCATCAATAATTAATCCCTGTTAGAGGGGCAGAGAGATGAAGAGGGATGATTTTCACAAGAAAATCAGCTGTTGAGAGGGAACTATTCTGCAGGAACCACAAGACACTGTGAACAGAGCTAGGTAAATAGCTGGTACAGGAGATCCCAGCAGGAGTCTTGTCTTTATAATGCTGTGTGCCACCTGGTAAAGTCCAGTCTTCTGTTCTCAGGAAATGATTTCCCTTGACCAGACTGGCAGCTGAGCAGCATTTTCAGACCTCCTCCCCTGTTTTTACCATTAGCAGCTTTCTCTCTTTGGCTGTGTGGCAGCTATCTGCTGCTCTGATAATTCAGTGGGTCACCCAGCTCCTATCTCTGCTCCCCTCAGTCCTCCTCCCATTAACGTGATATTACATCCTGAACACAGTAAGCAGATAAATAGGCAGCATAAACCACATACTGAGCAGCTTAATAGAGAAGTTGCATTCCACCCCCCCCCCCTCCCTTGCCTTCCCCCCCAGCATTTAAAGAAAAAAAAAATCATAGAGTGAGAGATAGTGTCTTACTTGCTGGGCTGGCTGAAGCACACTGGGCTTAGCATTTTCTGTGTCCTCATCTTGGTCCTTTTCTGAGAGTTCTTTCCCAGGTTGCTTGCATTTGCAGAAGCAGGTGAGACCACAGAGGGCAAGGATGCTAGTTGCAGTCCCTAAGGTAGCCCCAAGGGCAATAATTGGGGCAGACAAAACCATTGTCCTGAGCTGCACAGGAACAAAAAGCAATGAAAACCTGTGACTCCTTCTCCCTGGGAGAACAGCTGTTTTACATCCACTCCGATTTCTAGCCTGGCTTCATTCTCCTTGGAAGTCTGAAAACAATTCTCTAGTGCAGCAAAGAAAAGGGACCAATCTAGAGACAGAGATAAATCATTCCACCTTTGCTAGGCAACCAGGTTCCCTTTCTATCCTGCTAGTGATGTTTCTGCTCCAGGTCAGGTAGAGGAAATAGTGCTTGTGGTGGCTGTAATATCCATATAGCTGCAAACAGGCAGTTTTCATTGAAGCCTGTTCTCCACCTCCACTGGGAAAAGTCTGATGTGTGATAAAGAGGAAAGACGTCAGCAGAAGGGGCTGGGCCTTGCTAGCTAACTCAGAGAAAGAGCATCCAAATATTTGATCAGCTCTCCAGCTGTCTTTCTGACAGCTAGCCTGCTCATTTGCTCAAGAGGTTGAGGTTTTTCTATTTTAACATAAATATTGTGATTGTCAAAAGTGCTTCCCTGGTTATGATATGCATGAGAGTGCTAGAGTCAGAACAAAGCCTGTGTCAGGCAAAACTTCATCTTTCTTCAAAGGGTGGGGGAATGAACACCTGCAAGAGTTAAAAACTGTCTCACACCTCATATCCTTCCCCAGCTGAGTGCAGGTCTGCCCCTTTCAGAGCTTCTTTCTCCAGCATTAGTGCAGAGCAGCATTTCTGTCCAAAAGACAGCAGAAAATCCTATCAAACAAGGCATACTAATGCATATGCTTTTTCCTCTGGAGAGAATGAGAGAGCAAACAGCATATGCTGAGTATTAGTCATACTGCTTACTACACCAGCGTCAGGCAGTGAGCCAATGAGCAGAGTGAAAGAACCCACTTGAATAGACCTGAAGGGCCACACACTTCTCTCAGACTTCCTTTGACTCATTTATTTTTTTTCCTTCTTTCTCAGACTGCTCAAGTTGGGGGAGAGGAAAATCAATTCCAAGCACAAATAACCATTTCCTGGGGTACTTTACAAGGAGTACGTACCCAGTGGCCTGAAGATGGTTCTAATTCTGAGTCAGTACGTAACTGGGCAGGAGTGAAACTAGTAAGCAAGATTCCAAATGTTCCTTATATGGGTCTGGAAAAAGTAGCCAGTTCTATTTTCTTTATCTCTCTGTTTTTGAATACAGCTTCTGTCTGTGGATCAGGAAAAAGAGTAAAATCTATACACAGAGCTGTTTAGAATATATATGTATATATATATATATAGCTTAAGTTTAGATATATATATATATTTAACTTATTTGGTTCTTTTACTCTTTAATCATGACCACTCACTCACCTTTATTCAATCATAGGTGACATGTTCATCTTCCTCTCACAAACCTTCCCTTGCATGTCCAACTCACAGTGGTAAAGTCTTCTCTTTAACACTGCGTATTCTATCATCTTGCTTCCTACTCACTCAATAGGCTTGACCAGATACAAGCCTTGACCCTTGTTTCCCAACTCCCTTGGTTCCTTTCAAGAAGAGGATCATGATGTACTCCTTATTCAGAGACAATTCCCTGCTATATTGCTGAGCCCATGGAAACAGACCTTTCCAGCTCTGCCCACAGAAGGAAAACCTAGTGTTGTCTTCTGCCTATGCAAGAACATAAAGGACCAGTTTGGGTCACTGAGATATCTCAGTAGTGGGAAGAACACCACAGGTAGTCTGATAAACACTTTCTTTGGTTCTTAGTCTTTGTGGCTGAGGAACTTCTAATGCCTTGAACAGCATCCTTGTGCTTTACTCAGCTGATCTGATCTTTATGTGACGGGGCAGACTTTTATAACATTTTTTTTTACTTGCCAAATATGTGCAAGTACATCATTTACCCATAGTTGAAGTGTAACATTGTAATTAGAGCGTTGAAAGGGCTTATGTTGAAGAATTTCAGGTTAGATATTAGGAAAATTTTCTTCTCAGAAAGAGAGGTGAGACGTTGGTGTAGGTTGCCCAGGGAGGCAGTGGAATCATTCTCCCTGGACGTGTTCAAGGAATGTGTAGATGTGGCACTGAGGGACAGACATGGTCTAGAGCAGTAACAGACATGGGCTGATAGTTGGACTGGATGATCTTACTGGTCTTTCCAACCTTAATGATTCTATGATTCTGTGAATCATGTTGTCAGGGTCATTCGTCACTGCTGGAAGGAGGTAGGAGAGGGGAGAAACTGCAAGAGAACAAAAAGGACAGGATGTGGTGTTTATAATGCCTTTGGTTTCCTCTACAGAATGGGTGCTTTCTAGAGGTGCTAATGAAATCTGACACAGCTAAACCAGAGGTCCCTGACATTTGGAAATCGTACAGAAAGGAAGAAGACATTGTTAAGGGTAGAGCACGCTGACAGAGATCTGGAGTGGAGAAGGCCTGTGCATGAGATGCAATTTTCACGTGTTTGCTACAAGCTGTTCTGAGAATTACATAAAAACTGCTTACAACAGGCTGTAGAAAGAAGGACAGATAAAAATTGTCTGCAAGAAATAGTTTAGTAATATATATCTTCAAGATGTTTTCTAGTGGCTCATACATGAAGATTAAGTTTCCATTGCCAGAAATTATCTGCACTGTGAAATGTAAAAAGATGCTATACTTTAATAATAACAGCAATGCAGCAACTGTTTGCTGCCCTTCCTAGCCATTGCTAGGAAAACAAAACAGCTCCTGGTAAACATGGAATATTAGCAGTATGTGATCTTTTACAAGCAGCAGGCCAAAGACTGCAGGATTTTCTGGGTGTACTGATGCATATAACTGGTACTGATGCATAATTCAGTTAGCTTTGGCACACCCAGTCACTGCATCTGTCTATAAGGGTTGCTTATTTTCAGCACATCCTGTTCTAAAAAAAAAAAATAAGTGGGCCACAGGCATAATTCAGAGTCAGGTTTTCACTTGGCATTTGTCTCAATACCAAATAATACAATCTCTCCTTTTTCTTTTTGGCAGTCATAAGCTAAAAGGAGGCCAGGGTAACAATCTTCCTTTCTGGACAGTCACATTGAAATGGTGCAGAACCACATGAATTTTATTTATTTATCTTGTCTGTTGTATCTACCTTTGGTAAGAGACTTGCCAGTGTGGAAGGATGAAAGCCTGTATTTGCAAGTTAAACATTATGAGCAGGTTCAGACCTGAAAACATATTTTACAGTCTCTCTAACCATGTATCTTCTGGTACAGGAATACATGTAAGAATGACAGAAGCATATACATGATTATAAGATGAACTCCAGCATACAACACATTTCTACTGCTATGATTTGCACTGACTAGATTTATTAATGCCACCAAGGAGATGTAAAACAAGGGAAAATAGGTGTGCGCCTTGAACAGTGGCCTACATCTTTATAGGTAAAGCAAAGAAAGATGTGGCTTTTGTTAATAGAGCTATCATTCCATTTCACCTCCCTTGGGCACTGAAGGAATGCAGTAGGAGTGGTGGGTCCCACCTTCTACCCTGAGCACTACAGCATTTCCACTGTTCTCTTTGTTGTCAGCTCTGGGATCATGCTGTGGGACTGACAGTTTTGTTGTTGATTTTTACAACCTCATATAATTTCCAGAACCAAGTGAGAGGTAAGTTGCCTAAGGACAACATCAGTGCTACAGGTCTGCTCAAGAGTCTGAATTTCTGTGCTGACATTACATTAGAAGAAAACACAACTGATTTCCTTAGGCTGAAAATAATGCTAACATCAGAGAAAAAAAAATGAAGCTGAGTGTACCTTGCCCACTTCAGTTGTTAAATGTCTCCTCAGCATGATTTTCAGCTTCTGATACTTCAGGATATGAATGTTTTGTGATGACATAATGTAAGGTATTGGCCAATCTGTGATGCTTATAGTTTCTGTTTCTACTTTGAGATTTTCCACCAATATTTTAGGGTTTTCTTCCCATCAGCTCTGTGAAAGAGGATTTCTTTGAATGAAGAATTATTAGTACAAATCACATGGAGAATTAGAAGGGCTTTTATACTCCCTGGCGGCAGTTCATGCCTTACCACAAAAAAACAAACTCCTTAATGCAATTGCAAACAATTAAAATAAGGAGGTCAGTGGTTTGCAGCCTTTATTCTATCAGTAGAAGACACAAAGTGAACTCCCAGGATCCTTCCCTGTCACAAGGGAAAACCCACATACATCTGAATGAAAGATGATGGTTGCAGACATTTTTCCCTAAGTCAACCCGCTCTGTCAGGGCAGGTATTTGGCAGAAATATTCTGACTGATTCTTACTGAAGCATTTCACCAGGCAGAAGTGTGAGTTAAAGAAATGGGAAAGAGAAATGCTCATACCAGCCAAATTAGCCTGAAGGTGTAAGCTAATGTTTTCTCTTGTGTTGACTTGTTATGAGAATATGAGATCCTGTGCTATGGAAATCGGACTGTTTGCTGATGGTCTAAAATAGCTTGCTAGCTAATAGCAAGTTGTTTGTGCCATCCATCTTTAGGTACTGAAACAGCCATTTGATGGCAAAGGGCCATCTATGGCTATCAAGCATTTCTTCAGAAAATGAAGCATAGCAAAACCAAAAGTGAAGGTAAAAGACTTATGCTTAAGATGACTATATCCCCCTCCTCAAGTTTTTGTATGTTGTGGCAGCAGGTTATAAGAGCTTTAAGAAAGGGATTTTGTCTTCCTTCAAGTGTAAATACTTCACCAGATGGTGAAATATTGCAGACAACTGAGAGAATCTTTTGCAGTCCCAATAAGATAAAGCAGTTGTCTCAATGTTATTATAAGAAAAAAAAGAAAAAGATTTGTGAGAAGAACGTGGGCTTTGCCTATCCATCACTGTCACTGAAGCAGACCTATGCATATTAGTCAAGTAAATGAAAGTATTAAGACAAGAACAAAGAATTATTTTCTGAACAGGAGACAAACAGCGCTCAGCCTCAAGAAAAGTGAGCTTCAAGCTATGGTGCTTCAGCTGGTGTAAATGGGTACAGTGCTCTAAGTGGCTTCCATCATCAATATCAACTGTTAATCTGGCTGTGGTACAGAACTTGTATCCCCTGTGGCATCATAAGATGCATACTTGGAAAGCGGAGTCTCAAATCCTGCAGTACTGTCTTAATTATGGAACTAAATGATATCAGGTAACCTGGTGTGTGCTCTCTGTATTCAAAGCTAATGAAATGAGAAAATTCAAAAACAAAACTGTAAAAGCAAACACCGCCAAGTAGTGTGATCCATAGGAGATAAAAAGGAGAAACTTTGAGCAGAATTTGGAAGGGTGTGAAACACCTGAGTTTGGCACTAGAGGGACTGCTGTGGAACAACACTGCATTCCGCTCTTTGGGACACAGCACAAACTCACTGGGCAATTTGGAAGGAGATCATGAAAGAGGTACATGGATGATAGAGGTTCAGAGGGCAGTGAATTAGAGTGTGACTCAAGGTCAGTGAAAAGGCTAAGGTCATTTATAATAGAGGTTCTCTCAGACAAAGTGTTAACGAGATCTAATGGCTGGAAGCTGATGGCAGACAAATTCAGGCTAGAAACATGCTGCAGATTTCTAACAATGGGCATAAATTCCTTGAAAAATGTTTCCAAGGAATTGTGGAGGGCTCTCCATGCTGGGCAGTTTTGAATTCGAGGCTGATTGTGTGCAACTTGCTTTTAAAGGAACTATTTTCATTCAATCAGGAGTTAATGGCCAGCTTGGATGTGGCCCGGGGCAACCTGATCTAGTGCTCAATTTAGTGGTTGGCAACCCTGCCCACAGCAGGGGGTTGGAACTAGATGATCTTTGTGGTCCCTTCCAACGCAGGCTGTTCTATGGTTAAACTGAAGAAGATGAATAGTATGTGAGTGGTACAGAGGGTTGGACCAGAGGACCACAGTGAGTCCCCATTACCAAACTGCACTGTGGGAGCAATTTGCATTGCTGAGCTGATTAGAGAATAAATTAGAAAATAAATGTTTACATCCTTCTAGAGACCCCTGAAGTCAAGAATGTAGCCAACTCACTGTCATGAAAGCTTCTTAGTTTCTGATGTGTCCAAAAGACACAAGCCACAAACCAGTCTGGCCTTCTTTGTTCTTCCATGCACAAAGCCCAGCAGTAAAACAGGGTCTGTACGGCTTTAGCATGAGATCTTAGTGTCTTAGTAATAGTGGTCCTGAAAGAAAGTGCTATCTCCAGCTCAGATTAGGGCTGTGTGAATAAAAGAAAGCCAAATCACTGCCAGAGCAGCTGAAGGATGCAGTTCAGGAAACTGGCACATGCAAGCTTATGTTTGTGTCCTGTTAACAGCTGAGATTTAAGCAAATGAGCAAATGTTTTCCTACATGGGGAGGGTATCCTGCTGAGAGTAGGTAAACAAGCCAAATATTCAGCTTCTCTGTCAAATTCTTCTAACTCACTATTGAAAACCTAGGAGAACAGGAATGCTAAGAACACTTTTGTGCCCAACTTTCTCTATTTCATCTAAGAACTGGGTTTGTCTGGTTGGAGAAGTGGAGCTCATTTTTACACCTATATCTTCTCTGCAAGTGTAAATGTTTATTTCTTTTCTGCTATATAATTTTTAATAATCACAGGAGATTTGAAAATCCTGAGGTGTCAAAACACTGAATTATACATTAAGTGTATTTGCAATAAAATGCTGCCTCCTAGAGGCAACAATATTTGTTTTACACTTTCCTCTAAGAGTTGTTTTTTACGGTACAGATTTGCTTTTTACGGTTCCATTGCTGTAACAGGTATTTTGAAGAGAGAAGCATTGGGTTTTCATGCTGTCAGCTAAAATGAGGTCTCTAGCCATGTTAAGGTCCCAAAGCCACAAAATGGATGTTGGCTATAAGCTTAGTTCTATCCAATTCTATTTTGGAGTTGTCTTTAAATCTTTACATACAGGATGATAAACTATTTTATTTTCAAGTGATCTCTGGATAATTTTCTGATTAAATTTTGTAAATGAATCAGTGTTACACACTGAAAGAAGTTGTCTTCTATGCTCCTTTTCCTCTCAGTGAAGAAACTGATGAAGAAAAATAAGTTTCCAAATACAAGCTGATCTTACTGTTTATGCAGCTGAAAATATACACAATCATTAGGTACTTCATTCTTGTTTCCAGTATACCCAACCTGATACCTTGTGGCCTGGCTTACTGAAGAGCTGAGCATTCACATCTACAGCAAAACACCATGGGAGCCACACCTGAGTTTGCCGATTTTTATTTTCATTTTTGCAATCTTCAAACCTATTCTGAAATCCCTTTGCCAAACCAGAAGGCAAGGCTGCATGTGTTTTGCTGTTCACAGGGCTGTGTTTAGCCAGTGTATCAAAGTGCACAAAGTTATTTGCCATTGCTTGAGTCAGCTGTGCACTGCCCCCTCCCCATGCCCCTGGTTTCAACCCAGATGGTTCCAGCCACACAACGCTGTTTGATTGTTGTGAGCAATGGATGCATGGTCAGGGCTGGGTCATGCCACTCAGCAGGGCAGAGCCCCTGCCATGATGGTGCAGGGCAGGGGATGGCTGCAGGACAGGCTGGACCAGGCCATGTACTGCCCAGGGACTGTGTGTTGGACATGCTTGGTTTAGAGATTAAATTCCAAATTTCCTTGTAAGAATTACAGAGAAGGTTCAGGAAGGATTCAGATTCAAATCACAGGTGAAATATTGCACGTGCTTCCCTATTCTTATGTGCTTTTCTGGGCAGCTGCTTTGGGTCCTTGTCAGGGAGAGGAGAACAAATCTGAGGCCTGTGGTCTAATCCTGGGTGGTTATTACAGGAGGAACCACCTGTTATTTGAATCTGGTTTTTCTTATATATTTTTAGATAAAACCCTGAAAAAACAGGTTCTATTCCATGAATGTGTATTTGAATCAATGACTCATGCAAAGTGACAGTTTGACAGCAACAATTGACCCCTTGTTCTATCTCTCCATGTCTCCATTTTGGTCAAAATTTCATCTTGTTTCCTCTGTCCGTCAGAAAGGCACTGGTGAGAAGTCACACTGGGCAGACTGTGAGCCAGTCTCTGGTCATTTAGCATACTGGGGTCTTTTGCTGGGCATTCCCATCAGTAGAAGCTATCAATACCTTGGATGTGGTAGTACTTATTTCCAAATGGTGAATCAGTTTGCAGTAATTTTTGTTGTATTATTAATATCAAGAACACCGCAGGAACTGTTTTCCCTATGGCAAGGTTCTTGATCCTGCTTGTTGACTTAGAGACAGAAAGAAAACCAGGAAAACATTGTAGATATCAGAGAATCTCAGTTTCTAGGTCTGGAGTTCAAAAATGTTTCTTTTCATGTTCACCTCTAGAGGTTGTGTGTGACCCATAAGCTTTCTTCTGTTTTTGGAATGTTTTCTATAACACTTCTGCTATATGAATTTCAGTCAACTCTTCGATAAAAATGGTTGGTACACGCAGTCGCATACCCAGACATTCCAGTCAAGAAACAAACAGACCTTACCAACACTTTCTACAAAAATAGCCTTTTTAGAAAACAGCCTACAGCTGTCAGGATAGCTGTCTTCTACCAACATGATTGACAATGAGTTAAGTGTAAAGAGTGGCATGAGTCCATTTTTTTTTTTTTTAATGATATCTTTTTTGTTCCACCTCTGGGACCTACCTGATCTCTGTGTCTTCCTTTGAAATAGTTGCAACTGGGAATTGTTTGTGTGTTTGCAGAAATGTATGCTGTTTTGAAGGTTTCAAATCGAGATCACAGGGCAGATCTGTCTTTGTTCCAGTCAAGTTTGACAGGTAATTGTTAGTCAGAATCAATGTTGTCTTGTGTGAAAGAGCAATAGGTCTTTCAGACTTCACACTCCAACCAGCACCATTATTGACAGCCTTGTAGATGGTTCTGATCTAAATGATCTTGAGATAGGAACCAGCTTCAGGATTTAGCCACTTCCACTGTGGTGAAAAACACAAGAGCCTGCCTGTGGTTGCCCCAGAAGGCCATACTTGTTCTGCACGCAGCTTTCAATCTCCAGATTAGAAATGGCAGAATCTTCTTCTAAAACACAGCTGAAAAAGTAACATTCAAATTTGAGAGGATGTCTCCTGTGAGTACTCCTTTCAGTTAGCCCTGGGCAATTGTTTCCTTCATTTTCGCAGCTGTCCAAACTATCCTTCATGGAACTGTTGTTTCAGCAGTGGATTCCCTGACTTGCAGCCCTGTGTTCCTGACTGCTGCCTGCTCTCTCTGAATACTCAGTTTTTCAGCACTGAAACTGCAAAGTTGGTCAGAGGCTTCTTGATGGGTAAAGCAGGAGGAAATCTGATGGAGATATGGCAAAGAGTAAAACCCCTACTGCAAATACCCTTCCTTGGTTATTTCCACTCTGGAATTCATATTCTCTGCTCCATTGTTTTACTCTGCTTTGCCATCCCACACTATCCTTTCTCTTGGACACATTTGTGACCTCTGAAAATCGGTTGTACTCCTCTACCCTCATAAATCCTCTCACCTCTTCCCTCTTCCATTTGTTCATTTTTATGTCTTATTCTCTTGCCCTTACAGAATGAGAATCTGTTATTTATTAAGACAGAAGTCTGTTTCATCTATACCTTATTTGCACTTGATCCATTCCCTCTGTTATATTTTATAGTTTACAGATTCCAGTTTCAACCCCCCTACTGGGGGCAAGAATACCTACCACTAGACCAGGTTACTCAAAGCCCCATCCCACATGGCCTTGAACACCTCCAGGAGTGTCTTCTTTTTCATCATCTGTTGCTAGTTTTCCTGAGTTGGTACAATGATATGCAGAGGGACTATTCTCTGTCATCTAATCTGGGCAGCCATAAGAAATTTTCTTACACTCTTTATTAAGTATGTAAGACAAACTGTAGTTTCACTGCAGACATTTTTTGTATATTCTGAGTTCAGACTGACTGTTTTGTCTTCTTACAATGTACAGTCTCACGCTGACATTGATGTCTTCTCCTCATGGAGCTCATATGAATTTAGGTTTAACATAGTCATATTAAAACTCCTGGTTTTCCAATCCAAGTTACCTTCATCATCCACATCAGTTACATACCAAGGTCTCTTATCACTGAAAGATCTCTCCCAACATGCCATATACATGTCATTATCAGCAACAGTTTACATCTTCTTGGACAATGCTAGCCTCTTCTTACTGTCCATATAAGACTAACATCTCCAAGGTCCCATTTCCACTATGAATATTTTGTGAGACTATTGGATTTTAATTTGGGACTGGAGTTATGTCTTATAAATACAAGACTGTTACAACAAAGTTAAACTTTTGCCTTTCACCTGAATTGAGGCAAAATATGTGAATTCAGTGTCAAAATTTCTGCTCAAAGTTGAGACACACTTGGTACCAGACAGTAAGAGGAAAAGGTCAGCACTTGTCTGTAGCACAGGCACAGTTGTGTAATCTTAAACAGTTGCATGCAAGGTAGATTGAAGAGGCTTCTCCCTACAGCTTCTTTTCCCTGTTTGGCTAGCTCTGCACAGACCAAGGCATCAAAATGATAGAACATATAAACCACACTATGATAAGATTCAGGGGCTGCTTCTTTATTTGAAAGAACAGTGTAGATAATCAGCCTCAAAATCTTGTTAAGCCATGGTGAAATAAATCGTTCTCCTGGATACTTCATTTAATTGGGTAAAAATATTGACTTGATCTTGTGATACACATTTTTTTCCTATTTGCATTTTATTTTTTTAATTAGTTCTTTAGTTACTTTATCACAAAACCAAGCACTGTAGCAGTGCGATGATTCTTCCTCAAACCTCAAGTTATCAGATTGCAGTGGTTCAAGGGTAGTAAAATTCATTTAATGGCAGGCAACAGAAGCTGCCTCAAAGGTCCTCATAAATTCTTGGAGAAATGAACACTGGTTTAAAGTTTACTGTCAACTGATGGTTCCAATGTTAATATTTAATTACTTTCTCTTTTTAAAACAAGACCAGGATTGTGAAGGTTGAACTTTAACTTTCCCTGGAGTACATTTCTGGGGATCCAGATAAAGTCCGATGCAGAGGAAGTGTCCAAACTCACCTGCCCAGAAGGCATGAGAGAAACAACAAATTGCCCTTTCAGGAGAGGAAGCAAAGCTATAAGCTTACCTGGTAAATGGGTGTAATTCCTGGGGAGGCTCACATTGCAAAAAGAATCTGCATTCAAAAAAAACACAGTAAGACTGAAAATGACATCTCAAGATTATTACTGAAAAATTCAAAAATCCTGGAGAGAGGACAGTCGGGAAGCCAGCAAGTGAAAACTGAGCAAAAGTATTAAGACAGATGGTACAAGCAGTCTTCCTGCTGAGGTAAAAAGCAAAACAAAATAAATCAGGGAAGTGCAGCTAGCTGATGCAGATGCTCATGTATTTGTTTCTGAGTGAGAGATAATGAGTAGGGTTACCGATGGACTGTCAGACATATCTATGCACTGTAAGGCAGAGATTTGTGCTTTTCACTGACGGCACACATTGTCTGCTCCTATGCACTTGTCTGAGAAGCAGGCATGAGATGATGTCTCAATTCCCATATTAAGACATCAAAGAAATGTTTACAACGGTAACATTCATGGCACAGTTAGTGAGATTGAAACCTATCAGCTTGTAAAAAAATTCCCTTTTTTGGTGGAGATGAACCCAAGCAAGGAAGCTGGCTGGCATTGCACAACCCATCACAAGGACACCCAGGCAGGACACTTTCCCAGTGAGCAGCTTGGGCTGCACTGTGTGATGGCAGCGTCCCTGCAGAAGGCAGAGACCAAAGATAACCCCAGGCAACGCTCCAACAGCTCTCACCTTACCCCATCACAAGGATTCCTTTGCAATCAGCCTGACATTGTTCTGCAGGCTGGAAACATTGTTCTGCAAAACCTTTGATCTGTCCATTCCTCACCTAAGGGCAGCAGACAAATCAGATCTCTTCTCTTGATAAAAGAAAGGAATTTGTTGGGATTTTTATTTTATTTTAATTTTCCCAGGACAAACAGAAGTTCATTACTAGAGTGGTTCAAATTAAAGTTCCAGTTTCATCACCTTCATTCCCCTCCCCCACCTTAAATTATCTTTGGATCATATATTATGTTAAGCGCTAGTTTAATTGCTGAATTATGCGATGCTAGATTTGGCCTTGAAATGTTATTTTGAAATGAAAACTGATTTTAGTCATGCATTTATTTTAGAAGTTATGATGTTTTGAGTTTTTCAATTTGTTTCTTGCACGTTTTTTCTTTTGGAAAGAGCAACCCACAATTTAACAACAACAACAAAAAAGTGTTTTTCTTCATTATCCCCTGTTTTCAGAATAGAGAATTGGCAAGCAAAAGTTCATCACTTGGGTTCAAGTCTTGCCAGAGGAGTAGTACTGCTAAGGCCAGGATTATGAATGGAGCTGGTCATTAATATTATGGAGCGTGCAGACAATGCACAGTTAAGAGCTTCTGTTAGCAAGGCGGTGTTAGCAAGAGCATGGAACTCCCTCAAAAACTGGAAGCATGACAGAAAGTGGAATAGGAAATGAGTTGAAGGACTGCAGCTTCTACTTTCTGGTTGTTATGATCTGAGGAAGGAATATGGAGAGGGACATGAAGGACAGCTACATATTTTGATTCAACAGGTATGTTCTTGGGTGTGGGAAAACAGCTTCTAAGTGTACTTTGCCTTATCTGGAGTTGACTTTTATGACACTTGCCTTCTTCTGGACAAAGACTTGGTGTCTCTGTGCTGGCTACCTATGAAACCGTCAGAAACTTCAATACCAGCAAAGTTCTGTACTGGTAGATGTCAGCTGAACCAAAATTACTCACCCCTGACCATTGCATTACCAAAAGAGTCTCAGCGATTTGGAAGGAATTTAGAGACTATCAAATGTGAGTGCAGAACAAGGAGATTTGAAAAAAAAAAAAGTCAGAAAATCCTGCAAGCAAACGTAGAAAAACATTGTGTGAGAACTGATTTATGGCTGAAAAGTATCACAGCTGAAAGATAATAAAGATACCAAAGAAAAGGAAGCTAATTCTGCGTGATAGAGTGTTATGATAGCTAGAAGTAGTGAGAAAGAAATTGAAAGGCGTGAAGTAGAAGAGCTGCACAGGAGCAGTCTTCCTGACCAAAGGATTTGGGTTTAGGACAAATGAGCCCAGAGTTGAGCTGAAAGAGTCAGAATACTGAAATATCCCACAACAGACATTCCTGAAAAATAATACTGAGCTGTTCTGCCTAAAATAATATATTTTTGGTTAAGACTTGTCACTAACCCTGAACTGTAGGTGTAATTGTGTGGTGTTTATTTACATGATGCCAGTAGCCCACAGTGAAATCATGCAGATAACATTGTGATCATAGGTTTATGTGTTGTAAACCATAGCATTGCTCCATTGTTGGATTTGTTAAAGCCACATGATTTAAAATCTTTAAGACTTTTCAGTTTTTTACCATGAATTGAGTAAGATAGGTACAGTGTAACTTCCATAAGCTGTGAAACTGTATATTTTTAAACCAACATATATCTAACCTATATCAATGCAACAACTTTATTGTTTTGTATTTTCCCGCATTTTACTATATAGCATTTAGTAGCTAGTAGTTATACTGCTTGGTAGTTAACAGTTATAGATGTCTTATTTCTTTTTTGTAACTAGTTTTTGGTGGTTTACATTATTTTCTAGGCACTGTTTATGATGAAGCACATCACAGAGAATAACAATTGTATAGCTTGTATGTCTAAAGGATATATGACTGAGCAAAATCCGAAGGATGTCTACAGAAGAGCCTGTAACTACTGTACACATGCTGTTTTGATTTTGGCTATCTACAGTTCAGAGTGAACTCTCACATGCAACATAATTTTTTTCATTTCTATATTGGTAAGGTCTTTTCTTGCTGATGCATACAGGTTTCTGCAGGTCTGCATTTGTCCTCAGGAGTAAATAACTCCTGAGGTTAGTGTTCTCTCAGGAGTAGTACTCTTTTTTTTTTTTTTTTTTTTTTTGGCTGATGGATGTCTTACAGGTAATGGTGCTACTCAAGTAACCCTTGATATATTACTGTTGGTTTTGGACACCTGCCGATCATTTTTCTCAGGTACAAAGTATCATAGAAACATAGAATGGCTTACGTCGAAGCAAACCTTAAAGATCATCTAGTCCCAAGCTTTTGCTTTGGGCATGGCTGCCACCCACCCGCTCAGGGTGCCCAGGGCCCCATCCACCCTATCTTTGAACGCCTCCAGGGATGGGGTGTCCTCAGCTCTCTGGACAGCATGTACCAGTGCCTCAGTGCCCTCTGAATAAAACATTTCTTCCTGACATCTGATCTAATTATCCCTTCTTTTAGTTTAAGGCTATTCCCCCTTGTTCTGACCCTACTGTCCACCAGAAATTGAGACACATGAACAGGAGAACTCAAATCCAGGCAAAATTTCCCATATGCAAGGTCAGGCTCCTATTTGTTAAGTCCTACTTTGGCTCCTAAAGGATCAAAGACTGTCTGGCATCTTTTCTTCCAGAGGTACTAGCCTTTCTGAAAACAGTAGAACTATGTATTATTTTTTGCAATCTCTTGACAGATTAAATTTTTTTTGGCTGTTGATAATTCCTTCCCCATCAATACTATAGTTATGAAAATGTTCAAATATTGAATCCAAAACGCATGGACAAATGGAAGTTGATAGGATCTCCAAGGATGGGCAGCAGGCACAATGTGTCAGTCACCATTTGCCCTTGCTCTGTTGTGTGTGCTTTGCCAGTCGTAGCATTTACATCCACATTCTTGATCGCAACCAGCAATCTCTCTAGTCATCACTGGTGTTAGCATATGGAAAAGGTGGCATGCAGCAATCCATCTTACAAAGTGCTTAATATGTCAGCGTTAGCACATCCAGCGCAGCACGTGCAGTATCCCACTTGTCAGTCCCATTCCCTCAGTCCCTCCTGAGTACAGGCAGTTAATTAATCAGTCACTTGGGAGGTTGTAGCATTTTCCCAGCAACAAGCTACAAAGATGCTAAGTTTGCTGATCTTCCCAAGTTTAACCCCTTGTTTTATTCCCTCAGTATCTCTGATCTCTCCTTTTGTTCATGGACTGGTTTCCCTGAGGGTAGTCTGACCTTTACTTTTTTTCCCCCTAAATTCGAATGCAAGCGAGCAGATTATACACAAGTCCCATTCTCTGGTGGTTTTGTTTTTTAATACTCTTTGGCATAATAAGGTATTTGGAATCAAGGACATCCACTTTGCCCCTGGACTGAGGGAGATGCCTGGGGAACTACGCCAGAACCACAGACCAGATCAGCACCACTTTGCTCCAGCGCAAGGAAGATTTTCATCACTATCCTGCCCAAATACAAAGAAAGGTATTTAGCATTGCTTAGTGCAAATATTTATGCACACAGAGGGACACAAAGACTGCCCATGTCGGCACGATTAGCATGCTGACTGTGCCTGCTTAATCTTTGTTCTTTCACGGCAACAAGGGACGTGCGCTGCACTGCTTCTGGCATCCAGGGCATACTGAACTGCAGCCAGAGAGGCAACAAGCAGTATTCTGCTGTGCTGCCTCCCTGTGGGGTAATAATAGTTTATCCCTGGGTTTTGTCAACTCAGATTCTCCTAAAATAGACAATGGCGTGTGACTGTGAACTTTCATCAAGCACCTAATAGTAATTCCTGACAATACGATTCAAGTGACAATTCCCTGTGGCTCCTACCTTCTACTGGGTTTCATCTTGTGAAAAACAGGTGAAAAGCTCTTTCCCACTGTGCTACTTATTGGCTCTTTCATGATTCGTTGACCAACATAGGTAACTCCTTCTCTGTGCATGGAAAATGTACCCTGACCCAAAACAGAGGTGTATCAAAGAGCAGATAATTCCCCAGGTACAGCACCTTCAGCAAGTATTTCACCAAGCTTTGCTTCAATAATGAGGCCATGACAAGATACTGCTGTGACAAGAGACTTCCTCCAAGCATTTACTGCCAGGTCTGCTTTATGATTCCTACATGCAGTTCTGGAGAAGTAAACTCAGTAAGTGGTGATCTGTTAATCATTCTGTAGATGGAGGAATGGAAAATACTGCTTATGCTGCTCAGGGAAGATATAATCATGACTTCATTGAATAGTGATTAATGTCACAGCCTTCTGTGCTTTCCGTGAGATATAGAAAAAGTCACCCACCATCTGAAATCCAACCAATACAGTACTCTGAAAAGCCCTCCATATGCAAGGGCTTCTCAGGTGGTATCAGTCAAATTGAGTACTTAAAGAAATATTCTCCAAGAAACATAAAATATGCATGGTAGCACAGCATGAGGTTGATCCAGGTTCAAAGAGCAGTGTGGAGACATGGGATGCTATAGATCACAGTGACAGCAGCGGTGCAGCACTGGGAGATGCCCTGGGGCTAAATTGGCTATTGAGGCTACAAAAAAAATTTACTTCCTGCTTGGATCCCCATTGGCTAGGGATGATATTTTGTGCCCTGTCAGGGCAGGCTCTGCTGGTATATCTAGCAGCAGCACTCCTGAACTGATAGTGATTAGGGCAAGCACTGAAGGTCTGTCAGGGCTGGAGAATGGATCTGAAAATGCTCCTAATCTTCACTGCGTTTCTGCTTCCTGCTGTACTGGGCTTCCCTATTCAGGTGAGAGAAGGTCTAGGCAGCCCTGCTCTTCCCTCCACTTGAATTGCTCTTCCCTCCACTTGACTTGCTCTTCCTGGAGTTAAGCTGTGGAGACACATTTTGATACATTTCTGACAAGTAAAATACTAGAAATATAATAAGATGTGAAGTTAATCTATTCCTTTTGTCATCATCTTTTTTTTACCTGATTTTGGTGCTATTGTTGCTGTCCTCATCAGCAAAGGAAAATTAACATCTTTTACCTATTGATTTTGCAGGACAACTACGAAAACAGCACAGCAAGTAAGTAGGATTTCTACTGATTTTAAAGACAAGTGTTAATTCTTTACTTTGTATCAAATACGTTTCATAACAGCGGTTTTGGTTGTTGTCTGATGCAGTTGGTGTTTTTTTGGTGATAACTTCACATGTACAATTTTTACAAGCTTAAAGTGTAACTCAAGTCATTATATTGACAGGAACAACCATGCCGCTAATCTGCATGTATTAGGGATTTAGCGCGAAGATGGTTTTCTTTTTGCCTACTTACTAAGGTATATATTTTGAAGTGAGTTATTATTACCAAGTGTATGGCTTCCCATTGTCTTCATGGGACAAACAAACAAATAATAGCTGAAATAAGGATAAATTAAGATATGTTTAAAGCAAAGCTTCCACAAGGTAGGAAAAGTTTAGGCTGTCACATCTCAATGGTTCTAGCAGTAGTGCCAGCAGAAGGATCTGCCTGGGTGCAGCAGAACGAATGTGGTGGTAAATACAGTTGAACACATAAGACCAATTTGATGGTGAGAGACAGCTGTAGAGCACATAAAGGCACTAACTTTCTTGTTCTTAATTTACTTCTGGGCTGAATGCAGATGACTTCCAATGGATGTTCTTTACACTTACTTTCTGGATGCTGTTTGTTAGGTTAATTTAGATGTGATTTCAAACACTTGAAACTTAAATTTTAATGTTGAATTTTGATATCTTACTTTTAAATTGACTGCTCAGCTATTCATTCACCTCCTTGCCTGCCTTGGTGCAAACTCAAAGTTGCAGGGTTACTGGGCCAAGTTTTAATTGACTGTTGTTTATACTTTTTGTGCCTTTTGAGACATCTTTCAGTATTTACACTTCAGGGTAAACTTGAATTGTATCATTTCAAAATCTGTATCATATCAGGTTTTAACTTGATCAGACACCTGGTAGAGGCCTTCTGTGTTGTCTCACTTAAACTTTAGAAAGGTGTCTTGGATTTTATGAGCCTAGGAATCTGAAGTGTAATTTTCACTGACTTTGACTAGTAAACTAATCTAATGCTTCTTGTGTGCATGAATTCTGAAACTGGTTGGTTCAACTCAAAATGTGCTTTCCTGAAGAATTTTTTAGACACCACTGACCTCTTTGATGGGGGCATTAATATAATAAACAAAAGTCATCAGAGTGGAGTTTCTTTAGAATGTCCCTGAAGCAACACTCTGAAAAGGCAGATAGAAGATTTTCTGGCTACCTAGATCAATGGAAGCTGTGAAAAAGGAAAAGTGCTACAAGGTGTGATGGACATTGACATCTTCCATATCTTCTTTTGAAAACACATGATCAGAAAGTCAAGCATAATGGATTGGCTTAGAAATATGCAAACTGTTTGCATGAGTGTGGTGTTGGATGGGATAAAAATACTAGATACTATAAAGACTTGTGGCATATCCATCATACTTAAGAACAGGTCAAGCAAACTGTGGTCAAGAGTAACATAGATAAAACTGCTTCTGCCGTAGGGTAACTAGACAAACCGGATGACCTTCAGAGAATCTTTCCATTTCTGCACTTTTACAATGCTGTAACAAAGAAGTTTTTGCTCAGAAATCTATATGTCAAATTTTCCTCTCCTTGCTGGTACTTAGAAACTAATTTTTAGCAGAAATCAAAAGATTGCACACTAGAAAAATGTCTTAGAAATAAGGATGGTTCCAAGTTACTGTCAGATACATCCTGAAGTCAGGATTATTTGTCTAACACTAGGTGATAGCCTTAATTCAACTTCATAATTTTGTCCTTTGGCTCTCTGAAACCAGAGAGGACTGCTGAGCTGTTATCCTGCAACTTTTGCAGTGAAATCTGGGTTTTTGTTCCAAGTTTCCTCTGTTATTTTCCACTCTGAAGCTGATAAAATACTTTGCTGACTTCTTAGGTGGTAAATAATTTTTGATTCTGTCCTTCTAGGACTTTTCATAGCTGTTTGTCTAAATCTCAGTTTAATTTCTGGGCATATATTTAGCAGTTAGAGCACTCCCTTACCCATTCAAGTAAGAGCATCTGCCAAAGGCATTCTGATGGCTGAGGAGTTTATTATTGAAGTTGAAGTTGCATTCAGAATCTAATTTGTCCCTTTTTCTTGTCTTTTTCTTTCTTTCTTTTTGCAGCAACAGAATCTACTCAGGTAAGGACAGCTAAATCAGCTCCCTTGTTCATTTTGTCGTCCAGTATTGACTTCAAGACTCATCTACTCCATCCATATCTCCATCTGAGCAGGAATGTCTTCCCAGATAAAAAGTACCAGGGTTTCCTCCCCTGTCCTATTCACTGACTGCTTCACAATGCCCGAATACAGATAAAATCCCAGGAAGATTTTGCTTCCTCTGGAATCACAGAGAAGCATGGCAATTTGTTTTGCTACCAACGTGACTTCCTCAAGCTAGGCATCAACCCTACAATCCCCTACAGACAGTAGATGCTATGGCCTATCATCAGAAATGTGGGATGATATTGTGGGGATTTCATCAGGGAATTCACCAATTCTTGCACTCTTTCTAGCTGGGAGATGAACGAAGCTAGATGCTCTGAAACATACTACATGCTTTAAAATGCATTTCATGACTCTCCAGATTTCTTTATGATATCTATATGTGCCAAAAAAAACCAGCAAAGAAAAATATCTACCACAACATGGTAGTACTTATCTTACCCATGATACAATAACTAAAAGATCAAAGCTGCAGTGGCACTTAAAACAGTAGCCCTTATGTTCCTTGTTCCTTTGCATCTTACTTGGTTGTTGTTTTTTTTATATATATATATTTATGTAATAATATCAATTGTGATATAAAACTAATGTATTGTCCTTGTAGGTTACTACAGAAGAGAATATATATGGTATGTATTATTATATCTGTATGTAAGTAGTTGCTAGAGTAGAGTACACCAGTTGTTAACTACCCAGTTACTATAGCAAATAGCACATGCTTAATGCAAGTTAATCTCAGGGGAGGAATTTTAAGTGAATGCACTCACCAGAGTATTTCATGCAAAGCAGAGTCTTTTGGTTGCAGCCAACTTTTTGGCTTAGCTAAAAATCTGTTAATTTTGCTAAAAATGGCTCTGCATAGATAATGACTTAAGTCACTTCTGTAGGTAACAGCAATCACAGAGACCATCTGCCAGTGCTATTTCTTGATGTCAAGACTCAAAGAAAGGCACTCAGACTCAGCTGATTCACTGCAGAGCCAAGAAGTCCCTGATGCTGAGCTTATGTGGGGTCCACAGTCTCATTTGTGAAATAGGAATTCAGTTCTGATTTCATTGATTTCAAGGGTTTTTCAAGAAGAGTATATCCAGCAGTAAGAAGCAGGACTATTCTCCATCCATATTTATCCTGATATGCTAGTGGGTTGTGTGTGGAGTGTGCATGCAGGACAGTTGTGCTTACTGAGTGAAAGGAGGAAGATGTAGACAAGAAGAATTGCCAGCTAGCCTCCTATGCGGGGTAAAACAGGCTTAAGAAGTGCCAGAGAACAAGTATTTGAAATACAATGACTAAATAACAAAGGTACAGAGAAAGATTGAAAGGAAATGGCTCTTGGTACTAGATTAAGGCCAAAACAGCTGAAGCTGTTGGTAGGTTCAAAAGACTGTGTCACCGAGAAAAGATATACATGACTGAACACTGTGCCAACACATACATAGGCTCAGTGAATTTCAGTGCACCATGGTAACCAGGAGCAGCATAAGGGGAGTTCCTGGAAACTCATCAGGTTAAAAACCAGGATTCAGATTTCCTTTGAGAATTAGAGAGTGATACTCTGTATTTTCTACACAGACTCTCCATCGCCAACAGAGACAGACTCTGAAGATGAAGTTATTTTTAACAGAATTTTGGAAGTTAACAAAGGTAATGCCATCAAAGTTCTGCTTTTACATGGCCTTTCTGCCGATCTGGAGGGGGGGTAATAGGGAGGTACAATGTTTTAGCACAGTCAATGCAAACATTTTTTCTGTCTTACACATACATACATAAGAAACCCCTGGAGACTGCCCAGAGGCAACACCTTGTCTGGGTGATCTGCTGAAGGCCTATGGTACCTCAAATGTCTTGTCAATATGGAAAATGATATAAGGTGTGAAAGCAACCGAGCTACACAAGCAGCATCTTCAGCTTTAGCCCTCAAAATCCTGGTCTTTCTATAGACACAGAGTGAGAAGTTGGATAATTGGATGCTTTGTTATTTAACTGCCTGACTGTGAGCATTACTTGCATTCAGTCCTCATATCGCTTTGCAGTATAGACTCCTACATAAGCAATGGTCAGTTCCAAGCCTCTTGTTCCAGATATTCTGCACCCTTATTCTTATTTACCACTTTCTATCAGCTTTGCTTTTTCATATTTTTTGGGAGGGGAAATTGTCATTCTTGAAACTTTACTCCTGCCTGTAGAAACAGACACAAACCTTTCTATAGGTTTCTTTCCTTTCTTTCTTTCCTACAGTTTTCTACAGATATAATTCCTTTCAATTTGATCCTCTACACTCTTGCCTTCCTGTATTTCCTTACTGATCCCTTTGCCTTTGTACAGAATGCTTCTCAGGCAGGTGTTCAATGATATTTACTCAGAGTAACATGGTGAGTATCGAAGTACAGCATTTCTCTCACTATTTGAGCTTCTTTCAATCCTTCACTGTTTTGCCTGAAATCCTTCCCAATAGAGTTGGAGCTTCCCACCTGTACTCTTAGCTAAGGACAGTATAGCAAAGGTAGGGAAGCAGATAATGTCTATCTAGCTAAATAGTCCACTTACTTCCCATGCTGAGCAGGAGCAGATGCTTGGGGAAAGATATGAAGGAGCACAAGTGGAATGATACTTTTCCAGATAAGCCCTCATCAGCTCCCAGCAATCTATGGCTCAGGTATTTCCATCTCTTCTTTTTCACCACAGACAGCTCTCGGTTCTTGCAAGAAGGTGACATAGTTCCTCAAAGGAGCCGCAGTGCCATCAATTGTCGCAATTGCTATTGGCCTCAGTCCAGGGATGGGATTGTTCGTATTCCATATGTCTTGGATCCTACTTATGGTGAGTATAAATTTTATTACTTTCTTTCTTTTCATTTCTCTCTTTCTTTTCTTTTTTCTATTTTTTTTTAAAAATTGATTTTATCCAATAAGCTTCAGATAGAAACCTACTTCCAGTGGCCGCACAAACAGGAAATGCAATCTATTCTAAGTATTTATTTCTGCTATGCAAGTACAGATTAATTGTAAATTACAAAAAATCAACAGATCCAATTTCCTTGAGCAGTTGGCATCCATAATGTTTTGAGGCAATCTCTTACAGACAACATTGATCACGTTCTCTAATAGTACCTCCAGAACACCTGCCTTTATAGGATTCATGATCTTTGCAATGTGGTTTAAATGGCCTAATTTTTATCTGCAAACTATCTTCCTACATCTGCCTTCAAATGAACAATCAGAAGTTGTAACAACAATTACTGCTAAAATTTAAACCAAGAAGTTAAGAATAAAATGTTCCCACTTGAATCCTTTTTGACACTAATCTGCATGAGGACAATCTCGTGCTAGGGTAACAAATTAAATAAATTACCGAGCAAGAAAGAGGCTATTCTAATGCTTATGTCTCTCATCTACCCTGTTTTTGTGTACCCATGATATTTTAATGGCACTTGTTATTGTTGAGTCACCCCCCCAACCTGCCAAATTAACCTTTTCTTATCCAGAGGAGAACCACGTAAGAGGGATTCTTGAAGCCATGGCAGAATTTGAAACATTGACTTGTATTAATTTTGTGAAGCGCAAGACAGAACGTGACTACCTCATCATTAGATCTGCTGATGGGTGAGTTAAAAGATAAATGAGCAAGTTATTTCTACAAAGCTTTTTGATTCCTCACTGTTCCCATCTTGTTTGACCTTAAAGAGAAAAAGGCATGGATTTAGAGAAGAACTTTTATGTTTTTCAACAGTGCCAGATACCCTGCAAGTTCAAGGACACAACTGTTACATCAGTGACTCAGAAGTGACTGATGATATATATTAAAAAAAGCCAATATTTAACAGGTTATAACAGTCCTTACTCGCACAGGCAAGATCAACTGGGACTTAACAAATAAAGAGTTCTCTGAATCAGAGCTGATTGTTAGGGTCAGAATTTGATCCCATGACAGAACTGTTCAACATATGCCAGCTCTGAAGTGCTATTCATAGCTCCGGTTCTGATACAGGATTCAGTCATTTGGATAAAAATGTTTTTTATCTAGGCAGTTAAAATCACTATGTACAGAAAGCTAGCATGCAGGAGCCTCTTTGCTAATGAATGTCTTCCACGAGGCCTTAGCGATGACCATAAATAGTTGACATTTTCTACATCATGGCCAGTTTTGCCTTTTTGTAGACACTATCCCAGGGGGCAGAATGCAATCCTTCCACTCCCACATCACACGAGGCAAGGTTCATGTGAAGTAAAGTTCTCTGTACTGTCCCTGTCTGACAATAAAAATCCTGTATGTCTTCTGCTGGTGTTCATCTCAGATGCTGGTCCAACTATGGAAAAGTAGGAGGTGGACAGACAATATCTGTGATGAAAGGAGGCTGCATGTGGAAGGGAATTATTCAGCACGAACTGGACCACGCTCTGGGGTTTTTGCATGAACATTCTCGAAGTGACAGGGACAGATATGTAAGGATCATGTGGGAGTACATCAGCCCAGGTAAGTACTTTTGACTTCCTCTATATAGGCTAGATATATCATCCTGTTCCAACCTCTTTCTTTTCCCTAAAATGAGTGAATAAGAAGCGTACACTAAATACAGTATCTTATATTACAGCTGACAGACCAGACTTCAAGAAATTTGAGAACTCCAACAATCTAGGTCTTCCCTATGACTATTCTTCAGTAATGCACTATGGCCCGTAAGTAGCAGTATGGCATTGTTTTCGTTGGAACTCAAATCCTGCATTAGAACTCTTATAACACTCTCCCAATTAATAGGACACTGTGAGCCAATTCAATCCTGCCATTCCTCAAGATTAAATAATTATCCTTTAGTTTTCTTTATGTAGTCATTCACAGATGAGCTTGGGGGTAAAGAAAGGCATCAGCTTACTGATGGACACCTTAATCAAACCTAATTGGATAGCAGTTAATCCATAGCAACAACCAAGGTAGAAGCTTCAGAAGCTCCCTTTGCCATTTGAAAAAAGAAGGGTTAGATAACTAAGAAAACTGCCTGCTAGCCATCAGTCATAGACAGGTGTGTGAGGGAGAACTGTCTTTTTCCTCTGATTCATACAATTGCTATTTTCCCTCTAAGGGATATAGATTGTCTTATTAAATCCTGAAAAATGCTGCTTTGCTTGAAGAAAAAAAATAAAAATTCTTTTTATCTTTTTTGTTTTGTTTTTACAGGCACACATTCACTAATACCACTGGAAAAGCAACAATTGTACCGGTTCCTGATGGATCAGTACATATTGGACAGAGGCTGGGGCTGAGCAACTTGGATGTGGCCAAAATCAACAGGCTTTACAATTGCAGTAAGTTCCTAAGAGCTGTCCTTTCACCTGAGGATACTCAGCTCCTTGAAGGAGGTGTATGAGTAATCTGCAGTGGCAGCAGTTCATCATAAAATACTATGGGGTTAATCTCTAAATTTATGGTACACGTATGGTCATTGTGGGAGAGAATGCAAAGGTCAAGCTAGAGGAATCTTGTGATTAGTAAGATATTATTTTCTACCTCAAAAATAAATCAAACACATTCACTGTTGCAATGTTGTAGCGCTGACTTAACTGCATATCTGGTTGTAAGCTTCATGCAGTCACTGGATTTGTTAGGACTCAAGGGACAGCTATAAACCCCACTAAAGTCAGATGTAACTGTCTTTCATTGCAGTTTCTATTTAAGACCTGAGTCAAACTTAAAGAGCTGTAGCTCCACTGAACTGAAACAGTATCACTGAACTGAAACAATATCTTGTGGAGCTTCTACCCTCAAATGTTTAAGCTGTCATTCTAAATGTGTATGTATTTTTCACTCCTTAATTTTAACTTCTGCTTGAAGTAATTCTCCTATACAATCAGAGAAATGTGAACACAAGTGAATATTCTTCCTTGCACAGAGGAAAGCCCAAGTCTTCCTCCTAAGCTTAGAACTCAAGTAATGTGGAGTTTTCTTAATTCTTCTAACATTACTTCCTTGTTCCTGTGGAAGACCATGTGATCAAAGACAGCAAAATGAAACTTTTGACATTCTTTAAAGAGGTGTAGAAAGGATACTTCATCCTAAGATCCCTTGCTACACTGTGGAGCTCATCAATAAAAATTATTACATTTTTCCACATACGACTTCACTTCTCATTTTGACACAGATGCTTATGCATTACAAATAAATTAGGATATGATTTTTCATATTAATCAAGATGTACTGATACCTTGAAACAAATGCTGCCTTATCAGAAAATCATGACCTTTACATTTAGAAGATACTGTCATTTTAAATCAGTGGAAGTTTCTGCAAGTCTGGAGCTGAGATAAATGTTTCTCCCTCAGGTCGTTGCAGCACTATTATTGATGCAGCGTTTGGGTCACTGAAATCTGCCAACTACCCTAGAAACTATTCAGATAACACCAACTGTGTCTGGCTTATCCGAACCCGATCCAGAAAGGTAATCATAAGTTAATGGTCTCTGTATATGGCTGAACTTACGTCTTCCTTTATAAAGCATTTTGCTTTTTTTTCCCCTGCATAGCAGTTGCCATATGACATTTATTTTCATAAGAGAGATTTCAAACTAGTCTCTACTTTTCATGTCCTTAAGCCAGGTATGGGAAAAACAACTGCAGAGTTGTGATTTTGGAAAACCTCCATGCATTGGGCTTCAGGTTTGCAAAATCAAGACAAAGCAGTCTGAGCATGGGAGCATTCAGTCACAGGCTCATTAGATCTGAATCCTGCATCTTCAGGGGATGAGAGGCAAGTAGGGGCAATCAGTTCCAGTTTGGGTCTGACCGCAGCTTGAAATCTGTCTCATTTAGAGGATATTCAAACAAAGAAGTCACATATGCATGTATGAAAGGCTTGTTTTTGATTGCCTTCCAGATTTCCCTGCACTTTCGTGCCTTTGAGCTGAGGAAAACCAGAGGCTGCCAGGGTGATTACGTTAAAATTTATGATGGATCCAGCAAGTATTCTAAAGTTTTAATGGACAAAACCTGTGGATCACAGATACCCACTGACGTAGTTTCTTCTAGCAATCTTATGCTCATAGAGTTTGTCACAGATGGTGCTGATACAGCTTCTGGTTTCCAAGCCACCTTTACTTCTGGTAGGTCTGAGAACATGGAAAATGCCAGAGAAAAACAAACAAACAAAAACCTCTGTCAAATCAATGGGGGTTCTGTCTTCTTCTTTGCTTGTGTTTTGGGAAAACAGTGAGGAAATGATATCTACAGGAGCCATCATTTCCTGATTTGCTTTTGACCTTATGGATCAGTACTACTGATACCATTAATTCATCCAGCAGGATGAAGCCATGCTCACAGTAAACTGTCAGCCAAGTGATTTCCAGATTCCACAATTTGCCTTGTCTTTCAGATACACACTGTTGCAAAGCATGCAACATTAAGGGTATGATCACTTTAAAATTACTTACAGCGTTACTAGACCAGTAGAATGAGAATAAATCACAACATAGAATTTAATTACATTGCTCTTCTGAAAAAGATGCAGTTTTTAATCAAGCTGTTCTGAGGGCAAGAAAGATTCATGGTGAACCAAGTCACGCAGCCCTAAAGCAAGAAGAGAGGCAGTATTTCCATGGAAAGGATCCATGGAATTTATCCACCTGAAACACATTATATTCAGTCCCATCTAATTAATAACTAGAAACACAACTATACAATTCAGTTGCCACAGGCTGTCACATTAGTATGTGTCAGATGGAATAAAGAAATGTCACTGTGCATCTCCATAGCCAACAGCAAACTATACATTCAGTAAAGCAGCTTGGCTTCATTAGCTGAAGGAAAGCTCAGCAAACTCATGACCTTGCATTTGTCATGGGCTAAGAACATGCATACAGAGGAACACAGTAATTTAGGTGTATACCCAAACTTGAACAGCAAAATTGCCTGTGAAAATGTCTATTTCTGTCAATTGTAGCTATGGAAGGAAAGAAAACCAAGAAAAAAGTCCCCACACCACATTTATGTATCATAGAATGACCTGGGTGGAAAAGGACCATAATGATCATCTAGTTTCAACCCCCCTGCTATGTGCAGGGTATTGTGAGCTAAAAAATGATCTCAGTTTTTGGATAAAATGTGATTTAACTTTTATATAATTTAGAGATTCTACAGTTTGTTCAGAGTGCTTTGAAAGCTAAATACTCTTTCATTTCACTTACAGCAAGGATCCAAAGAAGATTTAACAACCGCAACTGATGTAATGGAGAAGAATCTATTCTGTGAATATTGAAATTATGGATTTCCAACTCTGCTCCTATCTTGGCTTGGATCAGTATGCAATTTAATTCTATTAAGAATCAAATTCTTCATCTTCTTGGGAAAGTTTTTTTCCCCAAGCCATATAAATGTATGAATTCTGTATATCCTAGTATATTACCCCTTTTGTCTGCACAATTAATTTATTACCTCTTTCTATTTAACAATTTAATTAAAAGCTTCATAGAAAAAAAAAAAAAAGTTTCCATTTCTTTTTTCTGATAGTCCCTCAAACCATGTACAATGTCAATGTTATCTTACTTGTCAGACACCTTCATTCAGCCACACTGTTGCACACTCTTAAATGCATCACTGATTTCATCATGAGTTTAGACATTTGGCTGAAGAGAAGATCTCCAGCACTTTTTGTTCTCCACAATCTTCAGCATGAAAGAAGGTTTTAGTTACTGCCTCTTTTCCCAGCCTGATCTTCAAGCTTCCAAAAATGACATTTCTCTCAAATGATCCTGTTATATCCTTTAATCACAAACATGGACATGACAAAGTTGTTGCCATAAGGGACTGGTACATCCTCTTGTACAGTTCTGGTAGGCTAAAGGGAGCTTCTTTATTCACAAGTCAGTTTTTAGTCCACAGACACATTTAAGCTCACAGGACAAGAGGTGGACTAGACATTGCTGCCAGAGCTCATGCACATCATCAGTTCTTCAACAAATAGTTCTTCTGTGAGGCAAGAAACTAAACATCCCCTTTCTGATTACTCGAGGAAGACAGTGAACTGTAAGATTGGCTGAGCTCATGGAAAGCTCATTTCCTAGAATTTGCTTGTAATCACACTTTCAAAATGGCATTCTCTTGATTGAGAAATGCCTGTATTTTTCTAGCAGATCTGAGAGCAAAATACACCAATATTTCACTTGTGTAATAGGCAGTCTTAAAATATGGTCAACACTATTTAATACTGGTAAGTTTAGGTCTAAAAAATAACAACTTTTCCCTTTTCTTCCTTTGTAACATTGGGAGCCTTGGACTTATTTCTGCAGAAATACATGTCTAGAAGAGAACAGTGGGAAATCAATTTGAGCCACAGAGTGAAGTTTATACAGCAAATTACTTTTTTTTTTTTCTTTTGTTATGGGAAGCACAAGAAAGCCTGAATTTGCAAGAGTACTTGTAATACTTGATGAGGAATCAGTCACTTCTTTAAAACTAGAGAAGCGTTCATTGCATTGAACATCATCCACAGTAACTACTGGCTGTGTAAAAGGCTCTGAAGACAGTGATTCTGAGCTTGCTTTAGAACAGGTGCTTCTTCAGCAATTGCGACACAGGCTCAGTTTCTAGTTGTTCCAGTTATTCTTAGCATTCAAGTGTTGCAATCAGCACATGAAATAAAGAGTAGTCCTTCTGAACTACTGTAAAAAATATGGTTCTAGAGAAAAATATTTAACAGCTATGCTTCCTGAGCCCCTATGAAACAAAATGGAGGAAATACTGCACAACCTACTGCTGAGTTAGTGAGGACAAATTGTATTAATTTTTATATAAATAATGAGGGCTATATGTATGAATCTTCTGAGATATGGGATTGTTATCTATGGGACTGTAGTCTTCTAAAAGTAGAAGTCTGTCTGAGGCTCTATGCTTTTTTTGTTCTTGTTGTTTTTCACAGTGGCATATTTATACATAGTTTTACAGATTTTTTTTCATGGCTTGAATGGGATCTGGCAACAAGCTTCTGAGAACAGAATGCCAGAAAAGAGAACATCTGCTTAAAGAGATCCTCATACATGAAGGACTTTGGAGAGCTTCCAAGTAAAAGTGCCCACTTACTGGTTTATTAGCTTTTATGCAAGCTTCATGAAGCAAAATTTTTTTCTCCTGTCAGGAATGACCTCCACCTTCACTGAGCATGGATGTTTATAACTTGTGAGCAGGTAGCATGTTATTTACCAATCCAGATCTAATGATGGTAGAATTTCAATGGCTTTCAAAGAGGTCTGGCTTGTTTGTGGAGGTATTCACCATCAGGAAGCAAAGATGTGTTCCTAAGGTTTATGGACACAACAATACACTCCCCAGAGTTCCTCATTTATTTTAAGAATTAAAATTTTTGCAACTTGCAGACTGCTGGAAGAGGTTCAGAATATTTGTCTCCAACCTAACCCTGATCTGCAGATAGAAACCATCTTGTTCAGAAGGGTAACTCCATCAATCACTACATAGCACTAAGAGGTACTGCATGGCCCTTCTAATTTCTAGTTTTGCAGTGCTGATTCAGAGGAAGAAGCTGATGATTATTGCAGTTCTCGCCACTGACCAAAGCTAATTTGGGCATGTGGAAGCCTCCACATATGCAATACCCACCAGGGATGGAGAATATCTCTTTTAGGACACCAGTTCTTCTTCCAAACTACATCCATAGCAATCCAGCCAGGCTGGTCTTTGCGTAGAGATTCTTAACAGAAACAGGAAGATTGGTAGGAATGCTGCAGGGATGGAAATGCGCACGTGTGAGAAAGCCTGAAAGAAGCAGCAGAACAAGGGTTACAAGAACAGCCTGTATTGATAACAAGGGACACCATTCCCATGACGCTACCTCCCATGACATTGCACCCAGGAGGATCATGGAGGAATGCATTGTTTCCAGCATCACCACAGGGCCTATCCTCTGTTCAGACAACATCACAGACTTGCCAGAGGAAGATCCCACACCCTTATGCCAGCAGGCTTGCAGCTACTAAATGTACAGTTCTTTTTCCTGCTGGCAGGGATGATGCAGTGTGGTAACTCCTTCACCTGCATCCTCTACTTCTTTCTGTCCTGAAGTTCCTTCCCTATCCGTTTGCATCTCCTCATTCCCCTCCCACTTATCTCACAGCAGTGCCTCCATAGAATGGGGAGATATGGAGGGAAAAGACATTACCTGCATTTGTCTGTTTTATCTCTCTTTCTGAAAAGCTGTAAAACTAGTATCAGAAATAAAACCCCTTCATTTTTCCCCCTCTTGTTAATTATTATGTTTTCTTTGCTTGTATGTAGAGAAACCCCATAGATTTTATTCTTTTTATTTCTATACCTTTTAATCTTTGATAAATTAAATCCATTGCATTCGATGCACATTTTATTTTAGTTGTGTTTTTTTCATTGACTGTTGTTTCTGAAGTAAGGAACTTTGTACATTTAGCAACTAGAAACACTGTTTGACCAAGAAGGGCTCCAACAACAGCAACCTACAAATTACAGCTGAAAACTGTTGCATCAGGATAAATTGCATGTTTATCTACAACTGCTTGGAGCAAGCATGAGAAAAATCGTGCGCTGCCCTATTTTAAATATTAATTAGCATTAAATTTACTGCTTAAATAGTAAATTTAAGTACTGCAATACTGCACATACTGCAAAGGCTGTAACGACTCTCCGAGGACACCCTGCTGGCTCGCGCCGACAGTTAGCCGCGAGGCAGCGCCACGCGCTCGCCTGTTCCATTGTCCTCCCTCACAGCGCCGCGCGGGGGCAGGAGTGAGCTCGGCTTTCTCAGGCGGACGGAGCCAGCCGGAGCTTTCCATGTAAAACGGCATTTATTTATTTTAATCATTACATTACAAACTGATTTGTTATCCCGCTGTGAACTTTTAAAGCCGCTTTGGAAATGCAAGCTGAATAGCGCTGGTTAGAGCTGTGCAGCAATCACGCTCCTCTTGTCCTGCAGGGGTTGTGCCACTCGTGTTTCCCCTCAGACCGGTTCAAACTTCTTGCTGCTTCAGTTGCTCTTGCTAATACAGTCAAGCAATCACAAAATGGGAGGCTTTAGTCAGGATTCTTTGATGAAAGGTATCTCAAGAGGTAAGATATAGACATATTGAAAATCATTTCTAAAGAATGGGAAAATTCATGTCTCTTAATTTGTTGAATATATTGCTTAAAATTACGCATTTATTTGTGTGTATGTTTGAAAAGAAACAGTTTTTCAAAGCTATGGATCATCTGTGTCACTGAAAGTCAGTTACTGATACATACATATATACTATGGGCTAATAAACTAATTAGAAAATCAAATTGTAATATGTAGGCATTTAACTCTAGTGCGACTGTGCCTTTTTGTTTCCTAGATGTAATTTCCTTCACTAGTAGGAGTGCAAAGCACATTCTGTAACACTGACCACAGGCAGTAGCTGTATTAGATAAAACAGTAGATTTCTATGGCTTTTTGATAAGCTTCAGTTAAATGAGGATTGCTGGTGTCGGAAAATACATTTATTCTTGGTGATTATAGTTGGGACACATAGAATATCACAGAAAGTTTTTCACTGGAGTTATGGCAGAGCAATGGATTATGTAGGTGCAGTGGAATTGCCAGCTTACAGCCTGAACCAACAGTTAAGCACCAGGTGAGCAGGTATGGCTAGTCCAGGGAGCTCAGGTGTAAGCAATGATCCCAAATGACTGGAAGGGGTGTAGCCCGGAGCCACCCCTCACCCTTATTTAAGGGCTAGCAGCTGAGAGAGTGGTGTTTCTCTGGATCAAGATTGTACTTGTCTTGAGCTATTGCTGGTTGTTGGAGGGGGTGAGTCAATTTTCTTTATTACCTGTTTTTTTTTTTTTGACTGTTCTGCCTGTATCCCCTTTGAAGCTACCGTCATTGCCTTCTTTTGCCATACAAGAGGAGAAAATGCGCTTCCTAAGTAGCTGAATTCCTTATTGTTGGTTAGCATTGCTAGTTTAATCTGTTTCTCTACAATAAAGAGCCCTATGCATTTACTTCAGGAAGGAGATGTTATTAAGGACTTGCAGTCCTAACTCAATTACTGTGAGGGTGACAAAGCCCTGGTAGAAGTTCTCCAAGCGGTTATGGAGCCTCTTTTAGAGGTTCAGAAACTGTCTGAATATAGTTCTAGGCAATAGGCTATAGATGATGTGGCTTCAGCAGGAGATTGGACCATTATGATCTCCAGTGGTGCCTTCTGAGTCAACTATTTTGTGATTGTGGGTATAGGGGTGGGAACTACATGGTGAACTGTGGAAAGAATCTGTTGGCTATACTTTAAAACAGAAGGTTATAGTAAAACATAGCTTGGGGAAAGAATGATGTTGGGAGTTGAGAAAAGGCCTGTGTCTCTGGACATAAAGCAGTGTTCTGGAACTGAAAGGGAGGTTTCTTCCTGTATACATGATCTGCAGTTATTGATTATTGCTTATCTGAAATTTTGTCAGCCAAAGCAGCAGAGTATTATCAGCACTGTATTAGATCAGCCAAATGTTTTTTCTCGTCTCTTATCAAAATCAGTTCTTCTTCTGATATTCTCGATTGACGTGTTTGCTACTATTGTCATTTGAGGGGACTATGCCATTTTGATGAAAGAAACATTTGCAAATCTCACATATCTACAAGAACAGAAGGATATATTGTCTCTATGTAAAAGCACGGTTGCGCTTCTTTGAGTTGGCTTGTTATTTCATGACTGTAGGAGTGGTTTCTCTCTTCAGTGTATTCTGTATGCACGAGAGATGTGTATTCTACTCCTGTATGTTTGGGGAATATGCTAGCTTTTTATTGATGAGAGCTACCTCTTCCTTTTTCAGTGACAGAATTATTTATACTGAAAGGGTGTTGTAACATCTTCTAGGAAGAAGAGTAACTTTCTCAAACTTGGGCAAAACTTGAAGTGGTGTTATCCAAAATAATCATTTTTCCTTTCATCTTAGTCCACAAACCCAGCCTCTGAGATTATTTCACTCCTCAACTCTGAAGAGCAGTAATCCTTATCATTCATGCAGCTATATCTCAGGTATTTTCTTTGCCGGAGTACTGGCATACTGATGGAACTGCTGAGCTTAGCTTGAAATATACAATGCAGAGCTTCAAGTAGTAGAAGTTAGGCAAACAATGAAAGGTGTAAGGAAGAACTTAACAGGAGAGTGGAAGTAACAAGGTACATATGCTACTTTCCTCTTTCTATTTATGTTGTATAACTTTCCCTCTCTTTATGCTTTTGCATATAGAATAGCAATCAATCTGCCATAATTGCACCTTGTCTCTTAGTGACTGATGCAATACTAAAACAAACAAAAAACCAGATCCCAGATAATCAGTGTTTTGAAAATTTTAAGATATTTTTCCACAGTTTAAACTATTCTTTTAACCAAAATACACATAGGATATCTTACTATGTTTGCTGCTAGTTAATCTTTCTTAGATGGCAGTTTGTGCAGTTACTGATGCTAGTTGTGATTTGTAGAGGATTCATAGGAATTGTACATGCTCATGGAACAGAAGAATAGACCACCAACTGTTGGCATTGAAATAGAAGCAAAAAAGTTCCTTATGGGTGGTTATCTTTACAGGTTACTCTGATTCGTTTAACACCTCTTAATTCTATTTCCTGCATCATATGTACAGCAAAGGCAAAATAATCTTTGTTTAATCCTCTGGAATTGGCCCCCATTATGGAAGGAGAAGTAAAGGCTGCATATAGGTGTGACATCAGGCATGCACAGATGCAGAACTGAAATACAGTAATGCTAATCAACCAAGTGAAGCTGCTGTATTGGGGACTCGGTGAGTCAGCAAATCTGCAGAGAGAATAGCAGGCATAACAGTTGCTGAGATACCGTGATCACAACACACAAAAAAAAGTAATACAGAATGAATTTCCATATTAATAACTTGCTGCAGATTGTGTATTATAACAGTGGCATGTAAGGAAAAAAAAAAAGAGCATCCTACATGTACAGCTATTTCAGTCATGTGTTGGAGTGGAGTGGGGCCATGAGTGTAAATTCTGAAGCACATTCTGTTGGAAAACTCAGGCAGTAGTGTCCGCATTAATAAAGAGCTGTTCATATGTTTATTGGCTGAGAAAATTAACCTGAATTCTGCTGAAAAAGACTAAGTTGTATCAGGTGCAATACCAGAATGTTAATATCTGTGTACTGGAAACTATTTTAGCTCATTAATTCATGGCTGTAGCTTGCATAAATGGATTTTACTGATGAGATGCTTGTTCTGGCTGATGGGAATGTGACCAAAACCAGTTTTTAGCTGTAGACATTGTCATTTACATTTGAAAATAATGTTGTAAATAATGCTACTTTATGAGACAGCATGTGATATTATTTAAGAAATTGAAAAGTTGGGGAGTCTGCCCAATATCTTCAAGCTAGTTTGAAATAGGTTGGCAGTAATTTGTGTCTGGTTTTCATAGTTCCAGAGTTCACAGAGATTTATTTTTCTGTTGATAGCTAGCACAGGCTATATATGCATAGTAAAAAATATGGCTTGCTTTTTATGAAGAAAATGATTATTAAGTAGTCATCCTAAAATATAGAGCTCAGGTTCTCCAGATGTTTGGACTCTGACCTGATTTGCACCATGCTTCTGTTGATTCGTTTATTAAGACTTGCTGCCAAATAGAACAAGTGTTTTTATCCAAATAAACAACTCAACATTTTGAGGGTTTCTAGACTGTTGGCTTGGAAAATGGATGATGTTTTAATTGCTTTACAATTTTTAAGGAATATAATGAAAGCCTTAAGCAAACTGTACAGAGTAAGAGTGAGATGCTTGCCCCATAACATTGAACTCTTAAACTTCCTGAAGAGCACTGAATGTTTAGAATTGGGCAGAGAGCAGAATGGAATGCAGCAAGGAAAACATGGAAAAATCAGGGTTCAGGGGGAAGGAACATGGATATGGGAACAATCTGAACATCCTTGGACTAGCAGTGCAGTTATTAATTACGTACAGTGAGTTGCAGATTAACTATGCTTTGGATTCAGTGAAACCACGGCAGGGTCCATGAGGAGCTTACACAGGTCTTTGGAATTTGCAGCTTAGATGCATTAATGGTGTAAACAGAGCTGTGGAATGGCCGTGGTCAGCTCAGCAGATGATGAAAACTTTGCAAGGCCATGTTTTTCCTAAAGTTCAGTCTATGAGATCTTGCTTGGATTTGCTGCTGTTCCTTTATGGTTACATTCAGAGGAAAAAAGCTTTTGATAGATGTTTGAGAATATATTGTAAAGCTACAAAGGTTTGTCAGCCACCAGCTGCTGTTAATGCTGTTTATGAAATTAGGCCTTTAGGCTTTTTGAGAAGCAAAACCAAATTGTGAAGCAATTACCAAATAAATGAAATTGGAAGGTGATAATGGCTTTCTAACTTTGCTTTCAGCTCATGTAGAGAGATATTATTTCTGCCTGCCCTAAGTAAGCAATTATATACCTTTTTTTGTTAAAGTGATCTAATGCTGCATATAGTGTACAGTGAGAACCCTGTTCTTAAAATAAGAGAGAAATCAACCTGAAGCTGATTTTTTTCTCTTATCTGAGAGAAAAACAATCTGTTAAATACAAAAAAGAAGTCAAAACCCTGAAGTCAGTCATTCATCTGCATCTTCAGTGTTATTGTTCAGGCGAGGAGAAGCAGGACTTCAGCAACAAGGACTCCTGCATGAAAGAAAGGCAAGAAATTCTTACTGTGTTGCATATGTAAGAGTGTGCTTGCCCTAGCCATTTTACTTCTTAATTTTAAGATGTAGAGGAATGACATCAGAATTGTGTTCTCATCCTGATACTGATTTCAGAATTTTTAAGTAATAAATTCCTGGTTTATCTCTGACAACAGAATGTACAGATCCTGGTTGTTGCAATGTCAGAGTTCTTCAGACACTTGATCTAGTGTCTCTAGCTCACAGAACTACAGTTATATTCATGAGTTTTTACTAACAGATTAATCCTAATGGCCTGTATGTTTGGTTGAAGAACAATACTTTGTCTTGTAGTATCATAAGGATTTACATCTAACTCATAAATATTTTACATGTATCAATAGTAGTACTAAGTAACCTCATTCACTTCCCTGTTGCTCAGCGCATCTGTCATTCTAGTTTTATCCATTTCTGTTCTTTCCCTCTGCTTTCACGTTATCACTTTCTTAACTTTTTCCAGCTGACATCTCTTCTTTGGTGCATATAGATCTATATTCCATCACTAGCAGACTGGGACTGGGCCACTGAATCTGTTTCTGCAGTAATACTAACCTGTCTTTCTAGCACTGCCCAGAACTGAGGGCAGGACTTTTTTTTTTTTGTTGTTGTTAAAAGGCAATCAGAATTCTCTTAATGGAACAGAGGTTAAAATAAATTTTATCAAGTTTTCAAAATTTTATAATAGGGTAACAGTTAGTTTTGTAGTCCTAGAAATAAGCAAACAAGAAGGGCAGTTGTGAAATTGCCACATTTAGACACAGTTCACTTTTGAGTAGTTTGTTTCAGCTTGTTTAGCCTTTTTTGGTCCAAGTGAGGGTGATGCAAATAGAAGAGTGTTTGCAGTGATGTACAGCATAGCAGCCCTGCTGTGATGCTGGATGGAGAAGTTTCTAGAGAATATTTTCCACAAGCTTATGCAGTTCAAAAAGATGCCTAGGATAAACCCCAGCAGATGGCAGCAGTGCTTTATAGTTCAACACAATGGCATAGTACTTGGTGCAGTTTGAGCCAAAATATCATATTGAAGAATCTGATTTTCTAAGGCTAGTGCAGTTAATGTCTTGTTTTTAGTCAGTGTGCTATTGATGAGGGTTTTTTTTTTTTAAGTTTAAACTGGAAACTTGTAACACTTGTCAATTATCAAAAGGGTGTGTTTTGCACTTTGTGGAATACCTCTGAGTTCCTTAAGACACCTCCTACCCCTCTGTTTCTGATACTGTAGCTGTGAGGTGTGTGTGTGGCTGCTTTTTTTTTTTTTTACCCAAACATTTTGTATCCTCCAGGCTTGTAGCAGGAATTTGAACTGGCTGATAGGGACTAGCACAGAACATTAATGTTGTTAATGTTCAGTTTTAAGCTAGAAAAAAAAATCTTGGACATTCCTGATTACTATATTTCCTGTGTGTACAGCATAAAAGGACACAGTAAAGGGGGAAGGAGGAACTGCTGATAGAAATCAGATATTGTGTAACTGAACTACTTTAGTAAACGAGGTATTAGCCTTATGTCTGCTTTGGACATCAAGTAAAGTATACAGCATATTAAGCTGCGACATATCTTATAGTCTCATTTTGAGACTTTGGTTTTATTCTAGGATGCCATGGAGTGCAAGAGGAAAATAAAATGGTAGGAAGCAAGCAGCCATGCTTGACCTCATAGGAGGATTTTACAGCTGGCTGCTAAAATACAGTCCCCATCTGAATACAGTACAAGGGCTGATCAGAAAGTATCTCCTGTTTTATTATGTTGACCCACAATGTTGGGGTGGATGTTGGTGGTATGTAACGGTATTCTGTTACTTGTGGTTGCTGTGTAACAGATGACAGTAGAGGGGCAGACTGACAAAATGGAGTGTGACATGGAAGTGCATGTGAGGCAAAGCTGTGGACTTTAGTTCTTCTGGGGAAAATATTTTGCTTGTTGGTGTTCATCAATGCTTGTTGAACATCTCTGGAGACCAAACAGTTGATGTGAACACTGAGGGGATGCATTTCAGCAGGGGTGGAAGCAACATTGGGCCACCACCACTGGTGTAGATTTTTACAAGCATGGCATGCATGTTTCAGTTTGTCTGGATGGGGCAATTAAAGCTTTAAGGATGCACATCTAGAGACTTACAATGTATAAATATAAAGCATTGTATGTGGATTGTTTAGTGAGTGAGACTTAAGTGAAGAGACTGACATAAAATTTTTCTTGCCTAGAATTAGGCTTGTTGAGAACGTGCATGTGGAACCTAGAATTGCTTGTTTCTTGTAACATATCTGAAGAGGGTTTGACTGTCCTGAAAGTAGGTAACGGTTTTGATTTCAGTATTTAATTGCATTGTAAAAGTTACCATGTTAAACCCTGGGACAACCATGCCTGTTTCCTTGCTAACCCATTGTTCTGACTGACATACTATTGTTTTGCTTCATACTTTGCTAAACAAACAAAACCATCTCTTAAAATGCCATTTATTCAAGTTAATACTTGAATTAGTATTGAATGAGAGGACAATATAGATAATTTTACTTAGCTTCAGATGCTGGGACCTCTGAGTTGTCCAGCACTAAGCTGGCCTTTGCTCAGGGTGGAACATGCTGGGAAGATGCCATCCACAGAGAGGTTATCCAGCATTTTTACTCATGTGTTCTCACATAATTTGCTTAAAAGAAAGCAACTTCATTAACAATACCCACTGTTATAAAAAAAAAAAAAAGTTTGAATGAAAAACTGTTGTGCTGCTGTCGTTTTTAGTTAAAGGCAAGGACATGCTGGTGGTGTAGTCACTGCTACTGAGTGGGAGCTGTCTTTGTGCCCCTTTGTTACATTTAGCTGGTTATTTTCTGTGTGACCCAAGAATATGCACAACATTATCCTGAAGGCAAATCTGTAAGTGTGACTTAGAATAGCACAGTACAGGTTTGTGCCTACTTGGATTAATTGTAAAGTGTATCCTTAATGTGCGGTGGTGTTCTGGTCCTGATTGTTACACTTCAGATAATTCAGAGAACAGCTAATTATATACTTCCATCCCTCTGCAATAAATCTAATTTTCAAAGGCTTAGCGATCATGAGGAGTGTGCTCGTTTCTTTTTCCTTTGTTATATAATGTTTTAGAGCAATTGCAGTAGTCAGGCTTGTGGAGAATTCCAGATTTGACAATGTATGTGATGCAAGTCTGGACAGAATGTTCAGAGTTATTGTCAGTTTAGGAAATCTTCCGGTACAGATAGTTTCTAAAGATGTAGGATTATCTTTATACTGTATCATAGTAATTAATCCTAGTCAAGAACATGATATGACCCTCAAATCAGCTAGCACTCAATACAGTTTCATGCAGCTGCTGTAGATTTTTCTTCTGGTAAATTTTCTAGAATTATCGTCCAAGTTTATACTATTATCACTCTTCCCTCAGCATCCTATGTATTTAAATATTTAATTTTTCTAGTATTGTTCAGGCTGGAAAAGAGAATGGTCAGTGAGCATCCTATGAACTTGTATAAACCCCTGATGGGAGGGTATAAAAAGGATGGCCCTAGATTTTTATTTTTATTTTTTTTAGTGGTGTCCAGTGACCAGACAAGAGTTAATGAGTATAAACTGAAAGACAAGAAGAGTAAAAACTATTTTTTTTTTTTTTAATTGGTTGGACATTGAAATTGTTGTTGAGTCTCCATCCTTGGAGATGTTCAGAACTGATCTAGATACAATCTTGGGTAATTTGGTTCATCTGACTTTTTTTGACAAGGAGGATTGGACTAAATCTCTGTAGGTCTCTTCCAACCTCAATTTTTCTGTGATTCTATGGGAAATAATCCTTACTGACCTTATAAGAAAACATCAGAGGTTCAGAAACTTGCAAAAGTATTTGTAGATAGGATGGAAATGTGCAAGAACAGAATAATCAACTCTTTCAACAGCCCCTCTGGTGCATGAAGAGGCTTTATGTCTGGAAGATACATTCTTCTCAATTGTTCTTTTTCACATTTGTGTACTGCTCACATCTTCAACTGTGTGTGCGGGGGGGAAACGATTCCACACAACCTTGTTAATTTTATAGCATCAGTTTTGTTTTGTTGTCTGTCAGCTTCAAGTATTCCCAAACATTTCTCAGCTAAGCCCTGAGATCTGAACTTCCATTGTCCTACCTGACTTGTATGTTATATTGGGAATACTTTTTAGTCTTTTATTTTGAAACATCACAATTCCAGATAGACTCTGAACAGTTTGATTAGAATAAATGTGTTCTAATAGAATAGTACAAAAGGAGAAGCTTTTGCTACTGGATAAGTAGGCAAGTTCTGAAAAGGGGTACATGGAAGGTGGGAGTACAAAGGAAGGGTTTGTTTTTGTCTCTTTAAAGAATTACACTTATCAGCTTTGTTCTTTAATTAGTTTAATAAGTTATTCTTGAAAACATTAGAATCATTATTGCTTTTTGTTATACAGCTGTTGTGCATTTCCTGCTCATAGAAAGGCATCTCTTTGGCAACTTGGGCAAATATTCTACAGTTTATGAAGGCTGCTTTGAAAGTTATGTCCTCTACTTTATTATGTTGGCCCACAGTGTTAGAGGCAGATGCTGGTGGTATGGCAGTAGAGGTTACTTTTTTTTCCCAACAATGCTCCATTACATTTTGTTGCTGTGTGAAGCATGGCAGCAGGGGGGCAGTCTGACAAAATGGCATCTGACATGAAAGGGTGTATGAAGCAAAGTGTGGAACTATACTTCCCCACACAGAAAGCTTTCTATCACTGGTGAAAATGCGTAGCTAATAGTAGTGACTGTGTTGAAAAATATGCATTTGTAGCTGAAAATTTGCTCTATCAAATAGCGTTCTTGTGCTCTTTGTTGTCATTTCTGTGGAATTAAATAGGTGGTGTCACTTTCAGAGTGACCTACATAAAAATGTTCCGCATATTGCCCAGGAGTTAGACAATGTGATTTCATAGGAGCAGCTTCTGGTTGGAAGTAATTTAGCCTCTTGCAGGTTTTCTGTGGCATTTTCTGTTTAGCTGTCCTCTTAAAAGGATTCTGTTTAATTATAGCTTTTGTTATGTTTCTACTGGCTTTTCTATGGTGCATGGTGGGCTTTAGTAACAGATTCTAGAGAAACATAGGAAAATGTCAACTATATTGTTCTTAGCTCAGCAGGTAGTTCAGTATGTATTGGTGAAACACTTGTGGTCCTGTTACAAAGACGCTTCAGATCTCAAAATCTGAGGGCTGAGAGCAGGAGAGAGAAGACAGACTTTGTAAAGGAAAGAACAAGCTGGGGAAAGGTATTGGTCTTCCCTACCCAGCATTCAAAGAGACAGTCACAGAATAGCCTGTTTTAACAGCTATTCACAGTTGGAAACCTTGCTGAGAGGAATCATTGAAGATGCAAGGATAGTCAGAAAATAGACAAAAACCTATAAACTCCAAAAGAGAATGCAATGTTTCCCTCCAGTTTCTGGGTGATGACCTCCAATGATCACTGAAAAAGATACTGTCTTCAGAATTTCATCATTATGATGTGCAAATTTTATCATAGAAACCAGGAAGAAGTGAGACTTAACTAATGAGCCAGTTCTTCCTTAATTAATGAAGCATCCTACATTTCCACTGCTTTTTTGTTCACTGCACATTTTCATTTTGGAAATTCCTTTTTTTTTTTTTTTTTTTGAGGGTATATTGCATTCTCACAAATTAAAAGTTGATGGCATTTCTCTAAGATCTCATTTTTCACACTACTATGCTTATTTCAATACTGGGAAATATCAGATACAAATTTTAGAATGTAAGACTCAATAACTCCAGAGTTCATTCATGTATGTTCACACATTTCTGGACACAGCTCCAGTAAATTCAAGGACATATCTTCATAATAAAAAAGAATTGATTTACAAGTATACTTAATATTTATATGGATGATAAATGCAATGCATCTTGTGAGGAATTATTGGTTTTTTGTTTTTTTTAATTGTTGCAGAATTTTCAATTGTCAATACAGTTAGCTCTATAGAAATCGTAAATGTGAAGTTTGAATATTCACAGTTGAGGAAGAGATATACCTACTTGATAAAGAGTGAGTTTAACCATAGATAGTCTTTGTGTAGCTCAAACTTTGACACAGGAGGGATGCTTACATCTTCTTTTGTCATTGAATTACAAAGGGTGGAAATATAGCATTTCTGTGGCAGCATAAAATCTGAAACTGTTCATTAATGCTTGATCTGTATGAGACTGCCAAGATATCTGGTAATATAAATTTTATTTTATTTGGCCAGGAAGCAGAATGGTGCTTGTGCCAACTCTGTATCTTAAAATGTCTTTATCTTTTTGTGCTACCTGGTCTGACTTGGCATACACTTACTGGAATAAATTTGTCCCTATAAATAATAAGGCCAAGTCTAAAACAGAAGAATAAACTGAAGCAACTTAGCTGCTGTGAGCCAAGACAGAAGCCATAAGATGATCTGTTCACATCTGAGGTTGTTGCAGCCTGCTGCTGTCTACCACTGCTCTTTCCCATGTTACAAGAGAATACCAGGCCTTCATATTTGCCCACCAAAGTCATGTGTGGAACTTGCATCCTAATGTAATAGAATCTAGCCTGGATCTTTTTGACAGAAGTAAGTCGGAGAAGAAGTAATTCTGAGAGGTCTCAAAGAATAGAATTTTTAACTGAGGTCTAACTAGAACTCATGTTGAATTGAAGAAATCACTTTGTGAAGAAGTTGCAGTGTCTTGGTAAGATGTTTTGCTTGATGGCTGAGGAAGGCTTGGGAAGACTGATTTCAATCTATCTTTTGGTCTTAAAATTGATAGACTCTTTGCATGCTCATTAAGGAGCACATAAGGTAGAAAGAAATAGTAATCATTGTAGTGAAAGGTTACATGTGACAGAAAAAGACTGACATACTAGTTTACGGGGATAGGGGGGTTCTGCAGTTTTCTATTTCCTGACAAACAGTGTCTTATTGAGCTCAGAATTAAATACCAAATGGGGGATAGTAACTCTTGGAACTGAAAATACAGGAGTTGCTACTAAAAGGAGGACTTTTTGGGAAATGGTGAAAGATTTGAATTGGAGTTGTACAGAATAACGTGAAGGACAAAAAGATGATTGTATAATCTATTAACAGTGGAATATTTGACATAAGTTATTGCTACTAAAATGAAAAGTGACAAAAGAAAATCCATGCATTAAAGGTAGCTCCTCTGGGTTGTATTTGCATGACATGTCAACATGACAAAGCCATTTTGATGACAGAAATGAGATTCAAATCTTTAATACAAAGGTACATTAACTGCTAGAACAACTTCTTCATAGATGTGGTAAACTCATCTCAAAGTCCACACCTGTTTGTAGAAAAGATTTTCAGCTCTGCTATGAGATATGGGTTCTATCAAAGATAAAGTTCAGTGGCCCATGCTAGGCAGTGTCTGATAAGATTATTGCAAGAGATTCTGGTCTGAAGAGCAACATCAGTTCCTGGACAATTTTTACTTCAGAGCCAAAGAAAATGAATATTTGTGTGTAGAATTCCAAATGACACAGTTGTTCAGATTTGGTTTCCTGTGAAATGTACTATAAGGTAGGTCAGTTACTGAGGCTCATTTCTGAAACCACTACGCATGTTAACTGAACTGATGTTTACACAGTTCTTTCCTTAACTTTCAATTAAAAAAAAAAATCCTGACCTCCAATGTGTTACTCATATGGAGTATGCAAGGTAGTACAGGAAGCATTTTAGCAATGGAGAGTGTTATCTTAAAATTAGTATATTTTCTTATTTCTGCACTATGTTGAATCTGTTTATTTCACTGTATCAGTAAGGGGGGATTACTCCAGAAAACAAGTCTTTATGTAGCTTCATTCATTCAGTTCAGATTCAGATTTTTCTTCTGGAAAGAACGAACTTTTTATTATAAAGAAGATAGCTTGCATTTCAGAAATGAAGAAGTGTAAAGTTCTGATGAGGTGTTATGTCAGGTTGCTACGTATTAGGAAAACACAAACTGCTGGTGAAATTTAGAGTTCTGTGTTAATTTAGGTACAAGATGCAATGCTGTCTCCTCTTGAATTATCCATTGATAGAAAACTTCAAAACAATTGCAGTATCAATGGAGTACTAAGGAATATAGGATACAGAATATTTATGGAAGATTGAATGGATATATTCTAGTGAGCAGGTTTAAGTAAATTAAATTATTAGTAAATTAAATTATCCACAGAAGCAGCTAGCTTCATAATTTGAAATCAGTTGTATTGTTCAGAATAATAAATAAAATTTTGAGGCTTTTAACTCTAGGGTAATGGTTGTAACCTGTATCAGGTGAATGTTAAGTCTTTACATATTGCAGTACTGGTGGCATGGTTGTTTACAAGAAAATTGCTTTTTGTAACATCAAGATAAGTACATTAAGGTATATCATCACACAGATAAATGACATGTATTTTCTTTATATAGAACAATAAAGCAGAACATGCAGGACTTCCAGACATGTTAAATTCTCCTTGCTCCCAGATGCTATTAGTGTTCCTTGCCTTCCAGCTTCTTTTTCCTGTTCATTTTGGGCTGAAAATGCTGCTGAGTAGTTGTGTTCTATGCCATGCAACTCCTTCCTTCTCTAGAGTATAACTAAGGCTTAAATGCCTGTATTTTGTCTTTGTGCAATGTTAAATTCATCAGTTTAGAACCAGATATTAGCATGAAACTGACCTCTTTGCAGCAAAGAGATCAGGCATCACAAGGGGGGAAAAAAAGAAAATGAAATTTCTTCCTATAAAAGCTACAGCTTAAATTTGTTTTGGTGTGAGATTCAGCTTGCCAGGGAGCTGTAAGAACAGTTTGCTCCAGAAGGAAAAGCAAGTCAGACACTCACAGTGACTATGAAGGAGGCAGAGCACAGGCTCTCCATGCACAATCAAGAAGAGTATAGTCTATGGTCAACTAATAGTCTACTGATCTCCAATCTGTAGTGTCAAGGCAGAAATCTAAGCCACCAGGTACAGCACACCTGCCAGGTCACTTAGGCGAAGGCCAAGACTAACTCCAGTGCTTGTTGCAGCTCCAAGGCCAATGGCAGAGTTTGCATGAACAGAAGCCTCAGATGAGTTTGGTGAAGATGATCAGAATCTTCATAGTAATCGGGACTCTGTCAGCATTCTGGTTTCTGTGGATAGAAATTTGAGTTTTTTGGTTTTGTTTTGTTTTTTTTTTTCCCCTAGTGCTGGCTATGCTTTTCATGTAAAATTCTCTCAAATCCAGTTTAGATCCTATCACAGGAAGAGACTAGCACAGAAGTGCTGGAAGCATACACTTCAGTTTTGAAATGTGAGGGACAGTTTGTTAGTTGCCTGATTATTATTATTATTATTTTTTTCCCACGAAGTTCTCCTGATTTTTCTTTTTGTCCAAAAGTTCTGTTTAATCTAAAAAGTGTGTGTGTGCATATACAACATTGGGTGTACACCAACCATTGACTGATGAAATACTTGGTGTGGAGTGAAAAAAATCCACTGAACTTCTTATCTATGTAGTTTTAACATGTTATTCAAAGATGATTTAATGTTGGAAAAGAAATTGAGAATACTGTACAATGTCCTTTTCATGTTAAGATTTTAATGGCCAAAACTACTTGTTTGCTTAAATGTTGCAGTGCTTTGAAAAATCACTTGATACATGCTGTGTTTGTAATCTCAGTGGAACCTACTGCATCTTGTAGCAAAACTGTCTTACTGTTTGGAGCAGCAGTGTGAACACTAGCTGTCTTGGAGGTAGCTGATCTTTAGTAGTGTTAAAAGGGATATGTCAAAGCACAAAGATTAGTTAGGAAAAATTAATTCCTTTTAAAATTCATTATTTCCCCTTTGGCTATGTTTTAGGAAGTTAAGATTTAAACACTTTTTTTCTATTGATACTGTTCATGTCACTGATCTCATGTCTTATTCTGCTAGTTTAAGTAGTCCTTCCATGTGAGTTGTATACTGAATGTAAAATGCATCAGGTAGCAGAATCTGTAAAACTCAATACTCAGTATATTCATACAACTTCAGCACTTGGAACAATGATTGCCATGCTATCAAGTATCTTAGAAAATGTGACACTTTCATCAGTTCTCACATGAACAATTACCAGCCTGTTTTACATAATTTGAAACTCCAGGTATCTTCTATGAACTCACAGATTCATTACACTTTAAACTGGTTTATTTTACCAAGTAAGATGTATTTGAGCTGGATTTTCTTTCAGTGTATTTAGAAGGTGTTCTAATGCTCCAGTTAAGAATCTAACAATAATCAGGCAGGTCTGAGATAATTGTGAAATGTTGAAGTGGACACTAAAAGCTTTAGTGTAAAGAATATAATGGCATCATTGTGTTACCAGAAACGTTTTGCGTGAAATTGTATAGGGAACTCAGTCTTTGACTATTGCATTGTAGGAAATTATATGCAACGTAACTGTCTTAATGTCTGAAATAGTCTTCTCCAGTATTTTAAGTCTAAAATAGGTATTAAAAAAAAAAAGAAACAGTAAAAATTAAAAAAAAAAATAATTGCAAGAATATGTAGGACTGGGCATTAAAGACTGAGGAGGAAGGTCTACTTCTGTTTCTCGGATGTAACAAGAAATGTCTTCTGTTTAAGTTGGTGACCTTATTTCAGCTCTTGACTGTTAGAAAGTAAATTGTCTTTTGACAGCTTTTCTTCATCTGAGTGACCATTCAGAATGTTGGCTGAGAAACCTGAAGTGCCTTTGTGTCAGCAATGAAAGAATCATCCAGAGCAGCAGTTCCTTACTCTGCCTTTATAGGAATTTGTGTAAAGCAGACAGAATCTGAAATGTTCTTTTTCAGATTTAGTAGGCAGTTGAGCATTCCTTGTAAGTTTTTTCCTGAAGAACTAAGAACATTTGCAGGAGTAATGTACTATAAACTTGCACAGACATTAATTTCCTCACTGTTTTTAAATGCTTATGTAGCAGTTTCTCAAACTTCAGAATCAAATGACATCATTTTAGATATTGATGCGTGCTCCCAAAGCTTCTCATCTGAATTGAAATATCAAATGCTAGGGTTCATAGTATGGATATTGTGCTCTTGATGTATTTAAGTAGCTGAAGTCAGGTTCTGAATGTGTATTCAGTAGAATGGAGACTTTTAGTCCTGGTCTTCGAAAGCCTAACATTTTGTGTGTAAACACATTGCAGAGTGGTGCAGTGTTCTCTTTCTGGACCTGCAAATTGGCTGCAGAAACTTTGAGTCTCTTGTTACTTACCTTGATGAGTGGGTTACATATTTACCTATATTTTTTTAATGCACCTATCTTTCTGACTCTTTAGCATTAATTTTTAAGAAGTCATTTTAAAGTAACCTAAGAGTTTCAAAGTCAAGTCCTCATATATTAGGAAACATGACAGTTCAAGTTGGATATGAAAACTGGATTTATCGACGCATATGTATTATGATATAGGCAATGTATGCTGTGATTTTTATTTTTTACAGAGCACTTGCCTCATTTAGCTGGTGGAAAGTAATAGTAATAAAAAGAAAGACAGAAAAGAGAGCAGGATGGTAGAAAAAATGCGAAGGAACATACAGATGAAAAAGATTAAAAACAGATGTTGAGTGTAAAGATAACCTGTTTTCTTTGAACATGTTGTAAATCAATGATAAAAACAGCTGCAGAGTTTTATTAGTATAGGAAAGTCAGGTTGATTCTTGTTCTTTGACTTTAAGTGAGATTGGAGAACATTGTAATTGACTGAAGTAGATTGCAACTTCCTTAGTGAAAATCAGGAAATGCAAAGGTTACCCTGTGGATTATATCCCTACCTTTGAGAAAGAGATACATTCAGAAGAAGAGATAAATTCAGAAGAAGTCACTATCAAGAAATATGTGAACTGTGTACCTCTGAAAAGTTATGTTAATTTGCTTTTAGATCTGAGTAACTGTTACTTTTTTGGTGTCATCAATAAAGTACTTGCAGTAAAATATCAAGACACTTCTGTAAGCTTGTGGCAAGGGGAATACGCAGTGTTGTGTCATTATGATTAAAATGATAGTAAATCACAGCTCTTCCAACAGGTTAAGGTAAGCAGTGCTCTTTTGACCAATGGAGCAGGACAAGAGAAAAAGAAAGGGAACACACACTTTTTTTGTTTAATCACTGTTACTTTTTTCCATTAATTCTATTCTTGATTTTGATTCTTTCTAATAAATTTCTTCATCTTCCTTAACTTGTGAATATTTTCCTCCTTATCAGTTTGACTTTCATTTTCTAAGTGAAAAATGCAGTATAATTTCCTTGATGGTAAATGTTACTTTCCACCCTTCCATTCATTTGTTTTGAGTTAGGAATTGTTGAATAACCAAGAATCAGCCTGTAGAAGACTATTAATTAACAGAAGGATGAAAAATTCCAGCTGTGATGGGAAAAGGCAAAAAAGGTGATTAAAAATGGAAAAGCAAGATATCAGACATTCACAATTACTTCACAAATTGTAAAATGCCAACATGGGGTCTTATTAGTATCACAGCTATAATTCTAATCAGGATGATCGTCACTCTGAAGTTTAGGTTTTAAATTTTTTTGTAAAACTAGGTTACATTGATTGACAGATTTAAAATGTAACATGGTTCTGACTTAAAAATTACGAAGACAACTGATGTTAAAAATTCAAAAAGCATTTTAGTTTATATTTTGATTAATGCAAAAGAAACAATATTATATGTTCACTTTTAACCTAATACTGATGTTATTGCAGAGATAATTTGCATAAGTATTTACTTTATAATTCTACCACTGCTGAATTCCAGCTTCTTTTCAGATGTTGATTTCCTGACTTTGTCTGGGTCTGCAAAGTGTTTGTGACACCACACAAGTTTTTTTTACAGAGCATAATTTCCTAATAAGATCATGTATTTATTATTTGCATGTATTTTTTTTTTCCAATTATCTTTTTCTTTTTTATTTAATGCTATATTTGTTGGATACTCTTGGCATTAAGACATAGTGGCAACCAATTACAGTACATGCTTAATTGCTTATTTCATTCAAACTGTGCACTGAACAAGTCCTATTGCACTTTGATCACAGAGCTGGTGGGCTTGGAAACTTGGCAATAATTTATGCAATATTTTTAGTGGCACTCAGTGATGGTGGAATGGACTTTTTTCACAATAATTTTAGTGGATCACATCTAAGTTTTCTGAAGTCACATGTGACTCAGCAGAACTGAATGTGTTTGTACATTTTTACTCTTATAAAACTACATCTAATATAGTGGCTTGGTAAGTGTGAAGAGGCTTAGTAGCTGCAATTCTTATGCTAGAGTTCTTATAGCAAACTAGTGTTTGGATTAGTTTTATTGCTTGAGTACTTACCAGGCATATTTGTTGTTTTTATAGCCTCCACTTAAATGTATGATATCAGAAATAGAACGTTAGCAGTGCTCCAGCTAGTATAGTTAAAAGTATCTTCAATTTACGGTAGTGGTGACTGCAAGTAAACATTCTGTAAGACATTTCTGTTCTGCTTATTTGGGTGTCTTCCATTTAATATCTTGTAGTTTGTTATTGTGTGGTACCTACTCACACAACCCAAGAAATTTCCTGTTACCTTGAAGAAATATATCTGCATAGATCATGCACCCTTGAATGAAGGAAAATTATTCATTTACAATACAACCAAACATGACCAACTATTAGGCCATTTTTTTGTTTTTTATTTTACCAAGTTAATGACATGATAAAAAGAATTAGCTCTGTGTTTTTGTCCTTATATTTTTTTACTAAGTATTATGGGGGTGGACAGGCATCATTACCTGTTACTGCAACAAGTCTTGCTAGCAGATTTTGAGAGGTAAATTCAATGACTTCTTCAGTAGATTGAAGTGTACCATCTATTGACTGCCTTCTACAGCTCCACTGTACTTAAGCACACACAGACCTTGAGAAATTACCATGAAGAACAGAAATTTGCAAGGATTTGTCATGGAAATTGTTACATAGTTATATTTGATGTCTCTTCTTGATCGGCTTTAGTGAATAAATGATCTGCTTTTACAAATTACATTGCAGTTTGAGGATCTTGAAGAGTACATAAGTAGAACTGCAGCATCTTTTTATCTACAGCAGATCTATACTTAAAAAAAACAACTGTCACTTGATTTCAGAAACATTCTCCCTTAAATGTTAACTTGAGACTTGTTGTTAACACTATTGTTCTTTAATGTTTGCTGGTTTTGATCTTAGCTGTTATGACTGCAGAGAAACCATTAGATTAGTCATGTCCAGTAAGCATTAAGAGCACTTTGCTCACAGAGGCAGCGTTCAACCTCTGAATGAAATAATAGTGATGATTCTTTCTGAGTATTACTGGATTTCATAGACTAAGGAATATATTGATAATGGTGAAATTATTTCAGTAGGATTCTTAAGCAAAATGTTGTGGAGGATTGTAACAGAAACAACTAGCTATAGCTTTGTCACAGGGAGTAAGAACACTAGTAGTGATGAAAATTAGCAGAGTGGCACCTTTTAGTGAACTCATTCGAAACAGATCTAAAGCTCCAAAACTCGAATAAACTCAAATTCAGCTAAAGGTACTGTAAGTTTTATTTCTGTGGTGAATTCTGTGCTTCCAAAACATGGAAGAGCTGAATGTAACAAAATGTCAAAGTGAGGAAAAATCTGATGGACTGTGAGCACAGAAGACCAAGGCTATTGTAAACTTGGCCTTTGGATGTTGGTGCTATCTTGTTCCCTAGAGTACTGTAAGAATGATTCAAAGTGAAGATTCTGTCCCTTTCAGTAGGGAAATATTTCACAATCCAATAAATTTCACTATTTTTTTCTTGATGTTCAACTGAAAATTTGTCTTAATCTGTTTGTTAATCCTAATTTTCCTTTCTTACCTTTGTTAAACCCCAAATGTTGTTTTAATTACTTTAGTTTTCTTATGTCAGATACTTGGACGAAGGGAAAGTAGAGGGATGGAAATGTAAATGGAAAATAAATAAAGGAGGAAAGTATTGGGAAAGTGAAATACACAGAAACTTTAAAAAAAAAAAACAAACTTGTTAGTTAGGACAGTATTAAGAATAATAGAATGAATAAAACATCAGTAGAATGTGGGTGAAAATAAGAGGAGTTGAATGTATGGTGGTAACCACATGTTGTTAATTTCCTGAGCTTCTGATTATCTTCAAGCAGTACAGGAAGAAAATGATCCTTTAAGGAAAAAAAAAAAAAAAAGAGAGATAAAGGTCTCAGAAACTTTAGTGATGTCACAACTGCAAGTAAACTACTGCTTTTTTTTTTTTTTTTTTTTCTTAGTTTGTTTTCCATGCAGTAAAAGGTCATTTAGTTCACAGACAGCAAAATTTTGAGTGTCTATCTTCCCTTTCTAACCACCAACGTTATCTTGTATTCTTTTGAGGAGAATTTTGCCAATGACTTTGTTATGCTGTACTGAAATAAAGTTTCAGCCTGGCTGCTGAAATCTATAAAGACTGAATGAGAGTCTTCAATTTCCCTGACCTTACTGTACCAACCCTTTACAATTACTTAGAGCCTTCTCTTAGACCTGACAACTGTTGAGGAACATAAAGGTAAACTTAGACAACAAACATAATTTTAAACATACTGATGTCCCTTGGATATGCAATAGTATTTCATTGTGCAAGCATGTGAGGGAAAGAAGTATTCTTTAGTATTTGAAGTCTGTTTTCCATAACTTAGAGGCAATTTTTATTTATCTGGACAGTAGGAGTGATAATTTCTGAGATGTCACAAATAAGAGTTATGCATAATTCATTCATAAAAGTATGGGAACTTAGACTGTCATCATGTACAATAGTGGGAATATTTCCTTTTATGGTGCCTGGGTGTTCAGGATGAACTCCTCTACCTGGAATTTTGCTGGACAAAGTCACAATATGCCAATTTATACAGTTGTCTTCATGCTCCTCTGATAATGCTGTTACCCTTATCTATGCATTACTACTCAAAGTAATGGCACAGAAGCTTTCACTCACTTGTCAAATAGGAAGAACAGTTCCCTATATGAAGTGGTCTTTTCTCCTCTATTTCACAAGAGAAAGATTACATGGCAAAAAACATACTGTGGTGCTTACTGGTATACAGTCTGAAATTGTGCTGTCACTTAATTTCTGCTTTCACTGGACATTTCCAGATGGTTGAGACTGTGTGTTCCAAGTGAGCATTTTATTTCAGTTCTAGGGGGGTAGTTCTAGTAGGTTAATTTCCCATTCACTGGAGTCTTCAGATAACTCTGCATGTGTACAGAGTGCAGAAGGCATACCTTAAGCTGCTGCAGTTATGTTTGGTGTTATGGAAGTAAGAAATGTATCAAGACAAAGTGTAATCATACATTAACAAATAGGTATGTAACTGGCAATTTATCAAACAGGCAACAGTGCAATTGTAGTTGTTAGCAATTAATTGGTGTCTCATTTATATAAACCCATCGTTACTCTTTTTGCAAAGCTTTTATCAGTGACAATAATTGTGTAATTAGGTGAAATACTTGAGGACTGTGAGCCGACAAAATATAGAGCATGTCTCTGCATCTCTTGGCTCTATGCAATTTGAGGCTGTTATGCAGCAGCATTTATGCCCCCTTGAAGTCTTCATTGTAAAAGAATCCGAAGAATTTTAGAACTGCTTGACACTGTAGCCGTTCATTTAACCATAGCTAAAGTTAACTGCATTTGTACTAAATGGGGAGGACTGTTAAGATGGTATCCTTAAATTGTAGTTCTCAATAGAAAAAAAGCAGTGTAAATAGTAAGCAGGTAAAATAATACAGAAGTACTTCTGGCTTGCGGTTTTTAAAGTCTCTGAACTTGACCTGTTTGCTCTGTTGACTTTTTAATCACTGACTAGTCATAAGGTCCATAAACTTTGTTAACAAGTAACATACAGCACTTACAGCAGAGTCCCTTTGCTAGAAATAGAGAAGTAGAATCCTTCTGCTAGAGATAGAGGAACTCCTAGCAGTAGAGGACATGCTAGAAGACCATAGTAAAGACAAATGTAATCTCCTGAATCCATCTTCTTCTTTGAAATAAAAAATATTACTGATCTAGAGTACTTGTAATTCACAAATGCGAATAGGCAAATGGGACTTATAACCACCTGTTGCTGTTTTCCCTGGTATTTCTGAAACTGTTGTTTGAACTCGGCTGCCAGAGGCCAGGCACAAGTGTACTTCATTCATGGACTGATCCCTCAGCTAGCCTTCAGAATTCTTTCTTTACTAATGTGTGACAGAAGTTAAAGTTCTGGCCCACAGTGGTGTCATGGTGGGAAGATTTTAGGTGGGTACAGCTCAAACAGGATATATCGTTTTGTGAAATGTGAATTAATAGTATTGCATGTAAATACAGTTACATCGTGACCTGATCACCCTATCCTCTTTGGCCTGCACGTGAAAGACCAAATTCAGCAAGATGCTCACATCAGAAGTGATAATAATTATTTATATAACAACCTAAAGGAGGCTGGGGCACGTAAGTCAGTAGCAATAGAACCTGAAAAGATTAGAATTGTATGCAGTCTGGAAGATGGTTGTCAATTGAGAGAACAGTCTTAAAAGAATCTATATTATGTGTTGTACAAATGAATACATCACTCACTTTGAAACTTATTTACATTTTTCATGTTGATAAGTATTAGGAAGGTTGGAAAATTGATCTGTATTTATCAGAACATACTGCATTGTAATATCAAGAGAGCTGCAAGGTATTCTTTGAAAACCTATAAGCACTCTGAAGGAGGAATTAAAAGTAAACAGCTCTGTTTATTTAAAAAAAAAAAAAAGACAACTTTGAGTTGAAGGAGGGAGAAGAGGAATTTTCAGAATTTTTAGGTATTTATTTTTCATGAATATGGCAAGCTGAAAGTAAATAATAATAAAGCTAATAATGAGAGTCATTTACAAGAACAAAACAAATGAATCCATAGAAAGGAATGTGGACTTAATAAAGGGCAGACAGATGTATTGCATTTCTTTGAGCTCCATGCTGTCCAGGGTGTTATGTTCACCCGATACTCATCTTTTCTACAGTTTTAGGTACAATTACTATACTAATTACAATAATAACTTAGTTTGTTATTCTTAACATTTTCTGGAAAGTGCACAGTTCTTACAACTAGATGTATCCAAACAGCTACACTGAGCTAATTGCCAGCTGAGATAATATTTTGAAAGAACAGAAATAAAGTTTTGATTTGTACAGCAGGAAGGACATGTCCGTATTTTTAATGCCAATTTCCATAATCATACAAAGTAGAACTCCAACTAGGGATATGGTACAGATGGCCAAAGAAAGCATGTAATAGAATCATAAAATCATCTGAGTTGGAAGGGATAGGATCTTTACTTATCATCTGGTCATAGGACATCTGTGTTCCCAGATTTGCACTTGCTTGCTGTGGTCCCTCCAGAAATGACCCTATTTTTCTTATCACTCCTTAAACATTATGATAGCACTTTTAGTCTGGATGTTAGACCACAGACTGAATGCCAACAGATCTCTGTCGAGTAGCCTAGTTCCACTTGACTATTATTTGTGCACTTTCTCATAACTAAATTCCTTTTGGTTTCCAGACTATAGTTGCTTCACCACAGCCCATGCATCCTTCCAAGCTTTTTCCACAGCAGACTTCCAACACTTGCTCTTAGCTATAATCTCCATCTCATTATCATTCAAAATACCTTGCTGCTTCCACAATTAAGGGTGTCTCGTTATTTGCTTTGAGACCCATTTCCCTGGTAGCTTCTCCTTCCAGGAGATCAGAGTACCTCTTGCCATCCCCATCTCTACGTTATACAGCAGACAGAATGAGTTATCTGTTGACAAAACTGCAACTAATAATTACAAATTAAATCTGTCCATTAAATGTACAAGATCTGTGTAATAAGTGTGTTTTATGGCAGGTTTTTTGCTGCTCTTTAGTCCAAATTACTTTAACAGTCTAAAGTGTAGGCAACAAGTATGAACTGTCAACAGACCCGAAGGAACAGTTGGAGGCCCTGTCAAGGAAGCAGTGTTGGGTAGATGAAGCTGTTAGCATCTAAACACAATTCAACTGCATTCTGAGAGGTATGTCTCACTGCAGTCTGATTCTCCTTAAGTCCTTGTCAAACACTACTATCCCACTTTACTTTGGAAACCTCCTTCTGTTTGTGGTCTGTGCCCAATTTGCTAAGCCTTTATCTATCCCTGACAAACAGCCTAGATACAGCTGCCACCAAAGCTGTGCTTGACTAATAGCATGGCATTTGTGCAGAGTTGTCTGATGCACCTATGGAGCTGGGATAAAAGTCTTAAGTAAAGTCTTTCCAAGATTTGTAACACATTGTGAGTCTGGCTGACTTTCATTTTGAAAATATAAAGAAACCTCATGTTCAACAAACATTGACAAGTAAAATTGTCTTTTTCTTCTATGACAAGTGGTGGCAGCCAGAACATAACATAGCCTTCAGAGTTTAAAGTATCTGTACTATAATTACCATGATGTTCATTTTGCATGAAATTCATGTCTCAGTAATTGAATGCATCACTGGGGGAGGCGAAGACATAACTTGCTATTGCTGACTACTTGGTTACATCTAGTCCATAAAATTTTCTTAGATCTGGTTTGGTTTATTTTGGGCAAAGCTTTTTCTGACATTTCTGCTTTTCTCAGCCTAGGTGCCCAGTATTTGTCACCTTCTGCTTTTAATGCAAATCTCTTTTTCTTGTTCGGCATTTTCATTGCCTTTCCGAATAATTTTATTACTAGGTCCAGAGAAGGATTTCTCATGGTTACCAGACTGAGCTTTAAACTCCTTATTATGTTTGAAATCCAATTACATTACAACAATAATTAAAGCGTATTTATAGTTGCATAGCACTTCTCATCTCTCCTTTTTTATGTTAGTAAGTATTGGATAGTGTTTTGATCCAAAGAAAGATGTTATCAGTAACATCTCTTGAAAAGCACATCAGAAAACTTGCTGTTCATCAGGTTATAAATTATACTCAATTACTCATTTTATTTTTGATTACATGAACCTTGAGTTGTGCCACAGCTACAGGAGTCAGAAAAGGAGATCCTGCCCAGCATGGCAGCTGGCAAACATTCTCTTCTGAGAAACAGATCAATATGTCAGTATCACTTGCCCTACCTGGGCAAGTGCTTTAACCACGTGGCTACTGTATGGAAGGTCTGTGTGGTGTCCTTGTGTGATACAGATTATATATATATAATTATATATATATTATATATATATAATATTCTATATATTTAATATATATATAATATATATATTTATTTATTTTGAGAGGAAGAGTTCTAGTCTGTTAATATGCTCTATAACTGCTATCACAGTAAGACTCAAGAATTGGGAGATAATATATGCTTGACTGAACACTGTACTGCTCTTGCTGGTGCACTCCAGGACACATGTTGAAGTAGAATTCTAACTACTTAGGAAACTTTAAGGTTAAACAAGGAAATAGCTAGTTAGTTTAGATGCCTTTGAGCATGGACAGCAGCTGTCTGTGGGTGTCTGGGATTGTAGCTTTGGATTTAGTATTCTCACTTCTGTTCAAGGCTTGCCTCAGGCGTCCAAGTCCTCAGTTGGAACTAGCCCCAAATCCCAGCTGGTGCACATCAGTGGAGATCAGTTATACTTAGAAGCATCATAGCCTAGCACATGATTCCACTTGCTGGAGGCAAGAATAATTTCCCTTCCTGTTCAAATGAGCTAGTCTAGAACAGTCAGATGAAGAAGTGCTGTGACAATACAAATTCACATAGTGACATTTAGATCTGAGGTTCTTTTCCACGATAAAGTCAAAATTTGCAAAAACATCATGGTTGTTTTATTCATTTGGTTTTTAGGCTTTATGTCATCAGAACCTGCAAAAACTGTTACAATTTTTGAGGTCAACAAATTTTTTTTTCCCCAATAACATCTTTCTTGCCAATGCCAGTTTCTGTGACTCTTTATGTATATCTATATATTTGTGTATTTATAGGAAATATAGCATAGAAATTGTAAGCTAGTAGTGGTAGCAGCTCTGGAAATGTGTTGGAATGGATCAAGAGGAATACAGTAGTAGAATGAGTGGAGTTTTTCCAGGCCTCTTATGCTTCTTCCTGAAAAAGAGGCAACAAAAAAGGAGGTAGATGTAGTACAAGGTGCCTGTGATGTGCTCCCTTTAAGAGTTCAGCTCTCCTGGGCTGGTCACCAGACATTCCCACCAGCAAGTTGGCCTATCAAGAAACTAAAGTAATTTTATTTCACAATAATCAAGTGTGGTGGTATTGGGGGTGTTTTTTTTGTTTTGTTTTTTGTTTTTGTTTCTTTCCCCTGTGTGTGTGTGCGCATGGAATCACAGAATCACCAAGTTTGAAAGAGTCCTCTAAGATCATCCAGTCCAACCATCCACCTATACTATTATTTCCCCCTAAACTATGTCCCTCAGTACAACATTTAAATGTTCCTTAAACACCTCCAGGGATGGTGACTCCACCATCTCCCTGGGCAGCTCATTCCAGCAGCTGATCACTTTTTTAGAGAAGTATTTCCCAATGCCCAACCTGAATCTCCCCTGCAGCAACTTGAGACCGTTCCCTCTAGGCTATTGTTAGTTACGTGGGAGAAGAGGCCAGCTCTCACCACAGCCTCCCTCCAGGGAGTTGTAGAGAGTGGCAAGGTTTCCCCTGAGCCTTTTCTTCTCCAGACTGAATAATCCAAATTCCCTCAGCTTCTCCTCTTGAGACTTGTGTTCCACACTCCTCACCAACTTCATTTGCCTTTCTCAGAACATGCTCTGTGGCCTCAATGTCTTTGTTGTAGTGAGGGTCCCAGAACTAAACACAGTAATCAAGGTGTAGCCTCATAAGTGCTAAGTACAGAGGGGTGACCATATCCCAGCTCCTGCTGGCAATTCTATTTCTGGCATTTTAGAGATAATATAAGTAAATGAATTGTAAGAAAATCTAATGAAGTCTAAAGATCAGTGTCAAGTTGCCCTGCAAGATATTTGAAACTTGCTTTTTTTTTTTTTTTTTTTTTTTTTTTTTTTTAATGTTTACAAGCTTCTGGTTATGAGCATCCAATCAGAAACAACAGTTCAGAAATATGAATGTACTAATTCCTATTCATCTCCTTGGAAAGTAATGTATTTAGATTTTAAACTTGAAATTTTAATGGATAATTCTTTGAGAATGAAGGGAAAAGATATTGGATGTGAAATCCAGACTGGAAATTGTTGCTGGAAAGAAGAAGGAAAGGGTCAAAAGCAGTATAAATGTTTGTGTTAGGTCTGTAGGTGCTGTTGTGACCATACTTTAAAAATATAAATCTAGATTTCATTTACATAATTCTCTGCCACAAGCAAGCTTGTTTTTTTTCAGTTCTAAACAAACGACACGTAAATCTTTACCAATGCTTGGGTAAGAATATCTATGAAAATTAAAGTGAAAGTAATGGTAAAATACCAAAGAAAGTTATCTTCCTGAGAGTTTATAAAGGGAATTGGTAGGATATAAGTCACTAAGCAAGTGAGAGTGACTTCAAATTTGCACGTTACATCTGTGAGATGAATGGATGGAACATAAACGCCTATTTATCTGCAGTTGGATCAGTATTGATCTAGCTGAAACTCTTATGAGTCTGGCAGCCTTCCTTTTTAGATGTGAAAATGATTAGACTTGTTTAAACACAATCATTCAGAAATTAATGTGTGGAACCTAGAAAAGATTTTTTTTTTTTTTTATACCTAACCAGTACCAGTAACCAGAAGAGGAAAGTAAAAAGTAAGTATGATAGCAAGGTATTTATTGAATAGGAAGTATAATTAATAGGAAAAAAGTACATTCTTTTTAGTCTCATATCTTTCTGATTGCAAAATTGCAAAATTCTGTAAGGAGCAGATCAAATGATTCTCCATTTTAATGACTCATTGTCCTTCTGCCTTAATCTGAACTCCTGGAAACTTAGGAATTCCTCTGGCTTCCCTTAGTGCAGCAGTAATTCAGCTAAAATGATTTATGGGAGTAAAAATGTAACTGTAGCAGAACTTAAAAGGATTAAAGAACACCCTCCAATCACAATTCATTGTATGAATTTTGTTCTTCCATCAACAATAACTGCACAGAACACCTTGCTTGTTTTTGTGTGTGAACAGTGTTCCTGGCTATAAGTACTGTATTTATTTAGGTACAGGAAATTCAGATGATGCAGCAGAATCCACAGTCTGTTTTCCTCCATGTAGCCCAGTTTGATCGTGCATGCTGAATTACATGTCGGTATGCTTATTCTGGTTTGCTGATTATTGTAGGAAAGGGAAAAGAGAGGTAGGTGTAGCTCCCTTGTGATGCTACTTCATCTCCTCAGGCTGGCTGTGATCTATAGCTACCTACACAGAAAATAATAGTAGACGTTGAAGGTGAGTCAGAACAGACTTCATCTTGGTTTTTAGTGTTGCAATATGTGTACCCTTTCTGCTCGTTGTTCTTGCATGTATCTCATAATAGTGCAACATAGCTATGAAATGCTACAGAATCAGCATGATCATAAATGACTCCAGAAAATTTATGAGTGGAAAATATTTTCTTTTGCCAATATCAGCACAATGAACTTGATTGTACCAGTGGAAAGAAAATACACTCTCCCTGCTCAACATACTAAAATTCTTCCAGAAATTATGTTCACGAGTGTTTCTGCTGCCCTCATCTCCCAGACAGAGTGGGGCACATTCCATCAACTTTAATTCTTCATGATTTTTCTGCAGATATCTTTTGTCGTCATTTACAGACCTTTCCTCTTGTACTTCTTCAGACATGCCCTGGCCTTTCAGGCTGAACTTTCTGCCACAGTTTCACTCCTCATAGTCTCCAGAGTATCAAGTTGTCGAAATCAATAAAGCTTTTGTAACACTTCGATGAAGAGGTGTTTTCTGCATTTTGTTTTTCAAGTTTAAGAAAAGTTAAATTAGGTAACAGCAACAGTAAGTGAAATATTTTACGAAGTATTAACTCTTTTCTAGTGTGGTAGAAGGATGTCAGTTGGCTCCATATAGTCCTTATTGTCTCATAAATCTCAATATACACAATGTATATACTCTGTGTGACTGAGAAAGATATACTTTGTTTATCATTTAGTTCTGTGATTCTTGGTCTCTAAGTAGAGCAAATAGGGCTGCAAAGGCATCTAAGATTTTTTCTGAACCAATTATATTATCTATTCTGTAAGGAAATTTAGCTGAGACTGAAGGTTGGGGTCTCTGACTCATCAGATCTTTTGTTTTTGAAAAAGTTATAAATTTCATCATCTCAGCTTATGCCTATTAGACAGTCGATCCCATAAAAATCAGGTATAGGTTTTCCTTTTGTAATAACCTCATCTTACTATAATTGGATTCTGGATCTAATGTGTAGATTGTAGGTCATTGTTTCTTGTGTCAAATTGGTTTATGAAACTATTTCCAGTAGTAGTGCATGGAAGCCAGTATTAAATAGCAGCTTCCCTTCTAATGCTGCATTACCTGCTCATATGTCTCAAGGACAACCTCCAAGGACAACTGAAGTGATGTGGAAGTGGTGTTTGAAGTTGTATCCTGTTCTTATTACTGTTTTATAAATATGATCTCTATGATTCTGTGAATCTGTATGATGAGATGCCATTCAGAGGAACGTAGGCAGGCTTTGGAAAGTTGTTTTGTGTGAATCTAATGACATTTTGCAAGGCCAGCTGCTCTGCAAGGTGTTGAATTTGGTTTGGAATGATCCCAGATGTGTACAGTGCTGGGAGAAGAACACTTTGAGAGAAATTCTGCAGAGAAAGATTTAAGTCCTGGTGAACAAAAAGCTGGACATTATCCAGCAGTGCACAATTGCAGACCAGGTGGCAACTGGGCCACATTAGAATATGAATGGCTAGCAGGATGAGAGAGGTGATTGTCCCTCTCCACTCCGCCATCATTTGGAGTACTGCATCCAGGCCTGCAGCCTCCAGCACAAAAGAAAAAAAGATGTGGAGCTGTTTCAGAGGGTCCAAAGAGGGGCCATGAAGACGATGAGAAGTCTGAAGGACCTTTCTTATGAAGAAGGGCTGTGGGAGCTGGGCTTGTTTTGTTCGGAGAAGGCTCTGGGGAGACCTCACTGCAGCCTTCCAGTACTTGGGGGTATCTTTTAAAAAGGAAGGAAACTGACATTACACAATCTGATAGTGACAGGACAAGGGGGAATGACTGTAAACCAAAGGACTGGAGAGTTAGGTTAGATGTTAGAAGGAAATTCTTTACTCATAGGGAGGTGAGGCACTGGAATGGGTTGGCCAGTGAAGCTGTGGCTGCCCCATTCCTGTAAGCATGCAAGGCCAGGTTGGATGGGACTCTGGGTCAGCCTGATCTAGTAGATGGCATCCCTGCTCATGCCAGAGGGTTGGAACTGGGCAATCTTTAAGATCCCTTCCAATCTGAGCTGCTCTATGGAGATGTGTCACAGAAATATTGAAAAGTACAAATATTGTACAAATATTGTATAAAGTACAAATAGTTCAGTGAACTGTGTAGTGGACTATATTATACTATCATGTACACAAACTAGTATTTTTACTGGATACACCATCCAGTTTACATAAGCTGTTACTACTCTGGCTAAAATTCAAATGAGTTGTGTATGTGCAGTTTTGAAGAAAAAAACACTGTGTACCTGAGAACTTTTGTTGCCACATTCATAGGTGAAGTAGGGAATTTCTCACTTCTATCAAACAAAACATACATTATTGGCTTCCAGAATCATCTGCTTTCTAAAATAACCTTCAAAATGGCTGTGTATTTACATATGTTAGCTCTTGGAAATTTCTTCTTGAGTACAGTGGGTACTTCTGATACATTTCCCTGTGCCCCATTGATTGAGTGTATTTAGATATTTAGACTTTGTTAAACTTTTCTTTTGGGAATGCCCCACAGACAGATCTCAAATACAGTTTCTCAAATGCTCAAATCAAAGTAATCAGAGTTCATTCTCTCTGCTTCAGTGGTGATTGCTTCCATGTCACGTTGCACATCTGACCTACATTTTGGCTTCAAATGCCTTTCCTTAGGCAGAGAATTATTAGTTCTAAAATGGTCAGAACAAAAAACAAAGAACACCCCACATTTTTATTTACAGTCTTTTCACTTTTGCTTTGTTTAAAAAAAAAAAAAAAATAAATAAAAAAACCTGAAGTATTTATGGCATCAGTAGTCATTCTTATAGTTTCACCCACTGAGTTTGGCACATCACATTCTGGAGCAGGAGAGAAGCCATTGGTTGTGTTGGGAATATATTATTTGCAGTCATTGTGATTAGAGTGTATGAGAGAGGATCATATGGGAGAGTCTCACAACCAGTGCCTGGTATAGGACAAATTTCTGCAACACAAGACTGGTCCTGGGAAATCTGGAAGACTTACAGCACTATATGTCAAGAGTGTGATTTGATTAGCTTTGAAGTGTTGGTTTAGAAAAAAACTTTAGCTCATGTTGGGCTGGATTAAGATTATGCTACCCTGGCTTACCTTTCATTTGAAGAGAGTTAACCTCTTCTAAGAACTTTTTTCTAGTGCAAAATGACAGAAAAAAATCAGTCTTGATGGGAAGCATCAACTAAGTATGTAAAAATACTATAAATGAAGTTTTCTTTCACAGAACTCACTGATTTCTATGTTTTATTTTACACTATTTACAATTTTGTTTCAAGATGTGATGGAAATTACATTCATTTTCATTGTTAGTGATGTTTAAAATTTGCAACTATCAATTCTGTTACTAGACATTCTTATTGTAGAAAGCAGAAGGTAATTGGTACCTTAGGCAAGCCACAAATCTTTCCTGGCAGCACTGTATCACTCGCAGTGCACTTATTGCAAAAAATATTATATTCCTTGATTCTTGGCATAAATCTCCCCACATTTTACATACATTATGGCCATTGAGTCAAAAGATGAATTTCTACTGGCCTATTTGACAGTGTGTGCTCCTGATTTAGATGATAATCATTCTAACACCTCTTCAGCAAATGATGTATGTTGCCTATTAAGTCCACCAGAAGGGACTTTGCATGGCAGAATTTAATAATATTGGGCTAAACTGTTACTTCTATTTACCTTCTTAGGATTGTAAATTCTCAATTACATAGTGTTTCCTACTTCATTATCTTTGCGAATGAAAACTAATGACAGTGTAGTCCTTATGTATTGGTGAGATTCTTCTGCCTTTCTGTATATTTGAGATGCTCTACATTGTTAGTATTAAGGAAATGAGGTTCAAAACTTCTCTAACGAATACATTTTCTCAATATTCTTTGAAAAGTGCATCTGGGTTTTATATAATGATTTCCCATTGCAACTTATTGTATTTATAAGTTTATACCAAATTCTTATACTTAAAGAATTGTAAATTCCTATCATTTCTCTTAGATGTGAGAGCTTAGGGGAGAAGATAACACCAAATGAATAATTTTTTGCAGACAAATTAAAACATCTTTTTCATTCTCTTCCACTTTGAGAAGTCAGTTTGAGGTATTAATTATAGCAGAACTTCAGGTGGTCTTTGCAGCTCAGAGAATGTCTGCTCATGGCTTCTGGGATTGAATGCCATAATACTGTCTGTTTATGTCTGGGGTTTGCAGTGCCAAAGTTTTTCTTCCTCCTCTGTCAGCAGAACTGAATCATTTCTGAATGATAGAAGACATTTTGATTTGAAAGAAGCATAAACTTAAAGTGAATCACTCCCTGATGTGATGGTTCATATTAAGGAATTGTGTGGCTTTGACTTTAGGCTTTGCCTTAACAGCATCCTGCTAAGACAGTTTACTAACAGTGTCCTCTGGGTATTCACATCTAGTATCTGTATACAGATTTCAGTGGGAAATTTCATCCTGTAGAAGTGATATGGCCTATGCTACTTTTAGTTCAATTTGAATTGTGTCAGAACATTGATAAAATGCATTTTCAAGAGAAGTAACAGTTTTGCACATGGAAAACAGTTCTTGTGAAAGCAAGCCATCACAGCTAGCAAAATTTACCCTCTTCACTGAGTCAAAAAATGCTTTTTTTTTTTTTTTTTTTTTTTTTTTTGGTAACACAATTTCTCTCTTTCATTGAATTTGAACTGAAAGGAAAAAAACAAAACAGAGAGCAAGTAGGAGAGTATAGGTAACTATAGTGACCAAGTTATGACCAAGTATCCATGTATTTGAATTAAAAGAACTTTTCATCAAGACCTGTTTCTTGCTCACTCAGGAAATAAAATCACATGCATCACTGTAAAAACTTCCAGATAGGAAGATGTACCTATGAACACAAAAGCTAGGGGTAAGCATTTCAGCATCCACTGGCAGAACATATATTCAAAGTAAAAGTGCAGGAATATTCATGAGGCAATTCCTTGCTGTAACTTTTTTTTTTTTTTTTTTTTTTTTTTTTTTTTTATCCCAGTAGAAAAAGTGTAAACCCACAAAACTGTTAGGGTTTTATGATTTCTGTTATCAATATTTCACATCATAACATTATACAGTACATCGGGAGCTAAAGAGCTAGTTCTCTAGTTCCATGGATTGTTGATAGTGCTGGGTATACCTTTCTCAAAAGACAATAAGAACTACAAATTCCAGAAGACTTTACTGTTTCATCTCCATTTTCCATGTAGAGGGAAATATAAAACTGTCTGGGAGTCAAGAGACTTATTTTTCTGCTTTTCTCTGCAGTGTGTGCTCCGCGGCCATCTTGCCTTCAGTGTTAGAATAAGGCCTCCAGTTTTGGACACTATCTCTCATTTATTTGATTTATTAACTTCAATTCCAATTGTAATGTATCATATTGTGTTATCTCATATTACGCTAGTAAATTATTTTTCTCCCTTAGGTTCTTCCCACTGTTCTGTTTTTAGGCCCACCTCCTTATGTTTTTTCCTACCCCATTCTCTCTCTCTAGGGGTGTGGGGCTGTGGATCCCTCCACCACATTACTCATGGAACAGGGCTGGAATAGGTTAGAGAAGCTCATGAAGACGGATTATGTAATTTGGGGGTAAAAGGAAAAAAAAAACAACAACAAAACAAACAAACAAACAAACAAAACCAAAAATTAAAAAAATTAAAGTCTCTGGAATTTTCAGGACCAGGATGTGATCATTAGATAGGACACTGAAAAAGATAGACAAAAATCAACAACTGAAAGAATAAAAGCGGAATTCAGCTAAATGTCCATTTAGTTGTTTTCATATCTGTGAAATAACCATTTAAGAGTGTATTACAATTGAACAGTGTTTACATATATCCATTTTCCATAAAGATTATATACTTTAAGCCATAAAATTATACATTTTGGTGATAATTTATTTGGCAGTGAGGTTAAGCATTCTGCAATTAAATTTACATACAAATGCATTACTAATAGTCTGCATTATCACCAATCCAATTATTTGATGGAAGATGACGTCTAAGTATTAACATATTCAGAAAGAATTCCCAAGCTGAGGTGGCTGAACTCAGGACATAATTCTGCTAAAATGGTCCATGTTGCTAATTTGACTGTTGCCACCATTTAGAAATCCGGAGGATTGTTTAATGTGCAGTATCCTTAGAATTTTCTGAACTTCACTTGTTCCTGGACTTGTTTTATAGATTGAGAATTCAAAGTAAATTGAAGTTTATACTGTTATTGTTAGAACCAATTGCAAGTGGAATTTGGGCAGATGACCCAAGAAAGACACTCATGAGAGAATCGAGCATAGTGAGTGGAAATGTGTTGTTGGAAGTCAGTAATGAATATTTAAAACAGCAATTCTCAACACTGTGCAGATTCCTCTAGCAATAACAAGTATCACAAGAAACTAAGGTGATGGTTTTTTCTCTATTTTTTTCTTTGTATGACAATAACATCCCTACTTGCTTATAAGTAGTAAGGCTGTTAATCTTTGAAAACATAGACTGAGAAGCCTCTTAATTCATACAATCTGTGTAAGCAGAGGAAAATAAATTACTGTCTGATGGGAATATTGTGTGCTAGGTTCAATTTTTATCATTTAATACAAGCTTTTTAACTTTTCACATCCTAGAGAGGCAGTTCCATTCTATTAATTCCACCACTCAAAAGATTTGCTAGTATCCAGAATAAATTCCAGCTGCTTAATTCCAGTTTCATCTTTGTATTCTCCCCATTGCTCTTGAAGTCCACAGAGGTATTTTCAGCTCCATTCTGTAACTTGATTAGATGCTGTTAGTACTGAGCACAAAGCCTGCAAGAAATAGCAGTGTCTGTGCTTCTTCAGACATACACTGTGTTTTAGATTCCTCAGGGCAGTGGAGGGGCAGTTGATTGCAATAGCACTGTCAGATGCCTTTCTCTTTGTGCTTCAAGGCTTTCTCTGTTCTGTGGCTGCGGCTCAGTCAAGTGAGAGGAATGGCTTATCCAACCCGTGGAGTTTTCCAGTGGCTCAGATGAAGCTGATGAACAAACAACCACTGCAGGGTAAACAGTGTCTTCACAAATATATGTCAGGTTTTGTTCACTTTCATGTGTAGAAGCAAAGGATGAAGTGACAGACTGGCTAGATATTCAAAATGTGCTAATTTCTCTGCTACCTGAAACAGCCAAAACAAGTAGGAGGAAAACTGCAGTCAGTTGTAACAGAAATACTACAGAACCTAAAGCTTGTGGTGTGTTTATTCAAACACCTTCTTTAATGTTGCACAGCATAAAGTATATTGAACTTTATAATATTTTGCTTCCCTAAGAGTCAAAAGTATTTTGTATTCATGAACTATTTCAAAAACTAAAAAACAACCTTTCTGAGGTGATGAATGAGAGCTGTTTAAGACAGGTAGTGGTGGGTAAAAGCCTCAAAGCTGATTGTCCTTCAACTATTACAGCTTTCCTGTTAAAATTAGAAAAATGAAAATACAGTCTAAATCCATGCTGGATAGTCGAGTCATTTACTTTGAGTGTTTTTCGTTAACTTAGTTATTCAGATAGCATAGTATATCAGAAGTATACCAACTTCAGTTAACCCTAGAGACACTACTTACTGACTCTCTGTAGACTGGTAAATATTGTATCCCGATTTCTAGCTTCCTGACCTATTTTCATTCCACTTCCAGCCTCTGTGGCCAGAATAGATAGATGAGACATTATAAGGAGTATCTAATGGGAGTTCAGCATATGTGGTGCCAATAACAGAACATCAAGGACTGCTTTCTTATGCTGACAGAGCAGGAGCAATCAGGTAGGAACAGCTCTCAAGTTCACCTCTTCTATGAAAGTATTTCACTAGTTGCTACAAAATGTGCTGAAATAATTTTCTGTGTCTTGGGGAAACTGGATTGTATCTTTTTCTTATGTTTGTAGTGATTAATTCCTCTACCTGTTTTAATAAAAAAAGCTAGCTCTACTTCATACTTTGAAGTACATTATCTTGGCTGTTTGTCCTATAGATATACAGATAATAAGTTGGTCATGGGAAGGAGTTTATGCTTGATGTTGGAGAGAACTGGTTAGGAGGGCAGAGTGGCAATTTGGGCCTAGAGAAGTTTCATTAGTACAAGTAGGCTGAAAATTTGACTGTCTACGTGGTTTAAACAATGAACATGGATTAGACCATGTGTGTTAAACTTGCTAATGCCTCAAGACTGCTTAATTTCTTCGTAAATGTGGTTGTGTTCACAATAAATCTATTGTTTCAACCTCCTCGCCTTTTTAATGTTTGGTATTATGTTGGTAATTTTAACAAATCATTTTAGTAATTTTAACATTAATAGCAAATATTTTGGAATATTTATTGGTCGAGAGCTAACTGGAGGCAAATATTAAGGAAATTGCTGTTAATTGATTCTGGAGAAGCTCTTAGTACTCTAAATGGTCTCAGTCTTATTCCTCCAAAACCCCATACTGTGAACTGGTCGGGTCTGTTGTGTGAATTTGTACATGTGACTGATGGAAAGTTCAGGTGTTCACTGCAGCAGTCATAGTGTGTCTTTTAGAACTGTAATTTGATTCCATCTGCTCAGGTTGCTGAACACTCTGCTTCCAAGGGCAAAAGGCTTTGGAACATCATTGAGTGTGAGGTACAGGAATAAGAAGTGCAAACAAAGCTTTGGAGAATTTTGGTTAAATAATCCCACAGCAGGAAGCGACAATTATTCCTTAAATCATTAACTCAAATTTCCCCAAAGTATTCAGTTTGTATTCAGTTTGTTTAATATACCACCGAGTAATCAATAATCTATCAAAGTTAACTAAAATTAAAAATGAGGGAAATTGTTAGTAACATCATAAAAACTGATCCCTTTTGCACATTCTGTCTAATAACAAGAGTATCATAGGAATGAAAATAGGAACATTATTTTTAAAATCACTGATATTTTTTCAATTAATCGTCTAGTACTTTCTTAAGTAATGCTAGTGGTTTGCTGACATCTTTCTCTGATGAGTTTATTTCACGTCTGGAAACTTTCGCTATAAGGAAGTACCCTTGCACCATTTACCCTCAGTATTTCTCTAAGATTTAATGAGGATTTTTGCAAACACTTTTAATCCAGAGAAAAGCAATCAAATTCTTAGTGTGATTTCACCTCATTTACTACTTGGACTAAACTTTAAGGAGACTGTTTTCAATTTTCATGTACTGTTTGTAGTGCATGCATAATTTAGTTCTCAATCATAAGTAGTAGAATGTATATAAATGTTATTGAGAATGAAACAGTGCTTTATCATATATAGCATGCACAACTGAATCATTCTGGTCCTGCAAATCTAACTTGCCTTACAAAATTCTGTTTACAATATGAAAGCAGCACATGGATTAAATCAGTAAGTGAAAGACATTTAAGGTAAAGTCTACAACTGGTCTAACTGTACTGTTGGAAGAAAATTAAAAAGGTGAAAATGAAAGCTGCTATCTTCATTGCTGTTATTGGGCATATTTTAATTTTGTCTGCTGTTCTACCATACTCCTGAATTTCTGTTTCAGTCATTGTTGAGATGAATGAAATGACGCTTTTTTAGCATTTGTTACAAAGAAAATAATTAAAGCAGTGCTTCACATAAATGTTCTTTAAGATCTCCAAATGCCTGATGCACTAAGTAAGAGTCTGGCATAAAAATGCACATTTTTAATTTTAAACAGACAAAAATAACTGCTATGCCTATACAGCTGCCCCAGATAACTCTGTCCAATCTGTAAGTATACAAGTGAATTTGTAATACACAGTACAAAAAACTATGCTAGGATTTTACTGTTTATTTTCCCAAAACACGTGGTGCAGAATGTCACGTCATGTGCTGCACAACAAATCCTGGTGATGTAAAGCAAATTATAAGGTGATATTTGCTACTTTCCAATGCTTTAGTGAGAAGAAGATCTCTGATCTCAACTTTTCTGCAGCTATATGCTCCTGATCTGGTTATATCACAGCATTTGACAAAATTAGAATCAGGTAGGAGGCAAAAATATGGCATACTGAGCCTTCAGCATTGCAAATGATGTATTCACAATGAATCAGTGTGCAGGAACTCTGATCTGCTTCCGTTGTCTTTATGGTGCCACCAATACTTCTGCCTTTTTGAGAAGCCTGAAGTGACTATTGTGTGAGCCTGAGAAATACTGCAGTATATGACTGAAATCATATGAATTCATTTTGAGTTACTGACCTTAATAAACATTAGATCATGCAGTACTGCCAAGTCCTATAGCTGTGATTTTTGTTCTCTGCTCCTTACCATGTGAAAGTATTTTTTGACAATCTCTGGGGACAAAAAAGGAAAAAAAGAAAATTCATTTGGGATTAGCAGATGCCATCTCCTGGGTGAGGCTTTCTCTGCAGGGGCCTTTTGCCATGAATATGTTTCCCCCTCCTTATATTTATTTAACATACATTTCTAATCTCTTTATGAAGCATGTGTTGGCAGAACTCTGAGTGGACATGATAGGAAATAACACAGTGAGTTGAAGAGGACTGGGAGAAGATCATGGCATTTTTATTTTTACTTTTTAAGATTTTGTTAAGATGAGGGATGATGTCTTCATGAGAAAGAGGATTTGATTATTGCCAGTATCTTGCATAGCTGTTTCTGCATTGGAGCCATAGGAATAAATATATGTAATTGGCAAGAATCAGTGTTCCAATAGATGTGCTTATCATATGTGAATCATCAGCAGATATTATGTCAAGCAGAATATAATAAAGGAAGAAGATCTACATTTCAAAAGGAGGAAAGGTTTTATCTGTCTAATCAGAGGCAATGGTGACCCATACAGAGAAAACTGGGAACTGGCATCTCTTTACATCTCTAAATGTCGGATATATCTTGGTAGATTATTAATTTTCAGGCCAATATTTCTTTATTCAAGAGAGTGAATAATGTTACAAAAATATTAGGGAAATCCTTATGTATATTCATTCAACAGTTTAGGTATTCCTTATAGCATTTTAAAGAATCCAATTTACAGTGAACTAGAGGAGTGGGGTTAAAACATAGCTCATCAATTTCATGTAATAACCATATTTGTCATTAATTTTTCCATACTAACATTTTTTTTTTTATGTGCACTGATTAACTTCTCCAGTGTTTACATAGCACTCTTTTTAATATTTAGTGTGGTGTTACATATGTTCACAATTTCCAAAGCCTTCAGTTAGTGTCTTGCACACCAATGCTTTACAAGATTATAAACATTTGAAGGCCTCAGGAGCAACTAGTGAAGATTGTTCTGAAATTCAGATGCTTGCTAGAACTCTTTCTTGATATTTGATGCTGGTTGGTTGGTTTGTTGTTTGTTTAATATTTCCTCTTGGGAATGGACATTAAAAGCATGTTGAAACTGTCATTCTGAAGAAAGATAAGGTTTTAGGATTCTGGATGGAGTGCAATCCTCAGTCTTTTGACTGCAGCAATATTATGTTACCTGTTGCTTATTCCCAGCATGTGCTAAACATGGTGAAACTATCTATGAGACACTGTAGTTTTTGTAATTAATAAATACAGCAAATTATCTTTAAAGCTATATACTGATGATGCTGGTGACTAGTGACTTTTTGACAATTTGTGCTAGTTATTGGTAAGAAATAACAAGCAGCAATTAATCTCTAGTGTCAAGTGATGATGATTCATCTCTGCTGATTGCTGGAGTGTGGTTAGAAATTGCTTGAATGATTCACAAACGAGCATTTTGTGAGAACATTCTGGGAATGTGTTTCAGTGATAGACATTGCCATACGCTGTCTGATTACCAGTCAGTGCCACTGCCAGGGATTAGTAGTGATTGCTGTTGACTTTCAGAAGTAGGATAAATAAAATACCTGCTAGTAACCATAAGTAAACAGCTTGGTGGAAAGCTAAACCATGAAAAGACTGCAAACCATGGTACTGCAGTCTACTACTTTTGTAGGTTTCCACCAAGTAATGTCAGTTGTTGATATTAGAAGTCAGAACAATTGGTAAGTCATTAACTGCTGGGAAGTGGAAAAGGAACATCTTCTGAAATGGAAAAAAAAAAAAAAAAAAAAAAAAAAAAAAAGGCAAGAATGCTTATTCTAGCTATCATATTTTCTGTTGGCTTTCTGCTTTCTGCCTCCTCTCTTTGCCCTTTTCATTGCAGATATACTTCATTTCAGAGTGTAAAACTTGAAATATTCCTGTGTTGATAAGGAGTCTTACGTTGGGTCTGCATAATATAACTTAGTCACTTAGTTATTAGTAGCATTAAATACCAATATTCAAGTCATCAGTTGTCTTTATCTTTATTATAAAAACATGACAGTGATCCAGCTAGTTTTTGATTTTCAGGAGAAACATAAAAAATATGTAGGGCCAGATTTAAAGAAGAATTGCAGAACTGACGGTTGGTTGTTCCTACAGTCAGCACTCCTTGATGTATGCTTTTGTTGTGGAAAGGTGCTGCAAGCTGACTGGTTGTTGGAGCTTTCTATGTATTATTGTGTCCTTTAATTAAAAAACAACAACAACAAAAATAATAAAAGAAACCAAACAACTAAGCTCTAGAGATAGGAATGGGAAGAAAGGGGAGTTCAGGATGGGTAAGTCCCACACCAGTGGCAGTATCTTCCCATGAAAACCTAGAAGGGCAGCAATATTAGAAATTTCAGGTGCAAGACCTTAAGAAAAATAGCATAAGAGCACAAGGGCTGCCCCAAAAGCCTGGTGAAAAGCTTCAGAGCTGCCTGTGGCAAGCCTACAGAATTAGAAATTGACAAAACTTATCATTATATGTATGGGAAATTGGTAATCACAGCCTGAACCTCTGATTAATCAGCTGAGGCAAGTGTCAGCTGTGGGAGCACAGGTGAGAGTAATTTAGCTGTGCTCCCAGAAGGGGTGGAGCTTGACTCCACCTCCTCTAGACCTCATTTAAGGACTGACCGCCTCTAAGGCAGCATCTCTTGGAGATCGCTTCTTGGTGGAGGTTGCTTCAGTGTTTCCCAGCAGACTGAAGGCTTCCATACGGGTGAGTTTTTCCTGGACATAATCTTTTGGATATTTACTACCATCTTCATGCTATTGTCACTGTACATTATAAAAGCTAAGAAATTTGAGGCACTGTGAAAAGAAGTAAGTTTTACATTTTATGAACCATTTTGTGAGTTCTTATTACCTCTTTCTGAGCAGCCAAAAAACACTTGGCTGACCGACATTTGAGAACTATGGAAATTCTTTGCCCTTGACTGCTTGAGTGCATATTCATAGGTCTTTGGTCTGAGATTTGAAGGCTTTTTCTTTCTTCCACCTGTTTTTAACTTGTTTGTCAGCAGGGAAAACATTTGGAAATGGATAGAAAGTATATCAGAAATTCAAGGGTATTATGCTTGCTCCTTTGTTATAGTACAGGTAGATAACAGCTGAAGTTAAACAACAAAGACTCACTCTCTAATACTTGTGTATATCTGACAAGCCATCTAGAGTTTAAAGCATTTTCAAACTTGAATGGTGGGATGACTTGAGCTGAAATTTAAGAATAGTTGAAAGTGGGATAACCAGAAAACTTATACCTTAAAACCCTTTTAACCATTTAACCATTAGTCTTAAGATCACTAAAATACAGACAATATCTTTTTAGTGTTTCTGTTGTTCAGGGAGTAATGATTGCTAGTGACAAATTTTAAAATATTTATTATAAAAGTTAGTCTATCTACAGTTGATTTCAGGCAAAATGTGGGAGCTGGAAGATTTTAGGCAGAAGTTACACTGCTAGGAAGTGGTAAACAGAAGATTAGGAATAATTTATTGTTTGTTATTTTAATAAGGGCTTGGCACACTTCAACCTTTCTTACCATTGCCAAATGTCTCATTTTGTCATTGTTGTCTTTACAAACATATTTTCACACTCTGTTCCTTTTACTCTATCTGAATTGCACATGATTGAAACTAGTGAGGAGAGTTTATGAAACAAAAACATGCATAGGAAAATAAGTTCCAAGGAGTGTAATGGATAGAGGTTCATAGATAAGTGATTTGATCTGTAGGATCAAATGAGAGAGGAGTAAAATGGTGAAACCCTGAGCAGGACAGGTAATGAAGTAGCTCATTATCAGTCCAGCTTCCCTTTAATATGTTACACCTGGACTGAGAACCAAGCAGAGCGCTGGCGTAATGTGCTACATCCCCTTTGCTTAAGTAGTTTCAGACCTCTGTTGGATCAAATGTCATCTTTGTTCAAGAAATGGTAATTATCTTCCTCCGGAGACCAAATCCCACAAGATCACTGAATTCCAAACTACTAAAAGGCAGTGTGGATTTTTCCTTTTAGACCCCTCAGTTGCCCTAATACTCAAACAACTAGTTAGAATCTATACTGTTATAAATATCATGAATATCAACAGGTTTTCTAGACTCCTACTGGTCACCTCTCTCAAATACTCTCCTCAGTCCCTTTTAGAGCTAATCACAACCATGATTTTGGAGCAAATATGGGCTTTTGTTTCTTTCTCATGTAGTTGTTGATTGCCTTCATTTACGATTTCAGAATCTTCTACACAATTATGCTAATAGGAGATATCCAGAGGTATACAGGCAAAACAAAAGCTTTGCTATTTTCTCCACTTTAATCTTTAACAGCGTATCCATTTTGAGTAGCAGACTCCTTATATTGCGTCCTTCAGATAAAGAACTGATTGATGCCATAAATTGTCTCTGATACATAATTGCTATTTTAGTTAACACAATCTTTTTTCCTCCTCGCTCTTCCTCTAAATAACTGAATTATTTTTTCATCCTGATTTGTATGAATTTTGCATTTCAGTGTGTCTGAAATTTATCATTAGCTTGTTAAGGCTTTCACCTCTTCTGTTTTTCTGAAAAATCCTGTTTTTTTTGTTTTTTTTTTTTTTTTTTGTTGTTGTTGTTGTTTGTTTTGTTTTTTTGGTTTTTTTTTTTTAGAACTGTTTGGTTCATATTTTCTCCTTGTCAGGGAGTATCTTCTGTGATTGAGTCACTTTTCTGATCAACTCAATGCCTATTCCACATCAGCATGATTGGATATTAATTAAGTATATTAAATATGCTAGCTAGAGCCTTTAATCAGTGTTGCTACTTGTTAATCTTTTACTTAAGTTAGTAAACCCACAGGAAAATAATTTTGAGCATCTTGATTAATGTAAACCAAGCAGGGTAATTTTACAAAACAATCTCTGGAGGTACATAAGCTGAACTTATTAATCATAACCACAACAGACTACAAAACTCCATTACAAATATTTACACTTCTGTCACAGGCACTTATCTGATCCATGCCAAATGCTGACAGATTTTAAAGACAATCACATTAAGTATTAATCAAGCTTGAAGGATGCAGCCAAGAAACAGCATACTAAAGAGATACCCATCTCCAAAGACAACTGCATGCTCTGAATATTCAGTTTCCTATTGCTCGGAAAAATGTTTGAGATCCTTTCTGGTCCCATGCTGTTTCTTTTTTTTTTTTTTTTTTTTTTTTTTTTTTTTTTTTTTTTTACATCATTTTCTATTTCTAATGTTTTTTTCCCAAAGCTTCAAATATCCCACCCTCTGTGCAGCGATTAAATACACAGAACAGGGCTTCTGTCTCAATGGTTTTGCTTCACTTAAGAAGAACATTAGCAGAGTAAACCAGAAGGAAGTGTTTTATTTAAACATTTTTTTCTGCCCCTGTATATAACACTGATCACATTTCCATTATCCCTTGATACCATATATATATATATTCCTCTTTGTGCTTCCATAGCAACTCTTCTCTATTCTTGGATTTGTGGATTTTTTTTTTTTCCTCTAGCATCTGTTAGACTGGGGGCAACCTTATGTAAGCTGCTATGCAAACTCTTCGTATTTCTTGTTTAGAATTTTTCCATGCCTTCCCACATTATCTCTAGTGATTTCACTCAAACTCTTGTTGTATCTTTAAGGTTGTCTTTTGCCTTCTCTTGGAGTAGTGTGCTGTTTCCTTAGCAATCAGCAGGTGCTATTTTATTCTATTACCAGCTGTGTTATCTCAATTGCTACATCTGTTTTGCTCGATCAGATTGTTACTGAAGACTGTACTAGTGTCAGCCTTCTGTCATTCTCCCTCAGGCTCTGTCTAGGCCTGTATCCCATAAACATTTGTTGCCAGCACTCATTCTGACAGATTTTGGTTTGCCTAAATATCTTCATAGTTCAGAATGGCTCTTCTGCTTTGCAAAGCCAAAGTCTGAGCACATTGATGTGCTTTGTATACTCTTGCAGTCATTTCCTCACAGCTGACTTCATATTCAGTTATTTCCTTTGAAAGACCATGAAAATTAAAAGCTGTGGCATAAGCCACTAGTTAGAATTTTGCACATCTGCAGGTGCACTAGACCAGGCTGCCCAGGGCCATATCCAGCCTGGAATTTGGGTTTGTACTTGTATTCTCAGTCTCTGGCCTGAACATAAAACTTCATCTGTGTAACTCCATGCTCCATCTTGTTACACAGTAAGTTGTTGATATCATAAATATTGTGGTGTAAGAGCACAGAGGAAGGACCGGATGGTCAGAGAATGGATGCTATTGGACACAATAGAGAAACATCTAGACACTGAAAGAAATGATTCACAGACAAAAACCAGCTCCTGATAATATTTTTTTCTACCTAAATACACATCTGTCTGTGCAAATCTCCTAATGGCAACATTAATGTCTGTTCAGAAACACGCGTCTGGTTGGTAACAATCCCAGCTGGCATAAGAGGGGAGCCGAATAAACAAACAGAGCAATCAGGGCTTGCCTAAGGAAAATAAATAAATAAATGATAGCAGATGCAACCCAATGCACTGCAGTGAGGTTTTGAGCTCTACTTGCATGCTGATCTGATTGGCTTGAATACTGACACATCTGTAGCAGAGCTAATGGTCATATATAGATTTGTTGGTGAAAGTCTTGTGGAACAGATTTTCCAAACTGGGAATGTCCAGTGTGGGGCATTTTGAAGGCAGATTGTTCAGATTTCCCTGTAACTGGAGGCCTTCCTAAATCTCAGATTCCCCCAACTCATGTGAATCTTTTCCACTATTGTGCTCCCCAGTGATACCACTGAGTGCATTGTCCAATGCACAGTGCACAGCTGGGCTGCTGGCTCTGTACATAGCAGTCACTGAGATTACATAAAGAGTTAAATATTTTGTAAGGCAAGTATGGTTGCCTGCTCCGTTGATTTCAGTATGATTGTCATGGAGTTAAAGTATGTTTGAGCATGAGAAGTGAGCCTTTATTAATATACTTGTTGTGCTTCCTACAAATTCTTAAGAATTTCATATTAAACATTTATGTATTTAATTCTGTACTTTCCAGATGATAGGAGGTTGGGAATTATACTACCTGGGAAAGAAGACAGAGATAAGGCTACCTGATTTAAAAATCTGCAATAGTAGATTAGATGTTGTATGACAGAATTAGAAGTAAGGTGCACAAAGTATGTATTGTGAGAACATGAGGAGTGCAGTGCTCATTCCAGTTGGGCTGTTTTTCTGCGCACACACAGTTGTGAAGCTGTCCTCTAGTTGCATGTGTTGCTGCACTGTATGTTTGGTGCAATTTTTCTGTTGGGATGAAGCTTTACATCTGATGAGACACTTGTACAACCACTGTTAGTGTTGAACACTGTCTACCATAATGCTTGATTTTAATTAATCAATATAGTTCAGACTGCGAGCTTTCATTTTAATCTCTACCTTAGACCTATGCCTGTTTGTTTTATGTAGTTTGAGTGGGGAATGTTGAAATGGATTTTTAAAAACAAGACATCCTGGTAGGAGCCAGTTTACTTGTGAAAATGGCTATATGGACTTACTGGGGTCTATAGTTGTGGCATCAAATTCCCTTTGATAGGCTAATGGAAATCTGTTACTTTGCCCAAGTTCCAACCTTTGTAAGTCAGAATACACACACAGAAGACAGAAATGGCTTTGGTGTTTCAACTGCAGGTTATATGCTTTCTTATCACATAATATTTAATTTGATAAAATGGATCATAGCAATGGCACAAGGACTAAATTCACAGGAAACAGCTGCATAAACATGACGATAACAGTTTACAATGTACTTCAGTGTCAAGCTGCTAACTCACCTATTGGGTTCTGTGCTTAACATGGTATCTTGCATCATGAATGGGAGAAAAAAAAAATCATTATTACTCCAACTGATGTGCCAGCTTTTCTTCTCCATGACTTGAGTGTGAAAATTTAAGAATTCTTGGATCTTTCAGATCTCTAATGCAAAAGATACTCTGACTACTCTGGCTTTCATAAAGAATTGCCCAAATCTTTTTTTTTTTTTTTTTTTTTTTTTTTTTTTTTTTTTTTTTTAAATGTGGTTTCTCTAGAACTGCCTATTGATGTGCTGTTGCACTGTCCACTTTTCATGGTTAATTTATAGAGGATGGCAACCAAATAAATCTGCCCCCTAGTGAAATAACAGAATTAGATTGCACAATTTACTTTAGATTTTCCCAAGAGAAAGCATCGAAAGTTAGTCTAAAAGTACATAGATCAAAAATATAATTGAAGCATATCTCACTATATTTCCAGTCATGCATGCTCTGTGAGAGAGATCAGCATTTGCTTTAATTGCCACCACTACAGTAATTACTCAATCTGACAAGGTCTATTAAAAATAATTTAATAATGCTCTCTACTATTAAGGTGAGGAAATTGCACATGTATCAACATCTTTAAGAGATTCACCAGAATCTCTTAGCCTTTTCAGAATATATATCCTAATTATAATCCCTCCTAGAAAATATAACAAATTTTAGTGTATTTGATAAGTAAATGAAAACACAGGGGGGGAAAAAAAAAACAACAAAAAAACAGAAGACTGAATGCTTGAACCTCATTTTAGTCAATTTTGGGTCTTCTCTTAAATCTAAAATTTTAATGCAAAAAGTTTTCTGTATTTTTGCTCAGCTCTGTGAAACTTTCTGCTCTTTAGAAGCCCTACCATTAAGACTGAAAACTCCCTAGGTGCTTGGAACTGTGCTTCCACATGTACTAAGAATGTTTATAGTCTAAGCACCAGGTTTTGCAAGTCTTGTTGAGATCCAAAAAAATGAAACAGAGAATAAATATATTTGCAGCAGACACAGTGCAACAGATGTGATCTACTCCTTCGGTTTCAGAGATTCTGAAACCCATGCCTCCAGAAAGTATTCTGTTTGATGTGCTAAATCTTTTTACGTGTATAAAGGCAGGGTACCTCCTCTTAAATTTATGCCTTTGTGCAGAGCATCATCTTAAGATTATGTAGAGCAGGAGAGCACAAGCAGGTGTGTGCCTCATTGCTAGCATTTTTATTCACCTAGATGGTTAGCAGTTTGGGGCTCCAATACCAAACTCGTTTCTGTAGTTTATTATTAGACAGCCACTGCATAAATATGTAAATAGTTCTTAGTCAATAAACTAAAGCACCTATGTGGAACATATCTCAGGTACTGGTTTTAACACTGAATTTCTGATACGTTAAGTCTTAAACTCTGCTAAGCTGTGACAGCTTTCCAAAGGATGATGGCAAGCACTACCACCATCAGTAACTGAGTCTGCTAAGTAGCTCTTGCATCAAGAGATATGATGAATACATTTTAAATTCAGAATCAAGTAAAAATATAAACATAGCAACTCCTGCTGAGTGACAGGCTATTACACAAAATGCAGCTTTGATCCCCTTCATTTGATAGATTTTAGAACTTAGGAAGTCATGGTTGCAAAATAAAGTTGTCTTGAGACTGATCATATCAATACACAATAGCTGTACTGGGAACATGTACTGTAGTTAGGCAGAGAAACAGCTACTTTCTTTGTTCTTAATGGTCCATCATTGTGTGTTAGAAAATGAGCTGATCAACTGTGTGTGGAAAATACTAGCAAGGCTACAGCTGAGCCAGGCTGAGGTTATCAATGTCCGTGCCCATCACTATTTACTCTTACTCAGTGTAGTTGCCAACAACTTAGTTTCTTCCCAGCTGAGTTCTGTAGAAACAGTGAAGATCACCTTACCCACTTATAATAGTAAATATTTGCCATATCTTCCTTTGTTTTGCCAGAACTAGGTTAAGATGAAACCACCCATGGCATGTCTGAGTAGTCATGGGCATATGGTAGTTTAGGTGCCTCTGGAATTGCAGCAACCAATAAGAAGTTCCTATTACTGGATTTTTTGGAAATATGCAACTGAAATTTGATATGCTTTCAGTGTGTGTATGGGAAACTGGTGTTCACAGCCTGAACCTCTGATTAATCAGCTGAGGAGAGTGTCAGGTCAGCTGTGGGATCACAGGTGAGAGTAATTTAGCTGTGCTCCCGGATGGGGTGGAGCTCGACTCTACCTCTTCTAGGCTTCATTTGAGTGCTGACCACCACTAAAGTAGCATCTCTTAGAGATTGCTCCTCTGTGGAGATTGCCTCAGCATTTTCCAGCCAGACTGAAGGATTCTATACTAGTGACTTTTTCCTATAGATAGCCTATTGGATATTCATCACCATCCTTCTTGTATTATTACCATCTTTGTATTATTTTCACCTTACAGTGTATGTTTGTTTGCTTTTTTTATCTAAGCAAGTATGAGCTTCATTCCATTTCAGCAATAGCAAACTGACTGGACACTACATGTGTTGCTTACAAAATGGGATAAGAAGAACATAACTTTTATCCACTGAATCTAAAAATTCTACATGCGCCTTTCAATTGGTATAGATTTCATCAGGCTCACTGGTTGCATGAGGTGGCAATGTGTGTTTGTAGACCAGGTCAACTGTATCTTGGGTTGCATCAAGATTATCAGAGTCTGTAGGTAGAGGGAGGTGATTCTGGCCTTCTACTCTGCCCTTGTGAGACTTCACCTGGAGTACTACATCCAGTTCTGGGGTCTCCAATACAAGAAGGACATGAATCTGTGGAATTGGGTCCTGGGGAGGGCCACAAAGGTTATCAGAAGTCATCGTCCCTATGGGGTCATGCTGAGAGATTTGGGTCTCTAGACTGGAGAAGTCTCCAGTGAGACCTTATAGTGGTCTTCCAGTACCTGAAAGGGACCTACAGGAAAGCTGGGGAGGAGCTTTTTATAATGGTGTGCAGTGATAGGATGAGAGAAAATGGCTTTAAACTTGAAGAGGGTAGATCTAGATTAGATCTCAGAAATAAAGTACTTACTGTGAGAGTGATGAGATGCTAGAACAGGTTGCCCACAGAGGCTGTGGATGTGCCCTCCCTGGAGGCACTGTAGACCAGACTGGATGGGGCTTTGAGCAATCTGGTCTAGTGGGAGGTATTCCTGCCTATAGCAAGGAGACTGAAAATCTTAGAAGATCCTTCTAAGCCATACTGTTCTATGATACTGCATGAAGGTACAGGGACATCTGTTGTCAGGCCTATGTATTAAAGCATGAATGCTACAGTCTGCATTTCATCTGCTTATAATTACAATTCTTGCTTATCTTGGTCTGTCTTTCTTATCTAAATCTTGCTATTCATGTACTGGAACAACAAATGAGATACTACTTAAACTTTCTTAAGTACCTCTGTGTCATTGACTTCAGTTAAATGCATTTCTCTCCCTCCCCTTCCCATTAAAGCAAAAGCTGCACATAATGTTATTCAGTTGGAGGGATGACTTTTGCCATTCAATTTCATCTGGTTCATTTGGCTCAAGGGGAGACATACAATGAAAAGTGATTTTCTCAATTATGTGCCTTGAAAGTGTAAGGAAAGTGTGTCTTATTGTGACTGCCTTTCCTCTGTCTCAACTTCTGCTTTCATTCTTAATTCCAAAAGTGTTTTCTTAAAATCATTAGCAACATATTCTAATTACCTATTATAAAACATCTACACAAGGGGGGGCTGTTACACCTGAACTGAGGATCCATACAAAACCACTCCTGAACCAAATCCATTATAATAAATTCCACAAATGAGCAGCAGATGTCAGCTCTCCAACTCTGATTATAAGATGATCCTTAAAATTCTGTGTTGCTTGAGATATTCCCTACAGTTTTGTTTTATTGCTTTCCTGTACTAACCATTTCATTTTGCTTCCCTGAGTATCATCAGGAAGAAAATTCATAATGGTGAGATTTAAGCAATGGGTGTTATTTGTTTATAAACAAGAAACAGCTGTTGCAAGAGAAATCTACTAGCCAGATAGATGTGCATAAAGAGCAGATAGGGAAAATAAATAGAAGGAAAGGCATATTAGAGGAGAGGCACAAAATGGGGCCAGGAGAACACAACTATAAATGAAATGTTCAGGTCCTGTTGGTCATTAGCTAACAAATAGGATTGAAATCACTCTTCTTTGCTTTAGTTTCTATAAAGAGTGCATGCTAATATTTATTTTTTGTAGAGACTTTTGGAATACTTGTAAATTATTAAGACTTATTTCCATTTTTAAAAAAGTAAGCCGTCTGATGCATCAGGAAACAAGTCAACTAAGAACTAGAGAAACATAACCGAATAGGAACACATTTTATCATGTGCACAGCAAAGCCTCTGTCTTCCCTTTCCTTTCCTCCCTTTGTGTACGTCCCCCACTCTCCTGCTTCCCCCTCACCCAGAAGGGGGAGTCACAAGATGTATAACCCTCAGTCCAGGCCTCTCTTTCTTTTTGTAATTACAGAATTTTGTAATTCTGTAGTTTTACTAACTGGAGTAACTTCTTTACAAGAAAATGGGACAGATTTTCCATGAAAGCAAGAATGAAATGTCCGGAATTTAGCATGGATTTTTTTCTGTGTGGGTAAACTGCTTCTATTCTGTAATTAATCTGTTAAACCATAGGATGCGCTATCCCACCCCTTTCTGCCCTGGTTAAGTTGCTCAGCATTCTTAACAGCTGAGTTTCTTTACTATCCATACTGCCTTTACCTCAGAAGAAAGGTGGGCACTCGAAACTTACTGAGCCTTCCCAATGGTGTGTAGGCAGAAAGGTGGAAGGTAGAGTCTGAATGTGCCAGAAATGCTTCAAAAGTTTATTGGCCAAATGCACTAGCTAAGTGCAGGCTTCACATATACGGCCAGCACATACTTCTGTGAAATGATCTCAGCGTGGTCACACCTAGAAACAAGCTTAAAAAGAGTGATGTCAGTGTAACCTAGGTTTGTAAAAGAGGTCTGTTACATTTTTGGCAGTCCAGAAATAAAACAGTTAGTTGTCCCTTCTATTTCAGCAAAATTATGTTCTAGATACCAGTATTGTATGTAGTACACAAGTACTAAGCTTTATGTATACTCACTAGTCCCACTGACTGCAATTAGACTAGGCAGATTTAAAGTCACCTTAAAGTCTTAGTTTGTTAATAGTTTCACCTTTCTTGATGAACAATCCAACAGTGTCCTACAGTAACTTACAAAAATAATGTGTGTTCTAGGCTAGGATTAAAATCAGCCTCTGAACCAGTGCTTAATATTTATTGACTAAGGAGATTAAGTGAGTAAAGCTAACCTTTTCTTTTCAAGACATAGCTTACTGCTTCCAAACTCTGTTCTTATCAATGAAATGTTTAAACAAGAAAACATTTTGTTAATAAATATAAGCTCTGCATGTTTATTTAAAAATTGAGTCTGTTATGATCAATAAATACAGAAAGTAACAATGTAAATAAAAAAATTATTAGCGTGATTTACATTCTAATGTAGCATTATTTAAATTGTAACTGTAGCACATCTGAAGTATGTGATGTTACCATCCATAAAAGAATGGGGAGAAGAAGCACAGTTGTAAGATATGAGTGCTATTTGGAGATACAGTATACACAACAAGTTCTGATGTTCTTAAATTAAAATCCTGTTCCCTTCGTTATTACTGTTGTCCAGGAAATCAGAAAAGTGAGCAGCAGAAGCAACAGGCAACTTTACACTTAGGTCATAGTATAAATAAAAGGGATATTTATACTTGGTATATAAATATGTAATATGCTCTATTCATGTAACCATTTCCTCTTTCCTTGAGACAAAACAGACGAACTACAGCATTACTGTTTCTCATTGCTGGGAATTGCTGTTAGAAGAAGCATGTTTCGTTCTACTTAGGACTACCTTGAAACCTGGATGTATTTTGATGTTGTAACTTCCACTAACTCCCTTCTGCCATCCCATAGTCAACTGGAGAAAAAAAAAAAAAAAAAAAAAAAAAAACCACACAAAAACATCTAACATTTGAGGTATTCCATATCCTTTTAGTGCAAGAATGAATCTGAATGTAGGGAAGTGTTTAAATGGAAAAGCAAAATTCAAGGTAATATTATCATATATTTTGACAGAATGTTAATCTGTTCTTGTAAACAGGAAACTTCGCGTAACTTCATAGTATCTGAATACATCTAATTCTGTTTTGTTTTCTTTTGTTTTCCTCACATTACTGAAAGTAATACTTTGCTGGATTAACTTTTAAACAAGAGTTTTTTAGTTTGTATGCAGTAACTCTGGAGGTGTAAGTGTCTGGGAACACCTTCACCTAATCCAATCATTATAGTACACAGCCAGTTTTCTCCCTAGGATTTGAGCCAAAACTAAAAGCTCATATTCTTCAAAAGTCTGTCAGCCTTGTGAGTTTTAAAGTGATACCTCATCTGAGATGTGCTTTGTGTTCTAAGTCTTTGCTTTGCTGGCTTTTTAGACAGCAAACACATACAGCTACTGAAAAATGAGTCTAGGCAGGTTATTTCCTTCTTAGTCTACTTTTAAGCAAGTATTGCAGGTTAATGGAATTCTCTTATTTAGAAACTAATTGGTAAACATGTTTCAGGGACTTACAGTCGCAGTGCTTGTTTAAAAACATTCAAACGCTTTTAGTTTCTTCTCCATAGGATAAAGCTATTGTGGAGAATTGAATTTGTGTAGCAGGTCATCAGTTGCTGTCTAACGGGTAATTAACGGGAGTCTCCATTGCAATGTCTCTTGCAACAGCATCTTCTGCTGGATTGAATAAGTCTCTTTGAAATGCTTTGATAGTATTTTCTTAAAATTGGCAGGCAAGTCCTAGATGCATTGAGCATACAGTTAGTGTATAAAGCTCTCTGTGAGTCTTATGTACTGATATGTTGCAGTGACTTCATGTACAAAGCAGATTTTCTTTTCACACATACCTGATGACCATTTGCTGAAATAATGACTCAGACTCTACATTACTTCTGAAAGCAGTGTTCTGTAAATCAAGTGTCAGGGATGATGGGGTTGCATATTTGTGAGTGTTATCTTGGTCCAGTAAATGCAGAGTTCACTAGCAAGTATAGTAGTAAAGTCTGTTCTCTCTTCTCACTTAGAATCTTTAGAAGAGAGGCTGTGACCTGAGGCTTCCAGCTGAATCTAAGTCCACCCTTGGCACAAAGCAGCTTCCTTTGGGCTGATCATCCTTGTTTGGAAGTAATTTAGTAATTTGGAAGTAATCTAACCTCCTTAACCAACCAGTTCTCTCACAAAGTCTACCCTTAGCACTTGAACATGTAGCCTTTTAATATGACAACATTCATTATTTCATTATTAAAGTAAAAAAATCCTTAATCCTTTTTCTTCTTGTTGGGTGTTCCCTTTGGCATCACTGGTAATGTGTCCAATACAACATAACACACTAGTGTATCTTTTTTTGTATGTTACTTTGTGAGTCATTTTAAGAAAGCTTTTTCCTTTAACTACTGGGTAAATCAATTATGGATGGTACTTTATGAATTCTTTTCGTATAAGAAAATCAGTTCTAATAGTGAAATCCAACTGACCTTCTTTAAAGGAGTTCATTACTATAAAGCACTCAGGTTAGTGCATTCCAGTGGAAAATAGGCTCTGTATGTGAAGTAAGAAGTCTCTTATTTAGTTTCAGCCCAGATTGCAGCCTAACAAGACAGGAACTTTGTCTTAATAAAAACATTAGATAATAACAGTACTTTATATGTCCAGTTTGCTCAGATCCAGACTGTGACCATCAGATGTTTTTTCCATTATCAGTCACTGATTTTTATTTTAGGTTCAGTGTCTTATATTGTATCTACCCTGAGCATCATGTTTTTTAACCATGAGTAGAAGCAGTGATTCTGTTACTGACAAGACAGAAACACAAATGGTAATGCAATGAGTAATAGCCAACATATCTGGCCCTTCCATCTGGAATAATTTTGTGGAGGAAAACATTTTGTTGAAGTAAGGAAGCTGTTGGGGGTAGACATCTCCTACTCCTTTTGTAAGTTTTTAAAAATTATGGTATTACTAAGCAAAGAGCGCTTTGGAGGAGAGTAATATTTCTGTCTCCTAGAAAAATCCTCTGTACTGTCCTCATCCCGCCCTTCTCTGATTTTGCAGTTGTCCTGATGTGACATCAGTTGTGAATCATTTGCTATTTCTTTTCTTTATTGCTCAGTTCATCTTTCCCTTTATTTTTTTTTTTTTCCCCTTCATTTTAGAATATAAAGATTGTATTGGCTTGTTTCTGAGTTCTTCTCTCCATTCTAATATATATATATATTTTTTTTTTTTAACAAAGCTATTATTTAGTTAGCTTACAACTTCCTGTATTTTCAGCTATGATTGAGAGAAATGCAATTTTATCACCTCTCCTCTCTGAAGGACTACAGATCTACTACTTTATATCCAGAATATAGGAAAAGGGATGCAAAATATTCTTTTGCCTAGTAATACTTGTGTTGATCCAAGAAGAAGGAAAGGGAATAGTCTTTGAAGTCTATCCCAGGAGCATAAGAGCTTTTAAGAAGACTGGTTCATAGAATATTTTTGATTGGATATAAAAACCAGGTAGCACTCCCCCTCTTAAATGCAAAGATAGACTTTAAATAGGAGTTTAGGCCAGGTATCAATTGTATCAAGAAGAGAGGGGAAAAAAAAATCCAAATGTCCCACTGCCCTTTCTTGTGTTCTCAGAGCCTCAGTAATCATGGAACTGTTGGAGAATCATCCTAGTTTAGGAAAAAAAAATAGCATGGACAATTTTCTGTTCCACTATGGGATTTAGGTACAATTTCCCTGTCTGTTTTTTTTTTTTTTTTTTTTTTTTTTTTTATTGTAACAGCCTCTTCTGGCTAAATTGAAGGGTTTCTTGCTGGAGAACTAGAGTTGAAGAGAAAAGCCCCTTCCCATGCGATCTCAGGAATCTTCCTTGGGCTGCATACAGAGACAAACCTGCAATAAAGCCATAGATTGATGATTAGACTGTGGGAGGACAATTACTTGACAAATGTTTTTCATGCAGAAAGTTTGGGATTTACCAAAATCTGTTGCATGTGCTCCTTCACCTGCAGCTCAAGGATACCTGCCAATACATTAAAGAAAACAAGAAGAGCTATGGTGTGTGCAGTTAATGAGGTTTTCTGCTCTTTTATCTACAACTGATGGTGTTGAGATAAGGTCAATGTTGTCTTGGCTTTAAGTTAGTGGAAAGTTCTTGGTCCTGTTAAAATAGCACCAAACTGGTTCACCTGTGCAGATCATTTATTTTGGTAGTATTTGTGTTCAACTTTACATCAGCAGTCCATGGGGACTGAAGTCCTAAAATTTGACTGTGAGCAACATGAAGTTATTCAGTTAATGGTACAAGAAATTCTGTAAAAAGAACTCAGCTAAAAGGCAGTTGTGGGCTCCTCAAAGTTTCTTCACTGTTCCTATCTTCCTTATCTAGCAGTGAATTAATTTGGAACCTGACACTGCATACTTTCATTTATCGTTTTTTTTATCCTCTTCAGTATGTAATATATAAAAATATAAAGAGATTTGATAGACTGTATTCAATGGACAATTACTAAAATTCTGTTCTTTCTCTAGGGGCAGTGTGTATAGCCATAACAAAATTGAGTTAAGCTACATTAAACCACTACTCAACTAGAGGTCTACATTCAAGCCTTTGAAATGTCAGAGGGAAAAGAAACAAAACAAGCAAAAAAGCCCTAACAAACCAAAATAAAAAATCCTATAAATGTAGATACAGTGCTGAAAATTTTAGCAGCACAATCCTATCCCAGGAAATAAAATGTCAAGACAGAGAGCACTGATTAGTGCTTTTCCCAGCAAAATTAACAAACTGTGCTGATTCAGCTTTGGCTTCAAATACTGCTTCTGGTTTTATATTCCTCAGAATCCAGGGCATACTGCGTGGCTATGAAGAGTCTCTTTTCTTGTTCACTGAGGCTTAAAAGAAAAAGGAAAACAGCTGTAGGTCAGTCTGGGATGGCTGCCTATTCTCTCATATATAGAGCAGTAGTCCCTGGTACATGTTGGTAGAACTTGATGTGCTTTCAAACATACATAGAAAATCTGATTCTTTTTCCATAGTGATAATGTTAGTCTAGTGCAATGCAGTTTTGTATTTAAATTATGCTCATGTAATTAGACAAATATATTCATTAAAAAAAAAAAAAAGGTACTTAAAAAGGCTGATTCCAAAACATAGCTTTCTCTGTTCCTAAATGAAATTGCTAGTGTGTATTGAGTCTACGCTTCTCAGCTTACATACCAAACGCATATTCTGTATGTATCAAAAGGTAGATGGGCCAGAACTGTGATTACTTATCTGATCAGGAGTCACAAAGTCATCAGTACTTGTTTGACCTATTCCTACCCAGGTCTTTTCTACTCATCTTCTATTCTGTGAGTTTGGAGTCTTTTTTCCCCGATGTAACCAATACTCATACTAAAACAAAAACAGCTCAACACTATATCAGCGTATTTAAATGTAACTAACTTTATACTAGAGTGAAATGATGTGATAAACTTCATCCAGTTGGTGGCAAAATGTTCAAATGCTCTAGATATTTCTAGATGTTTCTATGGCTTCTATCAAAGGAGCTGTGGTAGAAGTAATTTATTATGACATAAGAGTTACACAAATTAGATACCCATTGCATTTCATATGTTGTGTTCAACTGTCCTAATGTACCACTGGGCTGACTGGATTGAAGCTAATGATCCCTTTTTAAAACTCACAATTCTGGCGCTCAGCTGAAAATACCTTTCAGTAGACTTCTATATTTGTAGCTGTCCACTCTCTCATACGACTTTCTGTCATACACTGTCAATCTCTGACAGAAATGTCTTTCTGAGCATCAGGGCCACATTGTGCAATCAAAAAAACCAACCAAACAAAAACAAACAAAAAGAACACCAAACACTTCTATATTCCTTTCTGTCTTGGATTTCAAATTAATTGTCTGAACTTTTTTTCCTATTACTAGTGCTGTCCTGAATACAGGATGGTAGTGGGCTTTGCTCATGTAAATCTATCATGTTTAATAAAACAGTGTATGCTTCTTAGATTTTCTTTTTACAGATTTCCTCCTATTTTCTAATTCATTATTTAATAAACTCCTGGATTTTGCCATTTCCCAGCAATTTTATCTTCAGGATATACAGAATTATTCTTCCTATAATTACCAGAAGTCAACCTCACTACTGCATCCCTAGGTAATTTGATGAGCCCATCACTTATGTCAGGATTTATTCCAGGACTAGTTTGCATAAAAATGCTGTAGGTTCTTAGCATACTTTTTTTTCCCGTCCCCTTTTTCTAAAGTCTGCCTTTTCTCTGACGATTCAGAGTTGTACGATCTAGCTGTTATTCAGCTGGGCAACACCTGGTATTCCAACTCACTTCTTACAGCTCTCCACTTTGACTCTTTCACTTGGTTTAAATAAAACAGAGTTTCATTTCTTTGCTAATACTTTCATTGTGATATTAAAGAGCTTCATGGATGAATATCTTTGCAAAGCTAGCTGATGCTTTTGTATCATTGAGTTCTGTAATTTAAATTTAATAATGTTTTATTTCTTTTAACTCTCTGTGGGCAATTTGTAAAATCATGATTTATCTTTCCTTTCTCTTTCATTTCCACAGTATAATGAATCTACTCCAAGAAGTACTTATACTAAATTAACACACTACCTCTTTAAACAGATAACTTTCTCTTGGATGAAATTCTCATCTGTTCTGAATGGCCATTGTCACAGAGCTCAGAATGTTAGACAAAGTGGAGCACTACTGTAGTGCTCCATGCTTTTCATATCATATTACTCTGTATTTCTTATTTTAGTTGTTATAACTCATGCTGGATGCCACCATCTCCAAGTAATTAGTGACTACTCAACACCCGGAACATTTTTTCTTTTATTACCTCTTGTTCCCCTCTGCAGCTATGCCCAAATCCTTATATAAGAAAAGATTAAAAAAAAAAATAAAATAAAAAATGCTTTCAGCTATTTGCACATCATTATGTTCTTGTGATTGAAGACTGGATTTGAGCCAGAATTCCAGTAGCAAAGATCAAAAATTCTTTTCTGACAGCTAGCATGTATTCACATCCAATCTATTACCTTCTCTAGGTACTTTACATTTCAAATACTGGTAGTCCAGGGCTAAGTGATAGCATTTCTAGTTTGTGCAAGTATTGCATGAGGTAAAACTTATCTTCGCTTTCTAGCATGCTTTTTTTGGTGAATGTTAGATAAATGAGGAAAATACAAATAAAATAAAAATAAAAAGATATACAGTGAATTTGATTTCCAGATAATAGTGCCACCATCGGTCTTCAGCAGTTCTCTGAGCATCAGCAGACTGAAGTTATGGTTGACCATACCTGCAAACAGCTCCAAGCATTGCAGCACTCTTAATTTTCTTCTTATTTTGCCCATGCAAATTACTTCAGTGATATTGAAATCCTAAATGATTTTTCTTACAATTGAGAAGAAAAAAAAATAGATGTCGGTAATGATCAGTAGTTATGTATGCACTCCAACTGTAGCAGAATATAGGGTATGCTGTGTTCTTATGCAAGCCTCTAACTTCAGAGTTAGCGAGATGTCTGTCATTTTGGCTGCTGCCCTGCTCCTCAGGCATGTTATTAGTGTCCACTGTAATTACAGTTTAGTGTTGCAGCTTCTGACACAAATTAGTCATCCTAATCAAGGCCTAGCATCCTGAGGTTACTTTGAAATAGCAGAACTGTTCAAAAGAATGCACACGCATACTATTCATTGCATGCTGAATACTCGGCTAAGAGTAGTAATGAGATGCTAAGACAACACTTTTCAGCAGTATCCTGGCTCTTTGTCATATGACAGGCGTCTAAACCCTATACCCAGCAATGTTCATATCAAACATCAGATAACTGATCTTTTGTAAAACTGCCCTCCAGACAAAAGGCTTTTCAGTTAGAGGGTCTCTAACTGAAAAAAAACCTCAAAATGTCATAATGGATGGATTAAATGTGTGACTTAAGGGTATTATACATTTTGTTCCCATTCTCTGGCAAGGTGCTTGAAAGTTTCTGAATTGGAATTTCAGTTATTATTCATAGCACTTATTAATATGCCTCAAGAATTTTAGGACTTTCAGACATTCTTGAAAACAATGCTGTAAGATCTGAGCAGGTACTGATTAGACCAAGGACTGAGCTTCAAGGTCAAGTCAGAATTTCCAAGCGCAGCCTAAGTGTTCAAGACGCTGGAAAATACTCCTTAGGTAGTGTTTTCTTCATTTCCAGAGGTCTAGCTGAACCTGTGCTTATTGACCTTCAAGGGTTACAGCAAAATCTTTCTTTCTCAGCCCTTTGCCTGAAGGGCAATTCAGTGACAGACTGAGTTGTTATTCTGGGAATTTGGCTAGCATTGTGTCAGTTTTGCTTCATGTCAGTTTAGATAGCTCTAGCTTATCACGTGTCTCTGCAATAGGATAGGTATATGATATATATTAAATGAAAACTAAATATGTAAATATATCCTGATAATTCTGGCAGTATTATTATGTACGTCAACTCTAAAGCACTTTCACATAATTAAGAATGAGTGAATGTATGATGGATTTTTTTAACCCTCTAACGAAGTGTTGTGTATTCACAGTCATATAATTTAGCATAGGTGCATTTGCTTTCTTCGTGAGTGGAAAAAAATCTAATATGAGTTGGAGCTGCAGAATATGGATATAAAGTTCATCACATAATATTTCTGGTATAGCCATTTTATTTATTTATTGCTAATTACACTCATACTTTTAATTATGGGTACCTTGTGATGAGATGCAGCAAGAATCAGGGAACAGTTAAGTTTGTCATTAAAATATAATGATAATTAGAAGCAAGTTTGGGGAAAAGTATGTCATTTTTCAGTGCTAAATAATACAATGCCCATTTCCTTTAGAGGCTCTACTGCATCCATGCTTCAGATTAGAATGTGAAACTTGGAACAAGAGTAGCCTTTGTGTTAGGGTATATCTGCAGTGAAATGCTTATTAAAGAGACCAAATTTGGCCAAATTATAGTATTTAAACTTCTTAATTTTATAGCTATGATATTTAGCACGCTTGATTCTTCTACAGCTCCCACTGTTGCCAAGACCATATGTTTATTGCCAAAAGGAAGGAAGAACTATAACTCATTCTGACATGTCTGTTCTACGACTGAAATGTATGTGTAGAAACATGCAGTCACCTTCTGTTTAGATTAAAATACAGTGAAACACTGAATTTGAGGGAAAAATCTGCTATTTTTTTTTATGGGGAGTGGAAGAACTGGTGAAACTGAAATAGAATAATGCTATTGGAATTTGGCAGGTGAAATAGGTGTGTATAGAAGGGAAGCTCTGTCTGCTTAGTGGGGAAGCTGTGTCTCAGCATTCTGAAATGGAAATGTGATAGGGAAAGCTGGCAAAAGTGATGTTATATCCTAGCTACAATAGGAAAAAAATTGAAAATCTCTTTGATTAGTCAGTAATGAGTAGGCAAAGAAAGTTGGAAAAGGGTCAGAATGGAATAACACATTAAAAATGTATAATGAAGAGGCTGAGGAGAAACTGGAGTTTGTGGGTGGGAAGAAGTAGATTTATGAGGTAAACCACCTGAAAAAGGAAGAAAGAAAATAAAGTTGCTGTGAGAGCAGAATCTAGTCTCTGGGTTAGGGTACTGATCAGGAACATGAAGAGAGAAGTTCTGTGAAACGTCTGTGAAAACTCTGACGAGAATTTCAGAACCTAAAAAGAGGGGAAGAAGTTGCTGCTATTACTTGTTGCATGGACTCAAATTCTTGGGATTTGGGATTTGCGTGGTATCTGACATTCCTGAGCCTGTATGTGCCAGTTATGTCATAGGCATAATTTTCTCTTTTACTGTTTACTTTAAGTAGCCAGGACACTGAAGATACTACAGAATTCTATCCTCCCCCCTGCCCCCCCATCCGCCTTTTGTTCTTAACAATTGTAACTTAGTGAACACTGAATGAGGAAAAAAAAAAACAACAAACATTCTTGTTTTTACTTGGCTACTTAACATCCCTTCCTTAAGTTTTCAGTGACAGATTACTTTATGAATTGCGCTCGTATAGTGAACCAGCGTGTGTTGCAGGTTTTATAAACAGCAGGTTTTGCAACTCCCTACTGAGAAGTCAGTTACAGATTTGTTTTTCTGTTGTAATTGTTACAAACATATCTAAATGCATCATAAATGGTAATGCATTTATTTCCATAGAATGAAGTGTTTCATTATTATTAACAGTTGACTGAGCCAATTCACAGAAATTAAAGCTAAGAGTGCCACATATTTATAGGCATCCTCTATGATGCATCTGTGCTATTTTTAAGAGCTCTCTGCATTATATAGCTTTTTGTCTGTTCAAAGCATAATTCAGTTGCAACTGGAAATGATCATCTATTACACAGTGCAGACCTGGAATCTTAAAGCAGGCATTCAGAAAATAAGGGAAAGAATACAGTTGTGAAAGGTTCAGTCCAAGTGCTTCACCTGATACTGCCCAAGCATTCTACAGCAGAGAAAGAGGAAGATCTTGATTTTTTAGGAAAGTATTCTATTAAGCTAAATTGGGAACTGTTTCTCCTTCTGCAATCTGATTTATTTTTTATTTTTTATTTTATTTTATTTTCAGTATTTGTCATATTTAGCAAAATGTGACTTTCACTACCCTGGACACTGAGCAAAACAGGAGACGGAAATATCTAAAATAAAAATGAATTACAGTACTAAATTCTTGGAGAATAACCACAAAAGATTATAAATATAATTAAGTGCATTATAACCTTTGCCCATAATCCCATTTTAAAGTAAAAGGAAAAACTGTTAGGTGAGAGAGACACCAAAAATAAGAGCTGTCAATATTTCCTGTTACATCCTCAGATAAATGCCTATTAGCTCTCCATCCATGTAACTAATATTTAGAAAGCATAAGAAAGAGAAAAGGACAGTTTAGGGAGGTTGAAAAAATTATGTTATGGGCTACTACCTGTGATCTTGTTCTGTCTTCCTTCTCTCCCATCTTTTTGCTTTCCTTTCTCCTTTTCCTTACTCTTTTCGAAGGCTTAAAACAATGTTGCTCAAGATTGCAATGCAAAAGATGTAAGAACTCTCTTTCATAGCAGAGTTGTGCTCAAAATCTTGTTTCATGAGTGAAGAGGAGAACCATGTGGGTTATTACACATTATATATAAATAAAAGTGTGTATATACACAATACAATAATACATACACAAGTGTATTGTGTATATGTTACACAATAAATTACTGACTTTATAAAGCTACGAAATTATTCTTAATACAGTGGAAATCTTGTCCATCCAATCAAAGAATAGCTATTAGTACATTATTACAGGGGAAAAAAAGTGCAGAATAATATAGTTAAGATTCTTACAAGAATATTTATTATTTTCTGCCCCTTTTCCTGGCATTATACTCACCCTTCCTCTGCTCCTCTGAGTCCTAACATTAGTTGTTTCATTTCAGTCTGTAATGGATAATGCAATGAGTTGGCAGTGTGTGGAGGTCTATACTGGGAAGCATGTGATGTTTGTGCTTATAGTTTTTTCTTTCTATCTTCAGGACTAGCTAGGGATAATTTTTTGTTATTAACACCTTTTATTCTTTTGATCTTTCTTTATCGGTCTGTAGTTTCACAATATATGTTAATTTACTGCAGACACTGCAATTCATGTTCTAAATATTTCTTCATTCTCTCTGCTGGCTCTAAGACCAATTTTGTCCATCTCCTTGTCCGCTTTTCATTAAGTGACCACTGATGTGTTGTGTATAGCTATATGGTGTTACTGTTACAGATAAATTAAGTAAAACAAAGCCTAATAAGTTGTAGACCTTCGGACTTGCAAGCAAAGCCTGAAGTATTCTAATACCCGTGGCCTGTTAGCAATAGCTATATTATAGCACAGAGCTACAGGGCAATGTTACGTTACTGAGGTTGATATTACTGGACAGTATTGGTCAGGTTATTATCACAGGAAAAAGGTGAAGCTAATATATACATTACCAGTAGCATCCTAGAGGGCTGAGATTAGCTGGTATCATTTCATTTTTATAATGATGCAGGTTTCCATATCCTTAGTATATAATGTTGTCAACAAAGTAAAAAAAGATTACACTACATTTTGGAATAAGAATTGCATTAAGGAATGAGTCATCATCTATCTGCCTTGGCTAACAGCCAATACCAGATGCCTCAGAGAGAAGTATAAGAAACCCCAAGGTGGGTAATTACAGAATACCTTACCCATATGGAAGATCTCTTCTTAATTCTCAACAGTTAAAAATGTGTTTGTTTCCTGACACATGAAGGCTTACTGTTTTGTTTTGTTGCTTTTTTTTTTTTTTTTTTTTTTTTTTTTTTTTTTTTTTTTTTTACTTGATACTACTGTGCCCTCATTATTCTTATAAATGTGAAGCCCTTCTTGGAGCCCTGAGTGCTTGATATCCGAGATTTCTCTTGGCTGTGAGTTCTACAGCTTAACTGTACACTGTGACTAAAAAGTAAAATCTTTTATAAGGTTCATTTTTGTTTGTCCTTGATACATTTCAGTTTCATTGAGTGTCCTGTTGCTCTTGCTTCATTAGTATTCCTCAGTCACTCACAGAAATTTTTGAAAAACATGTAAGAAAGCTTAGACTCAGTAGTTAAGTATCAACACGAACATCTTTTTCGTTCTGGTTTTGCAGTACTTTATTGATCTTTACTCTTCCTTTTTCTCATGTATTGCTGCCCAAACAGCCAGCCCAGTAAAAACATTGCTGTTCTCTAGAAGAAATTTTCCAATTAGCTGGGGATTTGGAAGCACTTTTCTCATCTGCTGGGGAGTTTGTGTGGGTGCTATTGCATTGTGGATTGTTTTCTTCTTCTGTATGGAAACTTCATTATCTAGCAACAAAAAGCTTGTCTGCTCAAGTTGTTGCTAAAACTCAAGGAACCATTTTCCCTTATTTCAAAGGGTATAGTTCCTGACTTCTACATATTTGAAAGAATTCAGTTCTCTAAGCTGTTTGTGACTGCCTGGTACTGGAACTCATCTCAGTTAAAGACCCACGGTTCCGTACACCTCTGTCTTCGGTCGCTTAAATCTACTATGTTTGCTAAGTTTGAGTAGACTGCAAAAGTGACATACCTGGAAATACTTGAGGATTGTTTACATGAGATTTGCCTTATTTTGTAGGTTGAGGACATCTTACTTATTGAGTTATATTAATTTGTTCGCACTGAACTACTGTAGTGCTGTTGCCTTGCAGTTTTTATTATAGCTAAGGCTGTAGAAAATGACCATTTGTTCAGAGCTTTACTGTTAAGTGTTCTGGTGCTGAGCTGAGGGATACTAATGGCTCAGAGGGTTTGGAGTGCTTCACTGCATAGCAGAGCTTCTGGTAATAATCTAGATATTCACCTCCATCCATCAGATAGCCCATGTTTGCCCCAGTGGGACAGATTTCCTGTCAGATCCATCATTCAGGTGTTGGATCATAACCACATAAATCACCTAAGTCAATCAGATCAAGCCAGAATCAAATCCAGCGAGGCCATTAATGGCAGATATCATATCATAAAATGCATAATATGTCAGTGTTGAGAAAAGTATATAGCCCATCTGTTTACTAAATGTAATAAATCAAAAGGGATTAAAGAATAAAACATGCATCTCTGCTATCTTTAATGGAGCAAAGGTGACTCAATTAGAAGACAGTAGGCATAGAAGGGCTCCACTGCTTTGCCCTGGTGATCCTTAGCTGCCACATAAACAACTTCTGGCAGCATCACCAAGTTACAGCAGCCTCAGCAACCTCCAGTCATGGCTTCTGAACTCAGACCCAGCTACTGAGTATTTATTTCTGTTGAACTGCCTCATTTCCTGTTGACAGGATTGAGTACATGAGAACACGTGATTAGAGTACAGTGTGTGTGCCTACAGTTGTGCTCATCCAGTTACCACAACTCTGGAGTACTTAATCTGTTCATTACTAACAACACTCCAAATGTACTTTGTCTCATTTGAAAGACTCTAGCTAATTAATAATAAGAATTTGGGGCAGAAAGTAAGTAGTAGGCAATACTTAGAGGTTTGGGATTTTTTGCTTTTGCTTGTATAAATATGATTTGAAATAAATGAACTTCTGGAAATAGACTGTTGTATTTTGGAGAATAAGGGAACTGTAGCCAAACTCTGACCTGTTCCGAGTAGAATCAGACACAGATTCAGTTTGCTCCCCATTATGATTTGAAACAGGTATTCTGAAATCTGATACATAAGAATTGAACTGGTGCTTTAGAAACAAAAGTAGTCATGGGACAGTTGTCAGGATATTAGAAAATAGGCTATAAAAGGAGTGCTAAGTAGTTCTACTCCTCAGTAGAATCCTAGGAGTTTCTTCTGGGAGAGCACTTCAGAAAGATGACATACTGAAAGATACCCAGTAAGGACAGCAGAGAAGAAAACTGTAGATGGATTCTGGGGAGGGTAAGTTGAATTTGTTAAGTAACTGAGGTTTCTGAATATTTAGTGGTTAGGTCTGCATTAAATGATAAAGGATATTTTATTTTTACTAGCCTGTTCTATTATGAGTAAAATTTGAGAGGAAACTGGGGGCTGGGGTACATGGTTTGCCTGATTATAAATGAGTGAAATGTTAATATGTATTGACTAATAAAATGTACAGGTGGAGTTCAGTTCATGTGTTCTCAGTGGGAAGATAAATATAATTTTCCAATTTAATAATGTATTTTTGTTTAGGAACCCCAAAATTTCTCTAATGATTGATCTGATTACTGTGAGCTACTGCTGTCTGTAACATACAATTCTGTATATTTTGTGTAAAAATACACAGCAGATTAAAAGAAGAAAAAAGAAAAAAAGAAAAGAAAGGAAATGAAAAGAAAGAAAAAAAGAAGGAACAAAATGCTATCCTACTGTCCCAGTAAAGTCAACATAAGTGGATGTCAAATAGCTCTGATGATTACTTATCCTGGGGAGCCATTACAGACAGTAGCCAGGATTAAACTTGCAGCTGAGACACTGCTTCTGAGAATCTGAAAATGAGAGATTATTTAGGTGAAAAGATACTGGCTGAAAATGCATGATGAAACCTCAGAGCCAGAGGAAAAAGTCCAGGGCTGGAGAGACAGAACTGAATAGTTTGAAGGAGAATTAGTAAGATAAAAATGACATAGTAAAAAAAAAATAAATCTATATCTATATTACTGAAAATATGTGGGACTATCTACTAAAATGGAATGTCTCTCAGAAATCTAATTTATTCTCCTACTTTCTGGTTTTCATTTTGAGGACAGGAAGCTGTGTAAATAGCTTTTTAATAGCTGATAAACTTTATAATTTAAAAGAAAAAAGAAAATTCCTCATTATAAACTAAGTATAAAAGCTGATTTTAACAGCCAGTTTTTCTAGGTGTCTTTGTTACTGTGAATGGAAAGTGAAATTATAATCATCCTAGTAGATGATTTAAGGATGGAATTAAGAATTCTTAATTCTTAAAGTTACTTATGTAACATTTAAAAAAAGAACAACAAAAAGCAACGAATAAAGCTTCAGTACAGTTCTCTATGGCTAAAATGATTATTATACCTGTCATGTATAGAATAGTAAAGCCAATGTATCTTAGGAAGTGGATAAAATATTCCTGTGATTAAAATATAAGGTAATGATCTGATTCCCCTGCTGTTATGACTATCCAAATTGCAAATCCCCTTAATGCATCCATTTCTCCTTCTATTTTGATAACATCGTATTGCCAGATTATGTCAGTATTATAGTTTTCAGGTTTTGAGAGACTCAGGGCAAACATGACTCTACTTCCCTGAGAATTACAGTTCTGAGGATTTTCCACCTATTATTTCTCAAGGGGCATCTGTTATACTTAGAATCTGAGTAGTAAAGAACTTACAGTTTATTTTCCCACTGCTTAAGTAAATCATATTTCTTGTACTGAACAACATTCCAAATTATTCTTCATGGCATGTACTGATAGATAAGACGCTTTAATAGCATCAACATTTTTGTTACCTGAAACTCACCTTTTATTATATTCCCTTTCTTTCCTACTACTTCTCACCTGCTTGTGAGCTACTTGGATTCATGGGAGATTAAAAACAACAATTTATTCTAGCGCAAAGAACACCTTGTCTTATGGAATTTCAATAAGTCTGAAATTCTTAATAATGTAATTATACACGTGGAATACCTTGGTGATGTTTTTCACTTTGCACACCACTGATTGCAAAGGCCCTTCTGCTTTGGAACTTCTGGCCCATATGCTTAAAGTTGCATGTAATTCCAAAATTCCAAAATACCATTCATGTACATTTTACACTGAAAACTCTATACTTTGGAAAGTAGAATAATGACACTAATGCTTTACCAAGAAATATTTGTGTTCTGGATGTTTTCCACCAAGTTTCATTAAACCTTGTGTTTCCATCTCAGTATTTGGTTCTTGCAAGTTCTTACAAGTTAATTCTATCCAAAGCATAAAATAGTGACTGATGCCTTGTTGCAAATCTGCTAAATATGAGCGAGTGTTGGCAACCTGCATTATCTGATTTTGTTTTCTGTCCTGGCCTTTCACACAAATAAATGAATAGAATTAGAAGAATGAATGCTGCATTTCTAGGTAGGTTGGAATTATTAATACTTCTCAACTGTTGATCACCAATATTTCATTGCTACAACATCCAGTCTGTTTGTGTTGTCCTTAGGAAATGTCATCTTCCTTCATTCTGATCTGTTTTGCAATAGTAGCTGAAGCGATCATAACTATCTCAGATTAATCAGTTTGGGTCAGTACTTTGAGGTCACCCTGTTCCTTATGGAGTAGGTACAAAATGAAGTAAAAATACTTGATCCTGGGTATTACTGAAGAATCTACAGTTTCACTTTCTTTTCCAAGTCTTCCTGCATGTCACAAAATTGATCATGAACATTCATTTCTGCAGTCATTCATGATTATTTCCTTATGGCCGTATTGAACAAACACTGTTTAAATGAATTTGTGTTTTACTGAATCTGAAAAATGAGTTCTGGTACAATAAGGAGTAAATTCTGCAAGAGGCCAAAATTTAGCAAATAAAGAGTAGTCATTGTCCCATGTAACACACTGGCTATCAGCATGAAAATTCATGGGAAAAAAATTACTTTAGCCTTGAATATGGTTTGTGGAGGACAATGTAATGTATTCCACAACAAAATAGGATTTTGTGAACTGCATGGTATCTTTATAAGCCATTACAGAGACAGCAAAGAGGCAATTTCACTGAGGTATGTGGACTTAATGGTGTCTGTAATGTCAGTGTGAACTGTTAGAACTGTTCTGGCCCTGATGGTAATACAGAACTTAGTGGGGGGAATGTGAAAGTAGGAACATAATATGAATTAAGAGTTGGAAAGATTATAATTCACAGTGAAACAGATGAAATTCTCCTATATGAAAATGCTACTCCAGTACAAAAACATCTGCTGGAGTCCCTCATAAAAATGTAATTAGCCTATTAAGAACAGGAACAAAATGGTGGTTTGGGATCAGACAAGCTACTTTCAGAACAGGAATCAAAAGCCTTCCAAGGATGGTGGTGGGTTTAGCAGTCTGCAATAAATTCTGTCAATTTTTTTCCTCTCTGAATCCTGGAAACAAGAATTGTATTTGGGCTCATTTCTGAGAGGTCAGTATGCTAAGCTCAGTATTTCTGGTACTGAGGTCAACACTCTTTTATAAATGAGGCAAAAGATGCAAAGTAAAGTCACTAGCTCAGGATCCCACAGAAATCAATGGCAGTGCTGGGTATATATAACATCTATGTGGATTGTTCTTGGTTTTTTTCCCCTTGTCTGTCAGTGAGATGCATCTGCAGCATTACATGTCTGTTTTTGCCTCAGTGTGCCCACAGTCTGACCTATGGTAATGGCAGATGTGATAAAATCTAAGAACTTGGCATGGAAGGTGTGTGCTATCATGTCTGTGTACGCTGGTATTTCAGTAACAGCTTCCTGATATAAATACGTAAAGGTAGAACCAAAAATTGCACATTTAAACCATCAAAGTGAACTTTGATCTTATAAAAGAAGTGTTTCAATTTCAGAAGAATTTTATTGCTTGATTTCTTTGGTTTTAAGCTCTGTGCTAAACAAATAACAGTGGTTCTGTCTAGCAGAAGATAGCTGTGTACCTATGCATCAGACACTTATATACGGGGAAGGAGAGAGATCAATGGAGTTAGAAACCTAGAGCAGAAGGACATATAGGAGGGGAATAGAGTATGGAGAAGCATGTGACTGGAGCTGATGCCTACTAATAGGGAAATTTATGTCCTGGGGGCGTTGGTGTTTCTTTCCATGTGTGTAGCCATAGCATACAGTTGGGATCTAATGATGATGCTGAGTAATTTTTTTTGTGGATTATCTGATATGTGTCATAAGAGGATAACACAGCAGAAATTAAGAAAAGGGAAGTGGAAGACTAAAATATGTGAATGGTATAACATACTGGAAATTTTTAGCTTAATTTCTAAGGTGAAAAATAATTGCACCTAAAGTAAATATTTTAATAAAAAATATTATTTACCTGTAAAGAGTTGTTGATTGTTAGTTTTGTTGATTTATGCTTCTACCCCAAAGGAAATAAGATCCCTGTATTTTTCTGGCAAGACTTCATCATTTGCTTTTATTTGTTTGGTTGTTGGGTTTGAAAAACATTGTTTATTTTAAAGAAAAAAAAAAAAAAAGCTTTCTAACTAAAAGATTTCAAGGAAGGAAATTTGTATTTGTTTGAAAAATGTGTGATTTTTCAGACATATTCTTTTAGAGAATATAGAAAACACAAGGGTTGCTTTGAAAGTTATATTACCTGTTTTATGATGTTGGCCCCACAGTGTCAGAGGTGGATGTATGGTGGTGGTAGAAGTTAAAACTTTGTCAGTATTCCATTGTATTTTGTTCCTGTGCAACAGTTGGCAGCAGAGGGGCAATCTGACAAAATGGTGTCTGACATGCAGCTGTGTATGAAGCAAAGGTGTGTCACTGAATTCCACTGCGTGGAAAAAATTGCACCCATTGACATTTGTTGTGACATTTCTGGAGCCCAAATAGTGGATGTGAGCACAGTGGGGTGGTGGGTAGTGCATTTCAGTAGTTACAACAGTGACAGTGCATCAGTTCTGCTGGTGCAGGTAGTTATAAGTGTGGCTTGTTCATTGCTGTCAAAAAAACATAGCTAATGGTGGTGACTGTGTTGAGAAACAGCAATTTGTAGCTGAGAATTTGGCTCAATCAAATAGTGTTGTTTTTGTTGTATTTTCCATGGAAATAAACAGGAGACATTACTTTCAAATCAGCCTATGTAATAGAAACTTAACAAATAATAAGACATGTAGAATTTACTAACCAACCACAGATTTAATATTTTTAGGGAAAATGGTTTCTATTTATTTATTTCAGCTTTTTCACTTCCATTAGTGAGTGGACAAAACATACTTTCATGTTTAAATACTGCTTGGCTGATCTTAAAAGTGCCCATGGAATCTGCTAATTTTTGGAGCCAGAGAACCTAGCACCTTGACATCATTAGCAATGACGTCAGTTTTAACCCCCTAGTATAGATATAAATCTGTGTAGTTGGGATTTTTTTCAGTGGCTGTTACGTATGTTTAGTACTGTATTTTTTAGTAGTACTAAAGAAAATTCAGTAGGAATACATGTGTGTCATGTTGCACTCTGATTTTAATTATTTTTTTTTTTCAAACTATTTCTGTATTACGTGCTGTAGTGTAATACAGAGATAGTCACTTCTGTTTTTATTGAGATACCTTAGTTATTGCAGCACATCAAAGCTCAGTAAATTAACGTACAGAGCTCTGTCTCATATGGTTAGTGTCCGGTCCAGGGCAAATGTAATAAAAAGAGTCACAACTGAAGGCACTACTTCACAGAAGGCAAAAGCTACATGGGATAAACACTGTAGGTGGATGTGAAGGTGTGTGGTATTAATAGCAAAAATATTTGCCAAGATGGTCATGGTAATGTTACTACAGGAATAATAATTACTTTCTATTTGAGATACAATAGCATTTCACTATTTGTGTATGCAGTAGAATAGGTTGCACAAGAATGCTGGTTGAGAATGGATATGAATTGAGAAATAAGGAAGTTTTGAAGGAGATTTCAAATTCAAGATACATTGGTTGAACTTGTGTTAGATTGGGAGATCTGTACTCTGATGATTACACCAGCACGGCGAAAGCAGTAGTAATTTTGTGGTGGGTGTTAGCAACAGTGCTGGCTGTAGCACTTGTGTGTACAGGATATTATGCATAGAAATGCCATGGCTATTTTTCTGTAAGTTTTTGCTGCACTGTCCTCCAGCTGCCCGCTACATCACTAGAAGAGATTATACATTTCTCATTAATCACTTTTGCTGTGCACTTGGCTTCTTATCTGTGAGAATAGCTTTCTTATGGGATGCACCAGTACCTGCTTGCAGGAGATTTCAAAGTATATTCACCAAATATCTTTCAGATAAGAGAGAAAATTGACAGTCTAAAACTGTAACATTTTTTCTTTGCCACTTGAGGCCTGTAATCTCCATAGCAGAGAAATATTTAAAACATTTTAATAATCAGTGTGATCCTCCTTTTATCGTTTTCAAAGATACTCGTCAAAATACACCGTTTCTGGAGACTTATTACTTCAGTAATAATGCCAGTCACACATTTTCTAGAAGTGTGTCTAGCCTTGAAAGGTTTGAAAATTCAGATGTTAAGGGAAAGAAAAAAAATCAGTATATTCATTTGCTGTGAATTTCAGGAGTTAATTTGTAGTATTTAAAAGAAATTGAAAGCTGTAAAGAACTGTGTTTTATTTCAAAAATTTGTCAGACTCCTGATCCCAATACTGCACATTACAACTTTTGTTAGCAAGTTTTATAGGCAATATCCTGCACAGCTTGATCTTCTAAGTATCCTATCAGTATTTGTTGTATAAGTATAAAATTTATGGCATAGACATGAAAACATGAGAAGGCTGTAACATGAAGTTAGAAGCCAAGGAAGTGGGCAGGAGGAAGGATTACTGGGCAACGGTAGTTTTGTTTTGCACAAGAGTAGGGAAAGGCAGGGAAATTGTTCCCCCTCTTGACAGCACATTCTCACTGATAGAGCTATCTCAGCAACAAAACACCAACAAACAAACCAAAACTACTGAACAATAAATTCTGTAGGTGCTGTAAATGACAGCCTAATGACCATGGAGCCAGCTGTGTTGACATAGCTAGGAAGTCATACTTCAAGAAAAACAAACAGAAAGTAAAAAACATTCCTTAAACTGAGCAGAGCTTAGAACACTCAGAGAACCCTTGCTTTTTGGCTATCTTTCAAGTCCCATTCTCTATCTTTTATTGTTCTGGCCTTTGGCTGCACAGCAGGGCTGGAGAATGAAGCTCAGTAGCTGAAAATTAACAGCCAGAAGCAATTTCAATTGATTTTTCCTTCTCTTTGCAATATTCCACTCTAAGCGTTTCCAGGGCACAAAACTAATTGTTTGCCCTTTAATTTGGGACCTCTGGATTAAAGGCATTATATAATTGCCATTTCTTCATCATTAATACAACAATAGTGTGATGAATTTTGCAGTCTAACATTCCTTGGCTCTGACTACAGGAGGGAAAGGAGTTATTCCTGTTTGAAATTGAAATGAGGTTCTCTAAATTCATCTGAAGGTATGAAATGATACTGTTTGATGGGACAGCAGCAATACTTAATGCTTCTCCAGGTGCACTGCCAGTAGACTGGGCAGGACTTCCAGTGTTATAGTCATTGCAAGGCTTGGAAGTAGAGCTAGCAGAAAAACAGGTATCAGTAGGTAATTCTAAGTTAGACTTCAAGAGTTTTATTTTTTGTTTTTGAATCTAGTGTGAATACTTTCTGTCTACGTACTTTTTTTTACAGTTATGAGGAGCTCGTAGCAATTCATGCAAATACTTGAACTGTAGGAAGCTCAGGAGAGCTGAGTTATAATTGTGCAGAAATCTCACCTCTCCTCAGGGCACGCTGAAGTGATATGTCTTGCCCATCTCATTCTTGTCATGGAATTAAGGACAGATGGCAAAGTAGGGGTATTTGTGCAAAGAACTTGCAGCGGTCTCCTTCCATACAGCAAGTAGGTGAAACCTTGGTGAGCTTTAGTAAAGTCTGCACCTAGACTTTGCCTCTGAAGAATACCCTAGAGGCAGCCCAGGGGATGTACCAGCAAGAGTATGATGGAGCTGGTGTATTCAGCCACTCCTGTGGAGGTGTGGGAAGACCCAGAAACTGTTCTGTTTATTCCCACACCTACAGCATGGTTGTGAATGGTAGTGGCCAGCTGATCTTAGTTCAAATAGGAAGCCATACACAGTAGAATTTATTCTTCTGTTTATTATTGGCTTTTCCCATTGCAGAATTATCAGTCTTGCACTTGAGCAAGATGATTTCTGGACCCTTTCTATAAAACTGCAGTGTTATGGAAAATAGATGTGTTGCCCACTCTGCAGAGGGGGCAGAATAATTTGTCAATTAGAACAAAACAGTTATAGAATGACATCTATGTCTGTGCCATTTCTGAAGACTCATTAATTATATCTGAGGTCATGTGTATATCTGCTGAGGCAAAGGATATTAACTATCCCATGTGAAGATGTTGGAATGAGATGAAATGCAGTTCGTATTAGACTGTAATCAATGGGGAATTCTAGATTTTACAGTCAAAACATGTATGAGAAGGATTTTTTATTATTATTTTTAATCTTGTATTAGAAAATGAATTTGGTGCTAGCCTGCCAGACTTAGGTACAAAAGCTCTCTGTTTATCTCCTGAATGGATATTACTTGGCTTGACAGCTTGACAGTTTCAGCCCTTGCCAATATGTCTCAGTCTCAATGAGAGGAGAAGAGATCACATCTGGTCACTGGGAGGATGAAGGATGTGTTAAAAGCTGTTCTGTCTCTGGTTTCTGATTTATTTTGTCCAAGTTTGTGTGCTCATATACTGAAAGTAGATATAATGTGGCCAAAGAACAGAAAACTCCTTGCCTAATATCATCATTTGTGAGTGGGGGTCATCCCTTAAAACATTATGCATATGAACAGTGGCCAGTCTACTTCCTGTTTCCAATTGGAAAAGTTCAGAGCTTTTCTGTCTCACTCCAAAAGCAAGACTGAGTGGGGATTGCTTTAAGCAGGAATGCTCAATCTGCTACTTTTTCCTCTGTGAATTTCTACTGATTTAGGGAGAGGACTGAAGAGGGAAATATATCTTCCTTTCCACTGTAAAAACAAAAACTACCAAGATGCATTAAATATGAACACTTCATAATTCTTAAAAGTTTACATTTCATTTTGCATGTTTTCTATGAATTACTGTTTATTGTCAATTAAGTTGAAATTACACAACTCTGATTTATAGAAAGACAACTAAAGTTAAGACAAATTCAAAGATGGGATTATGGGAATTGAATGGGCTCCTTAGCAGCTAGACTTTTAATGGACTAGTAAGTTTATTCCTGATCCTTCAGTCCGACACTAAACACAACTTTCCTCATCTTTGTTTTAAAGCTGGTTTGTCATGCTTTGTTCCCTGAGCACCTCAGTGTAAGTGATTTTGCCACATTTACCCACATGCTCAAAGAAACTGTAAAAATGTAAAATATGTAGAAGGATTTTAAAAAGCAGCCTTCTGAGTAAACAGCACAGAAAGAAAATGGGACATTTTCAAGAACATTAAATGTATTCCCAGCAAGAGATTAGAAAGTCCAAAAGTAAATAATCAGTTTGCATATACTGCTACAGCCTTATGTCAGGTGCTAGGCAATGCTATGAAATTAAAACCAATTTAGGAACTTTCTACAGCTTTCAGTGATTCCCAGTTAGCCACACAGGCTGAATATCAGAAGAATCTCATAAATGCTGGCATTTTTTATGCCATATCATGTGTGGCATTTTTAATTGGAATAGTGAACAGCTCTTAATCTCTATGTACTGGTTCTCCAGAGCCAAGCAAAAGAAAGTCAGCGTAACCAGTTCTGTTGCTGGAAATCAGTCTCTGTAGAGTACTCACCAGATTATTAAACTGCTTCTTTACCACCTGTATGTTACAAACAGTCATTATCTACCTCTTACTTCATTTGTGGAGGTTAAAATTTGTGGTTCTGAAACTTCAGAAACCATAGTAAGCCTTCTGAGAACAGGGATTGTAAAAGGGCAGTATGTATTAACAAACCTGATGTATTTATCCTTGTATATACTGGCTAAATCTGCATGATGTTCATATTCAGCCTTAAAATTTGGTTTGCAAATGTATGATGACTAAAAGGGAGTAACTACTGATTTCATTAGCATTACATCTCCTAAAAAGTCTCAGGAGTGCAGGGAGGCTAAGGCACTTTCTTGCCAATTCATGCCAGGATGTCAAGGAGTGTTGCTGTACCTCTGTGGACTGCTGTAGAGAAAGATAAAGGTTTAAAGGATTAAACTTCCATAATCAATATTTTGTATCAGTCTCACACATTTTCTTCTTCTCCAGTCTCTGTTTCTGGTCTTCTTTGTTTCCTCCTTTTAATGTCTGTTGGTTTTCTTTTATTTTTTATCATCTGGTAATGTGAGATTTTTTTTTACTTAGTGCTTGAAATACTGCTTCAGGGTAACCTTATGACCTTTCCTGACAAAGAATCTGTGAGACTGACATGCATTCTGGGAAGATGTGCATATCACAGATGAAATTCTTATGAGGTTATGTAAGAGGGTGTATGAAAACTGGGGCAGGGATGTGAGAGCTCTGCAGTACAACTTAAACAGGAACCTGGCATGTAGAAATACATTTACAAGGCACTGCAGCAGAAATTAATGTTGTTATGGAGAAAAACGCATAATTTGGAAATGGAATATGGTATATTAGCAGCTTTCCTCTAACTCATACCTGTAATTCAGCCTCTCAGCTTACCTTTTCTCCAGGTCAGATATGTTCAACAAAATTGAAAATAACTTTGTCTTTGCACATTCTGCCACATCTTGTCTATAATGACAGTCGAGTAGATGATTAAAATTCAGTAATTCTCCTGATAGAGGGATTTTTCTTCTCCTTTTCACTTCTCTAATCCAGGTAACATTCTCCATTAGGCATAAGAAGCATTTTCTTTTGAAGGTCAGAGTTCTTCCTCCTGTTTTTGTTTGTTTGTTTGTTTGTTTTTGTTTTGTTTTGTTTTTTGTTTTTTTGTTTTTTGTTTGTTTTGTTTTTTCCTTATGCTATGTCCTTATTGCTCATAATTTGTCTGAGATTAACAATCCAGAAACAGGTGCTTGTTCTATATTACTTGTTGACTTGTTGCAACTGCACTGATAAAGATTTATATCCTTTTTAATTAGTTATGTCTCTTTCTGTGTGTTTTTTTTCTTTTGTTTTTGTAAAAGACTGTACACAATCTTTTATGTTTAAATAGGCAGATGTATTAATATTGGAGCATAGTTTAGTAGCTAAACCAAAACAGTTACTGCATGATACACATGTTCTCAGAAAGATGTGTTGGCAAGTTCCTTTACATTACAATTCTTTTTCTTACATCCACCTTACCTAACTTTTACCTTTAGTGAGGAAGTGGGCATGTTTCTATGTATTCCATATATATGGAAGGTCAACTTACCACATACTTCCACCGTCAGCTTAGTTTTCTAGATATCTCAGATTGACAGTTTTAGAGCTTTTCACTTTATAGTGTAAGAATGACATTTCTTTCTGCCTCTCATGCATCTGAGACTCCCTCTCCGAAATTAACTGTGATTAGAACACATTATTCAGTAAAGCCTGTTTTTCGCATTAGGTTTTTTTTTCCTAGAGCATTAATATGAACTACATTATTACTATTCTACTTTCACATTTTATTTCCTTATCTAATAATCACAATCTGTACTATCTTTTCTAAATGGAGCAAGGGTGCAGGGGCAGACAAAGTGAATGATTTCACAGATAACACTGAAATAATTGATAGCTGAATGTAAAAGATGCAAAAGCACAATAGCTGTTGAACAGAATTTCTGAACTTACTTTTGTGTACAAATTTACATGGTCAAGTAAAGAGGATGGTACAAGGGCATGCAAATTACACAAGTCCTGTTCTTAAACCAATAATAAATATATTTATTGGTCAGTTGTGTCCTCCTTAGAGGATTGGGATTGTGTAATAACACTATGAGGCAGACTATAGGCTATTATGCTGCTACTGCTGTTCAGGAGGCACAATTTAAAGAATATCATTAATTAATACTGTGAAGTTTGTTAAAATTTAGAGAAACCATAGTAGATAACTGTGTTATTAAAGAATGATGAAACATAATGGTGTATTATGAAAAACATCCTTCTTACTGTCAGAGGAAAGACATTAAACTACAAGCCGTAGCAGATCTTGTTTATGGATAGTTGTTTAAGTACCGGTGAATTTAGAGAATTTAGATCTTTTACTACGCTTATCTCATGTGCTCATCCTGATCATGAGTACTGTCTTCACTCAGTACTTGCCATTCCAAACAAGGACATCGGTGTGGACCAAGGGAGATCAGGCAGAAAGTTGTGTTAGTTGATACTGTAGCTGCTCTCACTTAGAAGTCCTGGGCATTATTGGCCAAGGTGGTGTTTTTTTTTTTTTTTTTTTTTTTTTTTTGTCCTCCAGCATTTATCTCCATGTACTACCACTTCCAGGACCTCTTTTCCAGACAGAGACTACTTTCCTCAATCCAGAAATTCTGCTTTTTGGGAATCCAATCTGAACTGCATAGACACAGAAGTACAAATATTGTTTTCTTCCATGCCGCTATTAATTTGAGGATTCACAGTGTGCCAGTTCCAGCTGTTATAAAAACATACAACCCCTTTATATCAGTTACATCTACTGGGTTATAGACATCTGCTAGAAAGTTTCAACATTTGCTTTTGGCCACTTGCCCCCATGTGCATGCAACAAGATATCTGTGGCCTGCAAGTTACATAGTTTTCTCCTCAACATTCACCAAGTCATGAAATATTCAGATGGTGTCACTGTATCACAACAGTGTATGAAGTGTTATTCATTGCTGGAAACACTAAAAGGTAGATTTTGCCAGTAGTTAAAAGAGTATTAGAATAGAATATTGGGCATCAGCCAGGGGAGCTTTAGATGCATGTGGATTAAATCTCCTTTCAGGTAGAGTAGAACAGTACTTATAAATTTTCTGGACAAAAAGGTCCAGGCAGAATATGTTCTGCATCTTATCTTCAGTAAGTTATCAGCACAGTCTAGTGACAACTGTAATAGCAGAAGCTAGACATATAAATCCTTCCTCATACAATGAAAATGCTCCTTTGGGAGATCATACATAAGGTCAGATCGTGCTTTGTTTAGTTCTTCCAACTGAGATGACTGAAATTTAAAGTCAGAAAGGACTGAGTTCAGATAACTGGGAAGACAGATTATGTGCATGAAGGATAAGGATAAAACTATTATTTGGAATGAACAGATAAGTGGCAAAGACTAAGGTATAAAAATCTACACTTATATAGATGTTTTTTCGACAAAGAAAGAGGGTGATTGTAATGTACCTGAAGTAGAATTAAGATTAAGTGACTTTTCACAGAGCAGAATAAACATCAGTAGAGAGCCTGTTTGAGATACAGTGTATTGAAGTAAGGGTGGCAGGCAGTCATGAAGAAATGACATGCTGCCCCAGAAAAGAACAAAGCCAGAATAGTCCTGACTCCATATGACCCATTTTGCTGAAACTTCCAATGTATTATGACCTTTGGAACAGCAAGTGAGAATTTTCCCCCCTTGAAACAAGCAAACAAAATCTAAGAGCTCACTGTTTTCATTGTTTCAATTTCTATTTTTACTTAGATAAGCAGAGTGCATTATTTTGGGAGAAGGAAGACTTCCACATTCTTGAATGATACAAAACTGGTTTATTTTTCCTACTCTGTTGCCTCTAAAATTAATTGTTTCCACTAAAATTAATCCTTTCCCCTTTAGTGTTTTGCCTTCATCTTCTATGACTTTGACTCCTTTTACCACTGTTGCCTCCTTCATTCTCTGAATTCCTAATGTACTTTCTTTTGTTTGTGTAGTTGTTTCCTTGCTTTTACAACTAATTTTCTATTCCTTGTTTTTTTTCTCATCGTTCTAATCAACCTTTTAAAATGATTTTTCTTTATCTATCCTGTTGTTTTCTGGCTTTTCACCCCCTTCTTCCCTCTCCCTTACCTCTGGTATTCATATCACACATTTTCTTACAAATTCTCATTTTTTGATAGATCACCATTTTCTTCTTTCTTAATCCTATCCTGTCATTTTATTGTTGACTGAGATTCACTTTTAGCTCACTTACCATCATCGTAAAGTGCTTTTCCTAGGGCCTGAGTTCACAGAAAGTGCTATCCAAGGCAGAAAAATGATTATTATAATGGCACTTTCTATCCCAGCAAATATTCCTAATTCTCTAAATTCTGTGTGTTAATGTTTGCAGTAAAAGTTCTGCACATTATCCCTTCAGAGCCAACACCAGTAACAGTAAGTAAAATCTTCTGCTATGGTAAATAGTTCTGAAAGTGCTGGATTCACAATGATTAGACAATCCTCAGTGTAAGCTATGATGTGACAGGGTGCTGGTTGTGTTGCTGGATCTGTTTGAAACTACTCTATTTTGGCCAATTATGCTCATTACTTGCCAGTAGTAATGTAGGGTATGAAGGAAGGACCTTACCTTACTACGACTCTAATTCAGATTGGCTTGGTGAAGGAAGCAGATAATTAATCTTTTAGCTGCAGAATGAGTACATCTGGAGTCAAAGAAGCATTATAAACACAGAAGTCTACAGTGGCATTTTTACACTTTCAGCATGGTGAATAATTTAATTACTACTGTATTCTTTCTACACAGTGTCAGTTTCTGTTTTCTGAAGTGCTGTTGCTGCTGCAGTAGCTGGAATTGAAGAACAGGTTGTTCTATGGGCCATTAGAGGGAGGCTGTGATATTGGGCTTAGGACCTCCTGAGACAGTCTATCTTTTGAAAAGCATACATTAGTAAAATACAGCTAGAAACAGAGAAGCACAAACTGACTTCTGTGGCTGTCCTGTCAACCCTCCAGATCATGAAAGAATTTACAGAGTTCATAGTAAAGATGACTAGTAAAATGACAGAACAGTAGAGAAGGTGAAAATCCTCCAGTAATTTCTGAGGGGAATACCTCATGCAGGGAAACAAAATTGCTGTGGGATGCATATTTTAAATTAACCCAAAGGAGATGAAAAGATTTTAATTGCTTACAAGAATTGCTAACGGATCCCTGCAGAACTATGTCTTGCTTGTGGACAACTCTAATAGAACACTGTCCTTTTCCATAGTCAATAACACAAATAGAATAGTTTTTATTTTTCCAGAGAAAGGCTGTAATTCCAGTCCCTATACCCTGTTTGAAAGGGTACTATTGGTAAATCACAGCAGATCTGACTCTGGACGATTCAGCTTTGTTGCTCATGCTAAGTACAACTTTGTATTAACCTGTATATGTATGGCACTGTACATGTATTCCAAAGGTCTGAAGTCTCTAGCATGCTTAGAGTAGCCCAGTAGAAATAACTCAAAAGATGGCACAGCATAAACTGAATAACAAATAGAACAAGTGAGTATCTGGCTGGTGGCACTGCCAATGCCTAGTGACAGATACTGATATTATACTTTCTGTGTACAGATATTTTTTAGACTTCATATATATGGAGTTTAGACTTTGTGTATATATAAGCTAACAAATACATAAAACTTGCTCATCTCTTAGCAGTCAAGAAATTAAAAAAAAAAGAAAACCTGGGACAACATTTTACCTCCTAGTTATGAAAATGTTTCAATTCCCACTAGTTTAGAAATGCATGACACTTTAGGAATGACACAGTAGTAGCAGTATCATAGAAAAAAATCTTGAAGTAGCTATACCTCTCTAAGTATCCTTCAACATTATTAGAACCAAATAGTACAAAGAGTACGAAGTAAATAACCTGTAATGTTTCAACATTTCACATTTAGTTTCTGTACCGCATTGGATTACACTGAGCTGGATCTGCTGTGATTTTAGAGGTTAAGTAAGGATATCTCCTATTCATCTACCTTGCCCGATGAGCAAGGAAACTATCATCTGGAAACATTCAGGTGTGAAATCACCTCCAAAAGTGACTGAAGTCTGAATGCTTGTTGCTGGCTGCTTTCATAGAATATAGCAAAGTTTTTTAGGAACAGAATAGTTTTCTTTCAGTAGTTAGGATGCCCTTGTTATGTGTGCATCTGTTCTTGTTCTATTTTTTATTTGGAATAACAGCAACAGGCTGTGTTTATTTGCAATATTTCCTTTTATTTTTGAATGTTGCATCTTGCTGTTTTTGTTTTCAATCTCTTGATTTTTGTTTTTAATGCTTAGAGTTTGGACATCTCTAGATGCTTTTGTAAAAAGCTTTTATATAAGTTGGCAAAATAAATTATCTTCCTGCCCTGAAATTCATTTCTGTGGACATAAATAACCTTGGTACGGGGTGTTCCAGGGTTTATTGATTACTGTAGCTGTGCCTCAGGCCATCAGCAACTTCAAGCCAATTATTAATGCTCTGCATGTCAACAATTATTGGAAAAACAATGAATGCATTTGCTGTGCTCCCCAAAACAGCAGCTAACTAAATTACAAAGTCAGGTGAGCAAGTTCTAACTGGGAAAGTTACCTTTTTGGGCCAGTTGAAGGGAGAGGTGTCTTGGACTTTCACCTGTAAGGTTAAGCCACAATATAGTTCAATACAGTAGCAAGTTGTTTCATGAGCCACAAAGCTAATAGAGGTTGATTTCCTACAGGCATGTATGCAGTGTTTCTTTAAACATGCTGTAATTATATATTTAGTTGTATTCCCTCAGCAATTGTACATCCCCTTCCTCTTCACATGGGATAATGGCAGCAAGAGATGTGGATGCATTAGATACATATGCTATTAGGCTGATGCTGCAGGAACCTGTTTGATTCTCTTTCCTATCTATATTCAGCCATATTCTGGTGAGTTTTCTGTTCACTAATTTCATCCTAAAAAATGATATGAGGAAATGAATAGCTCAGCGATCAACTGAATACACAGAACAATTGTGTGAAGTGTAATTTCTTAGAAAGGCAAGTCAAAAGAAAAAAAAATTTTGGCTTATTTTATGTAATTGTTGGAGGCACCTACCTATGGTCCTGTCAAAGTCAGAAACCAAAACAGTGTTGTTTCTTGTTTGTAATGGCAGAAATTGGCAAATGAATAGCTTAATGTTTTGGATGAGGGGAAAAACAATCTGCAGGCACTTGTTATGGCTCTGCTGAACTTTAATGTGGCTGTGATATGGAAGCAAAAGCAGCTCTAGAGTACTCATGTGACTGTTTCACATACAGCCTGTTATTTCTCTGTTGGTATTCTTCAGACATTACAGTTTGAACAGCAGTAATAGGCTCTCTAGTTCAGAGGTTACAGTTCCTTGCAAGCTGCTTGTGAAGAGATAAGATTGCAAGTAAGGGGAGTGGAAGTGTGACAGCAAGACCCCTCAGACCTGGTTTCCCTGGAGAATCACTTGTTTGGATGGTGTGCTTCCACTGCTCAAGTTCTTTGAAACAAAAATGGCATATGTCATTCAGGCATGGTAGCACTGCCCACAGCCACAAAATGACTTGCATATAGAATCTTTGTTTAGGCTTCTAACACTCCAGTAGTGATCAGAGGTCATCTTAGAAAAGCTCACAGCCACCCAGATGAACTGTTTTGGGAAAACAAGTGGTGTTTCAGTCATTTCCTTCTTAATTTTTTTTAATTTTTTTATTTTTTTTTTGTTTTTTATTTTTTTAATTAATGAGTACTGGTAGGTGCTGAGAGATCTCCATTGCTTCTTTAAGGACAACATTTGAAGGCATTGAAATTTAGTGTTCTTTGGCTCTCATTTACCCATTTTTTCAGTCCACTCTCTGTGTTTTTTTTGAGACCAGTATTCTTAATGTCATGTGGTGGCAGGAGCTTGTATTAGTGAGCCAGAGCTCTATGAAGGTTAGAATAGTCTTAGCACTTTTCTGATTATGCAGTTTGATACATATGTTTAAAATCCTGCAGTGTGAACCTGCTCCAGAAATCCTGAGGCAGAAGTTGTGGTATTGGAATGTATGGTCCAGTTACCTACAAACCACGTATACAAGAATACTGAGGGGAGACCCTGTCAGCTCCCGGAAGTCTGCACCCTAGGAATTTTTTTAGATGGGGGGTAAATCCACATAAATTTTATTAGCCCTCACTAGAGCTTTCTGATGTAAGTTTACCTAACACCTGTTTCCTGTTTGAAACTGCTTATAATTCAACTTCTAAACTATCCTGTACATGTTGCTTCACAGTTTAATTCTGTGTTAAAATATAAAGTAGATCCTTTTTCTTGATACAATCTGCCACCAGATAATTTCGTTTGGTTTCATCTTGTTCTTTTATTGTGGAAGAACTATGATGAACCATTTAACCAATTATTTTCTATAGCATTATTCTTCACGTTCAGGAGACGAGCCTTTTTGAAGAACTCTTGTCTAGTTATTTCTTTCATATGTGAGCTATCCCATATCACTGATCATTCTTTCCCTTCTTCACGTACTTTCTTGTTCCACTTGTACCATTCCTGATTTGGGAGGACTGATATTACAAACCATTTGAAACACATCTTTGCACATGTTCATAAGAAGAGTCTTTCTATTTTCTTCTTTATTTATTTTTTCCTGAAATATCCTGATGTTTGTCTTTTTTCCTACTGCTGAGCATGAAGCCAATATTTGCTGTGTACCATTTGCAGGTGCACTGATATCTTTCTTACAGAAGGGCAAAGTCTAATTGCCCTACTATCTAAATCTAATATATTTTGAATATACAGATTATAATCATAAATGTATGAATAATATTTTTTCCCCATGTTTGCCTTACATTTTATTCCTTATATTTAATTTAGTCTGTGATTTTGTGGTCCATTTGCTCAGCACAGTCATATCTTTCTTTCATTCTTTGCACTCAGTTTTATTTTTAACTAGGTAATCTGACATCAACAAATTTTATCAGTGTGTCATTCAGACCATTCCCAGATAATTTTCAAACAAGTGAAAACAGAACTCAGTACAGATCCCTAAAGGATTAAATAAGTTTCTTCCACTGTTTAGAAATGCAATGAAAACATTGTTCTTGTATTTCTGACCTGTGGGAATTCATGAAACACTACAGTTAAACAATATGTATGAAGGTTAATTAAGAAGCCAGACTTTAAATGCGCATGCATCATTTGAGATTTGCTTGTCCCAAGAACAAGAAAAAAAACAAGTCATCTTTTACTTAATTTGGGAAGAATCACAGATCACTGTTTGGCAGATAGATGAAGGAGCCATAATTCTAGGGTGTTTTGTTTTATTTTTTTCCACAGTGTTTTGTTTGGCTTCATTGATTTTAGATTTCTTTAGTATTTTTTTCACTATGTGCTTCATATCAGGAATTTAACGATATAAATTAATACAAGGGGTACTGTCTCAAGCCCAGTAAAATTTAAAGGATTTTGGTCACTATTAACGTGTTCTTTCTGATTTGAAGTTGAAATCATTAGACGTCTGTGGGTTTCCAATTGTTTTCATTCAAATTCATAAGTTCAGGAAAGATTATTTATAATTCAGCTTCAGGTAAAAATGGATGCCAAGGTTTTCTGAAAAATTGCACACAGCAGATAAGAAGACTCTGACCACTGCAGGTAGCTTTCATCTTAAAATAACTTCAGATCTGAGGCAGTAGAGAATGTCATGTTTTGTGGTGTTATTTGAAACATATTAAAATAGAAAATGAGATTAATTTTGATTTGTTACCCTTTTTCTACTCAATGAACTTATCATCTATGTGCCTTTAAGACATCCTATTTGGATCCTCAACCAAACTTACTCATAGAATGATAGAATACCTTATCATCTTAAAAACATCTGGATTTTTTCCTTTGATAAAAAGCTAGTCTTCAAACCTAGCTTATTGATCTTGTACTGAATGCATTGATGGAATTACTGATTAGAAAGGATTTGGGGATTGACAGTAGGGATACTGTGATAGAGGGGAATACAAGTTCAGAGTGACAGCCGAATGCTTCCAAGTTTGCTTTGTATTTTCAAGGTTATTCGAGGACTAGTTTAGATTCTCTTTAATCAAGATAATGAAACTTTAATATTGAATGGGATATACACAGCATACATCCAACTTTGAGTGAATGAGACAGATTTTTGAAGCAAGAAAGCACTGTTATGTATAAAATGCTATTTCAGTCATAAAATCATGCTGCTTAATTCCTGAACTACTCTGAAACTTCTGATTGAACTGAAGAATCTTTCTTGGACGTACAGTCAAATTACTTACTGGATATAGATGTCACCTAAGCTGAATTGTGTCAGTGCTCAGATAGTTACTATTAAAACAAAACATAAAATTGAGTAAAAAAAAAATTATGAACTCCTGAACTCCTCTGATTTTTGCATGGACTTTTTGTCCAGCTCTGGGCTACCTGTAAAATACATGCATAAATGCACCCTTTAAGCTGGATTACCTGTATAATATATACCTGAGATGTGTTGATACAAGGTTTTCTATTCCAGATCTAGTAAGTTTCATATTGATTCTCCTAAGAGTCCTCTTCTGATCAGCTTGTGGCATGGCATTTGTGCTGAAATAATTGAGTATGAGGTTATTATAACTGGTGTTCTGTGGGCAATTGGTAGTAAAAGTTAGTCACAGTGAAATAGTTGGAATGATGTGATAAACACAACAGTAGCACTACTACTGGATCTACCAAACCTAACTCTGGAATCTATAACTTCTGATTGGAAGTTCTGTGTTTTTAATCAGTGATGAGATATGTAATTTTATAGGTATTTCCTAGAGAACAGTTTGCTTCTTAGTTTTATTTAAGGCACAATTCAATAATGAAATATTTGTATTCATCTTTCTACGCAGGAAGATACAATGATAGTAGTACTAACTGCATTTTATAATTTCTCATACATTAATCTCAGAATGGTCTTCAACTTTTCTTCTAAGGATTGAATGCTGCTATTGTGCATGTTGAGGGGGTGGGAAGCAGGTTTATTTTGTACTGCTTCAGCTTGGTATGGCTGAGATACTAGTGATAGGCTTGTCATACAAACAATGAAACCATATTATATTTTTAGTTATTTAATGCGTAGAATGAGGCTTTACAGCTTAAATGTCACTGTCTTCAGCAAGTCTGTAGCCATGTGCTTAGTGGTAACCCAGTGCCACAATGTAAATACAAAGAAATAAGAAAAAAACTGCAAATAATCATATTTTTCTCTAATTTGTATTCTTCATCATCTCCTACTTACCATGTCAGCATGGTCACCTAAAAAGGATGGAAAAGGATGGTCACTTAAAAAGGATGGAAAAAAAGGATGGAAACTGAAAAACATGCTTTTTTTCTAAACTTGATTTTCACATACTAGCATTAGTCTTATACTCTGCCACCAAAAAGGCCCCAGAAGTACAAGGCAGATGCAGGGGAATGCAGGGCAGTTCTTGTAGCTGGACTAAATGTCATACAGGAAACCTGGCTGGAAATCTTTCAACAGAAAAACTTTCTGTGGAAGAAGATATTTATCAAAATGCATTCTTGAAATTGATATTATCGAAATGATTGAAATAATTTTTCCAGTCATCTAGATCATGTTTTGATTCATTTAAAAAGAGACACATTTTGTAACAGCCAAAAATCATGGATATTGATCAGTAATGCATTTTTGGGGTGTGTTTTTTGTTGTTTTGTTTTTGTTTCTTTAAATATAGTTTCAGAATCTTCAAAGAAAAGAGAACAGTCTCCAATCTACCCTGCTGCATAATGTATTCAGTAGTTGTTGCTCTTCAGTTTTCTTAATTAGCACTAGTTGAAGTTAGATGTATTGTCACATAACTTATGGAGGCTTCCAGAAAGCCAGTGAAAGTCAGTAGCCATCTGGAATTTTGGCACCAAATATTTTTCTAGTCACATTACAGAACTGAGTATTATTCAGTATTTACTTACTGTACATTGTAATTTAAAATAAGTTTGGATATAAAAATCTGATTACATCAGGTTAGTTGGTTTTTTTGTTTGTTTGTTTTGTTTGTTTGTTTGTTTGTTTAAGTCAGCTCATAATGGCTTGTGAATATTCCTTGGGACCAGTGCTTCCCTGTGGTATGCATTTCTTGTGGAAACATGACAGTTTTTTCAATTGTGTCACTAAGAACCAAAAAAAAAAAAATATGAGGTTTTCTCTCTCTCTAATTCCCTTTTGTTTGATTTCAAACACACTGAAGTTCAATTTGCAGAGCTTAAAATATCATTCCCAAAGAAAGCTGTCTTCACTGTAGCCACTATTCTGTGAACATGTCACAGCTTGAACACACAGATTGTGTACCAAAGTTTCCTTGCAGTTTGAGTTTGAAAGTACAGTCTGCATCTTCTGATGTAAATCTTTCTCATCTGCAGTAGTTCAGTGCTAGCTCCGTTATTATGAAATACAGGCATCATTTTAGTGTAACTTTTTTCTTAATTTCCAGTTGCTTCTTAGGAAACTAATGCTCAGTCTACACAAGCTAATTCCTGATATACACCATTCATTTTTAATGTGTTTTTGCATCTTTTGTTTTTTACAGACTTTCAGTTAATTACTTCAAATTAATAATACCTTGGTGTTTCCAAGTAAAATTTCTACTCTGTTTCTTGTAATGCTTCTCTTTTTCTCCATTTACTGTGATCAATGTTTTTTCTTTAAACCATTTTAATAAGATGATTACTTCTGGCTTCCAGATGTTATATCAGATTTTGCACTGTGAAAGTATGGTTTGAGAATGACTTCTTTGGATGTCACAAAAGAAATATTTCACTGAATATTTTCATTAAAAGCTAATTCAGTCTAATAATAGTAACAACCCAAATGACCAAATGATAGACAAAGAAATCTCCTCAAAATCCTATCTCCCTTAGACTTAAGGTCTCTCATGAGTGTTGAGAAAATTAGACCTAATTTCTTGTGGACTAATTGTATGGAAATGTTCGTTGGTGCTTCAATTTATATTCATAAAGTGATATTATACCTAAATTTCTGTATGATTATGGGCATCATTTTGTCATTCAATTGACACGTGGGGGCAAAGAATATAGAGCAGAATTTGATGTCTTCAATATATGTTTATATTATTTAAAAACTGAAGTATCACCAATATTTCACAGAATTGTGGGGTTTGGAAGGGACCTCAAGGGATCATTGAGTCCAACCCTCCTGCCAAATCAGGTTCCCTAAACCAGGTCGCACAGGTAGGAGTCCAGGCAGGTCTTGAATATCTCCAGAGAAGGAGACAATACAAACCCCTGGGCAGTCTGTTCCAGTGCTCTGTCACCCTCACCATAAAGAAGTTCTTGCACACATTCATGCAGAACTTCCTATGGTCCATTTTCTGGCCGTTTCCCCTTGTCCTGTCTTTGCACATTGCTGAAAAAAGTCTGGCCTTGCCACTTTGCCCTCTGCACCTTAGATATTTATAGACCTGGATCAGGTCCCCTCTCAGTCTTCTTTTCGCAAGGCTAAACAGACCCAGTTCACTTCATAGTGAGGATGCTCCAGGCCCTTCAGCATCTTTCTGGCTGGGTAGAAGGGGAGGATCAACCCACCTCACTGTCCACTCATCTATCCCACACTTCCTCAGCTTTGTCATAAGGATTTTGTGGGAGACAGTATTGAATGCCTTGCTGAAATCAAAGTAGACTACATCTAATGCTTTCCCTCATCCACCCAGCCAGTGACAACATCATAGATGGCTACCAGGTTGGTTGAGCATGACCTCCCCTTGGTGAACCCATGCTGACTACTCCTGATAACCTCCTTTCTTTCCAATTGTCTGGAGATGACATCCAGCACAAGCTATTTCATCACCTTTCCAGGGACAAAGGTGAGGCTGACTGGCAACATAGACTGGTCTCATGCAGTGAAATTCGATGTAGTTGAAATGCTATATTGAACTTCTCTCTACTAACAAAGCTTAATAATTGCAGTTTTGTGGTTTATCATCACTAATCATTATAGGGCAGATCTTTTGGGGTCTATACTTATCAAGAAACAGCTGATAGGACACAGAGCTCACTCTGACATTACATTACATTATTACATTTTATTTAGTCCAGATTCTTTCCTACCAAAATATGTTCATCTTCTGATAATTACTTTTTTTTTTTTTTTTTTTTTTTTTTTTTTTTTTTTTTAAGATCCAGTGTAAGGTTCATCCAGTCTAGTCTAGCCTGGCTGATCATGGGTAGTTCTGAATGAAAGGTCTTTTTCCAGTGTCTAATGCACAAGTTGCCTCTGTGACTGATTTAACGAAATACCCTTGCCTTGCTTGTAGGCTTTGGAAACAGATTTTGACTCGTTTGGATGCAGTTAAAAGCCAAGATGAGGGAAAGAAAAGAACAGGAAAACCCCAAAAGGGTAATACCAGAATTCAAATGTATGTGCTCTCTGGATGCCCACTGTAAAGGAGAAGCAGTATGTAGTTATCCACTTGCCTTGCAAAACTGTAAGTGATGACAGTTGCACAATCACTGAGGCAGCTAAGCAGCACACATCTGGGTTACGGCAACAAGTGGTGATGAGTAGCTTTCCCTTGGCCTGGCACATGTAACCCTAATACAAAATGGGCAAAGGACTGGCTGAGCTGACCTTGTTTAAATAGCCTGATAGAAGTCAAATCAGAGTGATATACTGTGGTGGCTGTTGAGGAAAGCTGTTTAAATAGTATGTAATTGAAATGCAGTCTCCTTTGGGTATTAATAGTTGCTCAGTTACACATTGCCCTACAAACTGAATGAACTGTTGAGATGTGCTCAGCTATTAATGAGATGAGCAGTGCAAAGTGGAGAGGCAAAATGCCTATAGAGAACATTAAAGTATGGTTCCTTCTGATTCCCTCCAATTAAAGCACCTCCTGGCATGCTGAATCGTGTTATTACAGACTTCTCAGTACTGGAATGCAGTGATATCTGTTGTTCATGGAAAGGCTAATATATGTCATAGTGCTGACAAGAGCTTCTGTGGGGCTTATTGCTGGAAGGTGATCCAGTTGAAATGAGTTCTTTCACTGCTTTTGTAATTAAGTCCTGGTTCTTACTTGCTGCTTATTTGCCTCTCAGAGCCTAAACCCCAAACTGAATCTGGAAGGCCCATATTGAAAGATTGCTTAAAACATGTGCATATAATTGAATGTTTTATTTTAATGAATTAACATTTTCAGACAGGCATGTTTCGCTAACAAGATACAAAGCCAACATTGGATGAGAGCTTGACAATTTGAGTACTTCTTTCCTTGACTATTTTCTTCTCAATTTCTATGACCTAAAGCCTCATTTCTTGCTCATTTCTCTCTTGTCTTTATCTGGAACCTTGACATCATCCTAGTCATCAGAACTCTCCAGTTATTTCATGATGCTCTCATTGATCCTTTTATAAAAGAATCATCAATACCAGATCAAGTCACAGTTTTATCTTCCTTCCATTCTTGTCTGTAGTTGTGGCCAAATCCTGTTGTTTCAGACAGTCAATCTCCAAATGAAAATATTCTTGCCTAAGTTATGGCAGTGTACACGGAAGACTGATTACTTGGAATGAAATATGATCTCTTCAGTACTTGCAATGATCTAGTTATGCCTATCAGTACATCAAATAGTAAATAAACTTGCTGGTATACACAGAGTATCACAGAAAGAGGAATCCTTACATGTAAAAATGAAAACACACACGGATATATTTTTAAAGTTAAGTAGTTGCTGGTCTTATCTAATTCATTTAGTAGAAAAATTCAAACAAATACAGATTCATGTTCAGTTGAAAGTAGAATTTTTGAAGAAAAGGCTGTTTTCAGTGGAACTAAATATTTCATTCACACCAAGATGGCTGTTTGTCCATCTGGATATCTTAAAAATAAAGGATAGGTAAATTAGGCCTATGTGCCCTCGTTAAGCCAAGAAGAGCCAGCTCTGAATTATAAATAGTCCACAAATTCTAACCATCAACAGGAACTTAGTACAGAAACTGTGCTTGGATTATGCACTAAGGTTTTGGTAGTGGGGGAGCTGCAAGGGTAGTTGCTGTGAGCGGAGTGCAGAAGATTTCCCATGTGAGTTAACAGCCAGCTTCATCTCGCTCCAAATGGAACAAGCTGCTGGCCAGAGCTGAGCCATGAGCAATTCTTGTTATTCCTCTGGAAGAGCAGATTTAAGAAAGGAAGGAAAAAACTATGTGACAGTTGGGAGGAAAAAGTAAGAAACTGTAAGAAAAACAGCCCTGTAGGTACTAAAGTCAGTGTAGTAGAAGGGTAGGAGGTGATCCAGGCACAGAGCAACAGTTCTCTGCAGCCTGGAAGGGGCTCACAGTGGAGCAGGCTGCCTCCCTGCAGCCCATGGGCACTACATCTCCTTCACTTGTACAAATTTGATCAAACCAAAACAAATTTTTCTTCCTAATAATGTTTCTTAAGTTTCCTGTGTCCTATTGTGGTATCCATCTTTAAGTCTAATATTGACAGAATTGGATGAAAATTGTGAAAGTTGACTTATTTACAGTATACTGCTTAATGTTTTTAAGCCCTGCTAACACTCAAAATGCTCTCCCAGCCTTAGCTCTTACTTCTATTAGATGCTTCTTTCAGTCTGAGATGCAATCTTCTCTAAGATGAAATATAAAGAATTCTATGCATTATCTGGCTGTTATAGTTTGAAAACACCAGCTTCAAAGAACTCTATAATGTATTACTGCCAACACCACCTAATCACACTTGACATGCTATCAAGAATTCTGGTTCCAGTTTGATTGCTTCTAATTAGAGAAGAAACTCAGAATAGGCAGGAAATACCCCCACTCCCACCCCCCTCTTCTCCTCAATATATGAATTATTGCAGACATTAGCAACACACTCATGTTTAATCAGTTGGCTGTAGCCTGTGTAAACTGGCACTGTAAGCTTGCGCTACACCCTATATAGCTGCTGACTGGCCATACAGATGTTCTGAACCCTATTGCTAGCAGATCGTAATTTAGAATAGTGTTCTAACTGTTCTGACTTTGCTTTGGGTTGCCTAGGATGAGTACTAAGAAACAAATCCTTAAATAAGCACAAGGTTGAAGGCATAATGTGCATAGGGCAACACTTAGTTTGGTATGGATGTGTATGCATGGTGCAAAGAGTGAAAGGCAGCCAGAATGACTATGTCACCGCTTCACACAAAATCTGCAAAGTCAGAATCTGACTCTGATCTTTCCTCCTGTTTCAAGCAATGTCTTTATTTCTCCCTTTTTCACTTTGCTCAAGCACGGAGTGATCTATGTTGTCTCCATCCCTCTTCCCCTCACCCCAATCTGTGATAGTTGAAGCTTACCCTTTAGACCTGGCTCTCTCTTTAATAATTTCATAACAAACTGTAGTTGTGACACAAGCTGTCAGATTAGCTCTCATTCTGCACTACTGAACAAACAACACCAACATTAATTCCTATGTGTGTGAAGATGCTGTAAGCACAGAGACAAGAAAATAGTTGTCATAAAGCTATTCAGTGACTTCATGTGGAAGTCACACAATATAGAGATGGTGCTGATAGCACATTAAGGCAACACTTCATTTAATGCATCAGTGCCTCAAATACACATGACCCATAGCCTTGCCCCCACAAAAATGTTTTAGGATTTTTAATAGAGTTGACATTCAGTATCTACTGCTACTTTGAAGAAGCAGATTAGTTCTAGGCTGTATTCATCAGTCTACTCTTTTAACAGTGTGATCATGTTGATGTGCCTCATGTCTCCTATCATCTCAAACAAAGTGTAAGAAACCTTCAGCTTCATAGTCTGCTAATAATAACTCAGGGGTGATGTGCAAATTGCATTTCAGTTTTGTGCTATAAATGTAACTTTCGCAGATCCTACATGCTCTGGGAGGACGTCCTTTTCTTCTTTGAAGAGGAAATCACTAGACTAGGCCAAAAGAAAAGTTCTGCCATATAATGAGCAGCATGTGGTTTATGGTGTGTTTAATTTTTTTTCTCTCTTTGTTTCCTGTCTGAACAGTCAAGTCCAGGTTAAGAAACTTTATTCTTATTCACATGACCATTCTCATTCTCTAGCAGTACTTTTTTTAGCAACTGTCCTCTCTAATTTCACCATTTCTGTGAAACAGCTGTTTTTCCTCCAAAAAATCCACAAGAGCTTAAAACAGGAGCCTTAAGTGGGAACAAGGAATAGGAGGATGGAAATGAAATTGGAAAAGCATGTTACAGCTTATTACAAGTCCCAACTGCTCCTTTGCGTTCTTGATTACTTCAGAGAGATATCTGTAAGCTGAACTCACTAACATGTAGGAGAGAGATTTCTATAAAATGAATAAAGACAAATTTAGAGCATTTTAAGTATACTTTTATAAAACTCCACTTATTTGGGATGTTCTAAAATAATTCATGGTTTTGAATTCTCAGATTTTCCCATATAGAGTGGCCTAATGATGCACTTACTTATATCCTGATCGACATCTTTTTTCTTCAGCTTCTTCAAAGCCAGGTCCAGGACCAGGAAACTCTAAGTTGTAGCACCCTTACAGATAGTATGTCAGAAAAGAACTTGGCTACATATTATTTGCTCTTCCTTGTTAGGAGGAAAATTGTATGTTCCTCCATACACAAGCCATTATCTTACTGTGCATTTTTCAAGCAGACAAAACTCACTGCATACGCTGCCCTGAGGCACCTTCCTGGCATAATTCCTAACAAACTTGTGCAAGGGCTGCAGCCACTTAATGCAGTGGCTTTTGGCACCATGGAATCGGACATCCTTGAAAGGATGCCCTGGCCAGAAGAACGTGTCAGTGGAAAGAGAGCAATATCACTCAGGGTGAACAGCTGAAGACAAGATGTTTAGAGAAAGCATTCTGTAAATGCAATAATGGGGTGGACTGTAAGCACCTTGCAGGACTTCACATAATGTTTCTTTCATTTACCAAGCCATTAAACTGTAGCTGACTTTATTTTCATAATTTTTTCCACTGGCATCTGAAGTTTTATAGCATTCAGTAAAGAATTCTCTCAACTCAGAATCTTGTTTTATTTTTATCATATCATTTTCTAGTGAGATTTATTTTCTTCTGTTGCTTAAGATTCATATTTTAGTGGTAGTATATCAGAAATGAGCAGTCAGCTGATACTGTTTTTTTGTCATGTGGCTGAGTATTTGTCTTAGAACTGTCAAGTCCCACCTGTAATGGGAGAGGAGTGTGGTCCTTTATGAGAACTCTATGTCATGGCATGGGTTTAGTGAATAGCATATCTTTTTTGATAGCACTCCTATATCTTATTCATTTGTTACTTGGCTTGCAAGGGAAAGTAAAACGTTAATCAGTTCTGAATTTCTTCCTCCTCAAAAGAGGTTTGAAAAACAAAAACAACAAAAAAAAACTTTCAGATAACTCTCAAAGCTTGTTATATTAAAAAGAAACTGGCAGTGTTTGTAATACTAATACATATTGTGAATTGAGAAAATTTCCTGACTCAGCATTACTATGGATGACTACAAAGTATTGGACAAAAGAAGTAAACATAATGCTCCTGATTTACAGGAATTCTTCAAACTATTTTTCTGTAGTTGTACTTGAATGTTTTGGCATGGATTTTTGAGGAGGAGGGTAGATGGAATGAGGGGGATGCAGAGATCCACACAAGACAGACCATTTGGAAGAACACATTAAATATTTTTGAACATTTGCTTTAGGTGAGGTATTTCATCTTTATTTTATATATTTAGCATGTGCTATGTGCCAGGCTAAAGAATTAATGATAAATTAATTCACAACAATACTGGATACACTTTAATTAGTAGCTAAGCCAAAACAAGGTTACAGATATAAAAGTTTGTCTCTGCAAGCTGAGTTTTTTCAGGATTTGCATGAATTGCATTTTCCAAGCAGATGCAATTATGAGCTGTAAGTGACCTAATGTATGTTACCGCTAAAATGCATACCTAGGCATAACAAGTTCAGTTCTAAATTTAAGAAGTTAATGGGCACATATCCATTGACTTGATATGAAATTGGGCCCTTTCCAAAGACAGAAAGCAGAATGAAAAAAAAAAAAAAAACGTCGAAGAACAAATTTGTCTTCAGTGATTGGGTAAAACGCAGGGTGCAAAATGCAGAAGAGGAACCTTGTGCTGAAAGTACATGTGTAGGTATTCAATAAGGCAGATAATTTAAAAGGGACTTTTTGTTGTTGGTGGTTTATTTTTTTTCCCTTACAGAAATCTCCCTCAGTATCCCCCTATTCTGGTAACCCATTCCTTTTATTTTCCTCTCTCCCTCTTTTACCCATTCTTCTATACCCAGAGCAATAGTACTCCATTCTACAAACTTGCCTGCACACTTACAAAATAGGCTATTGAACATGAAATAACTGGAAGGAGAAAATCTATTGCTTCAGGCTTTACAGAAAAGTCCACTGTTACCTCTGCTTAGAAACTTTTATATAGTTAGTAACATTTAGTACTTAAGTTAGTAAGTAAGCAGGCATGTTATCACTGGGATATCTGTTCCACGGCCTACCAGAAAAGTGATTTTTGGCAGCACTGATGAGAAATCAGTTTATCTCCTTTATGTCACTTCCTTCCCCACATGTGTATGAAGAACTAGTGACACATAAAAGGAGGAATCACAGTACCCTGAAGAACGACAGTGTCTGAGCAGAGGCTGCTCCTGTCTAAACAAGCATACTGCACTGCTGATGTTGCCTCTAGTGGGAGCAGATGCTGTGGTCAGTCCTCCCATGACACTGATGGAAGCTGCACCACCTGTCTGGTCAGTCTTGTCCACTGTCCTTCTCAGTGTTGGCCATGCACAGTCTTGTTCTACAAGTCCATTTGTCATTTCAGAGTTAGTTAGTGGAAAACATAAATTTCAACTTTTTTCAACTTTTTGCCATTTATGATGAACATTGTTTCACAGTCGTAATCCAAATATGAAAAATATATTTTTTCTTTTTTTCACCACTAGCCATAAAAAGTGGACAGCACTGAAATAAAGAATATATTATTATTGTATTAATTTGTACCTACCACAAGATAATTTTTAGATATCCAGAGCATGTGCTTTTTGTATCAGTAAGGCCTCTGAAGTACAGCAGTTACCTCCAGCACTAAGGAAGTGCCTTCCTGTTCATGGCTTTTGGGGTTTTTTTGTTTGTTTATAAAAACACTGTGTGTTATTGACAAGGAATAATTTTCTTGGGCGCATAGGTTTGAATATCTCTCTCATTGCTAAAATCCTACATTCTTCTCTTAGGAGTAAGAAAAAATATTGCCTTTCAGTATTTAAGAAGACTCATTCCAATAATGAATGACATTTTGTCAAAAGGGAACAAAGATAAATTAGATATAAAGGAAGTGAATTTTTAAGTTATATAGCAAAAGTCATTCATGTTTTAACTTAGTGGTCTTATATAAATGATGATGAAATGAGATCAGTGTCTTAATCATTCATAAGAGGTGATTCACCTCTTTATGAAGAATGTGTATTGCCATTGCAATTCTCTGTTAAAGACCAGACTTTTCCAAATTAAGACTGATGTTGTTTTACATAAAAGATAGCTTTGTCTTAATTCCTAATATACCATGTACTTCTCCCCAGACTGAAGTCATAGATTGTATTCAGCTAAGTCAATAGTAGTGTGTTATTTTTTCTATACAGTGATAATGAAACAAACATAAAAGACAATATATAGAAAGGTTTCAAAAGCAGCACTAATGGGGCTTTTTTGTTCTTAGTAAATATTTTATTGTATTAATTTTCAACAGTAAGCAATGTGTAGTCAATTAAAATGATTTATTAGGATAGCACTGGATATAGCAGTGGAATAGCAGTCAGAATCTGCAATCCTACAGCTATACTTATACTGGGGGCAGTTTAAATTTTATATTGTTTTCTTTTGTTTATTTAGCTATTTACCAAACAATGTGCTCTAACTGCTCAGAAACCAAGGATTAGCTTTGATTGGCTAGATATGTCACACTGCATGCTCAGATTCTGAGGACTTTGATCTACAAGCAGTCTTACATCTGTGTAAAACAGATGAATATTAAGTGTCTTAATTTCAATTAAAAGTGATTAAGCTTTGTTTGTAGAGGGAGACAAGTGTAAATAATAAAAGTTTAACACAGTATCAAGGGATATGGTTAAAAGTGAGGCAACAGCCGCTTATTTGCCTATCAAAGGATGAGGAGGTTATTTAATGTGCAGAAGCAGGAAGAGTGAAAAAGGAGGATGGAAAGCTGGAGCAGTAGCTGGGAATGTAACTGTTGAGTAGAATAAGAGAGGCAGAGCTTCTTCTAACACAGAGTTTGTTGAAGGGACAAACTTGGATGTCGGTTTGTGACATAATGTGATCCAGATGGTGATGCTCATTCATTCTGCATCCAGAGTTATAAGATTTTCTCTCTTTCTTTGAAAATAAACATATGGCACGACAGAAGTATCTCTCCTGGTAACATCAGACCACTATGTTAGCAGAGGTTTTGATTGAATGAGCAACAGCACAGTTTGAATAATGTAAGGCACTTAAATCTGGGAATTGGCTCTCTGAAAGAGAAACAAGTAGATACAAATAAAAATGCAGGGAAGTTGTTGCAGTGTTTTGATCGTTTATAACCCTGCCGCTTCTGAAAGCAACACCTTTATCTGTATCTTATAATCTCTGTTGGCCTAGTGCCTTCAATGTGTGATGCTCATGTTTTAGCTCTAGAACCTAGAGAAGAGGGAGCTTAATGGAATATTAAAGAAGTATATCTGCCACCCTTGTCTAGGGGCACTGTAGATTATCCTTCATACTCACCCTTAGGTTCTTCAGGAAAAGTAGGGTCTTTTGCAGAACTTTTACCTATCTAGAACAGACTCTCACTTAAATGGGTCATCTGCATGATTAGATGACTTTTATTTATTTTCATAACAACTCATTTGATTGTCAGCTGAGTAAAATCTGTGATTGAATACCTTTTACTTGTTTGAGAAGTGACCCTTCTTAGAAGTATCTGTTTGAAGTTTAAGTGTATCAATCTGGCCTCCAAAGCCTGTGTTGCCTTTTTCTACTTTTCGTATTTGGGTACTGATGTCTAATGAAATAGGTTAGTATCTTATACAGCTAGCTGTTTAACAAGGTGGAGATGTAATTCCATCTTTTGTTCTTTAGGAACTTACACATCCAGTCAGCAAGCACACTAGAACTGCACTAAGGAAAGATTAAATTTAAATATTTCACCTATCCAATAAATCACAGAGAAAATTGATTTTCTAGTACAGAAATGTGAGCCAGAACTTTATAGTTAAGTCTGTACTGAGGTTTCCACTTAAACAGTATTCAAATCCCTCTGCTCCATACTTTCAGAAAATCTTCTAAAAATGAATTAGATCTCCAAATATGGTACAGTAATTCTCTAGTAGATATTTGAAATATCTGGGTAGTTTTTTAGTTGGAAAATTTATATAGCAATGAAAGATTTTAAATATCATAATAATACACACTGTGAAGTGGCTTAACTGCTTTTTTATTTGATCTCTATGTTAACTTTTAAATCAAAAACTATGGCTTAGTCCATTATTTTCTACACAACTCAACTCTTCTGTACTTCAAGAAAAGCCTATAATTATATTGTTTGTGCCAGAAATGTATTACTGCTGCTTCTTTATATAAATTTGTAATGAGTGCACTATGGGGATTTTAATCCCTAGTTCAATACATTTTTCCTTTTTTCAGTGCCCAAAGATAATTTTGAGGAAACAAAGAATTGCCTCATGGTGTAGCTGCAGAAGATTTTGTTAAAAGCATCTACTTTTCCAACAACATTTAATTATTTAGCAAAATATGTCTTCAGTGGAATGCCCTTTATGTAATCTTAATGACCAGCAATGAGTGTTCATTCGCTCTGAGAAGCTGAATGTATTTAGCTACATTAAAGGCATACCAAAAGCTGAGGAAACTCATGAGGAAAAGGTTAAAAGAATTAAGTGTGCATAAAATAACTACAAACTGAAGAAACAGAAGTAGGAAATCTGCCTGTAGATGCTGGAAGGGCAATATTAGAAAAGATGAAAAGTATTGCTTATGAATACAGGAAGAGAAGTATCTATTAAACAAAGAAATAGGAAACTAAGGCTGAAAAGCTAGAATTATTTGCCAGATAGACTAATTATAGTGTTATCAACCTCTTAGAGGAAGCATTAGAAAATCCCTTCATTAGAGTTGTTCAACTTTAGACTTTGGCAAAGCATCAGAGGATGTACTGTGAAAAACAATTCTTCTCCAGTGAGGTGAATAGGCTGGAGAGAGGCTGATAAAGTGACAGTATTAACATGGTGCACAGATGGATGGGAAATACATAGTAAGTGCTGAAATCAAAAGTAAGCAGTTTTATTTGAAAAGGGCACAGGCAATTACCGGTGCTTGAATTTAGAAAGTCTTGCTGACGTTAAGCACAGTTAAAGAAACTAGAAACTTCTAAACCTTTCCTGCATTACCTCTAGAGCAGCCCGTTTTGGTCCGTTATGACCAAATGATGTAATACTTCATCCTTCTGAATGGCTAAAAGACTGTGAAGCATTTTTAAAGGACAGCACTCCACACCTTAGAAAATTCCATACAGTTAAAAATGCCATTTATGAAAAAATTAAGACTCTGAATAGTAGGATATGATAAGAGCTGCTTCTTCTCACAAGCACTCTGTCTGTAGAGGACTAGTGGATTTAAAGATTTAAGGAAATTAACACAGCTGTTGGTCTTCCTGAGTCTCTCTTGTGGCTTTGTTGCAAGTACATTGCCAAAACAATTTTTTCTTACTTTCCTTGTCTTGCCTTTCCTTCTGCTGTTATTGATCTCATTCAAGATTCTGTAGTCACTTGAGGATATCACTTTGCGTTAAAGACAGAAAATTAAAGTTGCACTGTATTATTTATTAACCATTCTTTCTTATTTTTTATTAATTTTTCTGTCAAATGCAACTTGTCAACTTTTAGCCAGTACTATACATATCTCATTATTTTTAGTTTTACTATTTTCAAAAAAACCAAGTGTTTTTAATTGGTAGGATAAGAGCAACTTCACTATTTCAGCTAGTCAACTTCTCACATAATCTTGTGTTTGTGTAAAATTGAATAGAAAATACATAAATAAAAACATGAGTATTATGTACTGTGCAATTTCTACCTTTGTGTATGTGAAAATGATCAATACCAATTTTCTGCATGGCTACAGTACTTCAGAATCAATTCCTTGTTATACAGAATGAGAAAAGTTTTGGGCATTCATTGGAAAACTAGAGGTGAAATATTTTGTGCAGGCATTTCAGGAAAAGAACAAAACAAAATGAATGAACTTAGCAAAGATGGAAGCAACTATTTTATAGTTATTGAAAACACTTAACTCACCCCTATAGTATAACTTGACCCCAAACTAAAGTCCAGGTATTTATGAGAATGTTGCCAAGCCTACAAATGTGGAGGCAAATATTTTGAATTTCATATCTTAAGAAGGTTGGATAACCTACCATCTATAAATGTTGGACCTATTGATATGTAAATGATTTACATAATAAAAGAAAAAGATAGTAGTTTGTTCAATAACAGCAGGTAATTGAGCAGTTGAGAATGTGAAATGGTTATTTTGTGGGAAAATAAAAATAAAACCATCTTAAAATAAACCTGGAAAAGCATAATGCCAAAATCCTCTGTTTCAAAAGAAGTAGCTCATACTGGTAGTAAAATAAGCATGGGTGGAGTCTGTAACTCTTAGTCACTTCCTTTTATTACTCTAATAATGTTACTTATGGCAATCTCCCATTTTGTAGGAGTATACTTGACTTTAGTGGAGTTACTTGAAAAGGAAAAATAAACAAGGAAAAAAAAAAATAAAAAGCATTAGAATATCTCTCAGTTCTCAGCCAGGAGAAAGATGCAAGCTTGAATCCCTGCTGTTTAAATCTCCTTGACTTGTTAGGATTACTGTTAGTGTGGAAAGGCTGAATCTGTGTTACACATAAGGAAGAGCACAACATGACAATAGAACTGGCAATAACCCTTTTGCATCTCAGCAATAGATGTTTCTTTGGACTACATCCTATTCTAGTGTGTCCATCTCACACACAAGCCAAGAGTACCCCAGTGTGCTCTGTGAGACAGTGGTGCAAGTTCTCCTTTGTACTGACTACCTAGTCTTGTGCCTCTTGATACTACAAGTGCTGCCGTAGTACAGCAGTGACAGATCAGACCATGAAATGGCACCTCATGGTTTTACACATTCTGTAACATGGTCCTTAACAGGATAGAGGTTAGGATCATAGATGCACAACACAAACATTCCAAGTATTTCCCAGAGGGATGCTGCTTCTTAATTCCCCACTGAATATGGGTCAGTCTTGATGGTTAAGTTTGATTTTGCAAGTGCTTGTGCCTTATACACTGAGCAGATATCTCCTACCTCAGAAGAAAGTACCCCAGCTCTGGGAACGTTTAGCTCATCTAAGAGAAAATCCTAAACTGAAATTAATAAATAGTCACATGAATGATCAGGGAATTACCCCTTCACAAAACATCTAAAAGTACCTTCTCAGTCCCTGTTCTCACATCAGAGAATGAGAAATGATAAGGTGTATTTTCAGTTGTTCGGAAATCAGTTCAGCTAATCTGATGTACTCCCACAGAACTAAGCCGCTACTTCTCATCAGTCTAATGCCTCATGACCTCCTTTTCCCTCATCTCTTTGAAGCTAGATACTGTGCCCACTGAGGTGCAGTCAGAGACTTCACTTCTGATCTCAGCAAACCTCTGCTATTAGTATTATTTTTATCTCTAAACACCTGCTGCTTTCTAACTCAAGCATTTTTTAGCAGCAGACCTTAGATAAAAGTAAAAAACTACTATTTTTCTGAATACTAGCCTTCCTAGAGAAGTCAGTATAATTTTTAATTATTTCAGTAGACATCCATGAACATACATAGCCAGGGAAATAGATGTAATCTGATATAGTTGCATTTGCTGATCCAACGTATGTTAAATTTCACTGTGAATCAGTGATGATACTAGACACCCTGTAACCAGTGGGGGTTCGTTAACTCAGCTGTGGAGAATACAGTGGGATTATGAGTTCTGAAGACCTGTCACTAGTGCCAAAATCAAGCAAGGTACTGTGAAGTGAAGTGCAGTTAGGAGTCACTTGAGCATACTGAATTGAGAATCTCAGGATGTGATTTTAATCTGCTCTGCAGCTTAGGCAGTCGCTATTATCTGCCAAAAAAAGAAAAAAGAAAAAAAGCAATGTGAATACTGTCGTTCTACATTGGTAGTCTTTCATATTATCTTCATCTAAATTTTGTAGAAATTGAAATGAATCCTCAGAAATTGTATCAACAGAAAATGTAAGCAAATAACATCAGTGTAAATGATAAAAACTACAATGGAGGAAAAAAAAAAAAAAAAAAAAAGTAAAGGCAACACCAAACCTTGAACCTGAGAAGAGGTAGCTTGAATGGGAAACTTGCAGTTAAAATCAGTTCATAATTAATTAAATTACATGTAGAAGTTAGGCTGCTCAGGAAAGGGGAGCAAACTAGAGATCTAGCCATTCAGAAATTTTTGTTTACTAAGGGCCTTTCTTAACAGTTAACAGTTTCAAAGGTTATTGTGGTAGTCTACTTAGTTCGTGCTAGAACCTGTCGCTGGGTAACTGACAGTTTTAGCAAAGAAAAATAGTAACTTAAGTTGAAACTTCATTCTAAAATAGTAGTCTTCATGTTCAAAGTCTTCTGTGCCTAGTAGAGAATTTGGGTGTTGAAACAGAGTACCTTTTTTTGGTCCAATTGATGCACCAAAAAAACCCGCACAGTTTCACAGCATGCTTGATTCTACAGCATATATGTTTTGGACAGGTGAACTATCAGAGTCATTTCTGGTCTCAATGAAGATTTCCACAGGCAATTTAGAAAGTTATGAGGTTGCATGTATATTGTATAAGTACACATGGAAGCTTTAGGTGACTATAACCTGATCAATTCAGCACATTCATAAACCCAGTTCTGTCCACTCATCTCACACTCTGATCTTTTTCCTCATGTAGCTTCTTCAAATAAGAAAACAGTGTAAAGATGTGAGAAAATGCAGAACTTAAGCCTTAATGATTTTTATGTGGACTGTAAAAGAAATGGAACTGGCAAGGGATTTGTGAGTAAGAAACTTAAACGTCAAAAAGCAAATACATGTGGGTATGTAAATACACACGTACATTCCTTTGGGTACTCAGAGGTCACATCTCTCACTGTATAAAATAACTGCATGGTCATCTCCAGCACCACTCCTGTAGTTAGTGGAGACAGATTTCAGTGAAATATTGCATGGATTCTCCCTTCCTTCTTTTATTGGAGTCAGCCTTAGGAAATAAATCCTGAAATAAATCTTATCCTCTTTCATTTTTGGAGTGTTTCCAACCTTACTGAAAAATGTAAAGCAATCTGCAGTAATTTGGGAAGTAGAGAAGTATTTCAGAATGATAAAATCCATACGTAAATATGTAAAGAACATACGCAGATGTACAACTTTATTATTTAATATATTTTAAAAACAACAACAACAAAAAACAATTAAATGCAGTCAGCATCTCATTTAATGCCTTTCTACCAGTAACGAAAAGATTTGTCTATTGGCCTGCCTTGTTCAGTTCTTTTTGCCAGACTCTGCTATATTGTATACCATTCCATCTATTCTTCCATTCCTAAAGAATCCCAGAATCTCCTCATGATAAAGTGATTACAGATATAAACAGAGGCAATGCAAGATCAAATATTTATGCATATGCAGATTGCCTCCCAGGGTTGAGATTAATTTTAAAACCTGACATTAAAATATGAAGGGAAAGCAACAACAAAAAACCAATGCTAGTGTGATTGCTGTCCAAATTGATCTGTTCTCATACAGTCTTTTTTTCCTCTTGTTCTCATTAGGGCTGACTCCCACAAGGGCCAGTTCTCTCTAATGCTGTTGCACGCAGAGAGAAATAGGGAGCTGGCACACAGGAGGTCATGCAGAAAGGAAACATTTCCAGTTAGATTTTTTCTTCTGAATCTACCCAAAGGTGTTTACGCATACAGACACACTATATGTGCTAAACTTTGTCTGCCAAAAAAGCGTGATTCAGAGATACAGCATCAATATTATTCACCTCCCCTGTGGCCACCTTCTAAATTTGAAAACTACAAGGCTTACTGTGAAACCATGTCCCTTTTTATCCTTCAATAGGGATTTGAGGTCAAATGCATGTGCAGACAATAAAATGTAACTGCAATGTGGAGGACCTAACTGATTATTTGCTCAAAGAGGAAACAACAGTTCTAGACATTCAAACTCTTGAGATTTTCTTATTTCCATTCTCCAGACACATTTTACTCACACACTTTATTGTGCCCTTTGGCTTAAATATAAGGATAGAGAAGGCTGCCACAATACTCCACATGCTTTCCACCAAATGTTCTTCAAAACAAACAGGGGTGTTTGCTTTCTACCAAATGTCCTTTAAAGAGCGACAAAAAGGGAGATGAGAGAGAGAAAAGAAGATTGTATCCTAAATAAGGGCCTTAATTTTTCAAAAACTTTTCCTGCAAATGTATTTCTTCCTACAGGACCATTGCTATAGCAAGTCTACAGTTTTTCTTTAACAGAATTCCCTCCTTACTATCTGAGAAAAGACAAACCTCTCCTCATATGGAACTCCCTAAGTAGAGGTGCACTTTCTCCCTTTCCACCCATGCTTTTCCATAAATCCCACTTAAGTCTTACTGCTGTTCAAATTTTTTGGGCCACATGGAACTCCTTATAATCAAACGAGGTGTCCCAGACTTCAGTATTGATCTCAGTCAGTGGATAGCTGTAAATTGAGCATACTGGCTTTCTCGGTTGAGCCACCTGTATCCCTATTGATTCACAATAGCAGTTAGAGTAGCACACATAATTTTGACCTTGTCTATTGGAAATTTGAAGTAGATTTTATAGTGTCTGCTAGAGGCTTTGCAGTGGAAAACATTGACCATAATCACACACCACTCCAACAAGCAAGCACAGAGAAATGTAAGATGAGATGATAGATTAATTATTCCCATAGCTCATTCGTGTCCAGTGCATGTGGGCTTTCAGGCTTTGTCATTTATCAATAGATTTTGAAAACACTGAATGTTCCCTCGCACTATCTAGAAGCCTAAATCACAACTTTTGGTTTTGTGTTTACAAACTGGAGTTTTGAGTAAAACTAAACTTTCCAGGGGGTTTTGCTCTCAGCTTACTGTCTTTGTTAGTCAAGACTTCTAAAGTTATGTTTTGATCAGAAGTGGAGTGTTCTCAGGCCTTAGAAAGAGTCAAAACTGAATCAATTGCCCTTTGAAGCCCTGCTACAACTTCCACAGCATCAAGTCCTGGAATGCACATGATGCACAAAGTTTCTTGGCTTCTCTTTGCTAAGAATGAACCAATGGTTGTTTTCCTGCTATTCCCAAACAGCTCATTCTCTGAAGATAATGGGGAAAAAAATCAGTCTGGAGTGAGAAAAAGATACTTCTGACATTTTCTGAGTTCTTTTTTGAGGCTTACTGCTGCTTTGTCAGAAAGGAAAATATTGCTCCTCTCCAGCATGATTCTCTCTGGATTTCAAAGGCTAGATTTCTTTGTTTATTAAGAATTTGTTTTGATTGGCATGTAAGATTCTCAGAGCATTCAAGGTCTCTGTTAGCTGTGAAAAAAGAAGCCAAGTGAATCAGCCTATAACCTTAAGCAGCTGTGGGACAGACTTCAAATGAACAGGGCTCTCTCCTTTTTTTTTTTTTTTTCTTTTCTTTTTTCACCATCTCTGATTCATTGTAATAACTTTCCGAGCACTGCGATAATAATCTGTGTGAGTTGGGATTTTGGGCTTCTGATAGTTACATGTTATAAGAGGACCCAGAGGTATTTTTTGAAGAGCAAGAATGATGGAATGTTCTCATTTCAAGGTTTGTGCGTGTGCATTAAATGGAAAACTACCCTTCATTTAGAATCCAGATGGGTTGGTTTTGTTTCTGTTGTTTACCCATATTTTTCAAAAATTCCAGAAGCGTCACTGTCTGCCTGTCTTGTAGATATTTACATGACCCGTGTGACTTTGAAGCTAACATGCAGACTGCTTAGATTCATCACTATAAGAGAGCAAGAAAAATGTAGCACAGCTGTGTGGCATAGTGGGTAGCATGTACTGCTCAGGAGCAAGAAAAGGTCAAATTCAAATTTCTGAGCTGCTGTTGAACTTTCATTTGGATTTTTAAACTAATGCTTCTTTGATGTAAAGTACAGAAACTTCTTTGAGAGCAGACAGCTGAAAGACATTCTCACTGGGATGTTTATTGAAGTTGTTTCAAAAACAATTCATATGAACCTTATCTGTGACACAGTAAGAGATGAAAATAAATGATGTCATTTGTATTTGTTGTTCTGGGAAAATTATTCTTTTTAAATTTATCATTTCTAAGTAGTATATTACAATATTTGTGATGCTACTTAAAAGTAATAGTAATGTGAAGGCTGAACAAGCTACTGTAATTTTGATTCTTGCAGACTTTCAGTGCCTCAGTATTTACCACTAATCTTATCTTAATGTAATAATTAAATAGTTACATAAGGGAATCATGCTGTAAAGTCACAGAGAAAATGAAATAGTTTTCCTGCAATACTAACATACACTTAAGTTCTGTAAGGATGGCTTGAAGAAATCAGGCCTTTTGGTCCAAGATGTTATGCTTTCCCCTAATTGTCAAGACAAAGAGATAAGGTTCACAGCTGAATGGAACTGATTTATGTCATAGAAAATCTGAAGTCAAATGCCATTGACATTCTATATAGATATTCACAAAGTGCGCAGTTTTTCCATGGCAGTCTTTCTCTTTGTCTCAGGACTCTGTCTTAACTTAAACTTCTTAACATAAATGCAAAAATTAAAAGGAAAAAATACATAGAAACTAGATAAGCAACCTTGAAATTCACACTTACATACTCTTTCTCAGGTGAAGACTAAAGAGAGTTCACTTGACAGTTATTCACAGAAGATGAATTAAATTTGCAATACTTCATTGTCACTAGACAAGCTTTGTCTTAAATTCTACAATAATCGTTTATTGTAGGAAATTTCACTGCATTTTGAAGAAACCCAAAACCAACACTGAAAAAATGGATTAGTGAAACTACCACCACCACACCCCAGGATGCTTCTCCTTGGCAGCTGTCATACTTCCAGTGATCTGGTCTTGCTGCAATCTGTGTAGAAGTGTTGCTAGTGGGATAACACTGACATCACAGTCATACCAGGGTTAACGTGTGTTCTGTGAACCACACACACACATTACCACATGCCTTTACATTGAGGAGACCATCCATAGCTGTTCTACATATTTTTTTCTGTTTGAAAACCAAACAGTTTCTATTACTTTTGACTAGTAACAATTTCCTTCGTTTTGCCCTAGTATTCCTCTGGGAATTTGTAGACCTTTTCTCCAATACAGATGAACATTACTGCATTTAGTGGTCCATATGCCCTGTTGTTTTGGACAGTAACCTTCTGGATCTCCATGTGTCTATCTGCCCCTGTGGTAATGACTGGATGTCCCAAATTGCAGGACAAATTGCTGCTACCTGTCTGTATGGAGATGTTTTGTGCATAGTCAGAATGACCAGCACTGATGTAGTCTGTAGTGTCTCATTTGAGTCTTGTCTGTAATGGCCGGATTATATCTAATAAGGACATAACAGATGATTTGATTCTTAAGCCAAGTTGGTGAAGAAGCTGGAATACTGGCCATTTGAAATGTCCCTCTGGTTGAGAGTTCTATTTAATTCTATGCTAAAGGTGAAAAAGAAAAGGAATGTCTTCATCTTTGGCATGTAAATTAATCTCGTTGTTGTTAAACACTTTTAAAAGGCTACAGATTGAAAGTTATTCACTCCCTCTCCCTCCCCAGCTGTATCTTTAATCATTCAATGCACTGGAAGCAATCTTTTGTGTTTTCTTGTACAAACTGCAATTGCAGTTTTTATTTCCACCATTAGATGGCACTGTCAGTTCCTAAATTTGATCCAGTGCCCTGGAGTGGTGAGGAGCCATTACTATTGCTGTACTTGCACAAAAATCAGTGGCGTATGTCAGCACCTACCCCACCAAAGATTTGTGTAGCTGCTGGCATCACTAGAGGAGGAAGTGCAGTGAATCTATAGAAAGAGACAAATTTTGTAAACTTTCTCCAAGCAAGTGTCAAGAATAAAAATGTGTTCTTCAACTAGAAATGCAAAGGTCAAACAAAAATTTCTGTTCCCAGGGAGACTGCTCCTTTGAAAATGATACCAAATGCAGTATTAGTTTAAAGTACTTAACAATATGCAAAAAACAAAGTGAGAATTTGACATTTTAAAAGGGCAAATGCAAGGTATTTTTCATGTTCCTCAAAGCTATGGTCCTTATCTTCATTTACAGCTGAGAAGTGGTCAAGGCAACTATGAACAGGGTGTTGATTCTTGAAGGATCCTATTCTGAATTGATGTTCAAAAACAAATTAGAACAACCCTGGCACCACTATGTCTTAAATGGATGGTTCTGAGAGAGAGCTTACTGTGGTAATCAAAGGTCATTTAATTGATGTCCCAGCCATATCTCCTAACTGCCAACTGCAAGATGGTTGACTATAAGACCCCAGACTATCAAGACATTCTTGAACTCTTCCCTTGCTCTGGATTGTGAATTACTTAGAGAAAAAATGATCTAAGCACAAGTTTATTAAAAGAGCACTGTGCTTTCAGACCACTATGTGGTCTCAGAGTTAAGGAAAAAAAACTATGTCCTAGCTACTGCAGAAGCTGCTGGAATTTTAATGTTTGAATATCTCTACCTCCTGTGCTATCTTCTCTGACTCATCTTTGCATCACCCTACATCAAGGTTACTATTTCCATTTTTCTTCTTTTTTACTTTTCATATTTGTAGCTTAACATCAGGCTCCTTGTTGTACTGTCTTCTGTTTTTCAGCAGAGATATTTATGCTGGTGTACTTTGTGACAATAGCACAGGCCAGCTTATTGATCCCAATGGGAACATTCACTTGATTAAGGTCATTCATTTGTTTACATATTTGGCAGAACTGATGTTTCTCAGCATTTCATTCATTTTGAACACATGCAGAAAGTTGAACATACACACTAGTTCCATCAGTTTTATCAACTAGCTGATATGAGTGCTTTCCTATGTTGCCTCAGCCCCTACACCTGACAGTAGATACACTTAGAAATATTCCTGAGACATGGCTGTATTCTGTGATGTACAGGTCTAGAACAGAGGAGTAAGCACAAGATAGACAGTATCTACACTCCTAACAACTTATAGAATTAAGATTTAATTTCAAAGCATCAAGGATTAAGTAAGTTAAGAACAAATACTTCTATGTTGCTGCACTCTGACCCATACTCTTTTAAAGAAATGCTTTTTTCATTCTGCCTTGGCTGATCAATCAGTGATAGAAATATGAAAACAGCACACACACATGTAATTGTTTTCCTGTCCTTCCCTTCCTAATACTCAGGCACACAACAATTGGCTTTGCCTTCATCTTAGATAACAGGGTCAAGTATTTTAGTAGGAAGATGGGCACAAATACAAGCAGGCTCTTGCATAGAAGCACAACCTTGATTCCTAGGAGGCTGCTGACATCCCATTGTACACAATCCATATGCAGCAGGGCTCAGCTTGACTTTTGAAGCTTTTTGAACATATTTGAATGTGCTGGAAGAACATTCCAGGTCCTGAAGCTCGAAGGCATGCAAACCAGCTGGAAACAGAGCAGTAAATTATTTCCAAGATATCCAATTAAGAGTATGGATTTTAGAAGATCCATGGTCCTCCAAGAGGAGGGCAACAGTCTGATGATTGCCTTAGAGCTAGAGAAGTGGGGAGCTCCAGCCAATTATTCTCCTGTTAAGGTGGCAAAAATAAGACATCTCAAGTTGGAAAAAAATATTTTCCAACACTTTCAAAATTGCATCCCCATTCCAAACCCATATCTCTGTATTGTAAGAAATAAGGAACGTCACTTTCAGTCTTACATTAAAAGGGAATTCTGAATATGGTTCACTTTAGAATGCTGGATTATATTAACTTCAGTCAAGGTGGGGCACTAAAACCTTAACTAGTCTCAAATAATTTAAATTATTTTATATTATTATTAACTGTTGACATCTTGCAATATGAGTTCATAAATGAACAACAATTTCATTTAGTAATGTGATCATCTCCAGTGAGTGTTCCAGTACTGCTTCCTTATAAACAAGGAGGATTGTCATTACTTTATCCAACAAGCAGCCATGTCACCTGAATCACAGAATCATAGGTGTTGAAAGGGACCTCAGGAGGTGACCTAGTCTGACCACTCTGCTAAAGCAGATTCCCTGCAGTACTTTGCACAGGTAAGTGTCCAGGCAGGTTTTTAGTATCTCCAGAGAAGGAAACTCCACAACCTCTCTGGGCAGCCTGTCCCACTGCTCTGTCACCCTCACAGTAAAGCTCTTCCTCATGCTAAGATGGAATGTCACATGTTCTAGATTGTGCCCGTTACCCCTTGCCCCATCACTGGGCACCACCAAAAAGAGCCTGGCCTTGCCCTTTTGATGTTTGGCTCCACTCATTTCACTGCCACCCTTTAGATATTTTTAAGCATTATTACTCTTCAGCATCAGTCTTCTCCAAGCTGAACAGTTCCAGGTCTCTCAGCCTTTCCTCAAGAGAGATGCTCCAGGCTCCAAACATCTTTGTTGCTCTCTGCTGGATTCTATCCAGCAGTTCCCATCTTTTTTGAACTGGGGAGCCTAGAAATGGACATAGTATAGCACTTTATTTCTCATGTGTTTACTTATGTTTGCCTCCCTGTTCAAGGGTTTGATTGACCTACTCCTCTCAAGTCAATCTCAAAGAGAGAGTGGGATGAGTAGAGTAAAACCTCTTAGGATGTTAGTAAGCATTAGTTGTTTCTCTAGCACTGTTGTTGCATCTGCAGAAATTGTCTGGTACAGCACAAAGCTCCTGTACCAATGTTTAAATGCATTGCTGCTTGGCTGAGGTCAGAGAAAATCACACTGGGGGTAACGCTATGCATTTTGTTTATCCATATGCAACCACTTCTGCTGATGTATTCTGTCTTTGGCTTGCTTGCAGTGAACAACCAAGCAGTGCTGGGGAAAATGTATACATAACAGTTTTCAGTGTGAATCTTGTTCTTCTACTGATCTAAAAAGAATTTGTTTCAAGTCAGGAACAAGACATAGAAATGTGTCTCTTTACATGGAATGTCTAGGATATTTTTCTGTTCTTCTACAATTTAAAGTGTTTAATTCTAAATTTAACTACTTCTGTTTCTTTTGCAAGAATTCTGTAACTTCATTCATAGTCTTACCCCAAACACCCAGCATGTAGCCTTTGTACGCTAGCACAGTCTGGTTACAAATTCTCTGTATAACGCTTCATGTAACTGTCTTTGTGAGTCAATACATCTTGTGCAGAATCTGCACTCATGCTAATGAGTGAACCATGAGAGCACTGTGAACATTACACTGTGGTGATCTTATGCATCAAATATTGATAAATGGATGTAACTCAGCTTTACTTGAATTATTCAAAATCAACAGTCCAAAAGAGAGAACTAGGTAAACGAGATCTTTTTCCAAAGGACACTTGAATTGCTTTATAACTTAGGAAGTCAAAGAAAGTAGTTTAACACTTATTATTTCTATCCAAGTCCCATCCTTCTTTACCTCCAAATTAATAATTATCATTCCCACCCATCTTTCCATAGCTGTGTGATATTAGCCTTCTTATTTCAATAACTTCAGAGTATAACCTACAGAATAAAATACTGTGTACACATAGCATACAGAGGTTCTCTCAGATCCTTTTAGAGCTTCTATGTTGTAAAGTAAGTTAAAGAGACAACAAATTTAAATTCTAATTAGATAATAAAAGCAAATGTTTTTCTCTATGTGGTGATTTCAAAAGCAAAAATATATATATATTTCTTTTTTAAATGTTTAGCAAAGAAATGGCTGCCTTACCTGGTTAATTGTAGGAAGCATATTTGTTATGATGCTGAAGCTCAAAATTTTTTTAATAAATGTTTTGGAAAACCCCCAGGTCATGGCATCCCAGGACTAAGGAAGCTGGATTTCCTATAGCTGCATAGCCTGTAGTAAATTAAGTTTGAACTTTAAGAGGCTGTGGGCAGCCACTACTGGGGGACTTAATGTAAGTTTCTGTCATGGGTGGATTGTCTACTGTCTAATAAGAGGTCACTTTATATCTTTCCTGTCAGTCATTGATACTCTTATGACATTTTTAGGATCCTAATTACCTTTCAGTCATCTAATCTTTTAAATTTGATTGAAATCAGCCAGTGGGTTCCAGAGTCACTGGACAAAGTCCCCTCACAGCTTGATGGCATAAGCTTTTTTCTTCAGGAAAAAAAAGACTGTAAATCCTGCCTTTACATCACTGTTTGAGGGAGCAGTGTGTTGCCACCACATCCTGTTAGCTGTATTTATGACTAAAACAGAATACCTTCCAGTGACACACCCAGCTCAGCCTGGTTGAACAATATTGAACTGCAGACAACTATACAGACATTAGAAGTTAAACATTTTTTTTTTTTACCTTAGTGGACAAGCAAGTGCTGCCAGATCTCCCAGGAAAGGCAAATGGTACAGGTGGTACCTCAGTAACAGTGATGAACAGGTGTGTAAAATAAGTTCATCAGCAAGAAATGCAAAGTGAAAACAGGCTTTATTCTGTTTGTGCTCAGTGAAATCAAATTTTTAGCTTGGAATAGGAAAGTTACAAAGTTCTTCTTCCCTTTTTTGAGTTCTGGACAAAGGAAGTCTATGTGAGAACATACTGGAGCGTAAAACTGTGAGTTATTTTTTCATTACTTTCCATTACCAAGCTTGTATGATTGGGTAGCAATCCAATATGAAGCATGCAGGCTATGGGTAATTCAGAGTGATTTTGTACTGAAATCTGCTTGTTGCCTCTCATGTGGTCTTGTCAATTGCTTAGAAAAAATATATAGTCTTAATCAGAAAACCACTTTGTAAAATGTTTCCTCGTTGGATTATTATCCAATCAGATGATATAAAGTCTAGGATATTCCTCAATAAACACACTGTGATTATGCCTAATATAGGGCAGTTATGCTGTAACTAAAATGCTTAGATGTTAGCTAAAAATGCCTTAGTTTTTCCCTGGAAAGAAAAGAATTGTGTGTTGCCATTTTAATAGGAGTCTGAATGCTCTTGTTGTGTGCTTGCATTGTAGCAGTAGTTGAAAGCACTAATAAATATTATTGTTCCACTAATAGCTGTCCAGCTCCAAAATAAAGGAATGTCTCATGCCTGAAGAAACTGATGTCTAATGATGAGATATGAGAGCAGATTTGACTAAAATAGAAAAAGGGCTGAGGGAAAGAATTTTCTTCAAATTAGACATTGTACAAATACAACCATATATTTGATAGCTATTAGCCTTCTAAGAAACACACAAAATTATGTCTATGACCATCTCCAGCTTAGATGGAGGATGACTGATTCTGTGTGTGTGTGTGTGTGTGTAAACTTACATTAAACTTATGAATAGCAAAGTATTTCTCAAAGAAAAAAGTAGTTCTCTAGCAAAGGCTAACTTTTCTATTTTGCTGTTGCTATCTACCCCTCTTATAGAACGATTTAAAAAGAAATAAAACATCCCCAGTGAGTAGTAGTGATGACCCAGATCATTCAACATCTTTCCCTACTTACCAACATCTCAGGGCATAAGCTGTTTTCTGATTCAACAGCAGAATTTCACTATGTCATGTGAATTTAATGTATGCCTTAAGTTGAAGAGAAGCTAAGCTAGAGAGGAATATGGTTGAGGGATTTCTTATGATTGTGGCTTTTCTTGCAGTTACTTTTGATGAACTACCTGATCTTTCCCCAAGCCTACTGTGCTCCTAAGAAAGTCAAGCACAGGCAACAGTAAGCCAAGTCTTTAAAGAAGGAATGCTTGTCCTTAGAACTAATTAAATCTAAATATAGTTCAGAAAAAAAGTTTGAAGTACCAGGAAATGAGTGACTCACTCTGATTTTCAAAAGATGAAGGAAACAGTCTTGTATGTGTTTTAAATGGATTTCTTTGCACAGCATTTTTAATGCAACCGGTATGGGATTTATCCTGTCCTATTTTTATAAATCTTTGAAGGTCAGTTTGTGGTGAAGGTGGTTAAGAAATTCAGTGGAAGCACTGGACAGCTATATATCTATCCACAAACTCCACTTGTGATTGTGAGTGTTGAGTTGATTTATAAAAGACGCTGTATCCTGGCTTCTCTTTGGACGTTTCTCCCTGCTGAACTGTGTGGTGCTAGCTAAAACGCAGAGTCTGCTTTCCTGGCCTTGACTAATAAGCTAGCTGCAGCCAGAGAATGCTTAGGATTTTAGGTGGCCTGCTGCCAAGCAAAAGCAGACTGGCTTGAGCCAGGGCTGGAACTTTAACAGAAGGGCAACTTCAATAACAGGCATTTAAAAGAAATTAGAAATTTTGCACAAGCAAATGAAGAAAGTACTAAAGGAATGGAAGAACTTACTGCTAAGAGAAGCTGAAAGGAGGTTACAGTTGACTATTTTCAAAACTCTGGTTATCTCTCATGTGGTGGTTAAGAGTGGAAAAAAAATGATTTATTTTGGGAGTCTCATTAAGAATATTATCTAGAATGTAGCTGCTGCAACATTTTAAATTACTCCTGAATAGATGCTGTAAGAATAGCACTGCTACATGGACATGGGCTGTCGGATTGTAGTCTTACTTTTCTGGAAAGAGTACAAATGAGAATACCTGCATCTCAAAAGCCTGATTAGAAGTGCAGTGTTTGTGAGATAGAGTTGGAATCTGATCATTCCTTGTAGTTGAGAGGCCTGAGATATCCAGACAACAGAGATTTTTTTCTGAAGTCTAATAAGCATCTTGGTAGGGTGCTTACCAGGATTGTAGAAACTGTGTTACTGAGTTTCATTTGTGCAATGATGTCTCTTAACTTTGCTCTCCATAAGCAAGGATCTTTTTTTTTACCCCGTAATAAGTAAATATTCTGTTTACATGTGTGCACAGAATGTGTTTCCTTGCAGTTCTAGAAATAGATGTGCCTAAAAAGTAGCTTCCTATGACATCTTTACTGTATATATAAAGAAATGGATTATAGAAGGGAAGCCTTGTGCAAAGAGTGCAATTACACATGCTGTCCCTCTTATAGACTGAGCAGCCATTTCCACTCTTTAGAATAGGGTACTGATGGCAGCCTGCTCCTGCAGCTTGTGTGCAAACTATGATACTGAAGCATTTTCCTTTGTCTGTATACAGTTATTGACCAGCTTCTATTTTCTACTAATTCAATAACTAGTTATTAAAATTCATAGTCATTAATATTTGCAGGTTTTTTTTGTTTGTTTTGTTTTTTTCTTACCTTTCTTGTTCATCTGTAAGTGAAAATATAAAAAGAGATGAAAATCTGAAGTGTAAGTTTAAGTTCCTGGAATTTATGAGTCTTGCAAATAAATTATGGAAGAACCTTCCAAAATAGCTACTGATTTGATTTGTTGGCTTTGTTTGTTTCTTTTGTTTGTTTCTTTAATTGTGTTTCTGGCTTATGAATTTATCTGACATACTTATACCTGAAAATTGAAACTGCCAATTTGAAATTTTCTTTATAGATTATGAGCCTTTTGCATGTGAAATGGAAAGACTGGTTTTGAATCTAATTGCTTATTACAACATAAGCAGCAGATTAACTGTTGTTGCCGTTATTGGTTTAGTGTGTAAGAATATGATATTCTCATTTTCATGAAAGAAGCACTGGAGGAAAGAGATTGAGCTTTTTCTGTTTCTTTTCCTCTGCTTGATTATTTGGGAAAGCTCTATCTAAATCTCTGACATTGATGGGAGCCATTTGAGAAGTTCCTCTTAGCGAAGCCAAGTCTGGACTCTCAAGCACAATTCCATTATTTCAGCTGGATTTTATTACTGCAAGCAGCTTAACCAGCTGCATAGCAAGAATGTTTAACCAGGAACAAGACAAACTTCCATAAGCTGCTTAATTCTGACTTGGGACTGTTCCTCCAAATCAGTTGATATTAAAATAATTACTTCTCAGAATCTGTAGAGGAAAAGGACGTAAAAAGAAAATTAAAATCTAATGAAATTGGTAGAAAGCAGTGTCTGAGTAGACATATCTTAAGCCTTAGTAAATTTTCAAAGGTTACGTTATCCTTTTTGTTTCTGGAAATCTTTCTTTATGGTTTTCTCCCGTCCTCTTGTACTCTTAACCTTCACCTGTTACTTAAAAACTAATGATAAAAACTTATATCTCTGTCTCTCTCTCTATATATTACATATATATGGATAGGGTTGGTATTGCTTTGAAGGAAATGGGAAACTTACTTTTTGGATTTGTTAGATATCTAGACCCAAGGCACTCACTGAAACACAAGGCATGGGAAATAAAGCTCTAAAAACTCCCGTGAGAGGTACAGGCAGAGAGGATGGTTTTATCTTGTTGTCAGTGTGTTCAAAAGCATTTTTTTAAAGTGAAACAGTTAATTGCTAAAACAACAAAAAGGAACACTGCATGTGCGTGCTCTCCAAGCTTCTGCTTTTACTTCTGTTGAGGTTTGTGTCTGGTCACCCCCAGTGCAACTCTTTCACTGAGAATTTGCCACTTTTTCCTTGAGCACATGTAAACATTTTTGCAGCCAGGACTTCCTTATGCACCATATTTCAGAGTCAGCCTACTCAGCATCTTTCTTTTTGTTTTGAAGAAGGTTCCCACTGGCTCTGTTCACTGGACTTCCTTGGAAAGTCCATCTGTCCCTATGGACACATTCCATGTCACTCACGATTTTGTATACCTGGCACAGCCCCTACCAATCTCTGCCACAAGCTGAAATGTTTTGCCTACCTTTGTTCCTCAACAGGAACTCCATATTTTTGATAATCCCTGTTACCCTGTAAGGAAAAACCTCTCTACTGTAAGCATGGTCAACACTAGAACGGGCCTTCTAGATGCCCTATGCCAGACGGTGTTCAAGAGGCATTTGGACAATACCCCTATCAACTTCTTTTAACTTCTGTTTAGCTCAGAAGTTGTCAGGCAGTTGGACTTTATGTTTTCTGAGGATCTCTTCCTACCGAACTATTCCATTCTATTCTGGACACTTTTGTTTTTCTGATAGCAGATCATTGTCAAGCCAAGACATTCAGCAATGCACAGTGCTCAGAATACAGTGGAATTATAGTGACACGATGCTACATTCTGCTTTTGATTGCCTTTTTAAAAAGCAGTTATTGAGAACTGACTTTGTGGAACCAACTATTGGTGATGCCCAGCTCAGAGCCATGATTCCATGTACAAATGTAGGAATTTTTTTTTTCATTTATTTCTTCATTGTTTCACTTCCTATTTTAATGAGGAGTCTTGAAAACTTTCATAGTAGCTTTTCCCAGTCCAATCTTATCCTTACTCCCTTGAACATACATTATACCACAAGTGAGCATACTCTGTATCACAGGCAAACATGTTTGTATTAGGTATATACCTTTTCCAATAGTTGAAACCCATTGGATTTCACAACTTTGTTCCCTCCATTGGAAACATTTACCTTTCACACCTCCTCCACCTCAATCTTTTAGCCAATTGTTCACCCATTCCTTGAAGTTCCTTCCTAACATACTGCTGCTTGGCTTGTTTAGAAGCCTTTGCTGTGGGGGTTTGTAAAAAAAACAAATGTTTGAGTATGTAAAATATTTTGCCATTCATTCTGGTTTCTTCACATAATTTGAAGGGCAGGACTTCCTGACTTCCTTGTGCAGAATCTACTGTTATCTGTCTGGTCTGCAGAAGTAAACAAGTGGTATTTTTGTAATGGTCTTCTAATTCTATCTAATGGAAACTATTTTCTATTTCTTATTTGATTTTCAGCCTCTGACATGTCATATGTATGAAGTTAAAGAATGTTCATGATTGAATACCACAAATCATTATTCTGAACTGTGTGTTCTTTCACACTCGTGTGTTTTTCTGTCACTCCTCAATCTAAAGTTTCACTCACAATCTTTAAAGTGCCAGCAGCTTGGACCTCTTAAAGCTCATATGAAGTCTGTCCATCTTATGCAGGTTTTTTCCAGATGTGTACCTAAATTTTTTACAAAACAAAGAAAATGGAATTTTGGAGTTTTGTGCTTGAGGTATCACAATCCATATTGAATAGGCGTGTCCTGGAAAAAGTCACAGTTTAATCAGAGACTTTCAGAAGATATGTTTTCCATTGTGTTAGGAAGAAAGCTCTTGCCACGGTAGAAAACATGAAACTGAAGTCTGTGTTAAATGTTTTGCTGAGGAGTTCTCATACTTCAAAAACATCTTCAATTCTATTGTTTGTGTGTGCAGAGCATCGGATTTATTTTTTTTTTTTTTTTTCTCTAAAACAGGGTTACTGTCTACCAACAAATTATTCCAACTTTTGCTTCTGAATATTCAACATATTAGTGTGTTGAGCTGGGTTAGTAATGCATTGCAAAACAGTCAAAATCTCATATAGTCCTGCTCCTTTCATATAGCTCTTCTGGAGAAGGCTGTATTATAGGTAACTTAGATAATATGCAAGGTAACTAAAGCAGTGACTGTGAAGGAGAATGTGGCATGGCATCCCCCTAGGCCATGGAGCACTCCGTTAGCTGCAATAGCTCCTAACTGCTATTTAATGGGCAGCTGGCGGAAAATAAAATTGCTTTAGTCAATTGAGAATCTTATTCTGTATTATTAATGTTTCCAATCTGGAGTGAAGAATAGGATAAACTAACCCTATTTCTACTTGGGGAAGAAAAGTTAAGGTGAAAGGAAGAGGAGGAAAAAGTCTTTTTAAAGAGGTTTCTTTTGTAGGTGGGGGTGCATTGTTTGGGTTAGATTTTTATTTTGGGCAGGAAGAGGATTAGTGTTGCTGACAGGTGCAAGTAATGTGTTGAACACCTGCAGCTGATTCTGGACACACCATTTTATGCTACCCACAAATGCCTTATTGATCAAAATGACAATCCCTGGAAGGCGAAAGCGGAAGGTAACAGAAGATCATTTTGTAAAGGGGCACTTCACAACCTGGAAGCTAGCTGAGTTCACCATAGTGTGCTGAAATCTTCAATGGGGATGAGAACATAGACTGTGTATGCAAGAAAATGACGGGACTGACAGGATAGGTTTCCAATGAGGAAATCTGAACATGGCACCGAGCCTAGTTGGAGGCCTGTAACAAGCACTGTTCCACAGGGGTGGGTCTAGTCTTGTTCAACATTTTCATCAGTGATCTGGACGGAAGAATAGAGTCCATCCTTAGCAAGTTTACTGATAATACTGAGATAATTACTGAGAGGAGTGGCTGGGTTGCCATTCAACAGGACCTGGACAGACTGGAGAGTGGGGCAGTGAGGAACCCAGTGAGATTCAACAAGAGCTGGGAAGGAATAATCGTACTCATTAGCCCAGCTTACAGGCTGACCTGTTGGAAGGGAGCTTTGCAGAGAAAGACCTACATGTTCTAATGAACAAACGGGTTGTCCACAAACCACCAGTGTGCCACTGTGGCCAGTGGGGTGCACTAAAAAAGGCACAGTCAGGTCAAGGGAGGTGATCCTCTCCTTCTGCTCTGCCCTGTGGAGACCACATCTGTAGTACTTTGCCCAGTTCTAGGCTCCCCAGTCTAAAAAACAGAGGGAACTCATAGAAAGAGTCTAGCAGAGAGCCACAAAGATTATTAAGGGCCTGGGACATCTCACTTATGAGGAAAGGCTGAGATACCTGGGTCTGTTCAGCCTGGAGAAGACTGAGATGGGATTTCATAATTGTTTATAACTATCTAAAGTGGAAAAGTCAAATGGATGAGGCCAGGCTCTGTTCAGTGGTGTGTAGTAGCATGACAAGATGCAATGGGCAAAAACTGCAACACAAGAAGTTCTTCCATACACGCATGCAAGAGAGCTTCTTTATTGTGAGGGTGACAGAGGGACTGGAACAGGCTGCCCAGGGATGTTGTGTTGTAGTCTCTTTCTAGAATAGAGATACTCATGACTTGTCTGAATGCATTCCTGCTCAACTTACTGTAGGGAACCTGCTTTAGCAAGGGAGTTGAACTCTGATCCCCAGAGGTGCCTTCCAACCCTGATGAGTTTATGATTCTTTCAGATTCTTGGTTTCACAGTGTGGTGTCTTTTGTCCTTATGGTTTTTTGTTTGTCTGTTTTGTTTTGTTTTGTGTGTGTCTGTCTATTGTTTATTTTAGTTTAAAGAAGTTAAAATAAGCTAGTTTTACTATGTTGAGATCATGAGATTTTATTAGTCAATACAAAATGGATCCAGATGAGCTTATTGATCTGGGAATCTGTGTGATCATTTATGCCTAAACCTTCTGGAGACATACATGCTATTGTTGAATATGACAGTGAGAGGAAAAATAAAACAGTGAAGTATAAAAGATACAGAAGTCTAGAAGGACCATGGAAGTAGTCCATCAGGAAAGCTTTTCTTCCCCACACAATAGCGCTATAGCGCTGGGGAAGACTTTCATCTCCAATAAAGATTTCCCAAATGGTGTGTCATCTGTGAATTGACTGTCCTTAAGATACAGAGAAGGATGCTTTGGGGATTATATTATGTTTTCAGCAGGATGATATGGTGATCTTGCCTCTGGCAAGTTTTTCTTTTCCTACCAACTCAAACTCACTGCCAGTTCTCTTCTCGGTGTGCCACCTGCTCTTCTGCAGACTGGATGCTACTCATGCAAAGTACGTGGTATACAGCTTTCTGGAAATCTCTTCCAAATTGCACTTGGCTTCCCCTCTTGGCACCTACTAGTTCTTGACTTGACGTGAGTAATGGACTGAGTGACTTTTTCAAGAAGAGAAAACAGTGTTTCAGGACATGCGAACAAGAGAGTTAACTGGTTAGTGCTCTAGTTTAACAGGTGGATAAACTCTACAATCCTGATTCAGTGCTTCTGTTTCTTCCCCAGACTAACCTCACACTGAAATTACTGAGTGAAGGGAGGAGGAAGTCTGTTTGTTTCATGCAAAAAACCCCACAAATTTTGCATGGCAGATGTGATCCTAGACAGACCTCAGAATTTTACAGAATCAATATAAAATCTCTGGAGATATTGTTGAACATTGCGTATCATTGAATCCATAACAAGCAATTGCAGTGTGCAGTTATGAATGTGATGAATTTTTATTCTAAATAGAGTGCATTGAGTGGGTGCATGCAAATGTTGAAATTCTATTAGCAGATGAGATTGGAGAACTTCTGAAATGGAGGTTAGTAGAAAATCAAAACCAGATATTTATACATTGGGAGTGTTGAAAAGCAAAAAGCAGCTATTTCTCTATTTCAAGGGATTTAGGGCTTGTCTATGAGGGCATAGAGAGGGGAAGATGAGAACAACTTTATATCCAGAAGCTATCTGTAGAAAATAACTAGAAGACAAGTGAAACGACAAATACATTTTATGATGAGAATTTTTTATTTTGCTTTTTTGTTTTTTTGTTTGTTTGTTTTTGGTTTCTCAATGAGTCTGTTCTAAACCCTTATTTATCCATAGGCAACGAATGTCTAGCAAATGGCCAACTCTGTAGCAATAACAATAACTAGAAAAAAAATTTATCTTTAAACCATTGCCACTACAGCTGTAAGGAAGTGCTGTCTGATTATTCTTTTGCCTTACCAATTTCCAATTGAATAATTTCCTCTGGTGCATTAATTGCAGTGCATCATGCTATTATTGCAATGCCTAACCTGTTGGGGTAGTTAAAATGTACTTCTGTGTGTAGCTAGAATGAGACTGGCTCTCTGTCACGCCTTTTGATATTCTTTTGATATGGGTGGGTTTTCTTAGTTGATGGAGCTTTGATTTAAACAATCAAAGTTTTTTTTTGAGGAGAATATTACTCTTTCTCCCCCCTCCCCACCCCCCCCCCATTTTTTTTTTTTTAAGGATTGAAATAACTTTAGTATAATTCTGCAACATAATGTCATTTTCTAACTAGTGTTGCCTTCTAGTGCTGATCTTAGCATTTAATTATGCCTGCAGAAAAAAAAATTCCCTTTGGTGTCCTAAACACTGTACAGTGGTGTGCTGTGTGACAAGTCAGATAAAGGCCAGCTGAGGATTCTCTGGACTGAAACAAAAGGAGTAGACATAGGAAATGATGGTTCAATAAGAGATTAATTTACTGCCTCCTGATAAAGTTTATCTCATACTTTTCCTCAAGGGAAGATACAAAACCCTGATGGTCCTGATGCTACTCTATCAGTTTACTGTGAATGCGCAGAATTCAATGCCAGTGAACACAGTGGTTTACAGTGCACAGACTGGCTGTTCCATACCTCTAATTTACAGTGAGAATAGGGAGACAGCACAGTACTTCACAGCAAGTCACAGAGGGAATTCATGTAAGACATCCTAACTGGAGAAAGAACTCTAAATGTGGTCTTTCCAGTGTTGAGTAGAGGTTGGCCTTCATCAGCCTGCTGGTGAATTTGTGTTGAATGAAGCCCAATATACTGTTTCCTCTTCTTGAAGCCAGAGATCTCCTTTCCCATTCTGAACGAGGAATTCTTGAATATGAAATAGACAACAGATATTCAGTACTTTATAGCACTTGCTCTTATGAATTAAGATGAATATTTCATCTGCTGTGTAATCACCATGTCAATAATGCTTAACACATTTCCTATTCTGTGCTGAAATCATTTGATAGAAGACAAAAAAAAAAAAAAAGTGACAAAATATGCTACAAGGACATTTCTTACCCCTATTTTTCATTGTTAGGCTCAAATGAAGAAAAAAGTATCACTTGTGGGAGGGAGGACGTATTGGGGATTCTTGTCTAAGTGCATTTGATTTCAATAAAAAAAGAACTTCGACTGCATCAGGATATTGCTATTCTGACTGACAGGGAAGACACCAGGTGAAACATTCAGCACTGCTTATTTAGAAACCAAGAGCTAGGTCTGTGGTTACCAAGACCTTGTTCACTAGTACTGGCTGAGGAGATATGCACTCGCTCATTCTTTAACCAGTAATGTTTGCAGATGGTGGTGCATTTTCTTGTTCTGGGATAGCATGTTGTGGTAGGGCAATGTCATGTCAGCAGTAGGGTAGGCACAGAACTGTGGGTAGAGCAGTTCAAAAACTTCTGATTGTCCATCCTAGAACAGAACTTACAATGGGCATGTGTAACGTCAGGTACACAGTAATTCTCAGGATCTCATAGGGAACTCCGGTAAGACAGTTTGGCTGGAATTGTCTTCCTCTGTCAGTCAGAACATGAAAACCCTTCCCAGAAGGGCTGGTAAAAATGGCAGGCAGCCTCCAATGTCTGTTATCTCAGAAGTACATGGATTCTTTGTGGGATGCCTCAAAATGAAAAACCATCCTGTTTTCCCTTGTTTCTAGCCTACATTAAAACTTAACTTGAGGACAGCAGGGTTGTTGGGCCACTATTATGCTAGTATTATGACTGCTACTCACAGTGGAGATTCAGAAGGTGGCTACCGGTGTACAAAATTTGAGTACGTAGAAACAAGAAATATAGTCTGTTATTGAAGTGTAGTGCTTAAGGTTTGAGTGCAAGCTTTATTTTTGTTGTTTAAATCATACCAAAGAACAGCTGTCCTGAGGCAGTTTCCTTCTGTGATAGGGCTGCCAACTCTTTTACTGTCTGCAGTACAAGATGTGCAGTCTCCTTGTTAGTAATGACAGCACTGTTCTTACTATATGATCATATGGGAAAATTATGCAGGAACAATCTGAAGCAGACAGTATCTTGGTACAATGCTGCACTCCTACTTCAGTCTCTTAAGCTCTTCCATATGAAATATTATCACTGCATCAACAAAAACAGCTGAGCAAATTTCTTTAAAATGTTATCCTCTAAAAGAAGCTTGCTAAGGGCAGTTAATAGCCAGGAGACTTCGGCTAGATGGTCTGTTACTTTGAGGCAGCATGCGTTGACTAATCCACTGGGCTTTATGGATCTATTTAAATTAGATATATGCAGGCAGTGCATTATTTATAACCAAAAGCATGAATAATTCAACATGCCCACTCCTAGCAGGTATCCTGCTTGTGCCAGAAGTCAGCAGTAAATGCTTGCTTTCAGAATTAGGAAGATGCTATCAGATAACAGTCAGTTTTGCTTCTATGCTCCACTTTGCTTGTTCTCCTTTGCCTTTTGTATCTTTCTGGCTCAGCTCTGCCTTTTGTCTGAGGAAGAAGAACAAATGATGTATTCTCTGCATTATTCTCTTCATCTGGAGATGACATGCTATGTTTAAAACAAATTATGTAAATCCACTTAGGCTCAAAGCATTAATTTCATTTCTGAATCACTGTGGATGGAGACAGAGGCATAGTCAAGAGAAAGGCCTTGAAGGCAGCATGGCAAGGGGGCACTTTCAACTCTGCTGTGCCCTAATAAATAGATGTGGCAACACAGCCCTGCTGAAAAGTTTGTGTGATAGATTCTATGTGCCCAAGCACTCTGTCTACATAGCTTAGATGGTATCCAAGTCCAAGGATCTAGACACCTGGTGGGGAAGCAGGCTGTGTGTACAGCAGATGTAGGCTAATCACTGGACATTGCCAACAAAATATTCTGGCATTCAGGCTATTGTGCTGTGTAGGAATGCAAGGTAGTTCTCAAAGACTGCTGGCTCAAAGCCAGTTTCACTGGGACATGGAGCTTCAATTGCTTCTGTATGGGAACTATTGAATCATGGCCTGAACAAGCACTGAGTCAGCCCTAGGAACACAGGTGGAGGCAATTCAGCTTTGTGACCAGGAGTGGAGCCTGGCTGCATCTCTCCTAGACCCCATTTAAGGGCTGAGTGCCACTGGAGGAGGATCTTTTTCTGGAGATTGCTCCCTTTGAAGTATTCCTGTGAGCTCAGGACATGGGTGAGTTTTTTATTATTATTTTTAATACCCCTTTCTGCCATGATAATCCTTCTGGTTGTATAATCTGTAGATACCAGCCTAATCTCACCACTCTGTATATTTGTTGATTATACAGCTTCTAACAAAAGTTATTTTTCTGCTTATTTTTTTCTTTCAGTCCCATCTTACTGGTATCTAAAATCCAGAGCCTCCAAAGAAATGATTAGAATTGCCACTGGCTGGCTGTCTTCTCATCAGTGGTCTGAGCTAGGGCCTTCTAGTAAGAGGTTTTCTGCTTGCTCTTCTCTTTAGTTTGGATACCAGGAACACTGTGGGTGTTTTTGTTTGTTTGGTTTGTTTTTTGTTTTTATTTATTTATTATTTTCCTTTCTTAAGTCCAGTGCAAGCAATACAATAGACTAACTTTCTATCCCTGCTCTGAGTCAGAGCTTCTCTGAGTGGGTTTACCACACCATTACTTGTTTCTGCTGAATCCCCAAAGTAACCAGTTGATTGCAAACACTATATACCATGAACAATTTTGGGAAGTAATAACAATTCTTGAGAATATATGCCAGATTGTCCCACATTAAAACAAATTCAGCTGAGATCTTCAAGTTTGCTGCAGATGAAGACTTATAAAATCCTTTGTTGACTGTTAATGAATCATGAAAGAATTGCTGGGGTGCTTTGCTCCCTATCTGTATGGCTACAGATAATTCATGGTTTTGTGTCTCAATCTGTACATTTGAATAACAACACCTTTCTAATCAAAGCAGTAATTTGAGGGGGGAAAATGTGCTAAAAATAGTAAGGCTCTTGAGTATTGGGGTTTGAATGGCAAGTGGAGCTGACTAAACATGATAGGTAATGGTACTTCTCATACAGTAGCTCTAGAGAGTTCATTTCTGTAGCCACTGAAAAGCAGCAATTGGGAAAAATGCTCAATTTACAACAGCACTTGGCAACATTACACAAATTTAGATTCAAATAAGAATTAAAAATCCTGCAAAGACACAGCACAGAGTTGGTTAGCCAGATTATTTTAACAGTTCTAGATGGAAAATGGCAAGCATCTTGAGGTGTGGAATAATCTTTAGCAACATAAGATTTTAGTAAACTGTTTGACTAAGTAGTGCTCTTGTGTATTGCTTCAAGACCGAGGAAAAGCAAAAACATGCTGTGTTCAGTCACTCTTGTGTTTCTAGTTGTCTCCTGACTTTTTTTTCCTCTCCTCTTCCCTCATACTGGAGTTCTCATATCAAAACACTGACCTTTGCTAACACAGCTAAACAGGACAAATCCATCAGATCAGGAGTAGAAAGCCCATATGGACAAGAAGGTATTCTCTGGCAAAACTGTGATATCTTTAATGTGAGTAAGCAATTGTATGTTTCAATTTTAAGTAAAATCCAGTTAAACTAGTGTGTTTTTTTTATATTTTTTAATGATAAATTTTTCCTGTTTTGGCATCTTAATGACTGCTTATAATTCTCTAGTGCATATGCAGTCAGTCAATGACAGAATCCTATCGCAATTTTCCCATTGTCTGTCTCCATCAGAAGAGACAGTTTCAGGGCTGCAACATAAGGATTAAGCTCGTTGTGACAAGAGATGTAAGCTTTGTGGGATCATGGTATGATCTCTAGATGAAGCATCTTTCTTAATCACGGTGTTGGGCTCAGAAGGGAAAATTCCTTCCACATAGAACAAATGATCAAAGAATTAATGTCACCTCATAACATGTTACCTGAAGCTGAGGTGGAACATGGGTGTGAGATGTATATGATGGAGATAAAACTGTGCAGTGTAACATACCACTTTGTTCACAGAATGACCACAGTGGTTATGCTGTTGGTTCTGTTAAACAACTTCTAGAGTCTGACATGGGCAAACAATAACAGGGAGAAATACCAGTCTGTGATGCCTTACATCTGAAATTTCAAATTTTGCTCTTCAGATCCTCAAGTTTTTTGAGAGGAAGAGGGCACAAACTTTCACTAGACGTTATTAGAAGGTCACAGTGTCCAGTCATAGCTGAAACATCTTCAGATTCTCTGCCCATACAGAGTGGTGCTGACTGATGAGTTCTGGAAGTAAAATCTCAAGTAACTCCAAAACGTACTCCTAGAAAATATAAAATACAAGACATGATCAAGTGATGAAGGAATATGGGGCTTAACATGTTATCTACTTCACTTCTGTTCTCCATGAACTTTGCACTCTCCATCATAGCTGGTGCCTAACATTACCAGCATGTAGGGAAAAGGGAGAGAGGGCTCTCTTCCTGCAAAGTTGTACTGGCAAGATATTTACTGCTTGAACTCCAACTCCTTATAGGTGCTTGGACCCCAGTAGCATGCTGTGATGGATTTGTTCATCAATATTACCACCATAAATCCAGAATAAAGTTCTGTAAATAAGCTGAGAAGGGAAGAAATAGATAGGAAAGAATGTGTGTGTATTTTGTTTTGCTTAGGTTATGTACATCTAGCATTCTCCAATGACTACAGAATGTAAGTCATTTTTAAACAATGCTACATTTATTCTCTTAAAATCCTGCCTGCAAAACTGAGGTAATGCTTCTCTGCTTATCTGGGGAACTAAGGTATGGCAAGATTAATGCAAGCTTGCTTTGGATATGAAGAAGGGCCTGTTTTTTTAGCATATTTCCAGGGCAGATTTCTTAGAATATGAAGCATCTGAAAGACATTGCAGGGAGTGGTTTTTATTAAGCCCAGTAAAAATCTGCCCACTCTACCTGCAATTTCTGCCATGCATAACCAGTTAGGTTACATGCAAGTTAGTTACATGAAAGAGTAAAGCAAAGTGTGAAGTAGAGCTGCGTGTGCTAGGTAACTATCAGCAGCATAGGTGTGCTAGTCTGTTGCTATAGTTGCACTGTTAAGACTGCTTCCAGTAGAATCACAGAATAGTTTGGGTTGGAAGCGGCTATTAAGATCATGTAGTTCCAACCCTTTGCTACAAGCAGGAACACCTCTCTCTAGACCAGGCTGCTCAAAGTCCCATCCAGCCTGGCTTTGAATGCAGCCGGGGAGGGGGCATCCACAACTTCTCTGAGCAATCATTTCCAGTGAATAATTTCTTCCTAATATCTAGTCTAAATCTACTGTCTTCCCCAGGTTTCCTGTAAGCACCCTTCAGGTACTGGAAGGCCCTCTGGTCATCATGGACCTCCTCTGGACCTGCTCCAGCAGTTCCATGCCCTCTTTTTGGGAGCCCCACAGCAGTACCCTAGCTAGGTTCTCACTTCTGGCTTTATTGGCTACTCAGTTGCTTTGTGCCAGTAGATCCTTTGCACAGTGGAACGCAGCTGAACTGTTGCTTTGGTTGCGGATATGAGGAAAATTTGAGCTGAAATTAAGTGCATCTTTGGCTTATCTTGTTTCAACTGTTATTCTGTTCATCCTACTTTGAATTTCTTGATCTGTGCCAGACAGAACAGACAAATCTTCTCCCATGTACTGCAAAGTACTTTGTACATTCACAATACAGTAACCACTCTTAGTGTGATAAACGTAATTTTAAATGAAGAATTACTTTCTCAAGCTTAGCAATAAGTGCTGAGGAACCACCACCTAGGAGACAGTGGGGACCAACCAAATCAGCAAGGATTGAGTTTACTATTTACAAACATCTAGTGAGAAATTACTCTTTTGCAACAGAAGGAGATTCATATAGAAGTATTTGTCACCAATGAGTCCTTCAAGAAGCAAAATGCAGAAGGACAGTGTCCTCTTCCACTTGGGGTTTTTTCATGTCAGAATGGACCAGAGTTAGCCTGCAGAGGAATGTGTTTCTGCTGTGAGTTGGATTTTCACTGGGGTCCTAAAGTGTGGTGCTTTCACATATTTACCTAAAACAGACTACAACTAGTAGTAGGAAGGAGTATAGGAGTATCACTGAATGTTTATGAAGACCAAACAGTGGATATTAGCACAGTGAGTTGATGGGTGCTGTGTTTCAGCAATAGCAAGTGGGTCACCTCCACCTGTGAAGATTTTTCAGTGCAGTAGGCAGGCTCTTGTTCATTGCTGGCAAAAATGTATTGCTAATGGTGGTGACTATGTTGAAAAAGTGTTATTGTGCTTTTTGTATCTGTTGCAGTTTCCATGGAAATAAATAGAAGGAATCACTTTCAGGGTGGCCTACATAATTATGATGCCTATTTCTTTGCAGTAAGAGCACTTCCATACTTTGGTGTCTGTGGGGTTGTAGGGATTTGTTTTTTCTCTCTATTTTTTTTTCTTTCTTTTTAAAATTATGACACCCAACAACTTCTGGCTATGAACATTGAGCTGTCTGGCAAAATCTCTGTATTCTGGCATTGTATTTCTCTATGTGAAATAATGTGGGAGGATAAGGCTAAAGGGGAAAAAGAATAACGAAAGTCTTTTGGGAGCCGTTGTACAAATTCTAGGTCATGTCTTCGTGATTCCCTTTCTTTTAAATCCTTCGACTTCACCCATGTTCTGCCCTACTGGTATAAAGGTACACAGGTATAAAATCAAAATGGGCCAAACTGAGATTTTCTGGTCTGTAAGCCAAGCCTCTCAGCCTTAAAGAGATTTCTGATACAAAGAAGTTGGTTCTTGCCCTTAAAGCTCTTGTAATAATCTGAATAACTGCGGCTCACTGATACCTAATACAGCTGTTCCTCTGGAGTGATTTTTTTTACATATTGGGACAGATAATACAACAGCTTGTGCTCAAAGGGACACCCACAGCATGCTGTACCACATGCTCAACATCTTGTAGGTTAGTAAGTACTGGTTACTCACACTGAGCTGAAATGACTGAAGATTGGTGTTGACAGGGTTATTAACTCAGAGACATATCATGTGTCTATTTCTGGTAGCACATGTTACTTGGACCAAAATCTGTAGAGAAGCAGCTGAGGGAGGGGGTAGGGTGAAGCAAGAAGGGGTGTAGATGGGGAAAATGACTGGCTTTCCTCATTTTGTTTTGTTGTTTCCTGTCCTTTTACTTGTTTCCCAGGCTTTACTCTTGGTACCAGAGAGGACACACAAAGCTCTGTATAAAGGCTTGTGTAGTAAACACGCTTTCCTTATCAAATTCCTTTTAACCTGTGGCTCATAGAGAGTCAAAGTGATGTTTTGTTGATATGACCTGTCAGTTTTCTCATGGCTTTGTGTACCAATGCTACATACTGTACCTTTGTCCTTCTTAAACTCAAGACCTGGCAATAGTGATGATAGAAATGCCAGTACTGCCTCAACATGTCACTTCACATTGGTCTTCTGAGACAGGAAGCCCACTTGTTTCTAGAAAGGCAAAATAATTTGTGTCAGCTAGTTAAAGTGGCATACTGCTGATTCAGGTGTTGAGCTCTAAAGGAGCACTTTGTCCCAGCTCTGTAATGGCCTGTCTCTTGTCATCCCCATGGGGCAAAGGGATAAGTTCCTCGAGAAAAAGGTCAGAGAAATCTGGAAGACTATTATCATCAGTCTGAATCAAAACTGATGCTGGAAATATATGATCTGAATACAGCTTTCAGTAACTGGAGGGAAAGAAAGCACTTTTCTCAGTATAGAGGTGGGTGCTTATCTTAGGATTATGGTGTTACAGAAAGTGTAAAGCTCAGGATGGACTACAGATTCTGCCTGTATTCATGTCTCTGGGAAAGAAGGACTTAATAGATTATGCACTGAAATTGGTTGCAGCTTCCTTCATTCATTGGTAAGGCTATCAAAAATAAAGGAAAGGGATAAATGCTAAGTGTCCAGTGCGAGTGCTTACGACAAAATAATTTTGAGAGGCAGCAGTCGATACAATAAAAGCTGATTCAAAGAGGTCAGGCAGAACAAGCTTTTGAAGGATTTGTCTGATTTTTGGACAGCAGATAGTTTTAAGTGGCTTCTGAAAAGAGTATGTAGGCCAGATGTGTGGGATGGTGGATCCTAGTGAATACTTTATTATAGAACTAAAGGAGTATGTGCAGAATTTTGTTTGCACTTTAAATCTACTTGGTTATGAGATTCAATCTGGTTGGCCATCAGAAACCTGAAGAGCTCAGACTGGGAGAAAGCTGGAGGGTAGAGACAGCTCATTGTTTCTGGGTCTAAATGACAGCTAAGCCATCCAGACAAGAGTGCTCAATTTTGTACAGAAATTGCTCATGGGATTTTATGGAGGTTAGGTATCTTCACACTAACATTCCTTCTGATCTCTTGACATTAAACAAATTTCTCCAGATGAAAATTGCAGCCACAAGTTGTCTGTTTAATTGGAGAAGGACTCTAATATAGCTCTATATCTATCTTACAATCTCCTCTTCCTTTTTAGTTTAAATTATTGTGAATCATAGAATGGCTTGAGTTGAAATGGACCATAATGATCATCTAGTTTCAACCCCCTAACAAACAAGCTGACATTAGCCTCACAACTTAGTTTTCTTTTTAATTGGCAAATTAAAAAATAAAACCTTCCATTTTGAGTGCTATTTTTGCTCAATATTTGTTTAAATTTGGTAGTTTCAAAGCATCTATATGGAACTTCTTAGTAATTGCAGAGAATGTAGTTTAAATGAGTTGCACTTCTGACTTTTCTGTACAAAACAGAAAACAGAGGGGGTGGAATCTAAAATGTCATCAGAAAATATGAGGTGGGGAAAATTTTGCAATGTCTTGACAGGGTTACATACAAGGACTGCTCCAAAAGTAACGCCTTCTCTTTTATTTTGTTGGCTCATGATATCAGATGCAGATGTTGGTGGTATGGCAACAGAGGCTGAACTTAATTGACAATACTGTTATATGTTGTTGTGTAACAGGTAATAGCATAGGAGGTCTGACAAAATGGTGTCTCATATGGAATTGTATATGAAGCAAAGGTGTGGAATTGAACTCCGGCATGTGAAAAAAAGTTGCACCCACTGACGTTCACTGATGCTTGCTGAATATTGTTTGAGACCAAACAGTGGATGTGAGCGCAGGGAGGTGGTGGGTAGTGCACAGTGATTGCAGTACCCTTAGCAAAACAACACAGGAGGCCTCCCAGCTCTTAGCACTAGCATCCGCCTAAAAGAAGGCAGAGTGGTCTTCCACATGAATACACTAAACTTGCCAAGAGCTTTTGGAAGTGGCACTGCTGTCTGCCTTCTCAATTCAAGAAATACCTATGGGAGGATGTTGTGTGCACTACAGCAGAAAGGTATGTTAAGCAAAGTTTTCTCCCTAGTAATTGCAATGACTGATTACATGATTAAATCATTTCCTTGAGACAAAGAACCTAATATTGCTTTTAAGAGGGAAGAGGGACACAGAGTGTGTATTAGCTACACATTCAAAAATGCTCTGCTTGAGAGAGAGAGGTTCGGATTAAAGTAAGTGTGTGGAGGAAGGGGAAAAATAGCAGAATACTTGAATTTGTTTTTCAGTGTGCTAAACAAGATCTAGTCCTTTAGAATTCCCGTTGTAAATTTTAAAGCTAGAAGGACTTTTTTAGGAAATTTTTTTTTTTTTTTTTTTTTTTTTTTTTTTTTTGCGTGTCTTCAGATTAATCAAATTAGAGTTTAAACTTTTTTTTATGTCCTTTCTATAGATTAGCTTTGTTCAAATGCAGGTGGGAATACAAAATCCTCAAAAGAATTTAAAAGAAGCAAGCAAAAACTTGGGTTTATGCTCTATCTGCATTCTAATGTTAAGCTGAATTTTAAACAGGCTGAGACCTCCAGTATCTTATGGGAGATATAACCAGCACTTGTAGCAACACAACCTTCATGACAGAGGTTGGGAATCTACAATGTGGGTAGCAGTGGAGTTCTGAGAATTGCCAGAGTCCATAGTATCCAATGGTGCAAATGAGCATTCACTGCAGTGGAGCTATGCTGACTAATGCTTACTGAGAGTGCTGCACTTAAAAAAAACAACATATTTAAAATATATTCACTGTGAGATATTGAATTCAGTTCTTCTTCGGGTCAAGTAAGAACTATAAAACTAACTTCTTTCAGTATTGTTTTGCTGTTTAGCATGACCAGCACCTTTGACCAACCAAAGCATCCTAACTTGAAACTAATAGAATTGCTACAAATCTAAAACATGTTCTACGTTAGTTAGGGAGGAATGTAAAGATTTTGGCTGTTCTGTTATTTATTTATTTATTTCTCCTATTGTTTGCATGGGGTGGGGTAGGGTAGGGAGGGTAGGGATAGGAGGGTGGGCAAGAAACTTAGTTTGCACAGTTTTATAATCAGAACGTTGTTTGGTAACCAGTGTGTCATTATGTCATTTGTCATTTTGCAATGGCTGTGGGAGATACTTTTTTTTTATTTTTTTATTTTTTTAAATGAAAGCCTATTAAGAGCTCTGGTAATATTTCAAAGCATTGCATAGGAAGTCCAAATACTAATGGAATCCATGTATACCTGAGAATTCACTGGGGGGGATGAGGGGAGGAGTCAGGTGGGGAGGCTTTCTAAGAAAGTTTTCGAGTATTCTTTCAAGATCAAGTCAACTATCCACAGGGTTAAGGGAAATATTCCATCTGGCTTCACAGCTGTGAACCTTCTTCCCAAGTTATTTTTATAAACCTGATCAATTAGATCTCCTCAAAAAAAGAAAAATGAGCACCAGTGCCTCACTTATCCTCAACAGCCAGTACTAAGGACTCACATATGGTTGGTAGGAGACCAAAACTAATGTTCTTTCTCTACTTAATTTCATATAGAGGTACATGTATTGCGCAGTAGATGGTATCCTGATCAAAAACATCTCGTTTTCAAGAGACTGCATCTCTGAGTGCAAAAGATGCAGGAAGTCAGAAATATTACTCTAGTGTGATTGTTGGAAAACTTGTTGTAAAGATCTTGTTTCAGTGTTTTATAACAAGAGAAAGAACTCCTAATGGAGATATTTAGACACCAGTGAATATCCTGAATCTCAGTACTTTGAGAACAAAGGAAGAGAACTGGATTCATACCTTTACTTGGGACTGGGGCAGGTTTGAATGCCTGTTGCTAATAATACAGAAAGAAAATGTTCTATTTCAAGACTGAGTTGAAGGTGGGGCACCTTATTTTCTAAGCTACCTGTGGTGAGAAGACATGCTCTGAAAATGCCAAAGCTTGGAAAATGTGACACAATTTGCGCTCCTGCCAGTACTGTAGCAGCAAGATGTGTCCTGCTGTGTGGCCACTAGCAAAAAGAATGAAATGGGGACATGGAGGATTGGTGGGGGGAAGGAAAATTATAGTGGTATCCAATCTAACAGCTTGCCTCCTTTGCAACCACAGTGCTTTGTGCCTTTCCCCTGTGCTCTTCCTTTTCTGGGCATATCTACAAAGGAACGTTTCAGTTGAATTTTAAATAAAAGGGTGCAGGCTGTACTGCAAGCTGCTGCCAGCATGGTGTTTTGCTGGTTGAATATTGGTAATGTGGTGTGCAACTGACAGACCTGTCAGCCATTAATTCCCATTGCTTCTGTTTTTAATCAGAGGGGAGAAAAAGACCCTGAGTTCCTATTACTTGTTTTTTAGTTGAAATCCAGTAATAATCCTGCGGCTTTAATGTGTAAGTATACATACAAACATACATGCTGTATTTTTGTATGTATGTGAATATAACACTCTGGCAAACACAGTATTACAGCTAGACTGAATTAATCTAATTGAACTAAACTTATTTCTAAATGGCTGTCTACAATGGGGTTCTAGAATGTTTTAAATGTAAAGCCTTGGGAATTGAGATTAGCTCTCTCCTAAGTATCCTCACGCAGACATGGTCTCAGTTACAGTGCACATTAACGTGCTCAGTAAGAAGGGGCACCTTGTTTAAAGTTGGCTCTGAGGTGGTTATTATAATTAATAGTACTGAAAGAGCAGGCAGTGGAGGTCTGGACTCTTGAGCCTGCTGTGCTACTTAGAGGTCCATGCTCCTTTCCCAGGCACATAAAGTGTTTCATGGATGATGTGGGCAAATTTACCAGGACATGCATCTTTTAAGTAGAAAACAAATCCATCCAGGATTGGTGTACTCCATGGGATTGGTTTCCCAGATAACTTCTGTAGAAGTGCTCTTGCTGAGAGCTGCTGTGGCACGGAGCGTATTTACAGTTATGGCAGAAATGTATATTGTGTGTCTGGGAGCAAAAACACGGCTGTGTGCATGCAATCTGATTTGAGATTTCCTCTAGTTATGATTCAGTTGTGCAACTGAATTACTGCATTCTAAGGTCTTTCATAATAAATGTGTTTTCTTAACCTACAGTCTCTAAGCTACTAGACTAAGAATTGTGTTACAGCTGAAAAACTATTTGGGAATACTTCAGTCACTTTTTGAAGTACAAACAGAATAGCATACTAAAAAGGCAATTTCTTCAAACCCAGAAGGGCAGGTCACACTGTCTTAGATTGTCAGTGTGTTTTCAGTAAGTTGGTGCCTTTTTGATTAAAATTGGGGTGGGGAATTTGATTGTTTTATGTTTTTGAATAGACTCCAGGTTTTGAGCAGTCTCATCTGAATGTCCACTGTTCCACACTGCAGCTGATCTCAAGCGCATGAGGTACATGACAGCTATTAATAAAGAATTCAATGTTATCTAAGCAATAAGGTAACGCAGCCATCATGATATGGTATTATGTATGTCTTCTAAAATTCAAAAAAAACTCTGAAAATCACTCAGTGTGCCCTTGGGATGTAATTTCACTTCTCTTGTCTAAAAACATGAGTTTGAGAAAGGCATTTTAGCATGTAAACAATTTTTTCTTGTTTTCAGCTCACAAACTTCTAACAAGGTATAAAACGTAAGCACTGTTATGGATGCTGAAATAGAAATGCTTTCTTTCGTTAAACAATGAAATCCATATGAATATGATTTAAACTGTTAAAACAATTATTTTCTTATTAATTACAAGGAAATAAAATTCCTACCTGGGGAAATACACAAAGTTGACATGTGTATAAAGTTGTGTGAAATGCATTACAGCTACGGGATGTCTGATGAGACACATTATGGATATTATCCTATTCTAGTTATTTAATAAGACTAGGCACAAACTAAATATTTTCAGTTATATGCAGTTTGCCAAACTTGTTAGGATGCAAATCACTGAGCAGGTAGTTTTCACACTTAGCTTTTGAAGCCATGTAATGAAATGTATCCCTGCTCTAAAGTATTATAATATTCTTCTTGTTTCAACAAGAAAAAAATGTTAGTGTTTTCATTTCTGCACACTGTGTGGGATAGAGTTGCTTTGCTTGAATGCTGGGGAATACCTGCATGGTGTATAAATGTGTGCCATGTTCAACTGCGTGGGCCACTGATGTTTGCTGAAATTTCTGTAATATTTTCAAAACAAAGTAAGGCAGAGTACATGTAATGAAAGCCATAAATACTGAATAGTATCGGGGCTTTGTCTTCTGTATCTCAGGATTTTAAATCGGTTTGAGTATTCCTAATTCTAAGCAAGTCTGAGAAGCTTTGTCTCCAGTTATTGTGGGGGTAAATGGTAAGGGATTCTCTTACACAGTCCTGTGTGTGCATCTAAAGTAACTTAAAAATGAAATATCTTGGGGAAGTCACAGATGCTTCAAGCAATTCTGATTTTTCTACTATGTTTTGCAGCATGCACAGTCGGTGCAAATTTAGTTGTTTTCTTTCCTTATGTTTCTTTCTCAGCTGTCACTACACCAGCGTTAAGCAGTTGTGGCAGGTCTTCATTGAATTTAATGGATAATAAATTGCTTTGTACAGCTCTGTAGGGCACAACAAGTAAGCAAAAAAAAAAAAAAAAAACAAAAACAAAAACCCAAAACAAAATGGAAAACCCACAGTCATAGGTTTTCTGAGTGGCAATTGTTGCAGTGATTCTTACTTTGAAAATTATTTGCACTGTTGGTTTGTCACATATTTATGGTGGCACACTCAGAGAGCTGCAGCACTACCAGCGTTCTGCAGCTTGTTGGCCATGTGACATCCCAGGTCTCACAGCTCTCCCATAGCAAAGGTGTAATTTATTCTGGACAAAGTTTTCAGTCACCACAAACCGAGCAGGACTTGAGTTGCTGCTCTTTGCTGTCATGAAGTTACCTAGATCAATCTATGTCCTAGATGATAGGGGGGCAGTAGGCCCCTGGGACCCCAGCCCCCAGAAGATGGGAAGGGAAAAGGGGGAGGGAAATGGGAGCTGGACTCAAGAAACCAAATAGCAGCAGTAATGAACTAAGGAGGAAAACTGATTTTACTATGATATTGGAATGCAAGATAACACAATCACAGTAGCACAATATAATACAATGTAATTGAAATTGAGGCTAATAAATCAATTAAAATAAGAGAGAAAGAGAGGTTTCTGAAGACCGAGAAGCCTACTTTGAAGTTGAAGGCTCATGGCTTGGAAGCACACCCACACCCACTGCCAGGCAGTGAGAGAGAATGAGTGTCATTTCTGTGATATATTTTCCTTTCTGACCATGAGGTTCTCTGGGACGTGTAGTTCTTCACTGTGCACCTCATGATGTTGTGATGTAGAATACCAATAGCAAAAATTACAAAACCATGACATTTGTCTAGGTGGTGCACTTTGCTCAGGCTCTCTGACTCCAAAAGCAAATTGATAGGAACCAGCACTAATCTGTTTTCCTTCAGCTATGTGGAAACTGTGCCTGACTCACTGCTTATCGCTGGTGCTGGGAACTGGTGGTAGTTGTGATGCAGTTTTGTTCTGTGGTATTTAGCCTTCTGCAAAGTGTAAGTAAGTCCATTCGGGAAGGGAGAAAGATGTTTGAAACACACTTTTGTAGCTGCTGGGCTACAGAAGGAGGAAATCAGAAGCAGGGGACAAATCTGGATAGAAAGGTGACCAGTACTGCTTACAAAACTGCACTGATTAGAACCAGAGTGAAGGACGTATCAAGGAGAAGGAGAACATCATAGCCAGCATGTACTTTTTGGGAAGTCAAAGATATCTGGAATATTCTAACAATAATTATCTTCTTGTGTCGTTCCTCAAGCTCGAAGAAATGCTTCATGTAACAGATGTCCCGGTGCTGGACACCATGCAATGTAATCACCATCAGGACTTCGACTGTGGAGTGCTCTGTGAGTCTAATGGCTAAACACCATTTTTAGTTATGTCCAGAACAGCAACTGAGCAAGGGAGCTTCAGGGTCTAATCTGTGTGTTTGTGTGTAAAGTGGTACTTGAATGATTGCACCCAGCACCCTGCTTGGATCTAGCTAATAGTGCTTTAGAAACTTAAAAAATGTAAACATGACATAACATGAGCCTTGAGAGCTCAGTATTTATTTGATAAAAATGCTTCTCCTTAACTATAATAGTTCTATATACTAGGGAAGCAGATAAATGAAGAATGTATGAAGACTTCTTTTTTCATTCTTAAATTAACTACTCTTCCATTCCCTTATTTATAGCAAACAAACAAAAACGTAGCATAAGCTTATTTTCATAAGTTGTTGTGTGATTTTTACACCAATTTTGCTGTGTTTTAATCAGACATGCTCAATGCATGCAGTGAAAAGACAGATTAAGTATTGGCACCAGGACTTCCAACTGAGCTCTGGAAATACTGCTGTCCAACTGGCTCTGGCTCATTTATTCCTACAAATAAATGTGCTACAAATCTAAAATCTAATTGACTGTGTGTCTAATGCAGGTAAGACAAAGCAGACTTTCCACCTTTCTTCTTTTGTTTCTATAATCTGAAGCTTGCCTGTACCAGACAAACTGTTTTTCCTTTGTGGTAGAAAAAGAGTCTCTCACCAGATAGAAAAGTCATGGAATGGAAAAGACTTTCTCGAATAGTCCAGGGCCTGCATACTCAGTAATTTGGAGAAGTCTAAATCTGACCAGAAAATAAAAAGAATGCTTTAATACCAGAAAAATTAAACAAGTAAGGGTCTAAGCAATAGACACTTGTACATACTCATTTGTAGGGTACTTCTGATAATTGTTGAAATGATGTTTTGTATTAATTTATACTCCTGGTTGGAGGTTCTTGAATTAGCAATCTAATCTCAGAAATGCAGCAGTTTTTGTTATAAAAGGAACGTGAATGAACAGCAGGCTTTGTGCTCAGCTGGAAGTTTTATTACTTCTAAAAATTTTCTTACACATCTGAACACAGGAAAAGAAACGGTTCAGTTATGCTGTAAAATGAAATTCATGAAGGAAAAACGACGTCTTGGACAACTCAAATTCTTTTCGTTTTAATTAAAATCAGATCACATCAACGTAATTTAACTTCTTATAAATTTTATGTAACTTTTAATATCAGTTTAATTTAGACTGGTTGTTTTGAATTCAAATCAAAACGTTTTACTCTTGAAATGTCAGCTGGGGTCCTTTAATGTTTCTACTGAGTTTCCTAAATGAAGCTCCTTTGAAATAGCTTAAATATAAAAGTTGATGAAAATGTTTTTCATATGAAAACCATACCAAGCAAATCTCTGAACCAGCTCACCCAGGAGATATGGCTTAGTCTTGTACAGTTGATCTGAACATTAAGGTCATATCTAAAAGTTATGGGGAACAGAAACATAATGGGGGAGGGGAAATCCAGACTCAACTGTTTTCCATCAAGGGTAAATATTTGACTCTTTAAGAAGTGTTCTATAATGTGTTCAAGGTGGGGTTTTTTTGTCATCAAGATAATGATGAATTTTTGCCTCTTTTCATGTGAGTCCATGTACAAGCTAACAAAACTCAATTTGGTAATGACAGCAGAGTGATTTTCAGGAATGGGAGGCAATGCTTTCTCTGCCCTATCTATCTATCTATCTATCTATCTATCTATCTATCTATCTATCTATCTATCTATCTATCTATCTATCATCTCCTCCATGGTAGGAGGGGAGGCATGTAGCAGGCTTCAAGAGATTAGATAAACATGTGTGTATAGCCTTATAATGACATTTCATGTTTTCTACGTAACAGGTACCACAGAATCATAAACTAATTGAGGACACCATTCAGCCACCCCTCCTGAAGCAGGGTCAGTTAGAGAAGGTTGTCCAGGACCGAGTCATTGGGTTTTGAATATGCCCAAGAACAAACTCCACAGCCTCCTCTACCTGTCTCATCCTCCCACTGGGTACCATTGAGAAGAGCCTGGCTGCATCATCTTTGCATCTTCCCATCAGGTATTTATATGTAGCAATAAGATCTCTCTGAGCCTTGTCTTTCAGCATAACTGGTACCAGCTTTCTCAGTCTCTTTATGTGACAGATGTGTTTTACTTACAGATTTGAATTTGTTTGGAACCAAAGCTGGAATGAGAAATTGAGGCAGAATATGTTTAAAGAAACTGTTCCTACTGTGAGGACAGGGCCTCAAAAAGCTGTACAGGTACTTTTATAAACACACATTAAGTGTGAAGCTTATTCTGCAGAAAAAGAATGATGTAGAATATGTGTAAAGTTGTATGTAATAAATTGTTGATATAATCTGCAAAATTTTGAAACTGAGACAAAACCCCAGAAGAAGACTAGTAGGCTTAAATAATACAATATTGGTGCATTTCTATCTTAAAATCAATACTAACACTCTTGAAGTACGGAAACAGCTCACTTTGATGTTGAAGAATCTTCCTGCGAGGTAATAACATACAAGTGAAAGATAATCTCTGGCTAACAAGGGCCAGACAGGGCAAGTATGTTTTGCAATGCCAGAATATGCCCATATATTTGTATCAGAGAAATGTAGCATTAAACCTTGTGTGATACCTTGTGCTGACTCCATTCCACATGTTGCAGAAGCCTAAATAGCTTGTGGGTTCATTTATTTGCTGTCCTTCTCACACACATTTTTTTCTTTTGCATGCATGTGTGCCAGTATAATTCTGCTAGCTTAATTTGAGGCGTTCCTGATCTATGAGAATAAGGAGAGATTTTATTCTGACCTGAGGGTATTGACAAAATCATTGAAAATTCTGTAACAGGAACACATTATTCCCTCTAATAACTTATCCAAATTCAGTCACTGTGCTGTTAAAATTATGATGATTAAATTGTTAAGTTAAACTTGTGATATCACTAATACCTTGTGGTAAAGGTTATCATTAGTAGTATTATTTTCTTCCATTTGTAAAGGTCCATATCAATCATCAGCTACTAAGAATGAATATATCTGAGATGGTCTAAGCCTGGCTTTAATTTCAACTAATTTTTTCAGAAGGCAAGGTGCACACAGCGCCTGTCAAAGTTGTCAACAGGTGATTGTAAGCTTTAGGAGACACCCATAATCCAACCAGGCCATAATATGCAGTTGGATAATATCTAAATGCAATGCCCCAACCAAAATAGCCATTTGTAAGTGTAGGCAATTCACCCCCCAAAACCTGGTTTGGCCAGTTTACTTATTTTGGAATTTTTTAACCAAATTTGTCCTAGTGGACAGTGTGGTTCTGTAGTGTAAAACTCAGCAATGATACTGATAAATACAAGAGAAGGTAGACTGAAATTACCATTGGTGAGATTGAATCGACACCAAAGTTAGCATGGAATAGAGAAAAAATGACAGATCAGGAGTGTAGTTATGCGTCATGATGGCAGCTCTGCCAGAGTCTCATGTATAATCATTGCCTCCAGCCACAGCATTTATGACCTCAAGAGTGATGTCTTTAGTCTTCTCCTCTTTCCCTGCACTGATGCCTGCTTAATTGTTTTGTTTGTTTGTTTGTTTCTAGGTTGGTTGGTTTGTTTATTTTTTTCTAGTGACTAAGCATCTAATTTGAATCAACTGCGGGAGAAGAGAGGATTGAAGGTAAAACGGTGCTATTTATTATTCAGGTTGTCATTAATTGCTGTTTTCAGTTCAGAACATTTTAATGAAATATTCACACAATCAGGCCAGTTGTAATTCAATCAAAAACCCATCCAACTACCCTGAGGAATCCCATCAGGACTTCTTATGCGGCAAGAAAGAATTTTAATTAGAAATTTGAAATAAGCTTTCCCCCAGTTTTGCCTGGAACAAAATGAGCTGGTGCTTAGTGCCTCCATATGGAGAATTAAAGCCTCTGCAAAAATCAGCATTTAAAGAAACAACTGGAATTTAAGATTGTGACAAATGAGTTTCGCACTTTCTAGTAAGTCTCGGAAGAATCTGATTATTTTGCAAACTACCACTTCAGCTGTATCTGTTCATTCTTATACTAAAAAAATGATGAATTTGAGTTTAACTCACAGCTATCTTCAAAAATGTGGCTAATAAAAGTGAGGTAGAAAGTAATTTGAATGAAAAAAGCAACACCACTATTAAGGCTTTTAAAAATCAGTCACATAGTAGTTTGAAGACTTTTTGTTAGAAGCCTGCTTCAGCCCCAGCAGGGCAATAAGGACAGCAACAGGGCCAGTTCCCATCATTCAGAATCCACAATTCCTCAATCAGTCACTGCTTTCTGGGAAGGGGAATACAATTCAACTCTAACAAACTGGGGTGGGATGGTAGATAGGGGAAATTTAGCATTTATTTACTGCAGAGTAGTAAACAGGGCTTTCTACTCTTTTAGGTGCTGTGGCACCTGGAAGTTGTCAGAATGAAAACAATTCTGATACTTTTGCAGCATTTGGTGTATTTTGCAAATGTGAGTACAGCACAAAGGTTGAACCAATTTGCACACAGTAGAATCTAGAAACCCACTCCTAAACCACAGCAATGAAGCCGTCAAGTGCTACATGAGTAATGAGGTGTGTGGGCTTTGGGTGGTAAAGTAGATTTTAGTTTGGTGTTCTGGCTCTTCAGCTTAAATTGCTTCTACCCTTTTTATATCCATGACTTGCTTTCTTTCTGCTAATCTTACCACTAAAAACTCATTGCAAAGAAAATAGAGAAGAACACAGAAGTCACCTTAAATTATACTGGCTTAAAGACATTTGCAGACCACTGCTCAGCTCACCTGGTCATGTTTTTTTCCTAGCTTTGATGCCATGAAGTGCTTTGTTCCTGTCCCACCTGCTTATCACTTATTAAAAGCAAAATAGGATGCCACTGTGGAGAGTATCCCAGACCATTTGCTCATGGCCATGCAGTTCATTTGTCAGTGAGATACAGTACTTGAACCTTACAGTTTTAAGTGCCAGAATGAACAATTGCTCCAGACACTCCAGAAGGACAAGGGAAAGAGAAAATACAGAAATACATCAAAGAGGAATGAGAAGTACTATCTATCCAAAGTCCTCCATATATCTGGCTGTTGGCCATCCTGCTTATTAGAGTGGAAGCAGATATACAATTAAGTATTTCTAAGAGGGAGAAAGAGAGGAGGGAAAAATCAGAAAATCCCCTTTAGCCTCCCTTTTTCTTTTCCAGCTGGTAAACCTGCCTAAAGAAATCTGTACAGAACAGATGGAATCTTTAACTTATCTGCAGTGGCTCTGCGGGCTAGACTTGCACTATTTGCTAATGGTCTGTCCTAACCTGAAATACGCTGACATCCAGCCACAGCTCTAAGACAAGTAAGTGTCTTTAGTGTATAAAAATCAAACTTCCATTTTTAACATTTTACTTCTGCTGCTTGGGATCCTTAGTCCTCAACTTGGGTTAAGATGAGTTTGACTATATGCAGGGTGAGTACCAAAATACAGCTAAAGCCAGAGGTATTTCTGTAATCTGGTTCAGCATAAGAGCTTGATGGTAAGCTTTCCTTGTTTGGTTTGTTCTTTTTCCCCCCAGTACACTGTAAGCCATACTGGTACACATGTACTCGCTCAATAAAAGTTAGCAACAAGTTTTGTGCTGAAGCATGAGTTGCAGTCATGAGTCATCTTGCTTCTGTGTTCCAGAAGGTAAACTTGCTAGTATAGAAAGGGAGGAAGTGATTTAAATGCTGCGTGTTACATAAAACAAGGATCAGTTTGCTTTTTTTTTTTTTTTTTTTCTGACCAGGGATAAGAATTGTACAGTTTGGTTTTGCACAGAACAATATTGCATACAAAAGTTCATTTCTTATCAGGCAATTAATGTATTTGCATAGCAGCCATATGTATTAACAGAATAAACTTTCCTTCAGGGCTACTTGAATGAAAAGTCAAATTCTAAAGTAAGTTCTTTGGAGCATGATATCTCAAGAGTTGAAAAAAGAGTCCCTACCATCTTAGTTACTGTCTATCTCATAAGTTACTGCAAAATGTTTAGCAAATTGGGCTTAAATTGTTCTCCCCACATTTAAACTGTAGTTAAATTATAACATTCTTTATAATACTTTGAACTACAGTTGGTGCCCCAGTTCAGTATGCAGAGAAGACAAGCAGGTGGTAATCACTATTATACTCCAAAGATTGGTTTTAATTAACAAGTGCAAAGTGAGTTTAATGAAAAGGGGGAAGTTTGTTTAAACAAAAGCTATTAATTTAAAAGGGTTCAGTTATTATAATCCCAAAGGAGTTCTTAAATTTTTTTTAAAGGAATAATGAAGGGAAGAAGAACAAAATGTTGAGAGTTTAGACAAATCTCTTCAAAGTTAGCACCCAGAAGAAAAAATAAGTTGCGATCTCTGAAATAAAAGTTCTCTACCTGTTCTCCATCAAAACAGGGTCTCTTTTGCAGTTTTGTGTCCCATAACTTTCAGCTTCCTGCAGGGGCTCTCTAGATTATGTAGATTTAGTTATCACAGTCTATCAAAGTGGTCAGCCCATGACAATTATAATAGTGATTTTTAGGAAGAAAACCATCTCGAGAAACCCTGACTGAGGGAAATGAAATACTTAGACAAAACAATGAAAATCTACATCTAGCCAACTAAATCAAGAGTTTGTCTTTTTTCCATAATCTTTTCTGAAATCTGCAGTATAAAATGGTAACAAACACAAAATCCCTGTAACTACCGTAAGTTGTTCAATCAATAGTTTTTCCATCCTTAGACCTCAGTGGCTTTCCATTGTTACAAAAGGGATAGATTCAAAGTTCAGCCTGTAGATGCAGCTACAGCCTATAATGCTTATTTCTTCTCAGCAGTGATCTGGATCACTGCTTATCTTCAGATAATATAATGGAGCAAATGGGTTTTTTTACAGGCAGAGAAAAAGCAGTTTATCAGTGTATTAATTCTGGACTGGACACCAGTAGCCAGAACACTTTCTTAGGCTGAGTTTGAAATGTTCTCTTGTCTGCTTAAGAAACTTTGATCTACTCCCTAGTTTACAGTTCATACTTGCCTCATTAAATATAAAGCAACAATAGTGATATGACTAGAGATTATCATGCAGAGTTTCTTCGTTAGCTGGGAACAGCTGCATTGCAAGGAAAGAAAGTACAAAAGCAGGGCTGTATGCCTAGACCAATGTGCATCGTTTGTTCTCTGGAGAAAATAATTTCTTCTGCTACTTCCCATTGCTCAGCTTACCCAGCGTGTCTCAAGCCATGACTAATTACTGTTTCTACCTTTCAGTCATACCAAAGAGGCACAATTATATCAGACAAAACGTGTATCCTATTTCTGCATTATTGATAGAATATTACTTTTCCCCTTCTGTCTGAGCTCTTACCAGATCTATTTCTTCACTACACCTCGCTTCACTCACAGCTTTGCATCTGCATGCACATTTCTGGCTTACTAAAGTGGCTTCTGATGCTTTCCTATGACACTTGCAGAATACATTTATTATTTATGGTTCTATTATTTTCTTGCTACCTTCCCTATGCTTTTTTATTTCAACCTATCACCGGAATGGTAGCACCTTAGGCATCAAAACTTGGTCTTATCCATTTCTCTCAGAACCATGCTATTCAAGTGTGACTTGAGGAGATGTGGACAAAAGATTTATGAGAAGGGAAACACATATTTTTGTACTCTCTCTGAAGCAAAATGCAAAGTTTTTCTTTTTCCAAGTATATCTGTACTCTGTTATAACTATTTCTCTTTGCAAAACAGTGCACCTTAGCTTTCAAAGATATATGCAAGACTGGGATAGATTTTGTGTTTGGGAAAGTGGACAAAAACCAACACAGTGTAGTGCTTCTTGCAGTCTTCATGTTACTCTATTACGATGAATGACATTATGGCAATATGACATTAGGAGTAGAATATATAGATCAGAGGTAACAACCTATACATGTTGACTGCTTTGAACAACTCTCTGTGCTGTCTGGGTCATCAGTCTGGATTTGAAGTGGACAGATCTGAGATAGCTCACATAATAGAGAGGTATATAAAACCCTGTCATTGTATTTGAAAAGGAATTACTATTAATTAATTACTCTTTTCCTTTAGAATTCCAGACGTGCTCTCACTATTGTCTTCTAGTACTTATAGCTGAGAGAAAAGCCAATGAGGAACAAGAAGAAACAGGAGTTAAAAACCATTTTGTGATTCCAAAGAGCCACTGGCACTGTAAGAATTCTGCACTGACTTAATACTGGAAGGCTGATCTATAATGCATTTTAAAAATAATTAAATAAGAGAGCTTTATCTTGCCCTAGGTACAAAAAAGGATTGGAAACAAGGATCAGAAATGTAGTATGGAGATGCATCTTCATATGTAGTTTATCATTTTAGATTCAGCTCTTTTCTGTTGAATGTTCGTGAAGTCTTCATTTTTCTTCCAAATAATTATTTCAACAATGGCACTTAACGCCTTAAGTACTAAGAGACATTTCAATCTTAGGCAAAACCAGCTTTAATTAATGTTTCTACCTCCAAAGTTACCTTGTGCAATTGCAGATTTTTAAGCTGAATGTTTCATCTGTGCTAAGCTCTGAAGCATCCCTTGAATCCATGAGGCAACTATTTCAGGGATGATAGCTGCTTGACCTCCAGCTGTTGCTGTTCTTCAAGTTATAGCTGTTTTCAACCAGAATGGTATTAGCTGACCTCTAACCCCTGAAAGGAAATCAAGACAGAGAAAAGAAGCTAAGTAGACTTGTATCTTAAATGGAGGTATATCACTATACAAGTAATATTTTATATCTGTACCTTTTTCCCTTCAGGCATCTGATTATTAAACAGATACAAGCAAATTTGCTAGGCATGTAATGACACTATTTGGATCTTACACCATATTAGGAAGATGCATCCGCTGTGCTATGAGAAAGAGAATCAATTACGAAAGGAAATTAGAAGCTGACACAAAGGTCAGAGAGTAGGTGAACAAGGGAAGAGAAGTTCTGAAATTACATGGCTATTGCAATTAAGGTCTGATGGTTGTTCTTCTACGGGTCATGGGAGCTGTGGAAGTTTTGATAAATGATTTAACTTTTATAAGAAATCTATCAAGGATAGCAGTGGCAAAGAAAAGAGTTCTCCCTACAAAATCACTGACAAGAAAGGAGTTGGTTTCTTCTCATTGAATGTGGGTAATTCAACTGCCACCCTCAGCTTCAAAGTTTTCACTTCAGAAAAACTTGAAGTATGTGCCATGGCACTGGCTGAATCTATGTACTATCACATTCACCATAAGATTAAAAGTTTTGAATCTCAGCATGAGTAATTCCTCACTTAGGGTGCAAAAATTATGAACTAATACATCACACTAAATTTCATCCAGAACAGTTCAATGGAGGAAAAAAACCAAATCAAACCCCACTGAAATGTTAAGCACACATCGTACCCCGTGTCCCCACGATTCTGTGGAGGGCTTTGATTTGATCAGAGAGTGTTTCACAAAAAACTAATTTTGTTTTGTTTAGGAGTGGATCAAGCAATACCAAAAGTGAATACTGTTGTGCTAGTAAACAAAACACTGAGATGAAACAAACAAATGGGATAAAAGCTCCAATTAAAAACATCAGTATCCTTACACTACTGCAGTCTTAAAAGGATTCCTACTGCTACTGGGAGGAACTGGTCACTTTGCTGTACAAGGGACTATACTTTTCTGAAACTGAGCTGCATGACAGCAGGTAGGGAGAAAGATTGCAGTTAATGCTGATCGAAAACAAAAAGGTAAAAAATCCCACCCCCTTCCAAACCTTCTCCTTTCCCTTGTTGCTAAACTGAATAATCTGTACACCTCATAATAGCTGTACTCACTTCTGCAGAATTGATGTGTAAAAGCTCACCTCCTGAAGGCATCAGACAAACACTGATAGAGCAGAATCCAGGTCTGCATTCAGTAAAGTCCCTTTCCTAGTAAAAACAGAAAGCCTGTCCAGATAAAGCATAGAAGATATTGCAAGACAAACTACTAAGATCTTGGCTAAAATGGCAGAGAAGGCACAGAGAAAGGGGGAAAAATAAGTTCATTGAACTTTTGGACTTCTCCATAGGCTGAGACAACCTTAACGCAGTGATATTTTTCTAAGCATCCTTGAGACCTAGCATTTGAATTCTAGAATTTGGTTCATACCTCTGATCCTCAGTAAATGACTGACAGGCTTTTCTTTTCTTTTTGTATACTTGCATATAAATAGCATTCTCTACTGTGAAGTAGTAGACCTGAGCCAATTAAGCTTGAGTGCCTTAATTTATGGAAGCTTAGAGTACTGCTCATTCCTCTCATACCTTTCAGTGTTCTGGGTGAACACTAATAGGCACAGGAAGGCAGAGAGTACTCACCTTCATGAGGAGCTGCCATCTTGAATACCAGTGCACAGAAGAGCTGAAAAGCACTTCACAGCTCATTCAAAAGTTCAGCTGTCACATCCCTGGAGAGTTTTCCTGCTTATTCTTTCTCCTTGTTGTTTTTCTCCTTTGACAGAGTATATGAAATATCTTAAAGCCTCCTTTTTCTTTCCCCCTCAGTCTAGCATGTCTCTCCCTACAGCTCTTTCTCCCCAGGAAGATGGTAGTAGTTTGTTTGCAAAAGCCCTCAAACCACATCTGGGATGCGGGAGATTAAATATAACCTGTGCATGACAAAACCAAGGGCAGGAGGGGGCACTTGGTGTCAGTAGAGCCTGCAAAGTGCTTAAATAAGAATTCAAATGGAAAAAACAAGAAACAAACCTTCATATTCTTTCAGATTTGCTGAGACTTCTGGATGTATTATCAACCGTGAAGATCTCAGAGCAGGAGGTACAGCAGAGGTGGTGTCTGCTGTAGAAGTTAAATTGAGCTTCAGAGGACAGATGAAAATGTTAGCGAAAAGTCAAGTCAAGGTGGGATATTCTTCACAGGACAGCCTCAATCCAAAGAAAAGTTACAGGAGGAATTCAAAACCGTGAGAGGGATGGTTAGAAGGGTACTTATCCTGCACTCCAGCTGTCCCCACTGCAATGACAAGCTAGGGACAAGACAGAGGGACCAAAAAAAGGCACAGTTAGAAATATAACAACTACCTAGGTCAGAATTCCAGAAAGTTCACCCAGTAGTTTTCCTTCAGAGCTTAAGTAGAAGTTGAGTTCCTGCACAAAGTCTTGGTCCCATGTTTTGCTATTCATCTTGTCTGAAGCACCTCAGCCACTCAGTTTGTGAACAAAAAATTAAATGTAGCATTAACTCTATATCAGAAAACTGTGTTTCAATAGATAGCAAGCATTTTCTGCAGCTCCCTGGCATCTCCTTTGACATTATTCATCCAGTAGTTAAACTCATAGATCCTCCTACCTCCAAGAGTTAACTCTGATTATTAACACACAGCCAGAAGAAATGAGCATTTAAATGTAAAGCTTGTTATGATGGGCTCATATATGGACACACACAGTGTAAATAGTTCTGAGCGTTGGACCCCACCACCCTTCCTTCTCCCTTACTTGTGGTTAACTAGTGCTGAGGTGTGACCATCTTGTATCAAAGCTGAAAGCACTGATCATATGTACTTGGTACTGGCTAAATAATGTCAATTCATTTGCTGGGCCAGTATCAGAGTTATTTCTCATCCCCACAGACTACAGACCAGCACAATTCATCAGCTCTGTAGCTTCAATTAAGATTTATAGATAGTAATAACAACAGGGACAGGACGAGGGGAAAAGTATTCAAACTACGATATGGAAGCCTCTTAACCAAGCCTTAAATACACCTGTTCTCACATAAAAGCGTTTCATTTACTGAGAAAATGAATCCTTATATAACTGGCCCTAACTCCTAGTTCAACAAATGCTGCTCTTGGGTCCATAGTTACAGCACAGAAATGACTTTTTTCTTTCTTAATTCTGAACAAGTGGGAAGCCTGCTGACGTCTGTCCAAAGCACTTTGCTTACCAGGACTCAGCTTTCTTTGTTCTGTGACACTGGCTGTCCTCCAGTGTCAGAAGGGAGCAGATGGATATTATTCTGAAAAGCTGGAAATTTTAAATGAAGAAAAAGCCCGTGCACTTCAACGCGACTGCTGTACAGTAGCAGTAAAGTTTTCTGTCATACAAAATAAGACGAATATTTCTACTTTGAATGAAATAAATCAGAAAACACAAAAAAAAGCAGAAACTTTTTGTTCTCTGGTTAAAACCAAGATCATTGTACATTCAAGTATTCGTAATGTGGGATAGTTGCAGAACTGACAAGTGCAGATGAGACAACTGTAATATTGGATTAATTCTGTAACTCCAGATGAAGGAAACAATAAAAAGGATTCAATTATTCTCAATGGAGAAGGAGCCAGGAAAAATTAATGAATACTAGAAAACCATAATTTGTACATTTTGAAGTATTAATAGACATCACAAATTTGTGACACAAGACCTGTGCCTACTAAATGTTAAAAACTCATTCTGCATTAAAAACAAAGCAAACAAGAACATCTCAATAACCCAGACACGTCCAACCAACACAAAGACCCCTGTTCTTAGGACAGACATGTAGCATGTTGTGAAAAGCACAAGAGCAGATCAAGACACTGCAGTCATTTTCAAGCAGGTCGCTCCAAAAATAATGCCTTCTATTTATTTCCACAGAAACTACAACAAGCACAAAGAGAAAAAATAACCCAGATAGAGCAAAAGCTTGGCTACAAGATGCTATTTTTCAACATAGCCACTTCCTGAAATGCTGTGGATTTTCACCAGCAATGAATGAGAACCTGAATGCTGAGCTTATAAAGTAGATAACAACTCAAAAGGGATGAGATGTACAGCGTGACTCTTTTTAAGTGCATACAACTATTTCCCTGTAGAGGTCAAAAGCTGTAGGTGGCAACATACAAAACTACCACCAGTAGAACAGAATATTAAAAAAAAAACAACATAAAACCACAAAAAACCCAACAACCCAACAACAACACCCAGTAAATTTAAGCAGCTACTTGTGGAGCATATCAAAATAGTCGTTCTGATAATACTGATTGCACTTGTGTTACTTAGGCAAGATTAACAGAACTCCATGTTCTTTTAGTTGGAGCTGCTAATAAGGAACAGCAAAATGGATTTGGGTGTGTAGTGTATTATGCATAGCAGTCCTCTGCAATCTCATTTAGCAGGCATCTGAGTTTAAAAACTGGAGTGGTTTTATACTGCATGCCACAGGTGTTTCAATAGAAACTGTATCAGGTACTTGAGTGGTTGCTTGTAGCAGAGCAATTACAGGTGAACTCCCAGTGCTCTAAGAATCAGAAAAGCAACTATTAAAAGAGAATGAACACGATACGCAATTACTGACAACATCAACAACAAAAGACGTGGAAAAATCTAGAAACATTTCCAAACAAACCCACAGCAGGAAAGATATCACTCAATGCGACATGTCTCGATTTCCAAAATGCTGGAAGTTAAATGGTGGCATCTACTATACGCAGTACACTAAATAAAGATATGAAATTATTAATCAGAGTGAAAACCTGCACAAATTGAAAAAAATCCATGTAGTGCTACTGCTAAACACATGTAAACAGAAATTTAAGGCTGAATAAAAAAACATTTATTTATGAAATCTAGATCATTTCCCCCCCCATTTTTCACAGTTTATCCAATAATCTTAAATATCTGCCTAGTCTCAATAGAATGAACTTTGAATCCAAATTTCCTCATGCCACCAGTGTGTAATGTTTTGGGGGATGGCAAGATGTCTGCACAGGGTTTTTTGTTGTTTGCTGGTGGTTTTTTAAGGATTAAAGTATCTACAAAGTGTAAGAGACATTCTTTCATGTCAGTTAGACTTTGATTTTGAGGACAGACTTCTGAGATCTTCCTGCTGTCTGTCCGTTCTTATTGCCCCCTATCGAATTGATAGAGGCCTAACTTTGTAAATAGAAGGGATGGATACTCCTTGCTGTGAACTATTGGACAATTTTGCTGTAATACAACGTATGAAGTTTTCTTGTTTTCCTTCATAGCATAAAAAAGAAAATGCAAGTCATCAAGGAGTTGAAAAACTTCATCTGATGAAATTACAAACCTCTCTTCAAAATCTGAAATCAGCAAAATGAGGAAAGAACAAAGTAAGGAGACAGAGACAGTAATTACCAGATGAATAATAATTTAAATAGAATCAAGATTGCTTGAAGCAAACATGAATACATTGGTCACAACAGGTCCATTAGGGCAGATTCATTCATTATTAAAGTTAATGAATGCATGTTCTTTTCAGGAAAACCTGGGAGAAAAGCTCAATGCTGACAATGAAAAATTTGATATGGGAGTGAATGGAACTGAAGGGATAGGAGTAAAGTGAAACTGGTTTATGAGCATGAAGACAGCTATAGCTCAGACCCAGCATCTGGCCTAACTATAACCAGGCCCTTAGTCCCAGGGAAGTACAGTTGGTCCCAGACCTACTTAGCAATTGACACTCACCTGATTCACAATACCCAGCAGGACAGAAGTGCTTAATTTTCTAGTGAGCCATTCACCTCACAGGTATTTTAGGTGATTGATTCCTGTACAGAGCAGGCACGCAGGCTCTGTCCACCATTTCACCCTGGTGACTCATTCTGGAACATCCAGTTGTGTCATTTGGCACCATAAAACTCCTGCCTTGAATGGGAGGAAGAATTAAACTGAAACAGTCAATGAATTAGTGACAAAATAAGTCTCAGGGCACACAGGATTTCCAAAAAGTAGCTTTGCTGAAATTGTTTTCCCTTCTCCTCTCAGTACAGATTTTACTGTGAGTGCATAGAGACATACACACGAAGCATATGCAGGCAGCTTATACATACAGTGTTTATTTCAGGCCTTTTGGAACATGAAGTTAAGGGAAAGTAAAAACAGAAATTCCAGAAGTCTCAGATTACACAGTATCTTGTACTGTCTGTGCCTCAGTTTCACCATCAGGAAATTAAAAACCCATAACCTTTTATCAACCTTGCAGAACAGCAAATAAATCCATTAACAATTCCAAGGTGAATAGATTATATGTGCACAAAGACCTAACTTCAGATGTACTGTCCTTATGTGGTGACTGTTAGGCTTACTGATGTCAGCACAGAAAAAGGCCAGCACTGGCGTTTTCAGAGCAGATACAGCTAAGGGAAGTAAATCTAAATCAACACAGCTACTTGCTCTCACACACCGGAGTGATACTGGTGTACCACTGGTGTCACTATTGGGCAAAAAGTTTATTGAGTTGTTTTTTAATCTCCAATGTATTAATAGCAATATGACGTTCTTTGTTTTAAATTTGGTTTGGCTTTTTTTGTTTGCTTTACACAGGAGAAAAACCCAACACCAAGCAACCAATGGGTTTATCTCAGCTAGCTAAAACACCAGAATTGCTAATCCCCACACCTGCTTTAAAGTTTTAGAAAACAAATGTTTGGTGAAGCTATAAGGAAAGAAAAGAAAAACAAAGCCAAAAGGGCCACAAATCCTGTTCAGCCAGGTAGCTTTAGCTTTTAAGGGTCTAAATCTAGGGCAGTATGCCTTAGTAGCAGGTGAAATCCAAAGAAAAAGTTCAGCTTGAACATTGTAAAAAACAGCAGGAAAAGAAGCCTTATTTTACTTCTAAACTGAGTGCATTTCTTTGAGAAACAACAGACATGGAAACTTCAAAGCCTTCCTACTTCATTTTCAGAACACAGCCAAACTTTAAAGTCTCATTCAGAGACAAGAAAGGTACAGAGCAGCATAGGGTGGCAAAACACCCTGTTTTGTCTCCCATATGGCAACTGAATTGGCCTGCAATTTGCCAAGGGATGTTTTAAGGCAGTCCCACAACAGCCATAGCTGCTTCTATCTCCATTTGGGGAGAAAAATACATAAAAAGACTCCTTAGCTTATTTGCAAACCCTTTTACTTTTCTTCATTTTAATACAACACTTACATATTGCCCCAACTCCTTGGATCAGCATTCTTAAATCTAAACAAGATGTTGTGGTGTGCCCTGGTGGCCCCAACCAGCTGCTCACAGCTATGTCCTCTCCCTTGTGCCTTCCTAGATACTCACTGGGGGGAAGGGGCTGAGTGAGAGAGTCTTGACACTGTTAAAGCATTGGTCAGCACTAAGTGAAGCACTGGTGTGCAATCAGTACTGTTTGGGTCAAAAATCCAAAATAAAGCACCGTATTGACTGCTATGAAGAAAAATAGCCCAGAACAGATATCTTGTACCACCACCACTCTTGAGGAAGTAGGAAATGCAGAAACTTCAGCATAGTCTCAGCCAGGAGTCATACAGGCAGGTACGGAAGAAAATTTGCTAGGAAAACAGCATGCTAGAAATTGATCATGTATGGACTCCTGCAGAATGTAAGCTCAAGGGAAGGTGAAGATCTTTCTAACTTATTGCATCTTAATTCACCCTAATATAAACAAGGTTGCTTATAAGAGAAGCTCAAGGAAATAGACACTGAACAGGATAGGCTCTCCTGCTGATTATTTTCAACAGCAATGACTCTGGAGTATCATGGAGAAAAACTGTGTTCAGGCACATGGAGGCAAGTGCATGCTGGGCAGCAGATACAGAACAGAATAGGCCAGAAGACATGAAAGAATGGAAAAAAACAACTTACAACAAATATGTTATTTCTGTGTAACATCTGGTTTGGAAGAATAGAAATCAATCATTCCAATTCCCTTTCTGCAGTTCCCGGTTTTCTTTAATTCTATCAGTATCCTGCTTGATCTAATTGAAATTTCAAACCTGCAAAGACAACTGAATGCTACATCCAACAGGTTTTAGTGTTCATCGCTATCAGTGTCATAAAACAACTCTGATACTTTGCAGGGCCGTAGTATCTCCAGGTACAAATATTTGCATATGTTAAACCACAAAGGTGTTGTGCCAGCACTCAAGTATGTATTACTACAAGCTAAAGTAAGATTTACAAAGTTATGAGTTGTGGCACATATGACAGCTAAATACCGGTTAAAATATTCATTATACAAAGGTAAACCAAGCAAGCTGTCATTACAGTAATCTCAGAATATATATCCATCTCCGTGTGGAAAAGCATAACAGATCCTCACAAACATCTGCACAAGTCTCATCAAAGACAATATATACAAATTTCTTAATGACACTGCAAACTCTTTTCAGCTGTCTGAATGGCAGGGGCTGGAAGCTGCTGGTGTACACCTTTCTGGCTACATGACAGTCTGAGGCTGTAGGAAGATTGGTTCCTCAGAATCGGGGAGCTCTAAACACATCTGTCCTAAGCAAATACATTGCCTCGGTGAGGCTTTCTCAGAAGTTCTTGAGGGAACATAGTCAAGGTCTGGAAATTCAGCAGAGGTTTCTTCCACCCCCTCACACGCCTGTCAGGAAGATTCCATTTGGGCACTTTACCCACCTTGCCGTGGATCTTCAAGACCCAAAGAAGAAGGTTCTTGAAAAATCTGAAATAGAATCAGGGTTTGAATTATAAAACCCTCTGAGTAAAGATCCAGAAATATCTGCACACTGCCACACATCTCTGTAGCACTGCTGGAATGGTAAGAAAACCAGTGCTCAGAGGAGGAAAATATAAGCTCTCTCTTTAAAGCAGGTGATCTTCTGCTCTCAACAAGATAAGATAGGGATACAGGTTTTAAAAAACAAACAAACGCCCAGTAAATGTCACCATGATATTTACTGAAGAGTTGTGTAAATATTATTTATCGTGCCAAATGCACTTCCAAAGCAGATGCCTTCTATGATCTGGTTACTCAGCCACATCAAAAGAAGATAGTTACAGTTTCAACCTCCCAGGCAGCATTACCATTTACAGGTCTTCATAAGGCCAGTTCATCCCAACACCAGAAGAGCGACTCAGCTTGTTTATGATGCCCTTCAGCCTTAATTTGGCTATACAAATACATTTATCCATGACAAGGTTAGGAACTAGCCCTTGCATGAGATGTCCCAACCTACAGCTTCGGGCACAGACCTTTTAAATTGTTTGTCACCCTAGAATCTCATATCAGAGCCACGCAGGTTCACTCAGCCCCTGTGATTGCCATCTCTGCCACTAAGGCAATTCTCAGAGAGTTCAGGTTTCGGTTCAAGCCTCAGAAGTTTTGGTATCCAATGTAGAAACTTGCCAACACAACCTGAAACTTCAAAGAAATGTAATTTATCTGATAAAGATATGCCAGACAACCACCAGATTCATTTCAATGCAAGTGATTCTTGTAGACAAAACCCCTTATTTACATGTTCTATGTATTCTATTTGTATGCTCAGAGCTTAGGACTAAAACTGTCAGGCAGTGTAGCTCTTAGGACAGGGATTTGTGCAACTGGTATATTTTTTACAGGGCCCTGACAGATGCTAGGGAAAAGCACTTCTCAGCAGAAAATCCTATTACTTCAGGGAAATCTTCTGGGGAAACACTTGGAAAGGTACACAAGAACTACAACTTTCCTTCAGTAAAGCCTAAACAAAATACCATGATCTGAGCCAAACTGATGCTAAATGAAAGATCAGACAGCACTATCAATAACAGGAAGAAGCTCATTTGTACACAAGTTACTAAGGAACTTCAAGACATGTTTCATTCTCAAGATTCTGAATCAAACTGCACACCACTCAATAATCCTTTAATCTGAATAGAAGTCCTCATGGCTGGTGTCAGCATGAAGGCAGGCACCATTATATCTCTAGAGAGCACGAGTGCACAAGAAAGTTGTTGTTTTGTTGTCTTTACCACAGCAACAGAACTGCTTTGATGTACAATTTTGAGAGACAGTGGAGAAGCTGTCAGGCCTTGCCTGTTCTCCTTCCTGAGGGTGACCTCTGTGACTTATTGCCAAAGATCAGAGGGGTGTTTTTTTTTTGTCTCTTTTCCCTCTGCTCTCAACAATAGCAACCCCTGCACTGTACAACAAAGTCCCAATGCAGCAAAGTGTAGCATTATCTCACTAACTGTATGCAATGTGGGCTCCAAAGATTCTTTCAGTCTTAGGATCCTTTCAAGCTTTTTATTAGTTACTTTACAGATGCATCCTCTTTATCTTGATATTATTCCCTTCAGCTTTCTCTAGCCTGTTAGCTTAAGACTACAGTTTCCAAAACATATATTATATCCTGGCTCCAGACGCTTGACTCTGTTTGGAGTCCAAAACTACACAGCTGTGTAAGCTTCACATATCAGACTTCTCACTTGCACCAGGACTGAGCTGCTATTGCTGTTGTGGAGGACAAAAGGAAAGAAAAAGGGAATTAATGTTATTTTTACAGGGAGTTCGGCAGAGTTCTGTTTTTAAAAGTTTGCTGATGTTTCTTTTTGTTATTGTTCTTGTTTTCTTGTTTGGCTTTTGTGGGTTTGGGTTGTTTTTTTTTGGGGGGGTGTTGTTTTTGTTGTTTGTTTTTTGTGGTGGTGGGGTTTCAGATATGCAGAGGTATTAAGTATCAATTAGCAATCTCAATTAGCAGAGAACAGACTATTAACAGACTATTAGGATGGATGCACGCCTGAGCCTGCAACTGCAACTATGAGGCAGCTGAAGAACTAGGTGGGATCAAGGCTAAAAAATGGCTTTGTCTTTTGGATATAAATGGCAAGATAAAAGAATTTGGAGGATGTTTAAAGCAGCCACAGAAATCCTGTAGATCTACTGCTAGCTGCTTTCACAAAACACTGATTTGAATACTTTTGCTAGGGCTGAACACATTCCCCTCAGCATGCCACAGGCTAAGGCTAAGATCAGCTACAACAAAAGCAGGTTGAGTAGAGATACAAATACACTACCCAGCATAAAGATTTGTAACAAGAAGCTTTACTAAAGAAAGATCGTCTATTACAAAGTATCTCTTCATTCAACAGGTTAAGAAAATACCAGAACAGTCCAGTTCACTCATGCTTTCAGAGAGCGGATAAAATGAAAGCATTATATGCTTTTATCAAAGTAATCCAGACATGGTAGCAATGCTGATACTCCTCACTGCACTGTTTCCAAAGTGGATCAACTATGAATACAACAAAGTCATCCAGAACTAAGCAATTCTCCACAGGAACTTTCAGATAGGATCAGGTCTATCAGCTGTAGGTAACCAGATGTGGTCTGAAGCAGCAGATTCCCAGCAGCGGTTAAGAGAAAAATACCAGTATTTGTCACAAATAAAAATATTGTTTGTCTTACAAGATGCCTACCTTCAGTACTGGGGATGCCTTCAAGCTCTTCCTGAACTTCACTGACTTAATAAGCTAATGATAATTAAGAATTATGATAAATGGTTTCTGTTCAGTCACATCAATGACAATAACCAAAGATGGAGAAGAGGTAATTAAACAAAGAAGAAAAATGTTCCATTTACCTAGCAAGATGAAGGTAATGGCCTGCAAATGAGGTAATGACCTTAATTGTGCCAGGGGAAATTCAGGTTAGATATTAGGAAAGAAATTCTTAGAAGCATCAGAACAGGCTGTCCATGGAGGCAGTAAAGTCACCATCCCTGGAGTTGTTCAGGAAACACGTGAATGTGGCACTGAAGGATGTGGTCAGTGGGCACAGTGGGGATGGGCTGATGGTTGGACTAGATGGTCATGGTGCTCTTTGCCAACCTTGGTGATTCAATGACTCTAAGTGTTCTACTGGTAAGATTTCAGCACTATTGAGCACAGGTCTGATCTTCTGGATGAAACACTTGAGCTTTATTCTCAGCCTATCACTATAACTTTCATGTTTCTGGATGGCAGAAACATTGCTGAGAAGTCTTACACATCTATCAGAGAAAATGTTAACCTTTATATTATCTGAATCCAGTTAGGCTTGAAATCTGAGAAAGACCACAAATGAGGCAGAAAGACAACTTTTAAACTGTCCTTCATATTTCCCTATAACCATTTTCAAAACTGAAATCTTATTCCTCTTGACACTGATCGTGACACAATAATAAAGCAATATCTTTCTCTAGCAGTTTATTGCTCTCTCACTAATGAGTCTGACAGCAGCAAAGCTTCAACAGTGCCTGACCACATTCAAAAACTATACCAAACCTTGAACTAATAATCAACTGTTTCATTTAATGAGGTTCAATACAAATTAGACACCTCAACTTTCATAAAATATTTTATGGAAGTCCTTTTCCTCTGCCACCTCTCAGTACATAATCACTTAGGAGTAGACACCAGAAGGTTTTACCAGGAATAAAGTATTACAAGAATTCTTGTAAATTCTTGATGAAGAATTGAGAACCAGAGCGTACCTCCTGCGTGGCCTGTCAACACATACCCAGAAACCTACGTAGGAAGCAGCTGACAGGAGGCATTGCTTTGTACATGAAAGATTCATTAAAATTACTGGGCTTCCTAGTCAAACATTGCTTTCTATCACAGTAAAATGCTTTTGAAAACATGGGAAGCAGATACTGGATATATCTTACATAATTATACTGACCATCAGATACTTTTATTAAATTTTATTAAATTTATTTTCTACTAAATGAACTCTACCAAAAAATCTTAGGTGTTTTTAAAACAGCTGAAATAGATTAAGTTAAATTTCTCCTCATATTGATTTCAATGCTGATAAGGATGTAGTCAGCTTACATGAAAGATCTGAAGAGAATAAAGCCAACCTTCACAAAGATACTTGACTACATGCAACTTTATTATAGGTAAGGTTGAGTTTAGCTAATATCTGAGCCTTCCTGTTGCTTGTAATCACCAAATTCCAACTACTTGGCTTGAAACATTTTTCCTCCTCTCAAATGGAATGATTTGAGAAAGCTACAACCTCATTGTTTCATCCATTTCTGAAAACAGAACAGAGCATTGAAAAATGCTGCTCTGTGCTAGTTAAAATCCAAGGTGAGATAGGAGTGCAAATTCCTGCTTTTCTTTATCACATTGGAAACAGGCAGCAAGATGTGAAGCTGTATTTTTGTTGCACTGAGCACTACTGATAAAGCCTCATCTGAAATATCACCAGCAGTCTGGGGAAGGCACTTCAGGAGTGATAAAATCTAGCCAAAGAATATCCAGTTGAGAGAAATGAAAATGAGAGTTAAAACACAGCACTTGCAAAAAAGCAGACTGGACAGATAAGCACCATACAGCCCTAAAAGACTGAGGGAAGAGAGAATTCTCTATGTCCAAGATAGTCTTTTTTTGCTGTTATCAAAAATATGCTCTCAATGTTAGCTTAACCCTTGTCCTATCCATTACTGCAAGAAGAGTGAATCAGGTACAATACTTGACTTTTAAAAACAAACAAAACAAAAAAACCCACCCAGATAAACACTGTAATAAATTGCCTATGCTGACTGAAGGATCTGGAGAACAAACATCTCCATGGCTGATAAGGCTCAGTCGGTGCTACCACACAGCATAATACAGAACAGATATTCTCTCATCTTCCTCCAGCTCTATGATTATTTATCTGCATGTTGTTCTCTTAGATTCTAGATGCATCTCCACATAGTTTGTACTTTTGCAAGTCAGACTGCGGGTTTCATGATTTTCTAAATGCCTAAAATGCACACCTATCATAGATCACCTATCATAGGTGCACACTAAAATGCACACAGAACAACTAATCATGTCTCAAAAGCACGCTGTAACTGAAAGGCTTTGTATGGCATGGTGAACACAGCTGAACATCCCAGTAGTTGGCCCGGAACAGTTTCTAAACAACCTTATTGCTACGTACACTCTGCTTGCTTGCTATAGCAATGAACATTTATTATATTCCCAGTCCATCCCTATATTAGATACCTGTTGTTCATAGGCGAATGCAATACTCCACAGGGGAGCAACGCTACAATAAATGCAATTACAGATTACATTGAACAGTTATACACACTTACAGGTCAAGTAAGGTTGCAGAGCCACTTTTCATATGGCAATACCTGACAAAGTTTTGGCCACATGACCTCAACAGCACTCTTTGACCACACTGTCGCTGCATATTTGCAATATAGACTGTTGTTACCATGCAGCAAGCTCGCTGTTTCTACCTGCAAATTATTAATTTCAGGTGAAAAAGACAGAAATTCATCTGCCTCCTGACTATGGGATTATTTACCTGGAGGGTAATCTGGCCTCTCTCGTGGCCTGTCTTTACTGCAAAGCACAGGTGATACCCAGAAAATCATCTTAGCAGCCCTCAGTGGTTTGTAGGATTCTGCAAGATTATGTACAGTGCTTCCCATTTGAGTTAACTTACTGATTTCTCTCCCTTCTCCATAGGGGGATTTGAAAGAACAACTTTCTAAGAGTGCTACAGCTACGCTTCCCTGTTTTGTGGATGCTGTTTACTTACGAGAGATTAAATGTCTGCCTCAGAAACCAGATGCAACTCGCAAAGAAGAGCTGGGGCTACAGATTTTCCTGGTATGTAAGTGATGCATCTCAGCATTTCTTTATGTAGGAATTCACAAAGCCTTGCAAACAGAAGAGGGAAGCAGGGGAGAAAAGCACAAAATGAAGGAATGTTCAAGGAGAGAGAAATTACGCATGAAGGGAGGACACCAACAAAGGAGTTAGTTATGGTGGAGAACCACAGAAGTAGTTGGGTGGAACTAAAAATAGGCCAAGGGTTAAACTGAAACCAGTTTCCAGTGATATCCACATAAAAGCAAAGACAAAAAAGCACACAAGCTCAAGACATGCTATTGCCCCTGAGGTAGCATTACAGAGTCACACTTAGACCATACTTTGCCAAAAAAGGGCTCTAGTACAATTTTCCGTGCTAGATTCCTCTTGAACGGGCATCTTAAAGCTGTAAATATAGGAAATAATACATTTAGTTCTCTATTTGACAGCTCCCACTGGACAAAGCAAGCTATAACTGCAAGTCCTTAGCACTGTAGAATTTATTTTTAATCATGTATTTGAGTTACTATTTGCAATTTATTAAGAGCAAGAATTAGTAGTTTCTAATGGCAGGAGCAGCCACTCTGCTTGTCTTGCAGTCTACAGAATACAGACCATGTTGCCACATATGGCAGCAATTCTCTCCGGTTATATCAAAGCTGAGAGCAGGTGCCACCAGCTATGGAGCCATTACATAGTTTCAACAGCACTGATAAACATAAACTACAGAACATGGAGATTAATTATCACCTAATGTTAACCATACAGGACTTCCAGTTCCAAATATTTCAGACTCCAACCTAAGGGTTTCCAACTCTTGACACGAGCATTAAGATTCTAAGTATCAGGCTTCCATCTAGCGTAGATTTATTAATATTATGCTGTCTAGATAAAAATGAACACAAACTAACTGAGAAAGCAAAAACAAGCACATTGCTAATTCCACTGTGGGAGCACACAAACTTGTATTCATTTTGTTCCTGTGGAGGGCTACACAAGGAAGAGCACTTGAGAAGACAGTTGCATATGATTAAAGGATAAGGTAAAACAAAAGAGTACTCACAGTCTTATTATCCCAGTGATATTTTCTGAAAGCATTAAATTGAACTTACTGCAGGATTTGTCCAGAAAATTCAGTGGAACCTCACAGGAACACAACTAAAACTTCTGTTCATTGCAAAACAAGCAAACATAAAGCCAAACAAACCAACCATCCACAAAGCTCACGAAGCATAACATTGCAACAGTTCATACATTGCTTTGATGATACATAATCCCCAACTCCTCAGACTGCATTCACTCATTTGTCCCATTAAGTTTACAGTAAGCAATTTGAAAAGATGATCTGAACTGACAGCAACTACATTGCATAAATTGATGATGCTGTACTTCAGAGCATAACATGTACGCATCTGAAAAGCATATGCAGAAGACAGAGGCTCCCTTAGCTCAACACTCAGTAGCTGTATGAATGCCCAGTGGCAGCTTTGTTCTATTTACTGTATTAATAAATACAAACATTGGGACAGAATTATTACCTGTGGATGTGGTAAAGAAACTGCTGCTTTTGAAAATCACGTGGCCCTGTTTAACCATTGAGGCAGTACTGAATGGCTGAAGGGTATACTCATATTGACTCTTGCATCTCGCTAAATTATCCATGTGCCTTCATTGCCCACCATTTTGCTAGAAGTATCTGTATGGCCATACTACTAATAATCATCACCATCATTCTACTCTTAGGCACAGCTCCTTTCACCACATGATGTCATACTTAAATACAACCAACTTTATCACACTGGCTTTGCTTCTGTCTGAAATATTCACATATCTAGGCACCCATTAAAAAAAAAAATCAGAATCCTTTCACTTCTGGATACTTCTAGTGGTAACAGTGGAATATGGCTGGTCCTGGTGCAATAGTTTATATTTGATAGCATGTGTTAGATTTTAAATAAATAAATCAGAAACTACAAAATGAAACTAGAATGTAACACGAACATCAGGAAAAACACTGCAAGAATCACATTCAGTGGTAGAAATACCTTCTAAGAGCTGTATGGGAATTATCCATCTCTTGGCCTCTTTCATAACAGGCTAGATAAGCTCCAGAGAAGCCATTATAAGAGGGCAGAGGAATCCTGCATCAGGCCATGAGAGTGGGCTGATGTGATCTGGCCATACCAACCTTTTCTATTGTTCACGGAAGCGGTACCTTGATGATCCCATAAAGGCAAGGTTACTGATGTAAGCGTATTGTTGGCACAGCAATTAACGCATAGATAGCTCTGACATTTCTTATCAAGTACAAGTTTCTGACAGGCTGCAACATTTGGCAAATGAACCCTCCTTGATCAGAAGGTAATTTATTGCACGCTGGAGTTCAGTAGCTGTGATCACTGAAAACAACAGCTGACACTACAATTTGGGGAAATAACAGAAACAGCACCATGTTTAAAATTATGGATGAAAATTACACTCTGAAGTAAACATTTGCAAGCAGGCTTTTGTTGTTTGACTTTAGTAAGTGTACAAATGCCAATGCCTGATCCCAACTGAGAGACCAACACCCATCCTCAACAACCACAATACAGAGATGGACAACCTCCTAACCCCACATGCAGCTCACTGCTCGGGTAGACTGAGTTTTTAAGATGTTAAGTAAGAATTCTTCTGCTGAGTCAGGCTTAGACTCTACAGTGCAACCCAGCACAGATTTTAATTAGCTCATTTGGGCAGTGCTAGCAACGCACATGTGACAGCATGGACTGCAAAGGTAATACAAGAAGCTGAATAAACCCTTACCGAACTAGCCCAGGACAGCTGCAACTGATTTAACACCAACTTTGCAGCATAAGCACATTTGCAGAAGCCTGTTTGGAGATGCACTCATTAACTCAAAGCCTCAGCCTAGATTGACTTTCAGCTGCCACATAAAATAGAAGAAGCCACCAGTGAGTAAGAGATACTTCATAGCTTTAAAAAATAAAAAAAGTCTCAACAGATGCTTGTGGAGATAACTTGCTAGAACACCACTGAGCTGCTTCCCACACACACACCCCATCTGGTATTGAGGGTATCCCCACATCTAACACAGCTGACTTCAGAGGCCCAGTTAGCACTATGCAAGTGAAAACCATTGTGTTGCCATTAAGCGCACAGCAGTAGCTGATTCAAGCTTATCTGCTGTGAGGAAAAAATAAACTTGCATAAATGTTTCTACAGAGCTTTACACCTCCCAGACACACAAAAGCTTTGAAGATAGAAACCCTTATAAAAGCATCCAGAAGACAGTAAACTTTTCTAACTATGGTTTTCAGATAACACAACTAACCGGTCCTGTGGCCTCACAATAAATTTACCAGGAGACAAAAATGCACTTCCTACTGACTCTTGTTAAATCTTTAAACAAATATCTTTTTAATCTCCTCTTGAAAGAAACTCACTCATTTTTAATATTGCACCAACTAAAACATGTATAACCAAAGGCAAAACGTGTTCAACAGGACCAACGCAATAACGGTGCAGGAGACAGACAAGCCGAGAGCACAGTCCAGAAGCTATTAGTCAGCCTGAAGGTTTGGCATAAGCAATCCTGTTTTATATGGACAGCCTAGAATTTAATAAAAGCAAAGCAAGTAGCATTTTTATTTATAATTTAACTTTCTGAATATCTCCACAAAAGCAGACACAAAAAACACTTGAAAACTTCTTCCCACTTGCCCCTGTTAAGACAAGAATGAAAAATAAACAGTGAAATGACTGAGAAGAATTAAAAAATCCTAGAGCATGACATTACCAAAAATATCTGTAGACACTGGAGCGCTTTGCAGAGAGGACTCCCACTGCTATTACACAGTTGATGGCAGACACAATCAATAGATGGGTCTCTAAAAAGCTGGATGTCTGTTGGATCTAGCTTACAAGTCAAAAGAACAAGGGCTTTTTTTTAATCCCTATGACATTAGCCCACCAGGCCTTTATTATAAACAAAACTGTCTTGAGTATTCTTAGCAATTTAACTAACACGAGGGGAAAATAAGGTCCAATTGCTCTTGCTACCAGAGTGTGAAGGGCAAAACTGGAATGAAGAGCTAAGGTAAACATTCAAAAGGAGCAAATACAAAATTTTTATCATCTTGTTTTATTCATCCAACCATTCCTATCATCCTACATATCCTGACACATCTCAGTAGCAGCCTCTATCACTGTCACCACTTGCAGCACTAACATAAAGCTAAGTAGGCAGCCACACTCAATTTTGCCTGTGTCTGAAGTTAGTGTTGGGCATAGGCAGAAGGAAAAGTACTGACAGAACTACTATATTAATGAAATAAATTAAGGAAAGAGGGCAGGGGAAGAAGAAAGAACAGCAAGTAGAAAAAACAGTCACGAAACTCTGAGCCTTACCTTTTGGAATAATTAAGCTGTAAATTTGTTGTTCACGCTCAGGCTCCAATAAAGTTGGTATCAAACTTCCAGCTGAGCCTAAAGAGAGGCAAGAATTCCAGTTCTCTTATGACTTCCTCCATGCACCTTTCTTCCTATCAAATATAAACCATCCCTTCTCTGGAACAGGTTGCCTAGAGAAACTGTGGATTCCCCATCACTGGAGGCACTCAAAGCCAGAATGGATGGGGCCCTGGGCAGCCTCATCCGGTTTGGGGCAGCTTTGCCCATGACAGTGGCTTGGAACTAGGTGATTTTTAAGGTCCCTTCCAACCCAAACCATTCTGCGATTCTACATCAAGGACAGATACAGCTGTCTTAGAAGACAATCCTAAGAATTCAAGGTCAGAACAATGCAACACAACCTAGGAAATGCCCATTCACCAGAAGTCACGCAGCAGCTCTGTCAGAAATAAAATTTCAGTGATTGCGTGCCTTCCCGTAACTCCAAGCAGCCACCAGACAGACATTTAAAACAAGCTTACGCACCATAGCAGCTGTGCAAAACAGCCACAACACATTAGGAAATTTTTAGCGTTTAAAAGAGAAACAAGAATTCAGAAAGAGCACTCCTTCCACTTCAGTACATTAACATGCAGTTGTCTCAGGAGAGACAGAGTACCTACCTCAAGGCACTCACTGGATCAAGGGAAAGTAGCTATCTGAAAAACATAAAAATAGAAAAGAAGCATCTTACTTCAAATACTGCCCAGCACTTGGCTAAGTTACAGCTGCTACGTGATCAGCTTGGCACAGATTAACAGTCCTTTCAAAGTGTTAAATTTAGCATGCTAGCATCACTCATGCTTATCCATTACTTGAAATGAAGGCAGAGAAACACAAATGAGTTCAACATGAGAAGCATATTAGGCAACATGAGATCCATGTGAGACAGAAGGTAGGCTCTTGTTTTCATTTGTTTCATGGATAGTTGGTCAGCTGCTTGGAGAACATGTTTTATTCCTTACATCTGTGGCCTGAGTGTACCACTCCACACACCCCTACCTATAACAGCCAAACAATGTAGCTTGGATCTGTGAGATGGCTGTTGTCACAGGACATGTGCTATGTTAGTCAGGTTTGGGTTTTTGGATGATGTTGGGTGGTTTTTTTTTTTCCTTCCATTTTCTGATATTGTTCTGAGAGTATTTCCAGCTTTGTCTTTCCAGGGTCCATATAGGACCATCATGCAATTAAAAAAATTATTGCTTCTGTTTTATATGTTTTCTTCAATAGCTTCCTTTTACATTATGCTGTTCTACTTTTTAATTCATATTCCTAAGCAGGGCATGTTTCCTACTTAAGTAAATGCATATTCTAATTTGAACTGAAAACATCATTTACCAATGAAAACAGTACCATTAAGTCAGTGTTCTCACAGGGCACAGTGGAGAAGATAAATAAAAGAAACTCCAAGAACAGACCGGTTTTTCTCAGTAAAAGGCACTTTAAAAGCTCACCAAACAGCAGAATAAATCTAAGATCACACAGTTAGAATTTGTTTTCGGTCCTAATGCACCAGGAGAATTGCTCAAATGTTTCTGAGGCCTCATACAACATTAGCTTCTTCAGAAAAAGATATGAAAGCAAGCTAAGATCTTGTGAACCAAATCTCTGTGGTTTTGTACTGCTCACAAGGGCAAAGTCCCATACTTGCAGGCAATTAGCAGCAGTTTTATTTCTTGTGAATACAAGCAAGGCGAGTGTGTTCAAGGAATGGTACATAGCACCTCTGTGCAGTGACCAGCTCCCTCCTTTCCTAGATGAAGCTGCATAAAACAGTGGAGATTGAGATGTACATTCTGATTTGCCATGGTTTTTATATTCTAGGTATACATTTACATGTCTGCAAAGAGGCTGTAAAAACCTTCTGGAGCAGTATAATTACTTTACAAAAACTCCATGGAAAGGCAGTTGGCTATCATCTGGGAATAAGAAATTTGGCTGTTTATGCCTCAGCATTTGTTGTAGACCCTGTCACATGCTGCCCAGTGGAAGATCTAGGGAATTTTTGCACCAGAGAAATAACACGAACAGCTCAGAGTTTTCTAAGTCAGACAACTGCATAATACTCCCCTCTAAGGCACTGGGCAGACAGCTGGCTGCCTCTTCCTTGCACCTCAAGGCAGTGTGAAGGTAGAATAGCGTACGTTATCACCTCCTTGATATTGAAACAGCCATGCTGTCTTCTCAGAGTGGAAAATCTCCATTTGCAGCGCTTGAAAGAACTCGGTGGGACCTACTGCAGTGCCAGAGAGCATGAGGAACTGCTATAGTTCCCAAACAGCTGCCTTCCACAGGTGTAGGAAATTACCAAGCCTGTTATACAGCAGCTGCCACTGATTTAGGTCACAGGATTTTTCCCCCCACTGTGTGTTACGGTCTGTGAGCCTCACTGAGTCCCAGACACACTGTAAGATGTAAATCCCTGCTTTTTATCGTACTTTGACTCTGAAAGCAGCAGCTGTTCTTTTATTTATAGTCAAGTCCAGACTCAGTAAGGTCACCCATTTCTTGCCTGTTTGATGTGAAGACTGTACACTCCCCATTACTGCTGACCTCAGCAGGACTGCAGCTCTTCAGGTGAGGCTCTGTTCAGCTGGGAATCATTTTGCAACTCTTCAGTACAACTCTCAGGTTTCTTAAAACTGCATCCCATTGCTTATTTTTTCTCCTGTATGTCTGAAAGCACACTTCACACTTCTGTATCTCTCACCTAAGAGCTATGAATAAAACAGTATTATGAACGTATGACTTAGTTTCACCTGTGACAGAGGTCAAAAGCCTCCCCAGGGGACTAGTCCAATTAGCAGGTACCTATAAAGTGTCTTACTGCTAACGTTTTGAGACACTTTTCAGGTTAGTCTGAAAAATAGTCATGAGGCAATATCATCAAATAGCATCTTACTGTATTGTTGAAACACAGCAATGTTTCAGAATGCTGACATGTATTCCTCCTTATTGCAGATTTTGTTCCACTGGTGAGTGACAGCTCTGAGAATCACATAAAAACTCATGAAGTAGTTAGAACAAGTGTTTGCATTAGAAAGACCGAGAGTTTAAACATAAGCTTTCAAGCAGGGCATCCTTGAGTTGACGGGCACTGCAGACTGGCTATTTCTAATAACAATGTACCACACCTGTGTTACATTACTGCTGTCCTTACCCCCAGCAGCGAGTTCTCAGAAGACACTGCTCTGTGTACATGACGGGATACAAAGCAAAATGTCCCTTCACTGGTCAGAAAAATTCTCAGTATCAAGGGTATATATTTTTTTGTATGTATGAACATGTACAGGGCAGGCAGTGCAGCTCTGAACCAGCTCCTGTAGCACATCCCTTTCCAAACACTTAGCAGCTAAGATCTCTGCAGAAAAACAAAAACCATCACATGTTCTTAAGTAATAAGATACGGTGTTAAGACAACCAATAGGATAAGTTTCTTAAAATTAAGAATGGGTTCTGAATCTCTGCCTTCACTTTGATATGAAAAGTTTTATGCTGCCACTGGAAATTGTGAGCTTGCCTGGAAATTATGGCAGAGCTACCGTCTGTAAGAAACACTCAGATATATCAGCAGTCAGAATCTTCATCAGCCTCAGCCTCTAGGCTTTGTGCATTAGGGTTTTGTTCATAATCCCCAGATCGTGTAAGGTGAAGATTTACATTAGTTGGTATAGGTGCACAAACAGGCTGTAAAATGCCCCTGAGAAGCAAAGTAATCCCAGACAGACTTCCTTGCAGCCACAGCTTTCTTGGTTATCTCTGTGTTGTAGGATTTTCCAGGCAAAAATGTTCCCACATACTTGCTGGACCTAGGCTCTTTTCTGTCTTCTGCTAAATGCTGACTCCTCTGTATGCATAGGTTTTCCATAGAAACCAGTGCTGCCCCTGGCTGACTGCTCCCCAACACTTATGTCAACTTCCTGCCTCCTGCTGTATCTCTGCTCACAGCTGAGAGCTTTGATTACAGGAAACCAACCTCTTTGCAGTACTGTTGCCTACAGTGGGCTGGTTACATGTAGGAAGTCACGCTTCTACATGTTAGTATCTCCATCCATAGTGCCTTACACTCAGCTAAGATTTTTTTTCCCCCATTGTAAGGGACCTGTTACATCAGGGCCTGAGCTTAACATCTGGTGGAGTGGCAGGCCCAGGGAGCACAGGTGCAAGCAATTTACCTGCACTTCCCACATGACCAGAAGGGGTCCACTCCCTCCTGGCCTCATTCAAGGGCCAGCCACTAAAGAAGGAATATCTCCTGAATAAAGGTTGCTTCCTGACAAGGAGCGTTCTGATGCCAGAGATCCTATGACCAGTTGGGCAAGATCACTTTTTCCTATATGTAATTATTGATGTTCCCTATGATGCTTAGCCTAGTATCACAAAGAATTTATCAGAAGTAATTTTGCTGCTTCCAAGAACCAACATCTGCATAAGGAATGTGAAGAGGCACAAGCTGAAATCTGTAGCATAGGAAACACTGATCTAGGTTTCATAACATGCTACTGCCTGTCCCTACCCATGTGCACCAGGGAAGCAGATGATATTTGCAGTCCTTAGTATCCCTGCTTTTTTAGTTAATCAGATTTCTGAAATACTTATTTACAAGTCAACAGTAATTCAAGTAATATGCAGTTGAAGGTAAACTGCTTTAATCATTCTGGGTATGTAACAACAAACAAAATGCACAGAATGCATTTATTTTTGTTTCAGGGGCTAGCACTCAGCACGGGTGAAATGTTGAAGTGTGACCCCTTTGCAAATATTGTTCTTAAAGAATTATATTGTGTACCTATATTTGACTGTGAAAAAGGAGACATTAATATGAGATTATTTCCTGTCTACTCACAACATCTCACATTGTAGAAAAACTCAATTCATCTTTGTTCAAGACATCCCTCTCCCCTTTCAGTTATCCTCAGAACTCCTCAGGAGGGAAATAACACTTCAGTTCTGTCTCTCTGACGTTCCTGATTTACATAACTCTAATGATATTTAAGTGCCTTTGGCTGTGCTTTCCTTTCTCTGTTTCTTTACTCCCAAACTCTCAAGGCAGATGAAGTAACAGTTGGCAGCATCCTGCTTGCTGCAGCATTGCCTGTGCTATTCTCTAGTCACGCCATTGTGGCGGCAGCTGGCTGAGTGGCTCTCTACTTCTCGTATGAATTCCAGTTTTCCTTTGAGAAACTACTTATGACTAAATGTCTTCCCCCAAGCAGGGAAAAGAGCTCATCCTTGGAGCTGAGCTATTTCTCCAGGATAAAGGGCTGAAGGAAAGGAGACAAGTTCAGCAGATCAGGCCAATTTTGATTCAAGACTAACTCCTACACTGGAATGAGCACAGACGAGTCCTACAAACCTTACATCTGCACCATTCACCCTGTATGAGGACACTGTGACATCACTCTGCCCAACAAGGCCAGGAAGAGATGAAGACAGCAAATCCTGATTAAAATAATAATAATAATAAAATTAAATTATATATATATATTTATAAGAAAACTAAATGGGAGCAGAGCAGGACAGACTTGAATATGGGGAATTTCTTATAGAACAGAGACAGGCAGGCATGGAGTTGCAGACAGAATGGAAGAAATCTCAGTAAATACATGTGATCTTCAGCTATGCTACTCTCCCTCATTCACTTAAGATAAGACATGGGGTGGCCACCATTTCCACCTACTCATCTTTGATTTGATCCTGCTTGGCACACTAGCTCTTTCCATTTTCTTTTCCCTCTGCACACAAAGGAATCTGAAGTACGAGAAATAGAAGTAACTGTTTTTCTTCACTGCTTCCTTGATAGTCCATCTGGAGAGGGAAAAAGGAGAAACAGGAGTGTTCTACGTCACTCCTGAAGATGTGTCAGCAATTGCACTTCTGCTTTTTGTCTTTACAAAAAAGCCTGGAGTCCTTACTGTGCACAAAGGCAGAAGACATGAATGACACCCTCTTCCCCACAAGCTGACAGTCTCTGAAGTGGTGGGCACCAAATGAATTACTGCTACCGATTTTCAAACTGTTTATAAAGTGCCACACAAAACACCCATAGAAGTATCTAAAACTGGTTTTAATCCATGCTTTCTCCTTTTCCTTTTGGCTCTGGTAGCCATGTGCCAACTTCTGCACTGATGCCTGGCACAGCATTAAGAGCTTTTGCTGTCCCTATGACGATACAGCACGTTTATCCTTCCCTGACTGCAATTCAAGCAAACTGCTTCAAGGAACATGAGAACCACTGAACTTTTTCTTCAGAGAAAGATATAAGGAGTGTAAGCTTGCAGTAGGCCTTGTTTGGATTTTCTCAAATAGGATAATATCACTAAAATAGAAAAGCCTTCAGAAACAGTTAAATTCACATGATGAACCTCTATCACTGGACATGCTGCATTTACTACTCTTACAAACACCCTCACCCCCTCCCCCCCTCTTTTTTTAAACCTGGATTCACCAAGAAGCAATCACTGTTTTGCCAAATCCATGCAATGTGCTCTGTGTTACATTCAAAATAAAAGTTCACTGTTCCTCGCTATCAACCAACCCGTGCAAAATGCCGACTTGAAACAGAACAAAAATGCTACCTTGTAACAGCAATCTTTCATGTAAAGACTAATGAAGACTAATGTATTCCTTTCATGGGTCACAGTATCACCTTCTGAAAAATCTGTGAGGACTGGTCTACTTTGTGCGATTACATTTAACCAATACAATTGTTTGAAAGGAACATCCATCTCTCTCAGAAGTTTAACTGGAACACGACCCCGCTGTGTATTCACTACATTGCCTTTTTGGCCATTGTAAATTTACCATTTGGTCTTGAATAGATCGCTGTGGACACATAGGGTGTTTTTCTTTCCATTTTCAAAGAAAGGAATCTGACACCAATGTACAATTGATACTAATAAAGGCTGAATAATCATGTAATCAACTCCATATTTTGGAGTGTTCTTAAAACTGACAAAGGTTCAATCACAGCTATCAAGAATCATGCTGTGTGTGTTGTAGAGGAGGGAATCATCCTTGGGACATATAAGACAGCATCCAAAGGATGTATCTATATATCCCAAATTTATTATGGGGCATGTAAATCTACACACCTCACTAGAAGGTCATTATCTGCTCACCCCCTCTTTCTTTCCAGTAGTGAAAAGATGCAGCTGTTTGGTTTCAGGACATTTGTAGTGTTATACGTTCCTAGGCCAAGGCTGAACTGCTAGTCGAGCTCTGTCATGACAGGGTTCTGGTTTGGGGTATTTTGCTTGCTTTTTTGTTTTTGTTTTCTTTCAACAGCTATGTTACTCTTAGCAGACAGCAACTTTATACACATCCTTGGTTATCACATCTCAATTTAAAATAGAGGCACTTCCTTCATTTCCATTGCATTCACAAAACAGTCCCCTTCTTGTAACAGATGTGAAGGTGATGCCTGGGCACATGCACTACTAGTACCTGTGGTAAATACATGAACAGTTTCATTGCCCAGAAACACAACTAGTTTTAGACAGAGCTTCTGATAGTTCCCTGAATACAAATATCAAACATTCCCCCACCTCAGCATTCTCCATGCTGTCTTCTGAGAATTAATACAAGCCAGCTTCACACTTTTCAAGCAATCATAAAGCCTTTCAAAACCATGACACAGCTTTCTTAGTGTAGCATGCTGCTAGTACCCAACACCAATCTCACTTTCTACCATGGCTAACTTAGCTCAGAGAGAATGGTTTCCAGCCTAAAAGAAGATTTAAGCACCTATGGATCATAACTGTAGAAAGACAGAGAAAGAGGCTGTACCTCTATAGACCAAAGAGTTCTGCCCTGCCCTAAATGTAATTTCACCTCCTTGAGATGAAAGAGAAATACTCTGCAATTACACAGACTGAGTAGTATATGGCTTCAAGTCCTGTCTTATTACTATTACTAGTTATTATGCAATGAACTGGCTAAATTCCACCATTCCATCACATTCTACTAAAATACCTCTTATTCTTCATTTGAGCAGTTACTTTTTCTTCATTTCCAACCTGTATCTTTCAAGTAAATGCAGTGAAAAGTAGCAGAAAATGAAGCCCATCCGTAAGGATTGGGAGTGAAACGAGTTTTGTTAAGAAAATTTTTAAACAACCTGTAAGGTGAATGTTAGCGTAGAACTGGAATACAGAAATATATTTAACTGACTTCTGTTTTGTATTTAGAGAAAAGGAAATTTCATTCCCTTTATTTCATTTTCAGTATTTCATTTGTAATAATAATCATCCCTTGTTGCTTTTGTTCCTGGAACTGAAGCATCACAGAAGCCCAGCAGGACAAATTGTTCTTGTGAAAAACTATTCTCTCATTTCTGACAGTCTAAGATGGACAAATTAAGTGTTGATCCTCTGATCTTCTTCTTCCCTGTCTCCATGCATACACTTCGCTCTCGCTAGCTTGCTGACCAGTCTTCAAATATATTATTTGAATGGCCCCATTCCATTAGGGAACTGACATCTCTCGCTTCAGAGTGTTATTAATATCAGTCCTTGAGAGCATTTAACCAATGACAATCTACCATTAGCTCACAATGGGATTTAAAGACATTACAGTTCATTAATTTATTGTTTAATGTTGGCTTCTTCCAATCTATTGTCCTTTCTCATGACAAACAGCACAACAAGCTATGAAGTCCACAGAATCCTGCAAAAAATGCTTGCGTAAGTGCTTCATTTATTTTATCAGTGTGATCTATGTACAAAAATTATGTCAATTTTGCAAGTCAGTTGCCAAAGAATAACTGCTGGACTTCTGGCAGATACTATTTTTGCTTCATTTTTCCTCATCATACCATTTTTCTTTCTGCACAGGTGGCTTAGATGTTATATTTTCCCCTCCCATAAGTTATCAGTATGAGAAATATAATGGATTTTAGTCAAACTCAATTGAATAAATGTAAAATTGTTTAAACATTTCACAAGAGAACCTCCCTGAGAAAGAGGACAGGATAATAGTTACAGCTGATTTAAGAAATGCAGATAGGATGACGTTCTATTCTGTTGTAGCTCTAGCTTTTTGCAAAATTAGATCAATGTAATTGGGTTTTCACTGCACAAAGAAAACAGAAGGAACAACAACAACAAAAACCACATCAAAATGTCTTGTTTGGAAATTGGAATAAAATATTTCATATCTTCACTTTCAGTTCCGAACTTTCCAGCATGTCTCCTAGCAAGCAGCAAAGCTGCTGTGCTGATGAAGTCCAGGGAGCCTTGGCAGGCACCATTCCTTACAGCACACCTCAGCAACAAGAAAGTCCTGATCTGTGTCAACACCAGCACAAACAGCAAATCAAAGGAAGTGATTATATGTCTCTGCTATACAAGTTAGACCACATCTACGGTGCTGATTCCAGTTTTAGATCCCAGTGAGAGAAAGATAAACATGTTTAGTAAAGGGCTATGGCAATTGCAGCATTTATCCTATGAGGAGAGACTGATGGAGCTGGGCTTGTTCAGCCAGAGAAGAGATGGCTTCAGATGACTGCAGCAGCTTGGCTGCACCTACGGGAGGTTATGGGGGGGACAACCACAACAAATTCTCAGTTCTGCATGGTGCAATGGGCTGGAGTAAGAGGTTAAACTCAATATAATGAAAACCCTTTTTCCAAGAGGGCAGCCAAGCAGCAGAACTGGCCGCCAAGAAAGTCTCCATCTTTGGAGGTTTGAGACTCAGCTTAACATCCTAGCCCAATCTGATAGCTGACCCTGCTCTGAGCTGAGGGTTGGACTAGAGACGTTCTCTGCTGCCTTGCAATCTGAATTGTCTCTGATATTACAGACATAACTAAGTTCTCTTGTCAAATTCTATTACATACGCTGCACAGATGAAACTCAGGAAGCAGGGCCTGGCACTGAGTTTCTCATAAGATCAATAAAATATTACAGTTTTCCAAGGTCAGAAAAAGTATGGATCTATCCTGATCTACAGAGTATCCCTGTTTCTCTTAATAATTTCATTACAGTTTGTGGATATTCACTGTATTTAAGCCTTAGAGATCCAAACTATCTACTTATCCCAATTTTGCTGTGTTTGAATTCTGGGGTTAATATTTTTCATATTATGAAATGAAATGAGGAATGACAGATTATATTGTATGTCCTGACTTTAACTCCATGTCATCAATGACAGCCATAGGCTCACTTACAAAACACAACCACTGCATTAAATGCTTCCTTAAGAACAGCCAAGAGTTTTAAACTTGTTATTAAAGCGTAAAATAGCAACAACAACAAAGTTACTTATAAACACACTTCTAATATATTTTGTATTTAAGTAGGCCACTAAGTTATTATGATGTGAATTGGTCTTGCAAAAATTAAGAGAACATTTTGACTGGAGAAATGAGTTTACTCAGCAAGATTTAGATGTGAAGAAAACACACCAGTTGTTACACATTAGTATAGCTCTATACATTCATAAGGTGTCAATTATGCTTAAAACTTACTTCAGTTGCTTGCTCCTCAGGAGATCAGTAAAATGCACAGCTAAATGGAAATGCTCTTTCTTAATAAAGGGAAGCAGAATATGTTTGTGGACAATTTGGAGCAATCTCTTAGGACTACCTGTACCTTAGTAAGAATGGACTCTAATACATGTTTCATTGCCTTTGTTACTGTTGTTCACACTATTTATTTTCGTCTGTTCTGATTAAAATACATGTGTAATGAATAATTTATAGCATCACACATTTACCCTTCCAGAAAATGCAAACCATAACTGTATCTAATACCAATGATAAAATGAGTAATCAGATAAACTAAAAAGAGATGTATAGGAGATGCTTACAGAGATTCACGTAAATTATCATACACCCATCCTTTTATAATCATCCTGTACTGCTCATTGCAGACTACTCCTTTAAAGTCTACTAACATGGCAAAGCTGGGGCTGTAAATGGGAGATTTTTATAAATTTTTTAAGAAAGATCTGCCTGTGCAGATCTGAGAAGAGACTGAGAAGAGACTACAACTAAAGTACTAAAAGGCTATCTTCTCTTCCCCATAAAATAGCTATGTATATTTTTTCTCTCTTAGTTTCTCTGCTTTTTTCTAGGACTAGTTTCTATGAGGAAGACATGATCACAAAAAAAAAAGCAAGAACAACAAAAAGCTGTATGTTCTGTGTTTGCTAGAAAATAAGATGCCCAATGCAGATACAAATAGAAACCCAGTCACACAGTGGTCAATAACAACAGCTGCACATTGTCACACAGAACCTCAGTATTTACCTCGCATCAGACAGTGGAATTATAAATGGTTCTGAAGCAGCTCAGGGTCACGCTTCCTTATTCTTCTTCATTTTTATTATTTTTTTATTTTTTTTACCTCAAAAAAACTTCAACCAAGGTGAAACAAACAATCTTTATCATTTAGTTCCATCTTTTGAAATCTTTTTGTATTTCCACCTCCTTTTTCCTATTTATGAAGCACTTATTGAAGACAAATATATTAAATCTCATATTTCCTCTGTGGATTAGACAGAAGGAAAGTCTAGAAGGAAAACTAATGAAAACTCCAAGGCTTGTTAATGCTTTTTTTTTTTTCTTTTTTTTTTTTTTTTTCCTTTTTTCCTTTCTTTTTAGCAGAGCAAGGAACATTACTCACTGATTCTGATTCCCCATCCTGTGCTTTTCCTTCTGAGTCATCCTGACCAAAATTCATTTCTCTTTGTTTCTGTACGATCTGGAAAATGTTCAACGTTGAAACTGTTTTACAGAAAGACGGAGAAAGAATTAAATGGACACTGGGATATTGCAATCCAAATCTCCAGATCTGCCTCCATTCTCCCAACTGCTATAAGAGTGAGCAACAAGGCCTATGACCCTTCTGTGGGTTTCCCACAAAGAAAAGATCATATTGCCCCTGTCCTCAAGTGCAGTGAATTACAGAACACATATTCCTTAATTCCTGCTATTTTTCTTGAATTAATGACTAAAGGAAAAAATTGAGTCAATTATTTATGGCATGATTATGGTGACACAGGTGAACTAAAAAACAAAACAAAACAAACAGCAGAGAAGAAAGTAAACACTGAATAAAGAGAGTTATGAAGAGGACAGAGAAATTCAAGCCTCTTTTCATCTGGGATTCTTATATAAGCAGCACTGACTTAAGTGATCTTAGATCAGCTTTTTGTTAACAAATCTATAGGCAAGATGCAACAAGATTAGAGGTAGTGATTTCCAACATTATGATCATGTTAATAATGACTTTCTATCAGTCTGATTTCTTACTCCCCTCTAGGATGGACCGTTGGGCTTGGAATGCCCAATGCCACTTTAAGGACTATATTTTTTGAAGCCATTTTCACAAAAGGAAATATTAACAGTCTGCCATTGAAAAGGCATCTGAGTGCCCCAGCAAAACTTACAACTGCATGGTCAGATACAGATGAAAATCTTCAAACAGTTGCCTTAAGGAGTACAGAAAAGCAGAAAAGAATGCTCGTGTTACAAGCAGTGCTTGCTTATTAGGTTTTACAGCACATACAAAAAAAAAAAAAAAAAAAAAAGATATTATCATAAGATCTATTTATTGTCATTAAAATTCTTCCTTAAAGTTAACTGCATGAACTGCTAAAACGATACTACATTCATCTAAGAGACAAAGCAAAATCTGCAAGCTTCTCTCTGCTTTGTAGAAAGAAAAAGTGACACAAAGCAGGCAAAGGAGATAAAGAAACAGAAAATTAAAAAAATGAAAAAAAAAAAAAAGAAGACAGGGAAAGGAAAGGGACTGACTGAAAAGGCAATAAAAAGAACAAAAAAAAAGTTGTAGCTTGAAAACAACAACAACAACAAAAAACAAAACAAAACAAAACAAAACACAACAAGAGGCAACTTTTGGAATGAATCTTATCCATGGATTTTTTTTCTCTTCAAGGATGCTGCTGTGGAAGCAGCTCAGTGAGACATCTCAGTGAACAACTGGGAGCTGCTCTGATTTTCAAGAGTAAGAGTGAATAGAAGGAAGGCAGGGAGAACCATTCAAACACTGCACGTCAAGAGCAAAGTCAAAACTTTATCTATCTTCGGAGCCTCAAATAGAACATCTCAAAAGTTTCTACCACAAAGTACCAATCAGAAGAGTTCCCCAGATACTTTTCACTTAAAATTAAGCTACAGCATTTGCCATTCTTGTTTCCTCTTATGAGTTAGGATAACAGTCATGCATCGCGATGTTGAATGTGGATAACTGAATTATTTTTCTATTACCAATGAGAATATTAATTCCATAATCACATAGGAAAAACAAATCTACTTCCAAAAGCCAACCACTCATTTATACATATAAAAATTAAACTCAAATGTGAAAGCATCAAAATAAAGAAATTATTCAACTAATATTTCTGCAACACTGAGCAATTGTTTGCCTTTCTGTTGTGCTGTAATCTCTTTTGAATGTCAAACTTCCCCTACTGATTGTTCATTTTTAAGTCATGACTTCTTTATAAATTGCAAGTATGAAAACCTCATCATTTATTTGGTAACAAAATGAGATGACTGGACCATAAGGCTGCATATGATTTTTTAGACTATTATCTCACATAGTATCTCATTGAAATGCAAGTACTGTTTGCTTCTCTTTCCTACATTTCCTTAAACATAAAACAAGGCTTCATTTATCTCCTTCAATAGATTTAAGTGGGATCTTACAACAAATATTACTGAGGAACTTCAACACAAATTAACACTCCAATAATCAGTGGCAAAAATATAGAAAATCCTGATGCATTTTGAAAACATTCATCCTGAAATATTCAGAAATCAGTCTGTTAGTGGTGATGAGGGAGTCTATGTACTACTTACCATTTCAGGACAACATTTCAGGAGAAGTATAATTCTTATCTAAAAATCTCATCAAAGGAAGTAAAACTTCAAAGGAATTTTATTCACCAGTGTGCGTGCAGTTGAAAAATACTTTGACTTCAGTGACTAAAAGTGCAGTAACTTCTTTCAGCAACTGGTGGTTTCATGACTAAAGCAATCAAATTTAATGCTACTGCTAAAAGGAACAGTGTCTCCTTCACTTTCTGTTATGTGCTCCCTTTTCAACCACTTGCCAGCACTGATCATCTGAGCCCCTGTAAAATTCTTCAGATATTTTCTGAAGAGGAAATCTGAACCCTTTATTTTTTTTTCCTAACCAGCTTAACTCCTGAAATGGCTCATTGTGGGATAACGAGACACAATAAAGAGGCTGAATGTCCCTCAAGAGGCTCGTAGGAACTCATGTACTTTTACCTCCAATTCATATTTCTCTCAGTTTCTTAAAGTGTGAGAAACTTACTCAGTCCATGAGTAAGCTGAATGTAGCAGCTGAAATAATATTGTCCTTGTTTCGTCAGATCTCAGCAGACTGCAGACTTGCTAAATAATGTTTTTGTTAAGGCTGTGTTTCACATTGAAGTTAATTTCTATTGTACACATAAAGACTTCAATGAATTGATATAAAATACATTGAAATGTTTAAGTATAATTTAAACAGTAAATTCCAACTTACAAAATTGGATTTAAATTTAGAGACATTTATAGGGAAAATAAATGACTTGATTGAAGTTCCACTGATTACTCCTAAATGAAACCTTTCCCTCTCAGTTTTCATTTTGTTATTCCTCCTTTTAATTTCAGATGATAGTCTCATTCCACAAAGGCATCTGATCTGTGCTGCTCCCTAGCTCTGCAGGGTAGCCCATTCAGAGTTTCTCTTTCTATCTGCAAGGTGCTCAGTGACTGGGCTAAGTGTTGCCACTTGTTCCAGGGCAAATGCAATGCCAACAGTCCACAGCCACAAGAACTCCATATGTAATGGAAAGATCACCCATACAAAAGTTGGAGGATTGTGCCACCAACTGCCAAAGACAGAATTACTGTTTTCACCTCCAACTGCCACTCACAGATCTGTGATCTTCATTCCCTCAGGAAATATGTTACAGGGTGTGCAGTTGAAGAAATGGTCCAGTTTTCCCACTAAATGCCCTATGAGAACAGGAACAAATTGCATGCATGATATCTGCTCCTACCCAACGGATGAGAGAGAGAGAAGCATCTGTGTCTGACATTCATGTTACCTCCGTTACCATGAAGGAATCTTAATTTTGACTGGAGTTTTAACATTGTGACTAAAGAAGAACAGCATACCATCTGTGAATTTTAGTTCTGGTTGAAGAAACACAAATTGAACGATTAGCCATGTTTTTGGAAGTCACCATGCTGCAAAACAATAAATCTGAACAGAGTCAAATTGATATGCAAATCTCACACCAACCTGTCATATAGGGGGTCAATTTTACCTTCACAAAAAAGTTTCACTCTCTGAATAAAATGTATCTGATTTTAGCCACACTTTAGAGTCATTTTATGTTTAGTTGGCTACTTAACAACACAGAAAATTTTTCTCAGTTAAGGCACCTATTCATAAGGAGTCTGGTACATAACAAAGACTGAATGAAAGCCTTTATAGAAGGCTTTAAATTTGACCTTTAATCAAAAGATGTAAAAATGTCATTCAAGAGCAGCTCAGAATTATTATCAAGTGACAACATCTGAAGAAACTAAGGTGCAGAGTTAGAAATGATTTTTTGCCATCATAGTTCAAATTGACTGGGAAAAGCAGAAACTAAACAACAGCATCCTAAAATTCAAGTCTTATATCAGGTATTATATTACACTGCTTCCCTGTTCTCTATGTGGTCTGCACCTCCAGCTAGAGTAAGGGCTGATGTCAACTTGCTATGTTCTAAAGGCTACTGTGATTCAACTGAACACCACTGTGTATTTACCCATATTTTGTTCTCAACATGAGGAAATCTGATTCACTGTAAGATTCCTTCATCACTGACTAAATTAAATCGAATTTGCTTTTCACATGCTAAAAGTAGACTCATAAACAATACTGCAAATCCAGCACAATAGTAACTTGCTAAACATGGTAATTCACTCACTAGGATAAACTTGCATTTTGACCGGAGAAATCACAGTAATGTCACCTTGTTCAAGACCTAAAAACTTGCCTTGGTAGAAGACTGATGTAAGTCAACTACTGACATTTATATTAACTCATTGACAGATCACTTTTGATCACTTATCTGCTGTCTTTCCAAAATATGTATAATGAGTACATAATATTCATATTTAATATGCTCATCAACCCATAAAGGGAAATGGAGGTCTCAGATTTTTTATGCCCTTTCGTCTCGTAGCCTTACAAAAACAAGGAGATATTCCTGCAGAGCCTAAATTTCAAGGTGGGGGAAACAGCACAAAGATCCAGATCTTCAGAAAATATACAGAACAAACAAGACAAACAAACAGATTTTAGCTCCTTCCTTCCTGCCACCCAAGTCCACTTAACTTTCCCTTTTTATTGCTAATAATACAAAAGGATATTGAGAGAGTAATGTGCTATTTTCTAACTTGTTCAGCTCTGAAATAAAAAATACCTACTATCCATGGTTTCAGGCTGTAGAAGAGCCTCCACAGACAAGCAGTAAAAATTCTGTTTCTTGAGCTCCAGACTGGACAAGGAAATACAAATCATACTGCTGGGGCTCCAGAAGATAGACTGAATAGGATGCAGGCCACTGTTCTTTTCTTTATGACAGGATGAGTAGGATTGTTTCAATTATATGATGTGTTCCAGGAGCAAACACAGAACAGATGTCAAAACAAAAAGCTTTTCTTTTTGTGCAGAAACAGCAGATGGGAAATAATCACAAAGTTTACAAGGTAGGACATTCATTTAATATCAGCTCATACTTCCTTGTCATGCTTTCGCTTACATCATGTCACCTCATCTAATGTTTTTCTTACCCATAAAGAGTACTTTAATGTGATAATTTTGTAAAGACAAATTGCTCACTGAATAGTTTCCCGTCACTTTAATTAATGGAGACCACACTGTCCGGATTCCAAACAGTTAAAGTTTCTATTTATTGGGAATCCTTTAACTCTCAGCAAGAAGGAATATTATCTGATACTCTAAAAGTGAAGTGTATGATAAGAAGAGCATGATTAATCAGAAAGTATTCTGAACAGATAGCTAGACTCTTGGTGACAGGCACATAATCAAAGAAGCAATAAGAATGTGCACTAAATTTTGTGACTAACAAGTACACAAGATTCTGGCCACTGCTGCATGGAAAATAGTGTTGAGAAGAACAAGTGGATAAAAAGAGAAAAAAAAATCGTCCTATGATTTTGCAAATAAAGTCTCAACTGAGTAGGAATAAAGTTGCAGTCACATAATCTCTTCAGTCTATGAGAGCAGTAGAAAAACAAGCTAGTAAATAATAACTTACCAATTCCAAGACTATTGGTACTCCTTATTCATTCCTTTACAACCTAGAATATATAATGCAGTAAGAGTTCAAAAATGTTCTACATTCAGTTGTAAGAAAAACCAGGCTGAGGATAGCAAACAGGCACTGCTTACAGTGATCCTGCAGAAAGAGGTCTGTCAAGATCTTGGTAAATGACAAGAAAGACTCCACCTGTGATAACCTGATGATTCTTTTGTTACTTGTGTCCTTGATTCATTTTCATTAATTAAATAAGATGGCAGTTTGTCCTGCTGTCTTCTAGTCTGCCTAGCAGAAAATCATGAGCAAGTACTGTTTCTTTTAACTTGTCAGGGACACTTAGATTTCCAGCAGGTAAAAGTTACTGGTATCCTCACCTCCAAAGGTTTCCCTTATAAAAAGAAGAAATTTGGTTAAGGATCAAAAGCCAACATTTCTCTTGAATCACTGAACTCCTGTGTTCCTCATCATCCCTAGAACTCATTATTGCTGCAAGAGGAGTACATGTAACCACTGAACTTATCAAAATATAAGACAAGTATTAAGGAGTTGCTGCAGGGTTATGCTACAGTATGACTTTTCACACCTCAACAGTAATTCAAATATGTTTTGTTCCTTTTTCACTGGCAGATAAGGTAGCTTACAATGTAAGAACATGTGCACAAATATATGTAACTAGTGAAGTAACTAGTGTCCTGTAAGTCTGTACCTTAATTAACACCACACTAACCTTTTCATCTGCTATAGTCTAAGAAGGAAGCACTTGAAATATTACGGGTACTTCCACTATTGAACTAATAGATCTAATGTCTACAGGCAAAGGTATCTTGAAAATTAAAGACAGACTCTCCACTGCTGCAATCCTGGTATAGCCCTTCACACTGGCAGAGTTCATATAACACAGCTGCATTTTTCAGCCACTTTGTCTTCATTTTGCACATATGTAAATTACTGCAAAGGTGCAGAGCAATGGAGATGCTGTCACTATATAAATATTAATTAGCAAAGAATTACACTGCCCCTTCGTGGTGCTAAGCATTACCATTCCCATTTTCTTAATGGTGCTGCAGTCACTGAACAAGGTTAATTTACTAGTTCACAATGGTATGAGAAAACAACAGAGCCAGAAATAGAATGCAGGCATCTCACAGCTACTTGTTAGTACTGAGAGCCACATAGTTCCACTTCCATGCATTTGCATTTTTAGGTTTGCCTGTCTTACTGTGTCTGTTCTCCAAAACAGCTTAAATGACATCATATTGCTGTCTCTTTACCTGGGGAAAATATGTGAAGATTCCCTGCAGCAAAAAGCTGTCAGTGTCACAGCACAATCAGCCAAGGATGGTTCCCCTGAGACAAGAGGCACGACAGCCAACAAGCAAAATAGCAGCTCTGAGGGCTTTTTGTTGACAGAAGGTTAGTTTTAAAATAACTGTTGTCACATTAATTGTAATATTTCCACTGACTCTCCAGCTTTTAAAGGCATTAGAACACAGCCTCCACAATCTAATGACTAAGATATGTATTATAAATAGCAGAGAAATCTCAAAAGATTCAAAGGGCTGATGGAGCACACAGAAACCTTGATATTTTGATGAATCTTGTATTTTTACAACTGGTAATGCAAATCAAGCTCTCCTGTGCTCTGGCCAGAAATAGTGGTTTAATTTTGTTCTGTGATGAACAATTACTCTAGCTCTTTCCTGGAACAAGTATCAGAACTGTCCAGCATTTCACTCAGCAAGCACTCCCCATCGTTATCCATTTACAGAGTATTTGGTCTTGTATTGAATCGAAGGCTACTGGTAGTTCAGTGGAGACTGCACATCTCTGTGAGCTGATGAGAGTTAATTTGATTTAGACAAACCGCTTGTGAACTGCTCTACACCTTTAATAGCTAGTGCTTCTGCACAACCAAGATGCAACACTATAGAATGAAAAATGCTTATGTCCTTGTGTTTTAAATATGTGCAAAGAGAGTGCAAATGACCATGCAGAGAAAACACAAATACATTAGATCAGGAAGCAGCTTTAAGAATTGTACATACTAGAAGATAGTACAGGAGTGTCTGTGACTAATATTTTGAGGGGACCACTGTCCTTCAGAAAAACATCAGAGCATTCACAGTGCCATAATATATAGGAAGAGCTTGTGTTGTCACCTTTTCAAATGCAGCAAACTCTACTGCACAAATATCATTTGTTTCAGGGTTGCACAGCCTGACAGCTTTTCCTGGATCACTCATGGGCACAAAGCCTCTAGAATAATTATTAGGATAATTTTCTCTTCTTTTAGCAAAGATATTAAAAATAAATATTGGCTTCAGATCTACTTAATATGATGAAAGACAGTCCTTCCTTTCACTCAGAAGCAGAAACAAGCAGATGGTGACCTCAGTATTAATGTCTCATAGCAGGCAAAATTCCCCTTGGCACAGAGGGGTCTGCGACATAGCAAAGAGCACACAGCATTTCATAAACCCCGTGATGAGCACCACAACAGTGTTCCTTTCTCTGTGGAGAAGGGAAATTCATTGGTCTAGAACAGCAACCTAGATGTTTGTGATTTCCACTCCATGATCCCGTATATCTTGATCTCACTTCAGTTTGTGAATGTTGGTATGTCTCCTTTTTGCACACAGATATAACATAACGAGAGCCTCAGCAGAAAGAGTGATCTAAGGCTATGAATGATCTATTTTCTATTAGTATTTGGCTCAAAAGTATTTGGCTCTAATACTACATTCAAGGTAAGAAACATTGCAAACAATGAAAACTAAATGATACAGAAACAATGCATATTACTACAACTCTGCAATTTTGGAAATGCAGCATCACTTCTCAGAAATGAACTTCCTTGACTGTAATTGCTGTTAGTAGAAGCAGCCACCTCTCAACAGAATATATAATTTTAATGTTGAATGAATTGTGACAGGACCTCCTTAACTGCCTACTGACATGCTAAAGAAAGGACTAATAATGCTGTCCTCCCCCTTCCTCATTCTTCAGCTTTGCTTTACACTTAGTAAATATTCAAATATTATTAGTTTCTACTCCTGCCTTCCCTAAATGTCATAATATCAGTGATACTATTACAGTGTAAAAATGGTTTTATGCTTCTGAAATGAACTTTGGGCACTGGTGCTGTACAACTAGTGTGAATAAACTCCATGAGAGAACACAAAGGAAAAAGAAATCTCATCAAAACTCATTTCACTCTCAGCCTGAAAGTGCAATCTAATAGATTTGACTCATTCATTATTTTAGACTCATTCTTTCATACCCACATAATATTCACAAGCACCAAGTATTCTGGCCATGATGGAAAAAGACAGCACTTGTCAAGTCCTCATAACATCATCCAGCTCCTTCTTAAATTGGAAACCATTGTTCAATGTTTGGATGTGCCTTTTATATCCTTGGCTTAAGGCTTGTCAACCTTAAGGCCGACAGTGATTGGGAAAAACTTCCTCTTCATTTTGTCACAACTCTCTGAATTGACAAGCAACACTGATGATTTACTCATTGTCTTTTTCTCATTCTGGAGATTTTATACTTTTAATTCTTTATCTTACTGCTGTGTTTTCTTTAGAAAATAAAAGTTCTGCAAAAATATACTTGAAAGTGATGGAGAATATTTTTTGAAAGTTCCCGTGAAGGAAACTTTGCAGAGGACAGCAAACACTAACTGCCTCACTACACATTGCTACAGCTCAGAGAGAGAGCATGGCTTGGAAGAAGTCATGGCATGTACGTTTGGTGGCCCTGCTAGGCAGGGGGGTTGGAACTACATGATCCTTGAGGTCCCTTCCAACCCAAGTCATTCTGTGATTCTGTGAAGGCAAGAAGGATTCTCCCACTGCACTTACTGATTTGTTAGTAGTTAGAGACGGCAGCCAATCCAGTCCACAAGCACTACAGCCAACTTAATATTTGTAGTTCTGAGACCATCTGCCTGCAAAAGAATAGAACTATCACTTGCTGAATGAGGCAAGGGCAGCAGCTGATAAGATGCACTGCAGCATAACAAGCAACTATCCCATATTCCCTACAGCCCAATATAATGTTATGATCTAAAGAACTTCTGTGAGTTTATTTCATGCAGATTTTTTCACTTATGTGTCATTGTGCAAGTCTGTGAATGCTAAGACTGGATCTGAGAAAACCTAGAGATGAGCAAAAAGAACCAGGGAAAGTAGGGAAAAATCCAACACAGTCCTAAGTCACAATATAAATACTTCTCTGGTCCCACAGATGGCTGAGAAATCTACCCTCAAGCCACTAGACTCCACTTCCTCTCACAACCCACACATCTTGGCATATTTTGTGAAGCTGTGGAAGAACTCTGCTGCCCACAATCACTCAGAGCCAACTGTGTTCTTTAGATCTCTTCCTACTTGCACCATAAATAAAAAAATTGCATGTTTCAAACAAGCTAAGTCATCAAATGCTTTGAAGAGTTATGCGTGTAAGTAGAAGAGTGGCTAAGAGTAATATAGAGGCCAGAAAAGAAAAACATACATTTTCTATAAAGGCCACTGAAACAAGATGCAGTGCTGGTAGAGAGGGGAACACTAATATAGCAGAAACTACAGATCAAAGGTTTCACTTTCTAGACATTATTGTTTGTTCTACAGTCATGTCAAAACTATCAGCAAGCCACACACCAAAGTTCAGTTGAGGGTGTCCTCTATAGACAGGAACTGTAAAGATAGTAAATAATCAGAAATTATTGATTTGAAGGAAGCTGATATTGGTTAGAACTTTTACTTGGATCTGCTTAGACCTTTATCTATAGCAAGATAACCTCAGACACAAAATGGACGGGACAAGTTTTATATATATGTATATATATATAAAAGAAACCCATATTTAGAGTGAAAAAATAAATAAATAAATAAATAAAAGCAATTGCATTGAACAGATAGAAAGTAAAACAATCTCATAAATAACTCTGCTCTCTGCCCATTGTGTCCTTGGAGACAGATCATTGCTTGTAGGCATAGTTTTGGATAACTCAGTGGCTTTCTGAACTGCGCTGAACTTTGTTAGTCTCCTCTGATAACAAAAAAGTTCACTCTGTTACCTCCAGTATCTGCTGTCTGCTCTGAGCAGTCTCTCAGTCCCTCTAGGCTGAAGCCTCCCATCGAGATTCTCCTAATGTCATACCTTACAGCCCTGGAACCTGTTCCCCAGACAAGGCTCCTTTCTCCCCAAAGATGAATCCACTCCCCAGTTGTCATTTCCAAGGGCTGCTTTTACATCTACTTCTCAAAGGGACGCAGAGAGCAACTGAGAACACTCACCAAAAACAAATACCATCTGTCACATTTGAGAATTTTAATTTGTGTATGCATTGACCTGAGACAAGCTCTGTAGGCAAGAACTGAACCAGATGCAGTAATAAATTTGCTTCCTTCTAAGGCACTTTCTTCAGCTCTCCTAGTAAATATAAGAATAAAACAGTTTCTGCAGACTTTATATTCTAAAATAGTGTGGGTTATTTTTACAGAAAACAAGTCACATAGGCACTAGCACTCAGGTGTCCCCATCCATCCCATTACAAAAGCAAAGTGATACCACAGTTACTCTAAAAACATCAGCATATTCAACACTGACTGTATGATAGAAAATATGCTATGTTGATAACATAATAAGCATACATCTGGTGTCCCTATGACATAGCTTTGGAATCAAGCAGTCATGCCACATAGCCGAATCTGCACCCAACACTTTAACTGCAGTTGTATTTTGTCATGTAATTCCCATGATAGGGGACATCATGTTAGGGACAGGAGGAGGATCAGCAGCAAAGTTACTGAAGAACAGTATATCAGGGAATAAATATACTGCCAGCACAAGATATTTTCCCCGTAGCCCACTGACTCCTGTCTTCTGAGAGGCCGCTATGAAGCAAAATGGTGGGAGCAAGCCAGATTAATCTTTTGGCATGACCCATCTGGCCTGCACAATAGAAGATTCTTGCCCTTCCCTATAGCTCATTCAATCTCACTATAATTCACTTTGAATTCCCCACACTGTATTCAATCTCATCCACTCCCCATTAAGTTCTCAATTCAATACAGGTATGAATTAAGGGAAAAAGCCCAGTTGCACCAAATAACAATCTTGAAAAGGAAAAAGGTGCTCCAGATTCAGGGGTCAGATGCTTACAGCCCTATGGGGAGACACATCATGAGCTCCCTGCTCCCAAATACAGTGAAAGATGCAATCACTTTGGAGGAGCTGGGGTGAGGAAGCCAGTTCTTTTTTGAGATGTTTCAGGTGACAATATACGTAAATCGTCCTTAAGTTAGAAGTCTAAAGCTTAGGCACACTCTATTCCAGCCCATGGACAGCAATGACGTACTTGAGTTTGAAAGCTTTGATGATCAGATTGGTCAAAAGACTCTAACTAATGTTGCATGAATTTGAACCTCTTTCCAGATAGAACCTCCTCATTAATCTAGAGACCTTCATCGTGATTTCACACCATAGAACCAAACCACAAAGAGACAGCAACTGTTATTATTGTATTACTAACAGATGAAATATCTTCAGCAACCAATCCAATTGAACATTCAACAATGAGCAAAATCTTTTTCAACTATGAGCATCTACATTTTCTTCCACTAAAATAATAATAATAATAATAATAAAAGTAGCAGTAATAAAATAAAAAGGTGACTGACACAAATCATGCAAGAAACTCCACAGAGAGGAATCACACAAAAATGGAATCCCAAAGGAAAAGCAAAGCCATACAAAAATGCCATGGATGTAGCAAGCTCCAGTAAACAATCTGCAAGTCCTGAGGATGAGGAAGCTGCTGACAGTGCCAACTTCCTACTCTAAACATTCATGAATATGACAACAGTGTAGTTGTTAAAAAGAAATGCACCTTGAATTCAGCAGGAAGTATAGCCTATATTTCCTCTACAGAGATCACTGTCTATGGACAATTCTTCACTCCAACTACAAATGTTTCTTGCAGTAAAATTACTTGTGTAGTAAGATAAAGACAACTCTCCTCAGATACAGAATATTCAAGAAGCTATCACAGTAACACCTGTAAGTCAGAAGAAATAACGGTCGGAGCTCTAATCAGAGGATTTAAAGGTAAATATTTCTCATTTGTCATTATTTTAAGCTGCCATAACAAATGTCACTGAAAACTGCAAGTTATTTAGTCTTATCTGTTTTTGAAATTGGATATATTATGATACAATCAAATCACAGCAGAGCAGAAGTTGTACTAGTGTGCCTTTTCAAACAAGTATGGCTATACTATTTAAGAGCTCGGAAAAAACAGTGATACATCAGTTTTGATCACATGATACTTGTCATTTTTTAACAATTTGTAATATTCCATTGTAATCTTTCTGACACTAGCTAAAAAGCCATGGAGATGAATCCCCAGCACTCAGCTGCTTCCTCTTTGAGATACACGTAATTACCGTATAAGGTGACAAAAGTGACAGTTATGTTGACATTACAGCCAGAAGCAGTACAAATGTCCCTGCAGCTAAGACTGCTTTTCACTTGTTGCCCCTTATATTGCAGAGGAAGTCAAAGAAATTCTAAGATCCTGTACCTCTGGCAATGAAAAATTACTGACTCATCCAGCAATTTCTTACATCTCCAGCAAATTCTCAGTTCAGAAATCAGACGGGTGGCTTGGCTATCCAGGTCTCATTAATCTGCCCTCTGGCATATGTCAGTGCTCTGAGAGAATTTTGTATTATGCTTTAATAAAGCCTTTCAAGATATATTGAAAGTGTAAGTGATTTTTTTCACTGAAGGACATTTGTATGGTAGTCCCTGGACAGAGGCTAATTACCTTTTCCTTGAGTATATTTTAAAGAGTAGCTAGCTTGAAGAATACAAGAGTGATATTTTGAAATCACTCAAATTCATGTTATCAGGTTTGTTTGATCTTTAGGGGACAGCAAACAACACACACAATCCCATTTAGAAATTTAAATGAATCAGCACCTATAAGTTATTATGCCTGTGTTCATTCACATACAAATTCCAAAGCAATAAAGGAATAAGAAATTAAATCGAATAGAAAAAGAAGTTAGCTCTCTCGATAGAAACTCTGATGAATATATTTAGGATAATGTTATTTTTTTCTTATTTCCACAACTGCTTCTTTATTAAACAGTTATATCAGTCTCTCAAAATGGTAAAATGTCTGTAAGAAAGAGGGAGATGAGGATTCTCCCCAATATCTCCAAGAGGATGCATATGGTATTTATAGCACAGCTTAGGACTTCCCTAATCCAAATGTAACATCTATTTTCATCTTCTTTCTATATCGTTATCTGAGTCCTGATAGAAGAAACTTAATGGCACTGTTTAGAAATGTTCCACTTCCATGATTTTCCTTATTAGAACTGTTGCCCTCTGCAGAATTATTGGTGTGATTCTAATTAGCATGCAGTGCCTTCAATTAGAGAACCCATAGTTGCCTCAGTGAAAAAAAATAATTCTGAATCTCATCACTTAAAAGATTAATAAAGCCTCAGAATTAATTCTTGTTATGTCTTTTCTTTCCCAATATAAATTATATTTGATATGGAGAAAGGAGAAGTGTGAAATCACAAAAGCTGTGCCAATTCAAATGTCTATGACACACACGAATGAATTGCCAGATAAATAGCCTCAACAAATTCCAGTGTTTCAGGGAGGACACGTATTTTACTTCAGCCGGTGCGTGGGAAGCTTGTCTAGTAGTAGAAAAAAAGGATGTCAATTTTTACAGTATGAGAATCACCTGAAGAAAGGAATGACCATTTAGCACTTCTTCCAAGAAGAAACAGCAGAAAAAAAAAATTCTGAAGATCTATTCTATTTCCTACTTTGCAATTATATTTTCTTTAATGGGTATAGTGCAGGACAAAAGTATTCTATCAGTTAACCACAGATTAAAATCAATAAATTGGTGTATTGTGAATTCTACTTGGCTTTCTTTGAAGACTTGGAGGAACAATACATCTACATTTGAGTCTTTGCTGCCTCTCTCTTAAATGTGTATTGTCATTCCTCATAAATGAACAAAATTAGTGCTTACTCAACAGAAGCACATCAGGCTAGACCATGACAGTCAGAAAGTTTATCATGTAGAACTATGTCACTTTAACTTTACCACAGTTAAATGAAGCAACACATGATCGCCCTTTAAGACCTTAGGTCAAATGCAGCCTAGAAACTATGACAACTGATACTTCCATATTTCCTCTCTGTATTCCTCATGATCAAATCTTTGAAGGAACTCATTCCTACATTTCATCCCTTTTACCTGTGCTAGAGATTTACTGTGTTGAAACGTAAATACAATGATTTATTATTTTTTTATTTTTTTCTCTTAATATATGATCTGAAGACTGATTTAGGAGACCACTTGCTTTTCTGGCTTTGCTCCACTATGCAGTAGAAAGTAGAAGTTTCTGAAGATCACCTCTTTCCAATATTTAGTTTATTTATTGTTAGCAAAGTACTGTGCCATACAAAATATTGTTAAACCAATGCTACTGTTTGACAACATGAATAAGCAGGTCTTAGCCACCTGTTCATCGGTGAGACATTCAACCAAGTAACATTTGATCAACGTTCAGCCAACATTTGCTTTGGAAATGAAGGGAATAATAAATAAATAAATAAATAAATCAACATTATCCAGACAGTGTTCACTCCCAGAGCTTTGCAAAGTTCACACAGTTTGTTGTGTAGATGGAACTCCATCATCAACTGTTTTACTTTTAGATAATGCAGTTCAGACTGCATTAGGTACAGGTTCCTTTCCATACACATCTCATATTAGCAAGTCTGTCTCAGCTCCATCAGTTTCATCATTTTAGCTTTCTCTTCTTGACACAGGGGATTCATCCTATCTGAGCTCTCTTAAAAAAATATGATCAAGTGTTATCTTTTGTTTTCAATCTGACAACATGTCCTGAAAACCCTATAGAATAAGAACTCTGAAAAAATTACACATTGTCTTACTGTTAGATAGATTCTTCATCTTTAAAAACTCTCCTATTCACAACTGTTGTTTGTTTGATATAAAATGTAACTTTAGGCATCAAGGTGACTAAATCTTCTCCTCTCCCACAGAAAGCACTGAAAAGAACTGAAAATAGCTCCTTTCAGTAAGACTCTGGTAACAGTAGACAGAAGATGTAATTGATCTCTGCCCCATCAATTAACATCCTATCAAACAGGTATTCATTATGCAGACCTGTGAACCATACAGAGGTTTGAGAATGACAACAGAATAAAAGGGTGCAAAGTTTTTGTGGTGCACTATGGGTAGAAATCTTTCACTGTTTCCCTTAAACAACACACTGCATATCTTGTCTGCTGGTTCAGAAATTAGGCACATCCATTCTGCTCTCTACTCGTTTGTAATGACATCTGAAAAGATGTAAAGTGCTTAATCAGAAATTCTAACCTACGGTAGTGTTTCGGATTGTTTGTTATATGAGAATAAATAAAGGAACAAACTGAAGTCCTGAGGACTAAATATAAGATTGTCAGGTACAGATTAAAATCCTGCTGAATCAAACCAGTATATTTTCATTTAACATTTTTAAGTCTCTCTGATATCCTCATGTGGACAATGCAAAGAAACTGAGTATTGTACTTTATATACTGTGTATATACATGTATATACATATTTGTTTGCATTGTGCATGATATTTTACAGATATATCCTATTATTACACTAAGAGCTATAATATTAAATAGATCCTATTAAAATCTTCTTTCTTCAAAATCTGTGGATTGTATTAGAATAGGTGGGAGTTCTTCTATTTGCCATTTATTCCTTCTAGAGAATGTGAGTCCAGGCATTCTTACTATATCGCTAGTTCCCTACTGTGATAATTACACTAACTTAATGGGTTTGAGTAGCAGAAAAAGAAATTACCCTAAACTGGCTTAATTTAAAATACACAAGTCATCGCAATATCAGCAGCAGTTTATAAAATCAGTGTCAGGGAAGTTACCTAATAGCTGTTTATTTTTAAATAATCTCACTTATTCAATTGTTATGCCCTGTAAGGACAGAACTCCTGTCAAGCATTTTTGCATAGCATTTATTTACATATATCACTCAAAATTCAGAATAGATACTGAAGGCTGAATAAGACAACGTTGTGATGTATTTTCAGGTCAATGTCATAAATGATTTATTATTCACATTTTGAGCTGAAAAAAAAAATATATATATATATGTATATCTATATGTATATCTATATGTATACATTCTTCAACCTTCACTGCATCTGCATCAAAATCAGAGCCAAATGTAAAATTGTCCAAATTAGCACAGTGTCTCCTACCAAGCCTCTCTCTCTCTCTATTTTCTCTGCTTAGATATCACCAGACATTTCAAAGGAAATTTTTCGTTGTAAGTAGTGGATCTTACACGACTGTGTAAGCAAAAACTGGGGATCACTACTACTTATCTACCACTTTACTTGCATTCTATATTCATAAACCCTAATACTAATCTTTGAAGTTGAATATTCAAGTGCTCGATACCAACACTCACACACATACCTTCTGAGAATGCTCCATCCTTAACAATTGCAGTCTCAGTACTCTACGCTTTGAAGCTTTGGATCATTAAATAAATAAATATATATATAAATGACTACACTGCTACAGAAATGTCCAACAGGCCTCCCTAAGCCTGCATCTTCCCCTTCCTACATTTTCCGATTACTCTGTGAAAATATTCTACACAATTCTAATACTGACAAGCAGCAAATAAGTTATGCAAAATGATATCCTCACCAGATCAGGTCCCCACATCTCTAGACTATTTTTCTTTTGGAAAGCAGTAAACCTTCCAGCTGAACTGTATTTTTCCTAAAATATTACAGTTATTTCCTTCAAACATTCTCTTCCTTTAGCACTGGTATTTTAAACAGAATAATATTCCACTGAGTTTATTTTTCTTTCTTTACTTTATTTTACATGTTGCACTAAAAGTAAAGCCATATGGAAAAAGTTCCTCATAAAACTTTAATCTTTTCCCTAATGTAAAAATCTAAGCTACTAAGCGATATGCAAATCTTAAATAAGAATAGCATGATCATGTAATTACCAACTGTATTGTAATACAGAGATTTAAAGAAATAGAATAAAATTCACATGGGCAACCACAAAGGTAGTATCTGAGAACATGACTCCAGAACCAAAATTGTATTTGCTTGAAAGGTTTCCTTATTAGAGAGGAAGATAAGGAAAGATGTCCCATGATCAGTATGGAAGAACAAAAAGAAGAAATTAAATAGCTTTTTTTCTACCTCTTTCTCTCCTGTTGTACCCTATAAGAAGCATCATGGAAAAAAAAAAAAAAAAAAAAAAAAAAAGGTATTACAAATTTATAACATAATGGAAAATGTTAGGCAATCTAAAGAGTGAATTCACGAATTCACTACCAGCCCTCCCAGTAATAATGATTCCACATTTCTCACTTTGTTTCTTTCATAACTAAATTAAATTTTCAGTCTACATTTTTACTTTTTGGCTAAAGAGATCTATTCCTCCCTAGTCAAAATCTTTCAGAGTCCTCCTCAGAATAAATCATTTTTCACAGCACAAAGAACTCAAGTTTTAGATCTGATAGTTGTGTATGCACCTTTTGTAATAAATGTTTTTTGTCATATTAACTGCCCAAAAAATTTTTTTCTCTATTCAGAAATTATTATTTTATGCTTAGCAAATGGGGTCTACTTGAGGTTTCTTTTACGAGTTGAATGCTTTCCCAAGCATCAATATATTTTTCATGTCTATATGTACCATTCTCAAAATGCTGACAGCAGGTGTCTAGGAGTTCTTACAATGTAAGTAAAGGAAAAGCCTGTACTCTATGAAGTCCATAAATGCACACGGGTATCATACAAAGCCTATTCCATAACCCTAAAAGAATCTCACAAAAGCAGTTATCACCTTTAATTAATGTTACTTTATAGTTATCTATTGAAAAAAAAAATCATTCCGCATATTCTACTCTGCCCTGGTTCCCCCTCTACTCTGCCCTGGTGAGGCCTCATCTGGAATACTGTGTCCAGTTCTGGGCTCCCCAGTACAAAAAAGACAGGGATCTCTTGGAAAGAGTCCAGCGGAGGGCCACAAAGATGGTGAAGGGCCTGGACCATCTCCCCTACGAGGAGAGACTTAGGGAACTGGGTCTGTTTAGCCTTGAGAAAAGAAGGCTGAGAGGGGACTTGATCCAGGTTTATAAATACCTGAGGTGTGGGAGCTATAGTGGCGAGGCTGGTCTCTTTTCAGTAGTGCGTGGGGACAGGACTAGGGGCAATGGGCTGAAACTCCAGCATAGGAAGTTCCGCACGAATGTGCGCAAGAACTTCTTTACAGTGAGGGTGACGGAGCACTGGAACAGGCTGCCCAGGGAGGTGGTGGAGTCTCCTTCTCTGGAGATATTCAAGACTCGCCTGGACGCCTACCTGTGCGACGTGGTGTAGGGAGCCTGCTTTGGCAGGGGGGTTGGGCTCGATGATCTCTAGAGGTCCCTTCCAACCCCTATAATTCTGTGATTCTGTGATTCTGTGATTCTGTGATATTCTAAACTTTCTGCCAATTGCTCCAGCTCCTATTAGAGGAAAGACAAGCATATCTAAAGAAGCTTTTCAAGTTAAATCCCAGTCTTATGTGTAAGTAAAAATGACATAATCCCTACAATGCACGCTAGGCGTAGATCTCTCTCTAGGAAGAAGTGCTGGGATGTTTACTTTGATTGCAGAAGTTGGATGAGTGCATATGTTAAAACCATTGAAGAAGCAAAATTTGTGAAGCAGAAGGAAAGAAGCAGCTCCATGAGTCTATGAAGGGGCTCAAACTTTAGGTAATGATTTAAGAGCATACGATTTCAGTTTCAGAGAAGCAAAAAATAAGCTATGCGAAATGTCAGAGCAGTTTAAATCACTTCTCTCAGATATATTAAGTTCAGTACACAGAGAAATATAGGGCATATGTTGTGGTCAGGAGTATCAGTAAGCACAAAAAAACACTGCAGATCCACAAAGTAACCAAACTGATTAACTGCATTCCCCCCACTTAAATCAGAAACAAAGTAAAATAGGACTAGTTACAGTTTGTGTGTGATCTAGATAGACAAATTATACAGCCCATCTGTCTTTTATACAGTTCACTTGATTTCATGCTACCTTTCCAGGTAGAGGTAGAGGTTAGTTTTCATTACCTGACTATATTTCAGTACTATACCAAGAATTGTATTATGCAAGTTTTCATCAGTGACAATTTCTTGTAGGTTGGTTGTCATCACAAAGAGTTTTAACAGCAAGGTAAATCTACTACATGATCTTTCTTGAAACAAGAGCAGTTTCGTAGGTGCTGCTTTGCTTACCATAGCAGGAAAGAGCCATTAACATTGTTCTAAGCAACTGATTATTCAGCAACTTTCCCAGCTTGATTTTGAAGACCTTCAGGATAACTAAGATATTTCTTTTGCCTGCAAAGGCAAGCTTCAATATATTGGTCAGAGAAGAAAACCTATTTGCTTAAAAAATAATAATCCATGTTTTATCCTCATATTCAAAACACTGAATAGATTGCTTTCTATACTTTGTCTGCAGTTTTATGTATGAAAAGTCACTTCATACAGATAACCATTTCATCCAATTTCCAGAATATAATCAATACCAGTCTCAATGGTTAAAGGAATAATATTTAAAAAAATTTACTATTATCAGTCAGTTTCACAGAATAAATTCAACTTCAAGAGAAAAACCACATTTTTATTGCCCTCTAAGTGTTGTAGGAACATTTAAATGTCCCCTTCAAATTATGCTGTTTTCAGTGCCACTGATATCAACAGACTTAGAACATAGATTTTAAGCAACATTTAAAAAAAAAATAAAGCGTTGTACTATTGAGTTCAGGGTACCATTTTGACTCTTACTGAAAGTTAATACATCTTAAGACAGAAAGAAGATATTCATACCTCCAAAACAAAGTAATCATTTGACCCAACTTAACAAGGACACACTGGAAAAACTTGGAATTCTGCACTTGTACTACTAAATAAAAGAATAAAAGGGCTACAGTATTTAGAGTAGTACACAGTCCCATTTCTCCACCCATCTCAAGTCACTCTGAAGAGCATCACAACCATCTGTTTTATCAGCTCTCCTTCTCAATCTTGTATTACCTGCGAACTTGCAGTAGGCCCACTCTCATTTTATAACCAATGAAAATACTAGATAGTATCAGTGCTGGTATTGACCCTTGGTATACTGACTGGTCTCCAGCTGGACTTCATGCTGCTGACAAAAACAGCTAAGGTCAGCAGTTCAGTTAGTTTTCAATCCACAGTTCACTATTCTAGTCAGCACTTCTCAAGCTATTCTAAGTTATGTAACTTGGAGACTACATAAAATCGTACTAAAATCAAGACAAATAACATCCACTGCTCCCCCACCATCTACCTTGCCAATCATCCTTTCATAGCCTTTCAATAACGCACTGTATTTAGTCCTTTCATGAATCCACACCAGCTACTATCACTCATCTTCTTCTTTAACTTGTTTAGAATCAGTTTCCCTGATTATTTGCTCCATGACTTCCCAGGAACTGAGGTGAAGCTGACCAATTTGTAAGTCCTCTTTTTTGCCCTTACTGATGGTAAGAGTGATATTTGCATTTTTTTTCCTATCCCTTAGGGATCATCCCTAAACACAATTACCTTTAAAAATATATATATATAAAAATATGAGTGATTTTGGAAGGACATCAGCAAGCTTAATCCGCACTTGCTGAGTCAGGTCCACATCAGGACTTGTGTATGCCCAGTTCATTCACAAATAAAAAACTGATCAGAAACGAGAGCTTTTCTGTACTGACAAGGAGGAAAATAGCATTTGCCTCATGGGAAAAAAAAAGATATTCTTGACACAGAAATTGATTTTATGTTCTCAGAATAATCAGAATTAATCTATTAATGTTCTTCAAATAGCAAGCATGCAAGCAATCAGAACAAGGGAAAAATGAAACAAACTAAAAATTGTGATCCACAATTAAGGCATAACAGGTCAAAAATGTATCACAGTTCAGAAAGGTAGAAAATAAAAAGAAAACATTTTATTCTACAGTATCTTACTCTTTGAAGAATCAGAAGTGAATGGAGTACAAACAGAACAGGGAAAAAGATTCCACTTAATCCAAAATAAAGTATAAATTAAGAAGTCTTAATAACTCCCTTAAAACTTATTTGATAGAGAGCAATCAGTCACAAATAAAGAGATGGGTAACTTTCCACTTTTGGAACAGAACATTCGCTTAGGATTCCTTTACAGGATACAAGGTTGTTTGCCAAGGTCATATGCTGTTTTTCTTTCCAGGAGACAAGAAGCAAATAAACTTCCCCCCCCTCCCCCCCCCATTTCATGGTCACAATACGTTAACCAACCTATCACTTTCAGAATATAATAACTTCCCAGCAGGAAAGGATAAAATTCTGAACTGACTTGAATAGAACTCCCCATTCTATTAGTAAGTGTATAAACACTATTAGGTAGCCATATTTGGATGGTCAATACAGTTTTCATTAGTTCTGATAGCCAGTCAGAGTTTAAGCAAGCTTCAGAATAATTTTAAGTGCATTAACATTATGACTTCATTATTGGACAGGTACACTTAATCCAGGGTCAAGAAGAATGAAGGTTTAGTTGCACTACAATGAGTTTCACTTCACTATGTTTAGATTGCTGCTGTTACCCCAGATTGTGTATCAAAACTATACAAAATGTGTCTGACCATACTGAAGTATAGACAATGTACCACTGAAATACAAACATACCTCATGATCAGGACTTTTCTCACAGCTTTACCATCTTATGGCACTTACGGACTAAGGCACAATTAAAGCAAAACTCAATTGATTTATAATTACCCAGCAATAATGATTATGTTTTCTTTTTTCTCTGAACATCTGTCAGGAAATGTTTTCATCTTCACTGAGCATTAGTCAAACACCTGTTTCTCTGAGCTGCAAAGCGGTGGGGAATCATTCTCCAACTAGGGGTTTAATATGTGCTGAAAGGGGAATAAGTATCTGTGATTTTATTAACAAGAAAGAATGTGATAATACAAGAAAAGCTAACACTTCTTGGAAACTAAAATGTAAACTGTCTTTCAAGCTAAATGAGATGAGCCACATGAAGACTTTTGACAAGGTTAGGATCTAAAAGAAAGTGCACTGTCATCCTATCTTAACATTTCAGTAGTTTAGTACTTTCTACTTGTTCATGGCTATTATTTGAGATGTGCAATTCAGCCCAGACTTTCAAGCCTCAATTCTAATTTTGAAATGCTACCTCAGTTTTAAAAGAGAGAACCAATTATTTGGATTGAAAACAGATACAACGTACATAAACTTACACTATATTAATATTTTTGTTGATTAAAACTTTTAAAACTATTAACATCAATAGATAGTGACACTGAATGAACTCAAACATAGGTTTCTAATGCTTCACGTATTTTAAGGCTTGCATTATGTGCTGCCTGGCTAGAAGCCGAGAGGCTCCTGCCACTGTTGTAACCTAAATGAAGTCATGGCAATGATAGAGATCACCACCTGATGGCATATCTTTAGTAGCAGTTACATCAACAAAAATTAGCCTTTATTCATTCGACATATGATGAGATTAGGCTGCTTTCCCAGCAATTACAGTCTTACCAGTATCAATTTCTAGAGATCAGTATGGATCCTGAAATTAGAGTAATAAAAACCCACAGTGTGCATAAATGATAATGCAGTTGAGTAAATGATGCTGGAAAAGTAGTGAATCAATCTGAATACAAAACAGTCTGTGATAAACTGAGTAAAGAAATTAACATGCTGTAATCGTTGGTTTGTACCCAATTTACTGACAGAAACAGCTCAGTTCATACAGCATGAAATACACTTAACCTCTATAAATCATAATATATTTAAGTCAGTTTTATTTGTTATGAACTAAGAAGTTACTTCATCCACATTTATACTCAGTCACCACAGCACTATGTGTACTGCTTAAAGGCAGCAATGGTTAAGTGACTGACCCCTTTCTTCACTTCAGTGAGTCTCTGCCTATCACTTGTTTTTTACTGTAGACATCCTAATAATAAATTTAAAAATCCAGGCCTGCAATTAAACACAGTTCTAATTCAGCTAAGAAGTGAAGACACCATATGAACTAAGCCTAGTCTTCCATTGTGAGATTAATTCTAGCATCATGCATGCATAAGCTACTCATCTAACCATATGAAAAACATGTTTCATGTATCTCCTCTTAGAGCACAAGAATATATGGATCTGCACTGTATTTGAGGTTTTAACTGTACACAAACCAAATTGCCAGCTGAGTTGTATTCAGCATATCTCCCAAACACTTGCATAGAGATTGAATTCATTTTCACATCCAGGTGGTTGAATTCTTAGAGATAATGGACTGAGTCTCACTAATATGCATTGTTTATCCTGCTGAGACAGAGAACAAATTCCGTGACTTCACTCAGCAATAAGACTGTGTTGCAGTAATAGCTACAGCTAGTATTTAGCCAACAATGACCTAGTCTAGATTCTTCTGCAATACTGCTAAAATCAAGGTGATTAGCCTAAGCAATGACTGAACCTAAATTGTTTATCCAATCCAAAATCTTGGCACCTGTAGTTCAGGTGTCATTGGCACTTAGTGATAGCATTATTTCTACTTCAGGAAAAAAATAATATTGTTTGAAAGGAAATAATTGAGCAGGGTTCAAGTTCTGACAAGACCAAAATGTAAAGCTATAGTGACCTTAGAAGCAAAAGGATTAGGGCTAATAAGCATCCATCATTTACACTGCCATAGTGACATTTAGTTTGATCACCACTGTTTGTGAATACTTGGACTCGAATAATAAGGGAAAAAATCCCATGATAAATGACTTGAGGTTTTCTCATAAAAGTAGTCAGCGTCCTCTAACAACATTCCTCGAAATAAAAGGCTTAAAAACAAAATAGTGAGATGTTTACACATATTCTAGAACTAGCGTAGATGGATAAATACTGCTACAGTCAGCAATGGCTGAAAAAAAGATAATTATTAATTTGGCTACTATATATTTGGAAAAAAAGCTCTACTAATTATTCAATCTCTTAGCCTATACTCAGAGGGAAAGAACTGACTAGCTTTCTCCACATGCCCTAAATCCTCAGACTGCAGCCAGAAGAGCTGACTCAGTCCAAAAGCGTTGTAGAAGATAATTAAAACATCCGTGACACTGATAACACACTGAAGAGCAGAATATATGTGAAAGACAGCTACTGAGAGAACAGCAGATACACCACTCCCTTAATATTAAAACCTTAATAATTAAAAAAGCATGTACCTGTTTAGAAGCTTGTGTTTTCCAGGTGTACTGCTGCTGTGTACAATCCCGTGGGGCTGGGCATGCATTCCTGAACCTGAAGTCAGAGAATTGAGACCCCTCAGTTCATAAATTCACACCTGCCATTTACACACGTTGTAAAGGAAACAACACTCTCCCTTCTCCATTATAGATTTCCTGAGGTATAAGCAAATGTGAAGCTAAGGAAAAAGCTGAATGAAAGTAGAGTATCTATGGGAATATACTGGTTACAAAAGTAAAGCTTTTAAATAGACAATTAACTTTTTCCTCAAGTGTTTATACTTATTCAATTGTCATTTTCTCTTCATCAATAAATGACTGAGGTAAGAAATAAATCCAAGCTAGAAAACAGACCCAGAAAAACAGTTGTTCAAAATGCTTTGTAAAATGTCTGTGCAGAAGCCTACATCACTTTCATGTGTGCATCAATGAGTGAAATTGGTTAAAATACTTGAACTGTGACTATATTCAGCACTCATATCTTTGACAGTTCATAACATTGCACTCTGCTGCATATCTGGGATATGTAGTTTGAACGTTTTTGGTGCAAATTATAAAACTTGACAGCCTCTCAAAATAAGCAAATTCTGAATAGCTTAATTCAAAACCAACTAAAGATTATGGCCATTATGACAACTGAGCTGCGTATATTTCCTGCAGTTTTTAGGGTTTTCATTTATGACTTAATGGAAAACTACTAAGGATGAAACAGAGCACATGCACAAGTGTGTCAGGACGACTGATGTGAAAACTTCCAAATAAATATTCTATATATTTCAGTCTTAAAAAGCATACCGATAAAAAGAGATGAAGAAAGGAAACACAATGCATGAAAAGTTGCAAAGTTCAAATTATTTTATAAATTTCATGGCAGAGTGTAAAGATGAAGGAAAGGCTCTAAGAAATTGCAAGTGCATACAAGGTAAATACTGGGAGGAGCCTAAAGACTTCAAAGAAAACTACAGCTATCATGAGTTTTAACTTTTAAAAGTTAAAACATACATTTTTGTATATTTAAATTTTCTTTGTAGACTTCTCCCTCGTATTCAAATTGATCTTTTACTGAGCATGGTCTGTCTAGGTGAGAAATGCATACTAAAGAAGTTTTACTATGTACAACTGGAAAAGGTTAGAGTGCGATACTTCGTTTTCAGTCAAAAAAAAAAAATCACCCTACTTGAAGGATATGTGAAGGAAACAACAAGCAAATTTGAGCAACCTCAGGAACTAAGCTTAGCAATCAACAGATAATCTAGACTATACACAAATTACCAGAATTAAAGATGCCTAAACAATGATTTTGAGAAATCTCAAAAACTAGAGAATTGCAAAGAATGCACACCTCAGCACATGAGACTCCACAATCAAAAAAGGCGTCCTGGAGAAAACAGATACTAATCGACTTAATAATAATATTAAAATAAAAATCTCCTTTCAATGTAGATTGATACTCAATACTACTATTCCTGAAAATAATGAACACTAGCTGGTTCAGGCAGTTCTCATTTAAGCCTCCTGGAAGTGCTTGCCACAAGTGCTACCATGCTAGAGACACTTAACTTCAATACTGTCATGGTGATCTGAAGATGCACAGATAAATTCCAGAGCGTTAATATCATTGCATACAGAAAGGAAAAGCATTTGAAAATTTGAAAAACATTGTTTGCTTATGTAGCACAATGTTCTTATAGTACATAAATAGGATAATGTTAGGAAATTCTGAAGTGTAAGGATAATTGTTAGGAATTTTGAAAAATCATCAAGATCAGAGTAGCATAAAATTAATACACCCTCATATATACATTGATTTGAGAAAAAATAGATACAACACAATGCATGGTTCTGATGCACACATTGAAACTTAAATCTTCCCTAGAGAGGTATTCTGTAGGGTCTCGAGCAGGAAACTCTGAACTCGGTACTGGTGCCCACTATATATTTTGAGGAGTTTCCCCAAATAAATTCATGCTGCTGTGGGCAGGACTAAGCTATCCTTTGAATCTTAGCATAATAAAATATAATTCTGTTTATTACAGTTTATTATTAAGTCATTGAGTGTGACAGGATAAAAAGGTGACAGGCCTTGAATCAAGATAAAAGGAAAACCTGTTGCTACTCAAAGTTACCATAATTTAATAAAAGCATTCAGTTAAAATGGACCAAGATTTTCACAATTCATTCTTTAGCCTTACTGAAGTCCAGTAGACAGTCATAACCTTGCATAACCTGTGACAGAAATTAAAATGATTAATTAACATGACAAACCAATCCATTGCCCTCAGTGTAAGCAGACATTCCTACTCTTTCCAAAGATACACATAAAGTTCTACCATTCATGCTATGTATCACTCTAAAGTAGTTATGTGGATCCCTCAAGATGCAGAAATACCACATGCAATAACCAAACATTAAGTTCATTTTTATCTTATGATTAAGAATGTTGAGACAAAACTTCATATCATTGCTCTGACACATAGTCTGTAAATCAAAGAATTTGTTCATTTCAGCAGGTGAAAATTAATGCTGATTCTTCAAAGATAAGAAGCAACTTGGATGAGGTAGTTAAAACTGAGGACTCAGGAAAAAATATAATTCCGTATATTTCTTACTCTGCATTCAGAGTAATCTTCCATGCAGTTCTGTTTTTAGGAATTTAATGGAATTTCTACTTTTTAATGTTCGCATTAGGAAAGGCTTCACTCTCCCTCTAAGCCTTTCTATTATTTACTGTTAAAGAATGATACATCGACTTTCAAGCAGTAATATTTTTTTTCTGCTTCTGCATAAAAATAAATTATAAAAAAATGGATATATAAAAGATTGAATTGGATGAAAAAGCAAATCTGTTAATATAATTGTATTTAGTTCTGTTTTCATTCTCTGTACATATAAAAATCTTTTCTTTTTCAGAGAGATCTGAATGAACAGAATAGCAGACCATTCAATGCATAAGACACAGAGATGGAGGAAATCAATTGGAAAAAAAGAAATTAAGTTGGCACCACTTGTAGAGAAGTTGTTGTGGAAGAAATTGCATAAATGAAGAAATTAATGACCATTCTTGTGCCTTGTACTAGCAGCATACTTGGAAAATTGATTTACAACTGCCTTTTGAGTACAGGAAACAATATTGTCACATCCTTCTGCAACTGCAAGATAAACTCTGAAGCAAAGCTGGATAAATAAGGTATAAGGCAAAACAGTGACAATATTGGTAAGAAATATATAACATAGAATTAGCTCAAACTGCTTTTTGAAAATTCTGTATGTCCACTCTCAAAGGGGTCACTGCCCTCTCAGACAACAGTAACTTCAAATTATTGTCTATAGATCTCACTACTTGCCACAGAAAGGAAAATCTATGTTGAGATTTTCTAAGAAGACAAACTACAAGAACCTCAGAAATAAAACATGAAACACAAACATCAAAAGACTATCCCAGTCTATGTCTTTCTTTCTCAGAGTAAAAAGGCTTCCAGGGAGACTTTCAAGGGAGATCAAGATGAAGTAAATACTGCAGTGAAAAGCTAGGCTTTTTCACTATATAAAAGAGCAGAGCACCTACACTGACAAGATGCACCTCATCAGAAAGGAACAGCATGTTCTGGAACCAGTATCTATCCAGCATGATTGAATAATGTCTTAAATTAGTTCTGACAGGGCAGACCAGGAAGACCACAACCTCCAGTCAATCTCATGTCAAGCCAACTATTACTATAGTCACATCCTCCATGTCTTCTAGAGGTATCTAGATTCTTCAACAGATTTCATCTCTTCCTATTAAATATATATATATACACACACACACACACACACATATATATATATATATATATATATTTGCAAAGGCATATCATTTTACTCCACAGAACATTACTGCAAAATACTATCTTGAGACTGAAAAGGGGCAGGAGTAAGCCCTAGCCAGGCCAACAAAGGGTGACAAAGACCTATTATTCCATTTGTTCTTGCACTGACTCTCCTACCACACAATTTTAGAAGCACAAAAATGAAGGTTACATATTCGTGTTTACTTCTGAAACTCTCACTAACCCAATCAGCAGTGGCATAAATGAACCTAATTCAGTTCATGCTAAAATACATTTAGCATATGCTAGGTCAGTTGCTAAGATACAAAAGATGGAATGGGAGCAGATGAAGAAAACAGATTATTTCTTAAACCACTGCATTGTTTCAGAATCAAACATATAAATATACTAACAATAACAAATGTCACCAGCATGTAGAAAGGTACTAAGAATACATCCTGAATCTGACGTCTGATATTTGGGCTAGCAGTTTGGTTTGGTTTAAGAATTTCTTTTCACACAACAGTAATCAATATAAACACCCAAACAAAATATTAATGTAACAGAAACACTACAAAATCAAATTCAAAAGAAAAAATACAAGTACAAAGGAAAAAAATTACACATCCATTGATCCTTAAATTATCATGTAAAGATTCATTAATTCCAGTCTTTGCACAATATCTAGTTAAGCTTACGTTAAAAATGGTCAACTCGCTGAATAACTGAAATATAGACACAAAAATCATTTTAAGAAATGTTCATGTACAATGAACTCCATCCAAGGCAAGAAGAAATACTGTTTAGCAGTTTAAGCCCATAAGTCTGAATTTATTCCTTCAGTATAGCAATTTCATTCTCAAGTGAAACCAAATTAAGTTTTATAGATGTTACAAAGAGACCACAAATTTAAAATTATAAATTCATCACAGATCATTCTCCACCACTAAGTTGGAGACTTACTAAGACTCCACTAAGTGGAGACACACTGAAGCAGTGAGACAACTTGTCAGTTTCTTCCCAGCATCTTGGCTGGATATAACAGATGTCAGATTCCTTCCATTCATGAAGAATTAAGTAGGATGTCCTGGTTTTAGGTCTCCTTCCACACCTCCAAGCAGCAAGTCAGGAAAGACTTCACCAAACACATTTGGCTTCATTCAGAGACAGATCTTTTGTAGACAGCTGAAATTGACTGTAGTTTCCACATTCAATGCATTCTTGCAGACAAGTATGTAATATTCTTGTGGTTGTACTTCTAGTCAAGTAATTGAGAATTGTGCAGCTCTATTATAGCAGAATAAATGCCAAAGCAAGAGCAGGAAGCCTAAGACAAAGCTAAAACAAAGGACTTTAAGACCGAAGAAAATGACCCAATTCTTACAGTTCTGTAAAAGACTGCATTCAGATTATGTCCCTTATCACTTGCCTAAACTGCAAGTGTTAATGCATTAGAAGTGCTAGACAAATAAAAAAAATGGATTGGGAACACTATCCAAAGACATCCTTCAACTGGTCAAGAAATTTGTCATGGTATGAGTAGCAAGTATTCTCTTCTGATTCAAATCAAATGCATTTTGCAAATAAATAAAACCACTAAAAGAAAAAAAAACAAAACAAAACAAAAAAAAAATTCAACACTACATTTTCACACTTGCTGTTTCCTTGCTTCCTTGCTTTTCTGGTCAAGTAGTGATCACTAACCATTAGCAAAAAAAAAAAATCAAAATTCACTAAGCAGAAAGGTTTGATAAAGGTTCATACAGAACTATACAGATCAGGCTTGGATGCAAGCAGACAGCAGCACTAATGAAAAAGCAGAAAAAAGTCACAGACTTCAGAAAATAACAATCTAGAAGGTCCTCCTATTGGAATGCTGAGACTGGCATATGTCTAGGAGAATTAGAGGAAATGGGCTGACAGATTGATTCAACAAAGCATAGGATAGTTGGGACTTTTATCTCACCATGTCAATAAAACACTTTATAAATAAACTAAAATTAAAAATGCATATTTTTAATCTATAAATAGAAGTGAAAAATCCATGCCTAAGAGCATGGAGATAATTTTAGGAAACTATAAAAGATATTTTGGTGTAAATAACTGGCACACCTTTGTATAATCCAAACTTGTTTCAACTGAAGTGGCAACAGGATTCTATCAACAAGTAAGTTACGTCAAAGAAAATAAACATGCAAAGTAAAGGTTCCATTGAACAGAAAACACCATCAGTAACATTAGGCACTTGCACAAAGTACCAACAGTGGTAAGGACTGCTTTTTATTGCACCCACATTGTGGCAGGGATTCTCAGATTCCCCCACACTCTTCCTCATGTACTTTGATTCTGAAATAATCTTGTAAACAATTAATGCAACCAGTCATGCAGGCAGACACTAACAATTTTTTTTTTGCAGGATCAGAAATTTTATACTACCCTCTTACTTGCCTTGCCCCTTGTAATGTCATATTTCACACCTTTAGAAATGACAGAATACTAAGAAGTCCAGCCCAACTTGTTTGTGGTTGAAATTTATACATGATTCTTTTTAAACTTTATTTTTTTGCTACAGTCTTGCTCCTTAAAAATCTGTAGTACATAATGTAGCCCTTGACATAAGTCTGCAGCCTCTGAAAAGAATTCTAGTGATGGCTTCAGCAAATGAAGTTATAGTGAGTTATAAACGTAATTTTAATTCAAGTAAACAAAATAAAATTTAAGTCCTTTAAGAGCGTTTCAGCTAGACTTCATCAACAAAAATACAAATAAATAAGTAATATAGTAACAGCCAATGACCAGAACATAACCAGCATGATGTTTATAAACAAGACTAAGACTTGTACAAGGCAAAATCAAAAAAGGGACTGCAAATTAAGTATTTTTGGCAAGGATCTGCTGGAAAAGATCATTAATCTCTGAAAGGTTTATTTGTATCCTGTGGCTTTATAAAATTGATCCAGCAACTTAGAAGTATAAAATATCTAGTTGTTTTAGACTTATTCCCCACCTCATAAACTAAGCAAAGGCTTTTCACCTGGATTCTTCAAACATTTGAGAGATTGCAAAGAATCCTATGAAGTGAAAAAACAAAAGTTCAATTCACTGTTTTGAAAAAGATCTAAGTTGTAGGCGCTGCTCCATTGGCATGAAGGAAAGTCATCCTCCCCTTAGGACAACATGTAATGAAAATTTTCTATTTTACATATTATTATGATTCTACCTCAGAAGCTGATACTCAGTTCTTTTAACTACATTCTAAAGAAACAAAAGCCTATCATGAAAATGAAACATGTTTCAGTTTTGGAGGAAGCTTTCAGATTATGAATCTCTTTCCATAAAAGAAGTATGATCAGTTCCCGTTTCTGGTAAAGACAAATCTTTCTGATAATCACAAGTCTCCTTGAAGTCCAGTAGTAGACAAAACATTTCTCTGAAGAAAAATACGTTTAGATTTTGAAATAAAACATCATCCTTCATGAACAAATCCATAATACTTTGCAGTTCACCAAGACAGCATGTCGGAAGAGGAAATTTGGGAATTCTGTCCAATGACTCCATGTTGGGCTGAAAATTAAGAACAGAACTCAGGCTGGTGTAATTGCAGCAGTGAGCTGACTATGATCCCAGGCTACAAGGTGCACCATGGTCACAGAAGACTAGTTAACTGAATGGCAGAATATATTTCTTAGACCAGCTACTGAGAATTAGAATATTTTGTATACAGAGACTACATTTACCTAGAAAATAAGTTATTACAAAGAACATAATTATAAATTAACAAAGAAGGAAACAGTATTGTTTCTTGTTTGTTTGTTTTCTTTATGAATACAACACACTCACACATGCACAAATGCTTCTTAAAGAGAAAAAATTTAATTAAATATTATCTCATTTGAGAGACTATAAGGACCTGATAGTTTGGTATGAGGCAAAAACCACTGCAGAGCTACAAAGTGAATGAAACAAATGAGGTGTGTAAATGCCTGCTTGCAAGTATTCTGGATAGTACCTTAATGAGTTTAAAAACTTTAAAAAATTCAGCATTCTTTCAGGTATGTAAGATAATTTTTTATTCCTGTTATTTCTTCCTTTTGTTTATTTGTTTGTTTGTTTAGCTACAATAAAAATTTGGAGGTCTCACCTTCATTTAACCATAGTATGGAAAGAAGGATCTATCTTGATTTCACTGTAACTGATATTCACTTTTAACATCCCAAGGTCCCAGAACTCCAGGCCATAATTGACTCATAGTCTTTAGGAAAACATCTCTAGAGACAGATACATCCAGCAAACAGCCTACTGCTGTGATGCTTCCTCTGAGAAGCACTGCACTGTAAGCAATAGAGAATATGATCCAGTGGAATAAGGTCACAGCATCTACGTTAAAACATGTCTTAATTATTAACAATAATTCTATCATTTCATATGATTTAACCATCATTTTCATCAAAGACAATAAGAGAATTATTCATTAGGTACTTGGAATACATAAGAACACACAAGCACCTTGCCAATATCAGCTTTACAGTTAGTTAAGCAATTGCCAAATTATATGGATATTTGCTCAACAGAAACAGTGTTTTCAGTTCTACGGTCACTACATCAGAAGATAAGTTCTTGCCTTTGGGTTCATCTTAAATATTCTGTTATTTATCTTTTCTTGTGATATTTTTTATCAAACTTACCTGACTACAGAGGATTTTCTCATATGTTAATTCATTTTTACTATTTTTGCGTCAATCACAATGAACAAGCTTGGAACTATAATGTCTGAAGGTGTAAATAAAGAGCTTCAAAAATAAAACATTCAAAATCTAAAAATATCCAATAGATAATGTAATACTTGTATGGAAATAGTTATTTACATTTCCCAAAGATAAAATGCATTGATTCAACCATTGAGGAACAAATATTTTTAGCTTTGAGTATTTTCAAGTTGAAAATAATAATAATAACAATAATAGCTTTACATGGACCATACAAATTTAAAGAAAAGTTATGTATTAGCTTTCATTTGTACCTCCAAAATACCACAAGTTTGGTTTAAGCTGGTAGAAAATTTGTCAAAATCACTTAGATAGTAATCTAATGCCAAACAGTTTCCTCAGTTTTTTTTAAAAAAACACAGAAATACTAGTTAATTCAAGTCAGCTTTAGTCACAAATATTCATCAATTTCAGCATTTCTTGCCTTTCTTTTATTCATTTGCCTTTACTCTTCAATTATTCATTAAAACATTTGGTATATTTTTTACCAAGATCTCTACTTAATACTAGTAACAAGTAACTTATCTTTTTTCTCCACAGCAGTTTTGATTTTGTTCTTTTTCAAGACACAATAGCTTTTCACTTGAGGAACACATAACTGCAAGGATCTACAGGATCTGTCCTGCAAATAATGCCACAGAGAACTAATTAGTTAATTCCATCATATACCAACCATACTCCACTTAATTGATCACTATTTCAATTAGAAAACTATTGCTAAACTTCACAGCTCCAGGGATTTCCATCTACTTTATAGTAGAAATTATTCATGATCAAGTTCATTTATTTGTTCTTGGGTCAAAACTGTCCTTGATCTCTTCATAAATATAATTAAATATCATTTTAACAGCCACACTTTTTAAAAACATTTACTCATGTGACTTTCTCAGTACCTGAAGAGTAAAGATTGTCTTTACTTCCAGTATCCCAACTCTGACAGCACTAGAACCTGTACAATACTATTAATACTATTCTCAATTGGAAATACTCTTAATATCTCGTACATTTATATATACACACACATACATAACCCTCAAAATTTGCAAATCTGTTTGTAAACTTTTAAAATTCTCTTTTCTGTATAGACTAGCAGCAGACCTCAAAACACTAAGAATTACTAACTAATAATATCATGCATAAACTGTACTCTTGTGTATATTTTACTGGAACCTACTAATTTCTGGGTAAACTGTTGGATTTTTTTTATTTTTTTTTTTTTTATTTCTTTTTTGAGTACTAATGCAGTGAAAACAGCATATACTCCTCCTGAAATTACATGTGAATTGAAGGGATCTAAAATAGGAGACCTGGAATATTTTTGCTTCAAATCAACTAGATACAATGCCCGAACTATAAATAGCTACCTATAATACTAAAAAAATACTTTCGAAAGAGAAACATAGAGGGTAAAAGAAAATGCTTGAAAACAGATGTAAGAAAATAAGCCACTGAAGTCATCCTGTTAAAATCTGCTGTCCACAGAACCAAGAACCACTCTGCCACCACCTGCTGTCATTCTAAGTGCATGTACATTTGATGAAACTCCAGTTCTGCCACTTTTTCCTTCTGTTTTGTTGTAGTTGCTTTGTTTTAAATCAAAAGCAATGTCCAAAAACATTCAGTACTGACAGATTTGTTTATGGCATTGTTTTACAAAAGCTCCTAACAGACAGTGATTATTTCATTGTTGGATGTATCCTTTATTTTATTAATTATGAGAAGTAACCGATGGAATGGTAAAAATAAACTTGTAAAGAAATCTAGTCTGAAATTTGAATCTCTTTGAAGCAAATTCAGTGATCATGGTAACAACTGAAAACTGACTCTTGCGCATCAGTGAAATAGGCATGGCTCTTTTAAAAATGTCACAAATCTTTCAGATATAGGCACCATGTTTTAAATTTTGCACATACAAAATATGTTCATGTTACTCAAATTACACAATATGGCAGTGTTATAAGTCTGAGCATTATTGTCATATAATGGCAGAAAAAAGAGCTGAAAGCTCACATAAGACTACTGACAGGGACAAATCTTGAAGAGACAAAAAGTATAAAACAACAGTTTTCCTGTTGTATGCGTTTGTGTGTGTGCATGTGTGAGAGTGCATATAACAAAAAATGTTTAGGAGTGAGTTCAGATAATAGCCCATCCATTTGTTCTCAGTTTCTTATCCAGTTTCATTACCAAAGGCTTTGATTTTAAATGCATGTTAAAATGCAAATTCAAATCCCATATAAACCATTAGTATGTTGACTGATTTGAGTCAAAGAAGTGAGAATTACTGCCAAATGTCTTCCTTTTATTCTACTTTTCAGCCTCTGGGTATGTAGGGTATTTGACTGTCTCAATTTTCTCCTTAACTTTATAGGACGGGTACAGGCCTGTTTTTCCTAATTTCCTATTGATTCCTTTTGAATAACCATCCCAGTGATTTCCAGCTACTCCAATTATATCTCCAGGTTCCATAGGAATTTCATCAGCAGTTCGTGGATGATGAGCATAAACAGCAATCTGGTTATGTGCATTCTGTCCCCCAAAGTAGTAGATATCATCCAAAGAATGAAAATATGCTGAAGCATCTGGATGCAACGTCTGCATAATCTCATAGGCGACTCGACAAACCTTGGAAATTAATTTAAAAAAAAAAAAGAGAGAGAGAAAACTTATAAATACTGTGCCTGTGTGCTTAAAATATATCATAGTCAGTAAACAATGTGTAACAACTAAATTTTACAAAAGGAAGAACAAGGAATATTCAGTCTATTTTTTGAAGAAGTACTTGAAAATGCTATGTATTTGCTAACAAGCAGCATGCAGCTCTGAACTGGGATTCTGCATAGACACAGCAAATAACTACTTGCAATGACGTACTTTTCAGTAAAAATTGTGAACTTCCAAATGAACACTAGCCAGTCTGTCTCTTAAAATGGTTAATTTGTAACTAAGCAAACTTAAAAGCAAATTTGTTTTCTTTTTTGACTGAAGTATATTTTACTTCTTGATGAACTTCTAGAACTTACATTTTCAAAGTCTACTCGTCAGTAATGGTAGTCCAGTTCCTGGATCTTCCTTTCTCCCTTTCCCAGAAATGGGAGTGATGTTCCCCCTTTTCCAGTCACTGAGGACTTCATGGGACAGCTATGACTTTTTGGATATGATGGAGAGTGCTTTGCAATTACATTGGCCAGAGGCCTTCAGGACCTTGGGATGCACGTCATTGGGCCCCACAGACTTGAACACATTCAGTCTCATGTGTCAGATGTCTGATTTGGTCATTGTGATCTCTCTGACTTGTAATCTAGATTACTATATTTTTCTCTGATTTTTATTACCATTACATTAGTAACAAGTTATTTCATACTTTGTGGTTGTTTCTGATATTTTGTTCTCTGCATGTGTGCACCCAGTAAAGAGGAAAGACACACAACTCTGTGAAAGACTTTAAATCTTTTCAGTATGAGTCATCTTAGTAAATCCTTCAAATCTGACAAAGCATGCAAAATTTCCATTCAGTAATTACTTCCACAGCTATAAAGCTGTGAACCTAGAAAACTAACCTGTCAACAGCAGCAGGCAAAGAATCCACATAAAGAATTACATGTGAAGCTAAGTAATAAGTCTCTTATTTTTCTTCATAGATTTACTTGCTTTGTAAACTATATACTTACAGATACAATGCAAAATATAGGACTAATAAACCCCGAAAGAAAACAATATTATCAGGAAAAATAAGTCTCGCAGACAGAGCTACAACTTCATCCAAATGAAGACAGAAGAGACAAAATTGCTATTTGTTTTAATGTACAACCTTAATTCTGCAATTGTGTTGTGATTTGTGGCTTTTTCAGGCATTTCAATTATTGTGACACATTACAGTGTCAAGGTAGATCTGGCCTTCTCTTGGCAGGCCTAATTTTTAAACAACAAACTTCTACTCAGTATTCATTTAGCCTTCATAGCACAAAGAAGAACTAATACAGGATCCTTCCTAAAAAGTTCAATCCTATTCAAGTATATACTAACTTTCTAAAAATACCTCCGTAGTGAACACCTTGATTTCCCCCTCCCCCTCAAGGAAAATGGAAAAAATCCAGTATAGAATAGACAGTCCAAAATCACACTGAAAACAAATTCTCACTCTTTTTCTTCACACAGATTACATACTGGATGAGTTATCTTTAGCATGGCATTGCTGTGATCCAAGATTCTGACAAACTGTTTGTTTCCTTGATGAAAGGATAGTGAAAGTAGATATGTGTGTGTATATATATATATATATACACACACACACACACACACACACGGTACACATCCAACAAAATTGAGGAGTATGAATTATTAATGCCAAATAATCACAAAGAGTAAATGAGGTTGGACTAAATTACTGTCCCAGCTACTGAAAGTTACAGTTTAATACAAGACTGCCTAGACTTCAGCAGAATTTTACACACTTCTTGAAAACTGCCATTCAGCAGAAATATCTACTGTTAATGCACAGAGATGGAGAATGAGGATAGAGTTCAAGGATACTGTGCAACTCAAATGTACTCCGAAAGAGGGGTTAATGCCAGATGACCTCCAGAGGTCCCCTTCGATCTTCATCAATTTATACTAATTTATTTTAACGTATATTCTTCTTTTGAAACAGTTACAATTCATATAAAATATATTCTGTCAAAGCAACTGTAAAACCTAAACTTAAACACTGTTCTTCTATGCTTATATCCAGCATATTTTCAACATAGCTGTCTAAATATAATAATAGCAGATCACGTCATAAATTTTTCATGCAGTTTTTTTTTTTCTTCTTTTTAGTGAAAAGCACATAACACTCCCTTTAGAATATGATTTTTTTATTTATTTTTTTTACCACATCTGACATACACAGTCCTAGGTCTTAGCTGATTATCACCTTGTCAGTATAGGTGAATAGAGCATTTTTTAGAAGTGGATAGCTTCTCACAGGCTTTTCTTACCAGAGATTTTTTAGTTTGGAGTTTATTCATATCTTGCCCTGAAGTAGCCAACAACCTTCAAAATAACCTTCAAAATATGCTTTTTAAGAAGTAGTCCTTAAAAAAAAAGCCCTTGGATCTCTAGAAACATAATAGTCTCTAATTAGAAATTATATTTCTCCTTTCCTTGTCACTCCTGCTATCAAGTCAAGCAACACGTTCAGAATTATTTTTACTTACTTGCATGCCTTAACTAAGCTGTGTAGAAACAAATATACAAGTTAAATATTAACTTTATGTAAAGCTAAAAAAAACTTTTTTCTTAATTGAAATGTCATAATTAAGCCAATAACTTCAATAGGGGAGAAGTTATCAACCAGTGCTAAGTCATCTCAATTTTAACATGTTATTAAAAATAAAAAAATTAAACCCACAGAAGTCCCATGAAATTTTCATCAGAGAGAACTGAGACCAAGGTAACAGAAGCAAGAAAAGGAACCAGTACATATATTCTATACTGTATTTATATTGCAGTTTACCTGGGATGAAAATGTACAGACCAGGAAGTCTGCCTGAGACAAAAAGTGGATATCCAGAATAACACCTCTTAGGGAGTTTTCAGTGTATCGATTATGAAGCCCCGCTGACCAAGATATGGAGTTATCACTGATAAATTCATAATTTGGATACCTATGAAAATATAATACACCGTTAGCAGTAGAGTCTGGTGGTGTTAAGAAACATCATCTTTGCAGTAAGATAAGATAGTTAATGTGAGTCTCTCCTTTACACTCTAGAATATTACTACGCATTATATTACACAATGCATACCCTCAATTTGTCAAAACGAACTTAAATAAGAAAGTCAAAGATATGAATGTAAATTACCAGGAAGTGGATGCTGTACTCTGTTAATCCTACTGATTTTACATGAAATGTACACATTTAACTTTCTCTACTACTAAATGGAATACAGGACTGTCCTTACTAAACTACTAGAGTAGTTTATTTTTCCAACCATGCTACCAAGTTCAGGTATTGCCATTCTCATGTTACCTTTGTCTTAAAAAAGTTTTCATTCCCCTGCTGAATAGAAAAACCCATTATTTTGTACAAAAGACAAAATTTTGGAAGTAGAAACAAGAGTTATTTAGTATACAGACAAATAAATAGCACTGAAAATGACAATATGCTAAATTGCACTACTACTCTGAAGCAAATACATTTAAATTCAATACACCTAGAGTACTTATCCTAGTTTCCAGTCAGGGCAATAAGCATTTGTGAGATTGTTTATATTCCATAAACATCTGAAGGAATGTTATTCCTTATGCATCTGCTTTCTTGTATTAAACAGAAGTTTTTACCAACTTGGCAAAATTTACTGAACTATGGAACTTAACAAGTCTGTTTGGGAAAACACAGGCCATATTAGGAGTAAATGAATGCATACATGCACTCACAGGTTTGAACAGTTACATTTGCTATGAGAGCTAGGGAAAGTTTTTTAGAGCCACGTTCTAGAGAGCTATTAGACAAATAACAATAAAGGGACCAAGACAATGGTACAGACCAAGAATCCCACACACATTAAAGACAAACCTTACATTTATTCATCAATAGAATGAAAAAAACCCAACATATTTTATGTGGTGAATATACATACATATGTATATATGTCATCCATAAAAAGAATTTCTAAGAGAAAAATGAAAAGCATAAAAGTTGAAATTCTGTACTGTATAAAAGATCATAAAACAACAATACCAAGACCTGCACCCACAACAGCCAGAAATGGTGAAACTGTAAATGGTAATTAGAAGGAACAAACTGTAATACAATCACAGTTCATCTTACTTGGATTTGGCCTCTTGCAATAATGAAGGATCATCTGTAGCCAAATATACTCTCTTTTTATCAACATGCATTCGACGAGCAAGAAGTTCAAACCGCTCTTCAACATGCACCATATATTCCTCAATGGGATGAAATGCAGCCTCTGTTCCCACTTTGTCTGTCCTCCGAACATGAACACTGGAAAAGGACAGAAACTAGGAATTCAGTATACAAACACAACACATACTTAAGTAAGTGAAATTTTAACTTTAAATTTCATGCTTATGCAGCAAATTGAACCTGTACATAAAACAAGGAACAATTAGAATTATTTACTGATATCCATCAAGACGTGCTGAACTGAGAAATTAACTGCAAAATCTGAAACATATGTCAGATTTTTCAATAACATGAAGTCTACTGTCAGCCTCCTCTTGAATGCAATATAGGAAGGCTGCTCTTTAATTCCTTCTGATTTAATATGTTTGTCCACAATGTCAGAGGCAGATGCTGGTGGTATGGCAGTAGAGGCTGAACCTTCCCATCAATACTTCATTACACGTTGCTGCTGTGAAACAGATGGCAGCAGAGGGGCAGTCTGACAATACGGCACCTGACATGGAAGTACATACGAAGCAAATCTGTGTAACTGAATTCCTCCACACAAGAAAAATTGCACCCACTGACACTCATCGATGCTTGCTGAATGTTTATGGTGACCTAACACTGAACACAAACACGGTGAGGTAGTGGGTGATGCACTTCAGCATCAGGGTCAACAGTGGCAGGTGGTCACCTCCACTGGTTCAGATTTTTATGGAAGTAGTATGCACGTTTTTGCTCAGCACTGGTGCAAAAGCTAATGGTGGTGAATATGTTTAAAACTAGTGTTTTGTAGCTGAGAGTTTGCTCTACCAAATAGTGTTAACATGTCCTTTTTTTTAATCTGTTGTAGTTTCCAAGGAAATAAATAGGAGGCATTAATTTTGGAGCGACCTATCTTGTAAGGAAGGCAGGGAGTAACTGAAAGAAAAAAATGAAGGAGGTTCAGTTAAAACATACTGAGATAATTTCTGCTGATAAGAAAATACAAGTGTAATGCTTGTTTAATACATAAGCAAATAAGCAAATAGGAATATTTGCATCATAGGTATACTGGAACACCACTATAAGGCAGGGTTTGAATGAAAGTAGTTAAAATACATCTTCCTCCTACTCTTGAAACCTAACATGTCTTAAGATCTTCCAGTTGAGAAGTGGCCTACCAGGTCAATGGTCAAAAGCCATCTAAAGAACTAACATTTGGACAGAACTACTATAGACTAGAAAAAGAAAGATGAAGGACTGAAAGAAAAATATAATAAAGGAAGCAGCAGCAAAAACTGTCACATCACAAGGCAGTAAAAACGTTTCTTCCACAAGCTGTTCTTCATTGCACATTGGTACTTCCCTGCTCCCCACAGCTCCCCACACAGTCCTTTCCAATCTATAAATGCTGCTAACAACAATTAAAGCATCAGCAGAAAAGGCACACACCGTGCTCAAGTGCAGCCAAGAAGAAATTTACTGGACTGTGGCACTCAATTTCCCCATTGATAAAGGCTATGAACACTTTAAAAGAAAACACAGATAGAAGAGTGTCTGGAATACAAACTGCTAGACATTAACGCGAATGTAATTCAATGTTACATTTCTAGATATCAAAGGACATTTAAATCTTCTACTGAACCTACATCTATTTCCAACTACAGAACAAGAAGTATGCTTGATGAAAATGAATACTTGTGATCAATTTGTATTATACACAGCTTATTAATAATGATGACTTAATCTAAAAAGTACCCCCCTGCTCCCTCAAAAATCTTCAGGCTCTTGGAATACCATTATAAAAAAAACACTTATGAATAGGAATAATTGTATACACATTAGTGCACAGACAAATACAGAAAACTAGTACCCACCCAATCACAGGATGTTTGAAACCGAGTTTCCTTGTGGCTTCCTCTATTTCTTTTTCTAGCCAAGGCTGTGGACGAATCAAGTATTTGACAAACTGTGAGACCCACCATACTGCAGGATCCCCATGAACACGAATTAATCTATCAGCCAGGTCTTCAGGGACAGCCAGTGGTAAATAAGGTGGCCGTGGATGTAAGCTGTCAACAATAGGGAGCTCCACCACCTGTACATCCTTATCATTAGCCTCACCTGTATTAAAAACAATACCAGGATAAGTCAGATAGTTTACTAATCTGTAAATCTGAGCTTTATCATTGCCTTGTAACATCTCAAACATATCAGCTAAACAAAAGCTTCAATTTCAAAAACATCACCAAACACTTTTTCTACCTTTAGCAGAATACAATTTAAAAACAAACAAACACATACAATTTTAGGCTAGATTTATAAACTGAAATTCTCTTTTCTACTAGAACAGTGTTTTTTAATTCATAGCAGCTGACAATCAAAAAAAGCTAAGAAGTGTTTCTGTTCACATATTCATACCTGTTTTTCCTTTTTAGTATGACCAGAGGACTACTATGGAGAAATGTTTACTAGAATATAACTTGCTAACTAAAATGCTTCAATTCAGTTGCTTAAGACAAAAGTAGGTGAACTGTTTAAGACCCAAGAAACTGTTAAAAAAAAAAACAAACAAAATTATATCGTCCTACTCTTTTTTTTTTTTTGTATGTAATTTTCACTTACCTCCAACTTTTCAAATACATTTTATTACAGTAAATCCCAGCTTTTCTAACATCAATTGGAACCACTGAATTTACTATTCTGCTGACAAGACAATTCTTGTCTTGAAGAACTTAAGCTATGAAGATAAGCAGCCAACTATATAGATCAAGGAAAACAACCAAGCACTACAGACACATGATTTACTTACACATAAGAATTTGTTATCTTTTAAATGCCAACTAAAGCAGAACATACAGATGCTTTAGATGGGACTTTCACTCAAACCTAGATTACCCTTATACGTGTCTAAATAACTAATCTTTACCCTCTGTCTTGAATTATACATATAACATTATCAGTGAATTTGTATTTTAAAAATTATAGTTCAATGAATTCTTGAAAGCTGACGCTAACAACAAATGAGCAGCTCTGACATTCTTTCCCTCTGGGCAGCCCTGCCTTCAAACAATTCATCCATAAAACCATACCTAGAGGCTACTGAGACAATATTCAAATGAAGCTGCAGGAAACTTTGCTTCAGGTTTCCTGTTTCAATTAATAATCCATCTTAATGGTTTGGAGGTCTCATTGGAGAAAATACCATTATTTAAGCATGTAAATTGCATTGTCCATCGTGTAACGCAGAAATAACTTCTAACTGTACTGTGACCTGTCCTTAATCTGATTTAATCTGTTTTTCTTCTTCCATTTATTGTTCTTTTATTACTTAAAAAAACACCAACAAACAACAACCTCAAGCATCATTCAAAATCTATAGGTGAGGTGACTGTCAACAACAACAACAAAAAGAACAAACACAGAGGAAAGAATATTTTCTGTCAACTCAGAAACTAAAAGCTCTGATTATTAGTCCAAAGGGTAAGCTGTATATAGCCATAATGGCACTGGGGTAGTAATGGTCTGAGGATGTCACTCTGTATCACCTGCATTTCTAGAGTGAAAACCATATGCTATGAAAACATCTCGTTAGTGTCATAGTCCCTTACTGAAGGATGTAGTCTATACAATTCTCTGCTGAAATTTCTCAGCATTTTCCAGATATCCCAGGGACACCAAAGCCACTTTTACTGCTGCCAACCACTTTCTTCATGATATAGTGGAAAGAGAGTAAAGAACAATGTTCTGACATTCCCTTATTGATTCTATTGAACCTACAGACCCAACTAATCTTAACCATCAACAGTATCAGTCATCCATCCTTAAGCAGAATTCCTGAGCCAAAATTCCTTTCCGGAGTAAGAGAATCACGCAATTTGCTAAGCCAGTACCAACAAATAAAATGGCTATAATCAGAAGTGCAGCACAGCACCTCTCTTACTGTTTCACTCTTAATTGTTTTGTCCACAACTTAACCTTCTCTGCCCATTGTTAGTTTATCTATTCATCTGATAATTGCTACGTGGCCTACAGTTATTATTAATATGACACATCACCATGATGAAGACACATCTCTAGATTTACCTTTTTTTTTTAAATATGAAGAGCCAGTTGTACTTTTACAATCAAGTACATTTTCCTACAATTACTCAAACCATTATAAATTACTATTTTAAGACCATTTGGAGGGGGAGTCTGTAAAATCCAGTTTTAAAAGTTCACAATTGTTCACATTAAAGTTAACTGTGATGAAAAAATAATATAAGAAATTCTAATGTTCAGTATGAATTTAGAGGAAAATGTCAGTCATCTACATTTACACTACAGCTACTCAATTTGAAAAATACCCAAAAAACATTTTAAATACATAGGAAAAAAAATAAAACTATGCTGATGGTTTTTTTTAAGTCTCTTATGATGTTGACTAGAAGAATTTCATTAAAGTGAATGCTCTGTTTTCTTTGTGATAAAGCTATCTGATCCTCCAAACATGAATGCCCCTCTGAATATTTGTTCTTTTCTAGCAAAATGGTTCAGTCCATAATAAGATTGGATCAACATATTGATCTACAAATAACAAGGCTTTTAACTTTGCCATTACTTTTGCAACTAGAAGTTTGAGTCAGTTTCATTTATATTAAAAGGTACCTCAAATATGGTTTTGTGTATGCGTGTATATTCCCACTGAATACCATTTTCTTCATATTTACATTGTTTTATACTTCAGACATGCTTTATTATTTTAAAATTCATGAACAACAGCTTCTGCTTACATTTCAATTCCCACAAAACCCAAATTCATACCTGGCTCATAATACAGTGGAAGACTGATGGAGGATTATATTTAAAATCTGAAATTTGTATTAGGAAAAAAAAATCCCTGCCAAAGCAGTAGCATCCTCTTAGTAGGGATGTTATTTTTTCAGTAGAACGAATAAATAAAATTTAAACAATGTTTATGCATAGAATTGCAGTCACAGCTATTATGGTTCACATAAGGAAGAGCTACCAGAATAGTCCTACACGATTGAATTTGTAATAAATAAATAAATAAATAAATAGAAATTGAGTTAAGTGAGTTAAGTGTTACCTGACCAGTGTCCAGTGGTTGCACCAGATCTGTCAGTACACGTCTCGCTTACAGGTCTAAATACGGTTTCCCAGCCACCAGTAGCATATCGCCAATTCTGAGACTCTAAAATGAGTGTTCGCTGAGTGCCATAAGCAATCATGAAGCAGTAGACTACATGATGAAGCTGACAACCGTAGCCACAACCTTTGTTAATATTACAGACAAGTTTCTTAGCTTTGCTGCAGTCCTTCGGGTTCTGTAAACATGGATGAAAAAGTAAAGTTGAAGAGCAGGCATACACAAAGACATACATACTTTTTTGTGAAAAACTGACAAATGCCATAAATCACACAAGTCATCCTGCCATAGTACATCTCATTAAAATGAATGAGCAAGCTTCAGCTCCATGAAAATTTTATGCAAGTTTTTCACCGTGAACACAAACTGTTATTGAGCATACTTCACTATGTACAATAGAATGTACAATAGAATATCTTCAATCAGTTTATCACTTGTATATCTGTTGGAAGAAGCTAATACTTGTACTCAGATTTTACATACAACCAACATGATTCTCTAATATTTCTACACATCATTCATGTGTAACCAACATAATTCTCAGTCTTGGAATGGTCTTCTTTTAATTTTCTTTTGGTATTCCTCCAAGTTTGTCAGTTCTCTTTCAATGTCTATGCATTACATTAAAAAAAATAAAAAAAGAAAAAAATCTCAATTCACCTGGCTACAAAATAAAACATTTATTATTGGACTGGTTCCCAGACTAATTTACTACACACCATATACAGAATACAAAACAGATAGCCGAATAGATTGATAAAAGACAGTACACACTATCCATAAAATAATATACTATACTTCCAAATGTGCATGGGATGTGAATGCTAAGTATATTTAAATATATCAACCATTAAATATTTTTAGATATTTGAATGTAATGGCAACAAAATCTATGTAAGCTTTCCATTATGTTAAACATAGATTTCTGCATATATTCGCCCTTGCATTCTCTCAAAATATTTCTGCATTCCTAAAAGCTTTTTTCCCCCATATAAAATCTCTAGGATGTAAATTTAGTTTTCAGTTAGCCTGTGAAAATACTAATATTTGGAACAGGAATAAAAACTTTCTTATACCAAGAAAAAAAAACCAACAACAACAAAAAAAAAAACAACCAATTAACTTCAGTGTTAACCCATGACATTCAGAATTCAACTGTGTGAAGGAAAACAATTCAGATCTGAAAAACAAACGTCACCATCTTACTTGAAGATTTCATTTTCTCATTTTAAGGGAAAAGCATCTTGGGTGGCCCACTAAATGGAATGGACTCAAGGGTAATGTGCAATTATCTTGCACCTTGTTAGCGTTTGGACATTCCAGCTCCTTCTATCCCAAAGAAGATGTGCAGCAAATGCAAATGCCTTTGTATATCTAGATTATAAGGAAATTGGTAGATCCAGGTTTCCGCAACAAGAAATCTATCACCGTATTTTTTTCTTATTGCTTAACAACCTTCGTAATGAGGTACAATAGGCCATTAGCAGAGTTAAAAAAGTATGGCTGACATCATCTTTACTGCAGCTGGGAAATCATGCATTACTTTGCAGCCCTCAAAACTGCATTAGTACTCACAGAAATAGTAGTGTTTAGTCTTGGATTTAATTAACATTAATTGATTTGCCTGTTTGAAGGAATAACCTTGAATAGTTTCTTTTAAATAACTGACTTAGGTTGCTACTTTCTCTTACTAAAAATAACTCTCCTGAACTCATTTAAAAATTATTTTACCTAAGATATGCTAAACAGGAACCATCAGCCTTTAAATAAAGTTATTTCTAGTATCTGTGATTCACCAGAGAAAGGCTGGCACTACAAAACTTTACAAGAAGACTAATGAAACTGAAAATGAATTCCATACTATCATGATTGACCACTTCAAATATTTAAGTCTTGTTAAATTCAACCTTAGCTCAGCAAGAGCAGAGCTGTTCAACTCCTTTAATTTAAGCAAGTCTTCTTATAAAGAAACTAGACTGTTGTATCCTACTTGCTTTCTCCATGGAAAGACTTTGTAGACATTCGTACATCACATGTCCTCAGCTCTCTTAGATTGAAATCTACATCTGTTTAGTCTTAGTTCTTGGAACAATTCATTTCATATATTTTCAGGTTTTCTAGTCCTGCTACATCCCCTCTGACACTACAGGTCAAAAACTGCACAGAATATCCATGATGCAGATAATTCTGTGAAAATACAGTTTGTGTTCAACAATATCGATAACTTTAAAATCTTGTTACTCAATGGCATTGTCATCTGTATATATGTCTGTATATGTTAATGATTGCCTTCTTTCTTGTACATAACTGATAATTCAGTGCAGGTATCTGTAATCTCCAGATTTATTATCCCATAAAGGACAGCATAATTGGATTATGACTGAACAGCATGAAATGCTTCTGCAAGTTTCAGTCTCAGAATTTTCAGTTCAGGGTTTGGAGAATATTCATGGGGTATCTGCAATAATTGATCTAAAATCCAACTATATTTTCCTTCATTTTTTGAGGCAAAAATGAATTATATAAGAAAATAATAAACCATACAAAACAATATAATTAAAACAACAGCAACAAAAGAAGAAAGAAAAAATAATAAATAAATAAATAAAAGCAAGAGAGAGTTCTAACTCATGGAACATATTAGTCTAATAAATAGAAAAACATGGAAAAAGTTTTGATGGAAATTATACTTCTAGTGGGAAATGGACACCACTGAATGGGGATTTACTTTTCCTCTAAACAAACAGCAATTTTAAATTTTTAAATGGAATAACCAGCAAGAACAGTGAGAACAGAACAGATCGTGTTTCCAGTCACACATGTTCCATGTAAATCAAAAGACTAAATAGCTTTAACGGTCTCTAGCACATTAATTATACCATGAGTTCATTTATTGTTTCTTATTCCTGATGAATGACTGAGTAAAGTGAGTAAAACAAAAACACAGTCCACTAAATTTGTAACTCAATAAAGGACAATGAAAAACCATAGTGTTTTCTTATTGCAGTGTAACTCCAAAACTAGTTTGTTGTATTTTTACATTCAGATTATTGGCGTACAACAACAGAAGTAAAAATCAACTAAAATCACAGAATCACAGGGGTTGGACCTCAAGATCATGAAGTCCGACACTGCTACTAAAGCAGGTTCCCTAGTAGTTACACAGGAAAACATCCAAGTGGGTTTTAAACACTTTTAGAGAAGGAGAATCCACAACTACCCTGAGCAGCCTGTTCCAGTGCTCTGCCACTCTAAAAATAAAAAAGGTTTTTCCTCATGTTTAGATGAAACTTTCTGTGTTCAATTTGGTGCCTGTTGCCCCTTGTTCTGTCACTAAGCCTGGCCTCATTCACATGACACTCATCCTTTGGACTTTTATAAGATCCCCTCTCAGTCTTCTCTAGGCTGAACAGTCCCAGGTCTCAGCCTTTTCTCACAAAGGAGATGCTTCGGGCCCCTAATCCTTTTTTAGCACTTCACTGGACTCTCCCTAGAAGTTCTCTGTTGTTCCTGAACTGGGGACCTCACAAATGGGTACTGTACTCCAGACATGGCCTCATGAGGGCAGAGAAAAAGGGGGAAAACCACTGACAACACTCTTTTTAATGCACCCCAGGATACCATTGCACTTCTTGTCCATGATGGTCAACCTGCTGGCCATCATCAAAATTATTAGAAGTATGATAATTTCAAATACAGACTATATCTATACTACAAAACCAAACGTACCTAATAATTAGTCTGACTGGTGCAGAATAGATAGGTCTTGTTATTAAACTCTCTAAACCTCTGAAAACAGGATAGACACACATAATAGATAAATAAAATTGTATTGTGCTGTCTGTTAATCACAACCAAAGAACTGTTTGGGAGAAAACTACTTAATGTGAGTAAAAAGTATGCTAAGCACTGTTCTAATAATTTAATAAGAACATAGAGTACTATGTTCCAGTGCCTGGGAACATCCCCTGTCATTGTTTGAGTAAAGTAGAAACAGTCTTAGGACTACTTCCTGGCTCCCATCTTTCACTTCTCTCAGCATAGCCAAGGTTTCAGCATTATGAACACATAACCAAAAATCTTGACTGCAGCTAAACTATTCAAACAAGCAGGTAGCACACGTGGCCAGAAACATATCTCAGTTAAGCTTAAGGATACAGTCTTTCTCAAAAGTTTGCCTTGACAATTATCTAACTGTACCTTCAAGATTTCAAAACAAGACTGCTAGAATGTATTGTGCCTAAGTCTATTTCTTAACATTACTCAGAAACTATAAACGTTTGTGACATTTTTCTTCTTTAATAAGCAAATTACCAGGATTCTATGTAGCTGGTATAAATGCCAGAAAGCTTTCAAACAAACCTAAGGATGCTGACTCTACCACGAGAAGACTGAAATACTGCAAGGTCTGCTAATTAAAGAAAGCCTCACTTTTCCCTGGACATGGGTTCACAGACACACAGGACTGAAGAAAATGAATAAATAAATGCATATAGGGAGAATATTTAGGGTTGTTTTTTTTTTTTTTTTTCTTCCCCACGCTGGAATCTTGTCTTTATTTCAAACTAGGTTAAATTTATCTACACAAATGGCATCTTACAACAACCATTTGTTTCTCCTGGTTGGAATAACTGGGAAAAGTTGAATTGTATTAGATTTGAATTATTGAAGTATACAAATTTATACATACTAAGACAGTTGTGAAGAGTACAACCCTTTACACATATGCAAAACACCCTGAGCCTCTTTGTTGCTATTATTTCATTAAAGTGCATTTATTAAAAACTGATGTTAACTTTATTGTAGGAAGAGGTAGAAAGAGAAAAAAATAAATAAAATTAAAAAATTACACATTAAATCAACAATAATATTGGGCAATTCAGGCATCCTAGAATAATTTTTTCTTTGTATATATATATTTTATACACACACAAACACCTCAAATAGTACGACTTTAGCAAACTATGACCATTATAATTGATGATGTCGACTAAGTTTTTCACCTAACCTATATTTTTAACCTCCAAAGTTAAACTAAATGTCAATTTTGAATTTTTAAAATTGAAAGCAAAACATGTTCTGCTACTAGGAGATGGCACTGTCATATCACTAACTTCCTGAAATAGATGAATTCTAAAAAGAGCAGGAAAATGAAATACCACTCTTCTAATTGTTTGCTCGCTCTGTCACACTTCTAAAACACAGTATTATGCTATACAATATATTATTGAAGCCCTTGTCTGACAACTTAAAGATCTGACTTCTATTACACATTCTTTTGAATGGCTTGATGATGAACATCTCTGAAAATACCGTCTTTTGCTTAAACATAAGCTCCTAGTTTTTTAAGTACTGCTCAGACTACAAGGAACAAGCTAAATGTAGCCTCATTAAATCAAATTTATGATAATACCATCCAAATGAAACTCCAGTCATCACTATTCACAATCACTCAGCTAAATGATTTCCCAAGGAGATGTCTCAAAATAATACAGCTGTCACCGTCAAACACATCCCAGCAAGAAAGCCATACTGTACTATGATTCTTCAACATGAAAAAATTTTATTAGAATGCTCCATATCAAGTTTTTGGTTTATGGAAATGAGGAGATAGTTGATTTTTTAAATATACAGTCATAATTAGTAGAAGTGCAAATCTGTAGTTTCAGACCATGGATGATTTTACATTCCATACTGACAGTCAGCACTACACTCCTCAAAATCCTGAAACCAACACAGGTATTTTTAAACATAATTACTACAAAACAAATCAACTTGCATTCAAAATGCACAGCCTCAGACATTTCAGTTTGGGATCATCAATCACATTACACAATAGATATTTTAATCTTCAGAAGGACTCAAAAAAGCTTACGTCCAGCTTAGTGCAGAGGCATGCAGGGTAAGAGTTGGCACCTTCAGGTTTCTATGTTTGTTTTTTAAAGCAGAGCAATGAGAATAAAAAGCAAAGAGATAGATGATTGTAGTTTCTCATAGATCTGATACACTTCTGCTCAGTTACAGTTAGAACTGTGATCAGCAATTTCCTGTTATCCTCTCTTACGTGAAATACTGCTCTTCCATGTACACAAAATAATTTTTGACATAAGTTTTCTTCTCTTGTATGAATTCTGTATATATGTAAGCATTCACTTCAATCTATAGTGTAATTATTCTATTAAAAATATAGCTAATCTACCAAAAAATTTCTTAATGCTTCCCTTGATTTAAAAAACATACTCTACTCTTTTTACCTGTAAGTAAGTTATTCTCCTCTGTACCAGATCTGTTAGATCTTTGGCTTCTTTTTCTCGCCAATCTCCTGCTCCATCTGTTTGACTGAGGTAGTACAAGTCTGTCATTATTGACCTATAGACAACAATGGGAAACAATTGTAATATTACAACATAAGAGTGTTAAATCAAAGAAAAATGAAAGTTATTTCAGTTATTGCCTCAAAAACAGTTTCTTCATACTACCCCATAATTCAAACGGCAATCAAGAAAGACTGTGTTCTCCATTTAACATATGTTCCGTAACCATAAATAACTATAGTGTTACATAGGAGATGGGCTATAAATAAAAAATCATCCTGAATCATTCTCATGGACACTAGAGAAGACGCTCTGTGAATGTAGTATCATCTACAGAAAGTCAGTATTGTCATGTAACAACAAAACCTAACCTTATGATCTCATGCAAGAGGTATCACATGCCCAGAAACTTTTATTTATATATACATATTATATATATATATAATTTACTCTCATAAAACTGTGAAGTATACCAGGGTCTAAAAAAAAAAAAAAAATAAATTCACAGATGTTATAAGAAAATCACGATAGCGTACTGTCAACTGGAGTATAACTGGAATTATGGGGACTTCCTTTAATTTTCTTGCTGGGAAACATGCATTCTTTAGGTTTACAGCTGCTGTGTTCATTTGAGCATTAGAGACCATCATTTTGGCTTTATAATACAGACTTGAAAAGATACGGACAAATACCGACGACCAGGGTTAGTCTCCATACAGAGAGCTATAGTAGGTGGACCAGCGATCAATAGGCCCAAGACAGGAAAACACACAAAAGATGAGTCTGAAGAGGATTATTAGAGGATACTGCAGGTGTTAAGATGGCAGAAAGACTTCAGATACTGAAGTTCCAGATATTTATTAAGTCACATTTGGTCTTTCATTGTATTTCTAATTAGCAGCATGAATGGGTTTTTGCTATGTTTGCTTTCTATTACAAATTCATATCTTAGAGTTGCCCTAAAACTATTTTGCTCCTAGAAAGCAGAAAAAAGAATTAAAGAATCTGGATCTATGCTTCATCTGCATTTGATTGTCACAAAACAAACAAATAGATGGATTAAGACATTATAAAGGGCTAGACATTTACCTTAGTCATGTGACAAAAATCACACATATCAACATAGTAGGGACCATAGCACAATAAATAAAAACTCAGAGGACAAAAAGATGAGTCATCAAATTGAAAGTATGCCAAACACGATTTATCAAAGCTTGGTCAGCTACCACAAAAGCCATGATAAAAGCTCAAGGGGAAGAGAAGGAATGAAATATGGTAACAACCACTTCGCAAACAACATAAAAACAACACAGGATACAATCATGACAACTAGTAGTTTAACTTGTTCTTTTTCATTAACTCTATATCAAAAAGCCTTTCCATTGTTAAAATGAAGCTAATCTCAAAGACTCTCTTCCCTTTAGCAACTATAATATACTTGCAACAGACCCTATTGTTTCTTCAGTAGAAGTAGTAATGAAGTACTGGACTAAAACATCTACCAAGACCAGCACCCTTAGGGAGAAAAATCTTCACAATCCAAGGACATAACTAAGAAATAATGATTAAGGCATCAGACTGTAAAAGCACTATCATGTTAGTAATAGACCATTTGCATAACAGCATTAAGTTTAATGAGGAACTCCAATCCTACTTAGCTTGAGTCACAGAAACCATCTTGAAGTCTACCATCTCTACAAAAGCAAGTCTTCCATATTACATAAGATCTTCTTGTTCATGAGCAAAATATCTACTTTGCTTCAACAGCTATCTTGTTACTTCATCATTTCCTACACCTACATCAGTTTCCCCGATGACAAAGAAATTAAAAACTACCATAAGTACTCAAAATTAATAATATTTTTCTCATATCATAACATAATTTGGATTACAAATCTGCAAGTTCATGTGTCTATATACTGCCAACTTAACATATGAAATTTCAGTTACTTAAGATACATACATAACCATTCTTCATTACTTTGGTCAACAAAAGAACATTCAGCAACTTCTTAAATTCCAAAACAAATCAACAAGTCCACCCATACTTCCAAAGGAAAAAAACAAACAAACATGGCAATAACCAAAACACCCCAAATCCTGTGATTCTCAAAGTGAATGACAGCATTTGATTCACTCATTCTAGAGTTATGCTTATCTTCAGGGAAGATGTTAGACAGACTGTGTGTGGGGAAAAAGAGTCTAGGTGGCTACCAGGTATCCTAAGGGAAAAGACAATCCCTGAGACAGCAGTTCCTCACAGGCCAAAGGACACGCACATGGGAAGGCTAGGAGTCTTCCTGCAGCTTATTGAGAAAGACTGACATGACAATGGAAGAATCAGACTGACCTTTAAAGATGAAAGAACAAATATAGTATGGACTAGAGCCAACAAAAAAGAGCGTACTGCAACACAAGATCTTTACAGTACCCGAAGTCAACATTGCAAATACAGAATACAGAGGCTGAATACAGCCAAAACATTTATGTATGTTTTCTGTTACGCTGTTTCTTTTGGTTTTCCTATTTTGAAATAGCACTCTATACAATTTTAAAAGCAAAGTGAGCCACTCTCTAATTTCTTGGATTTCAATTTTTGCTTAAAAACTTCAGTCTTCTTTTAAAACCTCACCATATAGAATGTCTGCACGGATTTGCTTTTAAGACTCAACAGGCATCATGACATTTTGCTTCTGATTATTCATTTTTTTTTAGAATAAGTACAATTGTTATTGATTGTATCTTACATACAAACTTCTTCTAGTACCACAGTGGTTTCAGACTTCCAAGCTGAGCAGTGCAGTTGACTTGCTAGAGGGAAAGATGCTATCCAGAGGGACCTGAACATGAGACTTAAGAGGTGGGCCCATGTCAACCTTGTGAAGTTCACCAAGGCCAAGTGCAAGGTTCTACTCTGAGCTGGAGCAATCTCAAGCACAGATACAGGTTGGGCAAGTAATGTCTCGAGAGCAGACCTTAGGAGAAGGATTTGGGAGTGCTGATTGATGGGAGCCCAGAAGGGCAATCATATTGGGTTGCATCAAGACAAGAGTAACCAGAAGGTTGAGGGAGGTGATTCTGCCCCTCTACTCTGTTCTTCCAAGACCCCACCTGGAGTATTGTGTCCAATGCTGGAGTCCCCAACTCAAAAAGGACATGAGGTAGTTGAAGCAGGTTGAGAGGAAGGCTACAAAAATGATCAAAGGGCTGTAGCACCTCCCTTGTGATGACAGGCTGAGAAAGCTTGGGCTCTTCAGCTTGGAGAAGAGAAGGCTTATAGCAGCCTTTCAATACCTGAAGGGGGCCTACAGGAAAGCTGGGGAGGAACTTTTTATAAGTATGTGTAACCACAGGATGAGGGGAAGTGGTCTTAAACTGGAAGTGCGTAGATTTAGACTAGGTATTAAAAGAAATTCTTTACTGTGTTACTGTGATGGTGGTGAGACACTGCAATAGGCTGCTCAGTGAGGTTGTAAGTGCCCCCTCCTTGGAAGCATTCCAGGCCAGGCTGGATGGGGCTTTGAGCAACCTGGTCAAAGGGAGGTGTCCCTGCCTATAGCTGGGGCTGGAACTACATGATCTTAAATATCCCTTCCAATCCAAACCTTTCTATGATTCTATGATTCCATAGAAGGATTCATCTAATAACTTTCAGAGGTCTACAATGCACATTTTCAATATTTAGCATAAAGTAGTATGTGCTTCTTCACATCCATCCTTAAGTAAAGACAGAAATGAAGATAAGGCTGTCAGACAAAAGTACAGGTAACTTTCATGTTGACTTCATGAACTAACAGTCATTGGTACTGGAAAGAAAGGAATAAGAAAATAATTCATCCTGGGAGGCAGGGTGTATGGTAACAGTTGAGTCATGGCCTGAACCACTGATCCAGCACCTGGGAAAAGGACCTGGTCAGTCCTGGGAGCACAGTCCCCCTTGTGACCAGAAGGGGTAGAGCCTGGCTGCATATCTCTCAGACCCCATTTAAGGGCAGACTGCCAGTGTGGAAGGATCTCTGATTTGAGATAAATCCCTTGTGGAGTCTTTCCTGCAAGCAGAGATCTTTGGAGATGGGAGAGTACTTTTTCTTTCCCTTGTAACCCCATTCCATCAGTGCTAGTTCCTTTGCTGTTACGCTCCTCCGTCACCTTTCCACCACATTAATCTTTCCAACTGTAACAGAGGGTCAAAAATATTCTAGTCAATTCACAACACAATTTAAGATTGAACTGTCGTGACAGCCTAACATGAACTAGGGTATATAAACAAAGCAGTAGTGTACAGAAGTTATTTGGTCTCCATTATGGATCTCAGTAGTTCTGACATACTATTTGCTCCAGTTCTGGCATACAGTTTAAAAGGTATGTCAGGAATCAATGGCCTGAAGTCTAAGAAGCCTAAAAGAAGATAACTGTGGAACAGAACAAATATTTCAGAGTTAATTACTGAAACAAACTGCCTAGGGAATTGGTAGCTTATCTGCTTGTTTGTTGACTGCTTAACAGAAGATATGAGGTCTTCAAGAAATTCTGCTTTAGCCAAGCTCTACTTTTACTTCAAACAAACATTATTGCACTCAGCAGAGAAATAATTGGATGAAACGTAATGATCTATTTTATATAGACAATAACTCTAGATAATTGAATGGTCCTTTATCCCTTTAAGTACCATCAATCTGCGAAATTTTAGTGTTTGAAAGATTAAATTATAAAATTAAATCAACTCAAGTCTTTGCCCAGACTTATAATCAAAAGCATTATTTTTAAACTACTGGTTTAAATATTATTTTACATGACTTCCAAAAGTTTCTTACCAGGTTTTCCTTCTACTACAGTAATATTTTCAAAGGCTCATGCTTTACTACTGATGTTCAAACATGCAGGTCTCTCAGCTTTTTGGGGAGAGATACTTGTTTAAGGAAGTATATTTAATTAATTCCAAAATTTTCTTCTGACTGTTTACTAACAAGACAGAAATTGCCATTGTAATCCTGTTGGGAAGATAACATTTTAAATATAATAGGTTTACAGAGGTTTCACTGAATTTGCAACACTTACTGAATTAAATTTGTTGAGAATGAACAAAACTCACAGTGAATGTTAGTATAATACAAAAAGTATTGCAACAATATGGAGGCCAGAATATCCACAACAACATAATAATGAATACTTTAATAACGATAATTTCTAATATATTCTTCATTAAGCTTTTAAGGTCATTTTTAAGGAAAATGACTTCAGAATGATAATTAGTCCTGAAATAATGACCTTGCACAATTCTAAATTAATTAAAATTATGTAGTAATCAACGTAATTTATGACTCCGTGATTTGGATTTCTGATGAAAATAGTAGTGTTAACTACTTTAGCTGTTACAGAGTAGTGCTTACACAGAGTTAAGGACTTCTCTACTTCTTGTGCTACCCTGCCAGTGAGAAAGCTGGGGATACACAAGGAGCTGGGAGGTGACACAGCAAGGACTGCTGACCCAGACTCAAAGACATTCCATATCACACAGAGTCAGCCCTAAAAGCTTGGGTGAAGAAGGAGGAAGCGAGGATGTTCAGGGTGATGAGGTTTGTCTTTCCAAGAAACTGCTACATGGGCCACACCTGATTTTCATGCAAGTGTCTGAACATCAGAGGGGAAGTAGTAAATTAATTCCTTGCTTCGTTTGCTTTCATGTGCAGCTTTTGCTTTACCTAGAAAACCATTTTCTCTCAACCTACAAGTTCTTACACATTTATCTTTCCAATTCTCTCCATTCCACCTTGGCAGAGTGAGCAAGGGGCTGTGCGGTGCTGAGATATCTGCCTACTAGGGTTAAACCAAAGCAGCACACATGCACATACATAGATCCAAGTTAAAAGCAACAACAGGCATCTGCGGCCCAGATCTTTCAATTAAAAACCCAAAAAAGATTTACACTGTAAGCTGTAGTAACATAAACTGAATATATAATTTACACCCCCCCCCACTAAATAAAATTATAGTTTTGTTTTCATGCTTCAGACATGCTATTTTAGCCCAAATACCAGTAACTTATCCAAATAATTTTTTAAGCAGTACATAAATATTTTACTTAAATCAATCCTAAGTTCTTCCACTACACATGCAAAAGCAACTAATACAAATACCTTTCCTGATGCCCCAAATCAGACAGAAATTCATCTATGCGTCTTTGCAGTTCATTTCCTTCTAAATTTTTTAACTTCTTTAATTCACTCTGGAGGAAAAACCAAAGTTCTTTAGCCCCATTTTCAATCCTTCTCCTCAGTATTTCATGGTCTTTTCCAAGGCCTCCTATTAAAATCAAAGAAGGGGGAAAAAAAAAAAAAAAAAAAAAAAAAAAAAAAAAAAAAAAAAAAGCATCAGCAATTGTTAAGAAATTAAAACATTTGTGACATGGAATACCAAGAAAATTTTAACAAGTAAAAGAAAGCTTATCTACTAACCATCTCCTGTCTGCTTCTTATAGTTTTCTATCTGTTCTTTGGCCTTTAAAAGCTGCTCCTCTAAAGCATGTACTTTTCCTGCAGCTGGTCCCTGATCAATGGGTCCATCTGGTATCCTACAACATACAAAATAAAGAAATACGATTTATAAACAAGTTATATTTGCTAGATTGTGTGTAATAATTCATCTCTCCTTTGACTTCTGTTCCATGTTGGTTTGCTGTTCTTGGCTTTGATTTTTTGTTTTAACTAGAAGAAATTAAGTATATTAACATAAAGACATTAAAACATCAAAGACATAGAACAACGTATAACATAGCTGCAGCATCTAGATTCTACCTAACATTAAGCTATGCTATTTACAAGACTTTCTCTCGCAGACAATACCAATCCAAGGCCCTTCCTTAAGACATTTTTTCTTTCTTAGGAAATACTTGCAGCAACTTAACTCTTTCTCTGATAGGAATAACCAAAGACATTTGTTGGACTGACAGACACACAAGTGAAGGCAAAATCAGGGATGTGCCTTTAAAAGATTCAGGTTCTGACTTGCACAGCAACTCAATTTTTCAATTAATTGCCCTACATACATAAACACTATTTCAATGTGTTGGGGTATTGTTCTTTAGACTCAGCACAAGACTGCAGCTTCTTCAATGCACCATTTGAAAATTTTTCATGGCTGCAGTTATCGCAATTGCTGGTGCCCATCTTTCATAAAAGATGAGTAGGAAAAGAAGGAAAACCCCTAAAATAATAAAGAACACAATTCTTGGAAATCACAAAGATGATTCCTCATTATCACCAAATAGCGAACGATCATAAAGAGATTCTTTCATTAACCTCTGAACTGGATAATGAAATAGTAACATAAATTCAGGAGATGATAAAGTCTGTTTTCACCTAAACATTTCAAAGGGATAAATACTTAATGTGTGTATGAGAAAGGTGTATTACATGAAGCACAGCAGTGAGATCCCCCCCCTACTTATCTTTTTTCCCCTGAGAGAGGGAAGAGAAAGATAAAAGAAGGCTAGGTGGCCCAACAGAAATTTAATTAAAAAAACAAACAAACAAAAAAAAAAACAACCACACACACACACACACAAAAAAAAAAACACACACACACAAAAAAAAAAAACAACTAAAGTCTTGAAACTCCATATTAGAAGCAATATAGGCATAATTAAATCAGTGTGAGATATTTTGTCCGCGTATTAAAACTCTTACCATTCATTCTACCGTGGTAAATAGAACGGAGTGATCAATAACCTCTCATTTGTTTTGTTTTGCACTGAAGGAGTGAGCTTAACATAACTATAGAAAATATTCTAAGCTTAATCACATGTACTCACAAAATACCCCCCTCCAATGTAAACAAGTGAATTAGTGACTTTGATTCTGTGACGGTGTCATAGTACAGGACTGTATCAATACATGGTATCAATACATGCAAAAGACAACCTTAAAAAAAAAAGATAAAAAACTGAAAATTTCAGCTTCTGCAGTATGTTTTGTAACAGCAAGATTGAAACCTGTTTGTAATCCATCCGTTTGGTACCACAATTTAGATTGTGACACCACAGATTTACTGTAAATTTTCAAGGAAAAATGAAACAGCTTATTTTGCATAAGCCACATTCCCTAAATTAGAACTTATTAAGTAAGCTATGTGATATAAAATTGTTCTAGTTTGAAATCTTCAGACAGCCTACAGACATAAATTCAGTCTGCTAAGGTAACAATTAAATCTTAGTGAAGAATGGATAATATGAATGAAGCACAGTAACTGTTATCATCTGATACAATCAAGATATTAAAAAAGAAAAGCATATGCCATTTAAAACTCAACTTGCTCTGACATACAGCAGGGAAAATGTTTACAGTGCTTCCATTGCAAGACAAAAAGAGCAAGGATGGAGGAGGAAAGGATTACCCTAAACAAGTTCTTTGGATTTTAAAAAATTCCACCACTTTAGGATAAAACAAAGATAACTTTTTTTTTTTTTTCCTTAATCTGTTACTTAGACACGGAACTACTGTCTTCCTCCAGTCTTAGAATTAAAGAAAAGGTTCGATCAAAAATTAGCACAGCTTTCTTGTTAATGCCTTCTACAAGTATAACACTGAGTTGAAGATAAGGTAACATTTGAGGAAAAAGTGTTTGTGGTCCTTTCCCACGTTCATGATATTTATTCAGATAGTTTTCAGTGCAAATAATCCTATAAATAACACATTCTTTCAAACAAGAATTCTCACTGAGAAAGATATACATAACTTTCCTTACCAAAATGAGCCCTGACAACTGACTTGCTCCTTAAAATTTGAGAAGTGAATTTAAAACAAGTTTATCTGAATTCTGATCATTCATGATGATAATAATGAAAATGTCAGTAAGCACCTAGCACATAACCTTCATTTATTGCTATGATAACATTGTAAATTAAGTTATAAATACAAAGTAAATAGATTTATAACTCACTCACACAGTCAGCCACGATAATACATCAGTTTTATTTTAAGCATTCATCTCACCACTTACAAGTTGTAATTTCCACATGCTGTTTCTTACCAGTTTAACATAACTGTAATGCTTTTACATAACCAACTCATAAATGTATTACTGTAGAACCTTGAATGTCAGAGAGATTAGGTTATATAGAAAAGTAGTTCCTGCTTCGTCCCTTGTTTAACAAATCCAGCGGCACTCCAAGATAAAAAAAAAAAAAAAGAATGAAGTGTAACGCACAGCAGGCATATCACCAAGGCTTTTTATTTTACTTTCTCATATTATGGATGGATGGTAAATAAACCATCTGTAACCTGAACCTCTGAAAGCAAAAAGAAGGACTCAAAAATGTCATATAGTGACATTCAATTAACTGCCATAATTTGTAAAATATTATAAAGATTTTTTAACCAGAAATTATTAAAAATATGCTAAGATTTTCCTATTTCCAAGTATTAAAAGTTTACAATAATTAGTCAACAAAAGGAAAACTGACAGATGACAAAAACTCACACCAATTCTGTAAGCAGTAGCAGATATCACAGAATCACAGAATCACAGAATTGTAGGGGTTGGAAGGGACCTCTAGAGATCGAGTCCAACCCCCCTGCCAAAGCAGGCTCCCTACACCACGTTGCACAGGTTGGCGTCCAGGCAGGTCTTGAATATCTCCAGAGAAGGAGACTCCACCACCCCCCTGGGCAGCCTGTTCCAGTGCTTCGTCACCCTCACTGTAAAGAAGTTCTTGAGCACATTCGTGCGGAACTTCCTATGCTGAAGTTTCAGCCCATTTCCCCTAGTCCTGTCCCCATGACAGGGGGATACAGTTACTTTTACTTTACTTACTAATATAGTTACTTTTAATCAGTTTCAGATCACTTAAGAAAATCAGCAATCACAATTTGGTCATAAAGGAGTAGATTACCCCTTTCAGAGGATCACAGCTCACTAGGAACCCCCGCAGGGAGAATCTTCAATTAGAGATCCTTCCCTGCCAGTCATTAAATGAGGTAAGGGAGCTGAATTGTTTGCACCTGTGTTCCTAGGGCTGGCTACACCCCTTTACAAGCTGCTCCATTACAGGTTCAGACCATAACCTTCCGGTTCCCACACAAATATTTTCTCATTCTTTCATTTACACTTTTCTGAGCTCTTTGCATAGTGCTGGAAGATTCACAAATAATGTTATCTACATTAGGATAGTATTTTCTTTACTGATTATTAGTGATGACAAACAATAGGAATTTAAGTTGTTATTTCATACTTCTAAGATAAAACCTCCCTAGTAAATAAAACTGAAAGGAAATACTAAAGGTTACCTCCAGTGAGAAGAATTCCCAGCCAATTTAAATCAGCAGTGCTAATTTATATCCACTGAAGATGTGCCCCTTTCCTTAATTCATTATTGAAGAAAAAAAGAAAACAACAAAACAATTAAGAGCAGAAATTCACAGCATATACCTGAATGATTTTCTTCCTCGCACCTTGGCCTGTGAGATTATCTCAGCCTTGAATTTGCAATATTTAAATGCATCTAATAGAAAATAATATTTTAAAATAACATTTTAAAATAGTATTTTGAATTGCATCAAAACTGTTCTTTGCATCCAGTTGCCTTTCAACACTTATTAGGTTCTGCAGGCTTAGTGCAGCCAGAAACTGCCCAGAAAAATGGACACAAGTACTCTACTAATTAGATTTGCATATAATCAATTGATCCTGAGGTTGGATTCTGTCCCAGCCTCAGCTCCAACTGCACTGAAGCAATTATAGTACTTTCATCTTGGAAGAGCACTATCTCTTTGCTCTGAAGCTACACTCAGAAAAACAAAAATGATGTCTAGAATTGCTGGTTCTTAGTTTTGTTTGTTTGATTACATTTTGCCCTTTTTCACTCCTGCTCCGCTTTATAGCACTTGATCCCATTCAAATAAGAAATAGGTTATTGTATTTATTACAACAATCACAGGTTCTGCAATATGTAATATTTAGTAGGCTTTAGGGAATAAATACATATTACTAAATATAAATGAAGTGTGACATATTAATAATATGAACATAATATGAACACATTCAGCAAGATTATCTGTTTCCCTGAAGAGAACTCTGAAAATGATGGTTCCTATAATGTCATGCAAATATGCCAGGAAAGGATGCCACTGACAGCAAAAGACAAAACTGTGAGCACCTTCCCAGCATCTTACAAAGGAGTACATGAATACTATGAACCATTAATATACTTTTTAAATGAAGTCTAAGGAACAGATGATGGCAAACAAGCACCTTTTCCTGCTTCCATTTATAAAAACCAGAAATTGTCAAAGTAACCATTTTAAGCTCCCATCCTCCTAAAGGCCTTCTATCATTTATATGCAACAATGACAGCTTTCAGCAGTCGTATCATAAACATACTAGTAAATTCAAACTTCAGGCAAAATTGCAACGCAGGCAAACAATGAAACATTATGCAATATTTCAATTTATTCTACATTCTAGCATGTTTTCCACAATAACAAAAATGGTAGTAAAGATTTCTCTTTTTCCTGCAAGACCTGATATCTATAGAGTGTTCTTGAAAGAGCTCTTTCAATTCTACTGGATTGTATGTACAGTAAAATGTATATAAGAACTTCATGTTATTACTGTCTTGTACAGGTAAGAATGTAGGCTGCTTCTAAAACAAATCCAGATTCGCTCACACCAGTATTATTTATAAATATGTAAAGATTATGGTAATTCTCCAAAATTCTTTACACAATGATAATCATGCATGTAAATTCAAAAGCTCAGGCAATACAAAACACCTTTAATTTCATTTCTCTTTCACAACACTAGTATAGATCCATGCCTATTTATAGCCCACAGGTAAGCTTTTCACACGGGATCACACTGACAAAAGAAAAAACAATCACTTCTCACCTACGGTTTTCCTAATTCACTGTAGAAATGAAACAATACATGAAGTCATCAGAAGCACAATAGCAAAGTGCACTGCAGTCGTAAAAGAGCACCTTACATGCGGGCAAGTTTCAAAAAGATTGGATTCTTCCAAGTCACACCATTGCGTGCTCAAGGCTTTTTTTTAATTATTTTTATTTTTTAATGTATCTCACTTAAACTCGGGGAAAAGTGTTATAAAAATATGAACCATTCTTAAACAGTATGTGCAATAAATTACAGACATAAAAATGATGAAACCATCATGTTCTTTGTGAAATCAAACACACGCATTTTAGGGAAAAAAAAAAAAAAAAAAAGAAAGAAAGAAAAAAAAAAAAGCCTCTTCTCTTCCCCAAACCCTAATTCCCTAATTCTACTCCCCACACATTCCACATACCCTACATGCATACCCTACATGGAAAAAAAAACCTACCATGGTTAAGTATCATAAAGCAAAAAAGTGCTAAACAAATTCTGTCATGTATATGACAAATAACAGCTCTCATGTGCTTGGTTCTGCACATGCTTAAGCTGTTCATAAGGTCTGCTTTCTTGGTTGTGGGGATGAAAGCCTGATACATCAATTGGTAGCAATATAGCATTCAAATCCCAGAGCGGAAAGATCACTTTTGTTGCCATATACTTGGTTTCATGGACAATTAAATGTAACTAAGCGCAGCCTGGCTCAGAAGTTTCAAACACCACCCCCCCCCCCCCCCCCCCCCCATATGACTGAGCATTTTTATCAATTGAAGTTGAAGTCAAAGAAGCCACAGGAACAACACATCACAATGAGAAATTTTGACTATGCAACTAAGGACTCCAAGCAATTAATGATCAAATACCAGTTTTCTCTAATTTCAGAAGAGGAATTGTTTCAATGACACAGTTCTTGTAATCACATTCACTTTCTGTTCCTTTCCTCCTTGCTGTAGCTCTCTGATATTAATGGCAGAGCTGGATACTATGGTAGTTTTCTGCCATTCACAAAGCTTCTTTGCCCACTGAGATAAATTAACTTGGGCATCTTCTCCACCCACAAATTTTATCTAATTATGTCAAAATATGTTTACTTGTGAAGTTAAACAGATGTTTGTTTAGTACTGCAGTTTTCTGGCTAGGCATTCCTGTTATGTTTAAATTCCCAATGACTTTGAGCAGGAATTAATATTGAAACATGTTTAAATTCGTGAGTATACTTTACACTGTTTCATGACACAATATACTCTACATCTAGAGCAACAGTAATCTTCTAATTCATTTTCTGAAGTTGAGGTGATTTTGTTTCTTTGATATATGTTCACAGCAGTATTAATCTCTTGCAGGATACATACTGAAACCATTGACTGTTGGCAACCACCTCATGTTAACTAACCATGTCACTATAAAACCATGAGCAGGCTATTTTAAAGCCAACTGTTATTTTTATCATCACTTGCTCTATCTGGCAAACATACAAGCAAGATACTGAAATCCTTTATCACATTTATGATTAATAAATGATGAGGGCTGAACAGTAAACATCTTTCAAACATATTTGTGAATTTTCTAGGAAAACACTGTGGATTTTGTTCAACACAAATAATGGAAAGCCTTTCCACTGTCTTACATCACTTCCCTCAAAGTCTACTGCTTCACCAATCTCTGATCAATTCCTTCAAAAAAAACTATGCCTTCCAGCCCCAGGTACATGGATGTGTGCTGCTAATTAAATAGGCCTTTAAAGTCATTTTAGATTTTCTTGTGCTGGAGTTTCAAATTCTTCTGCAGTTCCACAAAATCACTAGGACAAAAGGCCTCAGAAACACTTCAGTAACATATTCATATAAACACTGAATTGAATACAGTTATGATCCTAGTAGATCATCTAGTCTAAGCCCAGAAATATGCAGCAATTACCTGTAGTATAGAGAAGGAATGTTCTACTCTAACACACTTAGATTAGAAATAAACTAATTGCTTTATTGATACAAATCAGAGCAAACTATAATCCACATGTTACATAGACCAGGCCCCACATATGGTCAGGAATTTATTTACAGAAAAACACTGCTGTTGAATTATTTTCTAATTAGCACTTTAACCTGGTAATAGACCTTACATTATCAACCCTAGCAAAGTACAGCGTGCCTCCTCAAGGCTTGTGGAATATTAAGTCTCTGTTTTTAGGCTCCAGATGTCCTGCTTATCCAGGAAGGAAAAAAAAAATCCCAAGACATAATGTTTGCTGACAAGCTTGAATTAATTGCTGAAGGCCCTGAATTTATTGCCAGCTATCTAGAGCACTTCTACACATGTCCTGGTGCCTGAATGTGATTGTGGTGGAAAAGTAATTGAATTCAGATCACAAAATCACTTACATGTATTTTAAATAACATTCTACAATTCCCTAAAATCTTGTACTGAGTTTTGCTTCTCTGGTTTCCTACAAAGCCTCTGCACTTGTCCCCTCAATTAAGTAAGATTTTTCAGGTTGTGTGCAGCAATGTTCATGCAATCTAGATGCAATCTGAGCGTGGCATCACATCCTACCCCAATAAATTCTTCCTTTACAAGTTTTTGGGAAAGCAATACAGAGATATCAGATGAGATACCACCTACGTGAAGAGCTCTCTGTCTGTAAAGGAGAAAGAAAACATTTTGAACCACAATAGTTCCAATTTCTAATACAACAAAAAGTTTGGAAAACAGAAATGATCGCACCATTCTACAGGAACCATTGCAGGTTTAGCAGCAAAGTAAAGAAAAAGATTAGTGATAACCAGTTCAACTTCAGCAAGTTCACACATCTTCAACAAGCTGTACAACTTTTCAGAATTGTAAAATAAAAGCTTTCAGTTACTGCACACAAATGCACAAAAGTCACTAGCTTTTCTAATTGGTTTAAACATCACAACAACTGCAGCTATTTGAAGCTGACAGTGAGGAGTCAGTCACTCTGTTATAGTGGCAGCAGCACTCAGACAAATAATAGCTTTGAATTAAAGCAAAACAACACGTACAACATTATTTAACTTCTTTAAATGTTTTGGCGCATTTTCATTTAAAGCACTGACTCAAATACTTCCACATTTTTAAATACGCTAAATTTGAAGTTAAAAAAAAAACAAAAAACAACCTTTAAATCTGATTTTTTTTTTTAATCCTACATAATCATTTTCTGAATAATTTTATTTTCAGATCCTACCTGAGAGATTCTGCCATCCTCCTTAAGTCTTCATTTTGTTGCTTTAAACGCTCAAGTTTAGCAAGTATCTTGGACAATTCACGACTAGAATGATCTGGATGCTCACTGTCTCGTACCAGGTGTCCACCAATATAGAAGAGTAAAGTTCCCCAAGCAAAGAGGATGAGCATAATCCAACGCCAGGAACCAGTCCATGGCCGCATTTTCAGATGCTCAGTTCACTCCAGAACTGCTTCTGTTCACAAAGCAACACACATTTTAAGTCTTTAGCCTGTACACAAGTGGACAGTTTCAGTTCCTCCACTTCACCACATTGTACTGAAGAAAAATTATTCTCAGTGTTTGTTTCACTGCAACTCCTTAGTGAAGATCCTTATGGAGTTGAACACAGAATTAACATTGTATCGTTCTTGGATTATATTCTGTGGAAAGAATTTTAAAAAAATCTAGAATTATAATTCTGATATCAAACAACATATTTGATTGCAATTAAGCTAAAAGTGTGATCACTAATATTTAGTAAAACATTACAAAACCATGACAATTGCCAAAAACATTATTACTTTCTGACAAGCAGAAAAGAAAAGCACTTTAACTTTCCACTGAGTTGAAGAACAAATCACATAAAATGCAAACAATTCTGGGTTTTAAATGACCAGAAGAAACATAACTTCTTATAAGAGAGTACATATATATGTACATATATATGCAAGTACATGTATATCTGTATACACACACTCATACATATAAAACACTGCTTTATGTAGCAGAAATTTTTACCAGTTCTGTCATTTCAGACCTTAAAATATTTTTCTTAAAAATTCCATGTAAACCTAATAGCTGCATTTATTACCACCAAAGAGTTTTTACTCAATTATAATTTCACATTCATTTTTTTCTCTATTTTATAAATTCTCTTTTACATTATCTTGTCATAAATAACACCCTGCAACTAAACAATCAGCCATTCTAACAAAATATTTTACAATTGCCAAGTACTCTTGCCTAGGGGCAGCTGTATCACAAATTAAACAACTGTAAGCATGGCAAAGACTGTAAGGAACACTTTCTAGACACACAATCCTTTGTCCATCTTCCTGTCTTGTAGTTCCTGAAATGCCTGTTTAAAATTAAAGCCAAAATTCAGACAATACAGCTTCTCTCTACATCTTTACCTTTATCTCCAATTCTCACATCTGTAAATCTACCAAATTTTCTCTGAGATGCTCCACACCCATGTTCTCACTAAGCTCTTCTGTGTAATCATTCCTTCATCTTAATTTCCTTTTCCCCCCATTCACCTTTTACTGCTGTTTCAATTTCTTGTTTAGAGAAAAGATTTCCCAATAACTTCCAAGTTCGTTCAATCCTAGGGATATGCACTGAGCAATTACTTCCAGGTAGGAAAAATCAAAGGAATCAAAGGAATTTTTAATTTAAAATGCTGAAAATTTTCCATAGCTATTTTGTGGGAAGGTTTTTGTTTGCATAAGTTTGAAAGAGACACAAGAATTTCATTTCAAACTAGTAGGATGGCATGCGCGATGGAAATGGAAAAGATCTGTAGCACATCTCTGAGTTCTTTCCATCTAATGCTTTTTTTGACAGTATAAATTATAACCTGACCTGCTTTCTTTGAAAGCAAGGCAGAATTCTATGTTTTAAGATAATGTCATCTTCTACAGATCTCTAAGATAGCTTTATACACATTTTATTTCAACTTAGTAGAAGTGTGAGACCAAATAAAAAGGGTGCACATTACATAAAACAATACAGGCCATACCCAGAGCTCATTGAGGACTGTTACTGCAAGCAAAGCAAGCCTAGAGCCAAATCAGGATTAACTGCAGGAGCAATTAAATTATGAAGTGTGTCAGCATTTAATGAAACAAAAAAGTTTTGGTAAGTATTTGCTATTATAAATCATTAGGAATACACATTCATTAATGCACCAATTGATTGGAAATTAAAGCTGTAAGAAAAAGTCACATTAAAATTTATTTACTGCTAAATGCACAGCATAGGAAAAGCAGTTAGCATCACAAATTTATTTAGACCCCAATAAAGAGAAGATAGAATATTTGCCTTAAAAAATCAAATCATTCATACTACACATGTAAGCCGCAATTCACCATAAGCATAGAAAATGTTTTGTGGTCAAACTAAAAGGAAAGGTTTTGCTAAAAACCACCACTCCACAGGAGCGAATGCAGTGTTTACAAAATGACTAAAGGAAATGGTAAAGAGAATGCAAACTTAATTAAAATTATTTCTGTTAAAAATGAGAGACTGATGTGTATCTCCACAGTCATCATCAGAAGAAAAATATGCATTCAAGTCAAAGTAGTTTTGTTACACCAAAAATGATTAATTAATGAAAAAATCTATACTATGCACCCAGAATGTCTTGTGGTTATTTACAGATCAAGGTGATACTTAAAATTAAAAACTTCCATGATTTAAATAAGGTCCTCGTTAACTTACTACTTCCAATATGTTTTCAATAACAAATTTAGTGAGAGAGTGGAGATTTCCTGCCTGTTTTTGCTTGCTGGTCAGAATAATGGCTTCAGAAAAGGACTGTGTTTTTCTTGGCAATGTACAGTTTAAGATATTTTAAGCTTGGTTCTAAGCAAGCTAAGCAAGCAAACTTTTGTCTCAGCTCTCTACTCTATTCATGTGTAACTTACATAAGCTGAAAAGAAAAAAAAGAAAGAAAGAAAAGAAAGAAAGAAAGAAAGAAAGAAAGAAAGAAAGAAAGAAAGAAAGAAAGAAAGAAAGAAAGAAAGAAAGAAAGAAAGAAAGAAAGAAAGAAAGAAAGAAAGAAAGAAAGAAAGAAAGAAAGAAAGAAAGAAAGAAAGAAAGAAAGAAAGAAAGAAAGAAAGAAAGAAAGAAAGAAAGAGCAAGCTACTCATGAAGCAGAACTCTTGCATCATTATAGCTAATACATGCACCATTATATTTAATGGCATATACATGGTCTACAATTATTTTTCACAATATGAAGTATGAAACTCCACTATTAAGTGGTATAACATTGACTTGATCACTAAACATGAAACACTCAAAAAGCATGATACATTCATTTCACATGTGACCTAAACTGAACTCCCTCATCACTGTTAATTTCTCTTAATACACAGTTTCACCAACTAAATTATCTCCTTAGGAAAGCACACTATTCTAAGTACATTGCTCTACTCTTAGGCAAAGAACTGCAAATTCTAACTCCTGTGTGACTACATGTGATGGCACAGCCTCTGACAAAGGACTGGAAACTAAAGAAATAATTATTTAAAGATTACAATGATGCTAGTGTTTGATACAAATAAGCAAATAGGTAGCAAGTATTATGGGCTTAGAAAAGATTTCTTCAATCAGAATCTACATCTTGATATTTCTTGTAACCATGCCAGAGAAACCTCTTCATTAACTAATTAAGTTTCATCTTCCTTCTTTAATTTTCAAACTAAATCTACACATTGTGAATTTGTAGTTGTTTTCTTGCACAAGTATATATTCTGTTTAGAGAGCTTAGTCTGTGCTTCTTCTGTACCCAAAAGCGCATCCACAGAAAGCATCCATATCCTTTCTCAGACTTATGTGCTACTTTAAATAGGACAGGCACTTCACCACAGGAGATTTACAGATTTTCCATATCTTGGACAAGCTCCCATTCAGATTAAGTCTTTTCATAACATATGGAATCAGAATTGCATACACAGCACAGCACGTAAGATGTTGCCAGTATCTTGCAAGAAACAAATACTTGCTTTTCTCTCTTGGACTTCCTCTGTCTGCTGCATCCCAGGACCGGATTTGTCTTTTTCATGGCCGCTTTACTTCAGCAGTCCTCAGTTATGAAAGCTCCAAATCTTTCTGCACTTATATCTCTTCAAATTGATGAGCTCCCATCCTATAAACAGAAGTTCTTATTAATCCTTTCCACTTGGCGTAATTATACTTAAGCCTACTCCACTAGTCCAGTATCACAAGTAAAATACATCCTGCACATTATTCTGATCATCACAACCGTTATCTACTTTGTAAGCCAGTTCCCATTAGAATCCATTATATTTGGGACAGTCATATCACAACATCTTTACCTAAAATAGGTAACAGATGCAGTCCATAAGGAATTGAACAAATATTTGTTCTTCTCCAGTCTAATATTCTTCCTTGCAGCATGAGTCAATGTCAATTCACACCTTCAGCCACTTCCTTTTCTAATGCTTTTTCTGGAATGCAGACACACATTTTGTAGTATTCCAAACGCATACTTAATTATTGTGTAAAGTTACTCCTCTTTTCTATCTTAATTTCTAGTTACGTGCATCATAAGAAGTGAGTAAACATAATCACAGGTCATATTTATCCTTACATCCATACCTTCAGCTATACTACTGCTTCCTTAAAAACCTAATTGTATATCTCAGTGGATTCCTCCAAGCAATCTGTGTGATTTCCCTTTTGTATATTTCCTTATAATTTTGTGTGAGACGAGCAGATTATTTATACAATCAGATTATTCTCTAATTAAACATTTTCTTGATGGAAAATTCACCACCCATTTGAATTTCATTACAAGAGCAGATTTATTCAGTAACAAAGCCTTCACATACTATAATTTCTGATTTGAGCACAGAAAACTCCCTGGCAAGAGGAAATACCAGCAGCGTGAGATTTTTAAGGAGAAAGTATGCATAGGACACTGAACCTGAAACAGTTCAAGAGGAGTTTAGAATTAAGCACAGTAAAACCTTTTTAAAGGTAGACAGGACATCAACAATCTAAACATTTCACCTAGGCAGCTACTGCAGTTTCAGTAAGCAACTGATACCATTTTAAGCAAAAGAGAGGATCCTATCTTAGAAAAAGAAATGTAACTTACTTCCCAAATGCCTGTAAGGTTCTCTCTCAAACATCTACATAAAAAATAACTGGGATTTTTTTTTTTTTTTTTCAGAGGGAGAAGAGAGTGAATTGTCAGAATAACAGGCGCCTCCAAGAAAATTATATAGAATCATTTGAATAAGCAATGAATAAAGCACTATTTGGTTTTACAATCTATTTTTAACTATAAAAATAATACATAAACCAGAAATATAGCAAGGTAAAAAAAATTACCTTAGCCTTATATTAACTAACCCAATGCCTTTCTAAGATATATCTTACTAAATGAACAGGTCAACTACATAAGAAGGAAGGTTTATTTATTTTTGTTTGTTTACTGTATTAACACCATACAAGTCTAATCTAATATAGCCACAGCCAAGAACAAATCATTAAAAATTCAAACATCAAGCATAATTTTCCTCCAAAGTAATAAGTTGATTATTAACTGGAAGCTCTTGTAAAAACCTACTTTCAAGAAGCGAGTGTAAATCTGTGGAAGTGATACCGTAAAAGAACTGACTACAAAGGTTAGCAAAATACAATTACTTTATATTAAAAAATAAAGGATTTCTGATGATAAGTTGTTGATTGCATTTACAAACAAAGGCGTTATCTAAGGCCTAGGAGTTAAATCTAAACAAACTGATCTTATGAGGAAGGGAAAGGAAAACCTACACCTATAAATATCTATTGCTAAAGGAACAAGCCATTGAAACATGATTTAATGAATTAATGGACTCCCTGCCACTTACCCAATTTAAACTGAAGCATCAAAGATGTTTACCAAAAATAAACCAATTTACTAGAGTTTAAAAATAACTGAGTTTTGGTCTGCATAAGAAATTGGGTTGGACTTAATAACAACAAAAAATGCATGCTTTCTTCCCCAAACCTAAAACTTACTATGTTTCTAATAAACACTGAACTTAATGCCTGTAGCTGTGAGAAATACTTCTGGGAATCAGCAGAATACCACTAAAGCAAAGCAGGCCAGTCTTAGCCTACATCATAGCCACATGCCAAAATCTTAGAAAGATGAACAGCCAAGTACATTACAGGTCTTAAAGAGAGAAAGAAATCAGAACAAGACTGAATGTAACACGCTGCTGGTTAGCTTCCTCCAGCAGCTGAGGGTTTATGTTAACCAACAGTCCCTGTGTTAAGCATGACCAACCATTATGTGATTCCAAAACAAAAGCTGTGATTAAGCCACATACAAGCTCCACATTAGCTGTCACTTCTCAGAAGAATATATCTCAAGGTGTTTTAGCAGGACTCAGTTAAAATGCATTCAGCAATGTTTACTGAACTCGATAATCTTCCAGACAAGCTGTTAACCACTAAGATCTAACTTCTGATTTTGTTTTTTCTCCAAATGCCACAAATTTTAAAATAACCTAATGCTCTCCAAATTTTATCTGACATTTTTCTTCATATCAAGCTGAACTTCTCACAGTAATTAGGTGCTTTAAAAAAAGGACCTATTTTCCAACGGTACTTAGAATACCCAACAGCAGATAACATCCTTTATGCTACATATAGTCCCTTAACCACGGGGTTGTTTTTTTTTTTAAATAATGGGATGTTTCCTCCCTCCCCCAGGATATTACTTTCCTTCACAGTTTTGCATTTGAATCCAGCTTTATCAGAATCATACATGCAAATTCTTCACTTTTTGTTTTAGTGCCTTGCTGGGAATGAAGTGCAAGCTGCCTCTTCTGCAGTTACCACAATAAAAGTTGAAAAGCAAACTACTACACATGCAATCAGCAGTACTTTAAACAACAAGTCAACAGACTGAAAAGTATCTACAAGTCTTCGACTAGCAGCATATGAAATTTTAGGTGAATTAGGCAGCACATATATTATATACAATCATATAGAAACATCAACCTACTCTTACTGCCATTACAAGAAATGCTGGAAACGCAACTGCATAAAATTTTGTAGCCGTAGTTCGGTGATTACAAAGATGCATGTAAAAGAATGAAGGGGAAATAAGCTTTGTAGAAAGGAAATATAAAAGTACAAGTTACAGTAGCAGCAATGTATCCTGGGATACAAAGCCAGGCGGAAACTGTTTTTTGAAGGTATTTATGGAGGTCTTCAGGCCCACAAGCACTGACCAACTAACTATTAGAAACGGACATTTGCCAGAGGTAGTAACTGGAGAAAACAGTGAGATATAAATGTTGTTGGGGGACAGTGCTGCTAACTGGCACCATAATCTAAATACCTTGGGTGAGGAACAGAGCGGTAGGGGCAGAAACAGGCAACCTTTAGCTAGTATTTGATCCTTTCATTCTTGCTGGTGCTGAAGTTCTTCACCAAATCTTCTCTTCCACCAGCTTCTGCACATCATTCCATAACAGCTGCAAATATCAGAAACTAAGTCAGAGGTAGGATCTTCCTTCTCCGACTGGCATCAAAGCAACATACAATATCTAAAATAAACAAGAAACTAAGCACCAGCCTGTTTACAACTTAGCTGGATGTTAAAAAATCAAGACAAAATAGCAGACGTATAAGTAAGCCGAGTTTGTAATTGTTATGCAAAAATGCATGACACAATGACCATAAGAAAACTGGAGTTCTATTTGCAATCAGGTGCTTTTGCAAACTCCAGGTATAGGAGTATATCTGTACCGTATTCAGAAGCTGAAAAAGTCATAGAACCGAGCTAAAAGCCTTCCTTGCTGCACGTGAGAGAGAGGGAGATCAGGTGATTTGACAACTGTGCAATAGATATGCCAGAATATCATTTCAAATGGGTCACATCAGAGAGAAAATGTCTGAAGTGATCGTTATTGAAATAAAAAGATTCACTTTGAATCACTATTTCATAACGTAAAATGAACTATTTTCTACAATGCTTTTACTACAAAAAAAAAAAACTAATAAAAACAAACAAACTGTGAAAGACCAATGAAATACTAACTTTGACATACAATAAAGAAGTAGGTACCTTAGTTTTAACAGACTGTGCCAAAATATACACATTTTAATGGATAAAAATTCCCCTCAACTCTCCAATTTTCTTTTACATGCCATTCTGTTTTCATAGATATTTTAGGACACCGAACTTTACACACCACAAAATACAGCAGTCATCTGATTTATAAGTAATGAACTAATTCAAGTACGGCAAGCTATTTATCTGTATTAGCAGATTTGTGTTTCCTCATTTAAACTGCTCTACAGCTTTTGCAGAGCTCAACGCCACCAGAATTTGACTTCTTACTGTATCTGATCATGGCTATCACACAGTAAAGTGCTTTGCTAATCTGGGCTGAGTTTTTTGTTTTGTTTTGTTTTTTTTTTTTGTTTGTTTGTTTGTTTTTTTTAATTAAAAAATGAATTAATTGAAACATTCAAAATTACTTCCTACAGTAGCAAGGCCATGAATAAGCCAGGGTTATTTTCTTAGTTCACGATATTCAAAAACTTATTTTCAAATACTAAATGTTAAGGAGGGTATTAATTTTCCTTTAGCGAAAGGGAGTTGTGAGCATATACTGTAAGCTGTCAATGGTTATTTATAGAAAACTTCAAAATATTATGTATAAGTTACTCATATTACAAAAAACAAACAAACAAAAACAAAACAACAACAACAACAACGCAGTACTTCCTGCTTCTATGCAGGCTTATAAATAAATTGTCTAGTACTTATGAATAGACTCAAAAAGAGTCTCTTTCTCAAAAGAAAAACTCCTTGCCACAAAAAAAGGCAAACTATCCAGCCTGAGTTTATCTCACTATGATTCGCACAGGTGGCTCCAGAGAAAAAGAATCCTTCTGATCCAGTTCTCACCGACTAAAATACCCTGAGATGGAGAGCTTTATTTAATCATTTATTTCAGTCATACTTAAACTTTTAAAAACATACATGCAATTGAGTAAGCATTTTAAGTATATGAGCAGGCCTTTATTTTTAGAGCAATGATGGGAGACATGTCTAAATTAGCAATGGGTGACCAGAAGTTCAGATCTAATGTGTATTTAACAAAAAGACAGCAGCATACTGATCTGCTTTTTATGGCTCCATTAATACTTCTCAAACTGCAAGGAAGAATAACTGTGTGCTTATCACCAGATTTACAAATGCCAAAGAATCTGTTCCAAGTTATTTAATAATTTTAAAAAAATAAATTGGAAGAAACCCAATAATGCATAAATATAGAAATGCATTGTCAGAGCATGGAAAATACTTCAAAAATATTTGAATATTCATATTACAATACACAAAAATAAATCATTTATGCCATAAGTAGCAACAACTGCTGCACAAAATGTTTCGGTTCTTTTCCCTAAGTAATAGATACTAAGACTGGGAACATTTAAGGCCAGTGTTCTGAATTATGCCTTTGATGCAGTGAGTTGAATTGAACTCAAATTTCACTTAAAATCTCCCTTTTTCTCAAATCAGAAATGAACTCAGAGCAGTTCTTTGACATTTTTCTAAGCTTGAACCAACACTCATTGAACTGAACTGGAAAATTTGCTGGTTATTTATGTGTGTAAAAACAGTTCCAGTGAAATACAGAAAGGGTTCTTTTCTTACAAAAAAAGGCTCAGGGCACAAGGGAAGGAAGAACAATTTCTTTGGTACCCAATGAAAGTTCCTAGATATAAAGTGTAAAACAGTTTGGTTGATTTTTTTGTTGTTGTTTTTATCTGATAGCTTCTGTTGTTGCTCACATGCTGTCCCAAATAACACATAGCCATTTCTCCATAAAATGCTACATTTGTGGCTTTATTTTGTTAAATTCAGACTGTTTGTTATTTTAATAAAATGCATTAAATACCCAAAGGAAGAGCTCCTCCCAGAGCCCAATACATGCTCATCGCTAACTTTCTTTACTCCTACTCCATGTAGGAGATGAGCATACAAAAATTGACACTAAGTCAAGATTACTTCTGTGTATAATGCTGAAGTTTTCAATAGTCTATTTAGAAAAACTCCAAGTCTCTGCTTTCCTGATAATTTTTATTCTTATGATGCGATTCAGCACAGTTCCTTGAGTGACATAGGATTCGTCCTTGCACTACACTTTATTAAGAAAAACAACCATACATTGCAGTTTTTCCTGTTCCCTTACTGAGTTACAAGTTCACCAAATGTCAGTTTCTCTTATTACAGGACATCTTTATTCTCCCAGCAGACAGTGTTGAAAAGCCTTGCAAACAACAGAAAACTTAAGTACAGTTTACAAATTATCAGTCAGTTAATTCTTCTGATGCTTCTTTATAGCATGTTTTGAGTCTCAGCACATACAGTGCTAGACAAGCTCTGTAGTTGTCAAGAAATCATACAAAATCTAACAATTGTATTTGGCATACGTCAGGGAAATATCTCATGCGCTCTGTCATCTATTCCATCTCCAGATCATTTGTTTACTAAATTATGAAATAGTAAATGCAAAGGAAAGAATGAAATACAGGCGATGAGCAAACATTCAATATAAAACAAATGGGAAGAAAAAAAGCCCACAACACAGGAGTGGAAAACTTGGAGGGATTTACAGAATTCAAGCCTGAAAGCTTGCTGCTTCAAAAGGCACCTATGTGGAAGAAACAAGCAGAGTGAGAGCGTGGGAGCACTTATGTTATTAAGATGTTTCCTGAAGCCATTAGAATGCATGAATTACATCCCAGGGATTCTGTGAACAGAGCTTAACTTTCCTTCATTCTTAACATCATTCTCTGCTATGCTCTCTGCTCTAGTAAAGCACCAAAATAATAACAAACTCCAGTATTAATGTTGTAAAATGCCTCCAGACTCAAGAGATTATTCTATACTGAGCACAACCTACTGATATACCCTGGATTGCTGCTACTGCACTAAACAGCAAAAGCCAAAGGCTGTAAGTTACCAGTTGAAAGATGTTGGAATTGTTTTAACAGTTCTGTGATTGTGCAGTATGTTCGGAATACTTGCACATGCAAGCATATTTTGACTCAAAGTGTATCAGAACATAAGCCACGTTGTAAATTTACTGCAAAGTGCTGACATAGAATGAATATTCAATTTACAATTTGTGTAAAACAATTTTAGATGTATGAGCACCAATTATCTTCCTCCCTCCAACAAAATCTTAATAATTCAGGTTCACATACAAATTATTCCACACTGTAACACAGTTTAAGAACTATCCACAAGGTAATAGCTACAATTACTAAGTGAAAAACAGAGGTTCCAAGTACACACGTTACTTTTCTGAAATTCCCTAGGAAAAACACATAACGACCTAAAAGAGCATAAGAAAATAAAGAGTGGTTGGTTGAAAAAAAGCAGAGTGGGACAAAGTAGTGCAAGTATCTACGACCTGGGTGTTAATTTAAAATAAAATTAGTTTAGTAATAGAAAAGTACAAATACCATAAAATATTTTGAGTAAAATAACTTCAGAACATATTCCAATAGTATTGCTATAGTAGAAGAAGTTTCAAGAACTAACCTGCTGTTAATAGAGTCAGATTACAGTGCACATACAATTGTCCTCACCAATGTTCCGGCTCCTGTTCACAAGACCTTCCATCAACAGAAAGATATCCAATACAGGTCACATTCCAGAGCCATCTTTATCACTGCCTAAGATACAATTCCTAGATGGCTTTGCAATGTTCTGAGGGGTACTAATCACAGCAGCAAGGAATTATGAAAACTCAGAGTTCCCATTAATTGCTTTTTAGGGCACCCTTCCTAAAATATCTGTGGTTCCTTACACTAGTTTTCACTCTGCTACCCTTCCAAAGAAATATCATCCATCTCAGATGAGTACTATGTACATATAACAAAAGCACACATCATTTTTCCATATTTTCTTGACTGCAGCAACTACCAAATCATGCTGAAATCAAGAAAAGATAATCAAGGAGAAAGGATGCATAATACAGATGGTGCATAAAAATCACCAACTGCTGCAAGCATTCTTAGAGCAGCTGCACAGTGCTGAGTGGGGTTTGTGGGTCTGTGAGGAAAAAAAAAAAGCTCTGAGTTATAAGATCACTCACTGTTACTGTCACAGGACAATGAGCAATTTCTTCACATCCTTCTGATACGGGGAGCTTACATTCATGCCAAGTATGACTGCCATATAACACCACTGACGGCAGTCAAAGTCATTTGGTAATGTAGGAAAGGGGGGACGATTGCTCTCTGGAGGTTTGCAATCCCAGACTACCATCAGGTATCAGATAATCAATTAGAAATATGAACTAAATTGAAATCATTGCATATAAAAAGATATTGAACACACGACTTGCTGTGTAGCACCATAACTCTAATATGCAGGGAAAAAAAAAACCAAACCACAGCATTTTAAGGCAACGGAAGTTCTAAAATGAGACAGATCAAGAGTGGAGATTATATATATACCAGCTCTGCCTTTCTAAACCAATCTTAAATACAGAAGTAAAAGGAATACATTCTATGGTTTAAGAAATAATAATAAAATTAATATTCATTAACATGGTTGGGCAGGAAGGTGCAGAAAGCACTCTTAAGAACAGGATTTTCTAAAAACCAATTAGCATTTTTCATGGAAAAGCATATATTCTGCAGCAGAATTACAATGCAAATATTTGTTCATAAGTATTCTACACTTAGTCCGGCAGGGAAAATACTTATAAAGAGAAAAAAGGAGTGATAAAACTACTGTAAAATATGATGCAATGTGACCCTTTAATAAGCACTTGATTGAAAAAAAGCCTGTAATGCCTCAAGATAAGGACAGATTTCACTGTGTTTAATATCCCCGTTACTGTTACACATTGTGCTTTACATAGAACTTGGTGTAAAATGTTGTCAGTAATAAGCTGAATTTGGCTAAGAGTAATACAGCTGCTAAGATGTTAGCAAAAGGAAACATGATACTGATAAGCTAATGGTATGACTGCAAGATTCTGTAATACATTCATTCCCTCAGCAGTGAAGTAAGACTTCAGTTCCATTTTCAAAGTCCATGACAATCTTTCATTCTCAAGTGAACAATGTACTATACAGTCCTGTTGCACTGTCTCTAACACATCCTCCCTCCCATCTCTGCTTGCTGATGAGCCTCTATATTTTTAAAACCACAAGAGAAGCTCAGAAAATTCCCCTCTCAGACTATTTTCTCCTTTTTTCTAATCAAAACTAATTTTTTCAAGCATCCAATACCAAATACCATCTCTAACCTTAAGTGCTATCTGCACTAATACGTTACTACATTTGGGACCACATATTTACTCTATCCAAATGCAAGTTCTTGAAATAAGTCCGACTACCAAGCAACTCAACAATTAATGATCTATCCCTACTATTACAACATTGTTACATAATTAAGCATAGAATTTTATGCATTTATTTTGAGCCATATATCATTTCTAAGAACTAGCGAAAACAACGACCAAAAAGTCCCCCTATTCAGCCTTAAAGGAACCGTCTTGAGAGCATGAAATTTCCCTGTTGAGTTACACTTTTGTTGTTCATTAACTGATTTTAACACAGTTAACATCAATTACAACAAATACCTTTAGGAAAGATCAATCTGGTTAAAAAGTTAGTATGACTATCATTGGGATCCATTTTAAGTGCATCACTGTACAACTTGGCAAGTCACTGAATTTTTCTCATCCACTTCAGACTCCAGTTTCTTTCAGCATTTCTTTAAAAACAAAACAAGACACCAAAAAAAAGCCACAACTTAAGCACAAAAACAATGAACAGTTTTCATCAGTTTCCAAAGAGCTTATTAGCTACCGTTTAATAACCAAAATATAAACATAACAGAGCACTGTAATACATGTAATATGATTACATCATACTTTGTAAAACAGAAACTCCTGAATGTTATGTTTCTATGTAAAAGTAACCCTGGCATTTACCTACATCTCACATAAGCTTTTTTCTTCTTTTTCTTTTTTTAAATCTTCTCCCCCTTTTAGTGGTAGCTGACAGCTACCAGAACAAAGTCAAAAAAGACCAGGTCAAAGGGAACAGGTTTACAGAACAAAGAATTGGGTACCATGTAGATCTGAATGTGTCATCACAAAAATTGAATTATCACATTGATACAGGCTTTTGTCTTTATGTAATAACCAACTGAAGATCAAATGCTGCACACATATTTGGGTCCATAACAGACAATGACATTTGGTTAAAATCATTCAACTGGTTGCATTACAAAAATAAGACATACTTCTAATAATAGAAATGGACATGGAAGCTTTCATCTTATTAATTTTCTCAAGCTGCATCTCCCAATTATTGATGTATCACAAGTATAACCTATAAGAATTTATTCAATGATTTGGGTTAATTAAATCCTTTTTTTAATTCCAAAATAAGAATAGGTTATGATTTCATACACATTTATTTCAAGTAGTAAGTTCATATTTGTTCACCTCTTGGTTTATTCTTGCCTATTTCCTCTGATCTTACCTCCTTAAATAATTCCTCAATATTTCAGTCTTAGTTTGGTGTAAAAGATAAACTTCAGACATTACAAATGGTATAGATTATCAACGATATTTGAAATCTGATTTTCAGGCACTGTAAAAATACTAATTTGTATTATCGTCAGATAACATCCACCCGAATAACTGCTCATATTCACATTCAATGTTTAAGATCTGGAATATTTAAATTTAAATTTAGATCAATTCATGATCTAAAGTTACTTAGACCATTAAAGGAAAATATTTCATCCACAAAATACAAATACGAAACTCATTGTAATATGCAGAAAGATTATGTGCTGCTTCTGCAAGCAAGAAATATACTAGACTGAAACTTTAGAAACACACTGGGGTGGTTCAGCTTTGATCTTGATAAGAAGAGCGCAATAATCAATATACTCTTTTAGAACGATATTTTTCCTTTCCGCATGTTGACACATTTTGATATGTAGAAATAGAGAATATCTATTCAAGATTTCGGGTGCCCATTAAATAAACCAAAACTCAACACAAACAAGCCTTTTTCAGAGTATTTACCTTCAAAAGCCCATCACAGATGAAAAACAACTTTCAGCATTTCCAATAAAGGATCAAAAAGTGTTTCAGAATATGAAAAATTCACCATTCATCTATATTAATAAATAGCAAAATTGCAATTCATAGATGAAATGGATTAGATTAAGTATGAAACTTAACTTGAACATAAAGGAAAAGACCACCAAAAATATTCATACATCTGAGAAGAGTCAAGGAAAAAAAAGAAAAACAAAAAGATGCAGGAACTGAATGCAGCCCCGGACTAAAGAATCAAGAAACAAGGAATAGGTATCAGTTTTCCTCTATTGCTTAGTTACTTCTCCTCAACCTACCAGAACCACCAAGACATTAAGCTCAAATCAACTTTCCTCCACAGTCTAATCTGCCCCAGTAGTTGAGTAATAAATCCAAAACCACCAGCTGAACTGGTGCCCCACGCACTGCAGTACTCAGGCCTGTACAATTCCTCTTAATGGCCCTCTGACAAAAATTGAAAAGAGAAAGCAAAAAGGAGTTTCATGTAGTTCTAAACTTCAGTGTTCCTTTAGTTAAGACAGAAGGACTGATTCTCTAACGGAGGAACAACTACCACTAAAACTGACAAACCAAGGAAGCGTGAGCACAGTGCAAACTGTACTACAGAAACTAAATATAAACAAGTATATACACTTACATCCAAGACTCACACTAAAAACAAATGTAGATCACCCTTTTAACTTTACAGTGCTTTGTAACACCAACTTCACAAGTAAGCCAAACAGGGACACAAAAAATGTGTAAAAGACGACAGAGCAACTGCTGTATTATGAATTTATAGGGCAGCATGTTCAAGGGATCAGCAAATTCTGATAATAAATGGCTTGCACAAACCATACAAGTTGATACATATTTACACGTGCTGACATATAGGGAGGGAGAGACTGCTACAGATGTTATTATTGTCTGCTAGGAGATTTTCAAAACTTATTCTCTGTGAATCATTGTTACCAGTCAGTAGAGGAAGGTCACCCCCTACCCACAGCAAAGACCAGGAAAAGTTTTGCAAAATCACCTACTTGTAGTCAAACACTGTCACAGAAGCTGTATTCTGCTCTACTCAAAAGTAACACTGGCTATTTCTAGCCTAATAACTTTGGCCCTTCCACAAGTTGCTGGACAGATCTACTGGCTTTCTGCTGCCTAAATGGTCAGGTTATGCTCTCACACTCACTGCTACCACCTGCACATTCTCATTTCTTCCTTTGCATCATTTTAACACTTTCTGAACTCTTATCTGAGCTAATCCAACCCACTAACTCACCTTTTTGCTAGGTTTCTGACATAAATCAATTCACAAACGGTTTCAGCAGAGTCAGAAATAGAACAAAGTGAAGTGAGAGCAGTGTTCAGGAAATACAGCCAATGTCTTCAAGCTGCAGGCTGTTAACAATGGCTAACCCAATTCCAGGAAATCTAGCTTTCCAAGCATTCAGTTATCTCCATATTCTTGTTCTGTTTTGACCATGAGATTCCTTTTTTCTTGTTTAGATTTCTTTGTTTTTTAAAATCATCCATCAAATTCTTAAGCAAACTTCAAGAGTTACTTCCATACTTCCAAATAGATCACTATAATTCAGAGTGCTTTAGCTGTCTTCAGATTAATTTACAGTCATTACCAAAGCTGCGTGAATAGTAAAGGCATTGTGGTCTGCAACAAACTTGCTCTGAGATGGTTGTGAAACTCAGTTTTGAAAGTTCAAGAAGCTCTCTCAATCTTCTTATCCTTACCATAATTACTAATGTTACTGATCATAAGAGTCTTTTCTATAGTTGCATCAAACAAAAATAACAGGCTTGGGTTCTAAGTTCACATCTGAATCCACATTTCAGTGAAGTTAACTTCACTCTAATCAGTATTTAAAAAGAAGATTTTAAGATATATTTATTATTATTCGTTTATTTGAATGTAAGTTACAGTTCCTGGGTAGACCTTCAAGAGCATATGAACGTGTAATATTGCATTTTTAATATGTCACTATTTGAGGAAAGAAAGCCCTGGATTTAGAATATCCCAAAGCACACAATTATTTTCAGCTGCAATGATCAAGTTGCTCACAGGTCAGATAGAGAGAAATCAAGTGTGTGTATAACTTCTACTGAAGTACTACTTAGCTTTGAGAAATGCAATATCTACAACTCAGATACAGATGAAAGGACCTAAGAATAGAGACAAAGTACATTGTACACATGACAGAGGATACACAATGTATCTATAAAATAATTTTGCTTTTTAGGGAGGAAAGAAAAAGGTGAAAGAGGTGTCTGACTGACCCAGTTTTGTCAACAATCTGACATTAAAAAAAATAAAATAAAATAAAAACTTCTTCATAAATGGAATCCACAAACCATCCAGCAAAGGACCTGACCTCTGTGCTGCAAAGTTTGCCTTTTCCAGCTGACATTGATTTACCATTAAAAGGGCAGTTTTTGGTTGTTACTTAAGTAGCACAGTTTCTCATCCAGCTTCTTTACACTCAGCCATATTGCTGTTTCAGTGGCAGCAATATTGCAGAAAAAATAAATAAATAAATAAAATTTAAAAAAATTATCTACTTACCAACAATAATTCCTGTTCAAATTAATACTTTCCAGGACTTCCTCACTTTCATTTTGAAGTCCAGTTAATTCTCTGAAAATGGAAGAGGAAAAGAAGATCACTAGTTTATACCCTTCTTCTTTTTAAATCTTTATATGCGTTTTCATCCTTTATCCACTACATACATTCAAGAGATGCATGTAAACATCCGTATTTTTAAAAGTTCCTCTGTTTTATGATTTATGATTCAACATCTGACATGTCCCATAACTCCTATGAAAACAGAAATCAATAGACATGAATAATCTTTTTTGAAAACTAGAAATTTGAAAAAAAATGTGCAAAATAAATAGTGATGTCTGCTTCAATCCCACCCTTCCGCCCCAACCCCCCCACCCCCCCCCCAAAAAAAGAAAGGAAAAAAAAAAAAAAAAGATTAAGTAGATGCTTTCAAGGCAGCTGGGAAACAAACTCAGGATGTGAGGGAAAAAGAAAGCAGTGGAGTAATTCTTTGTGTATATATATATAGCCAGGCCTGGGTGGAGGAGGAAAATCATAGGACTAAGATTCTAAAACACGGTCTCAGAAGCCAAAAATATAAAAGAAACAACTCAAACTGAAATATTTGCTACAAAGACAATAAATAAATAAATAAATAAATAAATCTACTTTTAAACAACACAAGTAAACTGAACTCGTCTGTTTATATTTTTACATAACATACATAGCAGATCATAGTATATAGGAAGTGTATTGTCTTCAATAAACTCTTACTTTTGAGTTATCAAGGCATGGAGTTACTACCTCACTTAATAACTGTGTTGTTGTTACCTCAGAACAGCTGCAGACTACTGAACAAAGTGCTGCTTGCTGATCATTTAAGAGAAAAAGCAATCAAAAGCTGCAAATATCAGACTTCAAGATAGCATAAATTGGATATTGAAAAAGTTAATTTGACTTCAAGGAAAGGGGCAAAACGGGGGAAGCTAGCAAAAAGAAAAATAAATAGGAAACTAATTAAAGTAACAATAGCACCAGGAACAGGTGCGAAGAGAAAATGTAAGTGCATCTGCTGTCTTTTACCGCAATGACAATTCTGCCACATTAATCTTATTTTTGCTTAAAAGTTATTAAGTGCCCTTACATTTTGAAAAGAAGTTGAGCAACCATTCTGGCAACTCTAAGATTATGTCACATGTAGTACCATGGATATATAAATATAATTTTTAGAAGGCCTAATTCTGTACATTTTTAAATCATGTAATAAGTTATTTGACATAACTTCCACCTGTAAGGTCAGAGCCCATGAACTTTCAAACGTGGAAAATCTGGGGAAAAGAGTGAAATGGCTTATTTTCATTTCCATTAGAATTTGATAGTTTCAGTACACAGAGGGGAGGAAAAAATATATATATATATATATCCAAATATACCAACCCTCCCTTCCCCACACGATGGGGTCAAACATTTAGATTTGATTTCACATATCAAACCCATTCTCCATGCCAGGACTACTTTCCCACTACTACAGGAAGAATCACCTCACTCAAAATCCCATCTTTGGCCAATGATGAACTGCCTCTGATTTGGAGGGGAATGAAGGAAACAGCAAACAAATTATGCACCACAAGAGAAATAAACAAATAAATAAATGCTCCCTCCTCTTCCATGCAGGCTACCAGCAGAATCCTCAAAGAACAGATCAGGTAAAATTGGAGTCATTACAACTAACAACAACCAAATATTTCCTCAGCTTCCCAAGATTTCCAATATTCCAGAGCCAACAAATCTCAAATGCTTACCTATCACTTTTGCCTCCGGGTTCAATTTTGCCATTTAACATAGGCTCTTTACGGAACTGTATAAAAGATCATACAAAACCGCTCATTTTCTTTCTCACCATTACTAATTTTTCAGGACTAAATTTCATCATCTGATTTTCCAGTGTTTTGGAGCTAAATTTTTCCTTCAGACATATTTACTTTGTGCTGTCTCTCTTTCCCATGCACTCTCCAACACTCAGCAAAGACTATTCTTATTTCTTTCTAGCTTCACTTGCCAAATTCTCTTTCATTCTCTTTTAAGACATTGAGTTCAACTTAAGCATAATCCAAAAACTCTTTTGTTCCCGAGTCTTTTGAGAGACTCAGTCTTTTCCGAGTGTGACTGATCAGCATTACAAACCATGTCCTAAATGCAAATTAACTAGTGCTTTATTGGCTGGTCCTAACAACCTTTTTTAAAAGCTATAAACCACCTGGTGTGTCTTAGAACCATCTGAGAAGAAAACAGATACAGTTGTGTTATAGCCCAGATCCCTCTACCTCTGATTAGCAGTCTCGTTATGCCAGGAGTTCTTGTCAGCACCGGAATAAGTAAATCATCTGCATTTTTAATTTTCTTTTATGAAACTTGAACATTATTTATTGCTCCAAACACAGAAACCATCCTCTGCTACTGAGTACTATAATCATTTCTTACTATTCAGAAGGAAACAGGCCAGATTTTTAGCAAAGTCAGTTACTTTTCAGTCTCTATTATTTCAAGTATCTGGCAGGGATAATAACTAAAATTACATTCAGAAAAAAAATTTTACAGGAAAAGAAACAATTTATTCCAACAATTGTATTTGTAGAAAAGAAACAACAAGAACAGTTAAAAATGTTACAATGAACATTTTTTTCACTTTTAGAAAAGAAAAATATATAAGAAATTATTCCTTCTGTACATCAGGTGGAGCTCCAAGTTGCTTCCAAGTTTAAAGACACAAGAGAAAGTAAACTTTATGGGGAAAAAAAAACAAAAAAACAAAATAACAACAGTTATTTAACTTCAATAATGAATTGGATTTCTTACACCCTGTAATACATCTGTCTGGAATCAGAGTTAAGCTGCTGACACAAAGCAAATTTCCTTAAACCAATGTGTAAAAAAAGAAATACAACCCAGGGAAACCGAGGAAGAGACAATCTTTATATGTATCAAATAATTTTTACATATATTAGTCAGAGATCCCTTACCATTAACACCTTAGGAACAGCTACACTGTACTGAACTCATAATATTCAAGGATGAAAGTCATCACACCTAACTACTCCAGCACAGCAAATAAAGGGTCTCGGGAATCAGCCATTACACAGCAACATGCAGAGGACTCTTTCTGTGCTCCCCTTCAAACAAGATTTGACTACTGCAGGTTTGAGGAAGACATATAGTTGTCCAATTAAATTCTACTTTAATCAAAGAAGGTGCAAATTTGAAAGCATTACACTCCCCTCAAAGTTCCCAAAACAAGTCTAGAAGTATGGGGCTTTACTTGTATTCGTTTTTCTATTATCAGGTATAACTTTATTACTTTGATTTTGTTCTTGGTTTATACCCTGTTATAAAGTCACTTTATGATATCAAAAGTTTCATACATACCAGTTTCAGCCTACAGAACTGATAGAGAATGGTATATAATTAATGGATTTCATTGGATACAATTAATGGATTTATTTCATGAACATACCTAAAGGCCAACCTAATAACTATGTTATTGAACAGCATCCAAATATAAAAACACTTTCAATCTATTAGTCTGTGAAGAGGCAGTTCACGCAAGATGTAGTAAACCAACAGGACTTTAACTGCTTTCCTACGCTCTTTCTCCACTCCCTTCAGGAGGCATTGGCCCAGATATTTGACTCATTTTTCCCTTTTATTTCAAAAACAAATGGCTCCCACCGACACATCCCAATACTCCCAGAAGGCAGATCTGGGAGTACCTCCATCAATGTTTTTCTCACTCTACAAAGTTTCATGTACACTATAATGAAATTTCTTCTACTTGATACACATGTAGCACATGCAATGCAGATTTGGGGAAATTTGGGAAAATGTGGGGAAAAGAAAAGCACTGGATTTCTCTTAGCTCCCTCCAAACCAGAAAAACGTATGTTGTGATTCATTTCCCCAGAGTTCCACTTCTTCTCAGCCATGTGAATTTGCCATCTGTGCTTCCCAAACTGGCAAGTTAAAATTCTGCTGTCATTTGTATCAGCAACAAGCATATTAAAGGCAGAGACTTCCCTCTTTAATAAAATGAAAATTATAAATGGCAATCTAGATATTGATCCCAAAGTGAGGAGCAGGAGCACAGTTAGTTAAAGAACCACAGGGAAGACAGCAATCAGTAGACTACCTTTAGAGCTTTCTTATTCCCTGTAAGCTAATGACAAAATTATGGAGAATAAAACAAGATGAGCTTGAATGTAAATAAAAATACAACTCAGTTGATGATACATTTAGAGGGATGCTTCATGAAGCTAGAAGATATATCTTGCTTGGAAAATACAAATGCAAATGGCGAAGCAGGAAATTTATCATGAATATCAAAGGATTACATGCTCATTTTGAGATCTAGAGTCACAGAAGCCAAATACTCTGAAAGTATCCACATAACATTAACAGGAAAATTTTATAGTGAGAGGAAGAAAAGAAAAATTACCAAACAAGAAGAATAAAGTGGTTGAGGGAGAGAGTTGTTTGGCTTTGACTCTTGCTTTTCTTTTTGACAGCTAGCAGAATTTTCAAAGCATGAGATTTAGTACTAATGACTCACAAAGTAAGGCTTTAAGGAAGCAGATCAAGGACATAAGTGAGTACTAGACCTATTAGTAACTGAGTTGACTTGGTTTTGTTGAAGTGAAGCTAAAAGTTTGCATCAATATACTGGTGTCTGAAACTTTGCTACACTGAAGTGAAAAACATTATATTAGAACAATAAAATACTTTTGGAAATGGTCAACAGCACTGTCCCAGTGAGCCCTTGGGAACAAACAGCGTCAAGGTTATCGTGCAGCCAGAAAAACTTGCAAATGGTATTGTGTGCAGCTACCTGTTTTGAAAGCCGAGAGATGAACCAAATGGACAAATCTCATTCCATGCCAGCTGTCCTCAAGACCAGACAATGGTTCCATTTACTGATGCTGATAAGACCAAAAGGGCTTTGAAATCAAATTAACTTAAGAAAGCAGAAACTAGGTGAGGGAAAAATGGCATCTTCAGAGATCTAACAAAACAAAAATAAAAGAAAATAAAATAAAAATTGAAGGAAACAAAAAAAAATAAAAAAAAGCAAATTCAGAAGCAACAGAATTACAGAGAACTCTCCCTAGACAAAACCTACTGAAAGAAAAGACTGCAAAAATCTATAAGGAAAGAGAAATTAAATTCCTAAAGGAAAATACAGACAACATGAAGAAGAAAAACAACGCTTGAAATGCTGGCAAAATCCACCCTCTTCAAATAAGGTCAAGAAATTCAGGAAGAAACAAACCTGTGTTTCAAATTGAGAAAGGAAATTATTTCCGCAGTTAAGTTTCACAAGTAATTGTCTGAGGAACTAGATGAAACTAGAAGGCCTATCCCATGAAAGCAAAGGGTAGGAAAATAAAGTTTGACACTTACAGGAAGAAAAAAAAAAAATCAAAAAAATCTAAGATGGAAATCAGCAAGAAGGATGGTATCATGCATGTCACTGAAAAGGAGCAGCAATATTGAAAATGCTACAAAGAAAAATGACTGCAAGCCAAAAGAATTTTTTTCCCAAATTTTGTTATTCACGTAATAAAAATAGAGGTCTTTACTGTTAATTATGAGGGACAGTTTAAAACCCCAGGATTTATCTCAGCCTACCAAACTAAAGATATAAAGGAGATTGTTTCCTTTTAAGATTAATAAACATACACCGTACTACCCACCACAAATACTGGTTACTCCTACAAATACCAAAGCACACTTCCCTAAGGGAAGTCAACACACAAGGCCAGTGCCAACAGAACTAAGAATCCTTTATGTATTACAACAAATCATACAGTAGCAGATTAAAAGAAGAAACAGCATTATTTTTAGTGCCTTTGAGTCCTTTCCTGTTCCTTCCTGTCTTCTTCCTTTTTCTTCGCCCTTAAAAAGGTCAGTAATTCAAACCTGCTCAAAGTAAGCCCATGGTCTCATAATGCCATGGGAATTATACTAGAACTCATACATAATATCTTTTACTCCCAGTTTTTCAAACAATAACCAAATAAAAATCATGGCACTTTATTCCAAAATACATCAAACAGCATCAGTGACTGCTTTCACCAAGTGATTAGTCAAATAGCAGTAAGATGACACTAACAAGACTGTGGTCACCTTCATTGCTGTGAATCAGAACCATCCCAGCAGCTGTGCAGATTTCAAAGATGGTAGCTATTTCATATCCCTGCCACTGCCAATCCGCGGGAAGGCTCTGAACAGCTGCCAGCAGAATTCAGCATCCAGAACCTGAGAGAAAAAGAAGAAACACCACTTCTTCCCTCAGGGCTAGAGAGTTATGGCTTCACATTCATCAGACACGTGCTAATCAAAGATAGATCCTAAAAATTAAATAAAGAAATAAAATAAAAAGAAAATCAAGAGGACCATTAGAGCTGGGATACAAGCAATTAACATCAAAGAAATGGACAGAGATTTTCAGTGAGACACTGACTTCAGAAAAACCTGAATGATGTTGTCAAAAATGGTCTGTTATGTGGCTGATGGTACCTGACCATGAAGAGCACTGAAGAATTGTTTTTAATATATTTCTATCAGCACAAATATTACACAAGAAAATATGTTATTTGTATGTTTTCGTACACCAGAATATACCTTTGAGACTGTTCTTCAATACTATATGCAAAGTTTTATAGTGCCTAAATGTTAGAGAAAAAAACCAAAACCATCTACTACTAAAAATAAGGCACACTGCATTCCAGAGAGGTTTTGGGTCTTTCAAGTTGCTCAGTTTTGCATAGTCATTTTGTGACCCATCTTTTCCATACCTGTACATGACCATAAACAGACTAAAATAGCGTGATATCAAGAAGAAACTATAGTTAAATGCTTGCATGAAGATTCCTTCTGAAGTGGATCTGCTGCTTTCTTATCCTGCTTTTACTATACATTAGGCTATCTTGCATTTCTCCCTTATTCTTTTGATGCTTCATTTATAAGGGAAATTTATAGAAAACTATGCGTACTTTCCTATTCAGGAATAAAAAGAAAATATCATTTTCAAAGCCACGTATTTAGGATCATAGAATCACCAAGGTTGGAAAACGCCTCCAAGACCATCCAGTTCAACCATCAGCATCTCCTGACCAAACCACATCCCTTAGGACCACATCTACACATTTCTTGAACATCTCCAGGAATGGTGACTCTACCACCTCCCTGGGCAGACTGTTCCACTGCCCGACCACTCTTCCAGAGAAGAAATTTTTCCTAATATCCAAGCTAAACCTCCCCTGATGCAACTTGAGGCAGTTCCCTCTAGCCCTGTAGCTATTTAGTTTAAATCCAGTTCAATGTCATCTTTTTCTCTCGTTCAATATGCAAAACATATGAAAGAAAACAGACTCCCTGCAATGCATTTACGGAGAGTTAAAGGCTGCACAACTGAGTCCTTCATTTATTTCCAAAGCAAGTATATATATGTAGTAACTCAGGTTCCTCTGTACAATCCAATGACTGTGGTACCAGCTACCCTGAGTGACCAGCACAAGACTAAAGGATAACCCTGCTTTCATACAGAAAACAACCTCCTAAGTTACATCAGTTACCTTTGTTTTCATTCATAACAACATGACATAGGTCACCCCTTCCCACAGCACTGAGGAGGTGCAGACAAACATACAAGGAAGTCAAGGGCTTGGAATTATGAAATTGGATTTTCCACTAAATCTTGACCCTCGTATAACAGAAAGGATAAGGCGGTATATACAAAGAAAATGGAGAAGAACAAGATAAAAACAAATAAATTAAAAAAACTTTGAGACATCCTTAAAAAATAAACATGGAGATGCAAACATAAGTCTGATGTAAAAGCACATTTTGTGGCAGCTTTCACTATAGTTCTACAGAGATACAACTTGACAACGTGCTTCTTATCCCTGAACTCATTAAACAGGGTAAAGAAGGACTAAGCATCGAAAGCCTCCATCAGGACACATAGAGTTAAGCTGGAAAAGGGCTAGGCAAAAGATTGTAGAGAAAATGTTTTGTTGAGGCTCAGATTGCATCTTCAAGAACCTCGGGCTCCTCCTTCAAAACATCTCCACACAAGACATGCTAACCAAGGGACTGCTGGCAGAGACACATGCAGTAAGTGTAGCTTACAGTTTGTGTTCTCTTTTATTGGTGTTGTTCTCTTATGTTTATTCATTCTAACTGTGCACATCTGGGACTGTTCACCTTCATAATACAGTAATGACTTCAAGCAAGCACGCTGAAGCAAGGATGAAGAATTCTCAGATGACAATTCACAGCTCACAACACATTTTTCTCTGGAATTACATTCAATCTGGTATATAAGTTAAAAAAAATTTTTAAAAGTCACATTCTAAGGGGACCACGGAGCTCTAGATGTACTTCACCACCAAATGATGGCAGCTAATAAACACTGAGTTGGTACAGTAGTCTTGAGCAGCATCCAAGAAAAGAGATGTTCAAAAGTCCATTCCATTCACTTTCATTTCAAAGCACTTACTATCTTGAAAAGCACTATCGTCTTTTTTTTATAAGAAATGTCTTAGTCAGATAAAGGAACAATCAATCTACTTAGAGTTGCTTCTGCCAGGAAGTTAAAACGTTTAAACAACAATATTACACATTTGTAACAGACTTCAGGAGAAAAGTTACTAACGGAGGTTATCAATCTAACGATACTCTGTTTATAACTTTGAGACCTACTTGAATGAGGGAGTTGCCACATAATAATATTAAACAAGCAAGCAGTCACTTACTGCCTATGGAGTCCAACAAATGAAATACCCCTTTGTAGGACAAAAGCTGCGCTGGTTGTGCTTGACTGGCAGGCATCCCTGAGTTATACCCACTACTCAAACTTCTCAGCAGGAAACAATAACCTTCATGAACTCACAGAATACACCCTTGCTATCTAAACCAGTGTGAACATATTGTAACATTTCACATCAGTGTCACGAGAAAATATATTTGAACTGTGAAGAAGCGTTTCCATATTTACACTGACTATACAAACATTAAGGAAGTCAAAGATGCTTTGAAAAATCTGCACGCGCTCTCAAATCAGCACTCTGAAAGCAGGGGGATACAATTCTGCTTCCTCTTTTTCACGTTTATTTTCAGAAATAACGAGGCAGCTGATGGCTTGGATGATGCTTCTGATGGGACACCAAATGGCATCCCCAACCACTAGATGAGCTATTCTAGAAACAAAAAATTAGGCATAGAAATACACCAAAAAATTCTTCAAGAGCAATATTTCTTTTCCTAAATAATTTGTAGGAAAAAAAATAAAAATAGAAAAAAATTGAAGTTTTACATGGATGTGTTCATCACCACAGTATGACATGGCACACAACATGAGCTGTAAATCTCTACTGCACTGTATCGTGGCTCATCTTGTCTTCCAGCATGCCTGACTCTTTCACAGACTTTCTCTAGGAAGGGGACTCTGCTTGAACGGGCAGGACATTATTTAACCAAGCCTGCCAGGTCAAAGTACTACAGCAGGGATCCACAAAACTAACAGAATAGTAGGGTCTGTGTTATATGAAAGGACTAATGAAAGATTAGACTGGGAAAAAAACAAACAAACAAACAAACAAAAAACTCCCATATTATCACATGTCACAAAAAGGATGCCTATTGAAACTTTTCCAAATGCTGAGCTGAACTCTCACCAAAAAATAATAATAATAAAAAAAAAATTAAATTTTAAAAAAGGTATCTTAATGACAGGTAAAAATCCAAGTGTTGGGTTGCTGTTATCCAGAAGAAACAGTAAACTTAACTGCTGTGCGCCAGTTAATTTTAATAATTCAGTATAAACCCACAGGCACTTCACCTGAGCGTTCACTTAAAACTCCTTCAAAATATAAACAACTTTCTCAAGTAAAAAAAAAAATAAATAAATACAGAAAATACCGCAATTATGTTTTCAGATAAACAAACGAGACACCTTCATTTCAAATATTAAGTTCCCTTATTCTGCCTCCCTGAGCAAAGAGAAACCAGCCCTGCAGAAACGCCGTACAGCTTCTACCAGTAACAGTAGCCACCAGCTCTCGGACAGCTCGCTTGACTACAGGCTGGAGGTCTAAGGTAGCATAAAAATCCCCTTACAGTAATTCTAGTGGATAACAAAAACACAGAAAAATCAACCCATCCTACACAATAATATATTTATCAAATATTATTTTAACAAGAGAATCGTAAATGCAAATATATATATATATACTAACTATCATAATTCTGTAACACATTCAAACCATCAGCTCAGATAAGACCATCTCCTCACTACATACAGTACGAGAGCAAAAACCATTCATCCTCAAGTACACGACCATCTACTGTGTGAATATCTATGACTGTCAGTGGAAGCTGCTTAGCAAATACCCAAGAAGGTACAAAAAGCACAGCATAATAGAAACATACACGTTTCAAATATACTCCATATTTTATCATCATAAATAAATGCAGGGAACCAAAGACAAAGGCTTCAGGCAATTGTAACGAAAGTTCACATTGTTGGAAGAGACTGAGTTGCTTCTTCTTGGTCAGCAGAAATCTCCTCATGGACAGAGTAATTCACGTAATTTAACATTCTAATAATGTAACAAAGTCATTTAATTAAAAAAAAAGGGCCAATCAATAAACAGCACATCAGATACATTTACTTTATTACATACATGCTCACAAATACCCCCTAAAAAAAAGAAAAGTTATGATGAGACCATGCTAGCTATCGGCAAATTATGGTGAAGTTCAGCATAAGAAACCTAATTAAAAAGATAAACATTAGGAAAATTGTTGGAATAGAATTCTTACAGTTACTTTAGAAAACCTTGCATAAGACTGATGCTAAGACATAGCAAGCCAGAAATAGCTTCCATAAGATATTAGCAGCAACATTCCCAATTCCTTTCCTTGCAGAATTAATCGTGTCACGGTTATATTTCTTGCTATCACTGTCCTGCAAAAGCAACTCTAACTTTACAGAAAACCATTCACCTTAGTACTATACTTAGTACTATAAGGTTCTGAAGAAAGCACAACGAAAGCCGACTCTTAAGAAGCATTTACACTCAGAATTAATACTGCTACCATAAAGCAATAATTATGTGTTTGGGGGGGAAGGGAATGAAAATTGATTGCAACCAATTTAGCAGATAGTCAAAAAATCACCACCTTGAAATGATGCATTATGAGCTGCATAATATGAATTAACATACCTATCATGACAAATGACCCAGAAAGATCACTCATGTTTAAGGCTGCCAGATATTCCCTCATAGAAGACTCGTTTTTCATGTTCTTTTAAGTTCCCAAAGGCTTTCCAAGATGACCCTTTCTGTGGGTGTATCCATCTTAAAGCTCAGCTCCTTCAATATTTTCATTCTATGCAAAACACACATTTTTCACCTTTCCAAAGACAGGTGCAGGAAGAACGCTTTCACATTACAAAAGGCTCCCTTTTCTTTAGAAAGTTTCATCATTTAAGATCCACATGCATCTTCCTAAGAGACAGCAAAAGGTATCCTGACGTACAAACAATGCTTTTGTCAAGCTGACTGCAACTTTGTTCTTTTGCTTTGGTATGTTACAGCTGAGTCACCAAAACATTCTGCCTGTATTGACTGCGTTCCAACAGAAGGCCTCTGGATCGAGCATCTGCAGCAGTAGATGCACAGGACAATAAACACTGGAAGGGACCCCCAAATGTTCTTCATCTGACCTCCTTCTCAAACTCATGGCAACTATGAGATCCAACCAAGATGCTCAGCTTGTTGTCCAGCTGGGTACCAAAAACCTTTTAGACAGAGAGCAGTCGGTGAGCAGTCACTTATATGAGCAATCACTTCCACGGCGTGACCACACTCCTGAAAAACGTTTCTCCTCATATCCAGTCTAAATCTTGCTTCAACTTACAACCACTGCCCCTTTCACTCCCATCATACACCTCAGTAAAGAGCACTGCTTCATCTTCTGACTGATCTCCTTGAAGGTACCAGCACATTGTTGTTGTAATCCCACTGAAGTGCCTCTTCAGCAGAACAATTCCAGGTGTTTCAGCCTTTCATCACAGTATGAGTGCTCCAGCCCCTAACCATCCTGACAGCCCCCTCCTGTACTCATTTCAGTTTATCAGCATCTTTCCTGTACTGAGGATCTCAAAACTGCATATAGCACTGTACATGTGGTCTGATGAGTTTCAAGGACAGAGGGATAATCCCTTCCTTCCGTCCACTGGCTGTGCTCCCATTGGACCAGCACACCACTGCAGGCCCATGATCCTTGCTGCCACAGCTTCCCAGAGGAGCTACTCCACAGCCTGTATCACTGCAAGGAGCCCTTCCTACACAGGCACAGGGCTTTGCAATTGGCCTTGTTGTATTTCACAAGGTTTTAGCTAGGTCTTTTCTACATGGTGCCAAAGTCCCCCTCAATGGCAGCCCTGCCCTGATCTCGTAGAATATTCTGTTCAATTTGGTGCCTTCCACAAATGTAATATTCCATCACCCTCTCGAGGCCTCAGAATCAACCTCTAAAGCATCCCATTTGTTACTGACATCCAGATATGATCCATTAACCGCTACTCTGAGTCCAATCATTGAAGCATTGCTCCTTCGTACTCTGCCCTGACTTCCACTGCTTGAATCCTCCCTTTTTTTTGCACAGGAGATCAGACACCAAGATCATCTCCTGATATGTCTGCTTGTTTTCCTGAGTATCAGGATGGACCACTGACATCTAAACTGTATCTCAGTGATATGCTACGGATACTGTGTCTTGTAGGTAAGCCTTCCCCCCCCCCCCCCCCCCCCTAAATAAAGGAGTATTTCAATAGGTAATCAACATTTCTGACTTCATATCTCAGTGCTGACTTCACAGTACATCTAAACATTGAAATTTGCAGTCTAAATCAACGGACACCAAACAACAAATCAAGCAGTGAGAACTTCTGTAGCAAGGCCATTCATAGATCCCAGCTAAGTAGCTTATAAAACAAGTCACAGGGAAATGCAGGTAGCGGTTAGTAAATTACAAAGGGAGAAAGAGCTTTTTTAGGAAGCATTTCAATGTGTGCAGATGGTTAATACACTGCTAACTCTGAAAGATGTCCTAAGAGCCCCGGGTAGGATACTCCACATGATGGGACACAACACATCCCCAGAGAATTCTGTGACAATATTTCTAGGGAAACACAGAAGCACTACAGACTGATGGCAATGAAACGGGAAAAGAGGAAGCAGTAAAGAGGTGTAGTAAGAGCAGCACATAACAAAGAGTAGGTGAGGCCATACACTGTTTGGTACCAAGAAAAAAAATACTCCACTCTGCTCACTGAACACAACCGCTGCCATTCTACTCCAAATAGTAAAAGACACATTGCATGGAAAAATGCAACAATTAACTGTATATTTACAGGCCAAATTAGAGTTTGACAAGAATCCCTGGCACTTATGAAAGCTTCATCTTATAACTTCCAAGTTCTTTGAAGATGTCTGTTGTTGCACAATAGAAAAACATACGCATGAACTGCATATTACAGCTGTCCTATAAAAGAGATGCATATTAATGCAATCATACACAGCGCACACCATCTACCATTTGTTTCCCTTACAGTATTGGAAGCAAACTCTGTGGCCAAAAAGAAAGCTTTAAGTAAGTCTAAAGACAAGCAGGTCCCATTTTCGTTTGGCACTAGCTCCCCCTCCAGACCAGCAAGACCTCACACTAATTACTTTTCTTTCTTCTTTTTTTTTTTTAAATTCTGACTGTGCAATGAAATGTAAATGCTCAAGTCCCAGTTTTCTTTATCCCTTTAAATCTCAATGAACAGACTGATCAAAGAATGGCAGCGCAAAAATATCTTCTATTATTCCTTACTGTACATAAATTCCAAGGCTGAAAAAAAATCATTCGATTCAAAACAGATGTGAGAGATAAAGAGGCAAATCCGTACAGCTACACAGAGACAGGAGTGGACTGAAAAAGCAATTTTTCAGACCAATCCCATGAATGGATAATATGGTAACTTTGTTATACAATCAAGCCTCTGTTTGCAGACCGATCATAAACCACAGATGCCAAAACAAAAGGAAGTCACTCTGTGGTTTTGTACTACCTTCGCTAATTCACTTAAAATATAGATTTGTATTCCAGCGAGAATAACTGATGCTTTTTTCTTGTTCTAATATTAGCTGGACACAATGTCTTTCAAGCCGCTCAGCTAACACGTCTTGCTTTGTTTAGAATTTTGCCTGTTAGAAAAGGAAAGAAAATAAAGTTACACTTGCTGCCAGGCATGCTGCATTGCTGTACCACTGTGTGTCCTGGCAGCAGCATCACTCAATTAGTCCATTTGCATGATTTGGTATTCCTGGGTGATTCCTACACTCCCCTCATTACTGAGCCGCTTCCTCAGAAAATATGAATAATTGATTAAACTTCCAACACTGAAAAATGGTCGTCTCATTATTTTGTTGGGAAAATATGCAAACTCTGCAATATGATGATTTGCCAGCTTTAGGTACACATGAAACACCAACAAGTATCATACAAACATGAGACTTCGTGTACCTGTAATAACCAGAAAAACGGATATCACTGGAAATACTTCAAAGCAGTCACCGGTTGATAAGTCCTAGTAACTGGGCTTCTTTAATAATGGAAGGAATTAAAACAGAGGTGCCTGTAAAATAGCCCCAGGCAGCAGCATAGCCAGCATTGACCATTCATTTGTTTCTGGATCTCAGACTTGTCTAAAGTTTTCGATAGCGTACACTGGAGAATAACTTGGAACAAAATTTGACTAATGCTATCATATCCAAAAATGCTTCACGCGTAAGCACTCCTTCCGAAGCATTTACTCCACCAGCTTTCAGTTAACGCCTAGAAACCAAGACATCAAAACACTGCATTTTGGCTTAAAGTGTTTGTGTGTGTTTATTTCATGATGTATGCACATATACATTATATACACCACAAAGTCGTGAGCATTCTGAACACCTGGCTGCTTTCCCCTTCCACACCCACACAGCGTGTGGAGCACAGCAACTGACATCATATTGCTGAATGTTACACTATGCGAGCACCGCGCACAAAAGCTAGCACTGCCCCAAGGAACTTGGGCTCTTTCACCTAGCAATACGTCAGCTGATGGCTGTGCCTTGAGGCTCTTTGGTACAACCTGGAGCACAGCACGATGCAGCAAATAGCACTGAGTAACAGCAGCAAACTGCACCAAGTAACAGTGAGAGCGACGAGATGCTCAGCCCAACCAGCAGCGCTGGACTCGCCCGCTGCTCTGCCCTCTCCACCACCTATTCTGTCCCCTCAAGTCAGGAGCTTCCAAAAGCAGAGGCTCACAATCCTGGCCTTCGGAGAGGGACGCCGAGCACATACACGTGCGACAGGACCCGAAAAGACGTTATGCCCAAACTTGAGAGGAAAAACAGGCCTTATCACCAACGGAGCCCAAGACCAAAGCAAGCACACGTACCGAAACACGGTAAAGGTCGCCCGAGGCAGCAGCCGGTATGGCTCCACACCCCGTGAGAGCGAGCGTTTCCTCCAGCTGCGCGCCGGCCCCGAGTTCCGCCTCCATCTCCCAGCGCAGGGCAGCGCGTCCCCTCGGGCGGCCGCAGTTCCCGGGACGGCGAAACAGCCCGGCGCCCGTCCCCCGCCACGGGCACCCCGCCGCACCCCCGGGCCCGGCCCGGCCCCGCAACCTCCGGCGGTTCCGTGGCCGCCGCTCGCCGCCCCAGCCTCCCCACCCCGCTCCTCGCCGGGCGGAGGCGGCTCAGGCCCCGGTGTCGCCCCTCAGGTGAGGAGCGGGCCGGGAGAGGCGCGCGGCGGGGGGCGGCCCCCTCCCCCCTCGGCGGCGGCGGCGGTTGCCGAGCAGCGCCGGAGTCGCGGCGGCGGCGCCAGGCCCGGGGGAAGGGATGGGGAGCGCGGGCTGGAGCAGCCCCGCTCCGGGCTCGGCATCCGCTTCCCCGCCGCCGCGGATCGCGCGCGACCCCCGCATCCTCTTACCCGAGTGCGGCACCGCCGGCGTGGCCCGCGCTGCCGCGGCCGAGGCTGCAGGGCGCGGGGAGACGCCGAGACGAGGGGAACGGACGCTCGGCTGCGAGGACGGAAGCGGGAACCCGCCGTCGCGTAGCGGAGCCGCCGGCGGACTGAGAGACGGCGCGCGAGACGCTGACAGGGCGCGCGCGCCGAGGGCGGGGAGCGCTCGCGCGAGCAGCTGACAACAAGGAGCGCGCGGGGCGTGCGCCGGGCGGCGCGCGGCGGGAGCAACCGACGGCGCTCGCGCGCGCGCGCGCACGCCCCCGCGCGCCCTACTCGGAAGAGCTCCGTCTCGGGAGCGCGCCTGCCGGCGGGAGGCGACCTATGAGAGCGCGAGGCGGCCTCCCGATGCTGCCCGAGCGCTCTCGTCACGCAGCGCTGAGCGCGCGGGGCGCATGCGCCTCTCGGGGGCATCCCTCCCCGATCCGCCCGCTCCGCGTGCCCCCACCTCAAAGGCCAGGCGCGAGACAACGGCCGGGTCCGCCCCCCGCCCCGCCGCATCCTCGCATCGCCGCGGCCACCCCCTCCGCTCCTGTCGGGGAGCCCACCGAGGCCGGCAGCCCCGCGCCCGTGACGGGCAGATCGCTGCCCGCGGGGACTCTCCATCTTGCGCAGGGAAGGGCAACGACAGCCGTGTCTGGGGGACGGAAAGAAGAGTTGGGAAATTCTGCGCCCCCGGCAACCTTCTGGAGAGATCCGGGAAGGCAGAGATAACAAAAATATGTTTTCCTTTGGGTTCCAATTCTTGCCAACTCCAGAGATCAATTTAGAAATTGAAACGGTAAGCGGATTGCCAATGGCTCTCCAGTATTGAGCTGCTGCTGCTGGCCGCTATTAATGGATGGATATAATTACCATCAGTTATATTGCCTGCAGGCTCAGCCAACAACTTGGATCCCAAAACCCACGGGGACAAGTGAATGACTTACAATGGTAGAAGAAGAAGAGTTGTCAGAGAGGTTTCCCATTTGTGAGGCAGTTCCATCAGCGAATGAGTGCTAAAATGGATAACGAAAAACTAAGACAAAATGAACTATCATTAACAACCTTAAAGTTGCTCTCCTAGGAACCCTTTGCACGTGGGGAAAAAACGTGCAACAATTCAGATACGTTTTGCAAATGAAAACATGTAGATCAAGGCCAAAAGCGTGTGCAGCGCCAGCAAGGGAAGGAAGTTGCACCGAGACGATCCAGAAAGTAACACACAGCTTACCAAAGGATGCATTCAACTACACGTTGCCTTTGCTTGGAGGGTCTCACCCACAGCAAGGTTCAGAAAGACATCTGAAAACTGGAGCTCTCTCTGATTGGTCTTCCCTGTGTGCTGAGAAAATAGAGATGAGCAGACATACGTAAGTCCAGCCAGTAATGCGCAGATGACACGGGCACATTTGCCACACTTCGGAGACAGAACATCCACAAACTGGCAGAAAATCGGGCTCCAATAAGTGGGCTGTTTCATCACTATGCTGGTAGCGGTTTCATCTGTACTTACTATGGTGTGAAATTAAATGCATTTCAAATCATTTCTTAATGTAATAACGCTACTACTGCTGGTTTATCGGCTTCCAGTTCCACAGTATCCTGTGCTCTAGGCATATTATCTTAAGCAATTATTTTTATTTGTATTCTAGTTGTAAGCATGCTGCAGCACCTACAGTTATCAGCCTCATTTTGAGGAGGTGCAATTGGTGACCTGAGCGGTGCTAAGCCATGGCTTAATGGAAGAAATGAAATGAGTAGAGTCTTGCCGAGTGCTAACTTTTTATCTGTGCTCAAAGCAGCAGGTACATACATTTAGAAGGACGTTTCCCAAGCCAAACCAAAAAGTCAGTAGTTGAATTCTTTTAGCCACAAAATATAAATCACTTTGAAGTGTAGAATCTCATCCGGGACTCCAACAAATCCATCACCAGGTGGCACATGGTCAGAGCCTTAGCTTATGGATGCTTTGATAACTCTGATTCTCTTCTAATTCCACGCAGAAAGTCCTCCTCTTTATTAAGTGAATCGGAAGTGCTGCTGATGGGCACATTTTAAAAAATCCAACTGCATTTTTTCAGATTCTCTGAATACTGTGTAGCCCCAGGGCCAATGAATACCCATTCCTGAAGACTCTTTTAAGCGCCTTGACTGATGTCAATCAGTGTCACAGAGGCAAAAACTTGTCAGAACTCCTTTTACTACACAATCTGTCCTTATTCATATCTACCCTTTGCAACGACCATAATTTTTTAATGTGAAATTTTAATGAGAACTGAATGACAGTCTTTCCTTAAGCAAATGTCAGTAATGGCTGGATCTGTGATTTGTGAAGCAGAAGCTTCAAGCACTTCAGCTAACAAGACTTCTAGCAACACTGGAAGCATTTTATTTCTGCACAGACCTGATGGAGCCATTGTCCGATTCACCAAATAGCACTAGAATGTTTTTAGAGTTGAGAATTCCTAATCATATCCATGGCCCGGGCAAATGTGGTGATTTGGGTAGTGGTTGTAAAGGTACAGTAACCATACACAAGTGGTACGGTGCATTTACCTATGCAAAGATATCATTCCTATGCTTAATGAGGGTGTCAGTACGTAAAAGGCAATAAGCATTGGCTGAGCCATCGCAAGGAGCTAGACAAGAGACACCAACAGTGCAAATTTAATCTGTTGCCAAACTCAACAAGTCTGTAACAAAATGTGCTGTGCTTGTGCAGGTAAAGATGTCTGTACATCATAGAGCCTATTCAAACCTAGAGAGACATTTATGATAAGGCCGTCCCCATCGTGAAAAAAATAAATAAAAATAAAAGAATCAGGTGCTTTAGTCCTGACTGCACAAGCTTAAGCAAAGAATATGAATCTGAGATCAAATAAAGACCAAAGTGAAATTCAGGAAAAAGTGAAATCAAGAGTAACCGACAGCATATATTTCTGAAGTTTAAAGGCACTTAAGTTTTCATCACTTATGTTTCCTTCAAATTCCCAGCAATGTTTCAGTCTCCTTAACTCATGCCTAAGTCACACTGAATTGCAAAGATAAAGGACACTGCAGCACACACAGATGCAGATTCTTCAATTAACATAAAGATTGTGGCTATTTTCACTGCAGCACCTGGGAAGCTGGGTGCCATCCAATGGATGTAGGAGACCTGTCTCCAGCTACCTCTTCTGCCATACACAGCACATATACCACAAGCTGATGCAGCATTCAAGCCCCTCTATGTAACCAGCTCTGTCAGCATCTGAAAAGTCCCTGATCTCTGTCTAACAGGCAATGACTGCTTTAATATTCCTCCCTTTTCCTAGTGCCAACACATTCCCACACCCCCTAAAAAAGCCCAATGGGGAAACTAAACAGAGAAAATTGTAATTAAGAATTAAATTACTAGTTCAGGAAAAGCTTAAGTAGCTATGAGGGGAAATTCACACTACAACCTGTGGAACCATCTCGTGCTTATGATTAGGAAACAATTATGTTAAACAATTCTGCAGTTTTAAGATAGAGGCTTTTAGGTTTTGTTGCCTTGTGCACATTTCCTAGTGCTTCACCTCACAGTCTTAATACCTTGCCTGTAACTGATATAAACTCAAAACCTGTTGGCATCAAGGCAGCAAGAAGGTGGGAGCACTTTATCAGGTGGAAACACAGCACAGTGAGCCTAGTTTTACTCGGGTGAGACGTCCTGCCACCTTTCTCAGAAGTTACTCCGAGTAGCACCTTAACATGAAATGTAAAGACATTTTAACTTTGTCTGGCCCGAACACACGCACAACAAAACATCCAAAGTCCATCTTCAGTGCTCAGAGGATACACACTTTCTACTTGTGTGAACCGTGCAATGTTACAAGAAGACTTCTAAAACATTTTAACTCAGACTTTCAGACACGCCAATGAAAGAATATCGCCGAATCAGCAGATCTTATTTACCAGGAAATGCCATCAGGCATCAGGTACAGGCAGTCCCTGTAAATGCAGTATGAGGCCATGGTTCCTGCTCTGTGTGTGGGGGGAACAGAAAACAGAAAACAAAAAACACGTATTTTTTAATTACTGAAAAGCACTGCTGTTGCAAGATATGAGTACTTCAGCATAACATAAGGAAGCACTTGCAGCCCTAGATCAGCCCAAGACACTTTTCTGTCCCATTTAGCAAAACACTTTCAGTTTCCAGCTTAAAGCAGGTGAAACCATAACAAACATTGCACAAGGAATGTTTATCTGTATTCAAAGCATTTGAATAAAGTGTTTATATAAATCAGTGTAAACTTGTTCTTTCTTGACACTTGCAATGCTTCGCTTTGAATTCCAACAAGTTTTGACATGGTATACAAGTTTTTTTTTTCTGACTACACACTGATTTTACTGCAAGTAGCACTTAAAGGTCAAAAGGAGTGAAGTACAAACACTATTAAAATGAGCTGGGCAGGTCGCATAATCACAAAATCACGTTGCGGATGCTCAGTGAAGATTAGATGTGCCCATGGTTATGTGGACAGATTCACCAGCACAGCAGCAGTCTGTGTCACAGTAGAACAGCAAGGGTCAGCTCACAGTATTGAGCCACAGATAATGCGGCTATCCAAACACTGTCATTTGTCACCGTAGATGAGCAATTAAACTACAAAATATTCAGAAGTGTTTTGGGTCATACAAAATTATGCACACTAAGAGCAGCATCAGGATGAAAGCTCAGCTACGCAACCTGCATGTTGCTGCACCAGCAGTGTGCACAATGCCACTTGAAAACTGCCCAACGCTTCCTACTTTAAGATCCCATGTCAGTTGCTTATAGCAGGAATATGTATTTCATAAACTGTTGTCCATTTGGACTGCCACTTTCAAAGCTTTGCACCCTACCCACCTTTTGTTTGTTTGTTTGTTTTGTTTTGTTATCTTTTAAATTACCTTAAGTTTCAAAGTCAGAATTCCAAACCTCTCAAGATTACTGCAGTAAAAAGAATATCACTTTAGCTCTTCTGCAAAGAACCAACTCCCATTTTGTCAGGCTGTTTGTATATGGAGTCCAAGAAGTATATAATTTTAAAAAACAAATTTTTCACAGTAAATACTTCAATGATACTGAGAAGAATCATAGAAACAAATTGCTTGTTGTGGTATAACCCACAGCTGCTTGCTCACTGACCTCCAGTGGGATGGGAGAAGAAAATTAGAAGAGCAAAAGATGGAAAATCTAAGCTTGAGATAAAGATTAGAACACATAGATGTGAAAGGGAGGGGAAACAAACAAACAAACAAACAAAAAACAACAACAACAAAAAAAAACCCAAACCAAAAACCATATAACCAAGAAAAACAAGTGATGCAAAACACTAATCTATCAATGCCCAACCAGCCCCCAAGCAATGGCAGCTCTGGCAAACCTTTCCCCCATGCTTTTATTGATGAGCACAGGCTCTGTGGGACAGGCTAGCCCTGGGGCCAGCGTTCCCCTCTGTGTCCCCTCCCAGCTGCCTGCCTACCCAGCCTCTCTGCTGTCAGGCTGGAGTGAGAAGCAGAGACCTTGATGCTGTGCAAGTACTGCTCAGCAACTACTTTTATTATCACTTGTTATCAGCATCACCCTTGTCACAAATCTAAAGCACAACACCATACAGGCGGATAGAAAGGAAACTCATTCTTAAGGATTTCTTGTTCAGCTTTACAGTGTAACTGCATGATATCCGAAAGAGTTCTAGAGTCTGCATGCAAAGTGCATTAAGGCTGTGTTGACTCTCTCTTACAGTCACTATTTCCCTCTATGAAACTGTGAAGATAAACTTGCTCATCAACAGCACAGCACAAAGATTTCCTCGCTTTATCTGGCTCCTATTTCTCCCTCAGAGGGAAGGGGAGAGTGAAATTCATTTTTGAATGGTTACAAATAATACAGTGTTTCTTCTGGGTAGTTTGCTTTTTGTATAGACCTACCAGAAACAGGAAGCAACTGGACTGTCCATATTTTTGTCCCTGAGGTGCCACAGGCTGCTCTATTCCCTTAAGAAGAGCTTGGCCCTTGGGTCTGCTATTCTAGCTGACTTCCAGTAATTTATTCTGGACTTGGCTCTGCACTGGACTGGACATTGTAATTTCTACTTGGCAATTTGCTTCCTTGCCCAGACAAAGTTCAGTAAGTTTGTGAAAACAAATCCACCATCTCTTACAGGATTTTCAATATTGGAGCTTTAACAATAGCATCATCAGATAATTTCTAGTTATTCTTGTCTGTTGGAGAGCCAGGAGTTATCAGAGAGCTCCATCAGTGTGCACAGGGGTGTGGTGGCTCCGTTAGCTTCTTTCTGAACAATGGATTTCCTGTGAAGGTAAGCCTACACTCCAGAACAGCCTGATCTATTTTATAACCTGAAACAGAGGTGGAACACTTTATCTGTGGCTTACAAGCAAAATGCTGTCACCTACTCAAATGATGACCCCAGCTGTCCTCCCTCTCAGTGCTGCCTTTGCAAATGGTTTATGCACACACTTGCAAAGGAGGAGCAGCTGATGGAAGACCTGCCACAGAAAGACAGTCTGTAGGACTGACCCAGCAGCTCATGTGAAACTCTGCTGAGTTGTGGGCAAAAGTACATCTGTGAACCAAAACCAGTCAGGACAAATACTTTTAATTGAATTAAACATTCATGAAGCTTGATTATTTTATTTTGCTTTTGACAAAGGCCTTTGCATTTATTATTGCATCAGTGGCTAAAACTGAAACAGGTTTTAAATTTCCCATGGGTAGTTTGTTGTTATTTCATCTACCAGTGTCTGGCACAAAGGGAAAAACAGTGAGAAAAGCAAGCCAAAGCCATTTATCAGTACCGTTAACTTATCAGCCCATTCTCAAATCACATGCCCCACAGTGTAACTCGAATGACCAGTTTTTCCTTTCATTAGCAAGTACATTAAGGGAAAGGGATCTCCCTGCCAGCAAGTGTCAGATGCACCGGATACTGTATCCTACCTGGACGTTAAAGTTATATGCAGGGCCTCCAGCTGGATTTCAGTTTGGTTTCTAGCAACATCAGCACAAAGCAATGACCATGGCTAACAAACAAGTATAAAGTACAACTTTTTATCTCCTGAAGTAAAACAATCTTCCCACAATCATAAATTATCTACCAGTAAAGAAATTCAGCCTTGACTCCTAGCAGCAGAAAGTAGAAGAGGCCTTTCTCCTGCAGCCGGCCTCCTCTGCTGCACTTCTGGTCGTGGGCAGCACCAGCTCTGTCCTTCCCACTAGCAAGGGGTATTCCCATTACCAACAGAATTCCAGGTAACTGAGCTAAAGCGTCCACTTGCAGCTCTGGGAACGGGTCTTGCAGCAGTGACGGATACATCCAGGACTTTGCTCTTAGTTAATAAATTCTATTACCACTGGAAAAAAATCCAGCTGGTTCAAAGCGCACTAAGGTCTATGTAGAGAAGGAAGGACAGTTGTGAGCGTGCTACTCTGTCATCTGCAGTGGCTCTAAGCCAGATGTCGAGGCTGTTCAAAGCTGTATTTCTAGCCCACAGCACTCCCACTTGTAGAAGCTCTAGTCATGTCCCACTGCAACCACAGAACTACAAACAACATTTGCTAGCAACGGTAAGAACTAGTTTCCACCCAAGAGGAGTTGTTACACTTCTACCGCCTTTCAAAACTGGCTGCTTCTTCAATTTCTCTGAATTCTTTTGATAATAAATTACTTCTAACTTAAAAAAATAAAATAAGATTCACTATCATTAAAAAAGCCAAATTATTCAGACTGTCCTATAATTTGGGAAAATTTTATGTTACATAGTTTGAGGGACTGAAACTGACTTTCATTAGTAATTTTTCAGGCTAATCCAAGCGATGACTTCAGGGTATCTCTGACAATCCGCTGGGATTTTTTTCAGTTTTGGCTGTCTATAGCTACTGCTTTTGAATAGCTGTTCTTTGACCAGGTATTTTACTTGTTTGTATTTTATTGTTTATCTGGTCCTTTTCGTCTGCCAGGCTTGCTGCCAAGCCCTTTAGGAACACCCAAAGCAGCATTTGGAACCTGGTTACCATCAAATTCACCTTCTCAAAAGTGGTGGCACAACTTTTTCATTACTTTTGTTTATGTGGGAAAGCTAGGGAAAATCAGTTTACTAATGTGTGAGATATGCCACAACAGCATGTAGTTTGTAAGTGAGGATTTCAGTCTTTTAAGGACTCAGAATGGGTGAGCCTCTTCTAATGATCTTTGTCTTTGCAGGTGGTAGACAGACAGAACAAAGAGAGAAACAGACACAATCTGTCCAGTCTTACATTGGCAAACAGGAACAAAAATTTATTACCAAACTCCACCTAACTGAATTTACCTTTTTACAGTGTGGCTACAGAGCAGCTGGTAGATGGCAATATATTTAATACTACCTTATATCACAGTTACTACAGCAAAGCCTATTGCACATGGTATATGTTTATACCACATTCAAGTGAGACCTGCTATCTGTTTGAACTAAGAGCTGCCTCCAGGGAAGGGTGGAATGCAGCTCAGCTCCTCTATCACTATCTATATAATCTTTTACAAACATATTTTAAAGTAAATTATTATTTCCCTTTGATGTTTCTATTTCCTGTTGATCCTGCTGCCAAGCTCATATGTGAGAATGAAAACAGGAGTGCCAAGTGAGAGAACTGGTAAGAGATGATGTGTGTCACTATAGTTTAACCACTGAGAAGTCAAAAGGGTGTTAATAGCAAATCAGAACAACTGCATTTATATAGCAGCCTTTAATCATTCAATTATTTCTCTACAATCACTCCATAAAGGATAGGCACCATTCCAGAAGACTTCAAACCTGTAACAATAACTATAAGCTTTATTTTTTTATACCTATACAGCACAAAACTATGCACAGATGAAATAATGTAATTTCATAGTTAAATAACAAGTTGTAGTGTTATCAAGTACATAGGTATATATTTATGCATACTACAAATGTATCAACAACACAGCCAAAACAAAAACCTAAAGATGTAAAGGCATAAGCCTCAGAAGCTGACCAGCAGCATCCCTTGGATCCCTTGCTACTGGTACCAATGAAACACCAGGAAGAGCCACTGGTCCCATTGGAACAAATAATGCTAGCCATGTCCCACCTGCCCTTGGCTTTCCCCAGTCCTGTGTGGCAGCCAGTGGTGCATCCCACACTCATCATCAACACAACAATCACAACACACAGGAAACCTTTGACCATTTCATCTCTTGAAAGGGGAGAAGGGATTGTCACAAACAGACAATGGTTACACAGTTCCAAGTATTCTCAATTAGAGCATAAACATGTAAAAGAACATTTCAAAACTCTCGTATTGCAGCTGCCCATGTTTCAAAATGTCAGCTCACATAATGCAGCAGCTGAAGGATCACTGCTGGATACCGAAGAGGAACCTTCACGCTAATTTGTTACTCAAAACTGAGTCTCCTTCCTACGTAAATAGATAAATAAATAAATGACAATCAAGATAAATACATGAAGTGGCTTTTGCTAGGTTTGTGGGATAGTGAAACACTGTCTTTTGGGAGGATCAGCTGCCCCACTCAGCAGGTAAGACTATTGGTCCCCCCTGTTCTGTAGAGCTGTTCAGGATTTCCTCTCTGGACACTTTTTTTCCTGTTTATTCTCCTCCTTCTTATTATGTCCAGAATTCTCAATTTCATTTCTCTTTTTGGGGGCTACTGTGGAAATTCTGTACAAAGTAAGCAGTAAAATTCAGCTTTATTACTTAGAACAGCAAGTGCACAAGGAGACACTACAGAAGCGTAGCTCTGCAAGACAGCCCACATCTCCAGTAGGCAGCTGCACAGAAAGTTACACATCTGAAACATACTAACCCGGCAGGGCAAGTTCTGTGTTAAAATGTACCATAAACACCATAATTCATAAAGATGAATACAGCTACTGCAGAGGAGCTGGTATCAAGATGACTTGTTTCTCCCATCTGCACTGCTGAAAGGGAAAACTTTGATGAGCTTTATTAGCCTCTTCATCCGCCCGTTTCCCACTCTCATGTGCAGAATGGTGAGATGACAACTGTCTCGTGGGAAATGAGCCAACATTTGAGAAAAGCTCAGAGATCAAAGAACAGCAATGGGGTGTAATAAGTAGTGGCACCACGTGGTCTTTATAAATAATAATGGATACTGGATATTTATCAGAAATTACTGCAAACTTTTTTTTCTCTGTTGGCATGAGAAAACTTATTCTTTGATTGGTATCTTGGGAGGGTTTTAATTGTATTGAAGCTTTTTGTTTGAGAAGTCGAAACCTTCAGTGAATGCAAGTGAGCTGCTTTTTTGTCTGAAAACTTAATTCCCTTTCCCAACAAGTCCTATTCCTGGGGACCTTTCCTGGCTATTAACAGATGCATTGGTTCAAATTCATTTCAGTAGATTTTATATTGTCCAGAAACACTAACTGCCTTCATTTCTTACTAAGATCTGCACTACCCAGGCTGTAACTTAAGGTTTCACTGAATGGGAGGCAAGTTTCTTCAGCTGTAAAATGCAGCTTTAAATAATAAACCCCATACAGTGCTCAGTAAATGACACTTGTATATCACTTTGGAAAATGCTCTGGGATCCCGTAGGGTGTACACTTAAAGTACTACCTGTTACATAAATGGCATTGAGTAAAAGGACCTCAGGTACTATTGAGTTGGTTTAGAAAACAAAATAAAATTAAAAGCTTCCCAAAACGCTGCTGTGTGCCCATGGAGGGAAAACTGCCTGGCTACAGGCCTTCTTAAGGAAAACAGCTGAAGCACACACACAGACAACATGAGTGAAGCCCCAGCGCTCATATGGATGTGCACAGTGCTGAGATCCCTGCAGCAGCCTTCCTTGCCTCAGCTCTGCATAGCCTGCAGCTCAGTGCAGCTATAAGGTGCTTCTTGTGCTTGCTGAGAGCAGCGGAGAGGGCCCTGCAGCTCCCTGTGAAGCTGAGGCTAACTGGTTCTTTTATAGAAACATGCTTGTTCTGCTTCTGCAGCAAGAATATATTTTCATATTCCTCAGTGCACAAGATTTGCACAGCAGGTACTTCAAGAAGAGCCTAAGGAGATTCTGCCACCAGCAGTTAACAAATAACCTGCCTCTACAAAAAGCATCTCCCTTTCATCTTCTGTAATTACGGACATTTAATTACTGAACTATGAGAGTCTATAGCCCTGATCAGCCCTTAATTTCATTGATTATACAAAATCTGGTTGAAACTGGATGTCTGAATTAACAGAAACTGTAACATATCAGATGGGTCTTAAGTCTGCATCTTCTGCTCAGAGCTTACCAAGACAAAAAGAAACCAGATTTCTCTTCCAAAAAGGCCCAGCACTTGACTCCAGTGGCAACCACAAATCGTAACATTTCCTACTATATTAGATGTTAAGTACAGTTTGGCATATGACAGGTTTGAACTGAGAACTCAGCTGTATGAGTTGCTTCCTGCTACATGTTATCTTGTTCCAAATTTGCAAACAAACGCTTTTATCAGGTGGCTGCCACGGATGACTCATCAAACCACTGAAAAATAGCACAGGTGTAGATCTGAGTTAATATTTATATGCTGAAAGCACGCAATAAGACCGTGACCAGCTCTGCAAAGCGAAGTACCACCAACTTCATGCTCCATTTGTTGTTTAGCTAGCTGCTGCCTGCATCGTTGCAACACTGGCTGCAACACTGTTACTTCCTGGAGCTCTAGCTGGCAACTCTCAGACAAGAAGGAACAAGCCTTGCCTGGGTGAAATGTTGCCTGGCACTGAAGCAGCTTGCTTGGTTTAGTTTTGCCTTACTGGGGCTTCCTGGAGGAAGAATTTGCATGCTGATTTTTAATAGCCAGGAAAAAAAAAAAAAAAAAAAAAAAAAAAAAAAAAAAAAAAAAAAAAAAAAAAAGCGGTAAACATCTATAGACACCTATTAACTTTACATCACTGACAATAAACAGAAATATAAATCCTGGATCGTAGCCCCACTTGGTCTGAATGGATCCACCTTCTTTGAAACCAGCAGACTTACAGGTTTCTAACTTTTCAGAACCCGAGACACAGGTATAGAGGAACATGCAGGAAATAAACCTGTTCATGTAATTCAAGTTGTAGGATTGACTGTTCAAAAGGCTGTTAAATAATTTATATTACCAAAGGGCAAAGGGCTCTAATCTAGCAGTAAGCTTGAAAGGTGACAGAAATGAACTCCATTTGGAGAAAGACTGTAGTTACTTTGGACTCTCTAGTCTTGAGAAGAGCAACAACTCACAAAAGTCAGGTTTAAAGCAAACCAGGAAGGTGTTCCTCATGTGATAGATGGCGGTCTTGTGCAACTCCTTGCCACAGCAATACTGAAGATGATAAACCCTCCGTGGGCTCAAGCAGAAGTCTTCTAAGGGTTACTACATACCTCAAAGCCACATCCAGCCTACAAACTGCCAGAGCTGCAAACAGTTGGAGTGCAAGAACATATTAAGAGGAAGTATCTTAGAAGCTCTCCTCTTTCTTCTTTAGGATCCATAAAAGTTCTTGGGTAAAAGAAAAGCACCTGTAATTCACTTCTAAGTAAACAGAGACTGAGCGTGACCCCTTCCTCCCTGTGCCATGTTACACTTAAGCACCTCCCCCTGCCCAGACTGGAACACCACATCACAAGGAAATAAACCTGGTTTCCAATTCAACTCCTGTGTAACCCAAAGAGTTTATAATGCTTCACATAGTACATGTAAAACATGACACTTTAGTATTAAAAGGTATCATCATCCAGAGTTGGTTAAATTATTTATGAGTGAGTTACACAACTGCACAAAGATTGACAGAACTTCCATGATGGTATGGTGTCAAATCACCTTCATCTGCTTCCAAGAGAAAAATGTGAGGAGGGATAAATAATTATGCTAGTGATATTTTGTGTTTTTGTTTTTGTTCTTTTAATGCACTTGAATCGATTCTTCAGGTTGCCAAAGGACACAAACGGGCTTGTCCACAAGACATATTCAGAGCACAGGGAAGCAGGAAATAAATTCAAAGCATGCTAGCCAGCCCCCAAGAGCTATTTCAGTCTATTTCCACACGGAGGGTAAAACTGGTATTGTGGGATCTAATGCCTAACAACTGAAGCTTAGTTATAAGTAAATGCCAGACTCTGTGAGAAAATCCATGATCACTCCTTTCCCACTGATAAAGGCTTTATTGCCTAAAACCCATCTTTAATTGCATAAAATCTTTCCATCTTAATGTGCAGTGAAGACTGTATTTGCCTATATGTAGCACTAGGCAGAGTTAATTTTAAGATGCAAGTCTACATAAGAAAGCAGTACTTTTTTTGTTTTAATATATTTGCAGCTATTGATAGTGAAGTTCAGGGGGCTGTGCTGGGTTTAACTGGAAGGACTCATTTCACTTTAGAAGACACAGAGCTTGTTTTCCACAAGTGACTCTTGCAAATACTGCAGACTATGAACAAAAGCAGCAGTTCCCTGGTTAGTAACCAAGAGAAGAATAACAAGAATTTCTAGCCACGGTATCATAACACCATGCTGGATTTGCATCAGCAGGGAGATGTAGAAAGAGCTGATCCACAAAGTCAGTCTTTGTGGGCAAACTTGTCTCTGCAACACGATGAGCTGCAGGAGAACTGCATACTCAGGATCTGCCTTCTAACAGTTTTATATGATTGAGAGTTTCCTTTCAGTTCAGTAATATCATTCTGCATAAAAACACGCGTCACAAACTCAATTTTGTCTCTTGCAGGTATTAGCAAAAAACTGCCTACTTTCAAAACACAGCTGGATCAGCTCAAAGTGGAAATTATACAAGACACTGCGATAATGTCAAAGTAGTTTCAGTGGTCTACCTGGTCCCCATACAGTTCTGTGTTCCTGAACAGTCCAGACACAAGCAAAAATAAAGCAAAAATGTGAATTAGAATCTTTGTCTTTCTCCCAGTACGAACCAACATAGATACCAATCTTATTTATAATCATACCAAAATTAAAGCCACTTCAATCATTGTACCTGCCAGTTAGTGCCCATTTGCAGGTTAGCTGTCAAATGCAATCAGTTTTACAAGATAGATTTTGTTAAAAGCCTGTGTGCAAACCAGCACTAAGATGCAGCTTTATACTGTTTTAGTCGGCTTGGCTCTGTTCTCGCTCAGTCTGTCAAGTAAAACAGAAGCTGACAGGGATGCCAAAGCTATAAACCTGAATTTTTATATACTTTTAGCAATTTGGAGTTGTAAATTAGGTATAGACACTTCATCTTATTATGGCCCCTTGTAGGACAGTGGACCAGAGAACCCCATGCTGTGAAACAAGTGTGAGACATGCAGAGATGAGGGCAAAACGCTACAGCTTAAATTCTGCTGTGTGTCATTGAATTCACTACATTCATCAGCACCTGCAGTATGCAGTGATAGTTAGTAGCAGAAATTACTCCTCCTGTGATCTCTTAATACATATTAACACAATAGTATGGCAAAGAAGGACAGAAGACAAAGCAGGACATACTAAAAAGAATGCAGAGATTGCAATCAAAAGGAGAAAATGATGATTCTGATCACACTATTGGGTCACAAACAGGGGAGATGAAATGCACACACGGCAGAACTCCACTGGAAGGGACAGAGCTGACTGCAGAAGAAAAAAGCCTAACATAGAAACATAAAATCGGGCCCCAGGACTGTGTTAGTTCATGCAGTTGGAAGTCCTGGAAAAGATTCAGCACATCAAGTTTTCTTGAACGTACACAATGAAACAATGAGCAATTTTGTATAAATAATTTCTGGCTTCCTCTAGCATGCATGTTAATTATTGCAAGTGTTTTAAATTAATCATTCAAAATTTTAAATCTAGAAAACATGCTTTATGCAATAATCATGGAGTTCTACAGAAGCTTAAGCTTTCAGCTACTGCGCGTTCAACATTAAAAAGGTTGTGTTCCGTTTTAATTTACTGTTCAGGGTTTTGCTATAATTTTGTGCAAACAGGCAATGAGGGACCACTAAAACGCAACTAGTCCTGCTGGCACAACTCTGCAATGAATTTAACATAAAGGTCTGTTCCTCTAATGCTAATTTAGCGAGGTTATAAGCTGAAAGCAGAAACAGATTTTAATGAGATAATGGCTGAGTTTTAAGCTGCTTTTATTTTCTGCTACTGGAGATCTAGGGGAAAATATTCCACTGAAGCTATCTTGTTTCACTTGAATTCCTGGAGATTTCATTGAATAAAATCTCCCATATTTAAAAAGATATGTGTGCAAATCGGAATCAACAACATACTTAACTGGAAAAAAAAGGGGGGGGGGGGGGAAATAAATCAAGTGAGAGAAGGTTTGTTACTTCATCTCTGAGTTTCGGAGAGACTGAATTTCAAAGAATAGAGTAAGAGTGCAATAATGTGTTTTTGCTAAAACAGACCAGGGAGAAAGAACGAATATTGTGATAACTGAGGTACAATGTCTATGCTATGAAGACAATATAAAGCAATTTAGGCTTTTCTCCCAGTAGTTGACTTGTGCTGTCTTCAGTGTTTGGTAGACCTCATTTGAAAAGTTCTATCTGTGAGGTTTTCATTGAGAAAACGGGTTGGCCTTTCTTAGACACTGTGTTTGAATGTGCCCATTATTGCATTCCATTTCCTATGAACATTTCATACAGTTAATGTTTCTTGTAACTGAAGTAGGCATTTCTTAACTACTTGCCTATACAGTCTCTATAAAAATGGTGGCCTGATGAAGTTCTCTAGACTTCACTGGAAGTATATAACCTTTATTTTTAGCCTCAGCTGCATCCTGCATCCATAAGCTATTTTATCACTCATTGGTAATTTCATAATTCCTTACAAGCAACATGTAAGAAGCAATTGTAATTCAACAGCAAATACTTTTTGGACCAAAACACTGAAGTTTGATGGCGATTGCACAAATGGCACTACACTCCAAGGCAGCTAGCTAATGCAGATTTGAAGTACAAATTGCTGTCTCCACAACAGATTTTGACAGATACATTAAACACCATTTTTGGAGAAGCTTTCTTTTTCTAGCCAAAGCATGACATACTAACTAAAATCCAGGTAACAAAAATGCTATTTCAAACCTCTCCACATACTGCTCAGAATTAAGGCTCATTTACCTCAGGTACCCAGGTAAGCTGCAATTTCCTCACTCCTGTTTGCCCAATTTCTTTCTGCTCATCCTTTAGGTCTGAAACTGGCAGCTCTACCTACTGTCATTCAGCATCTTTATCTGGTCATGGAAACAAAGATCTCCGTTGAAGCAATATATCTACAATACTTCACTGACAGAAAACGGCTAACAAAATTTTCTGTGGAAATTGCTGGTGCAAAATCAAATTCTCATTTAGTACAGTACTTTAATTTCACTCCGATGCAGGCAGCTTTGTGTGGTCTCTGGGATTTATGAAATTCAGTGATTGAATACTCAGCTAGAGAGATGGCTGTACATGCTCCTGGATTGAAAATGAGAGGCATCCCTCATAATCAGGCCTGGTAAAGAGCACTTTTGTCCTCTGCTGCCTCTCATTATGTCACTCAATTATTAAGACTTCTCTCCTTGATTTCTTGCATCAGTTCTGTTTTTATTTGGGGATGTAAGAAATCCTCTCTGCAAGTACATGATTCAGGATCTTACCTCTGAAATGCCAATTTTAATTCATTGTTTGCATTTCTGAAACAATTTGGTTGAATGCCTAGGATGAAAGAACAATTTATCCTGCTTTTTTTTCACTTCTGTTCTTGGGTTTTTTCTAGTATTTCCATGCCAAGCGTTGATAATCTTCTCATCACACAGACTCAATGTCATTGCCGACTAACCTTTTTTTAATATTATCTAATAATGAAGTCATTCAGAGTAAAATAAGCAAAATAAGATTTGTTTGAATGTAAGCCACAGAGCTTTCTCACTGTACAAACTTCAGAGCAGAATAATTTTACAGAGCCCAGAAATGGATATTAATCTCAACCTGTAACCAGAGAAAAATCTTTTCTATGAGTGACATAAATGTGACCATTTATATGAAAATGTATCACAGCTGATAAAAGGGCAGCTGAACTTTCATTGTGGCTATGAATTAATTTTATGAACTTCTATGGAGACTTTATTCTTCTTTTCCTTTCCTTTTTTTTTTTTTTTTTTTTTTTTTTTTTTCCCCTTTCTAGAAAATGCTCTTCAAAAAGTCCTCCTGCATTTATAAGGCAACTTTCTGAATTACAAAAGTCCAGATTATAAGGAGAGCATTCAGGGAGGATGGCAGTCACCAGCAGCTACAAAGCTAAAAAGCTGAAATTCAGAAGGGTGCTCTAACAGAAAACAAGAGAAAAGGAAGCAATACAAAGGGAGAAGACACTGTATAAAGGAGAACTTAGAGACATCAAAAGTGCTACTTTGGAGAAAGCTGAGATGCAGAAAGAATGCATTTACAAATGGACGTCAAAGCACAAGCCTGAGTGACTAAGAATTTGTATAGACATTTTGGTTAAGGAAGTCCACCAAGACAAATGGAAATTTCAAACAGGGAAGAAGGACAGAGCCCAAAGTTAAGTAATGAAACAACGGGCAATAGATCACCTGAACGAGTGAAAAATGTGGAGACCTGTGAGCAACAGTTCCCGATGTCTGGTCTATTGCAGATCTGTCTTGTGATATGATTTGCTGTCATTCAGAAAAATCTGAACTTAGACTGAAGTTCCTCTTGGTGTTGAGTACTACTAATAATTAATAATTGTGCATTCACTGGATGCAGCACGTGCTGCACCCTTTCGATCACAAATAGCAAGCACGGATCTTTCTTCTTCACCTAGACATCAGTCTCTATGAAATCTTCAGGAAGCCAGTATTCTTTAAAACCTTCACTCATCACTGAGATGCAGCTTACCAATGAGTTTGAAAATGGGTCATTAAACTTAGATGCTCACATAAACATACACACAGCTGAATCAAATAAGCCTTAAGAAATAAGACAAATTGGGTGGAACAAATTCCAGAGGAGGAAGAGCTGTGGTTATTGAGTGGAAAGGAGATGAATGAGGCAAGACAAAGAGAAAGCCAACTTTGTCGTGGCTTCAGGACAAATAGAGAAAGAGGTGATAAGATATACTGGGACAGCATCTAGTAGAAAGATGACAGGGAATAAGGCAGAAGAGAGCAGTTTATTGAAAAGCTAGAGAGGAATGAATGGACAGTGCGATAAAAGGCTGTGACTACTAGAGGAATATGAGAAAGATGGGGAAAACTGCGACTTCCCAAAAATAGCCTTGAGCTCAGTAAACTCAAGAGGAGAAAACAAGGTAAGCAGCATATACCCAGTTTCTGCAGCAGTGGGAGATACAGCAGTGCTGTATGACTGAAGGGACAGAAGGCAGCAGGGCACAGGCAGCCAGAGATGTGGATGTGGGGAAAGGACAAGCTGACATAAAGATGAACCAGATGAAGAAAATGGAATACTAGGTATTAGATCACTTCTGCCTTGCAACTGTATGCCAGGGGATGAGGAGGAAGGCTGGAAGGGGCCAGTAGGCCTGCTCAGCTATTCTGGGCTGAGGACACTGCCAAAGGGGCAGGTGGAGCATAACTGGTAAATGCTTTGTTCATGAGAGAAATATTGAATTATGCCCAGTAATTACACGGCCAGAGAACTAAAGATAATTATGTGTCTGCACACCAGTGACTCTGGGAGTATCAATTAATCACTGCACCAGTCCAAGCCGGTTGTGAACTCCCCAGTAAGACCTGGCTCTGTCAGAGCAGGCTGCTACACTAGGATCAGCATCTTGGACAAGCCACGGGGCAGGAGGCCAGGGTCCTCTGGGCACATGGCCCTGCAGGTCCAGGAGCCAGCTGGCACAGGGGCACAGCAGCTCAAAACAGGGGGCGATCTGGAGGGCAGACCTGTCCCAGCAATGCAGGCCTCAGAAGGGGAGCACGCACAGAACAAAATTAACATGACTGTAAAAGCCACAGCTGCTGTTCAGAAGGTGACATTGCTGAGCATGACGAGAACCACACCAATCTCAGCCAGCAGCTGTCAGAGACTGCAGAAATTGCAGAAATTGCAATCTTCTTCACTGCAGAAATCCCATGTGTTGGTATTTGCAGACTCTCTTTTCAACAGAGATTCTAGCTTACAGAAAACACCAGAAAATGGTGCCTCTCCCAGTCAGAACATAACCAAAAGTTTTCCTAATATTGATAATTCTAACATTTGGCCAATTTTGCTTGTCACACTAATTTCCTGCTTGCAGGATCATAGCTTTTCCAGTCATGTTGAATTGTTGAAATGTTTTGGTACTTGGCAGTTTATGTATCATCCTCCCACACGTCATTAATTTGACTACGGACATTAAATCTTTCTGCCATGACTGCAGTCTTCTGAAATGAAGTACATGCAGAGGGTAAAAGAACCTCTGCCTGACTCCGAGCCACATCAGAAAAAGTGAAGAACAGACACAACTGCAAACCTAGCCAACAAGCTACAAATACTCACCACTGATGTTCAGTAAATGAGTACTTTTTCCTTAGTTCACAATAAGTTTTGATAATTTCAACCTACAACTTCCTGCGCCTCTATTCCATCATCTACCAATGAGGAACAGGCTTCTATGCTCCAAGAGGCAATGCTTCATTAAAAAAGCAAATGTTCTGAACATGCGAAAGTCAATATGGAATTAATAAAATGTCATTTTTCTTCTAAAACTTTGCTTCAATTAAATTGTCCTCCCTCTCCCTATTTGTAGTATCCTATTGCTCTACTTTCTATCTGTCTCTCTGTCCTGAGGTCGCTGGAATGCCCTGTCCTTGACATAAGCAGAGGTTAGCAACAGTGATGTGACAGGAGGATGAAAAACAGATTTGCTTCTGTCAGCCACTGCTGAAACACAGATGTTGAAAACTGTTTAAGATCGTAGAAATTGTTTCTCATGACATACGGGCAGAAGCTCCACTCCATGTTTCTTATCTGAAGGAGGTTAGCTGCTCTTAGCACAATCTTTCCTTGCTGTTGTCCTTGCGGTGCTCTCAGTATCTTTGTAATATAGACCAAGCCTCAAATTCTTATCATGTCACATGTTGTAGTTTACGTTGCTTTGAGGAGAAAAATGGCCCTCTATTTCTAGAACAGAAGCACGAAACGGAAAATATAGAAAAATATTCAACTCTCCAACTGTGAGTAGTACGTAACTGTAAGCTTATTTTTATTAATACCATCACATTTCAGGTATCTGTGTGATACAACCGTTCTCATGGATACATACTCTCTGCATTATTCATATATATGGCACTATACATAGATGAGCCTTGAATAAAGATACTTACAGCAAGTTCCTTGTATAAGACAAAATAGAAGTAATGTCCAAGCATACAGTCCCTTTCTCAGAAAGAGTCATATGAACGTGATAAGTGTTCTGAAATGACTGCTTTGTGCTTTCTTTCATGGGTCTTGTGATTAATTCAAGAAATGAGTATACGGCTCTGAATTTCATATATATGAGAGTCAGATGTTTAACACTGAGAAAAAAACAAACAAACAAAAAAAAAACAACAAACATTTATGAGACATTAGATAGCTCAGAGAAACAGAGAAACACACAGTGCTGGACATAGTCTTCACAGCCTTGTTCAGTACATATCCTTGCCTGGATATCTTTCCAAGGATGCTATACTTACAGGCGAGTCCAGCAAGAGAGACAGATGCAATGGGTATAACAGGACTAATGACAAAGACTTTTCCACTGTAATTGGACAAAATTGTTCCACCTGCCACTGACACTGCTGGTTTTCTTCCTGTTCCCAAGCAGCGTGAATCAATAAATAAATAGGACTGTACCGATCTTTTGTCTGCAAGAAGCACACACAGCTGTGAAGGAAATAGAGGTGAAACAATATAATAACTCCAACTAAATACTGCTAGGATTATGGATATTTGGATAAACTAGGTTAAGATTCTTAAAGGAAGTCACAAGTAACTACTAGCAAGTTTGCAGTGTTAGTGAGGGAACAGACAATTGTACAAGCCAGTAGCAAAAAAAAAGTAATTTTGTGCAAATATCATTTAAAAATTGGAAGAGGATGTGATTGCTAAATATACCAGCAGCCCACCTGCTACTTGTCTGCTTTGCTTTTCTCCCTTTTTCAAGATGACCTTGAGTGCATCTATATAAATAGATTAAACTGTAGAGGTTTTTTATCTATAAATAGCACACACAATTCTACAAAAAGCACTTTGCTTGCACTGGTCAGAACAAAAGAAAAGATGTACTGGGTAAGTGGAGAGGGTGATGGTGACAGTTGGTGGTTCCTGAGGCTGAAATCTTTCATGTAACAACAGCACTGTGGCATAAGCTTAGTTTGTCATTACTATTCACTTACCTTCAACAGCAATGACTAATTATGGAGGTGAAAGATATACCTATAAACCTTGTTGTTTTCTCTTCTTAAACTCTTGGTTAACAAATGTGATACTGATACTACTTCCTGTCTCTAGTCACTAGAAGATGCATTGGTTAATCATATGCTAACACAAATGTACACCCTCAGATAATCCAGGCATTCAAGGCCAGGTTGGATGCAGCTCTGGGCAGCCTGGTCTAGTGGCTGGTGACCCTGCACAAAGCAGGGTTATTGAAACTAGATGATCATTGTGGTTCGTTCCAACCCAGGCCATCCTATGACAAAAATCAGTCAGAGAAAAGCAGTTTTTCTTTTTGATCTTGTACATATTTTCTCTACCACCTATCTCTGTAATTCTCCTATTTAGTAGGGACTGATATTCAGTTCCCATGAATATTCCCTCGTCTTTCTCTGATAGTCATCACTGCCAGAATAGTGAATCTCTTTAAGGCTAAATTTCCCTTAGCAATATATTTGTCTTTCCCAGAAACATAAGAAGCTTGGAATTTGCATTTCAGCCAGCTGGTGATGAAGGAGGATGTCTTGAAGCAAATGAGCAATAACATTTGCCTCCTACCACAATTTAGGGTAGCTCAGAAATCTGTCCACCCTTTCTCCTCCCTACCCTGTTCCATCCTCCTGATCTCCTTCCAACACTGCAGCAAGCTGTGTTGAGAGCCCCAGCAGCACGGGGCTCTGCAGCTCTTGGCCTGCTGCACTCTGCAGCAGCTGTCAAAAAAAGCTTTGTTTGCCCAACACAGCAGTTGGTTGGCCAGGTCGTGCTCACTCATAAATGGAAACTCACACCTGCCCCACCACAAGCCAGCTGTGGGGCTGAGGAAAGCCAGGCAGTGCACTTGTGGTCAGACCTGTCGCAGAAATGGCCTCTCACCACAGCATGGATTGTCAAGGCTTTGGTCTCATCATTTGATCAGGCAAAGGCACTGGCATTTAATCTGCCTCCTGCAGAAATGTTGTGATTAGCTGCAAATGCGGCATTTGCATTAATGAAAAATGTTTCTTAATCATTGTTTCTTTGGCATTATGTTGTGCTAGAAAAAATATACTTATTTTTACAACTGAATTCTAAAGAAAGTCAGGAAAGTCTCCCAGAGAAGCACAGACTATTCCTGTAACAACAGAATCTCTAATAACAGAAAGTTCTCACTCGTTGGAACAAGCGCTTTCTCTAGATCAAAGTGTTGTCTGTTTTTATTACTAGTTTCATTATGATGCAAAGTGAACATATTCTGATCGAGAAAGCAGATAAAATATTTCAACCATTACTAAGTAGCAACCTCAGCTCATTATTTTTGAAATAAATACAGCTCTTTAATCAGATCATTTCACGGGGCAGTAATAAGATAAAATGTTCACTAGTCGTAGAGTTCAGGAAATAACAGAAGTATTCAAATAAAAATGTCCAATGCTAAGTGAAATTCTGAAATTCTGAAATGAACTCATTCAGCAGCAGTTTTCAGTTCAATGAATTTTCCTGAGGAGACTTTACTGACATTTTTAGGTTTAAAAAATAAAAAAAAGTTCTGAAACACTTATTTTGCCAAGCCGTCTCATTTACGCTTTCTCACCAATTCTATACTTCTTTGGTATTTTGGTATTTTAACCCTACAGATCCTCATCTGTCACTTCCTGGCTGAAAGTGAAGAAATCCCCATTCACCTTTCCAGCTGTACTGAAATTGGCTGTTCCAAACTTTGAGGTCAGGCATGTCACTTGAGCTCAGTAGCTTTGGCTTTTAAAAGCAAGTGATCAGTAATTTTTGTCTCACATCAAGTTCAAATCCAGAAATTGGGAAGCATCTACAATGCACAAATACATCCCTGAAGACGGTGAACTCCCAGACCTTGTTTCCATAGCAGTTCTCCACTCCATTTGAAGTATTCCTGCCTACGGCCTTTAGCACCTCTTTACAGGCAGTTGGCCATAGTGGAAGTGAAACTCTTTGGAGGTGGTGAAGAACCCTCTAGAAGTTGAATAATATTCATGTTCTCTTCTGAAGATTTCCAAATTTGGTATCCTTTGCTAGACTAGAGATGCAGTCTTCACATCATCTCTAAAAGGTGCATGCAAGTTGACCAAACAGCAAACAGTCTACACACCCAGACATGCGGCAAAGTAGTGCACCTGACTGGTACTGAGGCAACCTTCCCCTGCCTACTTGCATCTGTCTTCCTGTCCTGTCTTGGCTGGTGTTGGATGTCAGAAAAGCAAACAAGCCCCTGGCAGGGCACTGCTCCAACGTGGGACAACTCAAGCTCCAAATCCCTGGCAGTTCGACTGTTCCTTGAGCAGGGCCAAACTTTCTTTACAAAACAATTAAACTGAAAAATTTTCATTCATGGATCCCCAAATATTTTCTTGTAAACATTTTAGGCTCTATAGATATTTACCAGGAAATGTTTGGATTCCTGGTGGTCTACAGGTGGGCTCAGTACTCTCAGATCAGTAGTTAAAGAAGCAGCAAGCCTTGTCAGAGCTTGGCAAAGCATGAAAAGCCTGAAACCAAGGGTTAGGGTCCCAGATTTTACAGCAGTCTCGTAGGGCAGACCAGAGACAGCCGGTCCTGCAGACTCCTGGTCTATCTGGGGATCCATATGAGACAGGAATAGGAACACCAGCAGTTTTCAGCCCTGATCCATTTGCAAGGAAGATAAACCACAATCTCAGCAGTCTTAGTAGCAGCTGTTCAGAACTGACATCCTTGCTTCTTATAGGTAAGTGTATCATTGTGAAGGTTTTCAGCAGGTTTCTTTCTTCAACAGAGATATGTCTGAATTTTTGTAGTTTTGAGTAACTATGATGACAGAACTTGTTTATAGTTTAAACCAAGCCTCATTCCAAGGCAAAAATACACTACAGTAATCCAAAGAGAATGAGAACTTATGCTCTGGATGACAGAGTTATCAAAGGCTGTGTGTGTGTCTGCTCTTTTATCATTTTCAGGCGGGTTCTCTCATCTTCATAAAGATCACTGCAGCTTCTAGTTAATGTAATGACCTTTACAGAAAGGATGGCAGAATTGCACAAGGCCACAGGGGTCCTCTTGCCTTTAACCATTTGGGGGAAGTCTGGCTATAGACCAATTCGACTATATAAAAAATAAAAGCAAGATGATGCAAAGTAGTGTCAGCACAATAACATTCACCATTCTTTGCCCTCAAGGCTACGTTAACACACCAGGTAGCAATTTCACCAACTCTCTGTGGACTGGGAACAGCATTAATCTGACTATAAAAAGAGGAAACTAGAAAGAGTCAAAAGCAGGACTGATGGGACCTTTACCAAGGGAAGTCTAGGGGGAAAAAAATGACTAGATGTCCTGAGTCCAGGGGTTTTATCATCAGCTAGAGAACCACTCGTCTGGGAGTTTTCAATATTTAGACTAGCAGTATATGTTGCTCTATTACAGTATCACCTAATGGCAATCAGCCAGGATTTGTGAGAGGCTTTGCATGAATACAGAAGCATTAGATCCCCTATTCAAACATCTTTCTCATGCATCAAATACATCTTTTTCTTAATTTCTCATTCACCAGGTAATTATTTTCTACAGTATTTCATGTAGAAGACTAAGAACAAAGCCTCACAATTAAGATAGACATTAGTCTTTATATGTCTCATAAGTAATAATTCCATGAAATCAGAGTGGAGTCTCTCTCCTTGAATCTTCAAAAGCCACCTGTACAAGGCCCTGGGCACCCTGCTGTAGGTGGCTCTGCTGGAGCAGGAGCTGGAACCAGATGGCTCTGCAGGTCCCTGCCAATGCCAGCCATGCTGTGATTCTGTGGATCAACAGATCGTGATGGTTTCAGTCTTTGCTATGTATGACCAATAGTAGCGCAGCTCCCGACTCTCTCTTCTGGTATTCTAGTTACTGAAGCTGAAAAACTGAGTCATACACTTCCTCCAGCAGTGCCTTCAGTCATCCACAGGGATTCACCCTCATGAGGTTGAGAGGTTGCTTTGTTAACCTGACTTTCTGCTGGGAAAAGACTCTGTCATACAGACTAAAGACCTACCAAAGAATGCCTTCCTTGATTTCCTTAGTCCTGTCCCTGATCAAGTCCCAGATACCACAGAGTTGCTCTTGCTTTTGTGCCCTGAAAGGAGGTGAATAGATGTAATTCATGCTGCACAGTCACTTCCCCTCCTGGGTGCGGTTTTACTGCCTTGGCCTTGCCGACAGTTTATGTTGACAGAAGCTGACTTAAACGAGGATTAAATATAGTTGTGCCTCAGCATGACTATTCACACATACAAGGAAGGTGATGAAAAATTAATGAAGTTATTTTACTTTTTAATATGTTTAAAAGCTGTCTCCTACTGCTATTCTCATTTTCAGAATTTGACTGAGAGCTGGGAGTTAATCCTCCACTGCTTTGCATTTTTACAGAGAAAACCACTACCATCATTACAAGGCAGGATTCTGCAACTTCCAGTTTTCAAAAATATAAATACAAAGGCATTGCTGAAAATCAGATCTAAGCTACAAGGTTATTAACTGAAGTCAAATGAACTCTGCTGATTTACCCAAACCGATTAAGCAGAGTAGGCCTTTACCAGAAGTTTCGTCTATTTTATGCTTGAACTTCCCAAAGAAATCTGACAGTAACTGACTGGCAAGTGCAAAACTGCATAATAAAGCAGCTTGCACTGCTCATTTGAAACCATATTTGGTTAAGAAAAGCAAATTGTTGTGTTTTTTATTTTAATACAAACCACCCTAAACAAGAACAGAGAATAACAAAGATTATGGATAGATTTTGCCACATATCCATTTGGCTGCCACTTCAAGTCAGAATCATGTTTAACTACCACTACAGTGGTTCCTGATTAATGCTAAATATTTTCATCTCAGCCTTCCAGGTAGTTTTGTTCATCTACCTTAACTGTGAATAACCAGTCATTTGTTACAAACTATTACACACCAGTGAAGTCAAGTGCTTCATTTTCATATGTACTTCTTCTGAAGCTTTTTTTTCCTGTCAGAGCTCATAAACTCTACTTAAACAAAGCTTCAACACCACATCATTAACAATAATTTACAAAATTAATTGTATTGTCAGTACAAAAGAAAGATCAATAGTTTCTCAAGTAAACAAACGGGCTTAATTATAATGCCACGTAGACTGGCATTTGGTATCGCTCTTCTTGAGATAAATTTACATGAAAAATCTTTCAAGAAGGCTTGTTTTGCTGGAAGAGCTAGAACAAAACACATTTCAAAATGTCCCAATTTTAAAATAATGAAGGAGGTGTTAAACTCAGCAAACTCAGCAAGAAAGTGAAATCGTTAAAAACAGAGGAGGCTCTTGAAGAAATGTATAACCGGTAAATGCTTGTAAAATGTTTGAGATGCAATCAGCTCCCTGCTTGTAAGAACACTTCACTCTGGTAACACAAGGTTGGCTGATCATCCCTTATCAGAAAAATACAGATTTTTCACAAGCCAGAGTTTATTCGCTGCCTTCTTAAATGAAAAGGAGAGATTCTAAAATGCTGTTAAGAGGATTGTAGATAATAATACTTACATGGGTGCAGCATCACCCAAAAGGAGCTCCTTAGATAATACAAAGTAAGATTTCTCTATTTGGAATAGCATACCTAGAATATGAAGAGGGAAATATCAACTGTTTAACTCTCAAAATACAAATGTGTCATATTCTGGAGAAATTATTTTGGGAGGCATCTTCAAATATCAAGCAAAATTATCCATAAAAATCCTCTAGCTTATCCTGAAGAAAAAAAAAAAAAAAGTAACCAAAAGGCAATATACATTAGAACATTAGGAAAAAAAAAAAAAGCCTTTCTTATCTCCATATTTTGATTTATTAAATAATAGTCATTAGGAATCAGAGATACTGGAAAAAAAAAAAAAAAAGAGGAAATAAGCACAATAAGCACAGAAACCACTCTTAAAAGTTGTAAGCAAGAGCTGGAAAAAAAAAGTTGTAAGCAAGAGCTGAATGCCAGATGTAGTCACAGTGCTCTAATCTGGAGCCCATGAAACATTTAGAAAAAGAGCAAACACTTGCTGAATGTAGTGGATAACAAAATGAAATATTTAAGCTGCAATTCACTGTTTATTGTAAAGAATGAAATATTAAGCCATTAATCAGAACCTTATGGGACTAGGTCCAACAAGCAGAATTGTCTGGTAAAATTCAGAAACTTTATTATTAACTTCTTGCCCTGCTCTGGTCAAAACAATCCAAAAAAGCCAGAAAGTAAAAAGACTTTCAGAAAGAGCCCAGTGGCCAAGAATCAGAGACAGTAAGCTAAAACACATAAGCAGACAGAATAATGAGGGAATGGAAAACCTACAATAGCATATTTCAAGAAGCACATTCAGGACACGTGTATCAGGTCTGTTGTCAGATGCGACACCAAGAGGCAATTACAATTTGTTCATAAAGTGGCAAAATAATTCTCATTACAGTTTCTATAAGAGTTATCCTCAAAAATTCTGGCATCCAACCAATATCACTTGGTAATTAAAAATCTATTTACTTATTGGTCACAGAGTGTGGAAGTCGCTGAATTAAAAGAAAAAATTCAAACGTGAAATGTATCTTGATCAGAATGAAAATGAAAATATTTTCATATCTTGACTGAAAGAAACTATAGCAAATAGATGATTTCTTACCAGGGAGTAGGAGAAAGGCAAAGGAAGGAGAAAGGGGGAGGTTCAATATAAATTTATACTGTTTGCTTATGTTATTTATAATATTCTCAGACAAGAAACAAAGTACACTAGCTTCATTAGAAAGTATAATGCAAAGGCTGAAGTTTCCACGATCAAGATTATGTCAAAAATATATGATTCATAGCTGTTTAAAAAAGACAAACTGCATAAAAACTATTAAGTTATTTAGCTTAGATTGTAAATATGAAATGAAAGACTGAGGTGATATCATGCAGATGATAAATATTTGCTCCCAAACTAACCAGCACATGAGGTTTCAGTACTGCTTAGCTTACAGAATGTGTATTTCTCCCTTGTTATCTCAGAAAATACATAATGTCACCCCAGATGTCTATATGAATTGCAAAACAGTCTGATCTTCCTTCATATTGACAATATGGGAATACTGGATGATAAAAATATTTTGAAAATCTGTCTTGAAAGCATTTACAAAGATAGAGACAGAACTTGAACAGGACTTATAGACATGTGTATTGGGGTTTGGTCTATCCAGAAGATTTAAGGCAGGCCTAAAGAAGCTACTCTTGTTCTTTGCAGGATAAAACAAAAGCAATGTTAAAACCATGGAACCAGGCAATAGTTCCCACTATTTATCACTGAAAAACAAAACAAAACAAAACCCAACAACAACAACGAAGAACTACTAGTATAGTAAGACAAGAGAACAGAATTGCTAAGCTTATGAAGAAGCTTGGATACAGACATAAACCTATGAAACAAACAGAAGCAAAGAACTTTCCCAGGCAGAAATAAATGAGTTGAGTAGTCCAGCTTCTCTACAGTATTCTACAAAGTATTTTCAGCTCTTCCCTACTAGTGAATATTCAGCTCCACAATAAAGGTCTCTTATTTGTATCAAAACACGGCTGCAATAGTAACATTTGAAAACAGAGCACAGCTACATACAATACACATTTATTCTTATCACGTAGAAAGTTATGTCAATAGCCTCTGTAACTATAATTGAAATGTTTGAAAATGGCTAAGATATGTATTTTTTAATTTTGAAAATCTCTTTTAATTTCACAACCAAAACATCTTCCTGATTTCTCTCATTTTCCCCACTCAAGTGCTTTAATTTACAAGTACCAACAAATTAGTTAAATCAATAAACAACGTGCAGAGATGCAAAGAAAAAGTTTAGCACAGAAGATCCAAACCATTTTCCTTCAGCACTTTGGCTGTTTAGGGCTTGACTTTTCACATGCATGAAGCTGTCCAGAACCACAACATCATCATGTATTCTGAGATACGCACATGTGAATTGCAGCTGTACACACACTTCCAAAATCGTTTGTACAAGTCGAGCCAGTTAAAGGGCTGTCATTATGTGAGGAGTGCAAATATCAGATGAAAACGAGGAAGCAGACGGCTTGTCCAAAGAGCTAGACAGGTACTAGGATGAAGAGAACACTAATTTCTGTAATTAGAAAGCAGATTTGACAGAAACCCTTGCTATTGTTTGTTGAAGTTCTCCTCGCTTCAGAGATAATCTTGCTCAATTTATTGCTTTGTTTGCATAAAGAGGCAGAAGTATTCACTGGGTTGCAGTGGTAGAGCCAAGAGTAAGCCCTTGCTACCAAGGGCAGCCTTTCCACACATGAATTTGCTTCCCAGAGGCATGAAAAGGAATTAATACAGGTAAGCCAGCTCTGCCCTTCAGCTCCAGCCCACACAGGCTAAATGCCATCCTACTGCTATGGCTACAAAGTCTTTTCATCACTGAAACAAGGAGTTGGTATCCTTTGTACTTTTGGAGTTAGTTTCTATGTGAGGATGAACCACACAGTATTGATGTAAACTTCCAAATACCTCCTACTTTAGCAGTATACAAAACAAGCATCAATACCAATAGCTTGTGTATGCCTCTTTTCACACTAAAAGGAAACAAGAAGAAGAAAAGCAATATAATCTGGGATTGGCAACAAAATATTTATCAATTCAAGTTTCTATCTCTTGAAATATTTTATGATTCAGAGCACTGCTGAAGAGGCAGTATTAACAGTAAGGCAAAACATGCACTTCAAATCAGTGAATGGTTCCAAATTAAATGAGAAAGAGTTTACATTCTCCATTGTGCAGTTTCTTTATGTTCAGGGGAGGCCAAAGGTCCTTGACATTAAAACTCCAGACCATACTTGCTGCTGCTCGCAGCCTCTGCTGAAGAACTGCTGTATCACCTTGAGCAAGCCACTTCCTCTCTTTGTGGCTCCAATTTCTTCTCTGTACTTAAAAGATAATACAACAGACATACTCAACAAGCTATTGTACAAGTTATTACATTCTGAATTGTACATCAGAGACTGTTCAGGTGGAAATATAAACAGCTTTATGCTTCCTTTGCTGCACTTCAGAGAATTCTGTTGCTTTCTGTACCTCTTAATGCTGAGACCATGAACTGCAAGTACTGATAGACAAGGGTGAAAGCTCATCTCTCAGCATTGCCAGCCTGCCTAGTACTAGGCAATATCTACAGTCATACTAAACTCACTGCCCCTCTGTTTCTCTCTCCCCCTCTCACAAGCATGCATACACAGTGCACCACCTACTGCGCCCATCTGACAGCCAAACAAAGTCTAAAAAAAGCTTCCAAATTCTTTTAGGGTTATCTGAACAGTAACTTGGAAAAGTTTCATTTCAATAGTTTTATTACAAGCACAAAGATTTATGATTATAACCTATCAAAAATAAAGAAGAAATCAAAGAGCTTTACAAGCTTGCCATCCCACAGGTGCAGCACATCCCCCACTGCAGAACTGATCTGCTTCAAGCAATGAGACACACTCTGAAGGCATGACAGTCTCTTATCCTTGGGAACCTAACAAGTAAAACAGCTATGAAAAATTACTTCAAGCACCTGTGTCTTTACCTCCTATGTCATATTACATGGCATTAACACTGTCAACTACACTTCAGAAAACAGCCCTATCCTATCAGCTGGAGTGCGTCAGTATCCCTGCTGCTCAGTTCTACTATTTCAGTGGTCAAGGAAGGAATTTAGTGCCAATGTCATCCTCAGCTCCTGGAGAACAGATTATCCACTAGTTTCTTCAAGACAGCAATGCGATTCTATGCATATGTCCACTGGTTAATATGTTTGCCTTCTTATGTGTATCATCTCTACAAATGGGTGCAGAAATTTCTCTACGTCTGCTTTTCGAGTCCAGACATAGCACTGCATTGTTTAAGAATGGGTAAGGCAACAGACAGTGATTTTGGAACAACAGTAAGTATGTGATAAATTTATATTTTGGGTAAATTCATTCCATATTCTCAGACAGGTCCCAAAGAATATCCTCCTTTCCATTTACAAGGTCTTTCATCTTCCTGTGTAACTTTTTCATCACTAACACATTTCCTCTTGAAGACACATTGTGGTATTTTTTATCAGTTGATGTCCCCCATCAGCCCCTTTGTCCTGGAAAGTTTCTACATTAGAGAGAGTAGGTCGTTGTGCATCTGAATAAGGCCACGTCTTCTGCCAAAACAGAGATGAAATGCAGTCACCTTTAATACAGTGTTATATTAGAGTTTAACATCAACAAGGAAAGCATGAATCCTCATGAATTAAGGGTTTAAAGCCCTGGCAGAGGCTGCTCAGAGAAGCTTTGGATGTTCCATCCCTGGAGACACTCAAGTCAGGTCAGATGGTTGCCCTGGGCATCCTCATCTGGTGAGTGGCAGCCCTGACCATGGCAGGGAGTTGGAGCTGGGTAATCTCTAAGGTCCCTTCCAACCTAAACCATTCTATGATTCTATGAAAGGTTAAGAGGAGCAACTTCATCTTTCCTGCAGGATCTAGACTTTTAGCAGGGATGGGCCACCTGGAGTGTAACAATGCACAGGGGAAAAAAAAAAAATAAAAAAATGGAAAAAAATGATTGTAGAACATTTGTTTATCTTTGTAGCTGCTTAAGGAAAGCACATTTGTTCTACCATTTGCTCCACTTACAGAAAGAGAGTAGTTTTTGCATAGAATAACTATTGTCTAGTATTTCTGCTGCGTATTTCCTTACAGTAGTCATTTTTCAAAAGACTGCCTGGTCAGAGAATCAAGGCCTTTGTTGATACATAGAGTTGAAACGAATTCACACACAGCTTAGAAAGATCTATAATAATCCCTAATAGAATTAAATGAGCACAGACTTTCCAACTGTTATGCAGGGCAGAGCAAATAATGGCAAGCCTTCATAGGGCTGCTTCAAGGGAGTTGTTTGACAAAAGCCCTCTTACCTGACTGCTATAGACATAATATTAAAGGTGAGAGGAAAAAGATCCCTTCTATCCAATAAACATTTGAATTTTATTTTTTTTTAAAAGAAAGCAGTTTATATTCTTTCCCTGCAGTATCATTCTGCACAGGAGAGGTGAAATGACCTTGGCAATGAGGCTGCAGACCAAACTTGTGCGATCGAGTTTCCATTCCCAGCCACTACTGAAGAACTACAGGACTTCAGAAGTCTCTGCTATTGCACAGCGATTGAATTTCATTAACAGGAAACAAACAGACCACAGTTAGAATACTGCAAAGTAGATCAAAAGGTTACTTCTTCCTTTGAAGGAATAAAGAGGAGCATTTAATACTTCAGCATACCCACAATGCTGATCATGACACAGGGTCTGAGCTCGCCAGCGGCAGGCTGAAAGGTGATAGCAGCGGCTGCGCAGCACTGGGCCCAGGCCCAGATGGTGACAAATGAGTGATAAAGCACTTGCACTGACAAACAGCAGGACATGCAAACACTGGAAGGTTTCATTGCCAGAGCAAAACATTCTCATACAGATATTATGGTTTCCAGAAAGTTGCCTTGGACTGGGAAAAATGAGGAAAACCCAATGGGTTTGGCTCACAATGCTGGCACTGCACCAGTGTCTGCAAGAGACAGAACCTGGTTTCAGGCCTCCTTCTCATTTCACTTTTCTGTTTGTTTTCTGTCTTCTTGTTTGCTGAGGGGTTTGGGACACACACCACCTCACAGATGTGCTGGACTTCACAACCTGCTTGTGAGTTCTAGAGGTTTCCCCATGCCATTTTGTCCAAGCTGCAGAAGCACTTGTTAAACATCCGAAGGACATTTATCTCACATGCTAATTGAACAATCTTGAACTGAATTAAAGGACAAACAGAAACTCCTTTCCTTTTTGGATAAGTTCTGACAAGAAAATTGGATTATTTTTTTTTTTACTTTTTTTTCCACAGAAAACCCTAACTTTCACAATTGCCAGAATTTCAGTGCCCCCCACAGTGAAACCTCAGGTTCAAAACATGAAGCTCAAGCACTGTATTTTGCTTTGTCTCATCACATTAATCTTCATCTCCCTAAACTAGCACAAGCTTCTTGCACATGTTCTGCCCAGGAGGCCGACCCCTCCCTCAGCCCACACCTCAGTGAGGCATAGCCACCTCCCCGCTTCCTCTTTTCCATAGTGCAGGTCCTCTCAAGACTGTAGACAAATCAAGATTGAAAAGAATTTCCTAAATCCATTTTACTGCCTGAAAAATGTTCAACCATTTGCTCTTTTTTCCTCTCAATGAAAGCTGTCAGCAGAAAGAAACTCTTGGCAATACCTATTTGACTGAAAAACTTTCTCCATCAGCTTTTCCTTTTAGGCTTCCTATAAAGTTCATAGTTTTATTTTCTTATTTCTAACAGTAATATAAACCCAATTCAGACCTAGCCTTGCTTGCTAACCTTTGAGGACAGCTGGGGAACAGGACAGGACAGAGGGGAATTCTACGTCACTGATACGTCAAGCTATTGGGACAGGATATGTTTAGATGTCGCACAGTAATCTGGAAACCAACTTGTAACTTCCAGTGAGGTTACTGAAAAACTGCTGCAGTGTTTAGCGGTGGTGCACACAACTGCTTCACCCCAAAGGCAAATGCAATGGTACCTTCATTTTGGAAGGCTTAGCTGGGGCCAGTCAGGGCATTGATTTTATCTATTTGGTGAAGTGCTAGCTGCATACGTACACATCTTTCCCATAATGAAAAAGTGCTGCATAAGGTCTGCAACAAACACTACAATGTACCAGAGGAAAAGGATTTACTTGAATCACCTGAAATTGGATATTAAAAAGAAAAAAGAAAAAAAAAAAGAAAGAACCAGTAACCAGCTGCAACAGGCTTTGGCTGATGATTCATCTTTTGGAAATTTCCACTGGCAGTTATTCTCAGTCTGACCAACACTTTGTTAGACACCGTGGTACACTGCACCAGGCTTCTGGTGATACAACAGAGACACACTGAGCAGCACCAGCCGTGCTCTGCTGTATGTCTCTTACTTACATTTTCTTTGTGTGAATCCAGCAATCTACATTTGGCAAATTACTGAAATAATGATAACGATAATGATAAGAATAATAAAAGGTTGCACAAAGCAATGATCTAGGTTGGTTTTGTAAGTGCAGGGTTGAGCTTCAGCCAAAAGACTTGCCAAACTGCGATAAATGGTCACTATGGGAACAGATGATGGATAAGGGATGATAAAGTCTGGACTGCCAGTGCAGTTAGGAGACCATTAAATATTAAGCATTGCTTTCACAATGGCACCTTTTTATTCAGTTGTGTCCAAAGGCAGCTGGAGGCCCAGCACGGCTCACACCCACTTTGCATGAAGCAGGAGGACAGAACACTGCTGCTCTGTCACTCACACAGGATCCTCCACTTGAACACAAATGTGCTACCACACAATGGGAACCCATCTTCTTTGCAAACTGTATCATAAACACCGTGGATTTTGCAGACAGTTTATTATTTTTTATAAAGCACCAATTCTTACAGCGTAAACCTTCAGTGGGTAAGCTGTCTGCCAGTATGTGGAAAGGGGCGTAAGAGGAAAGTTCTCAAACTGCTTCCCACATTGTCATCCTTTTGGAGCCTTCAGACATCTGGTACTGTCACACAGAATTACTGTGTGTAAGTACTGCGTACTGCATACACCTTCACATAAGTTTGAAAGATATCCACCTGTAAGGTGAAAACAAGACTTCCTTGTTCCCACCTCTTTTATTTAAACTGTGCATCTGTCAAGGCAAATCTCCAGTATCTACCATAACAAAAACCTACACTTTGTTACACCTCCTTGATAGCAATTCTACAGATATCCTGTTTCTGAAGCTACTGTTCTCTTCACAAAGCTACTCCTATTCATTACTGAATCCTGTCTGTAACTAACACAACATTTTGAGAATAAGTGCAATCCTTCATGACAGAAAATTTATTCTATCTCTGTCTTTATGATCGTCTTTGAGGGATTTTTGCCTTTTTGTGTAACTTAGACACCTTCCTCTCAGTTCTGTCTAGATCCGAAGAAGGGAAAACAAGTAGGAATTATCTTAGAGTAGAAATGCTGAACACAAAAGAGTGCAAAAATCTTTGAAGCAGAGGTTTGTGGTTCTGTTTCATTTGCAGCAGATGCCAGTTCTCATTTAAATCAACATTTTTAAAGCATAGAGAGCAATGAGCTATCACGTATCACAATCATTTTCTAAACATTCACCTCCACCCACTGAACTCTCACAACCCAGTAATAAGAAAATAGCATTTATAAAACAACACAGCTCTAGATACATTTATAAGCAAGTGATGGGACAAGGGGTAATGACTTTAAACTAGAAGTGAGTAGACTTAAATTAGATATTAGGAAGAAATTCTTTGTTACTTGGGTGTTGAGGTGCTGGAACACGCTGCCCAGAGAAACTGCAAATACCCCATTCCTGGAAGCATCCAAAGCCAGGTTGGATGTGGTTTTGAGAAATGTGAGGTGCCTCTGCCGAAAGCAGGGGTGTTGGAAATAGGTGACCTTTAAGGTCTCTTCCAACTCAATCCATTCTGTGATTCTGTGAAATACAGGCAATGAAAGACTTCATCGTTTTAGCCAAATTGCCATCTTTGCAGATACCATTCTGCCCAAAATAGGATCTGGTTCTAAAACAGAAGCCTTTAAAGGCTCTGGCTGAGTACATGAGCCTACACCCAGGCAGGGGAATTAAAGGCAGATAATCTCCTTTCTAGCTTTTAACCCTGGAGTGAGCAGGGGTCAGCTACAGCTTGAAAAGCTTCAGGGCACTCTGTCTATGGATTACTTTCAACTGTTTTTCTCACCTGCAACTGCTAGATTGCATCATGTCCTACATCCCTCCACTACCATCTTCAACATATTTCTCAAATTATTACTTCTATTGTGCTCACTCAAGCAACCACAGTGTAAGAACCACAGCTGGCTGTGAGGCTGGTGTGGGGATCATTCTCATCCCACTGCCTTTGTTCAAAAGGATCTTAATCAAAATTGACAATATGGCCCTCCATTTTCTGGTGTAATTCACTTTTGAAATACTGTATTTCCAAGTGGAAAGATTTCTTACCTAGACAACCCTCACACTGCTGAGATCAAACAAGCAGGGATCAGAGAACGATATTCTTACCATAAGAAGGGCTTAACTTAAGCATAGCATCTTATCATGCCCCAAACTCTGCAGGCCATCTTGCAGCACTGACCCAGTGCACCAGCTGCATGTCTCACCAGGTACAGCAAAGATGCAGGAAGCAGCGAGGAGGAAGTAAGGCAGGAAACAACATGGAACTTCAGACAGACTGTGGGCACAGCAGGGTTCAGTAATCCCAAGGAATGGCAACAGAGCTCCGGCTGCTCCCTGTTTGTAGCAGTCTGTTCTCACAGAGAGATTTGAGCACAACAAGCAATAAGAGATAGGTGTTCTTGTCACTCTGAGTATACAACCACACCACTGACTACTGTACAGCTTAGAGATATGTCCAAATTTAAAGTCAGATATGCAGAATACAGCTAGCAGCATTGATTTCACAGAGTGGAGGTCAGATAGCGAGCAAAACCCAGCTGAAGGAGCTGAAGAAAATGAGCTCATGCTGGTCTCCACACTATGCAGAACCAAAGGTAAGGTGAGGCAATGCTAAGCCAGACAGAATGTGTCTGTGAACCTGTCACCGGTCTGAGAGTGATGCAGACACATCCTGGCTGGAGTACATCCAACAGGCAGCAAGACTTCGTGTCCTCCCCTCCCTCATATACAGACACATATACACAATTTGAGACAATTCCTTTGTCTTCTCTGGGTCACCCCACACCACAAGACTGAGCACTGGCACAAGTATGTTTGCTAAAGTTTTCCTCGTATGTTTTCTGAAAGGCCTCTCTGGGAACTGGGAGCCTCGTAGCTTTTTTGTTGTGGTGGATTTTTGGGGGTAATTTTGTTCTGCTGTTTTTATTTTTTATTTTGTGTATGTATTTTTTTTTTTAAACCACAGTAGGATTTACTAGGCCAGGCACAGACCTATTCCACTTCCAGTTCCAGGGCTAACACAGTCTCTTCAGCTCCTTTGAGTTGTTTGAGCCAGGGCAGTAGGTTATTTCTCCAACACCTAATTGGGAAGTCACGCAAATCATGTCATCATTACTTTGAGTGGACTATGGAGGAAAAAATGATTTGTGCCAATGATGACAAAATCTATGTAACAACTAGTGTTTAAATCATGAATCTTCAAATCCATTAGTGGCTACCTCATTAAAGTAGCAAGATTTCCATGGGGTAGATTTTTCACAACATGAATGTAGGCTGTTTAATGTTAGTTTCTGGCTTGAAAAATATTGACCACATTGAAAACTCAGAGGTAGAATCAAAATGAATAGTGCAGTACCTTTTTCATGAACTATTCACATCTGGGTATTTCTTTCTAGCTACTGCTAGAAATTACTTTCACTACTAGTAAAACTAATGAAAGTATTCCATAAGATTCCCAAGCAATAGGACTACTGTCCTTTCACAGATAAATCCTGCAAGGTTTGAAGGACGCTGTAAAAGAATCATAAAAATTACAAGCCCTGTTAATTAACATCCTGCCTGTATGTCTGCCAAAGAAGGGATTATTTTCCTCAGTCTTTTTTTCCTGAGGTTTGAATCATCCAGCTTTAAAATGGATGAGAAGATCGCCTTTTATTGCAAAGGAACCCTAATTAATGTTAATTCACAGTTCTGGAGAGTTAATTCGAATTCTGAGCTGTATCTACAGCATCGCATCTATCAGCCAAAAAACAATGAAAGACATTTGAGTTCAGGAGCTGCAGCATTTCTTTCTGTGATATTCCATTTTATTCCTTGCCCTTCCTCCTTTCTGTTGCCATCTATACAAAACCAGGATCTGTTCAGCAGTTCGTCTGCTCCTGATGCATAATCCTCTGCAACAGAACTACTGGCAGGAAAGTTCTGGCAGTGGGTAGTGCCCAGTGGCAGGAATGAATAAACTTGAACAGAACGTTTTATTTCCATGCAAATTTCTTCTAGAAAGACAGAGGCATGCTGAGAAACCAGCAGAAAGAATGTCTTCTCAATAGAACCACAGAATTCACAGACAGTATCACAAATCCATCTATGCAGCACCACCACAGCGCTTTGTTTAAACTTCTCCATATCTCAGGATTCTCAGCAGCAAAGTGAGGGCAAAGTATTCCTGAGAAGGGTGTTGTTCTCCTTCCACCTCAGGACAGGACTCGTAACTTGGGCACTGCCAAAGCATTTTCAGACTCCCAGAATTAGGTTACTAAACATGGAATAGAACCAAATTCCCTCACAGAATGTGCTTACAACAGAGCATTGTTTTCTTAAAGGGTCTTTGTATGGTAATGTGACATTTCACAGGCTGCATGTAGGCAATTATCTTGGAAAGAAAAATGACCGATTTATTTTTTTCCTTTGAGAAGAGGCTTTCATTAAAACACATTTCTGGGGGAGCTGATATGCAAGGACTGAATGTGGGTACAAAGCTGATTCAAGAGCCAGAGCTGTTGTTAAAGGTACTGGAATTAAGGAGCTTCGGAAGGCATTCGGAGAGCAACAGACCCTGACACCGACTGGAACCAGTGTGGTCTGTTGTGTCTGTAACATATTTATTGGTGCTTCCCAGATGATTTTCCATGAGGCTGCTGCACCACATCATGATTCAAAGTGAATAAAAGAACAACTAAAAGACCCACTGGTGATGATTAGGATCTCACAATGCTTTGAACTGCTATGAAATGACACATCATATTAAGCCTTAACAACATCTGTTTATACTGGCTTGTGTGCAAATTTACTGATAATTCTCACTGACCTCAGAAAAAAGCTGTAATTTCTTGCTCCTACAGCATGGAAGTCAGTGGAGCTTATACCACAAGTACAGTGGGGGTAGCAACAGGTCTTACAAGTAGATACTTTGAAACCACATTTCAAAACATGCCAGTCATCTCTATCCAGGTGGCATCTTTGCTGTGTGAGCAGAAGTACTTCCTTTGCTTCAGCTCACCACCAAAAGGTACATTGGCTTTCTCACGTCTCATTCCCATTAGTTGTGTGCACAGCATCATCGCCTACTCAGGCTACACATGATCAGATGCAATTCCAGATCAGAAGGACTTGACTAAACAAGTCTTAGGGGTGCTTGTAACTGGTACTATCCAAGCCAGGAACACAACAGTGGTAATCACAAGCATTCCTACCAAAGTCATTCGTTTTTCCACCCATATGCTTTTATCTACCATCTGACACTCATCTACCACTCCAACATTCTAGCTAGACCAACAAAAGAATAAATTTAGGTCTCTCTTCAAGCACCTCCCTTAACCACTCCACTTTCTCTCCCACATAATAGCCACACACTGAAGGATCTGTACTTGAGAGCTTTTGCCACAGGGATAAGGAGGAAGGAAGACAGGTTGAGCAGCAGTCTGAGCATATGCAAGTGCAAATGTCTTCAGCATTCAACACTGCACTCTGTGTGCTGGATGACTGTGCTTTTCAAGGAATGTTTTCTCCACTTTCCTTTTCCAGGAACTTTTAAAAATAACTGAGGTTTAACATGAAAACACAAATAACAACCAGCCTCCTTCTGAGATTTAAGCTAGGCAACCAGGCATCTGTAAGTTAAGCATGAGTAAGAGAAGAAATAAAAAATATGAAAATCAGTTTTTTAGAGAAGTTATTGCTCATTCTGAATGAAAACACTAAGTGCTTCTGAGCAGCTTCATTCATGAGCCTTTGCTTCTAAGTAGTATATAAAGTCAAGTACACAACATTATTGACTCTTTCTCCTTCCACCCTATAGTCCATGAATGTACTGGCATTTAGCCCCACACTGTAAGATGAAACATGAGCCAGAGAACAAGGTGATGGGTCAGACCCAGCACTACTATTTCTCCTCCTCCATCAGGAAAGTTAGCTTCTCAGCTTTAGTGTGGAACAGTTTTCCTCCTTCTGCGCATCCAAAGAGCAAACCAGGCTGACAGAACAAGGACTCCAGTGGGGAGAAGCAGCCTGCTTACACAATTTCCCATTACCAGAGAATGTGTCATAACAGAGAGGAGTTTATTCTGCTGGAAAGTAAACTGGGTCTAGTGATGCTCAAACCTTCCAGTTGAATCACACCTAACACAAGAAATCTAGTCCCCCAATGGCTTTGTTGCTTTGGAAAAAAAGAAAGAAAAAAAAAGAGAGAGAGAGAGAGAGAGAGAAAAAGCTTGCAAACCAGGTTTCATTGGTTCCACTGCTGCTCATTTGACCTTTGAATGTCAGGTAAGAGATAAAAAGGTTGTTAATGATTCCTGTTATTGTAAGAACCATATAATACAGCCTTCTCATAAACCTCTCACAGACCATCCTAAAATCATTTATGCTTCTTATCCTAGAAATCCATTTCAGAGGCTATCCTAGAATGTCACAGTCCTCATGGTCAGAAGTCTGGAAAACAAGGAAATTCAGCTTTTCTTGTCCAGTTTATATCATTAGTTTTATAGCCAATGCTGTCCTTCAGCTGAAAGACTTCTTATTCTCTCAGTTTTTTTCTTTCCTCAGGCTCCATTTCTGGAAAGTATGCACCTGGTTTACCAAGGCTAAACCAAACTCTGCTAATCCCCTTTGTATTACAAACTCCAATCCCATCACCTACTCTGTTTTAATTCTTGTCTCCTGAACATGTTTGTTCAGAATTTTACACAGTTGTCTCTTGTACTACAGCATTAGTACCTTATTTCTTCTTTAACTTGATTCATGCAACTCCTAAAATTATACTCTTTTTTTTTTCATAGCTCTGTTACACTGACAGCTCTGTGTCTTTCCTTGTCATTTCCAACTCATGAACTCTGAGCATGTCCCATGATTTCTGGTTATTAATTCTTTACATGATCTTAATACTATTAATACTTAATACTTTGAAATGTTAAAAGACAACCTGTTTCACAGAGTCAGACACTTAAGGTCTTCTGGTTATTTCTGTACCATAACCCATCCAGTGTTATCTCCTTTCTTTAGTCCACAAGAAAGTTTCATCAACATACTGGTGTATTAATGTTACGGGAAACCATAAATTGAATTGGTCCCAGAACTGATCCTTTAGATGCATCATCACCAATCTCCCTCTAAGCTGGTTCTTTGTTCACAAATACTTCTTATCCTAATTTCATGGCTATATAGTCCACTTAACCAGTCTCCCCTGTTGCAAATTTCTGTGTATTCAAAAATTTGTGCCCTTTTCAGTCTTCCCATTTCAGTCCATAATGAATTATTCCTATATATTAACACAACAGTTCCAGTCTATATCTTAGAACTACATCAGTCCTACAGGCCAGTTTTGCATTAATAGTATCCAGCACAAACTCCTTGCCAGCCACAAATGATAATTAACATTTTTCACCTCCACTGTTATTGATTGTGTAGTACAGGCTAGTAGGACCCTAAGGCTTGAATTCAACAGGAGTGACTGTTATTGAGGAAGAGCATTTCCATATGAGCACTTCTATTCATTACTATCCTATCTACCTTTAGCCACAGCAGGCTGCTCAACAATTCAGGGCCACTGGGAGCTATGAGATCACAATGGTTTCAGTTCATATTAGACAAACTTGAATGGAGTGTTATCCACAAAATACCGGGACTTCAATTTTCCTACCTCCCCAACTTTCCCATACACATACATACTGGTGGAGAAGCTGAGCTTTCATACCGGTGTGAAAAGAGAGAAAATATGTATTACTTTCAACTGTTTCAGGATCAGAATAGAATTGCTCCTGCAGCTCTGTTCCTGTGGAGTCAGAAAGAATGGGCATGGAAGAGCACACAGGGAGCGCATTTGACTGTCTCAGAAGGCGGCTGAAAGTGAGCATACATAAAGGACATGGAGAATAAACCAACTAAATGAAGGCAGAAATATTTTCAACACTCTTCAGTATAAATCAGTTTTAAGAGTTCTAGGAGATGCACACCACTGATTCTTGTTTCAGACACCTAACCAGAGTAGTGATTTTTGAGGTTGTGATACCTGATTCCCATTAGAACAGTTATCTTGCTGAGCAAGAGGAAAACAGGTGCCCTTCTCAAAATTTCAAGATAAGGCAAAGACAAAGGGATGATCACAATTCCTTCGATAGCATTAACTTTTAGCTCAAGTGTAACACGTAAGCATTTCTCTCACAGCAGCTCTTTCTTAGGAAATCATGCACAAAGTAAATTAGTAAAGAGGACGTAACTCAATACTTTTCAGGCAAAAATAGATAGATAGATTGGTTTTTTTGTTGTTTGTTTCTTTTGTCAGTGGTCAGTATTCACCAACATTCTTAGCATCCAGCCTCTTCTTCAAACCAGATAAGTTGACAACAATCTGCTCTGCAAAATAGAAGCCACTCATGTATTTAAGGATGATGGGAAAGTATTTCAGTAAACTACAATTTGTGCAGGTTTTAAATGATCAGTTCCATTTGGGATCACAACTAAAGCAAGTTCTTCCCATAATGGGTAACACCTGAAAAGATGTGCAGCTTCCCTACCAAACATACTTCTGCAAAAAGACTGTTGCTCAGTCACTGCCTGCCCCCAGGCTCTCTGGCATTGTCTTCCTCCCTCACTTATTTGTGACCACTCTTGAGGACAGAATATTGACCCATGTGGACTATCAAACTGAACAGGTTTGGCTGTTGTTATGTTCTTAAACCAGCATGATTACAGCCAATATTTTCTATTCGTGGAGACATGAGGCTCCAGCCCAGTAGATACCTGGGGCAGGAATATCAGCTCTGGACTGCAGTAACACAGCATCAGCAAAAAGTAGCTCTGAGATGAAAGGCGGCAAATTTACAAGCTACGGTTGGTCATGATGACAGAGTTACACTGATTGTCTGAGAAATTAACACACTTGCAACTCAGATAAAGCCCTCCAACGTATGTTCCTTAGAAAGCTTAATTAATATTTGATAGTTTATTACCATTCTTTTGGTAAATTATTCAAAAGCACAGCTCAGCAAAGCACGCGGGAATTCCAGAGTGTCAGGTCAATTAGTTGTTTAAGCATTATGTAGAATTTCAAGTATTTGTTTCAAGTTGCAGAGGATAAATGTTATGACTGGGGAACAGGAGGAAGTGAAATAAGTTAGCTATATTTCTTTTTAAAAAATCAACTTAAATTTTTGAGGATTGGTACCTCAGGTTCTTCCTGTCGCTACAATTTTTGTAGCAGAAGTAGCTGAGGCAAAAAAAGAAACCACCACATTGCTGTGTGTTAGCAGGGAAAAATTAAAACATTAATTTCTGCATGTCTTTACCTTGAGTAGGTGAACAAGCTGACCAGCTACGTAAATGACTACTCTGATAGGGATCAATTGACAAACTCTTCCAAAATTTGTGAGCAGGTCACAGTGCCAGAGTGAGACAGCTGTCATTTGCCTGGTGCATTTCGGCTCTCTGCCACTGCAGAACTGCTCTCCATTGTACATTTCCAATTGATCCCTCCAGAGCACTGAAGCTTTTTAAGTCTCATATATAAGGAACAATGCTTTTCTTCAAAGGCTGCTTAGGCACCATAGAGCTCATCAGGAAATACAGCCAGCCCAATTATTACTCTTCTTAATTAAGTCTAGCTTCTCCTGTATGTTTCCCCCACTCTGGAAATAGCTCTAGTCTTTTGAACAGTATATACATATCATTCCAGTATGTAAACACCCTCTACATGCTTCGCTCTTAATTACTCCCTCAGTTTCACTATGCCCTTGGGTACTCCACTATAGGGGTAGGAAATATTTCAGCATCTTGACATTAAGATCTGTAATGGCTTACAGTTTTCCTTAATGATTGTTGCGGTGGTCCCCTCATTTCTGCTCAATCCTTGACTATGTTTTTGCCATCATATGCACTCCTAAGAAGGGTAAAAAGATTGGTTTTGAATGATGGCACTGAAGATCCTAACTCTAGGATCAAACTCATTTTTCTAGATGCTACACAATGTTAAGGTTTCTAATAGAAAGTAGCTTGTGATTCCTGTCCCCCAGTAGAAGCACCTCCTACTGCTTTCTGCTTCTCCTGCAGAGATCAGAGATGGGCAGCATTACTCCTGTAACTATTCTGCCTGAACATAAAGTAACTGAAATTTGTGCCAGCACGGAATGGAATGGTCCTGCCCATCTACACATCACTAAGCACTACATCTCACTATGTCCCTTGTTTCAGCATCACTGCCCACACAAGCACACAGGGAGCTAGAACAGGTAACTGGCCTGGCAGAAGGACAAGGAAAGGCAAGGCAAGGCAAAAGAAGGAGAATGGGAAAAGGAAACAGAAGAGAGCAGAGAAGGTGGCAGAAGGGAGGAGGGGGAAAAGGTGTTAGATGATTTAGTTTATATGGACACACAAATGCCAGTGCCCTATCCAGGGAGATACTTCCAGAAACAGAGCAATGAGAGATGCTCTCTCTCCATGTCAGCACATATCTGTGCTGGCTTGAAAAAAAATTCTATACAGCCACAGCTCATATGTGGCAAGCACACAGTCCTCCTGGCAAGCCAGCAAACCCACTGCACAGCTGCATCCTGACTCCACAGATGAAGCAGCTCCCCTTTACCTCAGGTCAGAATCAAACAGGTAAATGGGCTGATGTTTCAAGTAGAACGTACATTTAAGACAGTGTTGATTACAGAGTGGGGGGGGGGGGGGGAGGGGGGAAGAGTAAGGAGTGCTGCAAATGAGTGCTTTAAGGCACATGAGCATAAATGCAAGCTGACATTGCTGTTCATCAACTAACTAACTAGTTTCCAGATGTACCTTGAGCAAAGGAAGCATACAGATTTCACGTCATTCTCCATTCCCATTTAACAGGGACATTATAGCTTGCTCTCCAAACTGGCAGTGCAACGGTGTGATAAAGCAGTTCCCAAAAGCATTGCTAACACTTAGCATTTCTTTCAGTTATTTCAAGAGACTCTCAAAGTTCTATGCACAAAGAATGAAATAAAGTTCACAGCAAGCCAATGAAGTACAATCAACCCAACTGCACAGCTGGAAGACTGTGAGGCAGAGGTAGTGCCTGTAACGACCACATAGCAAAGCAGTAGCATCATGTCAGTTATACATTTCTATCAAAATGTGAGATTTCTCATATCTGCCACTGGGACCAGTGCTGGTGGTGAATCAGTTACCAAGGCCTGTCTGGTGCAGTTTTGGGATTGACAAATCCCATGCCCCACTGAAACAGTTCCATCCATCTGCCACATTTCAGATCAGTCTAACTTTTCAAATATTGCCAAGAAAGCACTATGTGTGAGGTGAACAGAGTTACTTCAACATCCCATGTTTATGCATTCTCCAGAGGTAGACATAAGGAACAACTTGGTCAGTCATAGGAACGTCATTGAACTACAGAGATTTCCAGACAATCACTGATTAGTTCAGGGAAAAACATAGAAAGAAAACAGATGTGCTCACAAGAACCTGCACATTTTTCCTTTACTGCCTTCAGAACAGTAGGACAAGCCACATATCCTTTGGCACACTGCTTTGCACCACAATGAGACGTGTGCATCAGCACCTGCTCCCGAAGCAGCTTTTCAAACTGTGGGGACCTGTTGGTAGGAGCTCAGCAATATGGGACCAGTCTATTTCCACCTTGGCACTAGCAAGATATATATTTGTACATTAAGTGACTGCAGGAAACTCAAGGAAGAAGACATATTTCCTGACAAAATTATTTTCTGACAACCCTTGCAGAAAAGAGCCTGATGGCTCTGATCAGATGGATCACAGGTTTCCACTCTATTCATTTCCTGGGGCTTCAGGGAATAAAGTCCTCTCGAATCATTTAATGATGCTGGTTAGAACTTTGAAGGATCATTCATTTTCCTTTTTGGCACGTGCAGCATAACCAGCCTTCCCAACATGTCAATTGAGCAGCCTAGCTGCTATCACATAGATATGCTCTACAATCCCTGCCTTACTGCCTTTTTGTACACATTGCAGTAAGTGAAACTATTCCTAAATCACAAGGGAAAATGAATCAACCCATCTGAACACAAGAGACATAAAAACGACTGGTACAAAGCTGAGCCTTTGCCTTGCTGTGTAGCACAACTCCTGTAACACAGACCACACTGCAGCATGTCCCAGCCCTACAGAAACCACCCTTTGCCAGAAACACAGCACGTTGCTGCACAACATCTTTGCAGCCACTGCAGAGGGGGTATTTTACCTCTCCCAGAACTTCCAGGGAAGCTTTCTTGAACTTTCCAAAGAGAAGTATGTGACTTCCATGATGTACTTTCTCACATTTACATTTTGTAGTTTATTCTCATTGCTCCATCCCATACAAAAATAGACGCGAAGTTTTTGGGAGACCTGTGCACAGCGTTCTTTGACAGTGACTCAGTGCAGCTCCATGGGGCTGCACATCTTTCCCTGTGGAGCCAGAGCATGCTCCAGATAGAATTTAAAAGCAAAAGATCTCAAGAGTAAACAGGGACAGCAGAAGGAGATTCACATTCTTGAAGGATTTGTTGATTTAATCTATCATTCTCCAATTCTAGATGCTTAGCTTTGCAACTCCAAAATTATTTTCCATGGAAAGCTGACATAAAAACAAAGATCGCATGTGCACATTGTGAAGCTGTAGTAAAGCATGATGGCAGGGGACAGTGGTAAATTAAAGGGACCAAAACCAATCTGTGATATTAAAATAGACTACCAAAATCTTGAGGCAAAGGAACCTCACAAACAAACCAAAACTGATTATAGGTCTGCAAAAGTCAAACCCATAACCTCCTCTCCAGCAGAGGTTTCTGAGTGCCCTGAGGTTTCTGAGACTGTTGTCTCAGCCTCTGGCAAACTTCTCATTGTGAGCTCAGACATATTACAGCTATTTCACTGGTTCCTCAGCCTCCTCAGACAACTTCTGGCTTTTTTTCCCCAGCATTTTTTAAAATGCTGAAACAAATGAAAAGCAATAAATTTTCCATGTCATAAAGGTCATATATAGGACAAACAGCAAGAATAATTGTATTTAAAGTGTAACCAAACTGAAAAGAATTAGAGGGAGTCCTCGTCTCTAATAATCTCCCTCAGTTTTTTGCATTGCTTTTAGCACTGAGTGAAAGCACTCAGGTAGAATTTTATAACCAAACGTCCTTTCAGTAGAAACCCCCAGATCACTTTGCTTCCACACAACATTAAAAAAGGCTAATGAGTTCTCAGCAGTTCCTCCACTTTTATACCTGAGATGAACACAGAAAATGCTGATGCACTACAGAGGAGCTCCCGGTATCTCCCTGCTGTATCTCCCAGCAGCAGCAGCAGCACATCACTGGCAAAGCACTGCACAGACGCTTGCACTCAAGTTCCTTATTCCATAAATTCCTCCTGGAGCACTTGCCAGCATGTTCTCCACACTACCAAAATGTTTCATACAGCTTTGAAACATCTGTTAAGGACTCTCCCTGACAGGTACCTACACATCTTTGTTTTTAGCTGCAGGCAACTGCTTGTTGTCCTTCCCAGTTTAGGAACCGTGTGCAACGGTGTTGCATCTGTTATAGTGCCTTACCATACACGTGTCACCGTAAGCATACATGATAGCTTACAGAAAATAAATGGAACGCTTTTTCCAGAGATACAGAGTAGACACGTGACATTCTGGGATAAATTCACGTACCACAAAGGAACAAAGGCAGCAGCGCGGCCTTGGCCTTCAGGAAAAGCTTCAAGGAAAAGGGCATCCCATCAGATTTATATGAGATTGCTATATGGGTATGGGTAGATAAAGATGTGCACACACATCTAACTTACAGAACCGGGAGCTCTGGGGCAGGGAGAACTGCAGCACAAAGGCTGCGTGGGAGGGACACGGGGTGCAGCTGAGGCAAGACTGGCACAAACAGCACGTGGGCCTGTGGGCAGAGCTGTCTGCTGGCTAGAGGAAAGGACAGGGCACATGAATTTGACGTGGATTTGAACAAAGATAGATTGAGATTTATTTCTTTGTACAGTTCCTTGGCTAATGTTCTGGTCTGCTCCACACTCTGACGCCTCCGGAGCTCAGGGTCAGCACCGGGCAGCACAGCGCCGAGGCAGAGGTGCAGGACTGCCAGGAGCAGCCGCGACTGCTGCCATTCACAGACAGCGCTACGGGCAGACGCTTCCCATGCGATGTCAGTCAATCCTGGTGACCTGAGATCTGCACACCGCGTCGTTTCTGTCGGAAGGACGCTCGAAAATGAGAACGAGCCAGCCGTTTGCCTCACTTACCTTAAGGAAAGCACCCGCTGCGAGATGAAGACCTCCGGCCGCTACGAGGCGGGCCGCCAACAGCAGCCTTCCCGCGCCGCCTTCCCGCCCCCCGCCCGGGCGCGGTGTCCCGCTGCCCCCTGGCGCCGTGCCGCCCACACCCGGGCGCCCGCCATCGCCCTCGGGCCGTGGGCTGCGCTGAGGCAACGCGGCAGGTCCGAAAACACAAAAGCATAAATGCAGGTTAGACAGTGAACTGAGCTTGTGTTGAGACTTGGAAGGGTTGGAAACATGGGCGGCTTTGGAACTGCCGACAGAGCTGCAGCTTGCCTCTGAGAAGACTGTGGTGATGGCTGGCAGAGGGGCCCACAGAAATGCTTTCTGTATAAAAAGTCTCCACACAGAAAATGTCTGGCCAACAATATCGTCACCAGCTCCCCCAGCCTGGCCTGGGAGGCAGAATGGGGCAGTGTGAGGAAAGATTGTATTGTACAGTACTTCCAGCTCCTGCAGGGCCTCAGGAGGGGTAGCACAGCATTTACTTGTATCTAGAGGCAGCTGAACACCACCTGTGCCCACAACACCATCAGCAGCACAGGAACTGAGATTGCAGCCTTCTAGGCACAGGAGGAGTTGCAGGGGCCTCCACTTTGCCCCACACCTGCCGTGTGGCTGAACTTCCTTTAGAGGTAAGAAGTCAGTTCGCTTTCTACAGTGCCCCATGGACTTTGCACTTTTTGAGATACTTTTAAAAGTGGGCTAAACTTACATCTGTGAAATATGAGCATCCATCAGCTAAGACTTGCATGCTGTTATGGCCTACTTGTGTTTGTTCTTCAGAGATGCATTACATCCACAAGTGCTGAGACACACAAGTTTTTATGTTTATTAACAGAAGGGACCATTTCAGCTACTGGTTTGTTTGATTATCTTCAATTCTTCCATCTATTCCCCCAAATAATTAAATAGCTGCCTTCAGCCAGGATGACAGAAGAGCTTAACCCGAGGACAAATGTACAGGAACACCTCCTTGTGCCATAGCATCGGCCACATACCCTTACCCAAGGGGGTCTCAAGAAGAAAACATGAGCATGAGATGGAGAGCCAAGTAAATTGTACTGAAAAGGCTGAGTCTGGATTGTAAGTCATTAATTGCATGTCCTTTGCCAATACAGCGCTGAACACGTTTTTCTTTGCCTATGCAACCCCTCAACTAGATCTAGAGATGTTTTTTGCTTTGTACCGTAACACTGCCATGTTTTCCTCTCTGTAGGAAAGCGGCAGCAAACAGATGACAATTACTTTTTTTTGTAGAAACTCATTTACTAAGAAGCAGCAACTACTTCTAATCTCATTTTATTTGGAACTACTCTCTTGCTGTGCCTGGTTTGATCAGCAGATTTGCAATAGCGTAACCAAGTCCATTTCAAAACACCTACCCACTCTTGATTCTTCAAAGAGTTTCTTTCTTAGCTTGAATTATTAAAGTACACCTCTGTAGTGTCTCTCAAAATATCCTTCTATTTTCCTCACATATGGGAAAGTTGCCCACCGCACCAAACCAGCCGAGCTCATTTAATTCTGGCCCAGCATGCTCAGTAGCCAGGAGAGGGGAGCTGCTTCAATCAGACACTTGCCAGCTACGAGGGCAGCAGGAACAGCGGCATTATTTCAGTCACTTTGTTGCAGGGTAGGCAATGAAAAGACATCCTCAGTACCTCCGGAATGAAAATCCTGTGCGCAGAAGTACACTTCAAGCCACTCAGTAGGTCAGGGGGGTAGCCAGTCGCATCTTATTTGAGGCATTTTTCAGAGACACACTTCAACACCAGCACAAAGATGGGAAAAACAACAATGAAACTTCATCTGCAGCTGCAGTTAAGTCGGTCCCTACTTTCTCTGCACATCTTTTCTGGAAGAGACTGAGGATTTTGTGAACCAAAGGAGTGGTTTCAGAAGAGGTGAGGGCAGGAGGTTCATCAAGGCAGTGGTCTTACCCTTCCCACGGGGAGCTTGCCCTGCTGCAGCTCTGTCTTGAGGACCCTACTCCCCAGCAGAGGTGCCAGTCAGGTGGAGGAAACCCATTCCAACCGGAGCTGTGAGGGGAGGTGAGTGGAACTTGTGTTGTTCAGAGGTTGATGAAGTAGCAACGCAGTATAACCTAAATGAAATTGGTGAGCTGGCAGGAGTATGAAAGGTCCTACATGATATGCTGCCATTTAGAGTTTGACATTACTTGGTCTCAGGTGGGTTCTTAGCAGGGGCTGACATTATGAAGTTATTATGCTCTTCTGAGAATGACACCCTGCCACCCTGATCCCACCATGAGGGATACCCTGAGTGTCCCAGAGCTTCCATAAGTGCCCTGCCTCACATCTTTATTTTCCCCTGTAGGCTGGCTTTCCTGATTTATCTGTATGTGAATTTTGTACTGAATTGGTCATTGGAGTACAAAGGTGACATTGCTTTGCAGGAGGGGATGCCTGCTCTTTATTTCATCAAAGAAGCATGAGTTAAACATCCAAAATCAGATCCCAGATATGTATTTTAGTGTCAGGCTGAGCTACAACAGAATGTTTCAGTGATCATTCATGAAGACTTTCCAGCACAAAAACATGATAGCAATTCTTGATATCTATTTGCGATTTATTTTGGTTTTGCTTTATAAGCTAAGGAGATATTTCCCTGGGTGAGGAATCGCAGTTTCAGACTCTGAGAAGAACAGTGTCCATCATTTCCCAGGAGACACTGTCCTCCAGACACCCATAGCTATGTCACTTCACCTTTCTTCCTTCTGTGCGAACTTAAGAAGCTTCAAATTGATTTTATATTTCATTCTGCAGGGTACATGGGTACCTTACTTTATTTTCTGATGTTATATGGTTTGAAATCTTGTTTTTCTCTCTTTTCTTTTTTTTTTTTTTTCCCAAGGACTTCTAATTCCTTTTTAAAAGAAGCACCACTTAACTGATTTTCAATGCAGTTTGCATTCACTGTATATAATGTAAGGTAGACTGTTTCCTATCCCATGATGGTTGTCATCTTTACTTCTCTCTGGAGGTGACAGAGAATGATTTACTAACACCTGTGCAATTGCAGCGTCAAATTCCAGCTCTTGAAATAAAAGGCTCAGCTCTGTGATATACAGCATGGCATCTAAAAGTACATACATAATCTCTACAAAATCTGCCTGGGACTGGTTCTTATCAAGTCAGGACTCAGAGACCTTTCTTAATACAAACTACTAGTGGCTGGAATTTTAAATAACAGATTGCTCTCCATTGTATAATATTAACCAGTTGTGAACTTCCCCATTTTTATGGGGGGCTCATCTGTTAAGTCTTGGATCTTTTTATTTTTGGGTAATTCAGGAATAACAGAAAACTACTCTGCAGTTAAACGTTCTTTAAGAAACTGTGTCAAAAAGAGAGAGAGAGAGAGACAGAGAGAGAGAGAGAATAATGGCCTGTGGGCACTTGAATGGTAATTTATTAACATGATATTTAATGTCCTGAAAGTTCCTGTAGGTCGCAACAGTCCTTAGTGTAGCTGGAAGATAAGCAACATAAAGTCTCATTGGAACAAGTTCTTTGTCAGTCAAGCAATGTTACGAAAGGGTGATAGGATGATGCATGCATCCCACTGCAAAATTCCTTAAATTTCTGTAGCAGTAACAGTTGGGGCATCAACAGATTATGTTAAACTCTTTCTTTCCTACTCTGCCCGTTCCTCTGTGCAGTAGCTGTAGGGACTTAACAATTCACAGTCAGCTTTTTTCAGTTATGTCCTTGGAGTGAAAAATGATCTTTGGCAAGAATGTGAAAAGCCAAACACAAACTATTGGCACTTATTATAGCTTTCCATATACTTATGCAGTTATATAGTAAGCATTTTCACTGCTGTGCCTACAATCTGTTCCAAGAATCTCAGGCATTTGCAAAACAGGCTATTGTTTCTCTTCTTCCAGTCAGGGATCTGCAAAATCAATTCTTATTCCCCATGTGCCTAGTAATCCTTGGCATTCTTAATTAATGGGAGAAACAGTGGCTGATATTAAAATATTCAGGATGAGCCAATGTTGTTTTCATCCCCTTCCCTAAACTATTTGTTTGTCTTTTAATCCATCTCCCATCAATTACTGTTATAGCAATAAGCAGATCTGGTATCATTGGTACTTAAAAGTATGGTGGATGTCTCAAATGTAGTTCTATATTTATATGTCATGTGCTCAGCAGGAGAAACCCAAGGGAGAGGCAGGAAGAACTGAACCATTGCATATCCTGTTTGTCAGCAAATGTCTTGGAGCCAGCTGGTTTCTGGACCAAACACCGAGCTCAGGGGCAACTAGGGATATTGCTGGGGGACATGAAAGGGTACAAAATAAATAAACACACAGTAAATCAGACTTTATTCAGCAAGATAAGCTTGGAAAAGCTTATCTATCTCAATAGTGTGATGTAATAAAAGGTTTGGTGTATCTACCAGAATGAGATTTCTGTCTTCTTTCTCCTCCATTTTTGTGTGTACATCTGGGTCTCTTGCAAAGTAAAACTCATATTCATCTTGCAGGTCTACACAGTAGTAAATCTGAATTCTGGATTGTTTTATCTCAGTGATGTTACTCTCTTTCTCATTTCTCTGAGGATACCTTGACAAGGAAATGCAGTGCTTGAATTAGAAGATCTCACTGCATATCTGCAGCTCTGCCTGAATATTGGTGCTCCCCACCCGTCCCCAGAACCCTCTGGCTTTCCTGCCTTGCAAGCTGTGATTTGATGTCAGAAATCAGCATTCTTTGGATGTTTTGACAGCCTCTTGATTTAGAATATAATTCAATTAGCCATAAATACATTTATCTGTCATATTCAGAGAAAGCCCCCCTCTCCAGATTTTTGCTATGATTTGTGCAGGGATTCACTGCTATGTACCAGTTATTTGTTTATTTTCTTTGGAAGCAATTATGTGTGTCATATTGAATTGCCCTGTATCTTATCTGAATGATCCTTCCAAGTGAAATAAAATGCCACTTCTCACTTGATTACATCTTTCTTTTACTGGATGGCTAGCTTACATGTCAGCAGTTGCTCCCTTTCTCTGTGCTGCTGAGATAATTACTCTTTCTTCTTTTAGTAAAATGCCCACCTTAATTTCTTCCTCAAAGTGCTGACATGGTACCAGTTTGCACTGTAAATCGCTGTCTTCTCCTGACCATCATTGTGAAATTTCAGTTTGGGCTAAATAAAATCTCTCTGTGTAAGTTCTAGTGTGAAATTATCTTAATTTTGAAATTATAGAAGGATTATGCTTCACTACATAAATTTCGTACCCATCAATATCTCTTTCATGTCATATTGATCTGTTTATCACCCTACTGAAGAAATCCATATTTCCTCCCTTATTTATATTCCACAGAGAAGTCATGTCCCTGTCGCTTTGGGGACAGCATCATATGTATAACTTCAGCTAGTGATAAACTGGAAAGTTTCCTCAGCTTGAGAACAACTGGAATTCTCTCAGGCTTAGTACTCCAGATTTCCTGTCTTGAACCAGTTCTTACTGATTCTTTTTCAAAGTGGAGATCCTTTCACAGCAAAAAAGATCCCCGGGAAAGGACAACTGACTATTCTTAAGAACACTCAGACCTGAATTTCTGGAAGATGCTACTGCTATAAGTATAGCTGACATGGGCAAATCTTCACATATGCTGTTTCCTAGTATGATAAACCACTTTTTCATCTATCTTCTCAATGTCAGTAACACTCCTAATATGCCTTAGGAAGCCTTCATTCTATGCAAGGGTGTGAAATTAATGCATTAAACATGCTTATGAAAATATAGTTCAGAAGATGGATCAGATAAGCGAATCTTACTCCTTTGGTAGACTCATGTGGAAGGGGACATACATGTTCTCACCAGGAAAAAAGTAGTGTTTCCACACCTCTGTCAATGGTGCACATTCCATGTGAGATTGTCACTCTTGCTAAAATTACAGCCTGCCAATGCACAGACAAATCCATTTCTCGATAATTTGTCATGAGGGGATTGTTATTTTTATTTTCACTAACAAACTAGTTAGAGTACCGGGGTGTTTGCTTTCTGCTCAGTCACGCAGAAACTTCAGAAGTTACTTTGTCTTCTTAGATTGGGTTATCAGAGCAACATTCAGAACAGTTTCTGTGGTCTGTGGTGCTGTCCTTGTGGTGAGAACCAGCTCAGTTGCAAAGACATCAAGGCCAGCTGCAGGGCAGACAAAGAAGAAAGTGAAAAGCTGTGCTAAACCAATTAAACAGGAGAAAAAGATTTCAAACATAATCACCTCCTCTTACCTTCAACTCTCTATTACTTTTCCTTCACAGCATGCAGAGAGCAGCCAGCAGACCTGAGAGAACAGTCTCTCAGGCTATCTCTGACATAGTTAATTTTAGATCAAACCTGTATCTGCATCACCAGCCGATGCTCGTCTTTTTCTCAAGATCAGATCTGTATTTCAACACAAACAGATTTGATGAGCTGTTCGCCAAATCCCAAGAGTCACAGATATTGTTGCCATTTTGGTTTACTTGGCTGGATACACAACCATATTACTATCTCAGGTTTAGCATTTGCAATCCAGACTGAAGCAAGCTCAATTAATAGCAACCTGGATAGAGGCACGTATTATTTTGAATGAAGTACAAAGTTGGGAAGTGAAATTTCTCATGTAGACACCTAATCTCACAACCTAGATGCTTACAAGAAATCAGAGAGAATTTTAAAACACATTTTACAACTTCATTTTCTTTCCTCTAGTACAACAAAACAGTGAGGAGCAGCTGGCAGGACCTTCTGGGCAGTAATTTAAAACTGTATGTTCTGGTAGAATGTCAAGTCTTCAATTTTGTAGAATCCAGAATACACAGAGCAGTCCCTGGGTAGTAGCTCTTATTCTGTAATTTCATTGAGAAGATAATGTGGGTATAATTTTCAGTATTTTTCAGCTGTGTTTGAGTCCTGTGCGAAGTGTCTTTGTTCAATGCAAAAGAACAAAAAAATGAAGCCTTAAGGAGAAGTGAACTTACTGGTCTATTTTCAGAAGGCGTATCCTGATGTCAGTGAAAAACCAAATGCTGCTAATGGTGAAAAGCAAATCATTTCATTCTTTCAGTGCTAGTTGATTTTTATGGTGATGGCATCCCCTTAAAATAAAATAATAGCTTAATTAAGAGAGGAAATGTGTCCATAAATATGTGCATTAAAAAATTAAATGGCCTCATATTTCTGTGTGAGTAGGAGGTAGGAAGAGGAAAAATGTACATCAAGAAGTTGGTCTGTACTATTTCAGTAAGTTTTTACAAGGGGGAGGAAGAGGAAGGGGAACAGCGTCTACTGTAGTATGTGCAGTTATATCGAGCCTGTTGGAAACAACTGAGTAAAACAGTTTGTTGAACCAGATCCTCATAGAGCCGAGGCTTGCGTCTTTAGTGAAAATAAGTGTACTCATCTGACACGAAAGGAATGTTTGATGAAGGTGGAAAGAATGCAATGGCTTTTTGAGTAATCAGGGCTTAAGCTTACAGGAAATAAATATCAGCTTGTTAGAGGTCACTTCATATGATAGGCATTCGTCGGTCTGAGTTGTGGAAAGTGAATGTTGTAAAGGAACAGAGGGTTCCTTCCATTAGCCGGAACCCCCAAAGTGATCCAAGTGCTAATGCACAGCTTCATATCAGCATGCAAACAGAGGTTGTTGGCATACAACTATGCACCTAAAGGTTCTGCATGAGATCACTTAAGGCTTGAAGTTGGAAATAAAATACAGGTGAAAGCAAACCTGCACCATCAACCTGCATGAGCTGTCTGATGGGGAGAACAGAAAGCAGTGTGCAGGAGAAGAAATCCTGGCAAACAAGTGGGACAGTTTCAGAGGTGGAGAGAAGACAGTCTGGCCACACAACATGCAAAGCTTTCAAGCACCAACTGCTTGATCTTCACTACACTCAAATAAATAAATGTAATAGGAAAACACAGATTGAGAATACACTGAGAGGCTGTGGATCCAGACTAGACAACAGCTGAGTCGCAGGTCCAGATATAGCACTTTGCATTCCTGTTAAATTTCTAAACATAAATCCCAGTGATTTCAAGACTATCCCATTTAGATTGAAACTGGCTTCAGCTCGAAAGCTCTCGAGTTTGTTGTTGTGTTGTTTTTTTCTTCCAGGTATCTGCAGTGTATGTACAAGGCAAGAAGTGTCACAGCATGCTTCCTTGTATCAGAGATGTGAAACTGCTCATGAGACATATTTAGTCTGAGTAGCCTTGAATACATCAAGTGCACAGACACAAAAAGTCCCTTTACTGACCTGAAATCTCTCAGATGCCCTACGACACTCTCTTGCCCTGATATACACGTCAGCTCTTTGGTGCACTTAGCTGCCCTTCTGTAGCTATGAAGGGAATTTGCAGAACAGTATCTTCTGCAGACCATGTTCATGTTCTGCTGCTCTCCTCTCACTATCCTCCACAGACAATGAGGGAAATGACTCAAGAGTTTTAAAAGGACAGAAAGGGCAAAAGCATCTCCAAGATGCCCCACCAGGTGAGAAAGAGGTCAGGCTTTGTCTGCCACTGAAATAGAGAGTAGAAGTTTTGAGCTGCTGCCCCTCTACATACTCCTGCAATCTAGGGAGGACTTGCTCTCTGCCAAGGGTAGAGAAGCAGCCACATGGTTTGTATCCCACAGCATTAAAACAACACCTAAGAATCTTGTAAAAAAGGATACTAATGTCTTTTGAATCCTCCCTGCTGCTTGGGTTTTGAGAAGGATGTCTAATATCTTCTGAGTTCAGAGGCAAGACACAGCATAGAGAACATTTAAGCAAATTCACCCCACATCCCTACAACTATTCTGGCTGCTCCTTCAGCTGCTCTCGGGGAAGCCAGATTGGGTCTCAGTTTGGTGCGCATGGTTTCACCTGCTTACTCTGCTCTCCCGCTCTGTCCATCAGAATGGCAGGGGCTCTCTCCACATCCAGGCTTCTTCAGCCTTTGCTGAATGCAACATTACCCTGATCTACAGAGACCTGCAAGAGTATGAAAAAATTTGGTCTCCAAGATCTGTTCAGCTTCTGGCCTCTGCCAAGAGCTGATACATGGCTAATTAATACCAATTTTGATGATAGATTTCAATTTAGAAATTGGGCGGTGACCTGTCAGAGCACTGAGGTGTGAAAATATAACAAAAATTTCTCAGTCCTTTTTCTCTTACATTTGACTGTAAATACGGCCTTTGCAGTCTACTCGAAGAAGGTGGGCTGATTTGCCACAGTCTGTAATTATTGCTAAAGGAAGAGCAGACAGCTTTGTGAAACCTCAGAAAGTTAAGGGAATAATTTAAATCACCAACAGATTCAGTTACACTCTGGCATATGAACCTGAAAACACAAAAACTTTCTGTAATGTACAGTCATTATCTTCCTCTGATGGCAGTGTTAAATTGTGCACAATGGCAAGGAAAGCAAGTATCCCAAACCTACCAACTGCTGTGATAAGAGGAAAAATCCTGAAGGGAACAGGACTGCAGTGGGGCTGTGACATTTTAATGATAGTTTAGAAATACAAAAATGTCTGCAGTGGAGACAGTCAGTCTTCTATTCATTCTCTTTCTCTGTGAATAGCAGTCCTGATGGAAGCATAAGGTGAAATTCATCCACTAGCCTTCCAGTTTTGTAGAGATAGATTTAAGAAGATATTTTAAATCAGAAATAATTTTTACCTGAAAATAATGTGACAAGATCTGGTTTTGCTTCCACATAGATCTATCTGTAACCAGTGATACATCACAAATGACCCTGCTTTCTTCTGGTTTTCAGTTCATACAGCACTGTCTACTGACTTAGAAAGCCCCCAAAATAATATCTAATGTCTTCTTGAAATGTTAAGATTTTCCAGTAGATGCCATGGTGTGCTGTCACTCTGACATAAAGCTGCTATGGTAGGCTGTTCAATATACAGTTGTACCTATCTGACTAAATTAGTTTGCACATTGAGTGAATTTATGGGGGTACATCAGGTTATGTCTCTCTGGTTTCTTTTAACCAAAACAAATTCTGTTAATAATGTGATGGTTTAGTCAACGCAACCTCCAAGTCACTTTCAGGACTCACTAAAATTCCATGTTGACGCTTCCTCTAGGACTCCGGAGAGGTCAGCATTTTGAAAACAAAGCTTTTTAAAAACACATCTCGTGTCCAGACAAACTATAGCTTTGAGGAAGTAGTGGAAGAAAAAAAAAAACAGAGTAGAGGGTATTTCACAGGTGCTCCCGTGGCTCAGGAGGGAAATTAAATATGTATGTGAAGTTCTGGGGAGGATCTGTAACATGATGGCTTATTTGAGGAATGTTGTATTTGCTTTGCACAAAGTCATGTCGCAGGACTGCTTAATTTAGCTAATAAAACAACATTTTTGTAATATCTTGTTGCCTGATGTAGTTTCACGCCATCAGGAAAACTGAGATAATGGTATCCAGTCTGCAATTCTTAGAAGGAATCAGATGACTCACACTAAGTCTGTAAACAGGTAAATTCATCTAGTCAGGCCAGAAGGGGCTGGAGGCTGGAACCAAGTGTTTCTAGCCTTCCTCATCAAAGAGCTCTTAGTCTAGGATATCTTCATCTTGGAAACTGGGAACCAAGACAGTGACCTCCAAGCTAAAATGGCATCAGATTTATTACACTGTATTCTGAAGACATATCTAACAGATGTGATAAGTGTTTGAACTTTGTTTGGCAGCAGATGAACTGCTGAGTTGGATTTTTGAGACTTTGTGAAGTATCAGTCTCACAGGCAAGTGGCCACAACTCTATGCTTACAGTCACAACAGGTCCAGGGTGAAGAATAGGGAGGTTTGGGGGGAAATATCTCCATGTCTGAACCAAACAAGAGAGAATCTGTATAGATTGTTTAACTTTACAGGACAAGCTGTGGAATTGGAAGGTACTGTTGCCAGAGATCTTTGTGGCATCATTAGAGCAGAGGAGCCACAGAGCTGTGTGTGGAGGCAGCAGCCAGCTGCTTCTTCAGTTTACACATCAGTAAAAAGTTAATATAAATTATAAAGTTAATATAAATTCAATTGTATAATAAAGATACATATCCCATAAGAAATACAAGGACCTTATATTTGAGGCTTTTGAGATCTGCTGTCACCTCTACTCCACTGTATCATGTTGTTCTTGACTGTCTCTCAGGTCATTCTCTCCTCTTCACAAGCTTATATATTTTCTTTCTAAGACTAATAATGCTAATAGTACATTGAGGCTCTAATAATTTATTATACAAGATTTAAACAAAATGCCCAGTTCCCTCCCTTCCCCTGAAAAGTCTGGAGGAAGAGGGATCACAGCTTTAAACATTGGCCTTTTGCTTCTCTTTGCCTAGATGTTATAGCTTCTTTATTGCATATGAATGACACCACCACAGAAAATGGAAATGAAACACATTTCTGTCTTCAGCAGTTGAACAACTAAATAAACAAACAAGTAGTGGGATCCTCTTAAAAAACAATATGAGCCAGGACTCTTCATTTTGTCGTGAGGGTCTGGCAGACTTAGAAACATAGAATCATAGAATGGTTTGGGTTGGAAGGAACCTTTAAGGTCATGTAGTTCCAACCCCCTGCTATAGGCAGGGCACCTCCCTCTAGACCAAGCTGCTGAAGTCCCATCCAGCCTGGCTTTGAATGCCTCCAGGGAGGGGGTATTTACAACCTTACTGGGCAACCTGTTCCAATGTTTCACCACCCTCACAGTAAAGAATTTCTTCTAATATGTAGTTTAAATCTACTGTCTTTCAGTTTAAAACCACTTCTCCTTGTCTTCTTGCTACCTGTCCTAATAAAAAGTCCTTACCCAGCTTTCCTGTAGACCCCCTTCAGCTACTGGAAGGCTGCTATAAGGTCTCCTCCAGGCTGAAGAGCCCCAGCTGAGCACTGCTCTGGTACACATGTAGTCAGAAGGGATGATTGAAAGGGATTGCTTATCTACAGGGGTGTGTACACATTATCAAGGAGTCTGTTTTAGAATTTTGTACATAGAGGTACAAATTATTTCTTTAGAACTCCTCATTCATGTTAAACCAGATTTGTCAGTTAAGCTTGCATTGGCAAATTCTCAGTAACAGGTAAATCAATCCCTTCCCTTTGATGGGAACTTCTGTTTGTTCGTACTAAATAGCAGTGGTGATACCTCTTCCTTTTAGCCAGAAGTTGATGTGAGTCACACCTGAGATAATTGATAACCCTGGGGATAGCAGCCAGAATTAATGGCTTTACAGGACTCCCACATTCAGTTAAGGTAACATTCACATTAATCCTTGCTTGAATCCACATTTAATCACCTGTTCTCTGATATCTTAAAGCAGCGCAGTCAGTTCCTTTAGCCACTAAGGACAGACAGCAGGCTCAGATACCACATGGGGTCTGTAGGTGCTGGGCCATGTTCCCGCATCAGAGGATCCCTCCTCCCATGGAAATTCAGTCTTAAAACCCCTAACTTCCACAAACACAAGTTCAGATTTTGGATTTGGGGCAAACAGTGCACACAGTCAAACACTTTCTTGTCTCCTCTTAGGTCATAGAGAGTGCACTGTCCCTTGGCTGCTAGCTCAACCATACTATATTCAGAGAATAAATTCTCATAATCCTTGCTTATGTTTCTCTGCTTGATCCCTTTGGGTTGCAAGACTGTTAAGGCTCACTGTAGAAATTCCAAACAGGAGCAATCTCCAAAAAGAGATGCTGCCTTAGTGGTGGTCAGCCCTTAAATGGGATCTAGGAATTACCTTCACTTGTGCTCCCGCAGCTGACTGTCACTTGCCTCAGAAGGTTAGTCAGAGGTTCAGGTTGTTGTTAACAATTTCCCATACAAAGGCTAATTCTGAAAACAGATCATTGTGTTCCTCATAGTTATAAGCTCACTTATCTCTTTTTAACACACTTTATCTTAGCTCCCCTGTAGAAATCAGAGAAATCTTGAGAGCACTCTATAAAGTTTAAGTTAATGTTAAAAGCTTGAAAGTAACATTATTAAATATTTTATTAGGAATCTGGACTGATGGCCAGAAAGTAAAATATTTTCTTTTTTATTAAGCCTTAAAGTGGGGATTGACTTAGTGTTTTTCAGACTTTGAAACTGAATATTTGGAACTGTGCTTGCCAAACTATGATTAGTTCTGATAGGTTTTTTATTTCTCTTTTTTATGCTTTGTGTGTCTCTCTTCTGCTATTTCTAGCATGACTAATGGAATCAAATGCAAGTAACATGGAAGTAAATATTTCATATGTCATAACACCAGAACCTTAAGTGTAGTTTAAGTTAAGGAATTTATTAAACTTGTCCAGTAAATCTCAGTGCTCATCAAAAAATCTGAAATATCAACACAATTTTGAAAGATTAATCTTTTAATAATCCAAGTTACATTAAGAAGAAATAAACCTTGCAACAAGAGAAATATTATGAACATTAAGAATGTCCAAAAACATTAAAAGGTTGGTGTAAAATTATTTTAAATTAAACATGAGAATCTTAACAAAGATAAATGTGATCAACTTTCCTTCTGCAAAAATGGCAGTGAAATTTTTTTATTGGCTTCTGCCATCTACTGTGTGGTATAGGAAACACAGCACAGAAATGTGAAAACCATGCAAAATCTACTTGCTGGCAGTTCAGCTTAGAAATTGTTCCTATTTCATAATGCTTCCAAGCTTAAATACCTTGCACTAAATGTTTAATCCATCTCTGTAATTTCAGAGAACAGTTTTGCTGTGTCTCATCCATCCTGTGTGTCAGAGGTACCCTGGAATCATGATGTGAAACCACGTGAAAGCTGAGAAAAGGTAGGAAACTGCAGTATAAGGCTGCACAACTCCTGGGGAGAACAGTAATCTCAGTATGTGCTTGGAGCGGAGAGCTTTTCAAACTGCCTGCATCCAATCTGTTTGCCACTGTGAGTTAGCAGTGTAGTCTGGACCAATTTGTCTGGAGGGCAGAAATTGGAGAACCTTTGATGTAGCCAGGCTAGTTCAAGCTATGTTTCTTCTTTTGGCTTTGCAGTCAGAGCACGTAGTGGAAAAGGAGCCCACTTTTTTTTTTTTTGCTCACCAAGTTAATAGTTTGATTTCAGAGATCTTGCTTTAAGCAGGCTCTCATGCTGCATATTGTCAGCCTCAGAAACACATCAACTATTCAGAGAAGCACCTTTAACGTCAGTTAACTTTCTTTTTCTTATTCAGAAAACCATTGTCCCTGTTATTTGTCCTTTTAGGGGAAAAGGAAACATCTGTGTGCTGTTTGAAACCACACTACCAAAAGACATGGCATTCTCCTTGGGCACCAAGGATCCCTTTCAGTAATCTTTTTCAATCTAACTGATAATTATCCAGTCGAATTCCCTGCTCCTCAGCACTTTTTCATATTCCTGTAAGCAGCCTTTCTGGAACTGTCCTTACATGACAGCAGTGACAGCAGCTCACCCCCAACTACCTGTAACTGATAATAATTGTGAAAGGCAGAGATTTCCAAAGGTGATAAACTGATAACCACCACTCCGACAAACAAGCAAAAGGATGCAATAGGACCTCTGTTGCCTGTATGCAATGTGCTGATGAAAGGACATCTGCTTCCAGATGCTGTATGAATGTGGTGTTTCCTGTGCTATTCAGGCGACTTGTGGTCTGCCATGACAGGTGTGCTAATAGGCTTAATGATATCACCTGATAGCATTAGCCTTTTTGTTGAAGTTACCTCTTCTGGGAAAGTGCTGCAAGTCTTTGGATAAAAATTCTAAATATTTATACTAACTACATTGCCTTGCCCACTGATTCAGTTAGAGCCACAATCTGGACACAACTATAGCTTCAGTTTCTTAAGGCTGACATAAGACTCTGTTGAAGGTTTCTGGCCTGAGGCTTCTGGCCAAATGACACTTCTACAAACAGATAATAAAAAAGGACTTAATTGGTCATCAAGTCTTCGCTATTACACAAAGCCTCATCAGAAAATCCTATGAATAAACCCCTGAAACTCTCTCAAGACTAAAAAAAGAGAGATCAGAATTTCTTATTACCTCCTGATTTCCTCAATGTTTTTTAAATTTCTTTTGCCGTGAAATGGCATTTCAGACTAAAATTTAAATAATTTTTAATAGCTCACTTTTTTTTTCTAGATAAGGGAGTTTCTAAATGAGAAATTCAATAGTGAATTATTTCTAACACCCAAATTTGCAAGGCCATCTCCAAATTAAAATTTGTTAGATGAAATTTTGCTAACTATAAGATCCCCTTTAAGTACTATTCCTAAAATGTCAGCATTTCAAGTTTTTAATCAGACTGTAAGCATTGCAAATTCTGTAAGTGCATGAAATTAATAGCAATTCAAGGGCCATTGGTGGTGTTATTAACTAGAGTTTATGTGACTGGGAACTGGTCACTACTTTGCAAACCAATTTAAAACCCACTACCATGATAAAAATGGAATAGAACTCTGAAGTTAGCTACTGCTTGGGTTCACTGTGTGAAATTCAAACAACAACTTGAAAATGGTATGCAGGTATTAGCATTGCAATGGTGTGTGTGTGTCTGGGCAGATCTGGCAGTATGAGTGCACAGCTGACCTCTAATGACAGGAACATGTCAGATCAGGTCAAGTCTCATAAATTTGCAACTCCTTTACCCAAGAAACTTGAGAACTGAAAAGAAGAAAAAAAACAGTTGTGATATTAAAGCAAGTTCTCAGTAACTGTCCTGATGTTCAATTGGTAATCTGTTTGCTTTGTGAATTCTAGTTTTTGAATGTCAATAAAGGCCCTCTGTTAAGCATGGAATGGAACATGCTTTGCATTTTTATTCTTTCCTCTGCAACAAAGGACTCTAAAATGTAAGAGAAGACCCAAGAAAAGCCCTTGGCTTGCTGCCATTTTAGCTAAATTGTTCTGATAACAGCAAAAATAATGGACCTCTGTGACCTACAGAATTGTGTCCCTAGATTTTTTTCCCTTTCTTTCACTCCCCGAGCACACCTAGATTGGTCCCCAGTTTTCTGCTTGCTTCACTGTTTGAGAGACAGCTTGACTTGCTGAGTTAGTAGTTAGCGCTTGTGCTGCCTCTGCTCAGTAGCTCCAGGCTGACTCACTTGCCTGCCAACAGCTCTGAGATGGACAAGCAAGCTGTCTCTCTCCTCACCACAAAATGATGTTTGTTGCATTAGAAAACCAGATCAAAGAGTCCAGAACATTCACTAATTTAGAGGATTCTACCTGAACTACACCATGGTGGATTTGCTGCCCTTGTGCCAAATAGAGAAACCTCACTGGGTACTCTACTGCCTCCCTCTCTGGTGACTTCCAGGGAAGCTCTCTGTGCTGCTTCAAATCGAGGATGTGTTGCTGAGGAAAACGCTTTTTTTATTTTTTTTTATTTTTTTTTCTGGCTTTTATAGGATGTAGCTTTGGAGATGTTATTAAGGGACTAGTGTTTGCATAAAGCAGAATCTCTCCCTTACAGTCAGCCCAATTATAAAACATAACAGGAGACGGCAGATCCATCAGTTCAGTAATTCTGTTGAGAAACTTCCTTTTCTTATACAGCACAATGTGTGTCATCTGGCCGCATACTTTGACAAGGAATGTTGATTGAAGAGACATTTTAATATGTGGGAGTGACTGTGATAATTTTGTGTCTGCACAGGGTAGGAAGAAGGCACAGATTGTGAACATTTGTGAGAATCTTAGCCTTTTTATTACAATACTGTGAAATATTGACATCTGACAGGTTTCTCCAATTTCCTTATATGCTTTATTATGACTAGAAGTTTAACCCCAGGATCTCCTCCACATAGTGCAGAACAGCTCTGACAGCATGTACTGTAGGTGTGGGAGGGTTGTGGATGTTCTTCATCCACAGCTTTTCATCCTGCAGCATTAACGGATGATGATCATTTACAACTTTGGAAAGATGATTTAAAAGTAAGATTCTCCTCACTTTTTAGGAACCTAAATCCAGTGCTCATTTTAGACTTCTGTGTGAAAGAGATGTTACTCAGACTTTATTGCAAGGAAGCAGCGTACATGTAGGTTCTGGAACAATAAGCTGTTGTGTATCGGCTGCTCAAGGGTAACTGAACTTTCTTGGAGAGTAGCTGTGAGGATATTTGAGATTGTTTACTCTAAACTGACTTGTGTAAATATGCATAGAGAGAGGTTTGCAAATATTAAAGATATGAAATATTTTTTCCTAAACCAATACTGAAAATGAATTTAGTGATTCAGACCTGACCTACTTATGAGTATATACCATAATTTTCCTTTGATAGAGCTTGTATTTGCATAAACCTTTTGCTCAGAACTTTTGATATCTTTCCCTTTTAAACCTTTCCAGTGTTTTACGAATTTTTGTAACTTCCCATAGATGTCAGTCAGTCTCTGATGAGGCTTCTATTCTCCATAGCTTCTCTCAGACTTATAAAGCTACAACTGTACATGTCTGTGGTGATACCAAATTCCTTCACTCACATAGAGAATCTTTCAGGGGGTATTGTCTGTATATTTTGCACAGCTCCCTGTTTTATTGCAAAAGATTTGATTCCTGCCATGTTTTCCGTCATGATACTAATTTCTGGTATATTTATATGCTTATTTATTAAAGAGAAAATACCTCTTCACATGCAGAGACTTACTGATTTTCTCTTCACTAAGCAGAGCGAGGGAGCAGGGGCAAAAGTAAAGGAGAATTGGTATTACAGACCCATTTTGCCAATGAAGCATGACAGTCTATGATTTAACCAGAAGACCTTTGAAAGCCTGACATAGCAGCAAGAATCAAGTTTTTGTTGCCCAGAATAAGTTTATGTTGAGGACTGAGTCATATTTTAAGAGGTTAATAGCTTTGACTTCAAAAGCCCTTTGTACCAGAAGCACTGCCTTCAGCTCTATTTTCAACATTTTTTTTTTCTTCTCAAAGCAAAAGAAATTACATACCCATTATACATCCCTTTTGCATTTCAGCGTATGCCAGGGGCAAACATGAGAGTTTCTTTCTGCATCTGATGACTCATAGGGTCTCTTCTTTGACCAGTCAGCCTTCAGCTTAACATGCTTAAGAATCAAGCCAAACAGTAACTTCCTGGTTCTACACCCAGATTTTTTTCCTCTTACAAGGAGGTATTTCAGTTTCCACAGAAATTCACCCATAAATGGCTTTAATTTTCCACAAGTAAGTTAATAATACCTCTAGATGTCTGCAATCACCCCCATTACTCTTCTTTATAGAAAAAAGCGGCATTTGGTTTTTACATTCTGAAGAACTATATCACACAGACAATGTGATCATCAGTCTACTGGCAAAGCCTAAAATATGGTCTGGTTCTGACCGTCATGGTTTTGTGACTCATTGGCCAGAGAATGTTGTTTGGCTCATCAGCCTGCACATCTGCCAAAAGGATGCCAATCTGTTGATGTTGATTCCACTTTTGGACAGAAAAGGCCAACAATATTGCTCTGCAAGTATAGCACTGCGTATGTTTCATTGTGTGTTATCAACAAGGTATCAAATGCTATGGTGAGCTTAACTAACAAAGTTTTACAAGATCTTTTAGTCAGATCATCTACTGTGGCACTACACATTACATATGTTAGTTTCCTGAAATTTCCACAAGGTAAAAGAGGAAAAGTTACCTTTAGCAGAATCTGAAGTTCTGTTCCTTGAAGCACATGTAAAATGAATGCAGCACTGTGATATCTGAGAAAGAAAAAGGTGAATCCATTCACTGGGTCTCTTCTTTTTAGGTTCTGCTATTCTTAGTTTGGGGATTAGAAGCTGTTAGTTTTGGAAAACTGTGAAGGACAAAGAGGTAGAGTGTTTTTTCTTGCTCCTTCTCATGTTGTTTTTCACTTTCTTTATTCATGAAATGCGATGCTGTACCACTGATGAGCTAGACTTTTCTGTGAAATGGAATGAGAAAAACAACCAAAAAAGCAGCTGTAAGTAATACCTCGTTTTCCAACTGAGGATTACATTTCACTGAATTGAATATTGAGTCAGAATCTTAACAGACTGTGCAAATCCCACCAGAAGTTCATTTGCACCTTTGGCAAAAGATGCTTTTGAAAACTGTTTCTTGAAAGACATATCTCTTTGAAAGAGGAATAAAAGGGGTGGGGGAGAGTTTGCAAAGAAGAAATGGAAGGATGAAATGTGGGTTCTCAGTGTTGTTCTTTATTCTTTATTAAACTTCATTTTGAAACCAAATTGAAAATTGGCAAAGCTTCCAGGAAAATTTAGCAAAGAAACAGCTTGCAGTAATCTAGCAACAAGGGTTACTATGGCAATAGCAGTACACTGTGAGATTTAGTAGATATAATTTTCCATGATTCATGGTATATTTTTAGCTATTTTTCTTTTTGTTCTGTCATGCAAATTGCCTTTCTAAAGAAAAGAATAACAGAATATCTAGATCTTGCCCTCAGAAAAGATAGAGAGGTGTCAGTTTGTGCTTAAGGGAAGTCTTTGTGCTCTAGCTTCAATTGATCAAGTCTCCTAAAGAAATCTTGAGTCTCTGTTCCCCTTTCATCTTGTCTTGAGCCTTTAACAGCACTGCTTGTTCCTTGCTTCTAGAAATCCTTCCATCCTTTGTTCCCCTTAATTTCCTTCTCTAATTCATGCCCCTGCCTCACAATCCAAACCCTAGGAATAATTTTTCTCCTTCTTTTCCAGCTATTATCCAGCATAGCTCTTTTCCATACCACTATCCATTTTCTTTGTGGCGTAGTTTCAGCTCAGACATTCAAAAATCTACTTCTTGTCTCCTGACCTCCCTCCCTCTGTGCAGTCCTCTCTTTGGTCTCTCTGTGACTTGCTCATAGCCAGAGTTGGTAAAGACTTTAATGTTCCACTACTCTCAATCACACTAATTCTATCACTCTCCTAACCACTGAGATATACCGCCTAAACATCATGATTTTTATATGGCTCTGACGTGCAAACTGTTATCCTCTATTTTCCCTCATATATCTCAAAAATCAGCCCTTCTGTTCTTTGACCAAATGCCATACCTTGTTGTTTGGGTCCTCTTCTTCCATCACAACTAGAGTCTCTGCTCTTGGGTTTTATTTTATTTTATTTTATTATTATTATATTATTATTATTTATTTTTTATTTGCTTTCTCAACTGCTAATCTCTTCCTCCTCTGCTATGACAGGTTCTACGTTTGTTCCTCGACTGCATGAACTAAAAAGTTAACTAAGTGCCCTTACTCTGTGTTGGTGCTTTTGATCATCCCCTTCACTTTACCACTGTCTCCAGTTTCTGTTATTGTATTCCAGAACTGTACAAGTACTGTGTTACGTTGGCTTTACTATATGATAGATGGCTCGTGAATAAAGTAAAAATAGGTCCTTTTATTTCCCATTTATAATTCACCTCTGCCTCTTTGTATGAAACAGTGGCATCTTAATACTGGTTAAGTGACCAGGAAACTGCACAGAATCACAAGCAATCATCAGAGCACGTTCATGCTATTATTCTTTGACCATCCTTACTCTTCTTCTTCTCTAACCATTTGTTTGTTGAATTCACTGCAGCACTGTCACTAATTGGGCTCTAACTGTCTGCCTGCTATACTTTTATGTACGCAGTTCAAAAGAAATAAGGCTCTGTGAAGCCTCTCTAAACTTTAGAAGGAGTGGTAAAATGCTGAAAAGAAGCAGTTCTTTAAGACAGTCAGAGCTGAAAAATCTAACAAAGATCTCTGGAAAGCTTAATAAAAGACCTGCACTTGGATACCCACTGTTCACATCCCCTACTGTTTTTAGTACTAGCTGCAAATATCAGCATACAATGCAAATAAACACGTACAAAATAAGAACGAAAACCTAAAAAAATAATAATAATAAAAATACAGAAAGGTCATTTTATGAAAGCATAATATCATTTTATAGTCAATCTTTCTGCTACAGGATACAAGAAAAAGCTGACTGTTTATATGCATTCATAAGCATTTAGGCACAGCTGATCAGTAGCTGAGGCTGTGCTGCAGTGTTACATAATGCAAGTTTATGACTTTGTAGGATGACGTTTTCCTTTCCAGCATTTCTGGATTTGTTTGTTGATCTTTTTTTCCTATGTTAAGAAAGTAAAGTATTTCAAATAAATACTCTGTACATTTTTTACACCAAATAGGGCATGTTAAATGCTCTAATGGTATAAATATAACAATATGACGTTTCTTCTGACACAGAGGGCAATAGACAAAGATGTCCTAATCTTTTCTGTGATAACACTCCTGCATTGCTCAGATTTAAGCTTTTCTCATCTGAATCACCATGTAGCAATATCCCTCAGGGTAGCTGATGGATGCAAAACCCAAAGAATGAGATTTCCTCCCACAAGAATCAGCAGTACTGGGGCTCCATCATCTTCTCTGTAGTGCCATCAGTCCCTCTTGTTGCAGCAGGTGTGGCAGGTGGCACTGCAGGATGGGAGCTCTCATCAAGTTCCCAGCATGACTGCCAGCAACCATTACAGCTAAGAGTCTCAAGACTTCTAGTTCCCACTAGGTTGTGTGTTTTTCTGACACTACCTGATCTCCTTTGTCCTCTTTGATGGCTGGGAGTGCTGCTTTCTGACTGTAAATTGTTTCCCTGGGTTTCTTCTTAAAGGTACACAAAGACCTTTGGTTATTATTTCAGGAGTTTACAAATAATCATTAATGATATTGCTGTTGTTCTACATCCAAAGTAATTAAATACCTGTTGGTAAACATTATATTTGTAATCAAATGCCCGTATTATAATTTCAGAAATGTCTCCTGTTCCCACAGCTATCACATAACATTTTCCACTACTAGAAACTAGGATTTCTTAGGTTGAAATCTCTTTTAAAGCCTTTACCAGACTTTTGTGTGTGTCTGTGTGTGTGTGTTTTTTAAGTGTTTGAAATCTTCAGCATGTTCTGGGTGGTTTGCTAAATACAGCATTGCTCTATGTTGTATTCAGTGTTGCAATTTCCAAACTGTATTCCCTGCACTGTCCAGTAGATGATGCTAATGCATTACAAACTATTTTTAAGTTTAGTCCAAGGAAAGCTGTCTCAAATGTATATTATTGTCACATATGAATCACTCTCTTTGATTCCTGTATTTTCTAGTATGTGCAATTTAGAGTTTCAGAACATGTTGTTTTTGTGCTGCAGTTTTGTTACTTCCTTTGTAATCTTTCATAACTCTCTGATACTCCAGTCAGTCTGACGTGAGCTTGACCAGTTTCAGAAATCCCTTGGGTAAGTTTGCCATCTATTTACTCATAATATGTGATGTATGGCACGAGGCTTTGTGCTGTGTCAACATCTATTCCTGTTTCCTGTCTGCAGTGTCTGAAGCTAAATCCTTGCACTAGAAGGGCAAAAGCAAAAAGGTGACATGAGTTTCCACAAATCTTCCAGGACACTCAGCTTTTCTAATCTCTTTCCCTAACATAAGCGTACTTATTTACTGACTTCAGGAGGAAGCACTGTAATTTTTCTTTGCAATTGATCAATTAATTCTGATTTTCTTACACTGAGGGACTTGCTGCTAATTTCACAAGAGCCTTCCTTTACAATCCTGAAATTACTTGCAGAATGAGTATGCTTGCAATCATATATATCAGAGTCCAAGGTTTTTTCAGAGAGGCAGTGTCTGTGTAGCATGTATAGACATTATTTTTATTTTACTACTGAAAAATAAATAAATAAATAAATAAATAAATAAATAAAGCAGAAAATAAAAACCATGTTTGCCAAGGTGAATGCACAAAAAACTTGAGATCTTCCGGCCTGCTTCAGTCTCAGCCTCATCCTCTGAAGAGGTGGAATGCCTACCAGACATCCCCAGAGGGTAGATAGCTAGTTAATATTCCTCCTACGCTAGCAGACTAGCACTTGTGGTCCTTCCAGCTGTTGGATCCTAGTCATAGCTGTTACCTGCTTGCTTATTAAGCTTATTAAGACTCACCACCAGAAGGACACAAGCCAAGAGAACCAAGTCCCATCTTCTAAGGATGAAAGAAAGAATACAAAAGAGGGAACTGAGCTACCATTCTTTGCTCTTTCTTTCTTTCTCTGTCTTTTTTTTTTTTTTTTTTTTTTTTAAACTTTGCTCCCTTGGAAAAAATACGAGCCCCTGAGAAGATGGAGAAAGAACTTCCTTGTTTCTTGCAGCGAGCAGGTCTGATGTCTGTCCTTCCTAGACTGTGAGGCTGAGGCTAACTAGACCATTTGACTTGCACCTTTTTACCCAGGAAGGTTGAATTATATGAGAAAGTTCAAGCTTCTCAAGTCACTCTTCAGCAGGCTCAAAGACAGGCAAAAACCATTCCTGGTAATCGCACTGCAATAGTTGGCAGCATAGATGAGATCTAAGAATAGGCAACCCAACCAGCAGTTAGGGCATGAAGCTGGTTTAGGAAATGCATGTTTCAAGGTGTAGGTGTTAGAGCTCATGTGCCTTAATCTAACACCTGGGCAAAAAATTCCAGAACATATGAGTAAACCAGGAAGAAACACTTCAGCAGAAGCATATTTAATTGTGCAATGCATACAGGCAGATGTGCATGATTAGTTGTTGTGCAGTCATTAAAGCAAAGAAAGAAAGAATGGGCAAATTGTCTGAACAGAGAACACAAAGCAATCATCCTTTTCTATTTCCCTGGTATAAATCAGCAACAAATATGCATTTGTCACCATGTTCAAGGAGAAGGAGATAGTGAGAGACAGAAGGAGAAATCACACCTCCACAGCCAACAGTACATCCTATCTCTTGGACTGGAACCACCTGCCTGGCCAGTGGTCTGCCTTACACCTGGTTTTGTGATGTGTGTCCCTTTGGATGTAAGCTTCATACGAGTGTATCAGAAGACATTATATTAAAGTGTTAGAGAGAAATCGTTTGAGTACAAAATAGTAATATGTATGGGTAGATACTGATTCATCTCTAACTATCCAAGTAAGGTTCTAACATGGAAAATGGCCACATCAGCAGTCCAATTTAAAATATCTGCTTTTTTCCACAAAGTCCTGTTATATCGGGATCTGGAGGGCAAAGCAGAAGTACCTAGCTTGCTCTGCACAGTAATTGCCTCTGTGAAGGAATAAAAAGCAAAAATTTTATAGAAATTTAAAAGAAAGGGCAATGATTGAGAAAACACAGACTTTAGAGAGATATTGCTTTCAGCCCTGGCAGGCAAAAGAGCTACTGAACAGGAGAAAGAAGTACTGAAGAACTGGATCTGTTTTGTTTTATCTTGAACTTTGATGCGCCCTGGAGAGGGACAGACTTTTAATGTAATTGACAGGAATTTTAACATGCCAGTACAGCTGGATGATGAGAAAGAAGCTGCTGGTCGCTGTAGCTTAACTTGATAGAATTTGTCAGGAATGGCTTTGCTTGCTGTGATGAGTAAGCACTGGAGACATTTCATTGCTACTGTGAGGCTGTTTTTAATTCAATGTAGACATTTGGGTTAGGAAGCTGAGCTTTATGGGCCATTGTATTTCAGTAATTTGAAACAATAGTTTAGGCTATTTTGGGGGAAGCTGGGTTTCCATTATGTTGGTAATAGGAAGAAATGTTAAGTCAGCTTTAGCTGGACTAATTTGCTTAGTTTTGCCTTTGAGTTTCATTGTATACATTGAGATTGATATTTTTTAGTTTAATATAACAAATTCACCCCAGGATGGTTTTTAGGTCATAGAAGCATGGATTAGGGTGTGGAAAAACCTTTATATACAATGAAGATATGATCAAAGAAGATAAATAGTGGTAAATGAAATTAATTTCTGGAAGATTAACAGTGACACAGATATTCAAGAGAAATCATCTAGGATGGCCATAATGGAAAAGACATTTCTCTGTAGGTTTTACTAATTTCTTAAAGAGAAACTTAATTTTTGTTAAGAAAAGCTTACACAGTAAGTGCCCACGGCACGCATTGTTAAGCATTTAGATGCTGAAGGAATACCGAGTTCTTTGCTGTAGCAAGGTATGCACTCTGGGATTACATACAGTATAATTTCTACCACTTCTTTGTATGTGATCTCCACAAGTATAACTTGCATAGAAAATGGTATAGCTAACAATCTGAGACTGCATGATTCACATGTGAGATTCCAGTGGGTTGGAGCATACTGGGTAAGGAAAGAAACATTTCAGTATGAAGGGCTAGAATTTTTAGAACTATGAATGTTCTAAGCAGCTTAATACAAGTAAAATATAATTTCTAACAGTGTCAGAAACTGCCAAATAGGAGAAATCTGATCAACTTCCTTTTCCTACAGAGAATAAAATTAAAAACATTGTTCTCCTTTTGTGGGCAGGGGGAAGGGGCAGGGGCAGAACTGCAAAGAAAGTAGGTCATGATGACAGCTTCTGTCCAGTTAGGTAGGATATTTGGAAGAAATTAGAATACAGTTTGTACTTCAGTATCTTTGCTTCAATGAGCAGCAAGAAAAGAAAGTTTTTCATAAATTATAATGAATGGAATGTGTGTTAAGTTCATCCTATGCTTTCAATTAGAGATCTGAAAATCGGGAAAGTGTTTTGATTCAAATTCTGAAGCTCTTTGTTCAGAGACAAAGGAACTGGCACACAGAAAAGACAAAAGTACTCTCTTTTGCCTCTTGAGTTAAATAAGTAGAACTTAGCACTGATAGCCGTTGTGTAGGAAAATTGGAAGTGTTAGTTAATGGGAAAACAGAAAAAAATAGGGGCATAGAAGCGGTTCATAAAACTTTAACAAGGCTTTAAATATTTTTTGAAGGAAAACTTCTTTTTGAGTGATGAAACTGACTTGGAGCCATCTTTCATGGCACCCAAGTCTCAAGAATGAGAGAGGAGGTGGTTCCCAGATGCAGGAGATGTACTGAGCAATTTGCTGTTTGTTTTTTCATGGCAAAGTTGCAGCTGAGGAAAACGCTGAGCTATAGTAGATACAGTAAAGAGACAGTTTCCTGCAACATGTGAGAAGAATTTGGCAACATGGAACCTCTTTGATCTCCTTTCTTTTTCAAAGTTTGCAGGACAGTCTTGAGTGTGGCCAAGCTGTGTATGTAGTTACATGATAGGATGCTTACAAAAAGCAATGCGATACAAATTCACAGTACCAGTTGTTTTCAGATGACAATAATCTCCAGCAGTTATATGGCATGTGTCTTTTAGCTCAACATGGCCACAACTACAGATGGATTTTTAATACAGTCATACTTTGTGAAGATGATTTTGAAGAAAGAAAACACATCGTTGGCTTCTCTTCAAAGTGTTTTGTCAAGATGTATAGAGACATTTTACTGAGGCTGTTTTTCAGTTTCAGTGGAACAACGTATCATAAAATCTTGCTGTTGGCGAAAAAAAGTGCGCATTTTCAACAAGTCTTGTGTGTATGTGAACTTTCAAATAAATACAAAGACATTCCAGGTTAGCACCACTGTAACTTCAGGGCATTCTTGCTGGGTTGACATGGGCATAGGAAACGAAGACCAAATAAAAGACTGGGTTAACAGCAGAGAATAGAGCCAAGGGGAGCTGAACTAAAATTCTTACTGCAGTTTGTCTTGACTTTCTAAATTTCAGAGCTCCGGTTTTTCATTACTCAACCTATATTTCTATGGGGCCTAATCTTTAGTAGTATGCATGGCACCAAGAAACGTGTGTGCATAGAATACACTACAGGTAATTTTCTGTAGTGTTTCAGACTTTCACAAAGGATTCCCTGGTTTATCTGGAAAACACTTTCAGACCCCTGTTGCAATTGCCCAGTGAATCAACAGCTGATCAGAAAATACGGAAACAGAATGAGAGATAAACTGTCTTTACTTCATTTCTATTGAAATCTTTGGATTTTCACCAAAGATTTCAATGACTGTGACAAGTTTTTAAGGAACTCCTCTAGGTAAAGTGGAAAATACATCTTCAAAGTGCTATGCTCATACACTCCTGGTGTATTCTCTGGTGATAGCAATTATACCCACCTTTTATTCCTGGCTCTACAATATCCATAAAGTAATGCAGTTGAGGATGCTGCTGCCCTCTGATCACTTGTCCTTTTCAGGAACATTCATGCAGTGAGTAGCTTGGACTTTGTTATGGTGATATGGGGTTACATCAAAGTTAACTTTAACAGAGAAGGGAAAGAAGAGTCTGCTATTTCACAGCAATTATAGTATGTACATATATATATATATAATAAAGAAAATATATGAAAAACATTAAAGAAATAATTGCTCTAGAAATGAGACTTTATAGCTGTGTTCTGTTGAGTGGGCAGGGTAGTGTAGAAGGGTAATTTATTGCAGACACTTCTGTTGTGTCATTATTTGCCCAAAATAATGTGACTTAACACACTTGCAGACTAGTAGGTTATTTCCATATATGCAGTTAGATGCTAAATTGAGAACTCTGGAAGTGAAAAGGGCTATCCTGAAAAGCTGTAGTGAATATAATGCTGATCATTTGGCTTGGGATTTCAGATTTAGAGGAGTTTTGCAGCCATATAAAATTACTGGAAAATGCTACCTAAGCATATCCAGAAGGCTTATTTAAGCCTAAAATGGTATTTGCAGGAGGCTGTGTGTGTTTGAGGCTGTCAGCTGACAAACATTTCTTCTAGTGACAGTTCTGCCTCAGGCTGTCCTTGACCATGCCCAGTTTCTGACACATGCTGGGACAACTGCACAATGAGCAGAAGCAGGGAACTTTTCCAGGTGTTGAATCACCTTCTTTTTTACCTTTGTCTGTTTTTCAGACAAATCTTTTTCCTAATGCAAGTAATTGTGTGACATCTTAAATACTCAATCTGAAGCATTTGAGAACCTATTTGAGGAACAAGAAATTGCAAAGAGTTAGAGGTTACTTCTTAGAGCAGCACTGCTTATCTTTGTTCAGCAGTATTTGCGGAGGTTCAGAAATTCCCAGGTGCACAGTTATCAGGAAAGACAGCTTGGCAGGATGTTTGTTTTATTATTTCAACTTACAAGGAAGGATTCTGGATCCTAAGGATCCTTAAGGGAGAGCTGACAGGAAGAAAAAAGGTTAATTTGAAAAAGATTGAAAAATGTGAACAATCAAATTCAGTTGATCGATCCTGCAAAGATTTCTTTCAGTGCTTTTGACTCACTGTCTATTCCAGTTTTTACCTTTGAGTATGAAGTTCTTAATTCTCATATTTTCAGGTAAATGTTGCATCACTGCTTATATCATTATCATTCACTAATTGTGGGATTTTGCTTGGACTTTTGCCTGGATTCAGGATTGTACTGTTAATCTTTCCTACCTATATATGCTAACTGATTCTTATCTTTAGAAATTGGAACTGGGACTTTATTATAGAATATAAGCATTCAAGATTTGATTAAGGTTATTCACTTGCATACTAGGGTTAAATGTGAAAGGGTTGGATCTTCCAGAATAGTTGCAAGGAAGAGAGACAAAGACTGAAGGAGAAAGGGACAAGAAAATATGAGGTGTTGTTTTCTTTTTTAGTTTTTGGATAGGATTTAGTTGTTAGGAAAACTGATTTAAAGCAATTGTTTGGTTGGTTGCTTTCTAGCTGAGTTAGATAGATTTGACTGTGAAATCCATTAACCCAAGGCCTGTGTATGCGTCTGCAGGTGTCCCAGTGGAATTCAGAGCTGTATATTTCTCTGATGTCTGTTAACTTCTTCAAATATAAGGGAAAATGCTTAGTTTGTTTCAGGGGCATTTTTGACATTCTCTTCCCCTTTGGTCATATAGAAATGCTTGGTAGAATTTGAAATTTCTTGAAATTATAACCTCAACTTCTTTTCTACTTAGGTTATGTGAGCCTTCAATATTCCAGTCGTGAGAATTGTCCTGACACTTCAGTCTTTCCAGTCATATCACATTTCTTTTTAAAGCAGAAAACTGTCATTTTTTTTATCCTGGTCCCTCAGACTTCAGCATTAGAAGATGAACGAGCAAAATGTTTCTTCTCTTTAAATTCTTTTGACAGCTTATGTGTGCCGTACACTGAGTTCAAACAATATTTTTTCTATCTTCCTCTCCTCTTGTCAGCATTACAACCTTCTGGCTGCTTTTCTAGTGAATAAGATGAGCATTCATGTCTGTCAAGTGCAGTAAAACTGCAGCGTGCTGCCCTGCTATCACTGTGCTGTTGGCTTTATCTGCCCTTTTTGTCATGAAGCCACCAGCAGTTCTTGTTCACCTTCTTCCAAGAACTCCTGTCAGGTATCACCTAAAATTTTCTGTTCTGTTTTGCCCAACAAGTTCCTCAGCAGGTGACTTGCTGAGTTTCTAACACCGTTTCATAAATTGTTTTTCTGTTTGTCTGTTCTCCTTGTGTCTTACGTTGCCAGTCTGCTACAAGGATATCTGCTTTCTTGTGTTTTCTGACTGTTGAGCCTTCTCCCTGTGATCCCTGTCAATGGTTCCTGAATCTTGTCATTTAAGAATATTAATTTGCTCCTACTGTATACAGGATTACACTTCATCCCAAGAGAAGCAGCCTTCACTAAGGATTATGGAAGGTGAAGAACTATAAACTGGAAAAGCATTTCTAAGACTGTCATTTAGTAATGCCGTCAGAATTTTCACAACACACACACATACACACACACATAAAGGCATCACAGTACTCCCGTGGGGCTTCAAGGGATATATCCCTGTTGGGAGGACTTCCATCTGCTGAGAAGGTTACAGTATGAGATGCCACTTGAAGATCTAGCGCTTTTCCTTCTTCCCTTCTCCACTTTTGCCCACCAAGGCCTTCTTCTGCCTCCTTCCCAGGGGCCAACAGGTAAAGCAGCTCAGCTCTGTTTCAATACTTTTCCAGGGAAAAGGAGCAAATCCACTGGCTGCTCTGAGTAGAATCACAGCCCATTTCTCAGCCCTTTTCCTCCCCTCAGCTGAGGCATAGAAGGCATGAAGCAGTATTGCCCCAATGAGAACAAAAAACTGCTGGAGGCAGAAGCACAGCCAGCAGAAGCAGGACAGAAGGGAAACCCATGGATTGCACAGGACAATGCTAAGTATGTGCCAAACTTACAGTACTGTAGTATCTTGGTATTCGATCATTTTGACCACATTGGTAACGTATATATTTAGAATAACATTACTATCATACTGTTGATAAATTACTCATCATGGCTATCATTGCTAGATGATTAAAGGAATACATTTGTCTGGACTGTGTTCAAGATGAGCATTTTCATCTCCTGGAAGTCAGTGGTCCATTCATTCTTCCAGGAGCAGTAAATTAGATGTTGAGTAATCTGCCCTATGAAACGTGTAAAGAAGCTGTTAAGAGAGCACTGAATATGTTTAGCCAGCAGTACCAGCTGGATGTGAGCCCGTGCAGGATACTTTGTTCAGCTGTCAGCTGCTAGCAGAACCACATGAGGGTTAGTCTGTAACTCTCATCCCTCATCCTGCTTTTTATCTTCCCCTTTGCTTTGCTGTAGGGAAGAAGGATAAGGATGTAACAGAGGGGCAGAAGCAGACACAGGTACATAGATGGCTGAGAATAGGCACAGTGGCATGTATTTAATGTTGTGCCCTCTGCTTTAGATCTGTTATTTGGAAAAAGACACCATAAATAGCATGAAATAACATTCTGGTCATCTCACCTGCCAGTCCTCTTTATTTGAGGAAAGCCATTCCCTTGTTTGTTTGTTTGTTTCCATTCTGCCACTGTGAATGGTGAGGATAGGCCTTGTTCTTGGTACCTTGGTGCCCGTGAGTGGTGACACCAAGGGAAGGAAGGAGTGGGGTGAAAGTAGGTGTTGGGAGAAAGGTTCTCCTGCTACAACAAGTGAAAGCAGTCCTAGAGCAACAAAGGCCATAGAGTAGGGGCTGCATCACCAGCTGCCTCAGGCACCGTCCAGGACAAGCACACTGACATCCCTATCTCTCCAAATGTGGGGTACAGCAGAGGGAAAGAAGCCTGGTTTTGGAAAGCCAGAACTTTTTTTAACCATTCCCATCTTCACATGTTCTTTCTGAAAGTCAACATAAGGTGGTTTTACTGGATTAACAGTAAACATGCTTTACAAACCCTCAAATTTGCTCTTCAGGGTAGAGCAGCAGTGTGCAAAGCCTGCTATTTTGCCGTCAGCAAAAATCAATGCAGACCTCCAAAGGAACAAGCAGCAGCCTGGCTGTTATGTGATGACCTAAGCAAGGCGAGCTTTCTAGGGATAGATAAGAGCTTTTGTTGAACCAAATGATGCAGCCGCTCCACAGACAAGCGTTTGGATCCAAAAATCTTCAGAGCACGAGATCGGACAAGAGCACGAGCTCACCAAAAGCCGTTCGCTTCCCCCAGCTGTACCATTTCGTCAGCTCTCCGTCAGACACCCACCCGAGCACGGTGCTTCCAGCTCGCTCGCCTAGGTGCGCGGCCAGCACACACCCCCAGCCCGCTTCCCAGTGCCTCTCCTCCGAGAAGGCAGCGGGGATCCCGGCCTGCCCCGGCACCGCCCCGCCGCCCCTTCGCGCTGCGCTCTCCCTCCTCCCCCGCCCCGGAGCCCGAGGGCTGCACCGCATCCGGAGGCCGATCCGCCGCCGCGGTGACAGCGACTCCGCGCCCCTCGCCCCGCCGCCGCCGTTCCCTCCCCTATGCCGCCCGCCCCCGGGCCCTCCTCCCGCCACTGATTCGGCGCCGGAGCCGCGGGTGCCCGAGCCCCCTCCCCACCCCGGCCCCCGCGCTGCCGCCGCGGCTCCCGAGCTGTCAGTGTGCAGGCAGCGTCGCGGCCCCGCTCCTATCCCCGCGCCGCCCACCGCCGCCAGCGGCCGCAGGTACGGGGTCGAAAGAGCCGTTGCGGCCGGGGCCGGGCTGCAGCTGTAGAGGAAGGGGCTGGGGCTGGAACCCCACGGCCGGACGGGGTGATGGGAGGGGGCCTGCTCCGCGGAGGAGCCTGCGGGGGCGCCGGCACACGAAGCGGTGGCAAGCGGGGCCGTCCGTCCTACGAGGGCGGGCGCTCGGGACGCGCTGCCGGGTCTGAGCCACGGGGAGCCGGGCGCGGAGGGACGCTGGGGTGGGCTGCGGTTCCTCTCCGTCCCCACGGAGGGGCTGGACCAGCCAATAGGTTAGCGGGGAATGTCTGGATTAGCCCCCTTTTTATTTTTATTTTTCTAATTTCCATTCTTATTAAACAGGTAGAGTTTTTGGGGACGAGCATGAAATCGTGGCCCCGCTTGGAGCCGAGGTTGGAGAACCTCCCGGGGGCCGGCCATAGGGAAAGGAATCCTGAAAAATGTCCCGAGGGGCAGTTTCTCAGATGGGAAAATAACGCTTTAGCTTCCTAGGGGAACTAAGTCTCATGGGTTTTCCCAAGACTGGTGTATGCAGCTGATTCTGTTATACACAGTACTCTACCAGATAATCTAGCTCAATTATTCTCTGTGTACTTGACAATCCCAATGTCATCTCTTCGACCCACTCCCACAAAGCTCTCAGGGAAGTGGGTCAGCATCCTCAGATGATGTATCTACCAGGCATTTGGAGAGTTTCTGCTCTGCCAGCTGGTTGGAAGGCAGCTTTTTGACCCTTCATTATGCACATACTGAATGAGCCTTGCTTCAATTATTCATTCTGATGCTATTGCAACCTTCTGCAGCTTCTCTTCTCCAGGGAGATGATGTGTAACAAGACTTTGAAATACTTTGCCATTGAGGCTGTGATCTGATCTAAGCACATAGCAGCTGTTTGCTCATGTAGCCATTCTTAAGGGTTCATTTATAGCAGTAAAATGTATGTCAGGAAAGAGTGAGGATTCCCAATAGGGTGCATTACCCTCTGCATTCCCTTTGTTCACCTCTAAAAAGCTGCAATAAAGCTGAAGCATGGTTGGCTAGTGGACAAGGTTCTAGAAATGTGTTTTGTATTTTCTTTCTGAACGAGTTAATGCCACAAAAGGACTTCTGGTCTCCATAAGGGAGACCCCATGGCTTCAGCATGGCATTGGTTTAAATCAGATAAGCTGTCCATGCAGTTGACATTTGCTATTTTGCCAATGAAGAAACAGTTTCAGAAATTAAATACACTGGAAACAGAAATTTGGCGACAAAACTTGGAATCTCATTTGTTGTTATTTGTGTTTTACTAATGTGATCATCTGTTCATTTGCCATGTTCTCCAGAGAATACTCATTGATAAATGGAGAACCATTCATATTTTCCAAGTATGGGAGGCTAGACTGACCCATAAAGGCCAGTGGCCTTACTTGTTGAAATATAGTTGTGACCTGCAATCAAGCAGCGCTTACATTCTCTCTTATAATAGTAGACAAGTTTCCAAATAGCAGAAAGGCCAATAGTTGATCTCTGCTTCTCAGTATTCTCACCGGTATATTAGACAGTAATCTGGATCGACGCAGACACAAAGAAAAATGCTGTATGCCTGGGCTGCAGAGAGCTGTGCTAAGTTTGCATCTTCTGTGCATAGCACCAAGAATGTGAAGACCAGAAGAGGCTAGCGCTAACGCAACAGTGAACATGCAGTGATCTTTCAGGTGATCACGGTCATTCTGCTCAAATTTCACTTTCTTATGATTAATTGTAGGCAGAGAGCACTGAAATAAACGAATCTGCTAGCAACAGTACATTTCCAAGATGGGAAGTACCTCTGAGAATATTCTCAGCTAAGAAACTTCTCCCACGAGACGTTCATTGCTACTTTGACTCTAAAGCATGAGATTAGAATGAGATCAGATTAAAATGTTAGAGTCTTAAAAATGCTAAAGTGGGGCTTTGTTACCAGCGTTTGAAGTCAGGTATTAGGATCAGGTAGGTTTTACTCTTGAACTATCGCACTTACCCATTCTTCTTCACTGCCTGAAGCATTAAGTGTACATTTTACTCAAAGATGAGTAGTTAAGGAGAATGAAATTCAACTTGCATTAGAAGTACATCTTCTGGACTGGTCTGTAGCATTGCATCTTTATACTGCCTTAGAAGATATTAAGGCTTGTTATTTGATAGTTTGTCATATTTTAGTAAAAGAATCTGCCTGACTGACTCCAGGTTTCACTCAGCAGAGCTGAAAATCTTAAGCTCTTTCTTTCTGATTTGATAGATCCCATTGCATATGCAAGCACAGATAAATGAGGAGTTAAGTTTTCCTTTCAGCTTTCCTAAATCTTTACCTTTGCCAAGAAACAGAATTTGCCTGATGTTCAAATGAGATAAGTCAGTAATGTGCAAATGCCGTGCTGCTGTCTCTCTTGTCAATCACCTTTATCCCCCTGAGTGATTTCTTGTTTCTATAAAGCCTCTCTCTAGATGCATACATCCTCCAGACAGGTTAGAGAACAAAGGAGGAATTCCTGCTGCCTCTAATCAAAGGCCTGAGGTTTCCAGCAGAGGTAGCTCAGTCAGAATCAGGAGTTGATCACAGATTAGAGCAGTAAGGGGTCACTCCTGAGGCTAATAATTGATTACTAGAGCTCCACTGGCAAACAGTATAGAATCATAAAGTCCTGTTTCTTCTTCTTCACCCTTCAGCTGGTTAATCCATTTCATGTATATTTTTTGTTGTCAGGGATTCAGCAACACTGTTAGGAAAACTGTCACATTGGGTAAAAGGATCTGGGGAAGCTGTGGAAGCAGTTACTGAAATGGGAGCTGGAACCAGTTGAGAGATTTGAGCCACTGTTGTCAGGAGGAAGGCCAGGTCCTCTTTATGCCCATGTACACTGAGGTTTATGATGTGTTATGTGCCTATTCATGAGTGTTGTGACTGGTGTTTGAGCTATGAGGAAGGAACCTGCAGTCTTTTGGTTAAGGGCAGGTGCAAAGAAAATATTTAGCTGATCAAAACCTTCTAAATGCCTCAATGCATCCCTTCCCTTGTGAACTGCTATTTTAACTCAAAGTAAATTACGACATTTTGAGTACATCCCTGAATCTGTGAAGAGAACTGGCTGTATCTTTCCCATTCATTCTTTCCAGCATATTCTAGCAGAGTTGGCTTTTATTTTTGTTTTTGTTTCTTTTACACATTTGAAGATTCTTTGTGTCGTGGATGAGAGATTTAATTTAAGTTAAATTTGAGGTTCTGGATTAATTTAAATATTTGCTTCAGTGGGATCCAAAGGCTAGCAGGTGAAGGCTATAAATAGGGGACATATTATTTTCTGAACAGGAAGATATTCCTTAAATAATATTCAAAGATTCAGAGCTCAAACTGTTTGCTTTTAGTCTGTGCCAATCCTTCAGTTGGGCTGCAGGCTGCTGAAAACAGATATGGTAGCTGTGTCAGTGTGTTCTGGATCTGCTTTTCTTCAGTGTTTTCTTAGTTGATGTGGACATGAATAAAAAGAGTAAGTAAATGACATCTGGATAAGACAAGAAGCTGTGAGACCTGATCTCTGGAGGAAAAGATCAGAATTCAAAATTATTACAGTAAGTTGAGAAAAGTGCTTAGAAAAAGAACAGGATGAAATTTGGTAGGGATAACCTCAAGCTGCTGCACCAGGGCAGAATTAACCAACTGTATAAGCACAAGAGAGAAGCAAATGACTATGCTGCAACTGCAGAAAAGAATCTGAGTGTTGTGAGAGATCACAAGCTGAACGTGAGTCAATGTCATGCTGTTGCAAAAGAAGGCAAACTTCTTGCTAGGAAATATAAAAGACATATAGCCTGAAAGAAATGAAGCAGTTCTCCTGCTCTTTCCAGTGTTGCTAAAACCTCAGTTTGGAGGCTTCATGAAGTTTTGGTTATTACATGTTGAGATGGGTGTGATTCAATTGGAGACTGCAGAGAAGGGCAGCAAAACTCTTCATAGGTCTGGAAAAATGTAAATTGTAAGAAGATTTGAAAAAACTTAAATTATTTAGCCCAAAGACCAGCAAGATGCCTGGGTAATATCTTACAATATAAAGTAGAAGAGAATGGTGCATGGTGGATTAAATAGGAGGCACAAAGTAACAGGGAAAAAAAAATACATTGTTTTAGACAGTAGAGATAATTTTCTAGGACGTGGGATAAGAACTGCTGCATATTTAGTCTGTGTTGGTTGTTCAGTCATTTTAAGAACAAATTAGAAAATTATCTCTAGAGAATGTGATTTGACTAGGCCCTCTCTTGGGAGAGTACCTTGGACTGTGTAACTTCTTCAGTTCCCTTCTGCATGTATTCCTCTAATGATTTGGAAAGTAACGCATTCTTTTCACATAAATGAAATGAAATCTGTCCGGGAGTACTTTGCTAACATTTGTAAAATAACCAGAAGTAACACAGCCTCTGGAATACAGCGGGGCTCTTCCTAAAAAGAACCTGGTAGAAAAGTAGGAGTATACCAGAAAATCGTTTAAAAAGCTCATTTTAGAGAAAATGTACAGAATGGGCCATTCTGATTTCACTGAAACAGAGGCTCACCTGAATTTGAATGCTGAAATCGGTGATTTGAAAGAAGAAAAATCAATGAGGATTAGCAGCTAACAAAATGATGGGAATTGAAAATACAAGCTCTTGTAGTGTATTACTCCTTGAATGTCCAAAAATGATTTATTTTAGAGATGAAATGAAATATTAGAATTCAGAACAGGAATAAAATAAAACAAAGTTCTACATCAGATCTTAGATGTCTCTTCAGGGAGATAAAATCTAGGTCCTGTAACGTTCATAGTTTAACATACACTGTTTAATATAAATGGAACAGACTGTCCCCTGTGCATGATGAAAAATACTCTATGAGGAGACAGGTGGAAGGAAAGAAGAGAGCAATGACTCTTTTGGACGCTGTAGTGATGAGTTACTGCACACAAGATCCTGAACTTGTTTTGAACTTCTTTTGAGCCCAACTAAAGAGTTTTCTAATCCTCTAAAGGGAGAAGGATTTTTCCTTTCTTTATAGGTCTCCTCTCAGATGAAAAACAAGCTCTGAGAGGAGTTAAAGCCATGCTGCAAGGAGTGGAAATGGTATTTAGACCAAGCAGTCAATAGGGAATCTTTTCCACAAAAACAGATACTCTCTGGGACTAAAAGACTGCAAAGCAACTGCTGGAAGGATTCCATGCTGAATGAACAAGACGAGGCGCAGATGAAGAATTAGGCTGAGCTTTTTAGAAGGGTGTTGCTATGTGAACTGTAACATGTTAGCATTAGAGTCCGGTGTCCTTTAAACTCTCTCAAACTGAAATGACCCATGTTTTTTAAATTCTCATGTTTGATTTGCAGTGGGACATGGAAGCACAAACTGGAATGTTCTGATTGCTCTCCCTGCCCTTGTCTTTCGTAGCTGCTTGAAAATATAGGAAAAATGGGTTACCTAGAAAGCTGATCACTTGGTGCCCCAGATCTTTCAAAGTAAATTCATGTCCCCTTCACCCAAGGACAGAGCACTGATTCCCATTACTTTGCCTCAGCCTCCTCTCATAATTCTTTCTGTTTTCCTTTTTTCTGTTTTCTTTTTCTTTTTTTAATGAGTAAGTGATCTCCCAACACAGTCTTTACTTAGGAAACAGAAGGGGTATTCAAAAGAAGGCCCCTCCTTTTTGCTTGTAGAAGTAGGAACAAGATGGAAGGACTGTTCTCAATGAAACTTAGGAGGAAATGTGAGAGGCTGTTCAGAATACTACTGAACATGCTGGTGGAGTTCTGCAGGTGGTAGGCTGCTGTTGGAAGCTGTTGATAATTATCATAGAAAGGGAGAACTTTAGACAGAAGTCTAAAGAAGGGGCCCATTGACACTGATTCTTGCTGAAAATTTATGGTGTCTAAATGGTGGATACACCAGATCACAGTGAGGCAATGGATAGTGTGTTTCAGCAACACAGTGATGTGAAAGACAAGTCACACTCTGAACAGCCATGCACAACTGTCACACCATGAAATGAGCTCATCTGCACGAATCAGCAGATTATGACCAGGGAACTGTGTGCAGAGCTGAGTATCAACTTCAGTGTTTTGGAAATGATGGTGACAATGTTGGAATATTGCAAAGCTTGTACCTGGTGGATGCCACAAATACTCATATAGGAGTAGAAAGAACCCCATGTGCAAATTTGTCAGGATCTATTGAACCAGTGTGAGGCTGAAAGTGACAGTTTCCTGAATCACATCATTAGTGGTGACAAGATGTGGTATCACCACTAGGAGCCAGATTCTAACCAACAGTCAATGGAGTGATGACATGTGAATTCCCCATCTAAGAATAAGTTCAAGACACAGCTCTTGGTGGGTAAGTTGGTGCACACTTTCTTTTGGGACAGGAAAGGAGTAGTCCTTCTGGATTTCCTAGAACCTGGACAAACCATCAACTCCAACCATTACATTACAACACTATCTGAGATGAAGGCACAAACTTCCAGAGTCAGGCTATAGCGAAGAAGACAACCTTTCTCTTGCAACACAATAATGCCAAACCCCATATCAGTCTGAGGACCATGGAGCACACTGTCAGTCTTGGCTGGGCTGTCCAGCCACACACAAACACTGTATAGTCCAGATTTGATGCCTTCAGACTCCCAATCCAGTGAAAGATGGACTGCATGGTCAATGATTTCCCAGCAGTGATGTTATCTAGGAGCTGTGAAGCAGCACGTCACATCCCACTGGTGCATATTTGTACAAGTGTGGCATGCAGGCTCTTGTTCATTGCTGATGAAAATGCATGACTAATGGGGATGACTGTGTTAAGAAATAGCATTTTGTAGCTGACCATTTGCACTATTGAACAGTGTTATTATGCTTTTTGTATCTGTTGTGGTTTCCATGGAAATAAATAGGGGATGTTAGTTTTGGAGCAACTTATTTACTTCCAGTGTGCTGCTGCAGTCATTTCTTTAGTATTTTAGCAAAATTCTCCTATAAGCAAGAATCAAAGGCAACAGCTTCAAGCTGGCAAGGGCAGTTTTGCCCAAGAAGAAATAGGCTGGTCGCAGAGATGAGTCTGGAATCTGTGAGCACTTGACAGGCACTGAGTGCTTTCTCTGTGTGAATGAGGAACTGATGAGTGAACAGCAGTGTCCAGCAGTGCTTTTTCATGGTAATGCCAAAGCCTTTTACCAGCAGCAGCTTTCTAGTGCAGATGGACTTCTAAAGAAATAGTCACACAAACATTTCTATTGCCATTAAGAGCAGATGGGCTCTTTTTAAATATCCGAAATAATGCAAAGCCAGAAAGCAGGTAAGGAGAAAACTTTGTAAACTTACATATGTGTTGGGAATATTATGCAGTAAATCCTTCTTTCTGATCCAGCATCCAGGGCAGTACACTGTGCTTTTTGGTCAGCAGCATTTCTGTGTCATATTTTAACAGAAAAAATCCAATTTCAAAAGCACATTTGAGAAAACTTAAATTGTAAGTGGTTTAAGGGAGGAACTTAGTAGCTTCCTGCTGAACAAGATGAGAAACTGTTTAAATCCATGACTAAAATATGCTCAGTGTTTTAAAGGGGAAAGCGAGAACTTGTGTTTTCCTGAAGATATCAATGATAGATTCATAGTCCTGTGGTGTCTCATTTGCACCAGATAAAACCTTCTGAGAGGAAGTTTTTAGTAAAATGGTGTCTTTCAGCAGGGATGGAATCATTTTCTCCAGAGTGTCTGGCACGATGTTATGCTTTTGGTTCTAGAAGAAAAACAATACTGGTAACACACTGGTGTTTATAATTGCTGCTTTTTTGTTTATAATTGCTGTTTATAATTGCCACTGTCAGCAAAGGACCCAAATAACTGTTAGGGAACAGAATTAGGACATGTGACTTAAACTGGCCAAAGGGATATTCCACACCATACGACATCATGCAGAAGGAGTTTTGAAGGGGGTGGGAGTTCATCTCATGCTCTGCCACTGCTCAAGGGTCTAGTTGGGCTTTAGTTGGGAGGAGGTGAGCAATTGCTTGTGTATCACTTGTTATATACATTCATATATTTATACGTACATATATATATGTACACACTTTTGATTGTGAAGGGGTCAGCATTAGCAGCTGTGACTAACTTTGCTACTTTTTATCGTGTCTGCATGGACCTGAAAGAAGGAATACTATTGTACCTAGAGCATGGTAAGTGTTATTCAATAAAGCAACTAACATTAAGAAGCATGATGCATACTGCAGGACTTCATTGACAGGGCAGAATTTTCATCTTTGAGTAGTACTGGGCTCTGCTTATTGCTGAATGCATGATGGTTGTTCCTTCTCAGCTCTCTATCTCAGCCCTATCTTGACCCTGGAAAAGCAGGAGCACAAAAAAAAGTGTCAGAGCAGAGATGGAAGTAAAACTTATGGAGATACATAGATCTTAATGCCTTCAATCACCTTCTTCACTAAAACAGAGCTCAGTGAATTTCCAAATTGAGATGTTGCAGCATGTTGGCAGCAAAGAGCAGCACTGCAGTGCAATTCACAGTGTTCTCTCAGTAGCTTCACAGTAATAAAACAGCAGGGCATGAAAAGAAATGAAGGTGATTTCTTTAGATGAGTGTAAAGGCAGATGTTAAAAGACAGCATGCTTTTCTACCTTGCCTGTCAAGAAAAGAAAAAGAAAAAAAGCCCAAACCTCTCAAGGAAAGCATCATTCTTGTAGACAAACATGCCAGTGTATGATGACTTTTTTTCAGATGGATTTGTGAAGCCTACTGTCAGAAAATACTAGTCAATAGTACGTGATATTTTCCCAAAGTGTGCCATAGTGCAGCCTCTGATGGATAAAAGACCAAAGCAATTATGCTGCTACAAGTTGATCTATCAAGCAGGGGGAACTGAATCTTATCCAGTCTGAAAGTTTTTTCTTAACTGTGAGTAACAAGGGGGGGACCCAGCTTGTGAACATCTATTGTTGCATTGCTAAATAAACCATTAACAGTCAGTGAGCTGAGACATGACTAGGATACCAAAGCACATTTCATTGTCTTTGCATGTAATGCCAGCTGACATTCAGCTGTCCATTAGTGTCCTTAGGGGATAATTATTGGACTCTACAAGCTCATCCTAACTAATAATGTGATGATCAACCAGCAAGAACCAACGTATCCCCTCTTAGTTTTACCCAGTGTTAGGTCTTAGAGCAGTGACTAGGGAGCAACGTTCTGTTGAGTAGGGGAGTAGGAAAAGGTCACTTCCTTACAACCTACAAAAACATAAAACCAATATGGAGAGGAAAGAGAACAAGCTTTGAGATGGCGTCATAGTTTCCAGTATGTCATTCTCGTATCTCAGTGGTCTCTTGTACAACAGTCTCCAATAGAAAGAGTAACACAAAATATGTGGCTCCTGTAAAGTACAGAAAATCAAAGTGACATTCCTGCTTACTGCATCTTTGTATGTGATGCGCTTCAACAGAGCCCAGCGATGTGCAGTTTAGCAGGCTCTCAACTTCTTTACTGCTGTGATGTAAATGTCTTAATTTGAAAAAGGTAAGAAGTTTAATGTAAAATTATCACAATGCCATTGGGAAATCCTTGTGATAGATGCTGTTGAAGTGAGTTACATTTTTTCACCTACAAAAGTGCTCCTGATATTCCAGGCTTGATTAATCCTTGATGCTAGTGTGATCTTCCTGATGCAGAAGTCTGGTTCCTCCTAGAGAAATGGGTTGCTTCAGCAAAGCCTTATTCCAAAGTCCCAGCATCTCTGGTACACAAATAAAACAGGCTAAATAAGGAAACTAAGTTTGGGGGTGGATAGAGAGGTGATTTAACTTTGACATTACCATAACTGCAACTGGATCCATGCAAAAATTCCTGATGCTGTAATGGTCTCAGTGTTTTATATCTAAAGGTAGTAGTGTTAAATAAGCACTGCACAGCAACAGAGTCTTATGGATTTCTCAGGTGGTGGTTTTCAATCTTCTCTGGCCTGTGTTTGCACATAAACCTTTTTATCTCTGAGTTTATTCTCAGCTAGCTTTTTTTACTGCTAACTGTTCATGTGATTTCAGTGGCAGTTTAGTAACAGTCTGTTTAACTGCAAGTGCAGAGCAACTTCATAGAATCCAACACATTTTATGATTAAACTCAAATGTTCTAACAGCATTTGCTGTTTTCCTACTTCAGATCAGTGTTAGAGTACGTTTTTTATTTGATGTGTTTGGGTGTTTTTTTTTTTAATCTTGTTTACATGAGGATTATGTATGTGATGAAGGGTTGGACTTGTGTAATTTGTTCATTAACAAAAGTATGTAACCAATCTGTATTACATTTTAAAATACTGGTTAGTTAAGAATAAGTGCTGGCTCCTGCTTAGGGTATACTCAGCCTTCTCTACCGAAACACCATTATGCCTGTCTAAACTAATATATTTTTACATATGCATAGTAGTCAAAATGAATGTGCCACCTTGGCACTGACACAAATTTCCCTGAATGCTGCTACGGGATTAAAAAGTTAGTATCGTAAATATCATGTTTCTATTTGGATCAGTGCATATATATCATCTTATATATCATCATTGTAGCTTAAACAGAATTACTGGGGCTTCAGCTGAAATTTAGCAGGTTTAATTAATATTCCAAAGTGCAGGCTACTATTAGAAGATTCTACCAAAAAACAGCCTCTCCATTTTGTTTTCCTGAGTATGGCTGCAGTTGAGGCATTTCAAAAGAATTTTTGTCTCTCCACAGATCTTTCAATGCACAGAAGCTGTGTTACTATGCTGACAGACTCCGCTGACTCAAGGAAGCATGTAAAATGAACTGCTTTCTGTATCACGCCATACAGTTCTGTGATTCAGAGTGTGGTTTGTAATTTCCAAAAAGCATCCCAATGCTTCAGTGTTTCACCTCTCAGGATTGATCCAGAGTTCAAAAAACACCTTCATCATAAGCAGAGAAAGCCAGAAGCCAAAAGTTCAACCCTTGGGTTTGTCGTACAGTACTCTTTATACTTTGCATTTGAGGATCTGCTACATATAATTTCTCCTTGATGTTGGAAGCAGCAAAGCTCTTAAACTGTATCCAGTGAGTGGAGCAGACGGTATGTGGTATCTGGGGAAAAATTCTTGCTAACAGTAGTCCAAGAATGCTGTTCATTACACAAGCTTTCACAGATTGAAATAATTGAAACATTTGTAACTGTCCTTTTCTATTAGAGCAAGAGCTAAGAAGAACAGGGCTTTGCTCTTGCTGCTCACAGAATTTTATGAACTTTCACTAACAGTGAATCCAGGTGCATCACTTTGTTTTTGTAACTCATTCTTCAGTGATATTATGATCTTATGAAATTAAAGGAGTCTTGCCTATGGTAGGTGTAGGGAATCTGGCTCATTAATGTTTTGCAATAAAAAGAAAACCCTCTTGAGTTTTGCAAGAAGACCTATGAGACTAGAAATGGGGTGACCTTTCTATTATTGAAAGTACTTTTCTAAAATCCATAGATTTCAAGAGAAGAATGAAGCTCATTGTCTTTCCACTCGTGGATTGATTCTGTTCCAGGACAGAAACATCACCTCTAGCTAGCACAAAGCTATTAATGTTTCCTGGGTCATGCAAATGTTGAATTCTGTCTCTTTACTTTCAGAAAAAGAAAAAAAAAAAAAAAAAAAGATTTGCAACTGTCTTGCTATGTGAGTCACTACCATTTTAATCCCTTCTTTTCAGGTCATTAATTTAATGTCAGTGCCTTTGAGAACATCCTATGTTTTGTGCCTTCTATTCCAGAATTAGTTTCTTGTCTTCTTCCCAGCAGGCTGCTGTCCCCTGTTGGTGCTCCCTGATGCAAAGGCATCAGCATACCTTGCTTATCTCTTGGATCTGCTTAGCTTCATTGTATACTTCTGTGCTAACACCGTAGGTACTATCATAAAAAGGAACGGTAGGGCAGCAGACAAAGTATCCAGATTCGTACATAAATGTAATGAGCATAACACAGCTACTGTGTATGCCGTATAAGTGATCCACTTTCTGCTTCTGGTCTGGGTCTCTCACTTCACCCTGCAGTTTCAAAGTCTATGCAATAGCAAGAATACAAGGCTCCACTGCAGTGTCCGTGACCAGCCTTATGTCCTTAATGGTGTCTCAAAGCAGCCACAGGAAAAGATTTATGCCTCTTCACCCAAAGACTTTTTCCTTTGCATTTTGGAAGCTTTCTCTTGCAGATTTAATGTGCTAATACTCAAGTCCAAGAGTTTTGCAAGTTGCCTCTGTTTATGGCAGCCTTGTATCTAACCGAGCCTTCTTAATGACTGGCAAATTATTCTTAGATTGGCTTAATGTGAGAGGCAGTTATTAGATACTTTCTAAATTATTTTAAATAGATAAAGAACCTAAGTAATCCTGAAAGTGGTGAGTGGGAGCTGTCAAGGAAACAATTTGCTAATGGAAACACAGCATAATTAACTACCTTATTTAAATGACTTGACAGTAAGTTATTGGGAAGAGATAAAAACAAGGGACTCTGCAGCAGCAGAGAGTCTATGCAATTGTGAGTGTTTCCAGAGTTACTGTAAATGGCTGTTTTCAGAGTGACATGAATACAGAGAAATTAGCTTTGGGATAGAAGCAAGGATAGTGGTCATTTGAAGGAAAATAAGGTCAGATTCATAATAGAGTTCATTAAAATGTCATGTCTTCTTTAGTTTGGTCAGCAGTGTTCTGCCTGTGGTATATTCCCCAACTCCCTTATAATGCGACTAAAAACATCTGTGTTAAATTCTTTACTGTCAATTCTTGCCTCAAGAGCATGCAGGAATGTCACAGTCTGCCTGCTTCTCCATGTGGCCCCACCAGGGTGATCATTGGAATAACAGTGAATGAGTATGAATCAGAAACAGCTAACAGCCCTTACAAGCTTGCCCTTAGGGACTGGTTACTAAGCTGAAAGCTGAAATGAGCCTGCCCTGCTAGATGTAGCACTGCACTCTGCAAAAACAATTCTGCAGAACCAGAGGCTAAGTTCACAGTGTGGCTGTTTGGCATTTAGTTATTGGTGAGATGTTAGGGCCTATTAGTATTGTTTAAACTCCAGTAGTGACCAAATGTGGCACAGGCATGGGAAGAGAGTCACAAGCTGAGCTCACAAACTGAAAGACAAAGTGAGGAAAAAGAAAGACAGCATGGAAGTGTATACTTGGCAGTTAAATTCATTTGCTGGATATGAGATTATCTGTCAGACAGACAGCTGGTTAGTTCCTCCTAAGTGTCATAGGTAAAACTAGTCATTTTATGGCAGAAGGTAGTCAGAGTGATTAAGCATGAGCTACCCCTGATCAATCCACGCTGAGCATTCCCAGTCACGTCCTTTGTCTTTCCAGCACTTGTTCCTAGAAGACATGCTCCATGATTTTTCAAGGAAGCAAAGTGAGGAGTGTACTGGCCAACAAGCTTGTAGATCTTCAGGTTGTCTCTCTTGCCATTGAAGATGAGTGCAACATTTGCCTTTCTCTGGTCACCAGGAAGCACATTTAATCTCCATGACCTTTCAAAGATGATGGAGTGCCCTTGATACATAAGTGATCTCTCTCAATACTCTTCAGTGCTGCCCATAGGGTTCCATGGGTGTGATCTGTTCAGGAGAAGCAGCTGAAGTTGGTTAAAAGCATTCAGAGTATGGGGGCATGGAGGACAATATCTGCTAGGGCTACAATTCAGATTTCAGTTTTATTCTCTAATATGAAGGAGCAGGAACTGTAAGTCAATCTGAATTTTCATTTGTGAGAGGTGTTAAACATCACATCCTGCCAGAAGAGGATCCCATTACCACCTCACAGTCTATGTGGATTCCATCTGCTTTACTTCTATTACTATTACTGTGTCATCCCCTAGTTTTTTCAAGTGTTTACCCCTATGTCCTTTCTAATTCAGGATTTGTTTTCACCCCTCTCTGTACAAGTGACATGTTTTGCTCCTCTTCTGCCAGTCTGTGAATTCATTGTCTGCTGGCTGGCAAGGCACCAGTTCTAGGGTGACAGATTGGGGCAGACTGCAAACCAGGCAGTTGCTTCCCAGCCTGAATGATATTTCAATAAGCACAGAGAGGTGACAGAGGGAGAAGCTTCTGAGTGGAATGACTGGCAGTTTTGTTTTCAGCCTGAAAGCACTAATAGGTGATTTTGGGCTTCAATCCAAAAATAAAAAATAAAAGAAACTAGAGGCAGAAAATCCCATTAGCTCCGAACTGATCCCTCTTTTTTAAGGGTCAGAAATTTTTCTCTCTAGTCTATTCTTTGGGTAGTGAATTATTTCCTTGTTTCTTGTGTTTAAGTTCTCTCTGAGGAATCCTATAATTTGGGAGACTTGCCTTTCCTTCTCTTTTTATCATTTTTTTCACTTTCTCCACTGCCTTCCTTCCTCCCTAAGCAACCCTTCTTCTAGTTTCTTTACATTCTTCACAGGTCCACAATGAAGTCTATCTGAATAACAGGCCCTACCATCTTGGCTTCCAGCTCCTGCATTCTGTGAAACAGCTGCTGCGGTGCCAGGCAATAAGATCTGCATGGGAACCTCTAGAACAAATGTCCTCTTTTCCTTGCCCTTCAGCTGAATCTCAGTTGCATAATACAAGGCTTGCGTATGGCTTGCTTTCATCCTTGTTTTTATGAATAAAAGTGCTACAAAATAGAGCTCTGGCAAAGCCCCAGCAAAATCTGAGATCCCTCTGCAGTGTGAACAGCACAGTGTTCTGCAAACAAACTATGGGATAGTGAGGCTTTCAGAGAAGATTATTTTTATTCCTACAAGTACAGGAAAAAAAAGGTCCAGCTGTCACCGGGAAAATACCAAAATGGTGCTGGGATACAACTGAGATATAATCCTCCACAGCGATCAGAAAAAAAACTTGAAACCTTCTTAGTATTTTACATAGAATTTGATGCCTATTTAGCAGGATTCAGATCTGAGTTTCAGATGAAGTATGCACTGGAAATTAATATGATTCCTGCTAAAATGTGCTTCTTCTTCTTTTCAGATACAATGATGGCACTGAAGGTTCAGATTCTGTTTGGCTTTCTCTGGTGCGTGATTTTGATGCGTATAGATGGCTTCCCAGTAGACAGCAATACTGAATTTCGCTCTGCTTTCTCAGTGGCCAGAACCAGCAGCATGGAAGGGAGCTCTGAGATGGTCATTACCTTTGACAAAGTGTATGTGAACATTGGCAATGACTTTGATCCCAAGACAGGGTTGTTTCGGTGTCGTATTCCTGGAGCCTACTACTTCTCCTTCACAGTTGGGAAATACCCAAAGAAAAACTTGTCTGTCATGCTGATGAGAAACAAGAATGAGGTGCAAGTGATTGTGTATGATGAACATCACCGCAAAGAACGGAAGGTAGCCAGCCAGAGTGCCATGCTGCAGCTTGACTATGGTGACACTGTCTGGCTACGTTTACATGGAGACCCCAAGTATGCTCTTTACAGCAATGTAGGCCCCTATACAACTTTTAATGGCTATCTAATCTATCCAGACACTTCTGCCTTCTTCCAGAATGCTCTCAGCTCTCAAGAGCTGGGGCCTCACCGTCACGGTGTTCAGAAACTTCCAGGAGAGCAAAATGTAGCTTCACAGCGACATATGTTATCCGATCAGCCCAAGAAGGAGCAAGACCCTCGCTCTGCATTTTCTGTTGCCCGTTCACAAAGTCTCCTGGGCACAGATGGCAAGCAAACCCAGCATGAGCCCATCACATTTGACACAGAGTTTGTGAATATTGGGAAAGATTTCAATTCCTCCACTGGCATCTTCTCATGCCGTATACCTGGTGCATACTATTTCTCCTTCACCATTGGCAAAATGCCCTTTAAGACTATGTCAGTCAAACTTATGAAGAACCACAATGAGGTGCAGGCCATGATCTATGATGACAACCACTCCAAGAGGCGGGAAATGCAGAGCCAGAGTATCATGCTGCCTTTGCAGTATGGGGACACCGTCTGGCTCTACAGCCATCAGCATGATGGCTATGGTGCCTACAGCAACCATGGCAAGTACATCACCTTCACTGGCTTCCTGATCTATTCAGACCCTCAGCCAAAGCGGCTCCCAGGTGCCAGCTCACTCCAAGGGTCAGAAAATTAAACATGGATGTGAAAGGAGCATGAGAAAAGCCAAGCTGCCACGAACTTGGGTATTGCTCCACTTTGGATATAGTCCTCTACTTTGAGCATGCTATCATGTGTACAGTGCTTTCTTTATGCTGCACGTTTGTGCCCTGACTGCAGGGCCATTGCTGTGTCTGTCATTCATCCATAGAAAAGTCTGTACAGGAATGTGTGTGTGTGTCCTGTGTCGGTGTTTGACTTAAGCATAAAGCATGAGGTAGTTTTGGGGCAGGGGCAGGGCAATGTAGTGAAATGCTGAGGGTCAGGGAAATGCTGTAGTCATGTTGCTGCAGATCTCTAGCATCCAGAAAGCAAAGGATGTGGTGACTTTCCTTGCATATGTGGGAAGGAAATAAATGTAATGAAATTGAATGTAATAAAAATTACAAAAGGTGGTAAAATTTTCTCAGGTTTGAATTTGTTGTTGCCTGTGTAACTTGTGTTCTTGTAACTGCCTGAGGTGTCAGTTCAAGAGAGAAAGCAGTGCAATGAATGTACAAGCTGCAGTATTGTACATTCGTGTGTGTGAAGTACTGGTACCTCTTAGGGCTTGATTGGAAGATTCACAGTATTTGATGCTTTTCTTAATCTGACCTTCCTGAACCAAAAAAGAACACACCAGAAAAGTGTTTAAGAATCTCATCTTCCATTTGATGAAAATAATACGTATAAGAAAAGAAAAGTCTATTTCTGTTTCTTGTGGTAAAGGATGAGGTCTCAAATCTAGGAGTGACCCAACCTCTGGAACAAGATTGCTTAGAAGCAAGGTAAGTAAGAGAACTACTTTTAAAAATCTAATTTAGGTCATGACTTATATGTGAATAGTATTGTGCCATGCATTGACATTAACGTCTTCAGAAATGAGCTCCTTGAACATAAGGATATGGCTAACCTTTATGCCACGCTGGTAACCTAGCACAAATGGGATCAAAGTTACCTCTAAGTGACATGTTCAGCAGTTGTGTTCCCGTGGTTTCCTCCCGGCTGTGTTCCGTCGAGCCGTAGTGCTGCTGCAGTGGGACTGCTGTGGCTGTAGAGGGCACTGGTATGTTCCTAGAAGGCAGCAGTTGGAATAGGACACCAGCAGGCTGGGAGCTTCAGCGCAGTGCGGTGAAGTGCTGCTGCAGTTAAGTTCGGCTAAACCCTGGTTTGTCTCCTAAAATACACTGCAGAAATGCACCATCTTAAGCATGCCTGGAACTGTGTGGCGACCCTTGAGTTTAATTGAATTTAACTTGTAGTCTGCTTAACAAATAGCAAAGCCCTCAAACCAACCTTAGCAACAACCTGAATTCAAAAGAATATGCTTGCATCTGAGTCACCAAGCCAACCCCTGGACCTTTACCCAGACATTCCTACGGCATTTTGCAGCAAGGCAGTATTTCCAGACACTGCTGCCATCCCAGCTCAGCCTTTTAATGCCATTCTGTGCTCAAACTGGGTGTGTTTGCAAGCGCTCCCTAACTTTATTGCACCATATGCATCATAGACATTAAAGACTGAGGGTATGTTTGGGAAAAGGATGTCTGGAGGTACATTAAAAAAAAGGGGTGGGGGGGGAGGAGGGGGCAGAAGAAGATAGAAATAGAACATTGGCTTCCTATAAGCTATTCTTCAAAGACCGTGTTAATCGTGGTCCCTCCACCTACATCCTCAGGGGGAAAAAAAGCTTAATGAATGGTGTAAATCTGTTCTGTAGCCATTTGTAGCCCTAACCTGACCTCTAAAACCATTCTCTGTATCTTCCTCCCAGGCTTCTTATTCCTGTCTCGCTATTTTGTCTCTCCATCTGCTGGGCAGAAGTGGCTTGGAGAAAAATAAACTAGGTCAAAAGCTAGCAGTTCCCTCTTTGAATGTCATACACCTCTTTTTCCAGCATGGAAAATTAAGAATGTATTGATAGAATGAAAATTACAGATCCCACCATCTGCACGTGCAACAAATACTCAAAATTAATGTGGCAGCAGGAAACCCAATAGAAACAAACAAAAAATCAAAACCCACTTGTGCAGATAATCACATTTATTTAATTCCACACAGCAATGTGTAACACAGAGAAGGTTAACGATCTCATTCTATAAAACAATTATGTTTCTGATTTTGAGGATAAAGACTGTGTGTTTGTTATGTTCGTCTCGTAAAGTGCCATAGGAGTAAGAAAAAGAACTTCAGAAGAGGTAAAATCTGCTGAAGAAATAACTAGGTCACTATCCTTGGGAATTTAAATGAGATATAAAAAGTGTATTCCAAACTGCTGGCTGACACAAAGCAGTACGCATATGCAAATATAATATACAAATACAAAGAAGCTTTGCAGAATACAAACATTTTAGGTTGATCTTTTAAGAAAAACGAACACTTTAGGTGGAAAATTATTTCGGGCACATATAATGTGAACTGCGTAACCAGAAAGCTGAAATTAAATGCACTACCTATGTTGTGAAACACTGCAGCATCTGCTTAGCTGATTACTGGAGATGAGAAAAGAGACTGCATTTGGCTGAGACCACAGAAGGAATAGAGGATGCCGAACTGAATTATTCAAGATAAATTCTGCTAAGACACCAGTGTAACATGCTGGAAAAAACCCACCAGGACATCTCCCTAGAAAGCATCAGCGATCAAGATAGATAACACTTCTAAATAGCACTGCCCACACCAGCCCAGCCCACTCAAAAGGAAAAAAAAGGGAAGTGTGAGATGCAATTTTTAGTTATGTCCCGTTCCATCTAAAAATAAAATGTTGCGTATAATGTGGCGCATGTCTGCAATGTCCAGAACGATGTGGAAAGATTGCCAGCATTTGAAACAGCCCAGATTGAGGCTGAGGTCAGATGCACACCTTCCCATGGCAGTTTCCCTCATTAAGTGTCTCTCTTAGCCCTGGCCAGGTTAGAGCGATAAAAATGTTTCAGCGATGCTAAATGTGAAGGTTTCTCCTTCCAGGGCCAGGAAGCCAGGAGGAGGGTGGAATTTGCAGGGCAGAGCCCCTTGCACAGATCACGAAAGATTTCATCAACTAGCTGAGAGAAAAAGCGTATCCAGAGATTTTTATCCAGACCCTGAACTGAGCGGATCTGATAGGCGCAGTAAACACTGGTGAAAAGCAGACGCTCAAACTCTGTTAGAGGCAAAGGGGTATCAGTCTGTGAGTAATATCTCAGTTGCTGCTCAATCTCCATTGGTGTCTTGGGAACTTCACCCTCCAAGACCTGCATGAACCACTGTGCCGGGCGCAGGGAAGCCAGCTCTTCATCCCGCAGCTGGACCGTCCCATTGGCCTGGATGTCCAGCCTTCCCCAGAGCATCTAGAAGAGAAGAGCAGCATGTGCATTACAAAGCCGCCTGCTCAACCTCCATCACTGCCAGCACCACACCCTTTCTCTGTCTGGCCCCATGCCTCAGCTTCTCCACAGGGCCCCATCCAGGCCTCGCCTCCCACCTGCATCTCCCAACACCAGCCCACCCCTCTGAGGTGTTTTCTAGGCACTCCCAAAATACAGTGAGAACAGTGCACAACACAGGAGTTTTTACGTGCAGAGAGACAGGAGCACAGGCACTAGCAGTGCCTCTGCCCAGAGGCCCCCAATGCCCAGGAGACCTCTAACATGACGTCGGCGTCCTCTGGGCCGCGGTGGGGTGCGTTGGTGCTGACACCGTCCCTGCTGTAAGGATGTTCATCTGGAAGACATCAGGCAGAGTTGGACACCACAAGATCATGGCCCTTCCCATTTATTTCTATCATTTGGTTGTCAATTATGCCTTTAGTATTTCTGAGCTGGCACTTATATCTTGCCAAATATGACAGATGCTGACCTCAAGATTTCAATGAATGACACAAGCTTCGTGAGAGAAGCAGAAGTGGTTGAGGGAGGAAAATGTGAGATCTGGATATGATGACCCCCAATCCTGCCAACATGGAGCTAAAGTGTGGGGCCGAGGCACTTGCTTTAGAAGACAGCAAGGAAGCCCCTCATGCTGATCTGGGTGCAGCAGGAGTTGGAGCAGATGGGTTTTGGCAGCAGGTTTCTTGGTAGAATTTGCAGGGAGAAAGAAATGCTGCCCAATGGGGAGAGGGTGTAAGAAGGCTCCTAGAACTTCTGGTGGAGATAGCATTTGATGCTCATCCTGGTTTTTCATTTGTTCCCTGAGCATCTGAAAGTGGCATATGCGAATTATGAGGCTGTTCTCATATCCAGCTAGTTCCTTGCTGGGTCACCTAACCTCATTTATGTGAGGTTATTGTTAATAACCTCAATTACTAATATGTGAATCACATTAATCCTAATATTTATTAAATCTTCTAATGATTTAATGTTCTGTATTTATTTTACCTTTTCTTTTACTTTATTTGTGGGAGGAAAAAAAAAAAGAGGAAGAGGAGCTGCATGTTTCCTCTGTCTGGGGTGGTGGGATGGAGGCTGCAGCTCCTCCCTTCTCCATGTTGATCTGTGTAGTCATGAGCCAAGACACCCTTCTATGGATCCCTTGCTCCAGGAAAGATAAAATATAAACTGGTATAAACTAGTCAGCTCTCTGACACTTCTTTTCATATTTATTTTTCATGGAGGAAGGCTTTTCTATATTAAGAAAGAGAGAGAATATATACTGAGTACTCCAGAGTTAAGGTCAGCAGGTGCTTATGAAAAGCAGAAAAATGATTTAATGCTGCATGTGTGTGATGACTACTACCAAACCCCATTTCCAGCTTTCCATATTTTTTAAAGCTTTTCAGGGAGATGTACAAGCTGCCTGTGTACTGCTGTCCCTACAGACTAAGGTTTGTTTCTCTGCACAGCTGCAGGCTCCCTGATCTGAGCCACTTGTAGCTTTGGAATGTGAGCGGAGATGTAGCTGCTGTTTCCTCTTCCTCCGTAGATGTGCCAGCAAAGCTTTTACACTCTCTGAAAATGTCTTTGTTGGTCTTCCCCTTTCAGCTAATTGATACACTAAATTCACAGAAGCCTCTAATGAGAAACATCTGACTGGCTTGTAAAGTCAGTGGTAGCCACAAAACTACTGTTTCTGATAAACATAACCAAAGCATAACAAATAATTTATTGAAATAATAAGATAAATGTAATTTGGAGATTAAAAAAAATAAAATAAAATCCCTTGTTTACTTTATCATTTCACAGTTGTTCTTTTCCCCTAAAAGCATCTAGAAAACCTGCAGATAAAATAGCAGCAGGTCCTCATCCTGCAGGAAGGCATTAATGTCTCTCTTGCTGTACAAAAGCCGGCTAGGATGCCAGCTAACACACCCTCTCCTGCATCAGCACAGCTAGCTGATGCATTTGATCATATCTGAAGAAGCAGGCCAAGTGTAGTACTGCTGGAATGGCACAAATATTTGCCAAGCCAAGAAGCTACATCACGAACAAACAGGTGCACTTCCTACCTGTCAGCCTCTGGGATCCAGCAAACATGCACAGAATCAGCCAGGTGTTGAGCTGCACCTGGGCCATAGCAGCCGTGCCCAGCAATGGTTCACATCCCCTCTGCGTACTGTGCTGTGTGTGCAGTGAAAGCTGTTTGCCGTGGTGTCTTTCCTGGCTGCTTCTGATCCCAGCAGTCTCTGCTAGAATAGATCCGCCTTTCAGTGTTTATGATTGCAGCCCTGGGAAGGGCCTTGCAGCTGAACTTACTAACCCCAGAGGATGTTTTTTGTCGTATTTTGGAAACTTGGAAGACTTTGATGGTTGTAGTTTTGGCAGAATTATTTACGCTTCTCTTCCAAAGACCGATTTTCCACTGCAATTAATTATACAAAGCTATTTGTTTTAAGAACTTACCCATACGTGATTGCCTCTGAAGAGGGGACCTCTTGGTCCCCTTCTCCTCTGCACAGTGCCTGTCCCATCTCCATGGAACGTCTCCACTCCTTGGCTTCACGTTCAGTTTTCCCTTTTACTGAGTCTGAAAATCTGCAAACAATCCACAAGTGTCGCTAACAGATAAGGCCAGCAATCTGGGCAGATTCATTCTAGGGCTGTAGCAGCCAAAATATACAAGCAGGCAGAAGAAATGTTACTTGTCCAGCTCCCTAGCAAACCTTCAGGAAGGGATACTCAGTATATTGACCTAGCAAACAGCAGGGATCAGAGCCAGTCAGACTTTAGCACCTCATCATCCTTTCCTGTCACTTCTGGGTTACAGTGAGCAAGGTCTGCTTTAGGTGTTGTGAATTACTTAGGTGAAACTTCATCTGATTCCCTTCACAGAAGATAGCTTTCCCCCATTTGCATCAAAGTAAAGCCTGTATTTCTGTCACAGCCCTGGCAGTCTTACAATTAAACGATGCTTCTTTCAGTTTTCATTACTTTCTGCTGCTGCTGCTTTAGTCACATCCCTTTATTCTGGGATATCTTATATTAAACTGTAAATAACGTGCTACTCAAGATACAGACTCTGATGTCCCATTTGTGCAGTGAGATTGATGTGCTTTCTGAATCCTTTAAAATCCACTGCATTCACACAACTGTCTAGAAGTTACTTTGCCAAAAAAAAGAAGAAGCAATCCTGCATCTTTTGGGACATGAAATAACCTCTCTTCAGGATGCATCCGTGAGGCTTTGTAATACCTGACAAAGCGGTCATCCAGAACTTTGACCAACATCTGCATAAGTTATATTTGATATAGGAATATGTACAAGGAACTGCATGCAGCTGAAGTATCTAGAAAAAGATAGTCATATTGGTGGGAGGAAGGAGAGAGAAGGCCCATAGGCTGCGTTCAGATGACTGATCCAGTGGCAGGTAGGAGATGGTAGCAAAGGTAGTGTTTGTTCTGTGAACTGGGGGAATTTTGCAGAATTGCCACACTATCCCACAGAGAAAGACAACTGTGGTGAGGATGAACATGTGCCGTAGGTGCTTGTAAACCAGCAGTATCTATATGGGATGTGCTCCGAAGCAAGCAGGAGTTCCTGACAGTTGAACATAGCCTCTGCCTGTGCAAATGGAACATTAGGTGATGCATCTGTTCCTCCTGAGGGGTTGTGTCCTTGCCAGGTATTCACAGCTGAATGTGCACGGTACAGCTCCTCCACATGCCCTCTGATCATGCCATCTGTCATAGGAGCAGTTTCAGAACGTCAGATTACTTCAGGGCACCTTGGCTGGTTGTGGCATTTACACAATGACCTCCTGAATCTGGAAGGTGGGAAAGAGAAACAAGGTATAGAATTGCAGAGTCATGGAATATCCTGAGTTGGACAAGACCTGTGAGGATTATTGAGTCCTGCTCATCATTCTGCACAGGTCCACCCAAAATTCAACCTCTGTGTCTGAGAACGTTATCCAAACTCTTCTTGAACTCTGAGTTAGGGCCATTACCACTGCCCTGTGGTACTTCTTCAGTGCCCATCCGCCTTCTGGAGAAGAACCTTTTCCTAATACTCTGATCTCCAATGCAAGTCTTGGGTCCTGTCACATTTACCAAAAAGATCAGTGCTCCTCACATGGCAGCATCTGTACAATTGAAGCACCATCCTCTTGGTGCTGTGGATTTCTGCTGCTTCGTTTTCTTCTATTTTCCTTCCAGTCTGTGGACCATCTGCCTGAAGGACTAATGGGCTGTCTGACAGCGTATGGGAGGGCCCCATCCCACTGCACCTTCTACACAAAAGAGATGAAATGGGGCCTCACATAACATGAGGCAGATTTATTATGTATAATAATATATAATGTAAAATACATTAAATAGCAGTAATATGAGGTGTACTGTCACCTAGCCTGTTCTTCAGTAGTCCTGTAACTTCTGCTCTGAAGGATTTCAAGGCCCAGCTGAAATCCCTGCCTGGATTTTGCCTGGAGATCAATCACCAGGGCCCATACAGACTGTGGCTGCAGTGGGGGTGGATACCCTAATACATCAACAGTCACATGAGCAGTGAGAAGAGGCTGCTTGCATTGCTGTAGGGAGAAATGCCAGTGTTCTGGAAAACAGCAACAAAACACAGTCAGCTGAGGAAGCTCAAGATGGTGACTGTGAATCATCACCTAAACTCTATTCAGATCTAAGAAAATGTTTCCTCTGAATAGGACATCTCTGTCAGCTGCTGCACATATGTGCCTCATCCAATGTCCTCCTACATTTGGAATATCCAATGTAGGTAAATGAGCTGACAGCCTCATGGAGGCAGTGACAGAGGTCTTGGACAACAACATTGTGTCTGCCCATGCTGATAACAGCCTTGCCCAGTGTGAAGCAAGTGCCCACCAGCCACGAGGACCCCAGAGCAAGCAGGTTCCCATGCAAGCATGGCCCTTGGAGCTCAGAAACAGTGTAGGTAGTGTGTCAACATTGGCAGTACTCTGTGAGGCTGCGTACCCTCCTGTCTCCTGGTATAATGCATCTGGGTGAGTAAATTGCACTCTTTATATGCTCCAAGACTTCTCTAATTAGAAGAGATTTGGGTCCATTAGTAAATATTCCACATATTAAAGACCTTCTGGAGCCAGTGCTTGTCCCCACAGGGCTGGCTGCTTGGACTCTGCGTATTCTTTAGCAAATGTTGCATTTTGTCTAACTTGACAGTGTGTTGTCTGATGCTGTCAGTCAAATTTCCCTCTGCGCAAGCATGTGTGGTGGTTTTGTCACTGACAGTATCTGACTTATCATACTGCGAAATGTCTGTTTTTGTGATACATACATCACAAGTCATGTCATGGTGCTTCAAGCACCCTGAGATGGGTAATGAAGAACATAGTGGGCAGGGAAAAATGTTTTTTATTAATTTTCACAGTAACAGACATGGTGCTATACACTTCTGTGTTGTGCAATGAGCATCAGCACGCAAGGGACCTGGTGCAACAGGAAATAGAACCAGCTGTGGGATATACTGTAGGAATGATTAAAAGTACATTTCCTATTTAATCAATTCAAACACTGGCAGCTCCTAAGGGGACCTAGGAATTATAACACAAACTTCTGCTGACTTCTGTTCCTTTCTCCTTTTTTTCTTCATATAAAGAGTTGTAATTTTTAATAATAATGGCAAATGCTACCAGTTTTAATTAGAGAATGCTGTTCTGAGTCACATCCCAAACACTGCCGGCCACAACAGCCTGGAACAAATTAAGGAAGAAAAAAGACTTTAAGAAATTCATGCTTACCAAAGGTAGGGTGAACACAAATATAGAAACCTGATTCTTACCATACAGTCCAGCTTGCTGACAAGTCACACTCTAGTTGCAATGATTTGCTGCCTTTTTAAAATGAATTTCATTTCTATCCCTTTCTCTGTCCCATATTCTGGCCTTCCCAGCTCCTGTTTTGTTTTGGAATTATAGAATCCTTAGAGTTGGAGGGGACCTCTGAAGGTCATTTAGTCCAACTCCCCTGCAATCAACAGGGACACCACTGCTAGATTAGGTTGCCCAGGGCCTTATCCAGCCCCATCTTGTTTAGTGAGCTTGGAATTTAAAAAGCCCTTAAGTAGTACCGGAATGATTCAGATAATTTCTACAAAGTTTGTGAGTTACTTTACAAAATCTCTTACACAATAGATTTGAGATCTTAATGAGGTCAGTCAGCTTTCCGGTGCAGAACTGTTATGCATTTTCTGGACTACAAACAAGAGACATTATTGATGACTGCTGTAATGTAATATCAACAGCTGGTGGGTGGACAGAGACTACAATAATTCTCATTTATTTTCTTGTTTTGGAGAGCTAAGATTTTCCACAACAGCAAAGGTAGTGGTAATGCTATTATGTCACAGAGCTCAGAATAATTGGAAAGGTGACAAAGAAGCACACACTTTTGTCTACAGGACAAGGGAAGAGAAATATTTTGGCTGCAGGGAAAACCACAGTCTGGAGAAAGTAAAGGCGGCTAAACCACAAAGAAAAAGCTGGCATGAAGGAGTAGCATGTGAGAGGTTACCTGCAACTGCCAGCAGAACATGGACTGAATTCCCAAAGACAGCGCAGGTACTTCCACTGTCTTTATGGTCTGATATCAAGGTCTTCTTGTGTTGTCCTAATAACAGCTTGTCCAGAATCCTATACATGAGTTCTCAGTGTTTGCTGCATTATTATAGTCTTCCCAAAACCCACTGTGGAGATGAAATGTTCCTATTATTTAAGCTACATGGCCATCTCAGAAGTCTCCTAAAATCTGTACTAGTAAGTGCTCAGGTCGTGACTTATGCCTCCAGGGACAGCTAACAGAAGCTATGGATCTGAAGGAGCTTAGTCACAGGTGATACCTGAACTCCATTCAATTTCCAAGCCAAAATGATAAATCCAGTGTCTTGGAGCTCAAAGTCAGATCATCAGGACTGTAAATTAACATCCTTCATCTTCTGTTTTTTCATCTAGGTTGGAAAAAACAATTTATGTGATCATGACAGGCAAGAGTAGTCTCATAATTTTTTTTATTACTATAAATATTACATCTGAACAGAAGGATGGTGCCATGCACCCACTCCATTATGCTGCTATTTTGCATCTTCCTTCTTGGCTCCAGCTTCTATTTTCAGGGGTTCCGGAGATGCACGGTAAGCAGGAAATGCCTCCCAGGGGCTATTCAGATCAAACTTGCGAAATTCCTGAGATAGCTCCACAGGTTCTGCCACTACCCGTTTCACTTCATCGTCATACCGCACCTAGAGCAGAGCAAAGGACAGTCATTTTTATCCAGCCCCAGTGCCTCCTCTGCCACTGGATATAATTGGTAATGACCAAGATTGCTCTCCAGTACAAGTAACCCCTGTTCTTGTGCCATGCATGGGATAAAGCACAGGCCTCTGCTACAGCTTCAGTTCTAATTCACAAGGAAGAGACCTCCAGATGACTCCAGGACCTCTTTATTCTCCAGAAATACTATTCCTTTCCTGCTGTGCACCCAAGGTGTTCTGATTAACCGCTCTGAATCAGGAGTAACTAGCCTACAGTCCACACAAAATCTACTTGGAATAACGTGTTTAGTTTGCCATATGGCAAAGGAAGTTCTCCTGAGTCACTGCAGAAGGTGATCCATCCACTCCATCATAGGTGCAGAGGACGGCTTTCATGAGTATCTGTGAATTGCCATCATGTCAGCTTCTTTGGTTTCAGTTGTGCTTCTTAGCATAACATTTGGAACACAGGGCAAGGGCGGATGAATACTAGGTAGGACTGATTTATCCTTACTATGTCATTCCAGATCTCCAAATCTGCTGCCTTCTCATCACTTACAGGACTGCACTATTTCTGTTTTCTTAGAACCCTCTGTTGCCTGCAGTACTTCACTGTCTCTTCTTGAGACTCAGCTCAATCTCAGAGCTGCACCAAATACAAATGCTTCTGAAAAAACAAACTTTGAGACTAGGCAGGTACTAAATAGACTCATTTCACTTGTGATTTAACAGTAGTAAACATTTGATAAATAGTCAGTTAAACTCTAGTTTTGTCATTTGGATCTATGAAAACTCCACAGAGTGGAGTTCCAGGTGCATAAAGATCAGTTTGGTCATTTACTCCCATAGGCATGAACAGTTTTCCAGTGGAAAATTTCAGGCTAAAAGCAGAAGCACTTTTTCTGCCCAAGAAGTGTCTGTGGCACATTAAATTTGCTCACTGTTCCTATCTTTAGGAGCTGCCTTACTGCAGATGATACACATGATGATTTCAGATGCTGAATATATGTACAGCTTGCTAGAATGTGCAGCAGTTAAATGTCTTTAGCTCCCTTTTAGATGAAAGATTGTAAAGCAATGGCGTCTCTGTATAACTCAGATAAGAATATTTCAGAGATTTTATAACTCCAGACATGAATGCATCTCCTACCTCTACATAACCAGAGAGTGGGAAGTCCTTCCGGAATGGATGGCCTTCAAACCCATAGTCTGTGAGGATTCGCCTTAGATCAGGATGGTTGGCAAAGAAAACACCATACATGTCCCAAACCTAAATGAAAGGGAGACAGGTTAAATTAGACAGTCTATCTCCATTCTAATCTCTCTTAGCAGCTCCACGATTCACCAGGTCACCTGGATAGGCCAATCTAGCCATGAAAACAAACAAGCCCTGCTAACACAGGCTCCTCTTCCTTTGAACAAAGTACCCTTTGTTATTATATCCACTGAATTTCAGTTCCTTGCCTGGTTTTGTGCACTACCAGTGCAAGTCATAAAAGAACTAAAGAAAAAACAAACCAAACACCTTTGTTTCCCCCTATTCAGAATAGGAGGCCAGTGAAACATTTGTTTCTTTCTCAGTGCCCTAAGTATCAAGTTTTATCAGGAAAACACAGTCCCCCTCAGGAGACTGCTCACAGGTATGCTGGCACTCACCTCTCTTTCATACCAGTTTGCTGCTTTGTGCACAGACACTGCTGAGTCAATAGGTGTCAGCTCATCAGTGTATGTTTTCACACGGATCCGACTGTTGAATCGCAGAGACAGGAGATTGTAAACAATCTGAAGCAGAATACAAGAAGGCATTGGGCTTGTAAGGACTTTGAAGGTCTCATCGCAATATAGGACAGGCTGAGCAAAGATACGTCAAGCCCATTTCAGATACTCCTTTTCAGCAAAATAATGTTCAGCTCTTAGGAGCTGGGCACTGAAAGGCACTGTAACTGAGAATCCCATACACTATCTCCTCCTTAGAATTGTAACAAAAAGCACGTGGGACTTATAAAACATCAGTTGTTGAAAAAGAGCTAAAGTAATGAGGAACACTAAATCTTAAAGGAAGAGAATACTGGAGGGATGAAAACACATGACAATAGCCTGTCACAAAGAAAATGGCTACCAAGTACTCTGAGTATCCAGTGATCCAATTGGAATGTAAATTTGTTACCACAGATAAACCAAAGGGAAAAATAAATTAGCTACTTTTCTTTATCCTTGTAACTTGCTGGGAATTAAACTAAAATTGTATTTAGCCAGAAAGAAGGCTCTGTAAAAACAAAGCAAAACAAACTACTACCACTCCCCACAAAAAGACTTCTAGCAGAACAGAACAGGAAAGCCGAACTAGGAATCCATGCAGTATCAGACTTTGTGTGTGTGTGAAGTAAAAAATACAGTTCTAGCTGCAACAGCACCCACAGCCATTAGCACCTGTGAAACTCTCTGAGCTTGATGTCTCAGAGCAGTTCTTACCTCAAAGCGGTACTGCCGAGATGGGACATCAACAGCAGTCAAGTCAGCCAAGGACTTGAACTGGGCATTAGTGTGATCTCGGAGGAAGGTCAGAACTGGAATAATCCCATCTGGATGGATCAGAAGCTCCAACTCATTGAAACAGGTCACCTGATGAAAAGGATGGATAGGGAACTTGCATGTGCTAACAGGACTGAACACTGCACAGAATCCAGCAGGACATCATACAGAGTACCCGATACAGCAGACACAATGACATCAGAGAAAGTGGCTCAATAGTAGTTGTAATTTTCATGTAATTCTGACCATCTCCCTTCCACACAACAACTTCTGACATCTAACAAGTAGTGTGTTCACGCCATCCCTTGCCTCCCAGCAAGAACAATTTATTGAGGAGCACCTACCTGCACTTGCTGGATATACTTGGGCAGGATCTCAGCCACATACTCCCCAAATGCACAGAGCTGCTTCTGTTCTACTTCGTTCTTCGGTCTGACAGTAGCTACGGCAAACAACAGATTACAGCAGAGCAAGCCACAGAAAGAGTAGCAACACTCATCACATCCAAATAACATCGTAAGGCTGAGGAGACTCCTCCTCTGAGCTACCTGAAAGCAGGCTGCAGTGAGGAAGGTTGGCGGTCACTTTTCTTGTGGGATAAGTAATTGGGTGTGAGGAAAGTGCCTCAAGTTGCACCAGGGGAGGTTTTGATTGGGTGTGGGGATGGATTTGATCATGGAAGGGGTGGTTGGGCATTGGAGCGGGCTGCCAGGGAGACAGTGGAGCCTGATCCCTGGGGGCATCTCAGAGACGTGCAGATGTGTCAGAGAAGGACGCGGCTTTGTGGGGGGCTCAGCAGGCCGGACAGATGGTCGGGCTTGGAGATCTTGTAGGTCGTTTCCAAACTAGATACGGAGCCATGAACACGTTACCGCGGCCAGAGAGAAGAGACAGGAGGGGACTACCGGCACCTTCACCTTCCCGCCCAACATCTCGGTTCCCGGGAAGCCGCGAACTACGCTCGGATCCGGGACGATGCGAACGAAGCCCCCCGCAAACAAAAGCCCCCCCCGCCGCCCCCCGCTCACTTACGGCGCGTCTCCCCGGCCGAGCCCCCCGCCAGCCGGGCCTGCACCGCCGCCGCCGGGCCTGCACCAGCTGAGGACAGAATGGACACGCGTGAGCGTCGCGGCGCACCGAGCTGCTACCCAGCGCCGCCCGCCCGCCCACTCTCACCTCGCCGCGCGGCCCGCGCCAGGCCCCGCACCGCCGCCGCCAACATCCCGCCGCCACCGCACGGACGGGCAAGGGCACGGGCCGGAAGCGGAAGGACTCGCCGCCGCCGAGCTTCCCCCGGGAGCCGGAAGCGCGCGGGGATCGCTCGGCGGCTCTTCCGGGTGGGTGGCCGGAAGTGGCGAGTGCCTGGCGGCGCCTGGTGCAGGGTGAGGGGCGAGGGGGAGCCGCTGGGACAGCCCGGGGCGGCGGCGGGAGGCTCCGGGGCGGCGGCATGAAGGGAGGCGCCGCAGGTGGGTGTCGCACCGGGCGGAGCGGGGCCGTGCCGTGCCGTGCCGTGGGGAAGCCGGGGAGGCTCGGGTGCGGAGTGCCGCAGCGCCGCGCTCACCGCCCGGTGTCTGTGCTGTGCTGTGCTGTGCTGTACGCTCGCAGTGCTGTGTGGCAATCAGCTTCCCCAGAACTGTCCTTCCCGTTTAGTTTCTGGGGCGTTATGTCGCTGTGAATCCCACGTCCTTCCTCGTGCTCTGTAGCCGTTGCTGACGCTTCCCCGTGACGCGGCCCCAGCCCTCGGGAGCTGCGCCGGCTGCGGGCAGCCCGTCCTGCCGTGGGTTTTGGGGCTGCGGTCGTTGGGTGCTGGACTGGGGGCACTGCGGGACAGGATCGTACCCTAAAGCTGGAAGTGTAGGGCTGAGGGGTTGTGGGTCATGTCCTCAGTCTCGTGCAGCAGCACGGATGGTGCAGCCGGTCCGATGAGAGTGCTGCAGAACAAAGAGGTCATACTTAAGACTGACCGTCCAGGATGGGAGGGACCTGTCCGGCCCGTGGGACGGGGAACTACCTCCTGTGAACAAAGCTTCAGTGAAGAATTAGGAGCTGTCCTGCACCAGCAGAGCTGATGCAAGAACATGAATGTTTGAAGGCATGGGAAAGGCACCGTTAATCTCCGGGAGAGAAGTCATGCGTTTGGGAAATCATGTTCTGGAAATCACATTCAGAAATAATCAGTTCGGTTTTGCATTCAGTCACCATAGTTGGACAGTCGAGGTGTAGAACCAGAGGGAATGTGAACAGGCCTCTGTTAATGCTGCCAGGAGTTGTGTTAAAGCTCCTTTCCTACAGCAATCCTTAGCTGGGTCAGAAGCTTCTTCGACTCAGAACACTGCCAGTTATCTCTGTTGCCTGCTCAGCAGTGTTGCAGACCGAGTTCTCCTTGTCACTTGGGAAACGGTGACTAACGGCATCTAGCAAGTTATTTTGCATGCTGCAAATGTGTGGCACATCAGCAAGTATGGCCATCAGTGACCTCATATACTTTGCTTGAAGGACTGGTGGTTGTGTCTGGCAGACTTTTTGATAAAAACAAAATCACCTTACTTGATGCATTGCAAGAATTCATCACATTGGTTTTGGATGCTAATTAACTGTGATCTTTGCAGTACGATACTTTAACCCCTTTTTCTCCCACCCAGCCCAGCTGCAGTAGTGTCGCTTTCCCTGGCTTTGCAAGTATTTCTTTGTGTCAGTGCAATGAGCTGTGGAAAGATGCAAATCTTCTGGTTCTGCTGGGATGCTGCGCTCACTGGAAGTTGGCTATATATTATCATTTCAATCATGCCAACTTCTAATTTGTTTGAGTTGTTTTAGTTTCTGAAACTCAAGCAGAAGCTTCTGGCTGTGCTATTTATGTTCGGTCTCTGAAATATGCTGGCTGCTTACCAACACGCTTGGTTTTCCCCGTATCCTGAAGGATTGCGTAATCTTGTTAGTGGAGGGAGAAAGCCTTTTAATCGTTGTGATTTTACAGATTGCTGGAGGTCTGATCCGTGCGGCACCATGGACTCGTCAGAAGAGACTGGAGGCTCCTCTGCTGAAGAGAACTACTTTGTTAACTACACCTTCACTGATCGCTCGCACTCGGGCCGCGTGGCCCAGGGGATTATGAAATTGTGTTTGGAGGATGAGCTCTTTGCTGACGTTACGATATCAGTGGAAGGCAAAGAATTCCAGCTGCACCGTTTGGTCCTCTCAGCTCAGAGCTGCTTTTTTCGTTCCATGTTCACTTCAAACCTGAAGGAGGCTCACAACCGGGTGATTGAGCTGCAGGATGTTAGTGAGAGTGTCTTTCAGCTCCTTGTGGACTATATTTACCATGGGACTGTAAAGCTGAGGGCCGAGGAGTTGCAGGAAACCTATGAAGTGGCAGATATGTACCAGCTGACTGCCCTTTTCGAAGAATGTTCCCGTTTTCTGGCCCGTACAGTGCAGGTCAGGAACTGTCTGCAGGTGATGTGGCTGGCAGACCAGCACAGTGACATGGAGCTCTACACGGCTGCCAAACACTGTGCAAAGTCACATTTGTCTCAGCTGCAAGACACGGAAGAGTTCCTGCACCTCCCTCTTCGCCTGCTGACAGACATCCTTACAGGTAAGGAGTTCTGGAGACCAGCCATGACCTGCATCTGGGAAGAGACTTTGAGTCTGAGAGTCCAGCAGGGATAAAACAGATGGAAAGATACAAGCTTTCATAATCACTGTCTATTCAGAGGCTTAGCTAAGCAATGCAAAACAGTCTGGATAATTTAATCAGAAAAAAAAAACCCCACCATAAACTGTCAGTAGAAATGAAGGATCTATGCTATAAAAAAAGAGACGTAGAAAATGCTGGCAATTCTCAGCAGTTTCTGAGTCAACAGATTGAAAGTATTCCAGGTTTTTAAACATAACGTAGTGGCTTTCAACATCATTTATTTTTGTTTGCATTGAAAATAAAACCAATAAGCCTTACAAAATAAGCATCTTATGAGCATGTTTTTCTTTTAATTCTTTGTCATTTAATACTGCAGTGCAACAAGTCAACATTTGCAAGGCTTGAGCACACAGGCCACATTTCTAGACTGTTGGTATTATTAAGAGTTTTATATAATTGCTAGGATTATTAAGGCTAGACACTCAGCTGACTGACACAGAGGCATTGTAACATCTTAGGTAGTAACAGTAATTACCTGCAGTGTAAATGTAATGGATGCAGTGACTTAGTGTTGTGAAGGATGTGTCAAGACGTTAACAACTTACGTCATTCAACACCAGCCCTTTAGGATTCTCTGCTGCCCTCATAGGTACAGGCAGTACATTAAAACTTTTTCCTGGTGCTTCAGTCACAACTCCATTTTTGTACAGTTACATATGACTCTTAGAGGAAGCAAGAACAGAGAAGAAGCTCATGCATTTAGATGTGCTGGACTCGGGTCCTCAGAGATTATCCCTTTCTTGCTTTGTTTAGAAAATAATTCTGTAAACAAGTAAAATACTCTGCTTTGTGTGTCAGTGTTTTGTGTGCTGGTATAACAGTAAACCTGCCATGACCGGCTTCTTTGGAATACTAACAAATCTGTCGGGTAAGACTTAAAGTATCCTCTAAAGTTGAGTCTTTACAGATGTTGCAATACAGAATTGCAGTATTTATTTTGCAATTAAACGAATTCAGAGTCAAAAACCTGTTCAGAATATGCCCTGAGGGCTCAAAAAATGATGATAAGAGTTCAGGTAACTTTGGTAACTATCCCTAGCTACAGTTCTTGAACTAAGCTGTGACTTCATTAAAAGCAAAGGTCAAGCACCCTTTAACCTGTCCTCGTAATGACTCCGCACAGTAATCATAGTTCAAAGGACTATAACCTTTAGTGTTTGTGGACCTGAAGTAAAATAATTGCTTAAGAATTTGTTTTCCATGTCGTTTATTTCCACATATAGATTCATGTTACTTAGTTTTTTATGGTTGAACTGAGCTCATGAAAACAGATGAAGAGCTGAAATACACTCTCACTGCTGGTAGGGAAGAACTGCTGCAATTGCTGTTTCTCTGTTTAGTCAATGTACAATTAAATAGAAGAAGTTATTACTAGCAAGGATTAAAATAAATGTTATTAGATAGTAAGTTGTTAACCCTACCTTTTATTGTGCCCCATGGTCAGTTTTAAAATCCAAGTTTTTCCATTTAACCACTACATCCACAGATAGCCTACAGAAATGCCTTTTATTCTTAAATGGAGTCAAAATACTTGTTTTTCTTTTTCCCTTGTTCTTGTCCCTTTCAGTGTGGAGAAAAGAGTTAGAATTTGCAGGGTGCCTTCAACATGGCTGAATTCAGGGTTTGTTGGGAGGGCAAACTGCTAAGCGAGAGGAGCCTCTTTAAAAGGGAAGCCTCTTGATGAACACAGGCTTAATTGTGAGTGTTAGAGCAGCTGGCTGACTTTCAGACCACAAGGAAATGCTTTCTAAGTAGTATCCTGACGATGGTGATGATGCAGTAGTCTGTGGCATAACAAGAACTTTTAGTTATGCCTTCAAACTGGCAGAAATCTGATGCAGTCTGTTACGCTGAGTGTCACGCTGCTAAAGAAAGCTATAGTAGCTCACAGGGGATTTCCAAATGCTAACAGGATAGCAGTGACAGAGATGTTCTCTGAATGCTGCCAGAGAGCTGACCCTCGAGACTGAACAATTCCTGCAGGTGACCTTTGCTAGATAAGTTTCTAGGACCAGTCAGTGATGCAAGAAATGCAAATGCTGACAGTCTTAAATAAGAGAATTTTTATGCCTAAATGTTTAATTAATTAATGTTTTTCATGGTCACAAGACAACGTAGGGCCTCTTCCCTGCTCTATTCCTCTTAGATATAAATTCTTGTCAAAATTTCTACATAACACTTTAGAGTTACCAGCTTTATCTCCTAATACTTAAACAAGGAAACTTCAAGCAGTTGTCTGGCTGCCATTGCTGATCATGCCTGTCAAAATGTATAAACCTCTGTATTTTTTTCCTTCTCTAGAAGGTAGTGCTTGTGGCGGGAGGGGGCGAAGGAGCTGCCGGAAAAGATGTTCCTCTGTACCTATAGATATCATAAATTCCTTTCTGTCCCCAAACCACAGATGGCGTTCCATGTTCTCAGAATCCAACGGCTGCCATAGAAACCTGGATCAACTTCAACAAGGAGGAGCGTACCGGCTTTTCAGAGACTCTGCGATCAAGTCTGAAGGTATAAAAAGATCTTCTCTTCCAGGCTGACGCTCAGTAGTTCTGCACTGCCCAAAGCAGGGTATATTCTGCTCACAGGTGTGATTTGAAAGTTACAAAACACAAATGCCATTGAAATTCACGGTATTTGTATGAGGAACACATTCGTTGTTACAAATAGCAACCCCACTGACTTGCTCTTTTTTTTCAGTTGTAACCTCAGGGAGCTTTCACTGGTGGTCGGAGCATTGCCACAAATAACTCCTTTTACCAGATGCTCAGTTCTTTGGAAGACCATTCAGAAATCTTAGTTTGGCATTCCTTTTGTAGTCGTTATTCCATCAGCCATGTGACCAGCCCTTCACTCAACTGCAGTCACAAAGATTCCAATGAAGCCTGTTGATTCTTTGCTATGTCAGATATGAGTGCATGCTTTAAGATAGCAGTGTGGCTTGGGAAGCAGAGTGCGTGCCTCAGGCTCATAGGTGGGTCCCAAAATGCTGATAAAAATCATCACTGATGTTTGTGTAAACAGGCCTAGTTCTGCTCAGACTGACAAATTCTTTATTTCTTAGGTGATTGGAGAAAATGTTCACATCTACCTGATTGGAAAGGAGTCATCACGAACACATTCACTTGCTGTCTCTCTGCATTGTGCTGATGATGACTCCATCAGTGTGAGTGGCCAGAACAGCCTGTGTCACCAGATTACAGCTGCCTGCAAGCATGGGAGTGACCTATACGTTGTCGGTGGCTCCATTCCACGACGCATGTGGAAATGCAACAACGCTACTATAGACTGGGAATGGTGTGCCCCTCTGCCCCGTGACCGGCTTCAGCACACTCTTGTCTCCGTGCCAAGCAAGGATGCAATATACTCCCTTGGGGGCAAAACTCTGCAAGACACTCTCTCTAATGCTGTCATATATTACAGAGTGCGAGACAATGTCTGGACAGAGACCAGCCAGTTGGAGGTGGCTGTCTCTGGGGCTGCAGGTGTCAATCTTAACGGTGTCATTTACCTGCTGGGCGGGGAAGAAAATGACTTGGACTTCTTCACCAAGCCTTCTAGGCTTATACAGTGCTATGATACCAACACAGAGAAATGCCACGTGAAACCATACGTACTGCCTTTTGCAGGGCGCATGCATGCTGCTGTACACAAGGATGTGGTGTTCATTGTAGCTGAGGGGGATTCGCTGCTTTGCTATAATCCCTTACTGGATAGCTTCACCCGGCTGTGCCTGCCAGATGCCTGGAGCTCAGTACCGTCCCTCTGGAAGATTGCCAGCTGCAATGGCAGCATCTACGTTTTTCGAGACCGCTATAAAAAGGGCGATGCAAATACTTTTAAACTTAACCCAGCCACCTCTGTTGTAACAGTCACAAGTGGCATCAAAGTGCTGCTCACTAACCTGCAGTTTGTCCTGGCCTAACGGGGAAGAACAGGCCCAGTAGTAGGACAGGCAGCAATGGTTTTCTGCTGCGCAGCTCAGAGAGGTACCAACCACCCTCGGCACCAGTCCCAATTACTACAGGCTCACCACATCCAGTAAAGAGCCCATCTGCACAGAGGAAGTACAGGCCTGTTCTTTTAGATAGCACTATTAAAGCTGAACTGATGCATCTTAGATTTCAGATGGACTAAATGCTATTACTGTGATCCCTTGACGATAAGCTGCTTGTGTTTGAGGCCCAAACCACAGCAAGTAGCTTTTTTAGCTTGGAACCCGTCCACAAATCCTATAGCATATGGAGGACGTCATCCTTGGCACGGACGGTAAGTTTTAACTGCCTGGGAGACGACGTGTTGCTGCCGCTGTCAGTCGCAGAGTTAGATTTGTGCTGTCTGTCCTCCAGGGATGTCCCCACTTAAACGTTCCTGTGTCCCTACTGCAGGAGAGACTGGCAGAAATAGTTACAGCAGACAGATTCCAGAGCTGACCCCAAGTAGGTTGCATTATTCAGCACTTCTCTTAGAGGAGTGGTAACAAACTGGGAGTTTGCTTGTTGCTCTGTCGTCACCAAGCATAAAGGAGATTGTTCTTATGAGCATTGGCTTCCTTTACTGTACAGGAAACCCCCACCTGTAATCATAACATACTATTGGTAAGAGATGGAATTAAGACCACTTCCTCCTACCCCTCTCTATTGGCACTGTAACCCCTTGGGTAAGAATCTGAATAAAGTCTCTGCTGAGACAAAGTTTTCTTTTCTTGGCTGCAAGTATTACAGAGCCTTGCATGGATCGTGGTTCAGCCCAGCACTTGTGTGTGAGTGAGAATGATAGCACTCCAAGAAAAAAGTGGCCATAAGGAGAAAAAGTTATAATGAAACAGCCCAAACTCTCCTTTACCATAATTTATGTAAAAATGTCTTTATTGAGCATCGAGAAGTACAACACTTAAAGGAGCTGAGACTGAGATTGTGGTAGTTCTCACTGACACTATGCAGTTGTCCCAGCAGTAACATCCTTGTGAAAACTCTCCAGGACCTGGACTTGTTTACGCCGAATAAGGATGTGGGGACGGATCTTGGCAATAGCCTCTATTGCTTCCTGAGGGCTCCAGTGATGCAGCTGAAAAGGCAGAAACCCTGGAAGTGAAAATCCATGCACCATCCTTGCACCAGTTAACGGAGCCCCCACTGGATGCTACAGGCACTGTTAAGGAACTCACATCGTTATCCCTTCTGTTTACTTAAACTTCCTCAGAAGGGCCAGAATCTCAGTGCAGTTTCATGGGATGAGTTCCTCAGTTACGGAGGGATGGGTGGCTGCTGCCTAGGACCTTCCCTGTCCATCTCATTCAGAATTCCTGCATGCTGTGAGTCGTTACCTGTCCTAGTCCCACCAGACCAGAAAGAAAGGGCAGTGTTTTATTAAAACAATTACCCTGGTACTTAAGGAGTTAGCGCATCACTATGGAAGGAGCGTTCAATAGCACCACCATCAGTAGGATCCATACGTGGTACTTTGTTTTCAGTGCCAACCCAGATGGCTCTGCAGAGGACTCAGAAAGCCAGTGCTACTTCTCCTGATCCTGAGCTGTATTCACCAAGGAGCACAGAAAGGCTCACCATTTCAGACAGCCAGGGAAAAGGTGTGAGCAACAAAAACAGAAGATTTATCTGCTCAGTGAACCCAGAATCAATTAAGAATCTCAGAATCTCTCAAAACCTGCTCAGAACTTGCTATGTTAGTGGCCCAAACATCTACTTTGCCAGAGCTGCTACAGATAGCAGCATATCACGCGTTTCATAGCTCTGGCACAACAGCAGTTTGTCCTTCCTGTAAAATCAGGCCATCTTTGCCAGCACTTGTGCTAATAGCTCGTGCCACGAGCGAGGCTTAAAAAGATAAATGAGATCATCAAAGAAAGGGTAGACTGCTGTTCAGCAAATCTATGTGTCACTTGTTCGTTTACCCTACGTTTGCCAAGAGCAGTCAATAGGGTGAGTTTGGGGCTTTGCTATCTCCCTCTCTTTAATTGGGTGTCTAGTCCAAACTCTAAAGTCACGGAATACGAATGCAACAGTGCGTGCTCAGGTGCTTCTCGAGCAAATGCGGGTAGCAGCGGTTGGCTGCGCTTGTGTGGAGTCCGTGAAAACAAACCCCATTCAGTAGGGCATCTCCTTACTTGGATCAAGTAGGCCGCCACCACGGTGGCACTGCGGGAGCGCCCCGCCTTGCAGTGCACATAGACGCTGTTACCGCGCTCGCGGTGCTTCAGGATGAACTGGACGCCCTTGTGCAAGTTTTCCAAGGTGGGGACTCCGGTCAGATCCACGGTGCCGAGGCGCAGCTGCTCTACTCCCAGCGCCTCCCACTCCTGCAACAAGCGGCACGTTCACCCGCTTAAACTCCGTTTTGCGCCCTCGAGAAAGAAAACCCAGCGCCTGCCGAGACATCGACGGGGAGGTGCAGCGGTGCCGGGACTGCAGCGAGGCGGATAGTGGCGTGACTCCCCACCCGCCGACCCGTTCCCACCCGCCCCTCCCCGGTCCCCCGCGAGGCCGAGCGGAGCCCACCTGCGCGGAGCAGCAGAGGAAGCGGGTCTCGTACTCCTCGTTCAGGGTGAGGACGGCGCGCACGTTCTCCTCGGCCACCAGCTGCGGGTACAGCCACCGTCAGGCGCCGCCGGACTCCTCCGGCCCGCCCCGTCGCGCCCCCCTTACCCTACGGCTGCGGCTCCGCAGCGGCAGCGCTCCCAGCAGCACGGCGCGGTCGACGCGGTGGAACCAGGGCCGGCGGGAGGCGGGCAGCTGCGCCCGCAGCGCCGTGTACAGCAGCGTCGGGTAGAAGAGCAGCCGCGCCGCCCCGGCGCCCAGGGCCGCCGCCACCCCCATCGTGGCCGGGCGGGCGGACGGGCGCACCGCCGGGGAGCGCGCGGGGGAGTGCGGCGTGGTCGTGCGGGGCGCGGCGGGCCCCTCCCGCGGGTGAGGGCAGAGAGCCGGCTCCAGCTTCCCCCTGCCTCGCGCTCGCCGTGGTCTCTCCCGGATGTGCCGCCATCTTGCGAAGCCGGCCTGAGGCGGCGCAGGGAGCCGAGCCGTTGCGGGTGGATCTCCGGGGGCAGGTGAGGGCGGCGGCCGCCAGGAGGAGCTCGGGCCGGGCCGGGCGGGAGCGGCGTGGAGTCCGCGGAGAGCGCGACCCGCCACGCGCAGGTAACGGCTGCTTTCCTGCTCCGCATCGCGGGCGCTCGGTTCCCAGCCCGCCCGTACAGGGCCGCGGCGGCAGCCTCCGCAGCGCGCTTCGCTGCCCCCGCCCGCTTCCCCGCAGCAGCACGGAGGGATCGGGCCCGTGGGGGCCGCCCGACGCCTCCTTCCGCGCGCTGCCCTGCGGTGCCGGCGGCCCCGCCGCAGCCCGGGCCCGTGGGGGCCGCCGGTTATCGTCCGCGATCCGAGCGGTGACAGCGCCTCGGGCCGCGGGGTGGCGGCGGGGGGCGCTGCGGCTGCGAGTGCGGCCCGGGGCGGCGCCGCCGGTGGGGGGCGGGAGAGCGGCGGCGCGGCCGGGGCGCAGGACGGCGGCGCGAGGCCTTAGCGAACGGCGCAGGAGCCGCGCCGGGAGCGGGTTCGTGCTCCGGGGCCGGGGAGGGGGGAGACGCGTTGGGTGGGGGTGAGTACGGGGCTGGAGGTCATCGCCGTGCGAGGCGTGCAACCTCAGGTGTGGGGAGTGGTGGTGGACGCCGTTGGAGTAAAATATAAAAGGCAGGAGAGGCCGATCGTAAAGTGGGTGGTAAACACGCGAAGGTGCAGTAAAGGTTAATAAGAGCGTGAGATTTTTATAGGGCTATTTATGAGGAGGAAGTAGAGAGGCTGCGTTATAATAAAGCACGGAACCTTTACTCCTTCGAGTTCCCGAGGATTCGTGGCCCGGACGTTCTCACCTTCAAGGCACGGCCATTCTTTCTGCCACAAGTCGTCAGAGAGCATTTTTCAAACGCTGCAGCTTTCTCCCGTTGTGCCGCCTCAGTGTGCGCCTGGGGGGGAGCCGGAGGGAGCTCACTTCATCTGGAAGAAAACTCGGTGGAAGTTTTCACCTTAAAACATTCTTTGCTTCTGATCTGTGAGAGCTCGGCCTTCCTGAGCAGCTTGATTTGTTTTGTTTTTAGCTCGTGTTTGTCGCTTCAGGTTCAGATCCTTGAACTCGCAGTCACGATAATTGCTGAATAACCTCCCAGTGCCTTTAGCTGGCTTTTCTATTGCTTTTTTTTTTTTTTTAATAGCACAGCTCATCATCTAGATGAAAACACTGCAGTGAGTTGGCACTGCGTATCCACAATGAACTTCTTTTACTTCATTCCCCTTAGCCATATTCTTGGGAGCTCTGCTCAACGGGAGGTATCTGTACCCAAGTCTGTAAGAGGCAGCTTTAATGGAAATAACATTACTGTGACACGTGTTTAAAAGTCCTGACACCTTTTTTGTTATAGGAAACGTGAAGGTGGGTGCAGCATGCGTCTGGAAGCTTTATGTCCTGTTGCATCTCTGATGAAGAGACCTCTGAGTAGGGGCAGAGTTTTTATATCTGCTCCAGGACCTTGCTGCACCTCTACATACAGAAGCCTTAAGTAGGGATAATGTGAGATTTGCTACTGAAGCAGCTGCAGTAGCCCAATGTTCTCAGATATGTTTCAGCATTCTTGTTTATTAGGCTTGACCTGAGTGTCTTAATGCTTTACTGCAATCTAGGCATTTTCAGTATTGCTTCTTGTCTTTTAGTTTACCATTCCCTAGGACTTTTGCAGATATTTGTTGCCTTGGTAACTGCCCTTAGGTGAGAAGTACCATTTTAATCCATTGGTTATTTGGTGAGGGTGGGGGGGAAAAGAAAGCCACAACATTGTAAATCAAAGCAAAATAAAATACTGAATTGTTTATTGGAATGGGAGTTGTAAATTAAAAGAAATGATGCAGGCCGTGGGGGTTTGGAGCACAGTACCTTGAATTGTTGTCCTATTGCAAGGTGTTTTTGAAGTCGGAGAGAGGCTTTGTTGGAAGAAATATCCAGCAGCCTTGATGTGCTTCATCTTGACGCAGAGCTGCCTGTGTTATGTGGAAAAATGCCAGATACAACCTCTTCTGTCTCCACTTGATTGTCCTGTCAAGATGCTTTGTGTTTGGCGCTATCCATGAAAAAAGAGCATACATTAGGGGCAGGAAATCTGAGTAGGACAAAGGAGGAAATGTAAACTGCTTTAAAGCTATGGGGCGGATAAATTTGTAAGGACTTGCTGTAGGGTTGAGTAGCTCACAGGTCTGAACTGTGGTAGACAGAGCAGGCGCATTTGTTTATGACAGCAATGTAATGGGGCATGGTTGTCATCTCAGGTAAAGGAAGTCTTTCTGACATCTTGATAAGCATGGATCTTTCAGCCATTTTAGCTCCATGTGTTGCAGACTCACCGTTCACCCTGAATTCACCCAGCAACAACGAGGAGCAAGTAATAAAGAGCCCGAGCTGAGCAGGAGTCTTCTCAGGAAAGAATTTCAGTTCTGGAGGTAGTTTGTGTGAGTTTCTGTACTCCATGAAAGCTTAATCGCAGAACTAGAATCACAGTCCATGAGCTGTCTTCTTTGTCCCACGTGCACACCTTGTCATACTGTCTTCAGTCTTTTCAGTATGCTGTGGTCTGTTTTTTAATGTGCGTTCAGAAAAGATTGGCCATTTTACTGGCTGCCCTGCTAGGGGTAGAGTGCTGGGGGCAGCCTGCCCATTTTGGTAGCCAGTGTGTACTACTGTAGAGTTATAACTGATTTAATGACTCGGCTTGACGGATATCTTTAGACTAAGATGATGCAAACTGGACTTAGAGTTACCTGCTACATTTCGTACATTGGTTAAAATTAGTTGTAAATGTAATTAGGAATAACTGGTTTAGATATTGCAGGCAAATGAGTAGGCACTTCGGGCTCTTTATCCATGTCAGCAGCACATCTCATGGAAGTCTTAAGTGAGGATGTGAATGAAAGGGTGAGTGGTTGCTGAGTGTGCACTGTGTCGTGCTGGTACATAGCAGGCTTCCCTTTGCAGAGGAATGTTTCCCTGTGTTTGCACGTTGTGTGTTCTCTCAGAACCATATTCTCTCTCGATTGTTTGAAAAGCTCAGCTGAAGTTCCAGGATGGCTTATATTGTTTTTACTTGAAATTAATTTGAGTTTTTCAGAACCTTGGTCTGAAAATAGGTCTTTGCAGTAGCTTTCACTTGGCTGTCCTGTACTATGCCTTTCATAGCAATAATGTAGTTCTTATTTGCTAGATTTCAGCATTACACATGTCAAAGTAAATCTGTCATTCTTCAAACATCTTACTTAAAATTCAGTTTTTCACTGCATCCATAAATATCCTTTGCTGTTTTGTACTCAAACTGTGTGGTTCAAAAGCAATTGCAGCATATATCTATCTGTGATATCCACAGATCCTTCAGAATCAGTTGGAAAGGGAAGATTCGTGCCTGTTTTCCCAAACCAGGGGATATGGCTGTTTAAGAAGTCTGAAACGGAAGTATCTGGCAGTGTCCAAGTCCACATACAAAAGTGTTAGCGTCTTCTTTAACTTACTCTGGAGATCTGCAGGATGGATACCAGGCGTCCTAATACCTGCAAACTTTTTACAAGATAAGGCTTTAAGTGCTTCTTCCTGTGAGAAAGCAATGAAATAGTCATCTTTCAGGAACAGAAGTATTTTGAATGTCATTTGTCTTGCAGTTCCTGTAGGCAAAACAGTGTGGAGGAAACTCTTCTCTCATTGATAATGCTAGGTCCCCTTATAGATCACTGTCTTAAAATCTTCCTGCCTCCTCACCCTTACCTGCTTGTTATTTACCGACCACAAATTTCTGTTTTCTGTTTAAGCTTCTAAATAACAATTAGAAAAAGAAGTCTTGTGACAGCTTGACTTAGTGAAGAGTTGTATTTTTTTCTGCGTATTGACTTGCCTGTCTTTGTGTTCTGACTGCAGAGTGCTTAGCACAGTCTGTGAGTGGAACAGTGAAGAGTCCTTGCACAGTCAAAAGAGCTGTTAGAGTTTACTGCTGAGAATGATCCACGTGTAAGGTCTTTGGAGAAGGGGCTGTGTATTTACTTCAAGGATTTTGACTGCTCAGGAGTTTGTGTGAGTGCATTTCTGGTTCTGTGTTACTACATTTCTAGTATAGCTGAAAGTTACAGCTTACACTTACTCAGATGAGAAAAATTTTCTACTAGAATTTCTAACTTCGTTATTTACCACCACATAAAATATGCAATACGCCAAATAGAGAAACAGGCAGCAGCACAGGGAGAAAAGGTTCAAAAAGATTGCTGCAATTAGGTTTTGGGCAAAAAGTACCAAGTATGTGTGTGCTTCCAACACCAACAAGGGAGACCTGGCCAGTTCAGCAGTTGTTGAAGTGCTGGTAAACGTGGGGATTCCCTGGAAGGGACGTTTCTGTCTCTCTTCCAAGTTGCTGCCAAATTCTGTTGGTTGAGGAAGAGCATTGGTAGTTTCTGTATTGCCGAGGTGTACTTGAGCAAAATGAACTTGGACTCATTTCAGAGCAGTGACTCCTTTAAGTTTGTACGCTTCAGTCTTTTCTTCCCCTGCACAGCATGATGGTGAACGAGTGCGTGCGTGTGTGGAGGAACTTGTCTTAGCCATGGGCTCTGTCAGAGACCATGTATGGGTAAAGCACTTGGGCCAGTTGAGCTCCCTGCTCCTCCCTCCTGGAGAGCTGAGCAGAATCTCTTCTGCTGAAATGCTTGTTCCACTTTCTATATTTGTCCAGCAGCAGCAGCAGCTAGCTAGGCGGTGTGGCTGGCCTTGTGTGTGTGCGGCATTTGCTGAGCAGAATTGAGAGCCAGGGTCACAGTCTCTGTCGTTACGTCTGTCTGTCTGTCTGCGTCTGGGGGAGGACTGGCATTCCAAGTGAAAGGTGATCTGTTTGTGATGCTTTGTTGGTTGTTTTTTTTATGTAAAATGCAATTTGTCCAAGCTGGGAATGTAGTTGACTGAGAGTGGAGGAGGGAAAGCAGTTGTCTTACAGGGAGAGTGTGTGATGAGTGGAAGCAGCACCAGCAACATTACTGTGAGCTCCGCAGAGCTGCCGTCTTCTGGGAGGGTTTAATATCCTTGCCTGCTTTGGGGAGTGGTCAGCCAGGGCCTGGTCATTGCCATAGAAGCTCTGTTGTCCTTGTCTGCCATGAAGATTAATGAAAATGTGATCTGTTCTGGAAGATCTGAGTGCTGCCTTTGCTTGTTAAGGGCAGGAAGGATTAATGAAGAGGTAGACCTTGGCCAGTGTTGATGTTGAGGGGATAGAGTTGTAGGAAACACCTTATTGGGAAGAGCTGGAAGCTTGTTACTAGGACTTCCCTGGCTGTTAATTTGCATAAAATTTGTATTTAGGCTCTGCAGGCAGTGGGAGGGCTATTCACGAGGGTTTTAAGCAGTAGATCAGGTGAACAAATAGTGAGGGCAGTCTGTTGGCTGCTTGGTCTGTAGTAAACTGTTGATACAGTAGTGGAAGGGTGCTCAAAATAGTGGCAGTAACTGGATCTGCCATTAACATTAGCAAGAAATCGAGAAGGGGGGGAATGGGAAATAGGATACAAGTACTGTTTTTCTGTCTTTTAGGGGATACTGTCCACTTCCAGTTTTTCCTGCCTTTTGATTATCTGTGCAAACCGAAATCTGTTTCTGAAATCTGAGTGAAGAAAACGTTGTTTTAATTGTAAAGTAGAAGTATCGTCTTAAAATCTTTCTTGAGAATAGTGAAAAATCAGAAAATCAGGGTGAATTATTTTACTTTCCAACCACTGCAGTGTCTTCAGCGTATTTCCTATTGAGAAAGCTATGTGTACCTCATATTTGGAACGTGGATGTCCTGGAGGTGAATGGTTGGATCTCAGCTGCCTGGCAGTGTCTAAATCCCACAGTGAGTGCAGGCTGTGGTTGATGTGTGACAGAGGGACATCTCATGCATGAGCTCAAGCGTCTTTATCATGTGACTGCTTTTCGATCATTCTTTGTGTAATAGGGATACGCTGTGGTGGTTTTCTCAACTTCATCAGGCAAACCTGTGGGATTCATTGTGAACATTCAGATTTCTAGACTATTGAGCTTGCTTTCTTGAGCGTTCTTATGTATTTTGGAATTGTCACATCCTCTTAGAGCTCTCTGCCTTTCTTCCTATTTCTCTTCCTGACTCCCCAGCTGACATCCTCTGATTTGTGCTAACCAGAACAAAGTGGCACAAGCGATATAAATCATTTCTGAATTTACGGTAACAATCAAAAGCAAATGTTAGTACTATTCAATGCCAACAGCCAATTTTGTACAATTCTGAAGTGCTCTCCAATAATGTTTTCTTGTAGTCTCATAGCAGGCATGTGATCAGGCAGTTTCAACCAACACATGGAAGTAGACTGTTGCATATTCAAAAATTATCTGTTCTGTGAAAGATGTCATGATAAACTGATAGAACCCCATAGGAATGCACGTTTGCCAAGTGCATTGTGTAGACGAGATATAGCCAGGCTTTAGAATGGTATTAGGAGTTTTAAATCTTCCATTTTGTGAAAATCTTCTTAATGATGCTTAAGTCGGGGACATTGTTTAGTCCAAACTAAGCAGTCACTTGTGTTTCTTGGAAGGCAGCTGCTTTGAGCTGTGTAGCAAATTTGTCGCGTATCTGTTGCCAGCCAGTGCAAAAAGAGAGACTTCATTTCCAGGAGTTCCAGTGATTTGTGGAGCAAAATGTGGTGCTTTAGATGTGTAAGGGCAGGAAATCCTGGTTGGTGTGTATACTTGGAGTTTAGGGGATAATACCTGTTAATCTGTTCTGGATTGACTGCGTTATTATGCTGTTTGTAAAAACAGTTACATCAAGGTTGGAGATGAGTAAGAAATTAACTTTTATCTGACATTCTTTGTAGGAAATCTAAAATTCTACAGCAGGAGGGGTTTGTTTTTCTTTGTAATTTCTTTTAAATGTTTATTACTTCTATTCTGCGCTAACTTTTTTTGGTATCATAATTGCGCAGTTGAAGAATAATGCTATGTCAGGGGTGGATATGTGGGAAGATTGTGGGAATTTGGAATTCGGCCCAGAATGAAGTTAGCTACATTTGTAAAGGCTGTTGAAGTAGAGGTGTTAAACTTGGGTGAGGTTGATAAGTAATTTAAGTGAAGTTGATAAGTTGAGGTTGCAGAGGATTTGCTTTTGATTTAAAAAGCTGAACTGTACAGCTAAGGAAGGGGCTGACTTCTTTAAATGATGGAAGTGGTTCATGAGTGCAGAGCTGCAAAGTGAAGGTAATTATATGGATGACCATGCACAAACTGTAGTGTGTTCATAATGGAAATAGTGGAGCTCTCATCACTTGGGGCCTTTAAAAATAAAAATGAATAATGAGAAGAGAATTAGTGATGACAAACTCAACACCTAAATCTGGTAATGCAGATCCATGAGTCATCTGAATGAGCATATGCTGATGTTGCTTTGGAAAGAAGCTAGTTCCATCTTTCGTATGTTTCCCCTTTCTTTTGTGCTGCCTGATGATTTTGTGAGGTTGTGCAGTGAATTGAATCAGGGCAGATGGCTGGGTTAAAACTGCTGCTTTCCTGTAGTTGGTGGGCTAGATCAGACCTGGATCATTTCCTTCTCCAGGCTCGTTATACACAGTTAGGGATAGATCACAGGGGAGGGAAGAGTTGTGCTCTACTGCCTAGAGCAGTGACTTAAAATGGATCTGCAGTAGTATTATCTTGAATGGTACGTGTGCATTTTCTCCGCGTTTTTATCTTGTCTTTTTAGAGACCTTAGATCTAGTCTTCTCTGGAAATACAACATGGAAAGTTAAATTAAAAATTGTTTGCATGTGTTATCTGCTGTGGGAAATATCATTTGGTCCTAGGCAGGGAGGTACTAGGTGTTCTAATGCACTTCGTTATGTATGCATATCTGATACATGCCTGTTTGGCGTTGCTATGCAGAGAAGCCTGCTCTTGTTTTTGGGGAAGAAGCTGGTAACTTTCCTGCTGTAAAGACAAAGAGGAGGCAGCGTGCCGTGTTGGTTGTTCTAGGTGGTTTTGATTCTGGAAGTACCTGTTGAATCTAGATGTGAGGTACAGAAACTCAGAGAATCTGGCAAGATGTTAGTGGGGTTTGTGTCAGTTTGGTGGCCTCGTGCAGCTAGAACAGTATTTGTAGCACTTGCTGTGTCATAAAGTTCCTGTTAGCAGTGGAAAGCAGCTGACGGCATGCTGTGCCTTCCAGGAAAAGTGAACGGAAAAAAATGATGGAGATGTAAGTGAAGAATGTCTGAAAATATGTGCGTGAAACTAAAAGCAAGGGCTGAGCCTCTCCAGTTCTTGGCAAAGCACACGGACAGCTTTGGTCCTTGGCACTTCCTCCCTCCCACCCCTTCACAAAGGTCTGGCAGGGTGACAGGATCCAGCCTTCGCAGCAGGGAGTGTTCTGGGGCCTTGAGTAGAGAGAAGTAAGTGAAGCTGCCTTGGCACAGGTGTTCCTGAGTGTTAAACACCAAAGGTTAGCAGTCTGGGTGGGGTGTTTCAAGGTCCCCAAAAGAGCCACAAGTGTGCTGAAATGTGTTCCCTCTTTGTAGTGGGTTCATTAGTACAGAACTGTGATGGCATTAGTAAGAGGATCTTTGTGGGGAGACTTACTATATATTTTACCCCCTCTGAATTTAAGTCCGTTTGTTTCTATGAAATAAAAAAAAAACGGATTATTTTACTTACATTGCTGCAAACTGTTTCTAGACATTACACAGGAATGCTTTTCCCCAAGGTTTTTGCTTTTGGGTTTAATGATAGAGAAGCAAAGGTGTTCTAGGCTTTTGGCTGAAATGGACCGGGCTGTTGAAATTCAATACTGCTTCCAAAAGTAGGCACAGTGTTTAAGCTGAGAATTTTGCTTCTGTTCAGTACACCTCAGTCTTTTACCTGAATAAGCTGTTACTCTATGACTGATAAGTCTTGCCTTGGAAAGTGTGGTACCATAAAGCAATTGGGAATTTTCCCATCTCCTTTTCTGTTCTAAACTGCACTGATCCCAAAATGAGTGCCTCTCTTATTCTTTAATTTGTTCCTTCTGTTATATCTGTTAATGGGTAAACTCAAGGCTCTGGTAGTTGAGCAAACCGTCATGGGCAGTTCAGCTGGTCTGCTAACTGGCTGTGCAGACTGTCTGGTAACCTGCATGCAGATAAGTCCTTTTGCCTGGAAGACTGGAGAAAACAGTATCTGACAGCCCTGCAGAAATGAACAGGCACAGTGGCTAGTAGCTGTGTCCTTGTGTTACACCAAGTGTTGAGAGATGCAAGGGTGTCCAGGCTGCAGGAGAAGATGGCCGATCCTCCATTTAGAAAGCATGGCTGTCTCCTTGGTAAGTTTCTGGCAGCGTAGGAACCTCTGGATCCTGACAGGATTCTTATTGCTCTCTCTGTTGTCTTTTTGTCTTGTAAGTAATGTTGGTGGAAAATGGCGTGCTTCTTGTGGGTTGTGACCTAAACTGCCGCATTAAAACTTTATCTACTTTGTTTAGGCCTCTATGTAATCTCGCTTATCCATTATGCTTGCTCCCCCACTCTCAGATGTGTCATTGTTCTCTTCCATAGTTTCTTCCTTAGAAAAGATATTTTTATATTTCAAAGTTTTTTAAATTGGCTATATTGGTACTAAATATGTATAAATCCATCATGAGTCCAGACTTAGCATTGATTTACATGAGAAAACGTTGGCACCATGATGTATCTGAGAGTGATCTATGTGGTCTGTTTTACCTGTTTTCTTTTTAATTGTAAATGATGCTTGATGGCCCACAGATGTTAAATTCCTGGAAGGTGCCATCAGAAATTAGAGCTAACTGGTCTAGGCAAGTGCTGACTGTGGAAGTAATTTCATTGATCGGAACCCATTAATTGATCCAGTAATCTCTTATAGATGGTCCTGGGTGCTGGGGAGACTGAAGCTTTGCCACTAAGTAACAAAGTAGTATCACAAGATTTATTGGGCTCATCTCCGTCCTCCAGTACTTAGCAGCCAGAGCCATTTGTTTTCATTACCAGCTGCAGTTCTATTTGTACTGTGTGGCATACAGGAAGTTACAGCTCTCTGCTCATCAGTGGGTCTATTTTGTCCCTCTTGGGTACGGCAGGGCTAAGCGTTAAATCTTCATTTTTCTGCCTGGGGTTGTCACGTGGTGTCATCATTCCTGCCAGCTTCGGATACCAGAAATTAGAAGTGACATTGGTGCTCAGCTACAGCATTTCAGTAAAGAAGGATAACTGCAGGAAAAGCCTTAGTGAAAGATATCATGTCCTAGTTTTCACCTATTAGTTGTTTTGTTGGCCTCACGAAGAACCCATGCTCAAACAACTATGAAAACAGCTGGCTAGCAGCCTCTGATGCTCAACTGGGGTGAATCGGCTTGCAGGAGCATGCCAGCGCTGTGTACCTTCATCCGAGGTATCTGAGTTCTGATTTCTTCTGAGAAGGAAAAACGTTGTCAGTTTCCTTGCCCTTTGGGCTATGTGTGTCCGGTGTGTGAACTTGAATCAGTATTCAGTGTATTTATGTTCTGCATGCAATTATATGAGCCATATTGAAGCAGTTTTGTTTTGAGAAACACTTATGATTTAAGACCATTCTCTCAGGCTTTCTACAGGTGGTGGTCAGATTTGCTGCTTGCTTTCATGCAGTTTTTCTTGCATTGAATTTTGTCTTTGATTCTGTGAGGTGTGTATTTTGTTTTCTTAAACATATCCAAGAGTTCTGGTTTCCTCTGGCTATGTTAGCTGTATTTCATCTCCTTTGAGGTTATTAAATTAGTTCTTGAGTTTAGCGTAGTTCCATGTGCTAAGGGAAGGTTTCCTTTCTAACATTGGGAAGGTTTTCTTTCTAACATTTAGAGCTGTTTACTGGTATATCCATAGGCATTTACGTGATCGATGAGCTGTGTATTTCAGGTTTTACTGAAAGTTGATTATCACAAGAATGTAACTCAGCACTGATTTCATCTCAATTTGGATTAAATACTTCCTAAAGTTAGGAATTAAATGGAAGAACAAGTAAAATTTCTATTACATGTTCTGAAGCCAGGGCTGTTAGCAGGAATCTGAGACCACGTTTGGGCCGTAAACAAATACTCTTAATTAAACTTCAGAAAAGCGAAGGAATGTGGGTGAGGTGGAATAAGGTGTAGTCAGATAAAATATTTGCTAGGATCTCTGGTAGAAGTCAGTGTCTGAAATGGTACGTGTGTTTCTGAATTCAGTATTCCAAACGTTATTCTGAAGCCAAACAACAATGTGTTACTGGTAGCCAGTTTTCAGTAATATTCTAGAACATAGGAGTGAATCCATGATTTTGAAAATAAATATTTTGGGCAACCAAGTGGCATTTCTCTGGATTCCTGGGTTGGTTTTTATTTTTCTTAATTAGTATTTATAAGAAAACTCAACTTTTTGTTTAAGCTACTGTACTCATTCAGAGGGCATAATATTTTATTAATATTATTGAACAACGTGGGAAGGAATTTAAAATAGCTGTAAAACAAGGATGTAAAATTTCCAAGAGGTCTCCCTGTGGAAAAGAAAGCATGAGTACATGTGATAAATATCCAAGTATATTAAAAGATGGGTTGGAAGAGGACAAGGATCACTTATTCACACGTCTCAAAGAATATAGAACAAAGGTTATAAAGAGGCCTGCAAAGCAAAGAAGATGTGCACACTCAAATAGCTGTATAAAACTCTTCTTGCAGATGAACGATAGTTCTGGTTGCTTGCCTGTACACAGATAAAAGAATCTGTTTTCTGTAAAGTATTTCAAGGCAGACGTAAACTTAGTATACAGCCTAAGTAAAAGCATAGAAGAAATTTGAAAATAAAATGAAATTGAAGTCCTGTGCATCAATGTACAGTAGTTTGTGCTGTGATCGATTATTGAGCAGTCTAATGAGGATTGTTACCACCTTATGATAACTTGCATTACTAGAAGTGAGCTTTAGTCTCACAGATCTCGTACTTCCTGCAAGATGCAGTTCATGTTGTAATTATTGCTATCAGCCGATTCTAATTCTGGAGTACTCAATGTCTGTTTTTCTTTTTCTTTTTAGAGTGAAGACTGGAAGTGCTAGAGAAGTGCATAGCTGCAGGTATGAACCAACCACAGCTTGTGGCCCACGGTTGCTTATTAGAGTTTCATTTCAGAGGTTCGGAGAGAAGTTGTCATTACTTTCAGTGATGAAAGCAGTCGCTCTGTACTGCAGTGAGCAGTATTCCCTCAGCCTTAAGCTCTTTGGAGCTTGCTGCCCTTGTGCTGCTGAAGGATGTTGGGAGTGTAAACAATTTAGGTCTGCTAGTGTCTAGCTAATAGGCTTCTTTAGCTTCGTCTGTAATTTAATAGTTTTATAAATGTAAGTAACTACAAAGTAGGATCGTGTGTCATGATAGTAATTTATTCACTGGAATAAATCTCAAGTATTCTGTAGTACATAAAATTTTAAAGATATTAGTGGAAAAACTCTGTACGGGCTGTGACATTCTGTTAATTCCAGCATAAAAAGAAAATATTTGTATGGAAATGCTTGGAGATAAATGTGAGGATTTTCTGGTGCAGTTCAGCTGATGCCTGAAGTCCAGTAAGGGAGTAAGGGTTGTAGTTTCATGAGCCAGTTCCTCCTTCCTGCTTTATTTGATTCCCAGTTGTCTTGGAGTTTTTTTGTTTGTTTGTTTGTTTTGTTTTTTTTTTTTTGTACATGGTTCTCATGATAATTTGTCTGCATGGCAAACAGTCACTTTGCTAACCTGCTTAAAAGCTATTTCATAATCAAGTGGTTATTTCTCTGGTTTAGCAAATTGGGTTGAGTGAAACTCTTCTGACCACACAACAACAACAAAAAAAAATAGATCAGATGGTAACTGTGCAGCTTAAGGACTTGTGGCTGCTGTGTTAAGTAACACTCCCATGCTCAGATTGCGGTGGCTGCTGCTCTTGTTAGAATCACCTGTACTGTGGCAGGAGTACTTCAGGTGTGCTTTAGTCCATCAGCAGAACAAGGAGGCTCTTGGAGAAGGAAACGGTATAGCAGCCATGGCGCTTCCCAACTTTGAGACAGAATGCTGCTGGTAGCTTTACCAGAGCTCTTGAGAGATGAAAAATATGTGCTTTATTTCAGTTTCAGTACGAGCTGATCTTCTCCCTGCCTCAGTCTTAAATGTAAGGCTTTTTTAAAGGAAAGGCGTATCCTATCAATACCAGCTTTGGAATATTTGGATTGATTTGCTGACAAGGTGGATGCTTGTTAACAGATTTATCTAAGCTTGAAGGTGAAATGTGATACAGAGGTCCAGATTAAAGTAATTGTCCCTTTTCAAGAGATCTGAGGAAATAAAGCCACATTGTGATTTTACAAATTCCTGTGAATGCTGAAAGGATAAAATTGAGTTTGTCCCATTGTACAAAACTGCCATATTGTTTTTGCCTGGCTTTGAATTTTCTATAGCTTAATCAGGTTTCTCAGCTGCAAGAAGAATGATGGTACTGGAAACTCCTTCACACTTTCTTTTCACCTCTTTGTAGCTAAGATCTGTGGTCAGTGGAAAATCTTGCATGATGTGGTAGCTTATAGAAGATGCCAGTCCAGGAATTCCATAATTTTTGAGTGATTTTTAGAAACTGGTGATTGTTTGGAAGTACCTATTGGAGAGCATTGGTCTCCAGGCACTGCGGGTATTGCACAGCATGCAGCTTCTTTCCCAAGCGGGTAACACTGTCGCTTGCCCTTCCCTCTCCTTTGCTACTCCTTTAGGACCATAAAGAACATAGGAAAGAGGGGTTACTGTGTTTGTGTCTGAGACATTTCCACCTTTTGAGACAGTCTAATCTGTGATTAGGCCTCATTGTTCAGACTTAAAGGATTTTACCAGTTACAAAATGCAGTTCCAGAATCAGATAGTTTGGATAATGGAAGTAACAAAATGTTCACATTACTTAAATAAACTAGTCCTGTTTGTGATTGTTGAAATAAGTTATGGAAAGGAAAACCTAATTTGGATGCAAGATACATAGTTCCTCATCTGTAAAAGAAACAACTCTGAATTCATTTGTCTCAATGTGAAGGTAGAGAGGTGTCCAAATAAAAGAGGAGTGATTCTTCAACATCTGTTAAGGTTATATAAAATTGTTTATATGCATTTAAGTATAAAATACCTGTTAAGATGAACTTAATAAATTGACAGTACAGAAATGGATTGGGATAGAACTGTGATGTAATTCTGATTCTAGTCTGGTACGGTGTATGAAAATGAGGAAGAGTCGGCTTTGCTTTGAGATGAGGAATCATTGAGCCTTTGTCTCTTGCTTTTATGGTAGTTGTTGTCTCCAAGTTTTTGAAATGGAGACTTTATTCTCGGAGCTGAGCTTCTTTCTACTATCCAGAAACTTTTATGCCATGCTTTGCCAAGGCAAATTATGGATATTCTTGTCAAGATTTAATGCCGTGTGGGCACTGACAGTTTCAGGAGTGAGGAACTTCTGCCTGCTGGATTGTCACTTGTCAAATCCACGTTCACTATGCTGATGTTCTTCTGGGCAAACAAATTTACCTTTATGCTGTTCCAACTCCTTGTGAACAGACTGAGCAGTCAGCGTTCTTGTCCTGCTCCTTCCTTAGAATGGTCCTTTTTTAGTTTTCCTGAAGGTGAAAATAATTGTCTGCTTGGCATCCCTGTACAAAAAGCCAGAGGAAATCATGCCTTGTCATGGTGTGACAAGGAACATGGAAGGGATTAATGCAGTGTGATGGGAAGGATTACTGACTGCAGTGTTTCATATTTCAAATGTGTATTGTACTCCTCTGGAGCTGTCTGTGCCGTTTGTAAACTCTTCAGATAACATGAAATTGGAGTGAAATAGTGTTTTATTCTTCTTGTTTTTTTACTGTAGTATAATTTTAACTGTTCATGTTTTGTATCTGGTACCACTAGAAGAAACAGTTTAAGATTAGACTTGTCAGAACAGCTTGCATGGTTGTCCTGATTGCTGCAGAGGACAGTGAAACTTGAGGCTTGTTGCTTTGTTTAGTCTAGAAGGTCCCTTGACATCTAAAAATGGAGGGGGGAATCTTAAGGAATGCATTGTTCTTTAAGAAGGTTTTTACTGTCAGAAAGCAGAGTAATTCAGTAATATGTAGAGTAATGCAGTAATATGAAGTTAGTTCCTCTGAGTTAAGATCGTGTGTTGCTTTTTTGAAGATTAGCGAACAGAATGCACAAACTGGTCAGGTTTTGTTTTCTTTAAATTCTTTATGCAAACATGGGGTACACTGCTTGTGGTAAACCTTAGCCAAAGGTTTTTCTCATGACTGTATTTCTCGTGTGGAGTGACAGAACAGTCTTTGTGTACAGTATTGTCCTGGAATGGTACTGCTGGTTCTGCAGTCTCCCCTGGGAAATGTGGTTAGGTGGCTTGCCCATTCCTGTGCTCTCTGATGTGTCTTTTTGACTAAGTACAGAGCTGCACGTTCCTGCAATATAGGAAAAGACAGCAAAGTTCAGGCCTCTTTAAAACCAGTTTCTATGTCCTGTTTGTATTCATAAATTAAAGCTGAAGATGATCTAAAATACCATGTTCTATAGAAATAATTGCTTGCAGGGTTGTTTCTTAGACGAAAGATGGAAGAAGTACCTTGTGGTAAACTCTTGGCTGTTAGTAGTGGCCTCTTCTAACCTTAGAAATTAAAATCATTCATGTAAGTTCAGATACAACATTTGGGGAGAGAGAAAGAGGAGAAGGGCAGTATAAGTGCAGCTGTACCTCTGCTTTCAGGGCAGGAGGGCTCACAAGCATTGATCTGTGGAAGATTGGGCGTTGTTTACCATTCACACTTCCTATGTGTCTCATGGTCTGAATTCAGTTAAGAAAAAGCAAGGAGAACAAAAATAACAGAACAGCTGAATCTTCCTGCTGCCTTAAGTGTTCCATCCTGCCTCCTTTTAAAAGCTCTGTCATTCCACAGGGCAAAGATGCACATCCTCACTTCTTGTATTCTCATTTCCTGCCTTGACTCCTGCTCTGTCGTATTGCTCCTTTATTTCCTCTTTCTATTGTTGTGACCAAGCCTTTTTTCCTACTTTCTCAAGATTTTTTTCCTGTCTACGTTGCCAGAGTATACACAGGTCTTTCACATCTCTTTGGTATTTAATTTTCCATGCTTTGCCTCTGGCAAAGTATAAGCATTGTGATGTCCTAGCACTATAATGATAAGAACTCAAAACGCTTCCCAAACTGTTTGCTGGAATTGTGGCAGGTGTTTTAAATGAGGATAACAGGATTAAATCCTTATTTTTTATTTTTTTTTTAATGGCTGTACACCTTCATGAACAGTCAATAATGAAAGGAAGAAAATTACAAACTTCTGCTTCAAAAACATTAGCCCTAGGATACGTGTATCAGTGCTGTTTCTTTGTATCAATTATTAATGGTAAAGTGTCTTGCAAACAAGGATAAACATGCAATGATTACTCCTTGTCTTTGCTTTGACAGAGTTAATTATTTTGGGGTGCCTGCATTAAGGCTTGCCATTAACTGTTCTACAAGTACAGCTGCTCTAATATGTTGTCATGCGTTAATTGCTCCAGATTCATGGGTTGGCCTTGGAGCAATTTGTTCGTCTGTATATTTACCTCACGTCAGTTCTCTTTTGTACCATTCCTTCTCAGGTCTTTGCTATCTACTTTGCATTAAATGAGTTTTGCTCTTTTTTTTTTTTTTTTTTTTTCCTTTTCCTTATTATTGCTTTTCAACACACTGCTACCACACCAAGAAGTAGCTGATAAAGATGATTTTGTTCCCTCTCAGTTCCTTTAGTCTGCAAAAAACAAACAAACAAACAAACAAAAAAAAAAAAAAAAAAAAAAAAAGAGGAAATGTGCCAAATTTTAATGAGGAAATGTGTCTGGGAAAGACAGAAATTGAATACACGTTTAAGACCCCAGTTGTGATCAGCAAGTTTCAGCTACAAAACTGAAATCTGAAGCTAGCAACAAGAAAATGCTTTGTACTAATAAAGGACAGATGACAATCCAGGTACCTTGCCTGTTATATTTTTATGACATACATGTATGTTTAATGTATCACTGGGGAGCAGGTATGAGAAGGAAAACAGACACCAAAGAAAAGGTGGAGTTCATTGAGAAATGTTTCAATGTGGAAATTGTCCTGACATAGGCGTCTCTTATTTCACTGTACCAGCATAGCAGACTATTAACTGATGTTGCATAGGTACTGTCCTTGCAAACAAGGTGGCCAGGTACTGACTGCCCTTGGAAAAATGCCAGTAAATCCTAAGTAAAGCTGTCTGTCGCTGTAGATGGCACTGTTGTGGGCTGTGACAGTTGAAGTCTTATATCAAGTATTTACATTTTATTTTGAGTAACCTTAAACCAGAGAACTGTGAAGGTGATCAGCTTATTCTTCATTATTGTAGGATTACAGGAAATGTTACGGTTGGAGATGGGTGTTTGAGGCTGTTTTGAGGAGGTGGTTTCCTCTCCATTTCCTCCCAGTGGGCCAGTCAGTTCCCATTTCTTCTTTATTTTTGTATTGCTTGTGTGAGCAGACACAGCTGCAGCAGGTCAAACGCTGGGCTAGCAGCCCTGTGCTGCTGTGTTAGCTGCTGGCTGTGTGCTAAGAAAGCAGAAGTCAGAGCAGTATGGTGCAGCTGTTCTGCCCTAGAGAAGCAGGGCATTGTCTGCAGTGCTGTGGGCTGTGCTTGCACTGCCAAGTCTGATAGCACAGCCCTGCTGTTTTGGTCACGGTGTGTTTTTGCTTACCCTCTCAGGCCAGCAGGTAAAGGCAATGAGAGGAAAAATTACGAATTTTGGAGGCCACAGTCTTGAAGTCTGTAAGCTTCATTTATCTGCCTCAAGTGGGTACTGAGGCTGATGATTCAACTTCTGAGTTTGTTAGGCGCCCTGGTACTAGCAAGCATTGGCAGAGCAGTGCCTTGTGGAGGGAAAGGGTTTGGCTTCTTGGATTCGAACAGGTGTTGTAACCTGTTTCTAGTAGATAAGTTCTCATGTTGCGGGGCTGCCATCTCCCATTTGGTGTATGTTGTTTGAAGGACTGGGCCAGATATTGAATGTACCACAGGTTGAATTGCAATTGCAAGACGTTTTAAAAAGAAGAAAAGTACATACACTGGTAACTGTACTGTTACATTTCCTTAGGGCCAGAAGTGCAATTTGCTTACTTATTTTTGCTGCTTATGAAAGCATTTGAATAAAGTGCTAATAGTAACTTAGCATTTTTAATTTGTGTTTACACAGTTTATGTGTGACTTGGTTTAGCTCTAACAAGACAACTCTTCCTTTTATTCATTCTTTTTGCCCTTCTTTTCTCCCAGCACGGATATATGGGATCTTTGGCAAGTTCTAGACTTCTGCCTTCTGTATTCACAGAGTAGCAATATCTACTGTTTGTTTCCACTTTTTGACTGCAAAACGGACTCAGTAATCTTTCAGCCTTCATATTTTCAGTTGCTAAGAACCTGTTGTGGTTTATCTGGTAGCCTGTGGTAGGTTTCCTTTGAGGACTTGTCCAGCCTGCCCTTCCTCTTGTCAATGTTTCTTATCTTTGCAGTATCCTGCCAACAGGGAGTTACACCAATCTGCCCTCCTTTGCACAAAAAAAAACCCCAGTCTCCTCTTGTGAGAGAAGGAATGCTATCTCAGCTATTAAGATTTTGTTTTCTTATCTGTGATTTGAAAAGCTACCTTGGAGATGTTAGCTACTTGGGAGAACAATAGCCGGGCACGACCTATTTCAGTTGATGCAAGGATTCATTTCAGTGCTCGTTTAAAATAAAAGTGAGAAGGGTGATGCCTAGACTTGTCAGTCACATGGATGTGTGGCAATCAGTGCTGTTTGCCTTCACATTGACGTGTGGTAATACTGTATATACAAAAGTTTCCCATCCGGTTTTACCATTTTTACTGTTACATTAAGGTCAAAGAAGGTTCTGTTAGAGCATTACTCAATTCATGGCCTTGGCAGTTTGTGCTTCCACCGAAATGAAAGCTTGAAGTCCATGGCCTGTCAAACGACCCAGCATTCCAGGTGTCTCCGCTTCTGCCCTCTGTATCGACTGGACACATGCAGCACAGGGAGCAAACAGGAACAATTGGATGTCTGTTTGTGGTCTGTGCTTCAATCCAGAATTGTTTTAATTGATTGACAGAAAATGATAGATTTCTGCCATGGAGAACTCAGCTCGTTAGTTGCTTCCTTTTAAAGGAAACAATGTGCAAAATTTATGCCATCATTCTTTCCTGAAAACTTTTGAATCTGCTGTTTGTTTTCTAAAAATGGCAGAGCAGTAAACGTGGTATTGCTTAGAGTAAGTCAAAATAAAACATTCGCCTCCTTTTCTTTGGAAACTGTGTCAGTAGCTCTGAAGTAGTCTTGTTATTAGCTATGCTCTGCACAGGTAAGCAGGTAGGAGATGTTGAAGGCTCTTGAAATTCATTGGGTTTATTGCAAGGCAGTAAGACACTTCTGTAGGAACAACTTTTTCTTTTAGTTCTGCTTGTGGAATGTCTTGCTGTATTTATAGTAAGGGTCAACTCTATTGTGCTTAGGTTTATTGTCTAGCAGGCGATATTCTCAGTTCTTTATGTCCTAGGAAAGCATGGCTGCATCCTGATTGGCTTGTCTGACATCTGGTAGTGGGTCTAAGGGAAGTCTCTTGAATTTTTTATTGGGTCTGTACAGAGCTGGGAAAACGCAGTCTTCTCTTTTACCGCAGTTTGCAATCCCCAGTGCTTCTCTGGAAAAGCATCTTCAAGTGATAGGACCTTTCTGGCCAGCCTGATTCAGAACTCCTTTGTACAACAGATTTCTACAGATGTTCTGTTTTGCTGCGTCAGGCTTGTAATCGCAGCTGCTACAGAGAGGCAGTAACTTGGAGATTTTTCACCTGAACAGTGTCTTCAGTATCTGTTTTCATATTAGGGGTTTATAGTGTATATGTTAATCATAGCATGGCCTGGGTTGAAAAGCACTGTAATGATCACGTAGTTTCAACCCCTGTGCTATATGCAGGGTTGCCAACCACCAGTCCAGGCTGCCCAGAGCCACATCCAGCCTGGGTTAATTTAGGTAAAAAGTTGTGTCTAAGGAACTTGAGAATTGCCACGCTGAACTGCAGCAGAGCACAGTCTAGTTTGATGTTTGGTTCTGATAATGCTTACTACCAGGCGCCTTACACAAATGGGTTAAGATCTCCGTAGTGATTTGATTAATTTGTTACTAAAAGTGAGGTTACTTAGTTTTCTTTCCTAATGTGGTAGTTCTTATGTGTAGTGTTTTGATGTGTGTAACCTAGTGGCGATCTGTTTAAAAGCAAAACAAATAAAATCAACAACAAAAAAACAAACAACTCAGCACAACCAACTAAAAATGGCAGCTAAGCTTTTGCTTTTCTTTTTCACATGAGTAGAGAGGGCATCTTCCTGTAGGGCAGAGCAATAGATGGCTTGCTGCTGCTTCTGCTGGCAGAGCTGGGAGTGCTGGGGGTTTGTCAGGCAGGCAATAGCTCAGAAATCATTTGTTTTGATCGCTCATAGGATTAATTGGAGTAGAAGCTACAGGTAAACAGGATTTCATTCACATGCCAGGGAAGTAAACTAGGAATATATTGACTTACTTCAAATAGATTTTTCTTAAAATATTTCAATATATTTCAGATATTTGATACATTACAAGCTGTTTTTAAAATAGATGTTACTTAATTTGTGAAAATGCTGCTGTGCATGAAGGAATTATACGCTCTGATGGAACTGCTGCTTTCTCAGATAAAAGCAGTTGTCTTCCTTTCCTATCCTTTTCTTCATATAGGAATTTCTGTGAAAGTACTTGAAAATGACTTTCAGTTAATTTTCATTCTAGGCAACCCAAAGCTTCATGTATTTTAATGGTAAATTCAACATTCTTGACATATCAAATTTGAGGTCTTGCAGTGAATAATTGTTGTAGAGATTGGCAGAAGTCGAAACTACAGTTTTGGCAATACCTTTCGAGGTATGAGGAGACATTTCATTTTCACATATGCAGAAAACATTTGATCACTGCTACATGATAACAATGAAACAAGAAAATATTGACAAGCAGTTACTGTATTTTGATGCATATAACCTAGGTTTTATCTGTTGAAAAACAAAACTGCAATTCAGCAGCACTGTAGGGATCTGGATGTGTACAGATAATACAAGAGGAAGTTTATTCTAGGACCTGTCTCCTTCAAAGCTCCACGGCGTCTGATTTCCCTATAGCCTGCATCCTTTCCCATAGTTTGCTCTCACCATTCCAGGAGTCCCTCAGCTTCAGAGCTGTATATGTTGTCTGAGGTTCAGATTGTGTAAAATAAAAGATGGGGTATTATCTTTAGCTTTCAGAGTTAATTGCTCATTGAAGTGAATGAGGATTTCTTAGTGAAAGAAATTACTGCATGGAGTTATGTTTCTTTTTTTCTTTTACCTTCCCCCCCCCAAGGATGTGATGTAGTTCTGCAAGCATAAAAGCAAAATGTTTGGTGTTTTTGCCTTGTGGACTGAGGAGTCTATGCTGTGCTATATTTTGCAGTATAGTCTAGGGCTTCAGGAAAGCAAAAAAGAGATGTTGTGGATTGCACGAGACTGTTGTGTTCATTCTGTCAGGTTAGCACCACATTTAAATGTGCAGCTACAGTCCATAGAGCTTGGAATTTTAGACATTGTTCCTATTATCCTTTGAATAGAAGCAGTAAAAGAATGGGCCTGGAAGCCAGCAGGAATTTGACATCTGAGCAAAAAATATGTGCATTTAGCTCTGTACTTTTTCTTTCTTTGTGAGCGATGGCTGGGATGACTTTCATGTTTTTATAATTCCAAAGAAAGAGCTTCATTTAATTCTTCCAGATTCCACGCAGTAGTGAAATACCATCTTTTTGCACTCTTTGTGATACTTTTACAAGCAAAGTCCAAAGGACTTCTAATCTCATCAGGTTCATGCCTTCAACTGAGTAATGTTAGAACAAGTCTGTTCTCTGTACTACTGCTTTTTCACTGAAACCACCACAGTTACAGCAGAATTGTGCTATTTTAAGGCATGGGTATTTGGCTAATGCACCTGCAGGTATTTATCCAGCATTCCAATATTGATTTTTCCTTTTCTGCAAATTGTGCATAACAGCACGTGAAATATTCTTGTCAGTGTTGCTTATTTTAAAAAGTGAGCATATAACAGGAGAAATGAGAGTAAGTATAACAAGAATATGAAATTAACGTATAGTGGGATAGTTGCACAAAACTAATGTTTTAATTCTCAAATTCTCAAAACCAGTAGATTGAACTTGGCATGGACTGGAGCAGTGCGACAGTGATGGATTTGGGGGCTTCTCTGCCTGTAACTTTTTTTGTGTTTTCATCTTAATGGAGCAAGCAAATAAGCTTTCAATTTTGAGGTGCAGAGAGATGGGGAAAATGGTGAGGGTAAAAGCAAATCAGAATGACTTAGTGATTTTCTTTAGTAAATGAATCAATCTCGGTAACATTTTTGAAACCCATTTTCTCGAGTATCTCTTAGCAGCATCATCTATTATTGAACCTATAATGAACACGGCTGCTGGAGTATTTTACCAGCTGCTTAAAAAAGCAAAAGATGACAGGAGATGTTGGTAAGGCTAGGATTTGTAATGCTGAGCTAAGGAGTTACATGAACAGTGGAGAGAACTCCACTACATCTTCTGCTGCTCTTAAAATGTGAATCTGAGATGTTTCTCTTTATGGATTTTATTATTATTATTTTTTCAATCAATCCCACAAAGTGGACTCCAGGCTGAATTCAGCATTTGAAAGTAATATGTTTTGTATAGCAGGGAGTTTTTCAAGAAGGAAGCCTGTGAGATGTATCTGAAGACAGATACCAGCTACTTACCGAAAGCTAGTAAATTGAACCCTGCTCCACAGTGCCTGCTTATGTGCCTGTAGGGGTGGTGCTTAGCAGGTAGCTTACGCCTTTTTATTAAGGAATAAGCTTTCTTGCATTTACTGTGTAGCAGGAGCATGCGTGCAGTAGTTGCTGCTGAATGTATTGCATGTGTGATAAATTCACACCTTTTTATTTTGCAGTAATGGTCCAGCTCTTTTTAATAATCTTTAAATAAATCTCTCTGCAAGCAGAAGATGGAAAATGGTCTTTTTCCAGAGATTAGAAATAGTTATTAATGTATAAAAATAATAGGCATACTCTAACTTTGCAGGCATAAATAAATCCACATACGCTGGCCATTAGACTACAGGTACATGTTGCAGTCCTTAGCAGATGAGAAAAATGATCACAACTGCCCCAGTATGCATTATGTGATGCTCTAAGAATTATGCGGTTGTATTGGACATATACATACGGCTTATCTGGATACTGGACTTGAGCTAATGGTCTGGTGCTCAGACACAGCCAGCTGGCTCTGTAGCATACTCTGCAATCAAATATTCTGCATGTATCTCACAATGCATCCAGTATTATCAGGGTTATCTCCCCATTAGTTTAAATACTGGAAGCTTAACAGGAGGTCTGTGTTATGCATGTAACTAATACACCTTGCAGCTCAATGATGAACGTTATTCCTGTTGTATAGAAGAAGAAGCTGAGGTGTTAGCATCTGTGTTTTCAATTATACAACAGTTTTCAACACATTACTACCAGGGTCAGTACAAGAACAGGAATGGCATAACCACCAGGTGCATATTTTTCCTTTATCATCTGTAGGCTCTGTATGTCTCTGGAATTGAAGAAGCACGATGTGCAAAGTACTGTTTCTAAAACAATGTATGTTTTGCTTCTCTAAAGAGAATTAAGTAGCCGTTGATATTCTGTGATTGTGATGGATGTTTTTGAGCAACCAGATTTCCTCAGTTCTAGTTTCTTTGGTAGATTCATATTTGTCTCCATGAAAGTTAGGAGTGTGTCAGAAATGGCACAAGGTGGAAAGAGCAAGGTCGTTAATCAGACACTGAAAACGTTTATGTTGAAGGAACCTTTGGACTACACTTAACAAATTGTCTGCCTTAATACTGGTGACATGGGGAACTGTCTGTTTCTCAAGTTCTTGGACTGCCATTTTGGGAGGCAAGGAGTTAGTTGGGGGTGGAAAAACTGGAGTTTGTATTCTTTCTGCTCTGTTACCCATCGCTATCTTCATGGATCTGACACTCTGTTTATCTGACAGTGTGCTCAGTACTGCTTCGCCAGGGAAAATTGCACAAAACAAGCCCAGTGCATCAGCATTTTCATTGTGTATTGAGCTGAGCCTCCCTTCACATGGTCACATCCCCTTTTTAATCTGGGATTCCATGTCCCTTTCCCAGTCCAGCCTGTTTCTGTGGTGTCTATTGCTGGTCTCCCTGAGCTTCTGTTTCTGTGGTTTGAGTGTTTTTTGTGTGGCCGAGTGTTAAGACCTGCAGGACTTTTGGAAGTGGTGTTGTTGAGGGGTTAGGCAATATACTGTGTTAGTGTTAGTAGTTTGTGACAGACTGAGGTGATGGCTGCGTTCAAGTTGGATTTTCTCCCAGAGATGATGGTGGACCATTGCTCCTTGAATGCTAGCCCTGTGTAAGTATTGTGTGTTCATGTCTAAGCTTGTAACCGAAGTGATAGTTGGAATTGTTGTCTCTGGGGCCATTGCTGTCTAATACATTCCCTTTGTGAAGGTGGGAAAAGGGGGATAGGAGGATCTGAAGGTCTGAAATCTGTGGAGAAACAATATTGGGCATGACGAGCGGACACTGGGTTCTGGATGAGATGGGAGGTATTAAAAAAAAGAAACCACAATTGTTTCTTAGGAAAAGGAGTGAGGAGGAGTTAAGCTATTTGGTTGTACTGTTTACAGTATGCAAGAGGTGCTGATATTATAGAATCAGTTATTGAAATGAATTGTTGTGTGAACATTTCTGTTTCTCTCCCATTAATGACTCCGGACTCTACTGTTCAATCGGGAATGAAAGATTCTGTGAAATACTGTTAAAGTCTCATGAAAGTTGCTCAGTGAACAGGAGGTGAGCCGTGCTCTTAGAACTGTTCATGGGAAAGAATGCGGGGCTGAAAACTGTTGCTGGAGGTTAAGTGATTTGCAGTTCTCAATTGGATTGAAAAAGCATGGAATCTACATCTTTGTATACGGTATTCTTTACCTTGGATATTTGAAGACATACTGGCCCTATAGAAAGGTTGGATAGTAGAATTTGTGATTATTCACATCCCTTCTGGTAAGAAGCTCCTGAGGTCTGTTGATACTGCTAGGAAATAATGGCAGCAGTTCTTTATCAGGCTCTGGACTATGGAATATCAAGAGGAAAAAATAACTAAACATTGCCTGCTTTTGAATTTTCTTAAAAAAATCTGTTGAGGGAGGAATGTGATTGCAGATGAGCAATGGAACACGATCTTTAAAAGGGCAAAAGGCAGAAGTGAAGGGAGTTGAGTACCCTGGAAGATGGACACTTGTGTCCTTCAACAAAGAGTTTGGGGGCCAGCAGGGAATCAATGCATGGTAACTGTTGTCCTCCCCATGTCCTTTCTAGATTATGCAGGGGTTGGTCAGCAATTTTGGCATGCTAATCACTGTAGCTACAATAGAATGCCATTGCAGACAGTCTTCCACAGAGGTAGATCCTGTGGTATACGGGACTTACTACCAAAAACAAGAACTCACATAGCACTCAGCAGGCAATGAGAAGTCAGTTCCGAATGCAGTGTGTAGCTTGCAACTAGCTGAATGGAGTACAATGCAGTTCTATTAACATCTGTAAACAGTATTCATATGGCTAGTAGTGTTACATTCATACATGTGGTGCCTTGAAGCCTTTTGAGGAACCCCATACTCAAAACATCTGTGTTATGGTCTAATAAATGTTTCTTTCTCTTTTTTTGCAGCCTACTGTTAGTCAGCTTGATTTGCTCTGAAACTAAGTTTGTTCAGGCCCAACCTGTTCATCTGCACTATATGTTTTTTTTCTTTTTCTTTTTTTTTTTTTCTTTTTTTTTTTTTTTGCCAAGTATTGTTCAAGGCTGCCTAGTTTCACAAAGCTGCTGTGTTGAAAACCTTTAATGAGGCTTCTCATCGGTTCAGTTGTGTTTTTTCTGTTTTAAGGTATTTATTCACTCTGAGAAATAGTTACAGACAGTCAAACATACACAAAATGTGCTCTAATTTTCCTTAGTTGTTAATAAGTACAGTTACTTGTGGGTCAGCTGAGTCTGGGTTTCTTTCTTATGTGGTGTTTTCTGTAAAAGGTTGAAGTTGAATTAATGATATTTTTCCAGTCCTCTCTACAGACGTGAAAAGCAGATGTTGACTACATTATAAGAGCAAAGTTTAGGTGAAGTTTTAAGCAATCATTTAAAGAGATTACATGGTTTCCAAGTATGTTGCTTGCCAGTGAGTGCAAGTAACAATAATTTTTTTCTGAATGTGTGGTTGTGTGTATATATATATTATTATTTGCATTTACTGGCAAGCAATGTACATATCTATGTATATGGCGTATACATGTAAATATATGCATATTGATGTAAAAAATGTTCTTAAACTCACCATAAGCATACTGCTTCTAACTGCAATAACATCTAGACTTTGTGGCAAGCTAAGTAACAGAAATTCCTCATTGAATTCTCATAGCTCAAAGAAAATGAATGGTACACTGGATCACCCAGATCAACCTGATCTAGATGCTATCAAGATGTTTGTGGGTCAGGTCCCACGGAGCTGGTGTGAGAAAGATCTAAGAGAACTTTTTGAACAGTATGGTGCTGTCTATGAAATCAATGTCTTGCGAGACCGGAGCCAAAACCCTCCTCAAAGCAAAGGTGAGAACTGTATTTCTCATATGAAACTTGAGCACTCGGCTGCTTTTACAGTGTTCCAGTCTTACCAGTTTGTTTATGGGTTTATGAAGAGTATGGAGTATAAATGCTGAGCAGAGCCGCTAGTAAACAAATACTATGTTGCTCCAGAGCATTGCTATGATGTTACAGTATGGCCAGAATGTTGCTAGAAGTGTCACTGTTTCAAACAAAGTACAAAACTTAGTGTATGCAGTTGCTGTTAACCTGGATTTGTAATTTAGAAACATGCAATATTGTATTGCCAGTGAAAGTAGGAGAAGTTCTGGATACTACCAAATAATTGAGTTTAGAAATGGAGTTAGCCAAGGGTTATTTGCTAGGTGTGTCTAAATGATTTTTTTTTTAATGGCAAGCTAGTGGTATTGAGTCAGTTTTAATTACACTTAGGAATCTTTTTCTCAACAGTTACAATCACTGATACATACCCTTTTCAGTATTTAGCTGCTTTTGCTTGTTATTGGAAGAGTAGAAGTGGGACGTGTAATTTCTCTACAGCAGGTCAGGATTCATAGTGTTCTTCTTTGCTTAGCATTTTGTTTCGATTGCAGGGTGCTGTTTTGTTACATTTTATACCCGTAAAGCTGCACTAGAAGCACAGAACGCTCTTCACAACATGAAGATTCTCCCAGGGGTAAGAGAAGAGAGATGCTCCCTTCAAAGCTCTACCTTGTCTTTCTGATCTCTGACACCACTGATATGAAAGCATACATTATCTTACTCTGAAGTCCTGTTTAAAGGGAACTATTAGATTGAGAAATATCACAAAATTGGAATGATAATAGATATGGTAGTGGAGTGGGTAGACATGCCTCGTGTAATAATAATTTCTCAGGAGGAATGATGGTATATAATTAGGAAAAGATTTTTCTTCCAGATGCTTATATACTGTTATATGTGCACTTCTGTAGAGGCAGTACAGGCTACAAACTCATTCATTCATCATTGTTGTGGGAATCATCTAGCATGAAGTGAATGCATTTATGATTAAACAGTCTGTTTGCATTTCAGATGCACCATCCTATCCAGATGAAACCAGCTGATAGTGAAAAGAATAATGGTAAGCTTTACTAAAATGTGAATTTTGTGGCATTGTGTATTTCAACTGGGAAACTTCAAGATTTTCCTCGTGTTGATCAGCTTCTGACTGTCATCTTGCACTGGGGTTTGGATTTAATTATTTTTTTAAACAAATGATTTCAATACAGTAGGTAGTGTATGTGAGGTCTCTAGAATTTCATGACTAAGTATCTACCACTGTTGCTGTTCACTGGAAAAAAACATGGTGTTGGTTAGGGAAACATCCAGTGAGTTCTTGGTTGAACTAAGGTGGCTGAAATTTAGAAATGATTTTCAGGTGCTTAACTGATTTGAAAGCCTGTTGTGGCTAGAGTGGGAGTCAACACTTCATCTCCAGCAGAGAAAATACTGTGAACGTACTTCTGCACATTGACCATTTCAGACATTTACATCTAGCATTGAGTAAAACGTTCATTTATCCGTGTGTGTATATATGAGTTTATGCACACACAGACACATACACAGATATGTGTTTCCTGGGAAAATAATGGAAAGGGCTGGGGGGGGGAGAAAGGGTGGAGAAATGTACTTAGTGGTGTTCCAGGGTAGCAGTTCTGAGGCTATTATATGATTATATGAATTTTAGTAAAAGATGTAGGTGAAAATATAAATATGAAGGCATCAGTTAAAAAAGTATTTTAACTTGCCATTCACAAAAGGAATTCTGGATCTCTTGAGCTAAAAATGGACTACAGCAAGGATTTGAAAGCAGCTTTGTGCTCCATGAGTTTAACAGTGAATTGGGTGCAACTTTAAAGGTTTAATGGTTAGTTGAAGCCCTGCCAGCTGGAATGGCTTGGAATTTTTCTCTCCAACTCCAGGGAAGACTCAGCAGATAAATTGCCTCTCACTGCGATTTTAAATAAAAGACTTTTTTGTCTTGAAGCTTCAAATTGTGCTGCAGCATTTGTCATATTATAGTGCTGAATGTTTTATTTGAAAACTGTTTTATTTGTCCAGATGGCATTCTGAGCATAATTTCCTCATTCACTTAAAAGTTTGTAACAGGTGACTGGCATCTTCAGATCCGTAGAATGAGAGGTATAAAGTTCTGACATCAATAGCCACAAACTGACAAATGAGAATAAATGTTTGTCTCTGCACCATTTATCTTAAAGTAGTCTGCACTGAAAGTTTTCCTTGAATTTTAATGTACTTGGTAGCATTGGCATTTTGAGGTAATATATGGTAATAGACAGCTCAGATTTGAGTTGTCATTTTCATGCTTTTGGTAAAGATCTGAATGGATTAATATGAAACAACTAAAATAATTACTTTTGCTTCCACTATTAGCAAGAGCATAAGGAAATAGGCAGAACTTGATTCACATGATCGACATGAGAGGGTAACATAATAGTCTAGAGAGAAGCCTTCTGCAACTAACATGCTTGTTTAGATACAGGTGAGGTGTGTTGGCTGTCTAGAATGAAGAGATGAGAAACAGTGAAAATATTCCACTAAAATACACACAACTCTTGCTTTCCAGGCGATGAATGTAGGAGGTACAGGGACAAGTGCTGAATGCAACATTTATTTATTTTCACTTCTTGCAGCTCAGTAAAATGTAAAACAAGATGTCAGGTTCACTGAGTTATCTAAAATCAATCTTCTTAAAACAAAAAGATTCTATTGCTAGGAATCTGGTTTTGACAAGCAGCCCCTCGAACTAGAGGGGATGTGATTCTGCAGTTGATGGAGAAAATTTGAGAAAATAAGATCTAGTAAGTGCATACTTTCTGGTAATACTCTTATCCTTTGATTTCTTAGCAGTAGAAGATAGGAAGTTGTTTATTGGAATGATATCGAAGAAGTGCAATGAAAATGATATCCGAGTGATGTTCTCCCCCTTTGGGCAGATTGAAGAATGCAGGATATTACGGGGCCCAGATGGGCTGAGCCGAGGTAAGCAAGAGACTGTCTGACTGTTCTCTGCTGGATGCTGCTCTTGGCACCTCAGGGTGGCATTTCAGCTATTTCTATGATTTTTCCAATAGGCATTTTCATTCCTTTCTTTCTCCTAGAAATGTGTATATAGTGAATGACCTGGTTCCTTTTGTATTCTTTCCCCAGGTTGTGCATTTGTGACTTTTACAACAAGAGCCATGGCGCAAACAGCAATCAAAGCAATGCACCAAGCACAAACCATGGAGGTAAGACAAGTTAGTGAATGTCTAGAGAGAATGCAATTTGTCAGGCAGTCACTGTGGAGTCTGGGGGACTAGAGAAGATAAGTACATAAATACTACTCCTGGGCTTTTGTGTTTGCTTATACTTTAAAGACTCAAGAAACCTCACCTGCAGAGAAAATAACAAAATATGAAATAGAATAAAAAGCAATTGGATGTTAAATGCATTGTTTGATTACATATGTTCGGGGAGGGTATCAGAAATGTTTCCAATGGCTGGGTCTTAATACAGTAGTTTTGTGATGGCAAGTATGTAATTGTTTCAATTGCTATTTGCAGGGTTGCTCTTCTCCCATTGTGGTAAAATTTGCAGACACGCAGAAGGACAAAGAGCAGAAACGAATTGCTCAGCAACTCCAGCAACAAATGCAGCAGATCAGTGCTGCCTCTGTATGGGGAAACCTGGCTGGGCTCAACACGCTTGGACCGCAATACTTAGCAGTGAGTTTCTGACCTGGTTTCTTTTCATCTCTTTGTAGCTTGGTGTCTGATTGTGTTTTGGTGTTTGATGGATTCTGAAGGCTCCTTATAGACAGGAGTAGAGCTCTTATCTCCCCCATTTGGTGGATGAGTAATCTGGATTACAAGGAAATTGTCATTTCCTAACAGCTAGTCAGGATGCATTTAAGTGAATATTTCACCCCCAGTTTCTGAAGTAGTAAGCACTGAAACTTTTTGTTTTCTTATTGTGTGTAGAATGACTTTGCATAGGAAAGATTTTCCTCATATCTTATGGGCACTGTGTTTATCCATCTAAATATTCTTTCATGTCTTTTGTGACATGATGATGACATAATTATTGTATTCTTCCATTGTTCCTCATTGAGCATTTATTTCTCTCATCCTATCCTGGTGAAACATAGAATAGTGCTTGGTGCTGTGCAAATAGAAAAGCTGATCAGGTGGAAGAATCAAGCAGCTCAGTGCACAATTAAAAAAAAAACAAACCCACCAGCAAATAGAGAGAAACTGTTCTCTCCCTTGCGGCAGTGATACAACAGAGTGCAGTCTGCTGTTTGTCACTGGTTTCAGTTTTACTGGGTACTTGAAGGGTGAATTTTTCATAAACTTATGTGCTGTGGGTTGTTAGAGTAGTTATGAGAACTGTTTTCATGCAATATTAAGATCTGGGGAGCAGAAAAGGAAAACTTCATCTCATTCTTGACATGGTGTACTATTGAAGTGGAGACGTTCTCTAACTACTCCTGAAGTTGGTAGATTATGGTTTTTTTAAGCAGTACATAGGTAATGGAGAAAGGAATAGGAAATCTTCCTAAGTAGCTTCCTAGCTAGGACTTGAAATTTTTTTAATGGGTGCTGTGCATAAGGAATGTGAAAGAGATCCCCTCTCACAGTGGCTCTTTGATTTTGGCATGCCATTTGTCCTGTGTGGGCCTGATGTTAGCTGTAAAGTCTGATGTGAGGTAGTATATCCTTACAGGTGGCAGTCCTGCCTGAGGTACTTTGAAAAGGAGCTTGTTACTGAGTCTCAGTACTGATTTGTCTGTGCATTAGACAGGCAGTTCACTTCAGCTAGTACATTGACTGTGCTGAGCGTGAAAAGCATTGTGCTATTGCTTTGGCTGTGACATAATGCATGGGCAACGCTGATTTTCACCATGGTTGTGTTCTGGCTGTGCTTTGTAAGAGGAATTTTTTATGCTCTTTGCTACGATGTGGTGTGTGAGCAGTGGGAATTCCCTTTGTGACGGCACTCTGGCTGTGGTGTGGTGCAGTTTCTCCCAGAAGCGGAGCCAGCCCTCACTCTCACTCTTGTTTTGTTTTTTGGTGTAATGTCTAGCTTTATTTGCAGCTCCTTCAGCAAACAGCAGCAGCCTCATCTGGGAACCTGAACACGTTGAGCAGCCTCCACCCAATGGGAGGTGAGTTTTTTCACTGGAAGATAAATTTGGTACCAAAGCAAAGACGAGGGGGTAGAGAAAGTAGCCAGAAGTCTGTAGATGTATTGTATTGTAATAAGTACTATTGAGTTTACTGATCCTGCGGAATAATAGGAATCCTCTGCTATGGGTGTGGAAGTTCCCTCTTAATCTTAGTTAATCATTGTCCTGACCATGAGCTGTGGTATGCTTTTCATCTTCCTTACCTCTGGCATTTGAAATTATAATCTCTTATGAATACAAATAAATAAATAAAGCTGTATGCATTTATTTTCATCGAAACAGATGCATATTTAAAGCACTGTATTTTAAAATAAGCACTAGTGCATGTGTTTCAGTTACAATGAACTTCTTAGGTCTCCTGTTTTAAATTCTTTGTTTTTAAGTACTTCAGAGTTGCAAATGCAGTGTTGATAGTGCTTTAAGCAAGACCTTCATTCTGTTTCTTTATTTTCTGTGTGAGTTAGTTGATTACAGTGTTCCTATGATGCAGAAATGCTAATTTAATAGATAAGAGCCAGATTCCTAGCTATAAACTGCTGGTCAGAATTTTCACCAAGTACAGATGTGTGTTTTATAAGTGAGCATATTTGAAGTAGCTTTAACTTCTTTCTTCCAGAGTTATGGAAATATTGTTAAAGTTTCTGATATTGGGCAGCAAATTAATTTTCCCTTCCACCCTCATCAGGTTCAGAATAATAAAACCCCTGTTAGTAACTCCGTTTACCGCATTCTCTGAATGCTTTTTCTGGCAGGAAAAAAAGAAAAACAGCACCACATAGTTTTAGTACTGAACATTTAAAGCTTTTAAAATGGCTTCAGTTGTTTGGTAATTAGCAATAGGCTATGACCTGTCTGTGCAAACACTGACCACGAGCAGTTAAGAAAGAAACATCTCGGTGTACATCTGACTTGTGTTGTACTCCCATAAGCTTTGTGATGGTGATGTGTACAGATTTTGTTACGAGCATGATGCCAGCTTTTCCCTCTTGCTTACGTATGAAGGCAAAACTAAAAGCAGTTCATGTTGTTACCATGGGGCTGCTATGGAGGCCTAGCTAGATGAAATTGAATGTGAAGTTTTCAGGGTAATTTTGTCTTCACCACATAAAAAACACCTTAAAAACAGAATCCAGGCAAATAAGTAGCATGTTGCATGGTGTTCTGAATTTTCCAAGTCTGTAGTTCTACGCAGGGAGAATTTTATTTTCAAAACTCCATTAATATCTTGATTACGTTTCTTGAAATTGATAGAAAAATTAGCAGGTAATTAGATTCCAGTCTGCATTGGGCTTTATAGACAAAATTTAATCTTGACCCTATTGGAAAGCAGAAGGAAAAACAATGTGATGACAGGAGAGCAGGTGTGGTGTGTACATGCCAAACTGCTTCAGAAAGGAAGCAAGCTGCTCTGTTCTTCACTAACTCTGGCACTTGCAATTTTAACCCTCTGTAGCACCGTAACAGTGACAACATAACTTAGGTTTTAACTTAATATTTTTGTTAGAATTGCATCTTAGAGAATATAAACAAAGTCAAGATCCTCTTGTTTTGAGCACTAAATGCAATTAAAGATACGGACCCAATCAGAAAGTTAAAACAAATATAGTTTAAAAAAATAAAAGGCTAAAGGTAGAATAAGCCACTAAGAAGATGAACAATTTATTCTGCATTGCCATTCACATCCTTATGTTGTCTGTTTGCATCCTTATTTGCAAAGCTGAGATTTTGACGTATGTGCTTTGTCACCAAGTACGTAATAAGCATCCAAAAGACAAGGAACCACATCAACAAAGTCACGTGAAAAGATGAAAAATATGTTAGGATAAACAAATGTGGAGATGTGAAAGGGAAGATGAAGAAATGGAAGAATTGAGCTAGCTAACCTGGCTAAAATGCAGGAGTCTTTAGAACAGGATCATTATGAACGATAAATGGTGACAAGACAGATGGCAAGTTAATGTCAATACTGACTGGATCGTTCAGTTCAAAAATTATAACTCAAACTGAAGGTGAGTCAGATATGTAAATGACTGAAAAAAGTTCATCAAGGCATCTTCCTCTCACTTGAGTGTTCCTGGCTTATTACCCACAACATTCTTAATGTTTTCTATTTTCTTTACCACTTTGTTTGACTGGATGACTAGTCTGTGCATAAAGTGGTTGATCTTGTGGTTAGGAGTTGCCACTTAACCTTGTCTCACAGTTGACTGCTGCTTCTTGGCTACCAAGGAGGCCAGACAAAGCAAGTTGATGTTCAGCTGATGACAGGTTAAAGGTATGACGTTGGCCACTGTGTTATATAGATCTTACAAGAATTCTGCAGTTGTTGCTGTTCCCATGTAAAGAGAGTAGAGGGATTTAAGATAAGATTATTAGCCTGATGTCTAGACAAGTTCTCTGGCTTGCAGATCTGTTCGATCAAACCCCAACTTAACTCTCTGTAGCAGTTAAAATCTATGCTTTTATGACTGGACTACGTAACACTGCTTGAAAATGTCCGTGCACTGGAATCTGCATCTGAGATCATGGTCTTTTAAGGAGAATATTGATATGTACAAAATATATTTCTTTTTAGTTGTAACAAAGAATCATAGGGTTGAATAAATCAGTAACTAGTACTGAAGTCTGATGTTCTTAAGCTCCTTCCCATTATTGCCTACCCTATTATGATGCACTGAGGGTGGTGGATCTTAGGCTTGTATGATGGTGACTATTGTAGGGGAAACTGTACATTCTTCGATGTGTTGCAGGACTGAATGCGATGCAGTTACAGAACCTAGCTGCGTTAGCAGCTGCAGCCAGTGCAGCTCAGAATACACCAAGTGGCACCGCTGCACTCACCTCCTCCAGCAGTCCCCTGAGTGTGCTCACCAGCTCAGGTAAGAGACTGCCTATGCCATAGTGTGCCATGGTGTGTTATGACATGGGTTACCTTTGGGAGTCATTTCAGGATGGATGTAATCTGTTTTGTCTATCTCTGTCACTGTTGTGTTGATAGAGACCTTTAATCGATGTCTGTAATGTCTTCAATAGATATGAGTTCTACCTGCAGATTCACTGGCATTTGCTTAGGGTACATAGGGTACATATCTTTGCCACCAGCAAAGGCTTTTTTTTTTTTTTTTTCTTTTTTTTTACCTGCTCTGTTTCTTCTTCCAAATGGCCGGTTTAATTTAATGTAAAAAACAGTTTTGAAATGGTCATGAAGCAGAAGGGTAGGTGACTTCTTTCCAGTCGTTTTGCAAGAGTCTCATCTCATACTTTGCTTAGCCGTGAATTTAGGCAGATACTGCAGCAAGTGTACCCTGTTCCTGCAGACATGGAGGCAGAAGATGCTTTAAACATGAAGTAATGCACTAGAAATGTCCATTTTATGTTTCTCTGGCATTAGTGAAGAAAACACCACAGCTGCCTCATAGAAGCAGAATATGCAGATCTCTAGCACATAGGGGTTATTCTCTGAACTGCCCTAGGTGGCTTTTTGTATTGCATAGGAATGCTAAGGAGCAAGCCTAAGAGATTGTAAGAAGCAGCTGTTTAGAAAACCATGTGTCACTTGATCAGGAGTTAAACTGTGGGTGCTTTGCACTGTTTTCTTCCTGAGGGAGAATTCAGTTCAGAGCATTCTGTTGTTATACATAAAAACTTTGTGGTCTGACGTCTTTCAAGGTAAAACCTCAGCATTTATCTTGACTACCAGTTATGGTATCCTATTCTATAGTATTTCAACACAAACAAAACTCCTGCAGAGCTGAGGCTATAAAATAACTACATTTACAATCCATTACTACTGCTTTGACAAAGAGAAAGAATGGAAGTAAAAATGACTGTGAATTTCTCCCATGTTTCTTCATGCAGTGCAGTGGCAGAGCAGGAATTGTGAGTTTAATTAGTGTTCAGATCTAAGCTTCCATTTGCTTTGTCATCTGCTAACTGGAACTGGTTTTTTATATCTGTTGAAGTAGGGAATATGACTGACAGGTTGTGAAGTTAAAATGCTGTACACGTTAGAAAAGGCAGAACCAGCTTCTTAGAGGTGTAAAGCAAAAAGAACAAGAGGAGTGGACACAATAGCAGAAAATTCTGACTGGCTGTAAAAGGGAAAAAAAAACTTGTGATGAAAGTGATCAAGCAAAAGAATCAGGTGCTATAGAGGGGCTGTGGAATCTCCATCATTTTAGAGATTCAGAATTCCATTGAAAAAGGCTGTGGGCAGATCTCCCTAACTCGGAGAACAGACCAGCTTTAAGCTGAGGTGGACTATATGATCCACAAAGTTCCCCTCCAACTGAAATTATGCATGATTGTATGATTATTTGAGATTGCTTACTCCTCTGTGTATTCTAGCTATCCTACAGCTCTCTACCTTAGAAATACACATCTTAGGACTATGTACCTGTGATCAGTGACACTGGTGGAGAAGCTGAGGGTGAGGAACAGCAGTCTCATTTCAGTCACCAGCTGTGCTGAGCCCAAGCAAGTTTCTGATGGCCAATCACATTCAAAAATTCCTGTGCATCTACAATGAAGTAATCATGGCGTGTCATTTGAATTAATATTCTATACAGATAGATTAGTTTATTCTTTTATAAACCAAAATCAGTTTAAGGGTTTTTCCGTATACACTTTACATTTAAAACTGTACTTCAATGGAAAAGAAAGCCTTGATGTATGTATACAGCATTCAGTCTCATATTTCTCATAATTACAAAGCATGCTAGCTCTTCAATCTGAACTATCATCACTTTTAAAACCAAACTTGGAATTGTCTTTTGATTAATACTTATATGTGCATGCACACTGTATTTTCATAGAGCACTGTTAGACTCGGCATTCAGCGCATCCTTTCTGGATCGTACCTGGACCTTAAAAACTCTGAATATAGCTGTTCAGTGCCATGTGTTAGTAAATGTCTTCCTTGTCTGTGTGGGACATATGGCAACATCTACTGTGATAACCTCTTAAACCTAACTACAGATGAGATGACTACCAGCTTGACTCCTGTCCATCTGTCATCCAAATGTTCACCTAATGCTTATTTGGCCATCTCTCCCGGATCGTCTTCAGATTGCATAAGTGGTGGAAAAATCCAGAGAGCAATTATGGGGTGTTTCCTTTTGGTTTTCTTTTATCTGCACTGATATCTTTTGTGTGTTGGAGAAGGTGGAAGTCTACGTGATACAATCTTTTGACTAAACATAGGTTGTGTGTCACTGTGGTTGAACTCAGAAGTGTTGTGCATTCAGCTTTGTAATAAGGCAGCTACCAGAGCTACCCTTTGGAACTGAAAGTACTGCTGCTGTGTCTACCTATGGGTAGTCCAGATTACAGAGGCTGGAGCCTTAGATAAAAACTGTTTGTGTAAAGTATGCTAGATGACTGAACTGGAACAGACTTGCTCTCTACTGGAAAGCATCAGGGAAGTCCCTGAGTTTACACACCGTCATAAGCTGGTTGTCCTAATTTTGTTATCTTCTCTTGCTATCCTTTACTACCTGTTAAAAATTTCTGAAGAACCCTCAGTCTTTTCAGTTGGTAAGCTTATGGTTAGCTGTTTTAGCTAGGTGTAATTCAAGACATTGATCCAAGAGTATTTAACTTGAGTAGTAAGCAAGAAGGAAGAAATGCAACAAGAGGAAGAATTAGGAATGGACTAAAGCACATATATAAACTTATATTGGTTTTCCATCCCTGTTGCTGTGGACTGTTTTTCCAATCTAAAATAATATATGAAAACTAGAAAAACAGAAGAAGAGGGAGTATGAGTAGAGATGGAACTCCTTTCCTTGTCATAGCAACTGGAGTCTGTAAAATAGAGGTCTGATATTGGAGGAGGATATGATAAAAGCCTAACACATACATTAGTGGCATGAAATAGATGAACAGGGAGATGAATAAATAGTCTGGTCATTAGATGTTCCAGCGCAAGAATCGCAGGATAACAAATGAAGTTTTGAACTTCTTTGATTTCTTTGTGCGATGCATGTTTAGGTGGCAGAACTCAGAGCCTTAGAACACAATGGTGTTTAATTAAAAAAAAAAAAAAAGTTCAAAATGCACTGTAATTGATGAATGAAAATCATGAATTAAATACAAAGACATTGCCCTCAACTGAACAGCTCTTAATGCTGCAGATTGCTGGAACAGTACCTAGGAAGTATTGTTTTGTAATTGCTGTGTATACTTGCTGTACTATTATTTTATGTGCCTTTAGTCACCATTACAACTGGAGCACTGACTCTGAGCAACAATTCTTGTATATACATGATGAAGGAAATATGTTGTATTTTCTTCTTGTTCGTATTTCCAGCAATGTTCATCTCTTAAAGCATTTATGTTTGCGTAAGCGGATGTTTGTTAAGCCAGCTAAACCAAAATAAATGTGTTTATCTTTTTGCAGTGGTTTAGATGAATATATTTAAAATCACAACCTTTTTTGAAGGATCCATTCTATCTTTTACTTTGCTCTCAAGCCTTGGCTTCATTCTTTCATTCCCATGCCACTACTTTTTTATTTCTTTTGAAATGGTGTTCTCATCTGTCAAATAAAGTGTCTGCTTGAATTATGGAGATTAGCAATGAAGAGCTGCAAAGAACAAGTGATACTCTAAAATCAAGGCAGCTGTATTATTTCTGAATATTGGCTTTTATTCAGATAGCTGTGCTGTTTTTCTACTGACTTGAGAATTACTGTAACCTGTTCTCTGTATTTTTATATTTATTTTTTTTTACAATGTTTAAGGTGTTACTGATAGTAAGATGAAAAGCATCTCCTTTTCTTTGGAGTAAGCAACTTGAAATATTGTTAGGGACATTTTGATGCTAAGAATGTTTGTCTAAAGCTTTTCCCAGAGCAAGCTTGTCCCTTCCTCTTATCAGTACAAAAACTCAGCTGCACACAGAGTACAGCTCCTGGGTTCTTTTGCAGCTTTTGTTAAGTATATGAGCACACTTTTGCCCTCACTTGTAAGATGAGTTTGCTGCGTTCTGTTTGATTACCACATTCCATGTTTCACACCAGCAGAGATGTGGTGCCACCTATATAAAATGATTAATATGAAATGTGTGTAAATCCACTTGAAAGATGTGAACAATTCTTTTCAGAGTTTTAATGGATATATACAGCACAGTGAGAATTAAAAAAAAAAAAAAAAGAGAGAGGAGGAAAGTGAAAATGCCTGAATTTCAGTTCTTCTGTTACCCATTTGATGTGACATAAATTCCTCTTGAAAGACAACAAGGTGCCTCTAAAGCACCAGCTTTCAGTTGTAACTCTTACCTGTTACAGAATTTAGCAGGACGTTTCAGCTATCAGTCTGCTAGGGACTGTATCTATAGACATTACTTGCTGAGGTAAAAGTGGTTGAAGGTGTTAGTGGTGCAGTCAGTAGGGGATAAGATTGTATTTTAGATTTTTGTTCCAGTCCTTTTCTTGGCCATAGTCCCAGCTGCTGCAGTACAATTTTTAGTGGAAAATTATTTCATGTGTCTGGGCGTCTGCTGTTCCTGCTTTGACTGTATTGGAAAAACATATGTTCAATTTCACTGGTGCTTTCTTTTATGTTGCTAATATCCATGTTTTTGGTCATCTTCACCTTGTGTGGTTTTTCAAGGATTCATGTTAATCTGTAGCAAATCTTAGTCACTTCTTGGAGTAGTAATAGGTATTGCTGCTAGTCACTTTGATACAAAGTGTACATGTTGCTCATAAATTGATTGAATCTCAGATGTCTTAAATGTCATTAAATTGTTACTGCTGCAAAAAATAGATGTTACAGTGTAGGAAGTTTTAAAAACGCAAAGAGTTTTGGTACAAGATCAATCAAGTTTTAAGTGTTTGAAGTGTTTTTGACAGTCTGTTCTGTTGCCTTGGTTTGTTCCATACTTTTCCTGCAGAAGTGATTTAACGGAGAAGCTGAATTACCACAATGATAAGGTATTGTTTGAAAGTAATTGTCTTATTTTAATAGCAGGTTCCTCACCTAGTTCCAGTAGCAGCTCCTCTGTTAATCCCATGGCTTCTCTTGGAGCATTGCAGACACTGGCAGGGGCTACAGCAGGCCTGAATGTTAGCTCTCTAGCAGGTAAGCTGTGTATTGTGGTGGACTGGGGGAATAGCAGGTTATCATTACTCAAGCTGTGCTAATTTTGTTTTTCCTGCTCCTTGCTTTTTTACAGTAGTGCAGAGTAATGAAATATTTGATCCAACATAATGGCAGTACTCAGTCATCTTTACTTCTTTCTTATACAGGCATGGCAGCTTTAAATGGAGGACTTGGCAGTGGTGGTCTTTCAAATGGGACAGGTAGCACAATGGAAGCCCTGACGCAGGCTTATTCTGGAATCCAGCAATACGCTGCTGCTGCATTGCCCACACTCTATAACCAGAGTCTCTTAACACAGCAGAGTATTGGTGCAGCAGGAAGTCAAAAAGAAGGTAGGCAGAAAGTTACGAGCAACTTCAGAGGAGTTTTCAAAAGGGCAAGCCTAGCCCTTGCAGCTACTGTATGTTGCAAAGCTTTAATTTGGTCGTGTTATTTAGAACAGTAGTTACTGAATAAACTGAAGGAAAGCCTGTGACGTCTCTCTACTAAGGACTTCATAAGGTTCTTTTTATAGAGATATTTTCTCCTAGTATTTAACTTGCCTCAGTTGCTTAGTAATAGTACGCCTACAGTTTACTGGGGGAGTAGAGTGCATGGGTCTGCAGCCTAATATATCATATTTTAGAGAATGAGTTGTGGTGTAGGGTGTTGCTGTCTTTATTTTGTTTTCAAATTTTGGTTTCTTGGTATTTCTGAATGTGAAGTTCTTTGTCTTTCACCTCATCCTGCAGATCCTAACTGCTTGGTTCTTGTGTTCTTCACTCTTCAATTTCTGAATCAATGTAATATAGTATAAAATAAAGCAGAATATAAGAGTAAGCTTTCAGCAGAATGTAGGGTGGTGTTCAGAAAATAACCTGTCAAATTACTTGTAATCTTATTACTTACAGCTTCAATTGAGATTTACCTTGTTTCATTTGGCCAAATGAAAGAAGATCAAGCTTATTGTTCAGTTTTCCTTACTGTTAGGATGTGTGAAGCAGTTTTAGTACAGTGTGGAAATTGCAAGCAAAGATTGTAGAGAAAGAGTTAGAATAATGCAAATGATCAGTCCCACCTAGAAAATGATCAAGTTGATGTATTCTGGAATCAAATGCTCTTCAGAGGTACATACAACAAATTTCATTGTTTTCCTCTAGAAGATCCAGCTGGAATGGTCTTTCAGCTCTTCTATTTTTTCTGTAATGTAGGCTTATGTTCACTATTTATTTTTTTTTCCCTGAACTTATATTCTTACTTATTTGAAGGTCCAGAGGGAGCCAATCTGTTTATCTACCATCTCCCCCAGGAGTTTGGGGATCAGGATCTGCTGCAGATGTTTATGCCATTTGGAAATGTTGTCTCTGCCAAGGTTTTCATTGATAAGCAGACCAATCTAAGCAAGTGTTTTGGTACGTTGGGTCTAACTGTTACCTGTAGATGCATGACTTCTTTCTAGTAATCTCTTTTTCCAGTATGTTGTCCAGTTTAGCTTTTAGGCCAAGTGATTTTTCCATATCTGTAAACTTAAACCTGAACTCTTCCAGCTGTTGACAGAATTTTCCTGATTTTCTTTGTGACTTCTTGGCGATTTCACGCTAATATGCCTCAAAATATACCATTAGTGCCTGAGATAATTGGCTATGAATGGTGTTTTCAAGTTCTAATCACGGTACAGCTCCTCCTCTTCTAAACTGTCTTTTCAAGAACTCTTTACACTGCTGCACATACTACTTAATACATTATCATTATGAATTATTTCTAGTATTATTTTTATTACTGTTACTATTACGGCTACCACACATTATAAAAGGTTTGGACTCTCGTGCCCTGTAAGTGCTCTGAAGGCCATTTGTAAAGCTTTCTGCTAATTCTGAAATCTTTGCAATTAAAAAGCTATTTCAGATGTTATTCAGTATGAAATTTTGGTTGCATTCCTTAGCCTAATTTTGTTCTGCCTATTGTGTATTTAGATTGGACTTGCATTGGGGCAGGAATCTTATTTAAAAAAAAATAATAATAATGTAAATCAACACATTGTGCTATTGTTGCTATTCAGATAAATTATTTCCCGTTGACTGCTGATGTCTGCATTGCCACAGGAGCAAAAGACACATTCTCCTTTAGCTTATGTAGCAGAAAACTGCACATGTGGACTGAAAGATTCATAGCTTCATTTTCTCCACAAAACAGTAGTGGGAGCAATTTTAGCATTTTTGTTGTACTATAAACTCTCACGCCTGTGATGGTATAAGAGAGATGACCTTTTCTCTGTGGTTTTCAAAGCACTGTACTAACATAATACCCTGTAGCTTTTTAGTATTGAGTAGTCCAAAAGTTGCAGATAAGTTGGTGCATTCTGAATGTACAAAAGAAAGTATGCCGACCATCAGATTGTAGGACGTGCGTATGGAGTATCTCCCCAGGTATTAATACTGACCACTGACTAAGAACTAGTTGTGGCTAAGAACAGTTTTGTTGTTTTTTTTTTCAAAACCCCAGGAAAGTTTATTTTGAGGATGTTATTTCTCTGTAATGTTATACAAATTGTCAGAAGCTTAAACATAATATTGGTACAAATACCACGCTCACGCTACTGTGACAGCTTCTTCACTGACTTTAATCACCTAATGCCAACATCATATAATCAGGGAATCATTCAGGTTGGAAAAGATCTTTAAGATCATCAAATCCACCCATCACCTTACACTATCGAGTCCACCACTAAATCATGTCCCTAAGTGCCGTATTCTTCACTTTTGTCTCTTTACTGAACTTTCACATACAGATGAACGTTTTCAGGGTTTGATTTTCTCCCAGATGGAGGTTTTTATTAAAAAAAAGCATTGATACTTTTTTTTTTTTCCCTCTTGAAATTGTAGGGAATATTGTTTTACATTTCCTGAGTTTGGTTTATCTTTTACTCAAAGTTCAGTATATCAGAAAACAGTACATTGTCAGAGAGCTCTTAGTAAGATATTTCTATGAATATTCTAAACAGTTATCAGTTCTGGAAAATTGCATTTCATGAAAGCCTCTCTCACGTTGTGGGTGTGTTTACAGTTGTGAGTAGCTGCTCTGGACAACTTTGGCACTTTGTAACTGTGTATTTCCCTTTTTCCTCAGGTTTTGTAAGTTATGACAATCCTGTCTCTGCACAGGCTGCCATTCAGTCAATGAACGGCTTTCAGATTGGCATGAAGCGTCTGAAAGTACAGCTCAAGCGCTCTAAGAATGACAGCAAGCCATACTGAGCGCCCCTCCCCTCCGGGACTGGAGTGAGAAGGATCTTTTGGTAAGTTGGAGAGGAGCGCACTTAGTGATTCGAAGCCCTAAGGCTGTGTTTTTACAGTCCTGGAAGCTGATCCATGCCGTTCTATCTGGCACGTCTTCCCCTGAAGACTCGGCTGCAGCCTCTACTGAGAATCCTGCTTCGAATGAAGGACAAGTTTGTGCTTTTGTTTCCAGTGTTTTACTTTGGAGTTTAGGTGCCATATCGCTGAGGTTTTTTTTTTGTTTGTTTTATTTTCTTCCTTATTTAAGTTTGCTGTGTTTGTAACCAGTGTGTGTTGAGAAGGACCAATGCCAGCTCCTGTGGGGTGGGGAGGTAAGGTCAAAGGGAGCCGCAGAAACTGAAACCACACTGCCTTGGGGTAGAGGAAAAAAAGGGGAAGCAGAACTGACACCACACTGCCAAGGGGAGAGGAGGAGGGAAAGCAGAAATAACACTGAACAGCTGATGGAAACAAAGATGGGGAAGGAAAACTGAGTTTATCTAAGTTCGGGTGAGCAAAGAACCAACTCCAAATAGCCTTTGTCATGCCACACCCACTCTTTGACGCTTCCTTTACTGTATGCCATGGTGAGGAATTAATAAATCATCTCTAAAGTGAAGACAGGCTGGAAGGGTGAACACATTAACGAGCCAAAGGAAAACTGCAGTGGTTTTTTGTTTGCTGTATATAAAATAGTGTGTATGTAGCACTGTGAGTGTACGCAGCACTTTATAAAATTAGATAATGTCTGCCCAGAAAATTTCACTATTTACTGCTGAATGTTAATGAGATGCAGTGGATTTCACCATTTTTAAGAGAACTTATCCTTTAATTAGGTTTAGAGAGACATGGCTTAGAGTCTGGATGAATATGTCTGAGGCTGGAAACAGGAAACTTTCCATCTCTGATAACCTGCAGATTTTTTTCACCAGTTTTTTTTTTTTTCCTAACAATTTGTTAAATTCTCCATTTCTATGAAGTAATGTCCTTTTCACAGAGTATTACTTTGAATTTATTCTGATAAGCAAAATATGTGCTGTTTGTTTCTCTGTTAAAATAACTGTTAAATAGAGATACAAAGCACGGAGTTACCCTAGAACAGCTCTTGAAGCTCCTGCTTTATGCATGTTTTTATAGGATTTGCTTTCTTGGTCTTTCTGTTACAAAGATAATTATCTATTTAAAAAAATAATACTAATAATCTGATTTGTGCAGTGACATAGTCTAGTAGGTAGGTATTTCTTTATACTGCAGTTTTCCTTTAAGGTTGTGTGTACCAAACATTGAGCCATTCAGTCTTATTCCACATTTTGCTACCGTTATCTTTTATTCTGAAGGAAAATTGAACACAACCCTTCAATCAACATAAACTTTTTTTTGTACACATGAAATGGCTAGTGCATTGCTATAAGGGCCTTATACCCTGGTTTTAGGGGCTCAAAGGACTTTTGACACTCTGGCCTGAGTTGTTTTAAGAAATCAGAGTAGAGTCCTGTGTTATAACCACCAAAACCCACCTCTGTCACAAGAGAAAGTTTACAATTTCTGTGTGTCTTTAACAAAAATTCCATTTACCTCATATTTTCTCCTCGTCCTTGTTTCCTTTGTATTTCCTGTTGTTGATGCTGTTTCCCAGGGCCTGAGCTATCGCTGCAGCTTGGGAGTCAGCTGCTAAATAATGAATATGTGGAGTCAGACATAGGGTTTGGACTTTCTGTTCTGCTCCAGCAGGAGGAGCACTAAACCCATCAAACCATCGTGTTTATTCTGTGCACCCACAAGCAGTGGGTGGCTATAGAGAATCTCGTGCATTCCCATTCTCAAACCTCAGAAGTACGAGGCCTGGCCCATAGCAGAAGAGCCCTTTTTGTTGCTAAGCTGAAAATCAGTTAGCTGATGCCTGTAGATACGGATGGCACATAGGCAAACCGATCAGTATTATTCAAAGTATTTTGTGGTGGCAAAGGTTCAAAGGCCAGATTGCCAAATTTCCCAGTTATGCTGGCATGTGGTACCCTTCAATGTTATTTATTTGGATCTCTCTAAAAAACACTTAAGTGAGCCATGTACACTTGAATTCTACACGATGGGAAAGATGTGTCCTGGTTTTCTGAGAAGAGTGTTGGAGTGTGAAGGCCTCCAGGGTGACAATGGGATTTTTTATAAATAATATACTTTAAAAAAATATATAAAAAAAAAGAAAAAAAAAAAGGAAAAAAGAAAAAAAAAAAAGAAAAAAAATATTAGTTGGGAGCAGCTGCTCCAGGTGCAACCTGCTGTAACCGAGAATGTTGTTTCTATTTTTATAGAAGTTTTATACCGCTCCAGGGTGGAGAGTATTTATTACCTAAATTATTTCACTGGAAAAAAAAAAAAAAAAAAAAAGGCCAGGGTTTTGTAGAATCCTGAATGTGATTGTTTTACACTCATAACAATGTGCACAATTGAAACTACTGAGTGGCCTGTTTGCAGCCCAACAACTGCCAAATGGGAGAGATTAATGCTGTGAACCAGTGGAGGAGAGCGCTGTGCTCTGGGGTCTCTACAGTCACTCTTACCTTCTTTGCACCCTGCCCCACTGTGCTGAGAACTTTGTCTCGTTTTTCTTTTAATCTGATGCTCTGGCCTCTTTAGTAGTCATTTCAGTTGCCCCAAATTAGACATTTTAGCTTCTACATCCTGCAGCTTGTCCTCAGTGCTGTGACTTAGAAATCAAGCTGGGCATTGTTGCAGATAGGTGCTTAGGAGATCGGCTTTTACACTGTTTGGTCAGTGACTCCTCCCAGACATAACCACCTTAGACAGGTAACTTGGGCTAGCTCTTGTGCCTTACTGGCATAACTATATTATAAGTATTGCCAAAAAGGAAAAAACAAAAACAGACAAACAAAAACACACACACACGCAAAACTATGCAGGTTAAATTCTAAAATATGTGATCCTCAGTTGGTTTGAATCAATGTAGTTCTGCTTTCTTCAGTAGAGCTGCATCAATTTTCACCAGCTGAAGATGTTGCCCTTTTTCTGTATTTGTTTGAGATTTCCCTTTTTTTGGTGTATTAGTGTATATGTTGCCAAAGTTAATAAATGTATCTAGTTTGTGACTTCAGCAGATTTTTCTTCTGATAACAGAACCGGTCAGATAAAGTCAACATTCCTGTGTCTTTCTGGTGGCTGCTGCTCAATCTAGAGACTTAGGTTCTTGCCTTCCAGTTCCAAGTCAGTTTTCTTCCTCCCTGTCTTGTCAGGAAGGAAGGTCTGGGACTGCTGGGAAGGAAGCTTGGTGTTTATTTTATTGTATCTGATTTTTAATTCCTGTCTTATTCAAGCACAAAACAGATCAGTCAGCTCTTGGGACCTGATGGGGGCAACTGCCCAAAACAAAGAATTAGATTCTGATTAGTATCTGTTGTGAAAGAATATATCAAAATTCTTTGAGCAATGCTTAAAAATAAGGAAATTGTCTGCACAACAACAACTGAGTAATAGTAATTTTAAAAGCATGGTTATATAGGCCAGGGACAGTGAGATTGGAAGGAATGTTAAAAAGGCATGAGAAACAGAAGTAGCAAAGCCATTTGGGGGCAAACTTGACTCTCTCTTGATACTATATATTGGAAAGTATCATCAGATGTTTCTTGATTATAATCTGTTCTGTGTCAAATGCTTTACTCTTGGATTGGATAAGTTCAAGTAAACTGTGGAGGGATTGGCTTAATTAGCCACGCAGGCAAAATTTCTTGAAACTCAAGCCAAAGAATCTGATATTTTATTTTATTTTATTTTTTTACAACAAGGCCTAGTAAGACTTCTCCTGAAACAGAATTAGGTGTCACCTGTGTCACCAGAAAATATTTAAGTAAGCAGCAAGATGGAAATGTGTCTACTTCATACATTTGTCTCAGAAGACATTTGATTTTACTAGATATACTGTAATAATATGAAAGCATTATGAATGATTTAAGTCTTAGTCTGGTGCTACTTAGTATCTAGTACCATTGCAAATGAACTCATAGATTCTTCTGCCTCATAAATAACCAACAATCTAAAATTAGAAACTCCCCCCTATAAATTATTCTTTCCTCTTTTGCAGTACAGAGCTTGCACTGTTAGAAAATGCCTTTGATACATAGTCTTTAAATTCAAAGTCTAAGCAGAAGAGAATTGGAATTTCTCAGAAGTATGAGCCAATGGCAGTGAATATCTTTTTATATTTTAATGATGAAATAGAATCTACAGCAAGTAAAGTATTTTCTGGAAAATAGGTGCCTCAGAAAATTTCTGACCAGCACATAAATCAATAAAGGAAAAAGCTTTAAATCTGAATAACAAGTTACACATTGTGATAGTTTTTCCTTGCATCATACAGTCAGCTGATGTGTTTCTTGTTAATAGTTGTGAGGTAGGGAAGGGCAACTGAGCAGAACCCATCTAGTTATGAAGTTGTTTCTAAAGTGTTTTCTTCAGAAGCATCTTAAAAACAAACAAACAAAATCTTGAATAAAGCAAGCTGCAAATGGTGAATGCTGCTATGAACAAGCAAAATGCTTTGAAAGTTTTTTGTTACAGATGCTTAAACATAAGGGTGTTATACATCCCTGAGCATACTTACTGCAAAGCATGAGCTACAGAATGCAGAGTAGTTGCATTACATTATCACAGTTGTGAGAATAGAACAAGGACAAGGTGAAATAGTTTTCCTCAAACAAGTGAGTTCTCATTCAGTTTCTCATGTCTCTCTTCTTGTAGGAGAGTCCTTCCTAATAGTTTAATTGGAACTAAGCGACTCTGAGTGCAAATTCTAAGTGAAATATTTGAAAAATGTATTCAGAAAGCCTAAACAAACCACACTCTCGATTCCTAATGGTGCATGCTAGATGTCACTTGATTTCTTGCCTTGTAATCTGTCTCATGCCTCAGGTCATGAGAAGTTTGTGGTTAGGATTTAAAACCTCGCAGCTAGAGCACTTGTAGAACTGTGGAAATAATTGCAAGAGTTGCTTTGTACTCTGCTGGAGTTTCTTTCAACTCCACTCAAAGTCGTTTCTCTAAACTGGAAAGTATGAAGAATAAAGTAATCTGAGCATTTTTTTGTAAGTAGTCTCACAGTTTTAGCGGACAATGTGCAGCCTTTTGCTTTGGAGCTAGAATACAATCCTCTGTATTTCTGAACATACTATGAATGCTGTAATATAATATGTAAGTCTCATCCTGCACTAGTCTGTAACCTCCAGCTTTGAGAGGTGTTGAGAAAAGGCAGCATATAGGAGATAGAACAGAGTTCAGGAGAGTGGAGAAAAGCCTCGTTTCCTCCCTGCTCTGCTTCTCACCCTCTTCCCAAAACATTTCTTCTCTTACAGTTCAGAGGTTGAGGGGAGAAAACAAATGTATATCAAAATTTAAGAATTAACATATCTATAAATGTTATGAAAGGTTCAGGAAACCTATTTTTCTATTCATCAAACTGGCAACAGTGACTGTAGAGCTTCTCAGAGCCCAGAATCCCCTCCTTGCGAAGCCAGGGATCTGGGGGCTGTTTATGTAAAAGGCTGGGAAAGGAAAATCCCTGTGCAGGTCTAATGGTTCGGAAAGTGCTCAGCTAGGACAAGTCTTAACTAGCAGTCAAGTCTTAAGAAGTTCTCTAATGCGTAGGGGTTTTGGTTCCACTTACTTGTCTTATATGATCTTTTTATTTTCCTGTTCCAAACTACTCGACTCCAGTTTCATGGGCTACTGGGGAACGAGAAGGGGCTGTAGCTGAAGGAAAGAATGGATTTCCTGGGCTGCCACACTGCCTATGAACTTCCCGTGTTAGGATGCTAGAAAAATCTCAGCTGTCAAATCACCTGTGAATCCCCTTGAGTCCTCTGTCTTGCCTCTTACAGTCTCAATCTCTGTGATTGACTGTGAGCCTTATTTTTTGGAATCTGTCTCCTGAGGACAGTGCTTGCTCTGTTCTTCTCTTAAACAGAGCTAGTGGAGACCCCCGGCACAGGACAGGGTGAACACATACTAGTCAGTGTGGCACTAGGCCATGGCATGCGCCACAGAGTGGATGCTGAGGGAAATCGAGGCCTCTGTTTCCATTTAGTTTCTGGCAGTTTGATGTTTACTTGGTGTCCTTCATGTACTTTGACTTTTACTTGTCCATCGTTGGCATGTGCTGCCCTTCCCTGTCAACTCCCTTCCCCAGGAGGTCTCATTGTACAGTGCCCATTCTTGTTCTCTCTCTCCTTGTTTGGATGTACTGCTCTGTGTAACTCAGTGGGTCTCCCTCTTTCTGGTTTGTTTTTTTTCTAGATTCCTGCCGTTTGTTCATCGTTGTGCCTAAAGCATGTCGATGTGGCGTTCAAGTACATCGTCCAAATCCTTGTCTCTTCAGCTTCTCTGATGCTTGAACTCTCACCTTTGACCTTGTGTTGACCTTTGATGCTGATGTGTATTTTTATTATGTTTGTTTCTTTCTTTGTTGGTTTTTTTTTTTTTTTGGTTTTGTTTTTTTTTGTGCTGCCAAATTGGTTTTGCTAGAAAGACTGCTGAAGGGGGAATATTTAAACTTGCATTTGAATATAAAAGAATTTCTATTTTTCTAGACCTTCGTAAGATAACCACTTGATTTTGTGAATCTGATTCTTTGTAATTGTCTTCAGAGCAGCCTTGCTAGCATACCTTGTGGAGTGTTTGTATTTCTGTGAACATACAGCCAATCACTTTCTAGGCTTAGTTTTTTCTGTGTGCTTAGTTTTAAAAACACAGTTTTGAAGAAAAAGTCGATTATGTCGTGTGATTCGATTTTTGAGGAGACTTCCTAGTCACATTTTGCTGATCTGGTTTCTGTGCTTGAGGAGACAGCATGTGTTTTTGAGTTCGAACTTGTGACTTGAGTGGCATCAGCAGAAAACACTTGAACTACATTTCCTTCCGATTGTAGCTACGTTTTTGCCCTTACATTCAATGATTTTTTATTATTATGATTTTTCCCCTGCTTCCTTGTGTGATTATCAGTCTGCAGTGAAAAGCTGATCAAAGTTGATGTTGTATTTTGTTAAGCCCCAGCATGCTTGTTTTTTTCTGTAACCACAATCTCCTCAGCAAAATGTGATGTTTTTGTTTTATTCTTTCAAACTGAGATCATGCCCAGAAATGTTTTGCATGTTTCCTGCTGTTTTCTTCACACCCTCCTAAATATCACCTTCACCTCTCTGTTTTCTATAGTTTGTGCAAAAACTGAGCAATTTAATGGGTTTCAAAGTTATCCTTTTAAATTGGTGTTTTTGGTATGACAAATATCTGATCAGAAGCCACCTGAGGGTATCTACCTGTGCACTTAGACTGTCTGCCTGACAGAGCACCTGGACCTTGTTCCACCTCCAGCACTGTCAGAGGCTCTTGGGGGCTGGGCTGCACTGTTCCTGTAGTAGGAGTCTTGGTGGAAGGGGATAGCTGGGAAGCAGGAAGATGGGGGAACTTCATGGTATTTCTGTTTCTAAAGTTCTCTGAAGCTAGGGCTCCTTTAAAACACTCTTTACTCGAACTTCATGTAATTCAGGGCACGTTTTTATGAAGTCCAGCCTCAGCTTAATACCATCAGTCAGACTCTGGTGGTGGTGGCAGGATCCTGGAAAGATCTAGGGTAGCTCTTGAAATAAAAGTATTTGAAATATTCTAGAGAAAGCATTTGTAAACCTAGTCGTGCAACTGCTGGCTCTTTTCCCAAGTGACAAGCACAATACGACAGCCTCTGAAGCTGTTACCTGAACAGGGTACCATCCCCAGCTGTCTTCTCAAGGGCATTAGCTGGGGAATCTCTACGGAGATTTTTTAGTTTTTGTTTAGTTTTTAATTGGGTAATGAGCTGAGCAGTTTTTCTGGCTTGCAGAATGAATGAGAACAGATCACTGCTTTCTGCATGGCAGGCTTCCCCCGACCCTACTTAAGATCTGCACAGGTAGAAAGTGGGAGGTAGCTGCTTGATGAAGGCACCTGAAGGGTGTTGTGCTGTGGTGAAGTTTCAGTCAAAAGTAGAAGAGAGCTAGTGTAGATAACTGAGCAGTATAAAATGACATGAAATGAGATCCCAGGAGAAAGGAGTTTGCTGAGAAAATTAATTATGTTTGATTGGATAGAAATCATACTTTTGCCCAGTGTTTGGGATAATGAAAATGCAGTGAAGATTCCATCCCAATCCCGAGTTGGCTGAGGATACTGTACCATTGATAGAAACTAGTCACATCTGCATAGACAGTCTTTAAGCAGCTGAAGGGACAGAACATTTTTGGGATTAGGTATATATACCTGGGAATGAAGCGTGAGGCTGGATGAGAAAAGGATAGAGACTTGTTTATTTTGAAGGTAGGGTTGTGGGCTGGCTGCTGTTAGTCCCACAGTCTGAATGCACAGGGCTGGGTGTCAGTGGGGGCACTGAATACCCTGCAGTGTATTGAGTAACTGCCAATACATTTCTGTACATGCGCATTTGGTTCCATAAGGAACTCTGGGGAAACCTGTGGAAAAATGTCTGAAGAAAACCAAAATGCCAAACGTTGGATGTTTCTTTCCTTTCTTATTTCCTTTCCTTCCTTTGGTTGTTTTAATTGTTCTATGGTGGTTTTAATGGATTTGAGACAGTGGAGCAGCAGCTGCCTTTCTGATTTTTGGCTGCTTTTTGTGAATAATTTAAAAAGAAAATTTACATTTTGGAGACAAACCTGTGGGCTTTTTTATTGGTACAAACATTGTATTTAACACTAGGGGTTTTGTACAGTTTTTTGCCTTTTCTACTAGAAAACAATGTAAAGTGATTCACAATGTGACGAGAAAACAAATTGCCACTATGACCAAATGTAGAGTCTGTTCTGCAGTAACGGGATTTAATCAACTCGAAGTCGTGGTTCAGTCATAGAAACGCTTTTCTTTACCTTGTTTGAGCTGTTCCTTTATTTTTCTTGTTTTGATTTGCAAAACAAAATGTCTTTTTGTGTGAAATTGTGTTGTACTCTGTAGAGAATTATGGATTTTACTTCAATGGTTTAAGAAGCAGAGGAGCACGTTTTGCTTTTCTGATGGCAGAGTTTGTGTAGTGGATTTAAAAATGAAAAGATTTGTTACAAGTTTGGATCAAGCGAGTACGTGTTAAAGGAATTTTCTTCCTTTTGTGTGTGTGTTGGTTTTTTTTCTTTTTTTTTTTCTTTTTTTTTTGTTTTGTCCCAAAGGGCAACTTAAAGCTGTTTTAATTGCACAGACACACCGACAATAAGTCATTTTGTATATGCCAAGTGTGGTACCTTCCTTTGTTTATTTGCTATTAAACTGTTTGAGAAGAGTCCCTGTGTGTTGAGTTTGTGTCTTAAATTTGAGGTTCTTTCTGGATCCAGGTATGGGATGCTGAGGAGAGATGAGAACCGTCTTTCAGTTTCTTGTGAACTACAAAAATTATCATGATCCAGTGTCACTTGTTCTGGATGCACAGAATTGCCTTCTATGCTGATCAGCTACTTTGGGTACAGTTGAAAATGTTCTTATGGTTACTTTGCTTCCATTTGTGTCATTTGCTGCTCAAGTCCTAAACATCTCGGATAATGCTAGTATGTGATTCACTGGGGAATGTGTTGTAGACATATCCAGCCTCACACCCTGCTCATGCAATGTGCTTTCTGGTGTTTGAAGGGCCGATTAACTTCAGCATAACACCAGACTTGAACTATATATTAACAGAATGTGTGCATGGTGGTATGTAGGATTGGATAAGCACTCCTGGAGAAGTCATCTCATTCTACTCCTACTGGCCCCATACCTTCCACTCCCACAGCCTCCTTACTCCAGACAAGACCAAGCTTGCTGAACTTGTCCTGGATCTGCAGCGTGGAGGTGTCTGCAGCCCCTCGTTCTCCTGCCCCTGGAAATACTTCTCCGAGAAATCCGAAGAGGTTAGGATTTTCATAAAGCCTCTTGGCGTTTTATACACTTCAGGACTTGGTAGCTCAGGTTTTATGATAGGCAGAAATTTGTGATAAGCAAAGCCTGCTTTGCTTTTAGAACTGAAGTACAATAATTACTTGAAATGTGTTGTTTAAAGGTTAATATTTGCCATTAGCAGAATGTAATTCAGAAACTTGACACTACTTTGATGTTAGTATTGCCCCTCTCAGAGGGGAAAGTACCACAATGACCATGACTCTGCTATGTTTGTGAATGATTCTACAGTTCAGTAGGATCTTTCCTTCTGCTGGCTTCCATCTCAGAGTGCAAGCACATTCAGGGGAAGCCATATTCCTCTTCCATGTTCTTTTCCTCTGTTAAATGGCATACTTGCTTTCACCCCATTACTTCCTACATGACTGTAAATCTGAGAACACTTGCAAGCACCAGGATTCACTGCTGCATTCCTTCCTTTGCAGTGCCCCATTGCAGAGTGAGGCGCCAAGCCACCTGTTGCATAGTGTGCTGCAGTTAATTTGCAGCTGTTGAGAAGGGAGGCTGGAGATATTTCAGTTCAAATGTGTCTGAGGTGAAAGATGAAGAGAAACAATTGAATCAGAGAAGTGGCTTGCTTAGCTGGGATGGAAGATTCCTTCTTGTGCAACAAAGATGGCAAGCCCTATCTTAACCAGGTGATTAATAGCAGCTTTATCCATTGTAACTTATGGAACTGATGGTAGATCCCTCTGGATAGATAGCTTTTTATTTTTATATTTTTTGAAGGTGTTTTGGTTTTTTTTTTAGCCTTTGTAAGTCCACCACCAATCAGTAGGCTGTTAATCTATAAATAAGAGCCAGTGTACTAATCTCTGAAAATTATCAGCATTTTACATAGGCTCTTAAGTTCATAAACATCAACAGTAAAACACAAATCTGTGGATTAAGTGTTGATATTGGATGTTTTAGGATAAATTGCTTTTCTCTCACATTCTCCTCTAGCTCTCACTACTTGTTTTGACTCCAGGCTCCAATATTCCTGATTTTTACCACCGTGTTCTGCTGTCTTCGTATGGCCAGGAGCCACAGGGCATTATGAAAAATAATGGGCAAGGAGTTGAACAGCTCAGCATGGTCACTGTTAGAAAGTTAGTATGTGTATGACTGTAGCTTCACAGCGTAACAGGTGAGATCCTGTGATTTCCACACACCTTGCAAGCTTGCTTATTTGCAGTCCCTTAGAAGAAACCATTGATGTTTTAACATAGAAGCTGTGTGTGTTTCTCATATGATCTAGAGCAGTCTTGAGCCACATACTGATCACCCTGTCATTAAACTCTCAAGTACAGGTAGTTGGTATCTAGGTGATGCTATCCGCTTACCCCTCCATATTTAGACAGATTTATTGGGCTCAAAGTGTGACTGTCCATATCACAGTGTGTTTCTGTTCATTGGGGATGATTAGCTTGAGCTTGGTGGTACTCCAAACTCTTAAGTTTTCCTCTTGGCAAATTATTTTAGTGGGCTCTTAAGAGACTAAGCACTGTTTCATTGTAGAATAACATGCAACTCGAAAGCAGGGAAGTTCAGTGTCATCAGCAAAATGCAAGACAGATCATTTCCCTGGTGGAATGGCTTTCTCACACTGCAAGGCATCCTTCACACTTTGATCCTTCATCATGGGATGTAAGAGAAGAGTTACAGTAAAGTGGTCCCAAAGTATCAGTATGAATTTAAGTTACAGACAGGTGTGAAAATAAAGTGAAGTAGTCTGCTCCAGCAAAGAATTATGTGAGTTTTTTGTTTGCTTGTTTCCCCTTTTTTGAGTCCTGACTGGCTTGATTATTTTATGGCTGCTGTCCCTGGGCCTCTAAGGTTTCTAGAAGTGCAGAAATCCGATGGCCACGTCATTATTATTGCTTTCCACAGGGATCAATCTTCATCATGTGTCCATCCTATCACCCACCTCTGGAGAAACATATAAAAATCACTGCAGGAAGGAGGGTTTTTTATATTCCGAATCAGGCTTTTAAAGAAACCCTGAAATGTAAGGGAACTAGATAATTTTAACAGTGTTGGCATTGCACGTTAACCAGCTCTGTGTTAGCTTTTCTCTCCTTTGGTCTTCTGTAGGTTTTTTTTTCCATAGTTTACTTCCAAAGTTTGAGTATACAGAGGCTCTGCTGAAACGCTTCCTAGAGCACATCACCTCTCTGAAAAACAATGCTAAATTAAATAATGAGATTACCAAAGAGTTTATAAGCTCCCAAAAAAAATAAGCCTGATGGTATGAAGATTTCTACCATCTAAGAAATATATATTTTCAGTACTTTTCTGATAAATTGTTGGATAAAGTCATGGATGGAAACTCCAGCCCCTGATTCCTTACTCTTGTGTGCCCTGGTTTCTTTAAGAGTATTATGTCAGAAAGGCTCTTTTGGGTTTGTGTTTCCTTAGGCAGCCGTGACCCAGACCAAGATGATCCAACAAGCTTTCCATCAGTTATTGCCTTTGCTTCAGGCATCATATTTATATAGAAGCATGGATGTAGCTGGAGGTATGCCTGCTTCTGTATGTTGTTGAAACTCTGAATGGCCATTTCTTCTGTTTGGCCAGTAAAAGACTCGCAGAGCTGCATCGGGGACTTCTGTATCTGAAAAACTTTATATGTCCTTGATGCATCTTCACACCCTCCCCCCCCATTTCCCCTTGTTCTACCACTGCTGAATCTGTTAAAAGAGTCTGTTCCCTTCTTTCCTGTAGCTCCCTTTTATGCATTGAAAGGAGACTTGTCAGGTCTCCCTGGAGCCTTCTCTTCTCCAGGCTGATCGGCCCCAGCTCTTTCAGCCTGTCCTTGTACAAGTGTCCTGTCCTTTGGATCATTTTTGTGGCCCTCTCTGGATGTGCTCTACTATCAGGCACATTGTTGCAAGCAGAGTGTGCGTACTGGAATTTTTGAATTCCTTTTTAAAACGTAACCTACTTCTTAGAGTATGTATTATTCCTAAAGATACAGTGCTAGCTGCCCACTACCTCCCAGGCTACCCCATCACCACAGTTCTTTTGCAAAAGAAAATGGCAAGCGAGAAAAGAGAGGCAACCATAACATCCCTGTGGCTGCAGCTGATTGTCTGTTTCTCCCTGAGGTATTTATAAGCTGCATACTGGCAGGCTGGGGCGGGCAGTTGGCTCACCCTGACCTTGGAGGCTGAAAGGCTGACCAGCATTCCTGGGAGCCACGTGAGCCAGACTGGCAGGAACAGCTGCAACCAATGGAGATGCCCAGCAGTAGCTGCTCAGATTGAGTTTCACTCCAGTCACTTGAGATTTTTCTCTTTCTCCCTGTTGTGCTTTTCGTCTTTGTTTATGGGATCGGACAGGCAAATGCACTGGTGTAGTCTTAGCGAGCAAGACATTCGTTTAGTGGTTTTGGGATTCTACCTTCATTGCCAAACAACCACTCCTTGCCATTGCCTTCCACAGCTCCAGCTGCCTGGCATGGCTGGGCTTTTATAGCTCCAAGCTTTCTGAGCACACAACCCGCCCTCCTGCATTAGGGCATTTTATGTTGTGTTCTCTCAGGCTTTTCATTTTTGCTGCATTTAGATTTTTGTATATGAGGCTTTTTAATGCATGGGAGATGGGTCAGGACCAGACAAAGCAACAGATAGAAAAAGGACTCCATCTTTACCAATCTAATCAGACTGAAAAGGCTCTGCAAGTCTGGATGAGGGTTTTGGAGAAGTCTGCGGATCCTGCTGGCAGGTTTCGCGTTTTGGGTTGTCTCATTACTGCTCACGCAGAGATGGGCAGATACAAAGATATGCTGAAGGTAAGGCAAACTGGAGATGAATGCATGCAATTGTGTTGTACCCAACAGCAGAGCATGACTGGAGATTAGAATGTTAAACCAGGGCTTTTATACTGCATACAGTAAGATGTACTAGCAATTGGGAGCACGTTGTGAGCTGCCTTAATCGCTGTGTTGATAGCTCTAGCTTACAAGATACACAGAGTACAACTTCTTATTGGATCTTACCCTTTAGGATTCCTAGGTTAATGAGGTTCTCTAGGTAATCATGGGGACATTTCTTGATTTATTCTTCACGTAGGCACACCATGTGATGAAGCTTCAGAGAAAGGTATGAAAACAGAAACTTTAGTCCAGCAAAAACTGTTTTCAGTGTGTACATCGGAATAGAGATCTTCAAGTAGATTCTGTAGAATAAGTGGTAGTCTTGTGAAGAGGTGTCTGTTATCTTGTTCAACTGCCTGGTATCCATCACAGATCTGACATTGTTTTTATTACAATTGTTTGCATGGGGACTGATTAAGAGGGGAACAGAGATTCTTTTTTGGGAGTGGGGGGGTGGATGTTGAAAGATGTTCAAGGAGGAATCTGACAGCTGAGGTCAGAGAGGGGCTCCCAGTTGTGAGGACAGCATTGGAGAAAGGATGCAGGGCTTGATCAGAGAGTGGTATAAAGAAGCTGAAGCAACATACAAAAAAGCGCGAGGATAAACGCAATTGATGAAATGAATAAAAAGAAGCTGGTGAATGGCTCTGCGAAGTCACAGGATGCATACATATAGTAGCAGACAGTGTTGGGGAGAGTGACTCAAGTAGCTATGCCAGCCTGAAATAGGGTCTTATTAAAGGGCCTTGCCGTTCTGATGTTTTTGGCTGCCTCTTACTAGACTAGTAATCGTTCAGCATATAGCACAAAAAGCAAAGGGGGTGCACACATCTCATTTGAAAAATTCTTGATAGCTCTGTTTAGAAGTAGTGTGGTCATCTTACAAGTAAACCCGTGCACATGTCAAACCTATTTATTTGCAAAGCAGATAATTAGCATGAAGAAGAAAGGGGTATTAACACATATGGAAAACATCTGAAGACAAGAAGTTCTGAGAAACTAGGTGGGGGCAGAAACAACAGATTGATTAGGGAGGAGAGAATCTAAAATGGTTAAGTGTAGCTACCTGAAGAAAATACTGGAGTCTTCACAGAAGCAAGAAACAGGCAAATGTGTGGACCCGAGATAGTGGAACCATAATTTGTTACCCCTGAAGAGAACAGAAAAATAGGATCAGACTAAGTGAATTTTAGTTCCTCCTATATTAGGAAAAACAAATAGCTTCAGTCAAACTGAGTATTTTGCACTGCAAGGAATCAAAGATAGAGGTTGGAAAACATTAGCATTAACCACGGAGAGGGGAAATAATGGGGAAAAAAAGGGTCTTTGAATTAAACACATGAAATTAACTGTGATTTAAGAAGAGTTATGATGCTCAGTCTCTCAGAGAGAAAAGTTGCTTCACACCATGGAATCAGGCTGTGGCAATCGAGAAGTAATGAAGAACTTATATAAAGGTAAGGGAATGCAGGAAAGAATAAGCTAACACGTGCTAATGAGTCCACGTAGCAACTTCCTTGAAATGCTAAGGAGAGGGTGGACATACACACCCAAGCATAAACAATTGTATTGGTTTTTACTTTGTGGAATATATAACGTGTTCTAGTGGCTTAAATTATTATGTATTGCCATGTGCAAAAATGAAGCAGTTGGTGCCTTTAGGAATCGTTATCTGTAAATCTGACTGCTAATCTGTAATGAAAACACATATGGAGAAAACTGCTGAATATTTACCTTTGCTCTGAGTATTAATTCAAGCCAGCAGTGTGCTGGGCTCATCACAGAGCATGGAAGGGAGTCCCTGCTCAAAAGAGCTCGAGGTCAAAAAGAAAAAAAGATTTAAAATTTACTAGAGTCATATGCAGAGAATCATAAAAGAAAAAAACAATACTAGACTACAGTTTGTTAGTATAAAGTTGAGGAAATAGCTTACTTAGTTTCTTTCATTGAGTACTTCAATATCTTAAGCCTTCCAGAGAAAGCAAAATTAATTATGTGAGCAAAAGGAAGCGGAGCTGCCAGAGGTTTTCTGCCTCACCTGCTTCTCTTAAGGGTCATTTAACATTCTTTTTCCACTAACTGCCAGCTCAATTTCCATGTCCGAGAGGCTGAGAAAGAGGTTTCTTCAGATTGCTCACGTGCATAGACTGCTTATTTGTAAACCTCCAGATAATTAATTGCTCATTGTATACAGCGCCATGTGATTTATGCTGCCCTGCTCAGGCATGTGCCGCTTCTCCAGTGCAGGATGCTACTCTGTAAGTGTTTGAGCTGTATTTAAGTAAATTACACGCCTTTTATAAACACCGTCTTTTCTACTTGAAGTTTGCAGTGGTGCAGATTGACACAGCACGGGAGCTGGAAGACCCAAATTACCTTACAGAGGGCTATCTAAACCTGGCTCGCAGCAATGAGAAACTCTGTGAATTCCAGAAAACAATATCTTACTGTAAGACATGCTTGAACATGCAGGGTACCACTGTGAGCCTGCAGCTGAACGGCCAGGTGAGCCTCAGCATGGGCAATGCCTTCCTGGGCCTCAGCATTTTCCAGAAGGCTTTGGAGTGCTTTGAAAAAGCTTTACGCTATGCACACAACAATGACGACAAGATGCTGGAGTGTCGAGTCTGCTGTAGCCTTGGGAACTTCTATGCCCAGATAAAGGTGCAGTAATCCAAGGGAGGGGAGGATGGGAGGGCAACTGTCTCATTATGGAAAGTGAATTTCAACTTATATCTGCTGTAGGATGTGAAGTGCTGACAGAACGTTCCAAGTTTAAATCTCTACACTGCAAAATCATCACAGAATGTTCCTTTTCACAGTAAGGATTGGTGGAATGCTTATGTAGTGCAGCAGAAGCAGCTGTGAATTGTAAAGATCAAGCTTAGCTTCGAAGATGACATCAGAGGAGGCAGTGTCTGCAAGCAGGCAGAACTCAAAGGATTCTAGCTGAAATACTGTTAGAGACAAATAGGTCTTCCAGGCAGGAACTGAGGGTGAGGTGATTTGCCAGTTCCAACTGCCATTATAAATGCAACAAATCATATCTCTTCTTGAAAAAGCCTTGATTTTTGTCACTAATGGAAGACTCGCTAACTGAAGTATCTCACTTGAGAATGGTTTAGGTGTCTTTAATACTCTTAAGTACTTGTCATAAAGCAAGATTTATTTCTAAATTTTTTTAGTGCAGAAAGGTGCTTGGATTTTTTAAAATTATTGTTTATTTTTTCATGTGTGTTTTAACGAGGTATTGTGGATTTGGTAAGGCTGTTATTATTTTGTTCCTGCTTCCTTATTTGGCTGAATAACCAGCCTCTGAGAGATCCTGACTTGCCATATGGAGAACATGAGGGCTCCGTGTATATGCTGAAAGCAGGGATAATGTAAAACCAGAGACCGTTTTCAGGCTTCAGTTACAGAAGATGCCAAATGATTGTGGCAGCATACGGCTGCTGGCATACTATATAAAATTCATATGCTGTGTCCTGAAAATAGAGAGCAATATGAATTCAGCATATGGCAGTTCCACCTTCCACAGTTTGATATTCACATCAATAGAGAAAGCAGGGCACGTGGAAGAGGACAGGCAGGGGAAGAAGGGCGTACACAAATCTGCTGACTGTTGCAGTATTAGTAAATCAAAAACAGTTGCTTTTTTCCTTTTTCTTTTGCTGTCACTACTGTCTGTCTGCCTTACAGGACTATGAGAAAGCTTTGTTCTTCCCATGTAAAGCAGCAGAGCTGGTGAATGACTATGGAGCAGGCTGGAGCTTGAAGTACCGTGCAATGAGCCAGTATCACATGGCAGTGGCCTACCGGAAGCTGGGGCGCTTGGCTGATGCTATGGACTGCTGTGAGGTACAGGGCGCAAGCAGACACAGCTGGTGGAGGTCTCTGCGGTGGGATCTTGCCTATAGGACAGGACTGGGAGGAAGAGGGAAGCCATGGCTTTCATACCTGACCAGATATTCCCACTGTCTCCCAGTCTCAGAGCTCTGGTTTTAGTAGTACTGTGTGCCTCAAAATTTGAGACTGAGTGTCCTCTAGTTAGGAACATGAACGAGACTGTACTTCTAAGCTAACTAAAAATGCTGTGCCATTTCTCTGGAGCTGACCCTTCGATGGCTGCAGCATACAGCCTGGCTTCATTTGTTCTGAGCCAGGAGCTCCCTCACTGAACAAAGGCAATTTCTTTCAGGAGTCCATGAAGATTGCCCTTCAGCACGGTGACCGGCCTCTGCAGGCACTGTGTCTGCTGTGCTTTGCTGATATTCATCTCAGTCGCAGAGACATCCAGGTACAGCTACCATGAAGGACAGAAGGGGTGGGAAGAGGGTGTGAAAAGCAGGCCATAGCAAAACATGTGTTTTCCTCCCGGCCACTGCAGACAGCCTTTCCCCGGTATGATTCTGCCATGAGCATCATGACAGAGATTGGAAACCGCCTGGGTCAGATCCAGGTGCTGCTAGGAGTGGCTAAGTGCTGGATGATCCAGAAGGAGCTGGACAAGGTCAGTAACGGACTTGTTTCTGCATAAGTCTTTTAGATAAGATGAAAGCAGTCATTTTCTGAGCTGAAAGCTCATCAGATGCATAGAGACCTGTCCCTCTTTGTTCCACCAACAGTCTCTTGCTTGTGCGATTGCATTTCTCCAGATGGTTGCTCTCAGCCAGGAATTTGCTGCTAGCTGTATGAACATCCATTCTGAGTTAGGCTAGTGACTTACAGAACTGTCTCATTAGTCAGTCCTGATGACTTTAAACACTATACTGAGAAACCAGCATTGAGGGAAGGAAGTCTGCTTCTGCCACTGCAGGCTTATGCTCTAAAATAGATTCTGCTGCCTACTCTCTAGCAATATGACTAAGCTTATTACTGTGGTGATTTTTAGACAGCCCTACAGCTCCACCATGTGCTTTGCAGACAGAAATGGTCACAAACTCCTGGAGATACTAAAGGTATATAAACTGTGACGTGAAGCAGAGAAATGAGGAGAAAAGGTTCATTATCATGTATCTCTCATATATCACATTCAAAAATATGGGACAGGATGCAGGTAGGCCACTGTACAAAAAAATAGCACTCATCTAATCTCTACCCTCCCTCCACCTTCAGCCATTGCCATCCTCTGATATCACAGGCAGATCTCTGTGAAACCCTGGCAAGGGCTTTGCAGAGAGCCCTAATCTCACCGACACCCATAAAAGAAGGGAATGAGTTTAATGAGTTTTTGTTTCTGCTCCAAGCATTAGAGGCAAGTCTGTCCTAATGGTCAGGGACCTTATGCCCATCACCCCAAACATGACCTCCTTAAATGTCAAAGCACAGAATGCTTGCCCAAGGCTGTTCCTCAGCTTACCCATCCCAGTTTCCATTTCTCAGGCTGCTCCATCCCAGTATCAGTTACTTAAGAAAGCTTTCCACTTGCAGATTCCCTATTCTTATCCTGGCCTTCTTGGGGCTTCCAGTTTACTTTCATTGCATGTAGTTAATACTGTGTCTATTCCAGTTCCTCCCCAGCTGCTGTGGCAGCCTATTTGCCCAAACTCTCGTGCAGTCTGTCTTCTTCTCTATGACAAACTGTCCCCTGTACTTCTCAGCATCTCTTCCTCCCACCTCATATGCTTCACTTTCTGAATCCTAGTAATTAATTTCAACTTTTTCAGTATACACTCACTCTTCCTAGGCACACCTCTCAGTAAAATCTTTTCTGCTAACCATCAGTTCCTGCCTGCTTCCTCTGCAAGTTGCTTATCCTAGGCTGTTGGTGCCACAGATTTAATGCCATCTCCTCTATATTCAAAGTGCATTCTTTTATCTCATGTGGTTCTCAGCTCCTATAACTTGGCATTACTACTATTCTAGTGTAGAAATTTGATGATGTTCCTCATCAATGTTGCGGTTCAGGGGAAACGTCTTCTTCCCCCTCAACAAACCTGATGTGGGTTTCTGTAGTTCTGGGAAATGGAGACTGGGTATTAGAAGAGCGGGGAACACTGGCATGGAGGGGAAAGTAGAGATTCATTTGGTGTAACAGTTGTCATGCTAAACACTCTCCTTCAAGCTGAAAAAGATTACTTGCAGTACACTTCTACAGTGTGCTATGTGGAGGTAGGACAAAGTTGATGCATAAAGAGCAAGAAAATGGAAAAGCACGTTTGTAGTGCTGATCCCTTTCTCCTGTAAAAATGAAACTGGAGTTGCTCAAAGAGATTGGGCCGGTGAGGCAGGATGGGGACAAGACTTGCTTTCATTACACTTCATCCCAACCCTGAAGACTGTGTGATTGAATTTAGATAAGTGAATTCTCTCTGCTTAGAAACCCCAGCCTCTGCCAGCATCATAGCCCTTCTTTGCATGATGTGGCTGGAATAGAAAGGATGCTCTTAGGTTATCTGTGTGGGGTTTATTTTCTTTGTTTTCTTCAGAAACAAAGCTTTTCTTCTGGACGACCTTTTGGTGGGATGTATCTACCAGACAGCCATGTGTTCAGGGTTGCAGGGATGTTTGTTCATCTAAATTGCACTCAGTATCTCTTTACTTCTTTCAGTTCCTGTCAAGGCATTCATACACGTATGTTTTTGATATATCAGACTAAGAACTGATAATATATACTCTCCATTCACAGGCTCTCGAAAGCATTGAAAAGGCACAGGAACTGGCAGAGGGACTAGGGAACAAGGTAGGATCCTATAGCTTCTCTTCATTACTTTCTCTAGTCTTCAGTCAGGTAGTTAAGTTCAGTAAGCCAAGCATTAAAGTATCCAAGCTTATTATTGCATACTAATGTCTATTTTAACCAACTGATGCTTTGTTGTGTTTAGTTATGGGCACTGGCATCAATGTACAGGTCTGAGAAGTGAGGAAGGGGTTACAGTGGGAGATAATGGGGAGCATTAAAAATGCAATACGAAGCAACCACAGAGCTGGAGGATTAGGGGTTTCCTCTTGAAGAACACTTGGCCTGTGCCACAGCTGAACTGAGTGCTGGCTGCAGGCAGAGGGAAGTGAAATGCAGTGTATGTTGTGGATAGCTCAGGAACACCATTTTGATGCAGAAGCATCAGAGTGCTTCAAACCTGGTGTTCCCTTTAGTGATGCAGAAAAATAGGATTAATGGCAGCAAGTGCTGCGAGACCAAATGTCCTTATGACTGGTTCTATCCCTTGAGCACCCTTTTATGTTGACGCTTCTCTAGCTGACTGATTGGGGCCATAGTGGTCCTGTCCCTTTGCTACTGCTCTGTCTTCACCTTGTTCATTTTTCTTGTTTCTGCCTCTCATGCGCAGCTTGGTCTGCTGAAGCTCCACTGTCTGTGTGAAAGGATCTATCGCACAAAGGGGCAGCAGCGAGAATTGCGTGACCATGTAGTGAAGTTCCATGAATGCGTGGAGGAGATGGAGCTGTACTGTGGCATGTGTGGAGAGTCTATTGGGGAGAAGAACAACCAGCTGCAGGCACTGCCTTGCTCCCACTTCTTCCACTTGAAGTAATGAGCTGGAAATACTAAAGATCTTTGCCCTTTTGTTAGAGCAAGGAGCAGTTCATGCCCAGAACAGGACAGCTGTGCGTGCTCTTCCCCAGGTGTTCCACAGGATCTCATTAGCCACAGCTTGAGAGGGTGAGATTTAGTCATAACTCCGTCCTGCTCCCTGGCCGTGCAGGCACTTAGCTCAGTTCACAAACGTTTAATTCCTCTTGGGAGATCTCTTCTCCCACAGGTGGCTTGGCTTTTTCCCCTGGACCCCTCCATTTCACGCTGGTAGGTGAGATGTAAGGAACTGAGTAAGCTATTCAATCTGTTACTGTGCTACTGTCACGGAGGATATGTTAGTTGTACATCATGTTTAGTTCCAGAATTTAAGTATTTAAGAATACAGTATCAGGGTAACACCACTATGGGACTGCCCCAGAGCCGGGGGCTGCTGTCCCTACCAGGAAAGCAGAGGTAGCGGTGGCAGCGGGGGAGGCGGAGCCCCCTGCCACCCGCCCGCCTTCCTTTGCAGGTGCCTGCAGACCAACGGGACGCGGGGCTGCCCCAACTGCCGCCGGCTGTCGGTGAAACCCGGATACGTGTGACCGGCACGACAAACACCGCGGGGCCTCCTGCTGGGGGCGCGTCCTCGGGGCGCCTCTCTCGGCGCAGCTCTGTACGCGCACCGACCGCAATAAACGCTGCCGCCGCCACCAGCCCGTCTGCCGCTCGTTACGGGGCGGGCGCGGGGAGGGGAGCGGCGCTGACGGCGGCACCGCCCCCGGACCAAGATGGCGGCGGGGCCATCACGCAGCAGATTTGGCCGGAGCACGTGACCCGCGCGGTGGCCGCCGGCAGATTCGGCACGGGAGGGGCAGCGCCGCGGGGCGCTGAGAGAGCGGGGTCGCGGCGGGAACGGGAGGGGCGCGAGACTCCGCAGCTGCCGCGGCTCTGCCGCGAGACCCGCGTCTGGCTGAGGGACCGCCGGATCTGCCGTGAGGAATCTGCCGTGAGGAATCTGCCGCGCGCCGCTCTCTCACTGAGGGAAAGATGGCGTCCGTGTGGGATGAGTCGGAGGTGCGGGACGGGCCGGGGAGGGCGCGGGGCCGGGCCGGGAATCGGGGCTGACCGTGCCGTTGTGCCCTGCAGGATGGCGTCGGCGAAGAGGTGCTGAAGATGTCTACGGAGGAGATCGTGCAGCGCACCCGCCTGCTCGACAGCGAGATCAAGGTAAAGCGGCCGGGCCGGGGCCGGGGAGAACCGGGGTTAGCGTTCATCCAGGGAGAGGCGGGGGCTGGTCAGCGCGTCGGATCGTGACGGCGAGCGGTGAGAGCTGAGGGCGAGTGTGTGAAAAGGGCACGGCCCGATGGAGCCGACGGACGGCGGTTCTTCGCGGCCTTCGTGATGTGGGCGCGCTCCTCGCGGGCCCGGCGCGGTCAGGCAGCAGCGTGGGTCGGCTGCGGCCTCAGGAGGGCCGTGCCGGGCTGCCGCCCCGTGCTGCCAGCCATGCCCGGGCCTGTGCCTTTGCGACCGGAAGGGTCTCTATGGGCGGAGGGTGGACTGTAGCAGCGTGTGACTGACATACGTACAGCCTTATGTACGGTCTGAACCTCTCTTGTTTCACTCTTTGTTGCCTCTCATCCCTCTCTTTGCTTCTCGAGCCGAACAAGTCCCGTTCCCGCAGTTGCTTCTCACAGAATCTGTGCTCCTGTCCCCGGCCAGCCTGCTGCTCCTGGTCTGAATTCAGGCACAGCTGTTGATGTGTACTGTGTGTGTGTGTGGGGGGGGGTCCAAATCTGGATGCTGTGCTCCAGATAGAATCTAACAGGTGCTGAGTACAGAGGGACGATCACTTTCCTCCATTTGCTGGCTGCCCTTTTTCTGTTACATTATTAAGGACCCTTTGAGTAGCACTGCCCCACCACCTGTGCATGCACAGACTTCTCCTATAGGTTGGTGTCATCTGCATATGTTCCCTCATCTCAGTCACAGAGGAAGCAGTTAAACAGGACAAGGCCTAGACCCGTCCCATAATAATACAGATAAATTCATCTTGTTTTTGAGTTGCAGAATAGAGTAAGTGTAAGCAGCTTTTTCCATTTTATGGTAAGAGCATCATACTGGAAGTAGCAGAAATATTTATGGTTACACTCTCTTCATGCAAGCTTAGAAACATTCCTTGAATGCTTCCAAGACCATTAGAATTAAATTTCGACTTTTTTTCCTTTTTCTATAAGATTCTTTCTCAATTCTTGCCATAGTTCTGTCCTGTTAATAATGGTGTTACAGTACAATGTTGTGCTTAACACCAGGAGTTTGAAACAGCTCATAGAGAAGGATGAATTTTCCATTACATAGAACCGCTGTAAGCCAGTTCAGGCGCAGTGAGCTCAGAGGCCATGTGGGTTTGCTGCCCATGGGGCTCACAGAGCTGTCAGGCTGTGACAGCAGCTAGGAGCAGGAGCAAAAAGTGTGTGGCTGTCTCTCAGACGCTGCCGAGAACCACCTATGTTAAGGGTAGTAATTTTGGATAGAAATGTATTTGTTGTTGGGTGGGGATTACAGAACTTTATCATCTTCTATTTGATTTTCCTTCTAAATAAAAGAAAAATTCGCAGAAAAGTTAAAATTACATGATGTTGAGATGTAAGAAATGTAGGTTATCTACCATGTGCACAACATACTGTGGTTTGTGTTTCAATTTTTTGGTGTTGTTGTTGTTGTTATCAGAAAGGTTTTATCTCATGTTGAAGTCCAGGTTGGGGTTACCTTGAGCCATAAAAGGCAGATCATAAATTGAAAAAATATGAGGTTTCTTGGGGCACCAGGAACTTTTCCCTGTGAGGGCAGTCAAGGCAGTGCCGCGGGTTGTCCGGAGAAGCTGTACTGCCCATTGTGCAGTCCTGTCCTTACGAGCTTTCTAGATTCAGCTGGGTAAAGTCCTGAGCAATATGGTATGAGCACAGCTGGCCCTGCTCTCAGCAGGCCCCCAGAGGTCCACGCCCTCGTTTTACTTTGTCTTGCTGTCACACTGTTGGGAGATAAGTAATGGATATTACTCTAGAGTTGGGTGATTTGATTTTTATGGAGAACATGAAGTGTTGTTCTCTACAGAAGCAAGAGACATGTTTGTTTCTTATATGTAGGTCTTGATATGAATGGTCTTGTAGATAAAGACAGCACCTGCGTTTTTGTTCCACTGGAAGCAGTGGTGCTACATCCCCTTGCAAGGGTGCTGCTAGTCCCACTGCTTCCCACTGACCTCAGTAGACACAAGCCCTGATTCTGCCATCCCCTGTTGATGTTCTGGTTGTTTTGATGTGTCACTGTAATACTTTCAGTTCAGGGTGTTGCTGACCACTCCAGCACACAGTTCTTTAAACTCAACAACAAATAATTTCCAAATGGATGCAGATAGATGTGTGTGTGAGCATGTTTATTTAGCTGTGTATCTATCTATATTCTGTTTATTTCGAACAAGGCCTACTGATAGCAGGTGGGATCTACTTGACTCAAAGGGGGGAAAGGATCCTAGCCCAGTAGTTAGTGAGGCTCACTGAGAGGGCTTTAAATTAGGTTTGAAGGGGAGAGGGGATAAAATCGGGCTTGCTAGAGAGGAGCCCAGAGGCAGCATGCCAGGGCTAGGGTGAGACTGGCAGCCCGGCTGAGGTGTGTCTACACCAGTGCATACATGGATAACAAACAAGTGAAGCTACAAGCCATTGCGCAGCAGGAAAAGTACAACTTAGTCACCATCACTGAAACATGGTGGGAACGTTCTCGGGACTGGAGTGCTGCAGTGGAGGGCTGTAAACTCTTTAGGAGGGACAGGCAAAGAAGGAGGTGCAGTGGAGTGGATTTTTATGTTAGGGAGTGTTTTGGTGTTGTAGCGCTTAACACTGGCAGTAGTATCAAGGCCTTGTGGGTGAGGATCAGGGGAAAGGGCAACAAGATTGACGTCCCATTGGGAGCCTGTTACAGAGACAGCTGGCAGGAGTCACGCAATCACTGGCACTTGTTCTTGCAAAGGACTTCAACTTACCTGGTACTTGCTGGAAATTTGATACAGCCCAGCGGAAGCAGCGTAGGAGGTTCATGGAGTGTGTAAAAGAAACTTCCTGACACAGCTGTAAGAAATCCTGCCAGGGAAGTGCCCTGTGAGACCTGCTGTTTACGTACATACAGAGAAGGACCAGTGGGAGGTGCGGTCAGAAGCTGTCTTGGGCATAGTGAGCACAATATAACTGAGTGATGAAGTCAAGAGGGAGGTCGCCAGAACTGCTACTTTGGACTTCCAGAGGGCTGATTTTAAACTCTTTAGGATGCTGGTTGGGAGTCAGTCCTGGAGGGCAGAGGTCATGGAGCAGATCTCAAGTGTGATCATGTGGCATGTGCAGGACAACCAGGGGGATCATTCCTAGCCAGCAGGCAGGTACTGCTTGACCAACCTGATCTTCTTCTGTGACCCACCTGGTGGGTGAGGGGAACGCTGTGGATGTAACCTGTCTAGGTTTTAGTAAAGCCTCTGACTGTCTCCCACAGCGTTCTCTTGGAGAAGCTGGCAGCCCATGGCATGGACAGGTGTGCTTTTCACTGGATAAAAGCTGTGTGGATAGCTAGGCCCACAGTGTGGTGGTGAGCGGAGTTAAATGCAGCTGACACCGGGTGTTCTCAGGGGTCAGTACTGGGGCTGATCCTGTTTAGTATCTTTACTGTTGCTGTAGACTAAGGAATTGAGTGCATCCTCACCAAGCTGTGGTATATGACCTCAAGTTGGGAGGAAGTGTTCATCTCTTGGGTGTGGGAAGATCCTTCAGAGGGATCTGGGAAGGCTGGATCGATGGACTGAGACCAATTGTATGAGCTTTAGCAAGTGCTGGCTCCTGCTCTTTGGTCACAGCAGCCCCATGCATTTCCACAGGCCTGGGGCACAGTGGCTGACAAGGTGTGTGGGGGAAAAGGATCTGGGCGTTAGCTGACAGCTGGCTGAACAAGAGCCAGCAGAGTGCTCACATGGACAAGAAGGCCAAGGGCATCCTGGTTTGTATCAGGGAGGTGATTGATTGTCTCACTGTACTCAGCACTGGTGAGGCCGTACTTGGAGTACTGTGTTCAGTTTTGGGCCCCTCAATACAAGAAAGACATCAGGGCCCTGGAGCTTGTTCAGAGAAGGGCAATGAAGCTGGTGGAGGGTCAGAAGGTCTTATGAGGAGCAGCTAATGGAACTGGGATTGTTGAGTATGGAGAAGAAGTGACCCAGGGGAGATGAGATTGCTCTCTACAACTGTCTGAAAGGAGGTTGTAGCAAGTCAGTGTTGGCCTCTTCCCACGTAACACTGATGAGAGTTAATGGTCGTAAGTTGTGTCAGGGGAGGTTCAGGTTGAATGTTAGGGAAAGGTTGTTACAAACAGTGGTGAAGCATTAGAACAGGCTGCCCAGGGAGGTGGTGGAGTCACTGTCCATGGTGATTGATGGAGTTAGTGGACATGGTGGGGATGGGCTGATGGTTGGTGATCTTAGTGGTCTTTCCAACTGGAGTGATTCTACAGTTCTGTGTATGTGTGTGTATATGTGTATGTGTGTATGTATGTAAAAAACACAAACACTTGCTTTATCTAGGCCAAACTGCAACCTTGTGAGCTGATGTGTTGATCAGGGTTAATGTATCCAGTGACACTGGGGAGAAATGAATGCTAGATATTCCTTGGGCTAATTTGATGACTGCTTTTATTTTTATGTTACTCTTTATCTCCATTGTCTTCCCAGCCTTACATTTTTATAATTACTTTACTCCCAGAATAATATACATCGTATGTTGCCACGCTGTTCTGGTTTCTACCTCTTTTTTCTGTGTACTCATTCCAGATCATGAAGAGCGAAGTGCTGAGAGTGACCCACGAGCTTCAGGCCATGAAGGATAAGATCAAAGAGAACAGTGAGAAGATCAAAGTGAACAAAACTCTGCCGTACCTGGTCTCAAATGTCATTGAGGTGAGTGCTTTTCTGGAGCAAGGAGAGAACTGTACACTGTTTGTGTCAGGTGGGAGAAGGGATAGGAAGCCCATTGGTCGTTGGAGACGTGGTGTGTTGTCAGACTATTTCTGATCATGAAGTCAAGACTTCTGGGTTTTTCTGCTGGTTTTCTTTGTGACCTGGAAGTGCTTATCACTTGCCCGCTTCACGTTCGGGTCATTTCTTGGGGGGGTATTAGCTACTGGGCTTCTGTATGTAACACGGCTATTGGAGGTGACACAGCCCCACTTAGTGTAGACCTGAGTACATGAAATTTAGCAGGGTGGTTGAAAAGCAGTGGGTCTGCTACTTGTAAATCTGTACGCTATTGCCAGCTCTGCAAGAAGATGACTTCTGCAGTTAAAACAGCAGCAAAGAAATGCTAATCAAAAAGATTTTTGAGAGTTACACAGGTAGAAAAAAAGAAGAGAATGGATTGGATTTAACACATTCTCAAGTGGTTTTCTTCATAACTAATACACACTGGGGGCAGTCCCTGCACGCTCAAGGACTTGCTAGCCATGTTGCAGCTTCTGTCCCTTAACTGCACTGGTATTTTAGGATAAGAGGTAATGGCCTCAAGTTGTGCTGGGGAGGTTCAGGTTAGATGTTACCAAAAATTTCTTATCAGGAGTGTGAGGCACTCAGCTGGGCTGCCTCCATCCATGGCCGTTTTTAAGAAGTGTGTGGATGTGTTTAGTGGACATGGTAAGGATGGGCTGATGGTTGGACTTGCTGGTCTTACTTTCTTCTCCAACCTTTATGATTCTATGATTTTATTCACAGCATCTTCTTATACCTGCCTGCACTGGGTGTTTAATGAGGTCAGTTGAGATAGCCTTGCAAATCTTTGAGAAGTGCAGAGTTACACGATGTCATTTTTGTGATCAATCCATTTATCGGATATTTTTAAAGCGTAGGCAGTTCTCAGCTTTGGAAAACAAGGACCGGTTGGTATCAGTGTTTTAGATCTTCATGTAAGATGCTGTAAGGAGAAAAGCAATCGGTGCCATTAGCTGCTGCTTTGTTCTGGCTGTATAGTGTCTTTTTCTGTGCTGTTGTGTGCTGCTTCGTGAGGAAAAGATAAATTTTTATGAGGTACTTCAGTGCTTTCAAGATTCTACTGCAAATAAAAATTCCCGTTTCCATTTTGTATACTCCATGGAACTTAGAAGCCATTAGTCTGGCTACATTATAGGGAAGATTTTCACTCTGGTTTTCAGCTACTGGATGTTGACCCCAACGACCAGGAGGAGGATGGAGCGAATATTGACCTGGATTCCCAGAGAAAGGGCAAGTGTGCTGTCATCAAGACCTCTACACGGCAGGTAAGGGCTGTGTGTCCAGTTAAGTGTGAGGAGCAGCCAGAAGTTACACTGGTTGGTCACCTCACAAATAGGGATGTAAATAAAACAGGGATGTTTAATGCCTTCTTTGCCTCTGTCTTTAACACTGATGATGGGCACTGGGGCCTCCAGAGCCCTGAGGTGGGAGACGGTGACTAAAGGGAACAGTCAGCTCCCAGGCAGCTCTGAACTTTGGGATTTGCTGCTCCAACTGAATGAACATAAGTCTATGGGGCTCAGCAGGATTCATCCCAGGGTACTCTGAGAGTTGGCTGATGTCATCGTGAGACCTTCATGAGTACTTTTTCAGTGATGCTGGGAATCTGGAGAGGTCCCAGTTGGCTGGAAGCTGCCAAATATTGTCTTTATTCTCAGGAAGGGCAACAAAGAAGGGCTTGGTATTGACAGGCCTGCCACTGCCTGCTAAAATCATGGATTTTATTCTGGAAATTACTGAGGAATACTTGAAAGACAATGCAGTCATTGGTTACAGGCAGCACGGGTTCACAGGTTCTTTGATTCTATGAGTGCTGGAAAGTTCCTGGTCCTAGTACATCTGGCTTTGCTTGCTTTAATTCCTGTCTTGTAGACATACTTCCTGCCTGTTATTGGGTTGGTTGATGCTGAGAAGTTGAAGCCTGGAGATCTAGTGGTGAGTATTGTTGTGGCTGTTAGCTGTGATGTTGGTTAGAAAATTGCATGTGCCTTTTCCTTTAGAAAGGACACCGTCTGTTCAGGCCCTGCTGAGATCATTTTGTACTGAAATTCTGATTTACAAAAACTATGGCTTCAATAGGATTTGCAGCATAGAAAAGTCATGTTGGAGAGCCTGTTTATACAGTTAAGTGCACAGAATTCAGCTGTCTACCTGGTATATTGGGCCTCTTCCTTCTAAAATAGTCCAGATCAGTTGTTGTGTTGTCCACCTTGCCAAGCTGTTGTGATTTGATGATAGTATTGGAGCTGGTCATACCTGCATCTTGGAGGTCTAGTGGGTCACCTCTGATTCTGTGTGCTTTGATTGCTATCTGAAGGGCATGGTAAAAGCAAAGAACTTGTGTGTTGTAGGGTGTGAACAAGGACTCTTACTTGATCTTGGAGACTCTGCCTACGGAATATGATTCACGGGTAAAAGCCATGGAAGTGGATGAGAGACCCACAGAGCAGTACAGCGACATCGGAGGGCTCGATAAACAAATCCAAGAGGTGATACCAGTGTGAATGAGGACAGCAGGCTTTGAACTTCCTAAACGGGGCAGCCCGGGCTTGTGAAGTTTGGTTTTGAGTGAACATTTTTCTTTTGCTGTAGCTTGTGGAGGCCATTGTCCTGCCCATGAATCATAAGGAAAAATTTGAAAACTTGGGTATACAGCCTCCCAAAGGAGTCCTTATGTATGGGCCTCCAGGAACAGGGAAGACGCTTCTAGCTCGAGCGTGTGCTGCCCAGACCAAGGTAAAAGGAACCTTTGAATACTTTCGCTGTGGTGGAACAGTAAGTGAAAAAGAGAGACAACATCTCCAAGGGGAAAGGGAGTTTACCTATAAGCTGCTGTTGGGACTTTTTTTGTTTACTTGGTTGTTTTAATTAAGGCTTTTCTGTAGCACTCAGGGCTGGCACTACTGAAAAATAACAAAAATTAGACATAGGATTGTCTTTCGTTCCCAGGCTACGTTCCTGAAACTGGCAGGGCCGCAACTTGTGCAGATGTTCATCGGTGATGGAGCCAAGCTGGTACGAGATGCATTTGCTCTAGCCAAGGAAAAAGCTCCTTCTATCATCTTTATTGATGAACTGGATGCCATTGGCACTAAAAGGTGAGGTACAGGCCATGTTGCAGAGCTCATAGGAGCTGTGTAGCTGCCTCCTCTGCCTGAGTACATGAGGGAAGTTGAGCTTAATGTATGACTTACTGAGAAAGAGGGTAAACCAAATCACAGATTCAGCACTCACCACAATCCTTGGGCCCAAAGTAAAGTATATGTGCTTGAGTGAAATGTGTGAGCCTGGAGATCCATCCAGTTGTCTGCTGCAGCACAAAACTGTTTACTGCTAAGTAAGTGCATCAGACACTGGAGATGTTTACCCTCACTTACTGCTTAGGCCTGGACAACATCAGCCCCATTCAGTTCTAAGCAAGACTTGGATGCTGCTGACTGTTCTAGTTGCAGTGTTCAAGGTACCAAGGAGGAATTTGGGAGAGCTTAACCAAGGAGTGTGAAAGGCGGTCATTCTGCTTTTTGTGTGACTATAAACATGAGGGTGGGGTGGTCGGGGTCCAGCTGATCTTTTTTTCCCTCATTTTCTCCTCAGGTTTGACAGTGAAAAGGCTGGTGATCGGGAAGTGCAGAGGACCATGCTGGAGCTGCTTAATCAACTTGATGGTTTCCAGCCCAATACACAAGTCAAGGTTGGGATCTAGCAGAGTGCTGCTGAGGGCAAGGGCATTTCATTAGGGGCTGTAAAACAGCGTCCAGGGATGAAACTTGGTGGATCCTTGGGGACAAGAGAGGCCTGTCCTCCAAGTGCCTCAGGCTGATAACCGTACTTGTACTTAGGTGATCGCTGCAACCAACCGTGTTGATATCTTGGACCCAGCATTGCTCCGCTCTGGACGACTGGATCGCAAGATTGAGTTCCCGATGCCTAATGAGGAGGCCAGAGCCAGAATTATGCAGATCCACTCACGCAAAATGAACGTCAGGTACAGGATAGGTGTGACCCGGGGCTGTATTTGTCACTAATGCTGATGGTATTTCAGGGCTGTGGAGGGGTAGGTACCTTCCTCTGGGGAGAAACCCAAGGGAGCTAAGGGAGCTCTGTACCCTGCTTTTGTTTGGCAAGTTCAGACTTCTTTTTCCCGCCTCTAATCAGCCCTGATGTGAACTACGAGGAACTGGCTCGCTGCACAGACGATTTCAATGGAGCCCAGTGCAAGGCTGTATGTGTTGAAGCGGTAGGTAATCCTCTAGAGCAGCCAGCACTCATAGGAGGGAAGTAAGAAAGCTAGAGTGGTGTTAATTAACGTCAACCTGACTAAAATATGTCTTGTTGGGCAGGGGATGATTGCCCTCCGTCGCGGAGCTACAGAGCTCACCCACGAGGATTACATGGAAGGAATCCTAGAGGTTCAAGCAAAGAAAAAAGCCAATCTGCAGTACTATGCCTGATCTCTGCCCAGTCAAGGCAGTGGCTGTGGCAGAGGACAGGACTAGACTGGACTGTACCACTTATTTTCTGTCTGGCAAAAATAAAACTTTTTTTTCCTCTAAAATGGTGATGTGTCGGGGCTGTTGCCCTGGTTCAGTGGCTCTGCATAGACAGAAGGGAAGGAAGGTAAGAAGCTCCTGTTCTCAGTGCCTGTCATGCTGCCTATGGATTAAATCCTGCTCTGCTACTTCAGGAGACCACCAGGTAATACTGCTGTAAGTGTACTTTGGAATCCGTGCTCTGCCGCTCGGCCAGCATCCCCTGGTTTGACATGTGCAGTCAGTGAACAGGCTGTACGCCTTTTCAAGATCCTGACAAACCTTTTCAGCACTCAGCTCTGCAATGGGGAGGTGAACAGGACCCTCACGTGAATGATGCTGTAACTTTCTCCTTTAAGCTGAACTCTGGAAGCTGTAACACCAGCATTGCTGATAGATGGGAGTGCAGTGGTGGGTCAGTCTGGTAACTGATAAAAGAGAGGTCACAATTACATCCACTGAGCAAGTCGGTCTGTACTTTTAATGCCAGTTAAGAATTACAACTTCCATTTAAAAATTACACTTTTCATAAATACACTGACTTTAGCATTAAGTATCTTACATGCCACTGTATTGTATTTGAAATACAATGTAAACATCTCCAACTGCTGGCCATCTCATCTTTGCCTGTGCAGTTTTTGCACACTTGGGAGAGGGGCGGGGATGTGAGGGGAGAATTAATAGATGGATGAAAGAAAAATGCACCCAGAGTACTTTGGCGGGTGTTCCTGAGTTAGCCATAGTACTTGCGCTGGTTCCAAATCCCTACTGCTCACTCTAGAGAGGGAACTTGCTCCAGCAGAGCAGCACGTGTGTTCTTGCTGTGCTGTGCTCAGGGTGTTTGGCATTGGAAAGGGGTGAGTGGAGAAGTGAGCAGAAGCCACGCGTTCCTGAGGAAAACACACTGCAGTTCCTTTGGACATTAATATTAGAGGGGGCTGTACATTCTGCAATATTAGCAGTACCTGCTGTTTGAGCTCAGGGAGAATTACTCATCTCCTCTAACAGAACAGGAATTGTACCCACAAGTTTCTTGGGTGACAAAGGCTGATCCCAGCAGCTCTATGTCATACTTTATCCTGGCCTCCAGTCGGATAGTTGTGAGCTGCATGTTGCATACATCTCTTCATTGAAACAAGGCGTTCTTAGCCAAGTGAATAACCTGACCTGCGTAAGAAGCTGAGGAAAACTTACCCCCTTTTTCCTAAAGCCAGTAAGATTTTTCAGTCTTGCTGCTCAGTTACAGCAGGCTCCTTTTGGAAATAGCTTTAGTGGTGAGTAAAAGCTGATACTACAGCATAGAATAGCACAGATTTCTGCTTTAGATGAACTAATACTAATGATGGGCTAATTCTTTGGCCTAAACCCTGGCTTTAGATCACGGTTCTTTTGGGAAATTATGGCAAGTCTGTTGCAAAAGTGTTCAAGCCAACTTCACAGAGCTTCTGGCCCTAATTTGGGTCTGAATTACACAGACCTGCAGCAATAGAGTTGGTGCGTAAACATCCCTTACAACTGGACAGTAACAGGACCACGGAGGTACAGTTCAAAAAACAGCACAAAAGAAGACACAGCCTTGGACTTAATCCCTTGTAAACAGAAGAAAAACAAAACAGAACTCGGAACTGTCCCCCCTTAAACCATCGATGAGCAAATCAGCAATAATTCAAACCTGGAGTTGCTTGCAATGTCCGTGTCCATGGCTGCAGGCTGTAGCAGCATCCCCCCCAGGCTGGTATTTCCACAGCTATGGCACCGCTCCCCACACCGACACGCCGCCTCTTCTGGTGTTAACCCACAGCTCTGCCCAGGCTGCGCTTTCCAGAGTCTCTCCTCACCGCTGCCGAGGTCACACAGCCCCGTTCTCTTGTCTGGGTTTTTGTACGGATGCCCGCGAAGTGTTGAGGGATGGGGCCAAAGTGCAGAGGAACCCAGCCAGCAGGGTAAGGCCCAGGCCTCCCCAGGCACAGAACATGGACCAGCCATAGCCATGACTGATGTCCTCTGGCAGCCCGTAGACGTAGCGAGGGTAGCGTGACAACTCAAAATTGATCCCAGCTACGCATGTGCAGAGAGAGATGATGCAACAGGTACCTGCAGGAGAAAAGCCAGAGCATTCTACAGTGCCCTCAGGTTAATTACCCTGCTTGTTTCCGTTTCTTTCCATTAGTTTCGTTCCCCTCCTCCAGCCCAGGCATTCCTAAAGCTGTATGTTTTCAAAAACAAAAATTAAACCTTTTTACTTCCAGCCCATCACTTTTAAAGGGCAGGAAAAGGAAGGAAAAAGAATGGCAAATACATGTGAGTAGAGCATATCTCACACCACAGATAACCTGTACTGTCTTAGCTCCCCGTGTTGCTGTTTAAAGCTCAGTCATTCATAGTTGGTTATGCAGCAGCTCTCCGAAGGCTTTATTTCCAGGGACAAATGCCTCCTGTGGAAGGTAAAACAGCTAAAGCCCAGTTTGCAACACTCACTGCTTGCTTTCCTCTGGGAACTTCCACGCTGCTGCCAGCTGGAGTGCTGGGGGCTTTTATCAACCGCTTCTCTATTGCTAAGCTCCAGAATACCAGTGAGGATCAGAGTCCCTCAGTGGTTCTGCCTTGTGCTTTTTTCAATGTAGGTTAAAGTTCTGCTACAGCATTAACTAACTGCACTGTCTGTCATCTCTGTGAAACCACAGGAAAGCTAAAAGCAACTGTTCTGGAGATAGGACAGCTGAGGCAGGGCTGAAGTTCTTAAGATCACTTTTTAGTCACTAAGAATCTCGTCTAATTATCTTATTAATGGGGAAAAAACCAACACATCTTTCATTGAGTTACTCTGAAAGTACTTTCATCACCATCACAGCAAAGCTTAAGTGCAGAAGCACTCAGAGGGGTCTCAGTCTACCTGTTCCACTTCATTCCCTCACTGCTGTGCATTAAAACGTTAAAAGCACGAGAACATGCAGCTAAGCAACACGTAGAATGATCAAGGACGGTGCAAGGCTAACTTCAGCCTTACTGGTTTCATACCACAGCAGCAACTTGGCTTCCTGTGCACCTCCCCAGAACGCTTCTGAAGAAAGTTCTCGTACTGCAGGGGAAGATTCCTCCCATTTGCAGTATGACAACAAACTACTATCAATGGATAGAAACCACGTTAATGGACAGAAATGCTGTTAGACCATTTTGTTCCTTGCTGGCCTCCATTACAGATGCTGACACCTGACCTCTTAGGTAGCAGCTCTGCCTTTCTATTAAGAAAAAGATGAGCAGCTACTGAAAAGTTGCCTATTTACTGCTTGCAATTTAAGGATCCATATCCTCACAACATCTCAGGAGCTTTTTGGTGCATTTCTTGCTATGCTCCTTTCAAGTAAAGAAACAAACTCTTTGTTTTTCAGCTGGACAAGCAAAAGTACAGAAGTTATTGTTACTGAAGGATGCGAGCATCTTTGAGCAGCAGAAAGGTGCTGAACTCGGATTTGTTTTCTTTAAAATTCCTTAGAGAAAGCTATGAAATGACTTGCCTGGCAGGAGCAGCAGGCTGCACACACAGCAGGCAAGAGGACTGTGGGCACACACCAGCTTTCTGGAGCAGAAAGCCCGTGTGCACATACAGCAGGGGCTGCCCAGACACATGCAAACATGGGTCCTGCCAGCTGCCAGAAGCAGCACCAGGAACAGAAGACAAGCGAAAGGCTCTCACCTCCCATTAGGAAGAGCAGTCCAGCCACATACTGCATGAGCTCCTGCTGTTTGCAGCACCCCAGCACACCGATGATCCACCCAAACAGGATGATGGAGACTGCCATGCCAATGAAGCCAGCTGTCATCCTCCGCAGATCTAAGAGACAAAACAGAAAATCAAGAATAAAATGAAGATGGTGGCACCCAAACAGGACTTGTTGTTGCACACATGTTTACTTACATGCATGTGCTCCTCCCATAGCTTCCTCTATAGGTAGCTTGCACAGCGCACTAGAACTATTGGCACTCAACCAACCAGACTCCCTTCAGCTGGGCATTGTGCAACGAGGGGGCATTCCTTTGCTGACCAAGAACAATTCTACTGAACATACGCAATGCAGCCAAATAGCATTGGACAGAAGGGACGCATACAAATGCTGCAATGGTTTACAAGTGTTAGTGCTGCAAGAACTGGTGTGTGTGGTTTTCCTGCATTTTGGGGTGAGTGCTGAAAATAGAATTAAAAAAACCCACTGCAAATACAGAGGGCAGGTGGCCTGAGGCGAAGACAGGAGCAGTGGAAGACAAGCAGACAGAAGAGCAACACATAACCAAGGGAAGGATTACAGTAACAAGTTCTTAAAAATAAATGCTGATGATATGGACAGCATCTCACCATCCATAACACAAGTGCTGTTCTTGTCTCCTCCTCATTCTGCCTATAGGTTTCCTCAGCACTGCTCTCACATAACTGAGGCCATTGAGAATTATGGGAGCCACTGCAACCAAAGAAATACAGGGAGCAGAAAAGCCTGACCAAATCATGGTCATTGATAGGCTACAGGTCAGTCATCTGTGCGGAAAGGATGTGGGCACCAGGCTGCCTGTGGGCTGGGACAAACAGAGGTGTTCCCTGGAAGAGCTGGTTGTCAGGGAGCTGTGTCAGGTCACCTGTGTGCATGCAGAAGAACCGCAAGCTCCTCCCAGGTTATATGGTGTCACAGTGCCTTGGTCTATCCTTGAGATTCAGAATACAGTTCTGTCTCACAACACACTAAGCAGTTCGGAATTCCTGAATTCCCCTGCATAAGCCCTTCCAAATCTTATGGTCTCTTCCAATTATACTCTTGTCTGTTTTCCCATCCTCACTAACAAATACAGTTATACTTAGAGACCAGTAACAGATATCTGGTTTAAACACCTCGCGTGGTAAGACATTTAAGGCAACGAGCAATCCAAACAGCTTCGTACTCTGCTCTGGGTTACTTACGGAGAGCGTGCCACTCATCCTGCCGGATGGTGTTGGTGATGTTGACGGGTAAGTTGCGTGGCAGAGAGCTGGAGGTGTAGTGATACTTCACAGCAGTGCAACGCTGAATAACTCCTGTAAAAGACACAGCAGTATGAGACAGCAAAACCCTCATGCCCTGAGCTTGTTTCTGAGATGGCTGGCCCAGCAGAGCTCACATAGAAGGAATACCAGAGCAAATGTCATCAAAAAAGAACAGCTTCCTTCAAAGTCTTTAGGGACCTGGAACAGAGGTAGTCTTGCTACGAAGAAAAAGTGGAAAAGGGGAACCCAGCTAACACAGGCAGGCTGCAGGAAGAAAAGCCTGAAGGTGAACAGTAGTTACAGCCACCAAAGGATCCAAAAATTTCCTATAGGAACTGGCACAATATCTTTGGGATAGCTGGGCAGTGAGGAACACATCAGAATACCGACACGGCTGCTCTGTATCTTAGGAATGCAGAGTTGAATCATTTCTTGAACTTTTTGAATAAATGCTGGGAAGAGAACTGAGGGGGAGAAAAGGTTGAATTCACCTCAGTAGTCATTTGCGCTTCTAATGAACAGCAGCACCCTGCAGGCTTGGCAATATAGCCTGAAGAAAAACGTATCCCTGCTACAGATGTGGACCTATGGACATCCTCCTCTTGAAAGGGCTTTTCACTTCAGAAAACAACCAAAAGCAGTGAAGATACTGGCGGTGTGAGGGAGGGAAAGAACAGCCAGAAAAGTAATAAAGCTAAAGAGTTCCCCTGAACAGCGGTTACAGGTCATCACCACCACTACCTGAATTCTGGAGCAGAGAAACCATTCAGGAACAGCTGACCAGCAAGCTGGTGGGCAGCCTCTGACAGGGAGCTGCAGTGTCCCAAGTTCACAAAAGATGCTAGAAAGCCCAAGAGAAGAACTTAGCTTTGAGCTGCTCCTTCAGCCATGGGAAATAGGACTTTGTTCTTCACCACCACTCACTGGGACTGCATCCAGCTATTCCTGCAGAGCCCTGCATGAAGGAAAGCTCCTGCTTCAGAAGAGTGGGAGCTGCACACACACCACCCAGTCAGCTCCAGCGAGCAAGCTGAGCCTCCAAGTGGGAAGTGGACCTGAAATCCCCCATGCTAAAAGAACAGTGACATTTATTACTTGAAATGGAACAAGCAGATACGTAAAGAACACACCCCCAAAAGACCAAAGCTGGATTTCCCAAACCCTCTGAGCAGCAACACATTGAAAGCAGACTCTTCAGCTGTACCTGCACTGCCTGAGAAAATCCATGGTCTGCGTTCTTACAGTGGCTTACATGAACAAAGTAAAACCTCGCCACCTTCTTACACAAATTTGCTTATTCAGAGGTTTTCAAATAACAATTCATTCTGCCTCTGGTTTAACACCTTTCTTCCTCCTCTTCTCCAGAATTCAAAGTGCTGACTTTACGGAGGCAGTGCATAAGCCTACATTAAGAAAGCACAGTTGCAAAGTGAAGAGCTCAAACATTGGAGAATTCCCAGATTTACACTGCTCACAAAGCTCAGCTCTGACCTATAATCTACAGGCCTAGTGACAACTCTTGGTTCTGCCACTAGAAACCATTTTTCCTCTAAGATTCCCACTTCACTTGTCCTGCTCCGTTGTGAGCCAGGTGGCCTCTCACTGTGGGGCCTTCTCCAACTTTGTCAGAGCTGAAACGTGCAGGTAAGAGTTAGGATCAGGTGAGCAGTGAGGGTGATCTCTCAGCTCAGCATTGCCCACTTTCTCCCACACTGTTACTGCATACATCCAGGCAATTCTCAGTAGCCAAATGTTGCATCTCCTGTGACCAGTTCGTGCTTCCATTTTGCTGAGCGAGGCTCAAGCCTAATTTGCACAGACCAGACATACATACACAGATACCCCGTGGACTGCATTCAGTGCATTTTTCCATCTCAAAGTTAGTGCAAAATCAAACCATATTTCAAAGGTATCCCAATTAGTCCTTCAACACAAAACCTCGCATACCTTAAATCAATTGCTACCAGATAGGGACAGCATCCTGCTCTCCATTCAGAAACCTGCCAGCAAACCAACTCCATTTCCACTCCCCCCCTCCTGTACCAGACTCTGAGGAGCACAATAAGAAAGCCTGCCAAAGTTGAAGTTTACCTTCAGGCAAGGGCTTGAATAGAATGGCGTAGTATGGTGATCAAGGACAACAATTAAGAGGAATGTTGGGTTATTTTGGCATGCAAATAAATTGAAAATGCAGGACATAAGGTAGCCTGTGCTCACAAGATTACATTATACTACATACCAAGAAGAAAAAGGTTGTGTGCCTTCCTAATCCTGGCATTCCTTAGGGGCATTACAAGAACATTGTGCAAGTTGTACCGTATGTGCTGTTTTCTTGATTAAAAAATAAATACAAGAAGCAACAAACTGCTGACACTTCCATGGCTGACCCACATGACATCCCTGTCCATTCCATCACCCAACAGCCTCTAGATCTGGCAAATCTGCAGTTATGTTTACTAACAGACTGCACTTAGCAATGGCCATACCCAAATGGCTTGTTCATTACATATCCCACTATAATACATGTTCAACGGAGCAGTCATTCCTTTAACTCCTCCAGTTTCTCATCAGCTGGGAGGACTGGAAGCACAGACACCGGGATGAAGCCATCTTCCCCATAAGGGCCTCATTATTGCCATAAGCTTCCATGTTCCTCCAATTGTGCATCCCCTGGTTCCTACCTCCAGCTACATGGTGCTACTGAGTAGTTATTTCTGCCCAACACATACGAGATGCACCAGTCCCATCCCAGAGCTTTCCCAGAACAAGCTTTAAGAAGCTATAAACCCTTCAGTTTATGAGTAGCGACCAACCTTTTTTCTTCTTTAAATTCCTTCCATTTACTGTTGTTAAAATGCATGGTGTTCAAACAAACCCCCTGAGTAATGCAAAACAGAGCTTTCCTAGTCAATCATTTTCTACTGTCACCACCTTGCAAACAGTAAGTTTTTCACTGACCAGACAAGACCACTGAACAGCATCTAACAAACCCCTGCAGGATTTCCCTGCCCACAAGCTCTGCACACAACCTGGTTTTGCTGCAGTACCCGTGTAACCCTACAGCACAGTCCCTGCACAACAACACACTGTGCTCAGGTTCCCACACTCAGGGTGCCCCCTGCGCACACCTCATGGCTTCCCTGCCACATGTCAGATCTTTGGCTGCTCTCTGCTACTGATTGCTAACTTTCCATTTGTCCATTCTTCCTTCCTTTGCATTCTAAAGAAGCACCCACTCGTTTCTCCCCTCCTAGATTTAAACACTTCCCACCTCCCAGTTTTGCTGTGTTTTTTTAACTCCTGCTTTTCCCCTTTAGAAATATAAAGCCAAGATACATACTACACATATCTAAGCATGCGTGCCTATATATTAGCAGCTAACATGATTCAGTTTTAAACATCTCATAGAACATGCTTTGCGTTCCTAGCAGATCATCAGTACTGGACTAGAAATCCATGGAGTTATCCAAATGGGTCAGGGCACTTATTGACTTATAAACGGATTTAAGTAATTTGTTCCGGACTCAAGAAAGGAAATCTTATTCCATAAGTATTAGATGATGAAGAGTACAAACCTTCATCAAAATTACCACCGGACTCTCACGACATTGTTTATCCCTGCCACTAAAAGCCTACAAGAATCTCCAGTTCCAGGAATAGAAGGTGCCAAAGAGCTGCCTGAGAACTTACAGCTAATCAAACTAAAGTAGGACTCTGGAGGTGCAGAGCACAGAGCTTCAGCTCCATTTGTTTGGAAGGTGCAGATGTAGCAGCACTCGTGAGCTAACAGCAACAGCCACACCTGAGCACCAGCTGGAAAAGGCTGTTTTATCATCGCTGCCCAAGAAAAGAAAGACAGCCAGAAGAAGGGAAGGCTGCTAGTAAAGCAGGTCAGGGGGAGGGAAAAGAAGAGAGTCATATCTATTTAAAGACCTGACTCTACAAGAACTATTATTAATAATTTTCCCTCTATGTGTAAGTCTTTAGAGTAGCAACACAGGCAAAGAATGTAAGGGAAGTAAGGTTTACAGGAATAGAGTCCATTATTAGCACAGCGGAAGAAAAAGATCCCAAGCCCTCCCAGTTTAACACGTCAGACCTAATGGCAGATCAGCCCCCAACCATGCAGAACAGATCCTCTGCCCTTTCAGTCTGACCACAGCAGCATAGGGAAAATCCCTCAAAACCAAAAGTACCAACCAAAAATGTTTTCCTTCCCATCCCTTCCCCAGCCTCTCTTCATTCCAATGGGAGCTGAAAGCATGTGGTTTGCTGTGAAACAGAAAAACATTTTACATTACAGGGACAATTAAGAGAATGAAATTAATAAGCCGCCCTTCAGTGAAACAAGATCAACATGGAAATAAAAATGAAAATGCATAAAATTGCTGCTAGGAAATTAAATAGAAGAAGCAGGTAATCACACAGCACTACACAGGCATCCAACATGTTGGCTTGCCTGGGCCACGTATGCATAGGCTGCTCCAAAAGCAATGCCTGATACTTACTTCCATGGGAACTACATCAGATAGAACAAGCACAGTGACGCTGTTTGATAGAGCAAATTGTTGGTTACAAAACTGTTTTGTAACATAGTCACCACTATTAGCTCAGCATTTTCACCACTGACGAACCAAAGCCCACATGCCACACTCATAAAAACCTGCACCAGCAGATGTGGACCACTGTTGCTGTCACCACCACTGAAACACACCACCCACCGCCTCACTGTGCTCACATCCACCGCTTGGTCTCCAGAAAGGTTCGGCAAGCATCAATGAATGTCAGTGGGTGAAAGGTTTTCCTCGTGGAGGAATCCAGTGACACACCTTTGCTTCATACACACATCCACATCAGACGCCATTCTGTCAGACTGCCCCTCTGCTGCCATCTGTCACACAGCAGCACATCATACTGGCTCAGTCTCTACTGCCGTGCTGCCAACATGCACCTCTGACGTTATGGCCCAACAAAATAAAACAGAAAGCGTTACTTCTGGAGCAGCCCTCATAAAATAATACGCCATAGTTAACTTCAAACAAAGCATTTTAATTTTTAATCCTTTTTATGAAAACCTAAAAGAAAGGACAACAACAGAACTGTAAAACTAGTGGGACATGACCTTGTTTCTGTGAAACTAACACATCAGGCTGCAATTCTTAAGGAGTTCTCAAGGCACTAAAAAAATATCTTTCATTAGATTGTATTTGTCCTATGCTTCATCCTTGAAAACAGCTGTTTACGAAGGTACGCAATACCAAAGAGTGAGGACATGAATAAGGCCTGACTGTGAAGCAAGGGGTATTTCTCTCTGCTAAGGTCTGGCCGACCAAAAGTCCAGTAGAGAAGCACCATCACATTTTTGAGTTGAATGTCCGACTGCAAATCTATAGATTCCATTTGCAATTTTGCAGGTTGTGTATTTCTGTTGGCTGTTGTAGGCAGGGGGTGGTTGAACCAAGGAAGCACACGGCAACAGTTGACTGAAAATGGAGTTGCAAATATACAAAAAAATGTATAACTTTTTTGCAATCTTAAAACCTGTTCTCAAATTCCTTTATTACCACACAAAGCACAGATGTGGATTTTTTTTTTTGCTTTTCACAGAACTGTGTTTAGCCAATGCATCAAAAAGCATAAAATTATTAGTCATAATTTCAGCTTCACGTTGCACTGTTCCCAAATGTCTTGTTTTCAGCCTAGATAGGATTAACAGTACACTGAAGTTTGCTTGCTGCTGAATGACAGCTGTGTGCCCGGTGCTGAGCCACTTAGCAGGGCAAAGCCACTGTCATTTGGCATAGGGCAGAGGCTGGGATGTATCACGAACTGCACTGGGCTGCAGGCTGGACATTCCTGCCATAGGGTTTCTGAAAATACAAGTCACCACTGTGCACTGGAATGAACAGACAACGACAAGCTGCACTGCACAGTACCAGTCTATTCCTCCTCTGCTGCACTGGATCGGCATCACAGTTGGAACTGAAGAACTGCTCATGTTTTCTTAAGATAGCATTTCCATTTTGTGCTTCAGTGGAAGCACTTCTCCCAACTCCTACTCTCCCTGTGCTAGCAGGTACCTGCTGGAACAGTAGCTCCTGTTATTTGCCATCAATCACGTACAGCATTTCTTATCCTAAGCCTGATTTATATGTCATTTATTGACTTGTGAGGCAGCCCACTATATTATTTGTACCATCCAGCCCTGGAATTTTATTCACACACCACGAACCACCTGGCTTTGTGCTGCAGCACACCGGCACTAGATTCGCAGTTTTCCCTCCCGTCACCCCTGGAGCCCCGTGTGACACACACACAAATATCGCACCACGGAGGCCTGCCCATCACTCATCCACTACAGCGATGCAAAGACCCCCGCGGCACAACAGGTCCCCTTTTCCCCGCTACAAACAAGACCGCGAGTCTCTCCGCGCCGAGCAAGACGTCATGGCTAGGAGAAAGCTCCAGCCCGAGCACCAGGCCCAGTACTGGCCTACGGAAGGGGCTCCCGCGACCTCGGTCCCACCCGGCACTGCAGCATTGAGAGCGGGCGGGGAGGCGCAAAGCGGGCCGCGGCAGCGGGGCAGAGCCAGCCAGGGCCGCACCCGCACTGCGCCCGTCCCGCCACAGCGCTCAGCACCAAGGACAGCAGCGCGAGCACGGCCGCCTCTCCCTCCCCCCTCCCGACGCCCCCCACCTTTCCGGATGAGCTCCTCGCTGTCCGGCTCGTAGCCCGCGCGGTGGCAGCGCCTCCAGAGCCCCGAGACGGTGGAGTTGAAGCGGCGGCCGCAGTGCGAATCCAACGCTGCGGCGGCGGCGGCCGGGGCGGGAGCCGGGAGCCGGCCGGGCAGCAGGGCCCGCGGGGGCCGGGCGCGGAGCGGCAGGTGCGAGCTGGGCGCCGACATGGAGCCGGGCGGGTCGCTGCGCTTGTGGCCGAAGCCGCGGCAGCGCTCGCGGTGCCGCCGCGCGTCCGTCTCGTACCAGGAGTCGGTGCCGATGGCCACGGCCAGCAGCGCCAGGGCGGCGGCGGCCAGGAGCAGCCCCGCACCGCTCAGCGCCTGAGCCGCGGCCGCCATCTTACCGCGCCGGGGGCGGCGGGGGCGGGCGCTTCTCCCGCAGCCCAGCCGAGGGCCTCGCCCGCCGCGCCGCCCCCGGAAGGGAATCGGGGCCGGAGCTCCTCGCCGGCGCGGTTCGGGGCGGGCTCCGAGAACCGCGAGGGCGCGGCCGTGCGGGGAGATCCGAGCGCTTCGCCTGGGCCGGGGCCGCTCGCGAGGTGCGAGGCCTCACCTCACATCGCCTCACGGCGGGCGCGAGACCGCGCGCGCGGGGCGACCGGCTACGGGCTGTGCGCGTGCAGCGGCCCGGGGGGAGGGGCGGGAGGGAGGAGAGCGGCGGGCCGGTACCGCCGGCAATGCGGGAGCACGCGGCGTGCACAGCGGGGGCGGAATGCAAAGCGAGCCGTCGCGAGCATTTCCGTTATCGCCGCGCGGAAATAAGGTTTCCACGTGCCGAAAACGACGCGCAGGCAGTGAAAAACCGAGCAAACCCCAGCCGTGAGGGAAAGGCGGCCCTTCCTCCAGCTGCAGCTCTCGGCGCCCAGAAACAGATTGTAGGGCGTCACCTTTTCACATCAGGCCTACGGCTACGGTTAGAGAACCCCGCAAGATTTCCCTCCCCCCGTTGTTGCAGTCTCACTGCACCGCACACGGCTGACCCCACGGCAGGGCTCCCAGCAGCCAGAGCCCACAGAAGCAGGGGAACCCAACCCGCACACGCTGCCATCTCCACGCCGCAGCAGTTGGCTCTGGCCAGATGGGATTAGCAGCCGAGCAGCTGCACGTTCGTGCCCTGAAGGCAGACAAAACGAAGGATCTCGGAGGGCTGCTCTCCGAAAGGGTTTTTCCTCATAGACGCTGGCTACATTACGAGCCTTCCGCATCAAGAATGAAAAATCACTGCCTGACACTCACTGCCCTAAACAACGCGGATCAACAAAGCTGCCCTGGAAAGTATTCCGAACCCTCACAGTATCCACGTTCCCTAAACCCACAGCCCAATTACCACAGACTCAATCGCTGGAGCTGAAAGGGACCTCCTGCCATCCACCAGTATTCCGAGTCCTTTCCATCAGGGCTGCGCTGTCTCCTTTCATGCCCCGACTTGTACAGATTGCCACAACCCAGGTGCAAGACTCGGATTTGCTGAACTTAACGAGGTACACCTGGGCCCACTGCTCAGCCTATCACTCTACACCAGTTCCTCAGGCTCGGGTTTCAAAGGGGCTCCAACAAAATCACCGCCCTTAGCAAGTTCCCCCTGTTACTATTGCAAATTATGAAAAAGCCACTCTGGATGGAGGCACCCAGGCAGCTCTGCCTTCAGAGGGAGAAAGGGCTGCGGAAGGAGCATGTAGCACAGACCCCCTGGCAACCAAAGAAGGCAGTATGGTGAAACCAGGGACAGAAATGCCCATTAGTACCAGTACAACCAAAGCCCCTGTACCAAGTCGTGCCCCCCATCACTTACTTGTGTTTACTTTCTTCCAACTCCCTGGTTATCATTCTCCTTCTTTGTAAAGCGCTCTTCAGCTGACAGTCAATTATTACCATGTAGTATTTATAACCTGAAAATCTTTCAAATGAAGAGTGGGATAAGACACACTTTGAACCCGTGTTTTCAAAGGGTAAAGAAAATCCCTTTATTCCTCACCAGGCTCTTCATACATATGGTGAATGTCTTTGTCCCAGATGGCGGGCAACCAGCTCTGTGTCAAGTGCTGAAGAACAAAACTAACAGGTGGGCTTTGTGGATTTTAGCTCTCGCTATCACACAGAGCACATTTGCAGAACTCTCTGGATACTCAGTTACTATGCAAATTCTCCTCTCAAAGGGGAGTAACTCACCTGGTGAAGCGTTCCAGGGGACAGAGACTGGCAACCAAGAGATAGAATCAGATCACTGCACTCCTGACCCACAGTGCCATGGCAGCAGGAACAGCAAACTGGGTTAGAAACCTTCCCTTCTGTTGTGAAAGTCAGAGGAGAAAACAGTCCAGACTTCTTTAGACTAACCCAGAGATACACTTCTGCAATTCGAATGAAATCTGAATGTGTAATTTGAATTCAGCAAAAAACACAAACCCACATTAAAAAACATTTATTTCATCTCTATTGTCTCCATGCAGAGCAGACCAATACAGATGAAGGGGGAAAATGCATAAGAGCAGCTGAAAAAAATAGAGCTTAGAAAATAGCAGTCTCTCTGCATTTCCAAAAGTGACAAACGTGGTGGAGTGATGCTCCATTTTCTCCCAAGGCTCTGCACCCTTAGCCCCAGGGCTGACATTGCAGGTAGAGGAAAACTAAGCAGCCCTTCCCATCAGCCCTCTGCTACCTCCTACAGGGTGTCTTCCCAAGAACCGCAGACTCTCCAGGCCTCTAATTGCAGCCAAGGAAAACAACTCGGAGATTCTTTCTTCGGCATCATCCACTTGACATTCCTGAACGCTGAGCACGAATTCCTGACTGTGGTTTAGTCTTGGCAAGACTCGGTGCTGATGCAATAACGCCAACTCACAGGCACTCACCTGGCAATCCTTCAACTTAAACGCCATCCTAATTTTGAGAAAGACATCTTGGGAAACAGCAGTCGCATCTTTCCCTGCAAACTCTTCCTCCAGAGCCCTACTACTACAGGGTCCGGCTAGCTTCAGCCCCCAGGGAGACTGGGGGAAAACTACAAAACCAGAACTATGGGATTAACATAGTCCTCCAGTTCCTGCAAAACAATCAGATTAATCCTCCTCCCAGGAAAAGCGGATGCTACATTCAGACTTCAAGCAACTGAATGTCAGAGGGATAAGCTGGCAAAGGAAAGCAACTTTTAAAGAAAATAAAAATTAAAATTGCACTAAGCCTCCCTCCTTGCGAAACAAGTTATTTTGTGAGCCTAGAATTCTGTGAGTAAGGAATGCTGACAAAATTTTAGACAGCAGCTCCTGGGCAGAGCAAGCTGCAAGCACACGCTCTCCAGCTCTCTCTGGAAAGTAGGACAGGAGCTGTCGTAAGAAAATAACTGCCTACAGTTCAGGAACCTCTGAGGAAAATAAAAGCCTCTACAGTGGGCAGCACACCTGTCTCACTGCTCTGACCCAAAGGACCCCCCTCAAGGGTGAACCCTCTCAATAAGGCTTTGTGCAGACCAAGTCTTTGAGTCGTACTGATTCACAAAAGCTGTTTAAAACCAGAACTGAATTGGTGCAATTTACATTGTGGCACCTGATCTGTGTCCAACGATTCTGCTAGTTCAATCAGTTTCTAAATGGATTAATACAAAGTGAGAATAAGCACTGCAGAAGGTAACTGTGCATACCTCTGTGGTACTCATGCATCCCCGTGGAACGAGGGCCTGGTCAGCCCTGCCAGCTTTGCCCAGAGAGGCAAAGCACTAAAAATATCATTCATTTTTATTGGCCTAAAACTGCCAAAAATTTTATCCCAAGCATCGTACAGCAGAAAAGATTTAAAGCATGCTTACTGCATTTTCTCTCCTTACTTACCACACAGCTTTTCCAGATTCATTCTTTCCACCAGCAGTTTCACTCCTTCCATTTCACCCTCTCTCCTGTATTCCCTGCTGCTGTAGCCCTTGCTTAAAGAGTTACCAGTATTATTTCTTATCTGCTCATCCCCAGCAGACTAACTCCACTATGAGGTATAAAGCCCAGAAATCAACTATTTGGTTATAGCACACCCTTAAATATACTACAGTGAACAAAGGAAAAGCTAACCTGGAATATATGCTGTTGACCAGGCTGTACTGTGTTCAGTCGTTGTCCAAACTGCCCAGACAGACCTTAGCCATGGCAGTCCTGGACTGCAGTGGCATGCCAGATAACACGGTAACCATTCCATCTAAGGAGGACTCTGAGACCGGAGTGGGGCAGATGGTGGGTGAATTGGGTCTTGAGAGCAGGCTCAGAGCCATGTTCAGATAGTGGTTATGAGGAGAGGAAAGCCAGTAACAGAAGCTACGTGGCATTCTTTTCAGATGTAGGTGAGCTTGTAGTTCGGCAATAGAAGAAACATTTCTGATCATTTTTCAGAAAAAAAGCAGGCTGTGTTGGCTGTTGGAGTGGCTGAGACAGTTATCTCCAAGCTAAACCATTTAATTGTAGTGACCTATCCTGAAACGCCTCGAGTTCTTGACTTGTTTTCAGCCTAAGTACCAAAGGGGACTGCAGAAGCCAATATTACCTTTAGAAACTAGTGATGTCAATGAAAAGCCAGAGAAGTTGACAAGGAGCCCTTCCTCCCTATCTAAAAAGCAGATTTTCTTAACACTGCAACTCCTCATGGTAAGGAGTTAGCCATGGCTAAAGCTGTTGGGTTACTGTTGCTTTGCCATCCCTGTTCTGTCTCCAGCCCTTAGAGTGGTAGGATAAGTTCTTCATCAGCTGCAAGAACCACCTTTGTTGTTTTCACAGAAGACCTTGGGAGGTGCAGTTCTGTCAGAATGAACCAAATGAAACATCATCCATTCTCAGTGAAGCATTTGTTCAGTTCATTCCGCTCACTGTATCGTTTGCTCCATTAATAATATAATGGAAGCCCCAATGCGTGGAATTTTAGCAGAACAGGGATGGGAGAGCCAGGTCTTACACACCCAGACCTCCTCTCTCACCTGCTCCTCACACTAGCAGCCAGATCTGTACGCACACACATATGAAGTAACATTAGTGTTCCTTATTGCTTTGTAACATCTCAGAGTCTCTGTGGTAGCTCTGGGAGGCATCGTGAGGTCTGTGCAGAAGTCAGTCAGTTGTGAGCAAGTAGCACCATGACTGTAATGCCTGTACACAGAAGCAGAACTTGCTGCAGGGAGTTCCTGGGGACAAAAAACAGCAAAATTAGGAGGCAGTATAGAGCAACTAGTCTCAATAGGCAACAGTCTACTGGCTCATGACTGGTTTGTTCTGTGCCCTTCCAAATCTATCATAAAAAGAACATGGCAGTTGCGTGACACCATTAGCACAGCTGAGAAGACTCCTTCCCAGCACCCAAAACTAAGAGATTGTCAATAATCTGGTACACATTTGATCCCTCAGCTGCGACGTTCAGCTTCAGGTTTCAGAATCAACTTAAGCTGATTCAGTCATTCAGCCACATAAGTGCAGATTCCTGCCCTTTTTCTCACAAGAGAACGAGCACTTGTGCAGCATGTCCAAAGATGGATTAGAGACCTCATTCAACTTAACAAATAGTCACAATTTCAAAGAAAAAGCCAATGAATTTTACCACTCCTTAATCAAGCATAAATTTAAGGTGGTGCTAAAAGTGACCATGTACCTACTGCCACTCCATTCTCTGCAAACATCTGTGCCAGCACAAGAGGTTAACCAACCCAAAAGAAAGCTTCCAGCTGGTAATTAACATTGCTCTACCAAAGGTTCCTGCCTCCTCAGATGCAACTGCAGCGCTGTTTTGGAGCACTTCCTGATTTGTTTCAGTGAAAATGAACTGGATTAGTGAAAGTCTCTTATACAAACTATTGAAGTTAACCTGTCATTACAGCTAAAGTACACAGGAACATTTGGGGAGTGCTCTGCTAGGAGATCTGAGATTTACTCTTGTACAGCTGCCACAGCCTTAATCAGGCTCCAAGAAACTAGAATAATACAAATGAAGAAAGGCTGCACGTACTAGAATACATGAACTAGGACATATATAACAGTGTAGATAAGGAAAGTTACTGTTTAGTCACACAGCAACACAGTGACATCTAATCAAAATTAATAAGTAAGAGAATATAAAGCAAAAAATAGGAAGCATCATTTTATGCAGTGCAGTCAAACTACACAAGACTGCAGAAAGCCCAGAGTAATGCACAGGGTCTAAAAGAAATCACAGACTCACAGAATTGTAGGGGTTGGAAGGGACCTCTAGAGATCATCGAGTCCAACCCCCCTGCCAAAGCAGGTTCCCTATACCACGTCGCACAGGTAGGAGTCCAGGTGGGTCTTGAATATCTCCAGAGAAGGAGACTCCACAACCCCCCTGGGTGGCCTGTTCCAGTGCTCCGTCACCCTCACCATAAAGAAGTTCTTGCGCACATCCATGTGCAACTTCCTATGCTGAAGTTTCAGCCCATTTCCCCTAGTCCTGTCCCCACACACTACTGGAAAGAGACCAGTCTCGCCACTATGGCTCCCACACCTCAGGTATTTATAAACCTGGATCAGATCCCCTCTCAGCCTTCTTTTCTCAAGGCTAAACAGACCCAGTTCCCTAAGCCTCTCCTCGTAAGGGAGATGCTCCCAGCCCTTCATCTTTGTGTCCCTCCACTGGACTCTTTCCAAGAGATCCCTGTCCTTTTTGTACTGGGGAGCCCAGAACTGGACACAGTATTCCAGATGAGGCCTCACCAGGGCAGAGTAGAGGGGGAGGATCACCTCCCTCAACCTGCTGGCCACACTCTTTTTAATGCACCCCAGGATGCCATTGGCCTTTTTGGCTACAAGGGCACACTGCTGGCTCATGGCCAACCTGTCATCCACCAGGACACCCAGGTCCCTCTCCAGCAGGTCTTCCCCCAGCCTATACTGGTGCATGCAATTATTTCTACCTAGGTGCAAGACTCTACACTTGCTTTTGTTAAACCTCATCTGGTTTCTTACTGCCCAGCTCTCCAGCCTGTCCAGGTCTTGCTGAATGGCAGCACGGCCTTCAGGTGTATGTAGAATGTAAGATGCACATGATGCACAATGTAAGAAGCATGTGAAGGATAGGTTCATGTGTGGTTATCAGACACAAAAGCCTACATGGGGCCCTGGTTCTTACAGCCCAAGCCACTAGATACAAAGAAAAGACAGACTGGGAAAAGAGTCACCTTACTGGACATATTCCTCCACACTCTGCTTTAGCTGGTTGGGCTACTTACTGCACTAGCACAATCTTTAGGACTGACCCATTGGAAGGTTTTCATGTTTCATAGGGTCTTTGTAGTCCCACAAGTTCAACAGCTAGCACAGCAGCCTTGGCAGTGGGATTCAGGAAGCTGGCATTCATGTGCTTCCAGAACAGGCATGGGAACTATCACAGCTCTGCTCCACAGCAGTCAGAAGTGCTGCAGTACAACAGGAAGAAGCACTTACCACGGGTTCTTTTCCTCCAGAAGATCAGGCACAACATTTACCAAGGCAATATACAGAAATCCTCCAGAAGTGAAAGGGAGGATCCAGGCTACAGTTTCCCCTGCACAAGTACAGAAAGCTGTCACTATTACGAAGACAAAGCCATAGGAAAGAACAGAGAAAAGAATGAAGATCATGGAGATCATGGGTCCCTCACATTCCTACATAAGTCTCGGGAAGCCTTACCTGCTCCTTTTGGTGACTGTGCACATATTGCAAAGCAGGCTCCTACAATTCCCCCCAGAGCTGTAGAAAGCTGCATTTTGGCTGCGCTCCAGCGATCAAACCCAGCCCGAAGTAGGATTGCAAAGTCCCCTACCTACAAAAATCAAGATCCAACAGTAAACAAACATTCTCAGTCAGAGGAAGACAAGTACTTCTAGACTGTTTTTAACTTTCCACATTTCATGTCTCCCAGAGGAGAGCTTTCAAAGGGACAAGAAAACATCAGACAGATTCAGCTCTCCTCACTTAGGCAATGAATCACCCTTGTAATGCCTCCCCAATGGCAAGATACAAAGTCCTCTCACCTCGTGTGGGATTTCATGCAGGAGAATGGCCATTGTGGTTAGGAACCCAACCTACAGCAGAGGAGAGAAGGAAACAGTCGCTCAGATATGAGAGATGAGACTTCCAGCACACATCGCAGATCCTTTCTCCAGGGTTCTTATTTACAAGGGCAGATGAGCTAACCTCTCCCCACACATGTGCACAAAGGACAAACACGGCCCAGGTTTGAAGGAGCTCTGCAACAAAGGGTCAGATCTGCCCTTTTTCCTCAGAAACTTTCAGAAAATAGGAAATAATTCTTCAAATCTTTGGGCTTTTTTTTTTTTTTTCTTTTGTTTTTGTTTTTTGTTTTTGTTTTTAACACATTGTGACAAACATGAGAACAGGCATCTCCATTTCAGTATAAAGCTGGAGACAGAAACCTTACCTTTCTGCTAACCAGGAAGCTGGCTGCTACTGCCAGACCATGTGTAAAGTTATCAATGGTGTTGGCCAGCAAATTGAGGTACCCGCTAATCTGAAAAGAGAAGGAAGAGCTCCTGATAAAGAGATGTAAGATAAAAGAAAGCACCAGACAAGGCACAGGTTACACAGATATATCATGCTCAGGTGGTAATGGCGAGGACGCAGCAGTTCTGTTGACAAACTACATCAGCACTCAAGTAAATATTTAGAATAAACTCAGTTTTGGAGTGAGCAAGTACTGTCTGAGATCTTACTGGAGGAGAAATGGAGACAGAATGCAAATGACAAAGGAATTCCCAATACAGACACAAACTGAAAAAGGAAAAATATTTCATGAAGTCCAATTCAAAATGAGCCAATTTTTAAACACTTCATTATCTTACACAGGTGACTGGCTATAAATGTGACCTGACTTATCTTCTAGCCATGTATTTTAATACCTAACTGTTAAATATCTCCTTCACAAGTTGGCAAAAATGCAAGGGAACAAATGCTGCTGAAATTGCTTTTTAAAAATAAATAAATCTTGAAATGTTGTACTAAAAAAAGCTTCTGCATGTGGGTTTGCTTTCCCTTAACAAAGAATAAAGAGAAGAATGTGATGACAGTCTCCCCAAAAAACACCTGCTGCAAGGCTGGAGAGCATGTATATGTATTTGTATACTGATGCATACTTCTGAACATTAAAACCTACACCAGCTCATTTTCTCAAAGTCCATCTCTATGTTAGACTTCCCCATCATGTTGAGTATGTTTATCTTTAGAAAAATTATGTGCCTGATGTAAAACGATACAAGGGTACCACTCCAGGTGATCTGCTCACAGGCTATTGTGCTTCCTCCCCACCTTCTGTAAGATTTAACAATAAAAAAAAAGCTTTTAGGTCCCGAGACACTGCAGCTCACTGCAGCTTGTTATCAATCCAGACTCTCCGGACCTCAAGAACGAATCTGACATACATTAGCTGCAGATACAGCTGCAGATACAGAGCAGCAGCCAATGAGTACCAAGGAAAGACCGTCTAGAAACTGTAAGGCAATAACCTCTTATTTTACCATAAGGTGCCAAAATTTAGCTGGAGAAATACATGTGCCAATGGGTTTCAGAGGCCCTCTTCAGACTTCTCCTCTTCCTTGCTTCTATCAACTCCCCTTGGGGAATCTTCCTGCCATCTGTATGACGAGCTCAGGAGGAGGTTTCTGTGAAGTATTTCTCTCAAAAGCATCACTTTTCAGTGAGTGCTTTCCACTACATGATCTCTGAACAGGCTTTACGCTTTTCAAAGTGTGTATGAAAGTGAAACATGAATATATGGAATTAAGCAAAGCCTGCCCAAGGATTATGTTTAAGTCAAGATCTAAGTAACATCTCCACAATGGACAGAGAAGTTCCCTGCACGTATTTCTAACTGTAGGAAACACAAAGTAATAACGTGTGCAGACAAATTCACAAACACAGCAGCTTTTCTTTATCTTTTTCTTTTTTTTTTATAAGGAAGTTATTTTCAGTTAAATACGACTGCCTACAATTTCTTCTTCCCATGTTGGGATTTTATGTGCTCGCATTTTCCCCATGGGCTAGTAATAATTATTCACAGACATTTTACACAAAAATGATTTCCCATACCACTGTATAGGCAAAAAATAGACTTCATGATTAAAACATTATGACTTCAGCTTGTCAGTGGCTCGGGCAAAAGCTGTCACTGAAAGAAGCAAAGCCTTGGTGTGTTCAGAAATAAATTGGGTTGATTTGACAGTTATGAGCCTCTGACATTTACATTCTGCAAATATCTAATAGGATGTTCTCATCGTTCATAAAGAGCACAGCAAGATGAAGTGTTTATGTTCAAGCATTCGAATTAATGTCGCTGTGCAATAAAACATACTTCTACAAATCTGCAAGGATCTCTGTGCTACAGGGAAAGTGAATGATAAGCAAGAAAAACGTACTCTACAGTGTTCTTACTTCTTGAATGAATAAAGGCTGCAATGTAGGGCAGAAGCAATCTATGTTTGGGAGCAAAGGAAGCCAGGTATATTAGAACATTCACTCTCTTGCTGCTGCTGTAACAACTTGTCCTAGCTTATATACTTATATAGTGCAGGTGGGAGGCATTCTTTGCACTCAAACAGGATAACCAATTGCAGCTTACTAATTGCTGAAGGGTAACTTTTCTTTAAATTATACCCTCGTCTTTTTCTTTTTTGGAAATAAGCATTACTAAGCGCATAGTAGAACTAAAGAAGGGTTTCCTATGGATTTTTTTTTCCTTTGAAGGCACCTACCTAGCTTGCTTCCAGCAAGGCTTTATCTGTACGTTCCTTTCCACCCAGCACATTCCATGTCAGCCACCTCCCCACCAGACACGGGCAATGCGACTCACCTGCTGATTTGCCAATCAGGCAGGTCTGCCAAGCAGCACGCAGCATCTAATTTCTACCAGAGTTTTCAATAGCACATTAGCGTGCATTCCTCCTCTAGCACCGTGCGGATTTTTATGGAACTAGAAATCTGATTACCCTTGAGACAACCACCCCTCTTGAACTTGGGTAAGCTTAATTATGGATTCAGAAGTTACTAAAAAATGAAAGGCAGAACAGATGGACAGACAGATGGAATGACTGCTTACACCGTTTCCTAACGAAATAAGGTAACAACGCAGGAGTACCTTGGTGGTTTTAGTAATTTCTCCCTTACCAGAAAGGCTATTAAAATATTAAGATAATGTGCCCAGAAGGCAGAAAGTTAAAACTACACCTTAACTCATTAGCTTCTATCTCATGTGTATTCAGAAGAGTCTGCGAGACTGAAAACAGACATATTATGATTTCAAAGTCAGAAAGCCTCTCCATGGTCTAGACCAACATAATGCAACTGAAAGAGCCTCCTTCCATTTCCTCATAAAGCCGACTGCTCCTTAAGCTATAGCACATTTTGTAGAAAACATCTTAAACCACAGCTTAAAAACCCCCAAGCAACATAGATTCTATGTCTCTAGGCAAGCTGGCGCACTGTCAAGTTACTCTCTGATACAGAGTTGCACTGTCAAGTTACTCTCTGATACAGAGTTGCACTGTCAAGTTACTCTCTGATACAGAGTTGCCTTCAGCTTCTAATCTGTTCCTATTTAGTACAATTCTAGCTATTCAAACAGTCGTGTCTCTATCACGGCTATTGGTATACTTTAAGTCAGCCCTGATTTATCACAACTATAAAACTACAAGCTAAAACACTTTTTTTCCCATGTACTGCAAACCTGAAGTAATTATTTCAGATCCTTCCTGATCACGCTGCAATTTTTTGGTACTATTTTGGATATTATGAATAATGCTACAGAAAAAAAAAAAAAAAAATCAGGTATACTGTAATGTAGACAGACAAGTAAATAGCTAAATGGGCAGGGACACGTGCATTTTTGTCTTACATACTATTTCCTATTCACCTGCTCATCCTCCTGACTGCATCATAATGGAAGGAGTGCATTCAAACAACTCCCTATCGTTATTCTTGTACTTTTTTCCATGGCATTGACTTCCTGGAAACCGTTCCTGTCTTGCAAGCATGATCTGCATTCTTCCTTAATCTATTGCTTAATATCTGCTTGTAATAAGACAAATTAAAAATTTAGCTCAAGTTCCTCAAGTTTTGCCACATGAATTAGCATTAAACACATCATTATTTCTTACATTAGGAAAAAGCCCTGAACATCTGTGTCCTTCATCAACATTTCATTTCTACTTGAGATCAGTGGTGGACTCAAAGTTATGGTACAATGTTTCGAAACCCAAAAATACTGACTTCTGCACTGCTATTACCTTTAGAAACACCAGGGCAGCACCTTGCAGACTGTGCAGTATCGTGTACCAATTACATGAATGTGATGGGTACCAAAGCACCCAGTGATTGCAGCACATCTTTCATACAGTGTTGAAAGAAACACAAGGTTATAGCAAAACTGACTTAAAATAGGACAAACAAAGAGCTTCTGACTGACCACACATCCAGTTTTGGGCTAGTCTGTGCAACCACACTTTCTGTTCATAGTCATCCTCCTACAAACTTTCATATTTTTATGCGCTTTCTAACTCAAAATACAGGTCATCCTCAGCCAAACTTCTCTTTTACTCTCTTGCTTGTACTGTTCAGCCAGAGTTTTCTACAGTGAAAAAGACTAAAAAAATTGAAAGAAAAGCCAGTCTAAAGACTAGTCTCTACCCAATGACACAGTCCTCCTTTTCCGTTTTCCACATCTAATCCTATAAGTTTGTTGATCTACCTTAACCCAGCACTACAAGTTTACATGGAAAGCTGATTGAAGAACCTAAATTAGGAGATAAGCCTACAGGAGAAAAATAAATAAATAAGTAGATCTTAGCCTTTTTAATTCCCAGAATAGGCTCACTGGGAGAGTCAGATGATATTTAGCAAAAAGGAATGATGGAAAATGCAGGCCTGGAAACAGAAGCACAAAACAGGCAATAGACAGCTGCTAATTGGAAGCAAACACTCTGTGCATCTCTTACCTTGATTCTGTTGTCTGTTCGACAAGATTGAAGAGAAGAGCCATTACACTGAGTTGAATTTATTCCTGCTCTTTGCGATTTGCCTGCCACGTTTGGCAGAGGGTAGCCGCTTCCATTTGGAATCTTTCCAGAAGGGGCCTTGTCATCACAGCCCTAAATCAGCAGAAAACAGATCGTTATTGCCTTTTCGTCCCCAACAAAGAGTGCAAGTCTGTGTCAGAAATCCAACTCTTCAGCCTTAGTGGTTTTGACCTTTCAACACCAATCAGTAGCCCAGTCTAACCACCACAACAACTGAAAACAAGACAGATTTCTGAGTGTGTTTTGTTACATCTGTAGTGTTAAACAAGAGCAATGACTTCCCTAAGGATCAGGAGATGGAAAACTGAGAGAGAGGGAATCAGAGTCATACTTCGACATAAGCAAGGTTCCACTGGAGAGATGAGGGGCTCAATCTGTCAGTCCGCTGGCAGCTGCTGCCCAGAGAAACTCAATTCGACTGGGGCAGGGGGTGAAAGAAAAAAGTTTAATTCTTCCTAGTGTGCTACGATAATTGAGTACAGAGAATCTATGTCTGGGATTGTCAGCTTCCAAATAAACTGTTCAACTTAGACTTCAGTCTCCAGAAAAGAAGTTGCAGTCCTTTACAGAATTCTTGTGTCCAGCCAAAGCATTACCTAGTTGCTACTGTCCAGTGTCCAACCTGCACTTCAAGCTCTCAAAAGGCATGGCACAGCAAGTAGTGAATGGCCCATATAAGCTGCTGTTAGGAACCAGGAGATGGCTTAGGACTAGACACTCTCCTCTATCTTGGCATTACCTTCTGATCTCTCTTTGTCAGTGCTTCCCCTCTACTGATGGGTGACTCATGTGTGAACCACCACATAGTAAGACTTGGCCAACTATAAATCCCTTCTACCACGTTATCAGTTCCATGGAATAAATGCCTGGCCCAGCACATACTCAGGTCTTCCCAAGAATGCTGGTCTTTGTCCCGACTGAGGACCCAGGAGGAAAGTGAGTCACAATCGCTCAGTGGAACACATGTCAGCAAGCTGTCATACCTTAAATCTTATCTGAGCAAAAGTCTCAACCACAGAGCACTCCAGCTCCCAGTCTCTACAGGAGGGGAGCTCTTTTTCACATATACCACAACAAGAACAAAACCAGCCCAGGTGAGAAATCTCAGCTAAAACCACAAAACCAAAGCAGAGATGAAAAAACTTGTAGTACTCAGTGTCAAAGAAGCAGCAAGAAGCTTCACTGATAAGCTGCTCGCAGCTCCAAGATCATTTGCTGAGCCCATCAGATAGGATAGATGGGGTGTTCAGTACATTGCTTACATGTCTGACTCATGATCCAAACAGAACAGAACACCCTCCCCCTCTGGCTGCTCACTTACCACACCAGGGCACTCCTCTTCTTTCTCTAGGAAGATCTTCTCTAGTGCCAGGAAAGTCAAGAAACCAATGATCACCCAGAGACCCAGAAGCTTCTGCTGCTGAAAGCTCTGCCCTTCTCCTGAAGAACAAGAGAAAAATCTTCATGTTACTATCAAGAACAGCGTCTTCTCATACGGGAGAAAAAAAACACCACAAAACAATCTGCTTCTGCAAGAAGTAGGGAACAAGCATATCTCATAGCAAGTAACTTTAATCTCTTCATTCTTGATCTAAGAGATATCTTCATCTCAGAACTCTCAGAGTGAGAGCTCCCACCCCTTCTACTTCATCAGTGCTATCCAGATCATTTCTTGAGAACATTAGTAACTTCCCTGGGCCCGAGGCAAGAGAATATTACATCAACAAAAATCCTGCACCTCCATCTACTGAAAAAGCAAGCCCTAACATGAAGTCTGCCATTAGTAGAGCTATGGACTCAGCTTCGCCTTTCTGCCACACCTGGGCAAGTTATTAAGCCCAAAGCTATAAACTTTCTTTTCAATTACCGCCAAGTGTGTGAGATAATTAACCATTCAGCCTGGCTGCAGAAGTTGAGATTGCACTGCAGTGGGGCATATATGGGTCATGGAAACCTTCATGCTTCAGAACAATGTCAGAAGCAAACAAGCTAGTGCAGGAAGACATTTGGGAACCATGTAGGAAGGGAGTAAAAAGGACAGCAGGTTCTGCTAACAGTACCAGAGCCATGAATAGGAAGTGGACCAAAGAATCAGCAGATTTGTGGAAGATCTAAAATCCCAGGAGAAAGACCAAACGAAACCTGGAAAAACCAGAACATCTTTTTCCCTGCTTTTTCATTTTTAGCAAGGAATTTATTCGTTCCTCAACTGACTGGATACAGTAACACTCGCCTTCTCATAACACCAAAGAAGAAAGATACAATCCCTGCAGGTTTCAACAAGCCAGACTATCCAAGGAGTGAAAGAGATACAAGGATACCAGAAGCCCCATCCAAATCCCAACATTTTAGTTTGCTGACCAACACAGGTCTCTATCACCTGTACTTGTTTCCTTTCCCACCTTTCCAGCCACCATCTTAATCCATGTCTCTACTGACAGTAAATTTTCCGTTGCTTCTCTGGGAGCAAAGACTGAGAGGGCCATCCATTTGGGCTCAAACTGACTAAATACCAATGGAGTGGCCTCAGTTCCAAGTAAAAGGCTCTAGGAGTAGCACTGTGATAAGGGTAGATATATAGGCAAGGTGTTGCCTATAGCCAGAGCTGACTTGGTCTGGTTGGTCTTGCGTTTTCAAGATTGAACAGACTCAAAAAAAATGTAGTAGTAGGGACAGCATGAGCAGCTTCCAGGAATATAAAGCTTTCATACCTGCTGTTGCACTGCATGTATAGGCCCAGGCTTCGGGAAGCAGGTGGAGAAACACATTTCCTAGTAGTCCACCAATTGCAAAGCTCAACAACTGCTTCAAACGACGTGATCCAGCTAAAAGAATAAACAAAACCCAATTATTACTCAGAAGTCAAAATATTTCCAGCTGAGCTTTTGCACAAAAAGGCCTCAATTAGAAGCATTTGCAAGCCAAGCTTTCAAAACAGACTGCATGAAAGAAATAGCTTGGAGTGCAAGAAGCCCTTGCACCACCTGACTGGGACAGCTGTGTGTGGGAAGGTTTTGGACAAGGCAGCTCCCCAGGGTGTACAACAAGTGATACTCTTTGTACAGCCTCCTTCCAAGACTTGCATTTGTGAGAGGACTCCCTGTCAAACTGACAGGCATGGCCTAAACTAACTGGAAATGGAGTGTCTGTACCGGAGGACTGTATTTCTGTAATACTGGCATGATCCAAGGTCCTGTTTGTCACAATCATAAGCCAGGACCCGTGGCTTCAAGAAGGCTAATGCAAGTAGCAGGCTGACCTTCTGACCGTAGAGCAGCTCCTGTCTCAAAGGGGATCACCAGCAAGGGGAAGATCCCACTCAGCCCCACCATGAACGAGCCGATGAGGGAACAGATCCAGGCATCCAGCCGCTCACTGCTTAACAGGTTTCCCCAGGACTCTGCCTCCTTCTCACAAAGAGGACCAGAACTGGTGGCAGCATGACTCCTCGGGAGCTGTTGAGCTTCACAGGCCGTGATCAGAATCAAGGAGAATGCCCCATTGAGCAGAAGCTTTTGTTCTGTCATCGCTAAGTGGTCTCAACCAGGCTGGGCAATGTCTGAAAGGAACAAAGAAGAGCAGTTCTGAGAGCGTGCAAGAAGCTCCTTTCCATCACCTAGGAAAAACAGCCTTGGTCATGACACCCTGTTCCTCAACATCTTACTGCAGGTAGATACACTCCCCCTTCCTCCCCAGGAGTCACGTGAAATTCTGTTATCAACATATCAGTAATGGATGTGTGAAACTGTGCATGAGACATCTTGTGAAAGAGTCCGCCTTCCGCCACCTCTGTTCCAGTGCTTTGGATAAGGACTCCACAATGCCTAGACCCCCAGGTCCCCCTATCTTTGCCCTTCAGTTTCCCAAGGTCTCAGAGAAAGCTCTTCAGCAGTGGTGCTAGAAGGATTAGTCTTCTCTCTGCCTTTTGGTACCAGTTTTCTCTCTGGTACTTTTTATCATGGAATTAGTATGTTAGAATTACAAAAACCAAGAGACACATGCGGTTGTGGGATTACTGTATAGAAAAGACAACCAACAATACGGTGAAATACAGTGAAGCATGTGACAGAACAGGCAACTAAGAGGGACAGGTTACAAAGTAGAGGTTCATAAAGTTAGGAGCGGTGAAGAGAGGAACAGTGATGGATGATTAATCATCGTCTCTTCAAATGTTAGTACTAACAGCCATCACAAGATGACAGCGAGTGTCAGCTACAAAATAAAAGCAGATTTAACTCCTCACTACCAGGTAACTTTTGTGCAGGCACTTCTCAAAAAAAAAAATAAAAAATAAAAAAATAAAAAATAATAATAACAAAAAAAAAAAATTAGGTGGATTTAACACAGGACACAAACAAGAGGAAAATAAATCTATCAACTAATCTGTCTACTGTTCATAGTTAGCTCACAATTAGGCTCAGAAAATCCCTGTCTGAAAGGAGCCAGAGACTAGAAGAGCAGCTATAAAGTATCAATTATACATGCCCTATTTTTAATGTTTGCAAGAAGGATACTGGGTTAGATGGACTCTTAATCAAAGTCTGCACAGCTGTTACTAATGACTCTTAGGTCACAAGAAAACTTGAAAGAAAAAGGGCTGTTAGAAGAAGAAAATAAAGATAATTACTCATAAGTAAACAGGAAAGGAAAGCAAATGATACAAAGGCTGAAATAAAATGCCTCCTTCAGTCTCCAGAAGAAGAAGTGAAATGTGACAAGAGAAATTAGTTTGCCAACAGGAGAACAGACCAGGTTAGAAAGGAACAGCATAACAACTGTTGACCTGGCAGCTGCAGACTGTGAGGAAATAAGGGCATTCACCTGAAAGCTTTCAAGAAACCAGTCATGGTAATCTCTGAAGCATCTTTGAAAATTTACAGGAATATGCAAAGGCCACAGAAGGCTGGAGAAGCATCATGCCTCATCTACCTTTATAAACAGAAATAAAAAGAGAGATGGAGGAGAGACTTAAGAAGTTACAGACCAGTAACTTCAGTCCTCTGAAAGATCCTTGATCAAGTTAAGTGATCAGTTTGTAGTTACCTGGAAGATAAGAAAGTGATAAAGATAGAAGGCGTTAAATAACAGCCAAACAGAAAGGGACCTGAAATCATTAAGACAAAAAATCAGGGTGTTAAAAACAAACCTAAGGGCTCACACCACAGTAGTGCTGCCCCTCATCCCACATCCCCTCAGTCAGTATCCCCTGCCCATGCTCACACCTGATGCCATAAGGGGGTGGGTTCAAAACAAACAAATAGATTTATTTTCTTTTTTACCCAAGAGGTTTTTCCAGTTTCAGTCCCTGAATAGATGACTGCTGGAGGAAGGCCCAGCTGCAGCGAGCAATGAAAGTGAACGTTAAAGGGTAGGGTCCTGCAACTCTGTGAAGGACACTGACCTACCTATTACATACTGCTAAACCAGTCTCAGCAAAGATGAATACAAAATGGTAGACCAAGGAGAAATAAATCAGATGGGCACAAGAGATTAACTCCAACATGCCATAAAAAAAAGTAAAATAACAAAGAGGCACACATGGATTACACTGATTCAGAAATTAATTCCAAGCCAGCAAGATAAGCCTGCTACAAAGCAGACAAATGACATCCTGGAACACATTAATAGCTATATTGTTTGTGTGACACAGAGGCAGGGATTCTATTTTCCTGCCGACAAGGGCCATGTTAGCCAAAAGACAGCACCTACTTCATGTACTGTATTTTATAAAGCAGATGTAAAAATCAGAGACATTCCAATGGATAGAAACAAAAACTGGAGTTCAGAAAGCATGATCTAGACAAAAAGACCAAAGAACATGGGCATGTTTAGTCTTGAAAAGATAACATTGGAGGGAACAGAACAGACTGCTTACATCAAAAGTCACAAAGAAAGAGGAAAGCAGTCAACTCTTCCACATGGTAGAATCAGCTCAGTGAGTTAGCATGATGTGGCTTGGACATGAAGAAACCAATTTAAATAGTGCCAAAACTGTGACATACTGAAACAGGTTATGTAGAATCTCTTCAGATTCTCTTTTATTGCACAGACCAGATCCTATCTTGAAGTCCCACCCAGCCCTACACCTGAAGTCCTTATTCTACCAGCAGATCCCTACCAAAGGCTTAAGACCTTTAGCTCCAAGTCTTTTAGAGAATGGTGAGTGACAGAAGCAAGGGGCATTTTCATCTCACAGCACTCCATATACCAACTCATCTCTACCAGTACAGTGAGCAGGCACCAGGCTGCTGGTGGTGGTAAGAGTAAACAGTGCCAGAGATGCTGCCCTCTGCCCAGCTCCGCTGTGCAAACCCCTTGTCACTGGAACACACCTGGGATGCTGCCAGCTCCTTCAGTTTCCCTCACCAAGATTCAGGTCCCCTCCACAGCTATGCACTCAGACCCTCAAAGCTACAGTAAAATAAAGCCACTGAGTCCCCCCCAGATTCCCCTTTGAAAAACAAAAGAACAAGAAGATGCTCTGCAAACATCACAACCAAAAAGCCCTTCTCCTGTCCTGAACATCACACGCAGACTGAAGCCATCCAGCCAGAGGCATTTGCCCAGGGAGGTGCAGGGGCTCAAGAGACAGATCACACAAAGCACAGCCTTCTCTCCACTTACCAGCTACCTGCACAACAACCTGCACATACAAAATGTCCTGCTTTTAAAAAGTCAGGCATCCCTTTCCACCCCAGACTGTGTTCATGACAGGATTAGACCTTGAATATGACTGAGAACAGCTCCCCTGCAAGGAGCAAAGCCACTGTGACACAACCTCAGGATTTGTACCACCACCGCATGTGTGTGAAGATACAAATAATACACATAGCACGACGACTGCTCACTGCAGCGCAGCACGACAGAAAGCAGCACAAACCAACCTCTTCTGTGATATGGCTGCCAAAAAGTTAGCAGTTTTTGGAAATCAACCTGGAAAAGAAAACAACTGATGTAACAGGTCCACTTCTTCCATTTAGTTCTCCCTGCTCAGAGCCCATGTCTGCCCCAAGGAACACCTGGGAGGGTCTCTGAGATGGAGAGATTCCAGCTAGAAGAAGCAACATAAGGCAAATGGCACATCCAGGCCTCTGAAAACAAGCTGCAGGTATGGGTTCACTTTTTTCCAGTAACATAAGGGATCTCTAGAGATGATGGTGGACAACCATGGGTCATAAGTGACTGAAAACCAACTGCCCTATCTCATCTTTGTATCAGCTGACCTCCTGTGACCCACAGGTCTTTTCTCCCTCTTGTTATTCACAACAGGGAAAAACAGTACATTTCTCCATACCTGCATCAGCTGACCAGCACCACCCTGCGGCTCAGCACCACCTCATATCTCTGGCAATAAATTCCTGATGTTTACAAAGCATCTAAGAAGAACATGGTGCATCACCCTGCACCGATCTTTGTGCTTGGCTAATTATTTAGAGCACATTTCCAGCATTTACTTCTTCCCGACACATCATAACTGCCTGCCTTACAAAAGGCAGGTTTTATCCCTTAACCCCTTTGCTTTTCTATCTCATTGCTGCATGCTCCTCAGGAGACATTATGTTTATTTACTGTTTCTAAAGACCCTGAAGTCAAACTATCTGCTCTTGAAATGCCTTTAAGGGGAAGGAACGGAGCAATCAAGATGTAGTCCTAGGACAAAAAAAACTCAAGAGAGAAAATAATACCCTGCCATTATAGTTGGACAAAGTCTTTACCTACCCCTAATTTTAGACATGAGCATCTGTTTCAGGAATCCAGCTAGGAAATTTTAGAGAAATTTCTAGAGAAAGTAGTTTTGTGTTCTCAGAGATCAGCAGCCACCATGAGGCAGAGAGATAAATCAAGTTTATAAGAGACATGCTTTTTCTCATGGAGGGTATTTGGGTTATCAAAAAAAGATGCATAAGAGAAGAACGGGCATGGTAACATTTGCTCATCAGTTTTGCCAGAGCCCCATCAGTACCTCACTCTCCCAGCCATGGTGCGATCAGAACCTGTTCACCACCACCAGCACCAGCACCCTCTGCAGCACCGCATGTCCTGAGCCGGTCTATGAGCTGACCGTGCAGACCACTCTAATCATGATTCAGAGCTGGAGAACCAGTAAGGTCCTCCCTGCTCTGGAAGAACAATCACACAGGAATCTGCCACTTACACACACCTGAGTGGGTAGAAGGAAGACTGAGCACCAAGCAAAGAGCCCAGCTGCCACAGCCTCTCGTGGACACTGCATTTTTGGACCACACAGATTCAGCTCTGTCTCAGCACAGCTGCTCACTGCCACACAATGACATTTCAGATGTCAGAAGGAGAAAAAGCTCATTATAGCAACTCTTATAAACAACTGTTCTCCCTGGAAGCTGGTTGCCTAGTCTGAGAGTTGCAAAAGTACTGCATGGAAAAAAAAAAAAAAAAAAAAAGTTATTTTCCAGGGAGGGAGCACAACTTTCAGCCAAAAATAAATAAATAAATAAATCCCCACACACCACCTCCCTGCATCAGCCCCGTGGAGAGCTCTGAACTGCTGGAAGCCCTGACCCCGCACACCCGGTGTCCGGAGCACTCCCTTCCCGCCCGGTCACTGGCAGCCTGCAGTGAGCCCTGCTCTGATGGGACTCCCCCTCCCTTCCAAAAGGGGCACAAAGACTTTTCTCTGCAAATCAGAGAGACCCCGGAGCACGTGCAGCTAAAATCTGGAGGTGCTCAGGGCTCGGAACGATGCAACACGGTTTGTATGAGACGCCTAGCAAACACCTCGCCTGTTCCTGCGGGCGATCAAAACACAGATTTAACGCTCCTTCCCCATCCCACCGCTACCGGCCCACAAGGAGGCGCAGGCAGAGGCGCAGCCCCGCTCACCGCTCGGGGTGGGATAGCTCTGCCCCCCGCCCCACATCGCCTGCCGCCGGGCGACCCCACCGCTCTGTCTGCGGGCGGTGACCCGGCGGCCCCGCTCTCTCCGCCGTTCCCATCGACGTCGAGCAGGCTCCCGGGGGGGGCGGGCTGTTTTTCCATCAGAGGAATGCTGACAAACGCAGAACGAGAGAGAGCTGCGGGGGGGCTGCCAGCCCTCTCCGGGTACACATCGGCCGGGCCCCTCGGGTTCCCAGGGGCCGCGCAAAGTCCCCCGCGGAGCCGAGCACGCCGCAGCGCAGACTCGCCGCCAGAGTTACTTCCCAAACTTTGTGCGCCCCATCCAGCCGGGGCTCGACTCTCTGCTCCGGGCACCGCGGCGGCCACACGTGTGAAGAGGGCGAGCCGGAACCGGAGCGATACCGGGACCGGGGCTCACGGCTGACGGCGGCGCGGACCCCGGGCCCGGCCGGGCGCTGCCCAGCGGTCGGGCCGCGCCGGTGCCTAAACGCAGCATCGCCGCCCCCGCTCATCCCATCCCGCCGCCCACAACTACGCTCCCCCTCCCGCCGCCCACCCCGCACCCGGGGTTACCGAGCGCCGCCGTGCCCCGCGCGGACGCTGCCATCCAGCCGCGGCTCGGCGCGGGCCTGCCCCGCCCGGCGGCCCCTCGGCCCCGCCTCCCCCGGCCGGCCACGTCGGTCCCGGCCTCCTCGGCACCAGCGCCGCCGCCTCGGCGGGGACACGCCGCGCGCGCTTCCGGCCAACACCGAGGGGGGCGGCGTCGGCAGCGCTTCCTGCCGACTGAGTGCCGGCACCGGGCGGCACGGCGGGACTCGGGGCAGGGTGGGCTGCGCTACACGAGGTGCGGCGCTGGCCGGACCCGGTGTGAAGGCCCTGCTGCGGGACCTCCGCAGTACCGTCTCGTGGGGATAACAGAGCTGGAGAGGGGTTTACTTTTATAGGAGAAAATGCAAGGAAGAAATGGTACCAGCGTGCGGCCAGGGGATCAGAAAGAACCGCATGGTGCGGGAGAGCTGGCGTTTGGGAATGTGCCCGCAGGGATTTGATGTGTTTAAGTGGATTATAAATTCTTTGGGCTGTGGACGTTTGCCAATGAGCACGGTGGGAACCTGGGTTTGGGCAGAGTTTCTGGATAATACTACAGTGGAGAAAAGTATGGCAGCCCCTCTAGGACTTACCCACCAAAAGCTTTTAACAGATAAGATTTTACACATCCCTGACTCTTAGCAGGCTTCTAAGCAGGTCTGACAGCCTTTCTGCAGCCCGGTAACACCAGGGCTTTGCAAGCACCGCTGCTGCCTGTTAACGATGAAGAATATCTGTGGTTGTTACACTGATCTGCAGAAGCTGCAAGTACTCCAGAAACTAGGTCAGCAGAGAACAAAGATTTACTTTTCTACAGGCTGAGCTAGCTTGGAGCTATAGTTTCCGATATGCTATCCAAAACACACTAACGTACCTCTGCGTTCCATCGCTTACCGTTTTCCCTGAGATGCAGAACTTGCTTCTCTCTGTTTTCCAAAGCAAATCCCATTCCTCACGGAGATGCTGTGGATGCTGCTGCTTCTGTCTGCAGTCCCACCCGAGTCCATTACATCAGCCCAATATCACGCCGCGGAGCAGTACTTAGGAATGAAGGCAGTCAGCAGCAGCCTGTGCCAGCTGAGCTGCTCTCTGCAGTCATGCAAGGGGAACACAGCCTTACAGGGATGTGTTCAAAAGGCAGTTTGAGAAGCCTTGTCTTCCTCACTTTGCAAGCAGAATGTTTGTAGCAGGCACTGAATTCTGAAAGCAAATTTTCATAGGAAAAATAGTTGGCATTTGGTTCTGCAGTTATGGTTCCTGTGTTTCACAGATGCTTCCCATTGCCTGAACAACTGCCTCCCAGAGCACAGCTCCCTGTGCTGCCAGATCATATCTGCGATGGTCACCATTGCTTTCCTAGGTGATTGAGCCCCATTGAGAATTTGGGGGTATTGGGATCCATAGCGGTATTCCGGGTTCGGTGAAGCAAATGGGTTTGCTTTGACTTCGGGAATGCAGGATTTCAGTTTCAGTTTGTATCCTGCTGTAAGCCAACACGGAGAGCCCTGTGGATGAAATGTGCACTCAGTAGCTCATGCCACTAAGCGGCAGCAGCTACCACGCTGTGCATCGAAGGGAGCTTTTCCACAGCTGGTGGCTGAATTCTCAGCTGCAGTGACGTCCTGGGAGCAGGCAGTGATCAGTGTGGTTCAGCCAGAGTCCCACGGGCTGGGGCCAAGAGCTGGGATTTTGTTACAACAGCGATGAGGCAACAGGAGCCAGGCACAGGGACCTCCTCTTGCCTTCCTCGTGCTGCAGAACCTCTTCATCCTCATTTCTCCAAAAGTGACTTTAGGTTTCTGTATTCCTAATTGATCAGTGTTCTCATCTGAGAAGAAAAAGCACAAGTCATTTACAATGGCAGACTACAAAACTAGCCAGCATGCACCCAGTTCTCCTCCTTTCTGACCTGTAACCTTTTCTTGCCTCTCTGACATTTATACCTGTGGGTCCCCGGCTCTTACCTGTGCTTAAGTTTGTGGTTCCTTGTGGCTTCTTGCTGGAGTGGGGCACTGTATTGTATCCAGAAAAAAAAGCTGTGAAGTCCCTGCACTCACTGGCATGAAGTGCAGGGAGAGGCACGGGGTACACCTCGTGCAGAGTCTCCAAAGCTATAAGATGTCAGTAGAGCTAGTCCCATACATTGGGCAAGTATATTTTTAATGAAAGAAAATCAGTTACTGAAAAACGGCAATTGCTGCAAACAACGTGATTTTCAAAGTCTAATAAAAAATTACAACAACGACTTGACATGTTATTGCACAATCAAAACGAAATACTAGAATTAGTAATGCGTGTCACGTCGATAATGAGTTTAATTCAATCAAAACCAGCGATCTTGTGAAAGCTGTAATTCTGTAGAGACGCCGCAAGGAGGTGCCACCCACCTTCAGAATGAGGCGGTCGGCCCCGCACCAACTCCCCGTTTTACTTTCAGGGTTGAAACGAAACGAATCTCAGCGGTGAAATCAGGATTTGACCAGCATCGGGGCAGAGAAGATGTACAGCATAGATTGTATCTGATCTATTACAGAGCTACTGAACGTGAGCAATTACACCAAGGAAAATAACACACGAGTGGCCTTCATAAAATCTCCAAATGCAGCAGAAAGTGACACGGCGTCCTACCACGATGCCTGCTAACAACCCGGTGCTGCCATTGCAGTTCACTGCTCAAAGCATGCTGTCGCCAGGGCTTCGTGCACAGCCTGGGCTCGGGAGTGAGGCCAATATGGCTGTACCGTGGCTGCCTGATACAACAGAAAACAGATGTGTAAGCCCCATCCTTCAGCAGATCAAGTCCGGGGAAGGTGCCAACCTCCCCCCTCCCCACCTCCAATGCTCTGGGGCTGTGGGAGAAAGTCAGGCATGGCCTCAGGGGGAACATGGCCCTGAGTGTCTCATGAAAACCTTGCAAGCTCTCAGTCAAGGAGAGGACTCAAGGGCAGACTGGCTCGCCAGCCACAGCAGGAGATGGCCTCTCCTTGGAAGACATTCTAAGCGGCTGAATTTTCACCATAGAACTTGCTGATAAGGGGACTGGAGTGGTTTACTAAATTCATGCTTCTTTACACCTAAGTGTGCTCTCTACAGTCTGTTCCCAGGACATTTTTAAGCTTTTTTTTTTTTTTTTTTTTTTTTTTTTTTTTTCTTGTTCTCTTTGAAAAAGGGTTGAACATGAATGGTGTGTGCTAACTGCAAGGAAGGTACCAGAGCCTCAGCAAAGCGTGTGGAGAGAGCACTTAAAATACCGGATAGGAGCGTAGGTATAAGAGTAGATGCTAAACAGTGACAAATGGGATGTGGACAAGCAGAAAAACTTGGAGAGATTATGAATGTGGAGAGGGCAAAACGAATTCTAAAAGTTCTTCCCAGTGGGGTGGTCAGGCCCTGGAAGAGATGGGCAGGGTTGCTGTGGTGTCTCCTGAAGATGCAACCTTGAATGACCTGATCTACTTGTGAAGCTTCACTTGGAGGAGAAGACCGCACTAAGTGACCTCCAGAGACCCCTTCCAAACTCCTATCTTCAACAGTCCCCTGGTTCAGAAAAAAAGAGGATCAAGGAGAAACAAGCGGATCAGAAGGAGATCCCTCTGAGTATGTGGAAGGAGATGTAAGGCCTTGGCAGTAGGCATTTTTGATGGGAGCCAAATGCAGTAATGCTACTGCCTGGAAGTCCTGCTCTGACTCATCCCAGGACACATTTCTGCAAGGCACAGCAAAAAGGAGAAGTGACTGCTGATGCCTGAATGGTGGGGGAGGGGAGCTGGCCCCATGGAAGCTCAGAACAGGGAATTTTAGTCTTACTCATCATATTATTTTTACATTTGGTTTTTCAGATGTAAACCTCAGTGTTTCTGTCAGCATGTTAACTCTGTGTGCACCACAAATTTGTCTGCTAGCCCCAGTGTCTCCTTTATGCCCATTCCCATGCACAGACACAAAACCAGTTGGGAGCTCTCTCTGACTCACTACAGCTTATTAATGCTTGCAAGGAATAAAGAGAATGCCACAGGAGTGCTCGTTAGTCTGGATAGGTTTCAGCATAGTACTGGAGAAAGAAAGAGAAAAATGGGCCTGGTCTAGGAAAGATACAGCCAGAGCCTGATGAGTTAAATGAGGCAGATGAGATGAAGAGAGTTTATGCAAGTTCACTGACAGTCGTCCTGAAAAGGTGCCCTACCTAGTCTTAACAAATGTAAGCAAGAAAAGGAAGGGAAATTTTGTATATGGCAATGAATGACAAAGCTCTAGGAGGTCTAGCAGAAGGTAGACTTTAGCAGAAGACCAGCATGGGTTTGTTCCTTGCTAAGGCTTCAGACTTAAATAATGAGTCCACAATCTAGTGTATCAGTATGTGTGTGATACACACTCCTTATGTTATATCTGAAAGTAATTAATGTTATGTTCTAAACATGAAGGATGTTTTTCTGATGTCCTTCAGTGTTCAGAAATGAAAATCACTGTACCATAGTTTTTTCAATCTAACACATTCTTCATGTATACAGGATACAGTTCAAGAGGCTGTAGCTCAATATGGATGTTTCAGTATTAGTGTTGCAGACACAAATACCAAGATTCACACTTTTTTCCTCCTCATAGAGTGAGGTCTGAATCCTTCCACAGTGAGACTCATATTCTGAATTCTAGTGTCAAGATTCACACTCTCAGCTACTGCAAGTGGTGAAACCTATGCTGTCAGCTCCAAATTACACAGGTGGTACATACCCTTTAAGTGGCACAGCAATCACTTATTGGGGCTATAAGATTTGTGTTCATTTTCTTCTTATAAGAACCACAACGGTGTAGTTTTGAAGTCAGTAATTTACAGCCTTATTCCAGACACTCTGAATTCATGCAGTTTCCCTTTGGGTAAAACACAAAACTTCACAGTAGGCAGGTACAAACAGTTCTCTAAGAAGATCAAGTAGAACATCTCCTGCTATGTTTGAATCTGACATGCTGCATTACACAATACATTCTCCAAGGTGGAAGAATACTTTAAGATCAGGGTTTTTCCATTTCTGTTTGTCTACAGTGACAGAGGCTGTATGAAGCTGGCACTAAAGAAGGTGTCCCTGATAACAAAGGTCATCTGAGGTACTTAAAAGTAGGTGGGGGAAGCCCTTTTTTCCCCTTCTCTAGCTGGCAAAGAAGCCCCGGACTGGAACAATAGTGGGAGTGCCACTGGCAGACATTATTATGGAGGAGGATTCAGATCAAGAATAGCAAAGAGAATTACCACTGAGGCTCAGCTGGCATTCACTTTTACATAGTCATCTGAGAAGCTTGAAGTTTTGATTAAACAGAGCAATTCACATGCAATCCAGTACAGAGAAACATCTTCCCGTGGCTATGGGTCAGTGATGAAAAGTTGCATGCAGAGTACATTTAGCAGAGACCTCATGAGAAATGATTAGAAGAAAGAACCAAGCAGCATAGGGGCAAGAAAGGCTTTGTAGGGGTGGACTCAAACTACGTCTTAGAGGGAGACAACAGGGAGTGAGGTGTAACATCTCAAAGATGAGGTCTAGAAAGCTGATCCTAATATGGATGGTATCACAGTGATAGAGATAATATGGCTGAGAAAAGTTGTGATACAGTCCTGTTAGAGCATTTTATTTCCCCCAGAACTTAATGCTAAGCATTTTGTACTTTATCTTTTGTTCTGTGTTCTGAGAAGCCATACCTTCTGGTGTGAATTCCTCTGGAATCTCAGTATCTTTTTCCTTCAGAAGCATTCTGTCATCATGGTAGGGCAGCTTGAAGAATCCGAAAAGACAAAACTGATGTAGCTGAAAAACTGAAATACAAAACAAGAAGCCCATATTAATATTATAAGGATCTAAAAATGTTTTAATGAACTTTAAATTTTTAGTTTTATCTTGTATTTTTAAGCTTAACACATTTTGCACCATCAGAAATGCGGGATGCTCTAAACAATAACAGTACAGTTTTTCCAGCCTGGGCATTTACTTAGACTAAGCAAATTAATCTGCTGGCTGACAGAGCCAGTGGCCCAGCAAAGATCTTGATTAAGTTGAAAGCTTAACAACCAATCTAATTGCTTGCAATTGCCACAGGCTGGTTCTTAGCAGTGTAGGGCTTTGCTCCCCTAAAGCTGGGCTTGTCCTACACAGCTGCCCACCTCTGATAGCACAGCTGAGGAGCTCAAAGGAAGTTGTACAAGATGCTTTTGTCAACACTCCTTCCCACACATACCATCTCTCATCTCTTTTGTTACTGTAATTTGACATCAGAGCTGCTGAATTGTGATATGGGAGTCATAAAAATGTTATTTATGCTGAAGAAACATGGCCCCCTCCCTTTCACTGTTACCTGCTTGTGTCAGAATGAAGCCACTGATTTTTGTCCTAGCTCTTCCTGCAGAGGTGCTTCAAGTGAAGCAGGCTGTGTTCTCCTCATTCAGACTAGGATGAAATACATGAGATTAGATGCTGTCCTGTACTGGTCTGCTAAAAGACAGCTTTGCTGAGCAGATGCTGTCTGGACAGATCATTGTGAAAAGTCACTTAGACACATTACCAGTGTGTAAGACATCTGCCTACAAGGTCAGAGCCCCAAGGGAATTTTAAAATGACACGCTGCACATTTAAAAAGTTGGCCTCCCACACACAGGACTTATTTGCACTGCAAAAATGTTTTGTTAGGGTGCTTAGTTACAACAGGCTTTATTCCCAAGCCTGTATATGGAGCTGAACTATGCTTTGTCTTTCCAGTGCTGTAACCGGACTCCCCACAGACCAATTTTGAGCAGGTACATGGAAAACGAGGCATGGGCTAGGATTTGGAAAGCGTTTGACAACACGGAAAAACAGGAGAATACAGGTGAGAACAGGAAGAGGCAGGGGTTACCATGCTTAGAGTCAGGGGTTACCATGCTTAGAGTCAGGGAGGCACTGATGGCCAGAGACAAGGAACTACAGAGGAATGAAATACTGAGAATACACAGGACTCCTGGATTTCAGATGACACAATGAGGGTAAGCTATGTCAAGGAGGAAGTCTGAGGGGCCTGGAAAAACACAAGAAAAGAAAAAGGTTATTAAAAAGCTATCCAAAAACTTCAACATTATCAACATTTTCTATGTATCAAGTCATAAATACTCAGTGTTTTATGTGGAAATATGTGTTTTATGGAATCATATTTTCATAGACCATTGAGGTATAACTTGCCTACTGTAAACTAATGCACAGACTCCCTATAGAATTGCTAGATATGAAGGGAAAAATTCTCAGTGTTGACATTTTAAATGAATTTATGAAGAAAAACACCTATAGATCTTCTACACAAATTCAATTTGAAACTGTGACATCATTTAGAAAAATCTAGGAAAAATCACAGATGAAAAGACCTTTTTTGCAGTGGAATACTGTTCTTCTGTCATTCTCTTCCTAATTCTTATTTTACAACTAGCCAACTAAACAGACAAAGCCAAAAAGAAAATGTGGAATAGCAATAAAGATTTCAGTTCTTCATCAACTGACAGCCTTCCTTACTATGACTCACCCTGGGGTTATCAAAATACATAATGAATTCAAAATAACAAACTACTCCAAAATTATGAAATGCTGTTTTTGACACGACGCTGAGTTTCAACACATTACAAAAGTGTTACTGTTGCTATTGTTATTTTGGCTGCAGGTGAGCATAGCTTTAGGATGCCTGTGCCAGAGAAGACTTTAACTTAACTTTAAATCAAATGTGATAGTGGAGGAATAGATATTATTGAAAAGAATTGCAGTTGAGAAAAAGAAGATAACTTTTAGAAATACAGCAAGTGACTTCCATTAATCATGTGACTTAGGCAACACGAACAGTTTATTTTTGAACAACAAATGAAGTCATCTCTCTTGTTCAGTTGGACTGTCATTGTTTGGCGCATGGCACACTAAAATCCAGCACAAAATAAAAATACTTATTCACCACTAAATGTTTAGTTAAAACCACACTTTTGAAATATTTAGCATATACTTATACACATAAAGACAATGCTGGTTTTGGCACCATATTTCCATTAAATGTTGGTCAGATTCAAGAAGGAGTGGGTGATTCATGTCCCCTGGCTGATAGAGGGTGAGTGACAGAAGAGACAGCTGGAGGAAATCCTTCCCTGCTTATTTTTCCAGACCTGTATGGATTTTAAGCTCTGTAAAACAATTGTGTCTGACTCTTTGCTTTGTGATAGTAGCATTTAGTGCTTATATTGCAATTTTATCAACAGATCTCACAACGTTTTAGCCTTTTTTAGATGAAGCATATCGTTTCAAACAAGGCACTGAATATGCATTTCCCCACCCCCACCCGACAGGGGAAATAAAGGCATAGGGAATGCAAATGAATTGGCTGAGGAACTAGTAAATTAACCCAGTATCCTGGATAACAAACAAGACCTCAAGCAATGTATCACACTCTCCAAAGCTAGCATTTAAAATTACATCCTCTTTTATGAAATCTACCTTTCCACAGAGACAATGCACATGTTAATCAATTGAAGTGGTATTTTTGCAAGCACTGAGGATTGAAAGAGCAAAAAGTAGCATGATATCTCTAAAGAGAGGAGAGCCACAGTGTGGCTTCAGCACAAAGACAGGTAAAGGTAAAGAAAATTTGGGGATTTTGGAGAGTGGGGGGTGATATTATTGGAAGCAGCAGATTAGTCACCTTTCATGTTGAGGAGGAGTTATTTATAGCCCTTTGTTTTCCACATGGTTTGTTGTGGGACTCTGACAGAAAACACATGGTTTTCTGTGTTTGGCAAGATGTGGAAGACGACAGACTGTGCGCAAGAGCCAGACAATACTTCAGATCTCTTAATTTGTTCAGTGCAAAAACAGTTTTCCAGCTAGCACTCTTTGAAGAAAAAACAAAAAAACAAAAAAACAAAAAAATCCCTAGAAAAACAACCAACCATAAACCCCCACATTCCATCAAGTATCTTTAATAGTTCATAATAACATAATTGTTTTTAATTTTGGATTGATTAATTCAATAATTTTGGACATTGCCCATGAGATTTACTCAGCTACACCTGGAACACTTATTTTGGATGTTATCATTGGAAATTACTTGAAATTGGCCACTTATCAGTGGGAAATCAGGATGACCACAGTGCAGACTTACCACGCAGTCTCTAAAATTCAAGCTTGTGTTTATCATCTGTGTAATACTCTCTGTTCCTAAGGAGCTGAAAGGATAAGCATATGGTCTGCAAAATGGATCTATAATATTTGAGGCTTAATGGGAGATGTGCCCAGCTGTCCAAAAGGCACATACAGTCTTGCCAGCTATTTATTTTCTCCTTTAAGACACAGGTCAATCATTCAACAGGTTGGCTGCAAAATAGCTGTCCCTAGCCATCTTGTACCCATCCTAGGATGGGCTTTGTCATTCAATCCAATCTGCTGTAGAACAACAAAAGAACACCATTATTTGGATAATACAGCACAAAATGGTAGTCTGAGCAGTTTCTTGAATACACAGAAGAGGCCTGTTTCTGTTGCACAATGAACACAAGAAAAGGTGAGGCAGAAACTGATCCCTGAAAAGGCTTTTTCCCTGAGATTCTACTAATGAAACACGAAATCTGAGAGTCACTTATATCATATTTGATACGAAGTAGCTGCTTTTGCAAAGTCTGCTAGAAGGGGGCTGGCCCGGCTAACAGGAGAGGAGATGGTCTCAATGCACTAATGGTTCTTTCCATCCAAATTTCCTGTGTGTGTCACAGCTGTTGGTCTGTGCAGCTGTCTCAGTGCAGTGGGTTTCTTTTGTTGTTGTTTTATTATTTATTTATTTTGCCTATTCCATCTCGTGTTTTTAAACAGTTCATCACTTTATGTTGCAGATCAGGGAGATGAAGGGTGAAAAATACTGCTTCAATTTCTGTAGCACACTGAGCATGAAACACTTGTAAAGCAAGTATCTGCCACGTCTACAAGTAATTCAAAGTAAACACTAATGCATTCTCACTCAGGCAGACTTACGGCCTTGGCTTTAGGTCTTCCCTTGTTTCCCTTATTTCTCGTTGTTTTCAAGGCACATATGATCAAGGACTTATCTCCTGCCAAAGGCTTTAGAAGGCCTCACTCTTCATGAACTGCAGTAAGCACCACTCTTCCCCATATAGAGATGATTTTCAGGAAGTGCAATTAAGGTGTATAATCAGTTTCCTTACATATCTGCAGGGCTAAGCAAATTTCAGATGAGGAGGGGAGTGAAGTGTTTGTGATGGGTGCTGCTACCATTCTCCAGGTACAACAAATATATTGCCCTGGGGCACAGGGTGGTACTGGTTTTAGCCATGGGTACCCCATGATAGACTGAACCAGGTTCTATCACCCCCTGATTTCTTCAGCTTTTTCTCATTTCATTCAGCAGTTTTTAGTTGTATTCACTTCTCATCACCTAAAGGAGAAGGTAACAGCTAGACAAAAAGAGCGGACTGATGAAAAGCCTGGCCCCACCATGCCAAAACTCAGAGAAGGCCGCATGAAGCAGTTCAGTGCTGGTTTGTAGGCACATTGCTCCACAATTGTTAGTCCTCATGTTGCCCACACATCTGGTGTTCCTGTCATCTGTCTTTTCCCTTTCCATTCCATGGACAGACCTCAGTTGCTGAGTGTTGCCTTGGTATTAAATAACACGTGGTGCTTGTGGTGTGGGAAGGAAGCTGGCTGTGAGAGATAAAAGTTGAGGTTAAAAGCAGACCTACTGTTATGCTCCTGGGGTTTTGCTGCTCTTTGTATAACCTTGGTGTGGCTGAGCGATACAGATCAGCACTACCTATTCTGATAAAATCCACCCACCAGAGAGGCAAGAAGCAGCCCTACCTCCACTTCTTTTTGGAGTTATTGCTGCCCTGGCATTCCAAAGGTTGGCTCAGAGGTTAGTTTTCCATTATGTTTCCTAAGGAGAGTGAACAAGTTTGGTTATGGCTCAGAGACTTAGCAAGGAAACTGAAGAAGAAATACATCAGAGGGGCTGCAGGAAAGAAAAGCCTGCTGGGAAATTCCAAGATTGCCACAAAAAAAAAAAAAAAAAAAAAAAGAACAGTCACTGAGAATGTTTGTGCAAAACCACCATCTTCTCCTTCCTTCCCACAAGGACTACTGCAACTCACTTTGAAAGAGAAAGAAAGATTCAGACAGCAGGAAGCAGTTTAACCAGCTGCCCTGCTCTGCAAAGCCCCACTGCTTTACTTTGCCCAAACCAGTAGGCAGGCAGAAATGCAAAATCATACCATTTGCGACCTACAGAACCAGTGCTCAATGTTTGCATGGGTGGGGGAGAGACATAGTCAAGCTTGTCACCAGCTGGAACAAATGTAGGGTAGAAATGGTCTGGTTATTTTATCTTTTTCCTTTCCCCTCCATGCAAGCCTTCTATTGCTTTTCTTTGTAGGAAATGTCAATGATAAATGGAGCCCATCTTAATAGTGCATAGTCATCAAGACTGAGACTGATAGTTTTGAAAGCCAGAGACTGAAACTAATGGTTCTGAAAAATGTTGCACCAAAATCAAACTCCAATTCTTCAGCAGATAATAACATTAAAATACACAGGACAGGAAGCACTGGGGAAAAAGAAAAAAAAAAAAAAGAAAAAAAAAAAAAAAAAGAGAGAGAGAAAGAAAAAAACTCCCAACTGGAATATCTGAGCTGATCTCCTCAAAGGAGTCCTTAACCCACCTTGAGGAAGATCTTCTGAAGTTTTACACAGTAAGAAAGGCTTTTTTTATGCTCCAGAGGCTACAAAAGAAGCAAGTGTGGGTTTAACATTCAGGTCTATGGCAGCTGCAGCCTCTCCCTTAGCAACGACCGGAGCAGAACAAACATTGTCCAGTCATTCTGTCATCTGATTCAGACTCAAGCTGTCTCCTGAAAGGCAGAAAGTACTGTAAACAACTGCAAAATTGAAACCTGGGAAAAAAACCATAATTTTAAATGAGGCTAAAACTGCTAACAATTTCACAAAGGGAAACAAAAATCTGTTCATTCTGAGTTCAGCTCTATCCATAACTTGAGTTCTGTCACATAAACGTGACATAAGGAAATTAACCCCTCTAAGAAAAAATGAAGGAACCAGAACAGGAGTTGGCATGTAGAAACTCTGTCATTCAAAAGACATAATTGGCATACTGTGGATATTGGCTTTGTTAAGGCAAAGCAAAAGCATTGTTTTGAACAATAAATAAAGCAATGTTATTTTTTTTTCTTTTATCATGAAAAGCTGGAAGTATTTTTCTGCACTGGTTTAGCTTTGACAGTACTGATAATCCTATAAAATACTTCATGTATCACATGAAGCTCTGAGGAGGATTAGATTATTTATTGGTAGAATACCTGGTAGCCTTAACATCCAATTGATGGCACTTGAAACCAAGAGAGCTCAAGATGTATGAAAATCAGATCTTGATGTCTAAGAAGTGAAAAACTGCTTTCCCTACACATTGTAAAAACTGTGACAAAAGGTAAACATTTACATTTCTTACTAAGTCTTATTACTGAAGTTATCACAGATATACCCATCCCTGCATATCTCATGGGCGTCTTTTTTTCTTTTCCTGTCTTCTCTTTTATTTTTATTTTTATTTTTTTATTTATTTATTGGAATGAAACAAAATTAAGCTTCAATTAATGCTTTGGCCTAAAGTTGAATTGAGAAATTGATGGACTAAAATATGCTAGTATGAAAGTGATTAAGCTGCATTTTGAACTTCCAGTCCTCGTTTCTTTTTTCCCTTTATCCATTGCTCTAATACTTCTTGTTTGTTTACTTGTTTTTCTTGGACCGTCAATTAACAGTGCCAGCCAACACAATAAGCAAATAAACCTGAGCTATTTCTCATGAAACAAGCTCTAAGCAGTTGCAGCCTGGGCAAATTAGGTTATGAGGCATTAGAAAGAAGTTATTGACTACTGGAAACAAAGCATAGATACAGAATAACAATGGTGATTACCTTGCTACTGAAATAAGGAGAACAAATTACCATACAGAGACTGCAGAGAAGCAGGAAAAAAGAAAAGAAGGAAGGATTATAAAGAAAGAAATGTGTGATATGGAATGGTTACTGGAGAAATGATGCTTACTGTTGTGATAGTTATGTGAAGCCTTCTTTGAAGTCTTGATAGCAAGAGTGGAAAGTGTCACGGGCACAGGCAGATCTAGGTAACCCGTGACACTTCCATATATATGGAAGGTAGAGGAGCAAAACTCAGCGACTGCACTAGCATAGGCAGGAGAGATTATAGTAGCTTGACACTTAGACAAAGTTCACCCTAAAGAAATACTAAGAAAAAAATTGAAGTGTAATCAGATGTAACTTACTTAGCCTGTTTTAGAGCACATTTGGGTCTTAAAGAATACTGACAATGCTCACATTTTAAAGACTTTTCCATTTTCAAATTTGCACCCATATGATAAAGCTGAACACAACTCATGCCTTAATTCACAGGTGGAGATTCTTCTAGCCTTCAGGGCAATTTTCTAACTACTTGAGTTGTAAATTGCTGTGTTAAGTCCAACCAGTCAATGCTTTCTCCAGTGAGAGGCCCCCAGAGCCTTTTGCACTACAGCAATCTCACAGCTTCCTAAGCACTTAGAAGTCACCAGTCCTGAACACTTTCTGAGTACATTTGCATAAAATGTACCCTTTCCCTTCTATTTCTTGCCTCACACTTTACATCATTTTCATACTGCATATTAGACCACGAATAAAGTACAGTTTTCAGAAAGCATGAGCTAGTCTAACAAGCATGTGGAATACATGAGGACTTAAATCCATGGTTTCCCTGTTCATCTACAACAGCTTTGTATATTAAAGTAATAAGAGTGAAGGTAATTGGTGATTTTTTCCTTCCAGAACTTAATAAGTTCTTAAGAAAAAGTGCCAAATTTATTAATACTAATGTTGGATAGACTAAAAGCAGAAAAGCCATTTCCATAAATGCTAAGTTAAAAAGAGGTGAGGATGAATATCAGACCTCTGGAAAACATCTGGAAGCAAGATGTGAACTGTGGTCAAAACTGAATAAAGTAGCTGAGACAAAAGTGGTAGGATGGTTTATTTCTGAATGTTTGGTTTCTAGGATGAACTGTCACATGAACACATATTTTAAGGATCTCCTCTGTGCTCATCATGCTTATCATGGGCATGATAAGGAGTTCCAAAGGGCCAATTTTAAATATGAGAGCTGCTCTGAAAGTAATACCTTCTACTTTATTATGTTGGTCCACAACATCTGAGGCAGATGTTGGTGGTACAGCAGTAGAGGCTGAAACTTCCCACCAATATTCCATTACATTCTGTTGTTGTGTGACAGACAACAACAGAGGGGTAGCTTGACAAAATGGTATCTGCCACAGAAGTGTGTCTGAAGAAAGGTTTGTCACTGAATTTCTTCATGCAGAAAAAATTGCACCCACTGACAATCACTGACAGTTGCTGAACATTTATGGAACTAAACAGTGGAAGTTATCCCAGTGAGGTAGCTGGTGCTGTGTTTCAGCAGTGGCAACACCAATGTAAAGACAAGCCAAGCAAAGTTCCAAATGGCCGTGCAGGCTTTTATCAGTGCAGCATGTAGACTCTTGTTCATTGCTGGTAAAAATGCATCACTAATGGCAGTGACTGTGTTGAAAAACAATGTTCTGTAGCTGAGAACTTGCTCTATCAAACAGTGCTACTGTACTCTTTTGCAGTTTCCATGGACATTACTAGAAGGCATTACTTTTGGAGCAACCTACATATATGCATAACATTCCCACAGATACAGAATTTGATTCACTAAGAATCAAAGTAAGTAGTAAGACGTCTTGGAGTTAAAGCATATGGAAATTTGTCCACATAAGAACACCGAATTATGACCTCCACAGAAAATCTGTAACAAATGCATGAACTGGGACATTATCCTAGAAACAAACAGAAAGCCAGTAATACTAGACAGGAAAAGACAAACATTTTGTCTAGTGTGCCGCCAAGAGAAAAGGAAAACTCTATCCTAGTTATCAGGAAAAAAAGAGCAGAGCAGTACCCTGCCCAGTAAACTTCAACTTAAACTAATATTCTCAGAGTTTTCAAAATATTCAGCAGGAAGAGAGAGCTGTCATATCAAAATGAAGAGAAATTGGATGTGTTAGTATTGGAACAAGTCATGTTGCTAATCTCAGTGAACACATGGAATGAAAATGTATTTTACTGAAAGAAAAAACACAGAATATTTCTTAAAAAGTGGTTGTAAGCTTTAGAAAAATTCCAGAGTGTGTTACTGTTAAGAGAGCTAACGTAATGAGGGGAGTTACAGCTGCCTGCTGAATGACTGTGCAAAATGGAAGCAATCTGTACATGATGAGTTACTTCAAAATGAAGTATTATTTAGTTTTTATCTCAGATTAGGCATTTTCAAAAGTAAGCTGGGTTGAAAGTCACGAACTCCATACTAAAGCAATATGGAGAACAGAAACCAGGACAGAAATTCTCCAGAGTAACAGTAGCCAGTAAAATATTCAGTTTATTTTTGGTAGAACTGTATTTCCATTACCATAGAACAATACCAGTCGAAACAAGGCAGACAATGAAGATATTAAGGATGTTACACTAACGGCCGAAGAGATGTACATAGCATTTATCCATGCTGCCTGTCTCACCTGTTGGCAATTCACATCCAGGCAAGATTGCTTAAAGATACTGCATGTAATTTTGTTGCTTGAGTAAATTCAAGCTTACTTCCTAGAAATATTTCTCTAATGTTCTGATGACACTGTCTTCATTTATTCATTCACTTTCTGCACAGGACTCTCAGCACTCATACAATATGGCTATTAATGCTCCTTGTTTTCCCATACTTGTGAAGACCAGACTTCAGGAATCTGAACTTTTTATTTCTGTTTGGTCAGAGCTATGGGAATAATTTGACTGCTACTGGCTGATTTTTATTTTTATTTTTTTAAGAGTTTTTAAAGCAAACAAACCAAGACAAGCAAACAAGCAAACAAAACAAACCAGGGAGGGCAGATAATTCACCCTAAATCATTTTCACAGTTTTCTTACTTATGTGGATATCCACCAAGATTTAATTGGTTGAACGAAACATTGCTCTCAAATAAAAGTTAAAAACCTTTTCACTTCAACTTTTGATAAATTTTGAAAGAAACAACAACAACAACAACAAAAATCCAGCTTTCAACAGCCTCTGCGGCCCAACCTAAATAATTCAGAGACCTTAGCAAGAACTTGCAAATCATTTCTTTCCAGGACCAAGTCCCAAACTGCCCATTTACTGGATAAATTAAACGTCTAGCAGAAAAATCATGCCTAGATCTGGTTTAAATAGCTAGCATCACCTTCCATTTCTGATCCTCTCCTGCCATGTATCATTGCACTTCTTTTACAGCTTATTTAATTTAACTAACTTATTTAATTTGAAAGTGCCTACTAAAATTTTACTTGTCCAGAAACCAGCACCTAATGAGGATTTGTTCCCCTTCAAATCTGGAGGAGACATTTTTAAGATCATTTGTCGTACCCAAGCACAATAGAAAACCTGAAACTGCAAGTCTTTTTGCGTAGTGTATCTCTCATCTCTTCTGCCTCCTGTGTGGAACACCCTGTGCTTCTCTTTCAGTCATGTCCATGTCCCACAGCACCCTCAAAGAGTGGTGTTTCCAACTCAGAGGAATTCCTCCTTAACATACACAGGGCACTTCTATTCTTTGCCACGTTATGGTTCAGTCTTTTCTTTGCAACCAAGAAAGTGAGAAACAAATTATCTTACTTAATAAGAAAAACATCTGAATCACAAGGTCTACATATATATCTCCACCAAAACACCAATTTCTTCCATGTTACCAAGGAAATGAGTACACAGTTAATCATGATGAATAAAACATAGTCCTCTCAATCTTTTCTATTGCTATCTTTTCTGTCAGCCCTACAGACAAGAAGCTTCTGACTGCACTTCTGTACAAATTTGGGGGATGAAACAAAATAATATTCATTTTGATAACAGCGTCCTACTGAAAGGGATTTAACTGAAAAACACAGGACGTGTTGATGACTGAGTTAAACTCTAGGCCTCAGAAACTGAAGATTAGGATTGCAGGCACCCAGAGGTCAGCAGATTTCTCGTCTCTTTCTCTGTGTACCCTACAGTGTTCTGTTAACATTTTGCAATAGGTTCAGCAGCTAAGTTTTCTGGGGTGTGTGTAAGAGCGCACCGCTTCCTGTGGTGACCGTTGTGTTTCCTGTTTTCTCAAGGCTGATGGAGACGAGCTGGCGCGGCTGCTGATTTTGAAACAGGGGCAGCTGCATGATAGTCTTGTGAGAGCTCAGAATGAATCACCATCCCATCCTTACAGAAAAATCCCGAATCTTTCCAGAGTTGGAACTCTAAATCTGGTGGTGTTGGGCTACCTGCTTATGTGCTGCAAAGAGACTGGGGAATGCTCAGAACACCAGTAAGAAGACAAGAGAGACCACAAAGGGTCATGAGATTGGTCCAGAAATCATAAAACTTTTGGAAAAGATTTTTTTTTCTGTTCACCGAAACACAGTCCATTCTCTGCAATAACATTTTCTTCTTTAATATGCAAGTCATGAAGCATCACAAGACTTTTAAAAAAACCCACAAGCCAGTAACTGTGGATGGACAGTAAGGTTGTTACTGAAACACAGAACTACCTTTACACAGACATTTGACCAAAAAACATTCAAACCACTGGAGGGTTCAAGGATACACTAAATTCAGTTTGTTGACAGAAGAACCTATTTTGGTAAAAGACAGGCAAGGAATATAAGTTGACCAAAAAAAAAACCCAAAAATCATTCTCTGATGTAGTATAAAGGTTGCAGAATAAATCTATCCTGTTACAACTTTCCTCAGCTGGTATTATTGAAACTTTCATATCAATATAAGACATTCCTCATGCCTATTTAAAACATAACTAGGATCATTGTAAAGGCTTCCCTGAGCAGGATGCTCTCAAACTGAAATGAATAGTTGAAGCACCTGCTTAACAGACAAAAAACAAAACAAACAAACAAAAACCCCACAACAAAACAAAACAAAAAACCAAAACAAACAAAAAAACCCAAAATATTTAAATTCATACTGTACTTTGAGATCCAGACTCACGTTGGCCCCTAGATTGTCTGGAAATTTGAGGCTAACACCTGTTAGCTAACATATGCTTGAGAAATCTTGCGGAGACAAGATGACGTGCAATTTACCATGCACTAAACTCACTGAATTAAACAGTAGCCTTTCCTCTGTGATTTAACTTATCCATCACAGCCTCAAGCTTTTTTAACAAACTTTTTTTTAGCCTTTTTCAGTCCAGATCCAAGCTTCCCTGCCTGCTCCAGACAGTTTCACAATTACAGCCTGAATTCACTGCTGCTGTCTTCACCATCATGCCCCAAAGCAGACCAGGTCTACAACATTATGGAAATAATTACACCAAATGAAAAGGAGACAGTGAGAAAATGCAAGTCTAGAAAACCTCTCTTAATGCTGGAAGGAGCAATATCAGAAGGCAGGATTGGTGGGCCCCTTCTGGGGAGCTATGTATGGTCCTGACATTTGGGGCTAGACCAGAGAGGAACAGAGACTTCTGTTTAAACAAATAGCTTTGTTACTCCTTGAACTTGCTGTAAATCTCCTGCCTCAAAGTGATCATATTTTTAATCCAATCAATTTCCAAATGTTTATACTGTGCTGAATGCTTTTAATACAATTAAGAGAGAATGCCTTCTATATTCCATTGCTTACAGGCTAAAACCCTTGCACTTAACTAGATGTCTACTTTGACCACAGACTACAATGTCTAAAATATTTCCAAATACTTTCCACTTCCTGGACCTATCACCTTTCCTGCACTTGCCTGGTTCTCTGTTACCTTCAACTGTGTTTTACAAAATATTTAATAGAGATTAATGTCTCCTTGCTTTATGAACTCTTGCCAGGGGCCTGCCCTGAGTCCTTTCACAGAGAAGTGAATATGAAAGAGCTTGGGTTCCTCTCTTTGCACAGCATTTGTTTCACTTTCACCTGTTTTCACTCACTGGTTTAATATGAAGCTATCTGAGCTCAAGTGTTCCTGAGTTCCCAGCTCATAAGACAAAAACATTTGCTCTGTTGGAGAATGCAGAAAATAAGGACAAAGTGTTGGATATCCTGACGTTCTGGCTCAGTATCTCTATTCTCATGTGATGGTTTCTTCAATTCCATTCTTTTCTGAAAATCTCACCAAATTTGCTTAGCAGTATCTATACAGCGTTTTGCGAAGAAAATGATAGAATAAGAAATGGCAAATCCTAGTCTTCCCTACCATACCCCTTAGCAAAACTCTTCTGAGAATAATGATGAATTATTAGATGACTCTTTTTTTTCCTTCCTGGCTTTAAAACCAGAATTACTACAGTTCTCAATCACATACATCATTAAATGCCTGTCACAATGCTCATTTTTTAGCTACTATTGCTCTTGCAGGGCAATTCGTTTTAACCTCATCTGAGGTATTCACATACTTCAGAGACAGTATAGAGAGACAGGTCTTAGGGGAGCAAATCCAATGCTAAAAGTCATGGAGGACGGCAAAATAGAACACACACCAGTTTTGGATGACATGATGAATTATGCTAACTTTTGCAAAAAATATAATAGTGGTTTTTGGAACTGAACAGAAGGGATCAAATCACATCACTTTGTAGTTATTCATGTCCAGCACTGGCTTGAAAACTTCTTCACGAGGAAACAGGCCTTCACAGACCTATGTGATAAGCCTGCCCAGTCCTTTAGAACCACATTCCACAAGTGGCAGAGTTCATACTGACCAGAGAGGCCAGCCTGCTATGTAGAAACTGGCTATCCAAGACCGCTATGAGTCCATGGCTAACCATTGAATCAACTGTCAGTCTGCTAGGAAGAGTGGGGGAGGAGGGTTGCAGTTCTGTTATGAAAGTTGTTTATCCACTGATTATCAGCAGCATGACCGTATGTGAAATAACAGCAGGTTTTTACAGAAGGAGCCTCAAAATTGTATTATGGTTAAAGATGATGCACTGTGTCCACATTTGAAGCTCCAACACAGTGAATAAGTTAACTGAAAACAATCTTCCTCACCTAATCTTCAAGGTCTGACAGATGTATACTGATGAACACCAATGTGGACAGCACTTGCAAAGCGTGGGATGTGGAACTTCTAAGGATACCTTGCACTTACACTGCTGGGCACCCTGGAAACTTACTGTTACTCACAGAGATAGGCATCAGAAGAGTCCACTCTGGACACTGCTAGTCTGCAGTCTTGTCATTTCACATAACATTAGAGTTTTTGCTTCAGATGACCAAGTTGCATGTGCATAAATACAAGTACAAGCTTATAGCTATCAGTTAGATATATCTTAGGTCTGTTAAAGAGGAAAAGTTGTGGTGACAGAATTTCCTCGAATTAACAAATTCACATTACTGCATAAAAGGAGTAGCAACATTTAGCAGTAAAGTGTTGCAAAGCCTATTTCTGGTTATTTTATGAATAGTTTTACCTGCAATTTAAGGGAACTGGACAAAGGGGAATGATGACTGAATAAATACTCTCCTGAAATTCCTTTTATTTTCAATCAAGTCCAAAGTCAGTAAATGTACTCCCCTGAAACATATACACAAAATATAGGGATATGCCATCTCTGGATTTACTAGTGTTCACAGAAGGTGAGGCTCTGTTGTAAGAGAAAATTCCTCACCTGTGCAAGGCTGGTGCATAGAGTCCTGTCTGTGGTGCATGTGTATGTGTCAGAGGCCTAACATTTTTTGTTTAATAGTTGGTGTTGAGCAGAAAGTGTGCCCTTTATCCCTATACAACTGAAAGAAAATTGAAGAAAAGTACAACTGTATCCTAACAGCCACATTTTTTTTTCCATAAAAGCATCAAAACTTAGTTGGTACAGAGAATATAACAGGGAGAAAGTGGCTTGGGGATACTTACACACAAAGACTGAAGAATCAGAACTGCAGAATTACATAGTCACTTTAAAACTACTTTATATGTGTTGCTGATATTGATTCTAAGTGGATTTCCTAGTGACAAAGTAGCATTTTCTGACTGCTACAAAAATGACCAGTGCAGTCCTCACTGCAGACTCTAGAATCCCAAATAGTTTCCCAAATCTGGCATTCAATCTGTCTGTCAGGTTCTAAAGTAAAGTAGTGCAAACGCAGTACGTGTAAGACAGCCTGAGAAAACATTTTAGCCTCTGTAGAGACCTATAAAGTATTTGGTTTTATTTTGAGTATTGAAGGTCCCAATGATGCCTAAGGTGTGCATTCAGAATTGTAACACGTAGAAGTTCAGCTCAGGGAAAAAGACCCTGAGAAACTACAAATGCATTGGCATATGTAATTTTAAAAGGTAAGATTTGATTGTTTCAAAAACGTAAAGAACACAGATTTCTGAAAATAAATCTGAAATGGACTGAGACTTTATTTGGAACCTCACATGGAAAATGATTTCCATTAAATTTTGTAGAAGAAGAAAGATAATGACTACTTGATTTATATTTTATATTCCAGTCAAGCATAAGGGATTTTCCCAACACTGAGTTCCCAGGTGCAGTGCTTTGGTGTCAAGGTGAAAAAATTGTCCTTGTGTCTTTGAAAGCATACCTAGACCATTTCATGGGACTATCTGGTGACCACAAAGGCACTGAGGATCTGTTCACTAATGGTGTCTCTGCAATCAGAGTTTTATAACTAGCAATAGTAGCTGCATCCGGTTTTGACCTAAGAATTGACTGCACCATGAAAATGAACAGAAAAATAATATAAGAACTCTTTCTTTTTGTGATATCAGTAGGCAACTAGGAGTGACTCCTGACTTGTGTACACTGCAAAGGAGCTAAATGTTTTTTCTGGATGGAAACAGAGCTACACAGTGCCTCCTCAAGTTTACACATGGTAGCCACAAGGAAAAGTGGGAATGGAAAGAAATGAGGAATGTTCTTTGATAAAGATTCTGAAGAATAATACATCTTGTTACGCCATTATTTCATTATCAGGAGATAACTTGTGAATGGAAATATTTTTTGCCTGTCTTGGAGATTTCATATCCTTTTCAGAAAGAAAGAAAGAAAGAAAAAAGAAAGAGCACTGTATATCCCACTAGGAACTCATTGCTGTTTGCTAAATATATATGGCTTTTGCACAGCACTAAAGATATCTTGGTATATACAGATATTCAGGCACTACAGACAAATGTACTAATAGATTTGGCACCAAAATTATATAAAGTCTGGGTACATAAACAACCCTTTGCTACTACATTCAGTATTCGAGCTGCCAAGGAAGTCACGGGATTCACATGTTCTATTGTTGCCCTTTGCCTCTCACTTTTAGAGGAGATTTGGCTAGTGCTGTGATGCATACTGCAACAATATTGGCTTACTGGTATAGCTAAAGCAGATTCAACATAGCTCCTTAAGAATCATATCCTCAAGAAATCATGCCCAATTCTTCTAGGGCATGGCCATGGCAGACTTGTTCCTAGGATCTGCACAGCTATTGAAACAGTTTGTGGAATCTTTGTCTGGTTTTTATTTTTGGTTCTCTATGTTCAGATCGAGGGCAATGAACCTGCAGAAGGTAGGTCCCTCTGGCAGGTCTGACTTTAAAGCAGATAACTAAACAATGTAATAAAAGATGCAGCTAACCTGCGGAATTCTAAAGATCTTCTCTGCAAAATTTTCTTTGTCCTACATTCTGTTGACTAGATACACAAAAAGTTAACCCATCTCAATTAAAATACATTGAACCAAAGCTGTGACACAACACAAAGGAGTGTCTAATCCATCTAATTTTTCTCATAGGCCTCTCTCCCATTATTTTTCTTTCTGCTTCCTGAGTTTGGCTATCCAGTTACACATCACTTCTGGCGCAATGTATCTTTTGTCACCTGGCTTAACATTTGAGTAAGGCCCAGCATACAACTTAACAGGAGGCTTGTCTTCTGGACAAAGAGCATCTGCCCAGCTATACCCCTTTTCCAACGTGAAAGGAGTCAATCTGTGCCTCTGTCCCCAGTTAAACTCTTCAAGAGCACATTTCCATAGTCCTCACGTCCAGTAGAAGATGATTCATTCAGTCAATACTGCCTCAATTTCCTGATACTACTGTCTGAAAATGAGAAACAATATTTTACTTCCCAAAGGACAAGAAGAATAAAGTGTGGTCCACAGCCTGAAGTAGAAGGGATCACCAGGAAACATGCTCAGGAAACTAGCTCATCATACTGTACAAAGGAGGAGTAAAACAGCAACAGCTGTTCTAGTAAACTTCTATTTACTGGCATGCTGTTGAGCAATGGCTTTGGTAACATGGTGTATATTCACATACACACAAATTCTCACATGCATGCACAAAAACACAGAGAAGTCCCTTAGAGCTGAGAGGCAACTGCAGGTGGTGCTCAGAAAAGGAAAAATATTGTTGGTCTCTCAGTTTGTGAGGTTATCGCTGTTCTTCACAGCACCACCACCAGCAACTTAGAGCCAAATCTATTTAAAAACAGTGAAGGCAGAGAAGTGAAGTTGCCTTTGGTTGTGCTTTTTTTTCTCTTTCCCGCTGTAGCTTCCTCTTTCTCTTCACCAGCTCAGCACTGCTGGCAGCTTTTTATAAACCACGATTCCTACTGCTGTCAGCTTGTTTGGAAACTACATGGTGAGCTCAGTCCAGCAGCCCCTGCTGTGGGTTTCTGTTTAATTGCAGACCAAATCTGCTTTAAACTCTTTACTCCTCCTCCTCACTGTTTTCATTCCAAAACATTCAAAGAGCTCTGCATATTCCTAAATACTCATTGCAAGAAGAATTTTGCAGTAAATGTATACATTTAGCATAAATTCAAAGTAGAAATGCATTCCCCCCAAAAAGTAGTAAAGTTCTATCCAATGCACATAGGAATGATGGCCTCTGGAAGGTTAAACAATGGCAGGGTGATCAGTAGTGCAGTTATTCTAGGTTGGCTGTAATCTGCAGTGATCATGCCAAGTGATACAGTGATGACAACATAATGCTGTGAAGCAGTAAGAAATACTGAGATCCTCACTTGTAGAGGAATCCTCTACAATACCTCAGACATCTTTAAAATTGGAGACAGTATGGATGGGTCAGTAGGGCACAGTCTAGAAACACCACAGTTGCATAAAAAAGAAATGAAAAAGTTCCATCAAGTCATAGGATCATGGAGAGACTACTAGGAAAGGAGATAGAAGCAACCACGGTAAACAATAGGAGCAGGGCTGAGGAAACACTACAGGGTTGGGAGGGTGAGATACACAGCACCAGCAAATTTTGCCATTGTTCTTGTGGAGAAAAATGTGGGTACTAACTTGGGACAGATGCTTCTCAAGACAGTAAAAATCCTACACTGAGGGATGACAGCAATATCTTGGCTTGTGGAAAATGGTTCTGAAAAGAAAAGCTATGCAAAGAAAACAAAGTCAGTGAGTTCCCCCAGGTCAGACAGTTCAAAAGCTTCTTCACTTGCAGATCTGTCAAATGTTCCAATGTAGATACAAACATACATAGAACCTGACTTCTCAATTTAAGCCCACTGATCTGCTACTTTACTCACATCCTTCAGAAATACTCTATGGACTTGCAGAGGCCTGTATTTCATGAGCTGAAAGGTCGGTCAAACATGTCTGGAAAATACAGGTCTAAATACAGTACTAGTTAAACTAAATTTAACATATGCATTACTGAATTAAACAAAAATAATCAGAATTAGTAATCATATGCTGCAACTATCAACTATGTTAAATTTAAATACACAGTCCAGTATTTGAATTAAATTTAAAACACATGATTAAGGCTTTATAAGTATGTGAGGTTTGTGACTGAAGAAGCAAAAAGCTTGAGTAAATCAAGGGCTATAGCAGTGGGAATAAGGTAACTGCAGAAAAGATGAAGTTCAGTTGATCAGCAGGATGCTTATTGTCAATAATTTAACTTGTATGTACTCACGCTGTAAATAACTGCAAAATATTGAAACTGAATTGTAACTATCTCAGTCCTTTGTGTTAGCAGTCAGACATTGCTAACAAGACCTTTCTCAACAAACATAGCTAATAGGAAAGTCTGTCCCCTTCTCAGCTGGCTGGGATCCTGCAATCTGGGGATAGTCAGCTGAGTTATAAATACTCATCTGTGGCTCTGTTTTGGTGTCTACTCCTCTGTCTCCTACCATCTCCTACTCAGAAAAGAACCATTTCCCTTTTCTTAATGACCACTGAAATAATTTAGGGAATTTCCAGCACACCGTGTGCAGATTCTGATTCACTTTAACCCCAGAAAAATGTTTAACTCCTTCTGGGAATTATTGTGAATTGATCCAGTTCTACATGGTGAGATTCCCAAAGTTCCTCTTTCTTTTTTTCCCTTTCAGCCATGCATGTGCATTCAGCATCCAGATCATTCTGCTCCTCTGCACTTCTATAATGCATGTCTTGCTTTTAAATGACATCTTCCTACTCATGCAACCTTAAACTCTCCACACTGTTAATTTGATGTGATCTCTAGAGCTTTCTTCTCCTGTAATGGGAAGACAGGTTAATTATCTGAAATGAGTCTGTACCTCTTGGCATACATTCCTGTAACATTCCTTAAAATGCTACAATGCTGCCACTAAAACAACACAGTCAAAAGAAATTCCTCTTAATTTTTGCTTCTCTTCAGCCTCCTTCTTCTAGCACAGCTATTCTTACTCTCACTGTTATTTGGGTCTTGTCTCTGTGCTGTCTATTGTTGACACTATGCCAATCTAAACAAGCAGGTTCTATCAAGGATGTGCAGCTTCCTCTTGCAGGACACTAGTAAGCTTCTTCACTTTCCTTTCATTCCAAACAATCTCATCCACCAGTGGTCTGAACTATGGCAGTCTGTTCTGTCTGGGCTTTCTAGCTTCAGATGAATTTTTTCATTTTCTATTTTCTCTCCTTCTTTCAGCAGAAGGGGGAATCAAAATACTGATCAAATGCACCTTTTTTCTTGGTTGGTATTTAATTTTACACTAAATTTGTCTGAATTACCACATTAAAAAAAAAGAAAGAAAGAAAAAAAAAAGTTTTGAAGTCTTTTTAAGACTCTTCACAAATCTGGACCTCCCTTAGCCTGTGTTCAGTTACTATTTTTACATTATAATTCTGGAGAAGACAACAAGCAGAAGACTTAAATACAATTCAGTACAGTTAGATACTGAACTGTAAGTACAGAAAATTGTTTGAAGACCAGTAGTTGCAGCAGTGGGAATAGCAGGAGGGAGGAAAAAAACCTATCAATCTAGATATTGTTAGCAGAACAAAATAACAAAAAATATAGTGCCAAGATACAGAGCAATACAACTGCAACCAAATAAAAATCTGTTCAACTCCTTCATCAGGCCTGCAGTCTTTAAATGGCTGATGTATCCTTTGCCAAAGTAGTAAGCAAACTGTAGCTCTAAAAAACCAAATAGCTTAAGATAGATCTACTAACCCCAAACTGCTAACTTTTTCTATCAGAAAATCAGTGAAAGACATCAAGATTTTACCTTCCCCTGCAAATATCAAGGCACCTGAAAAACCTCACAGTCAAGAAAGTGAAAATGATGACTGGAGAATCAGTGCAATTCAATTTCTTATCGTAAAGGTCATTTATGTTTACAAAAGAAGAAGAAGTAAAAAAAAAAAAAAAAAGCAGATTAATTCAAACACAATTTTTCTTACCAGTTACTTCTGTAAGAAAAAAAGTCACTACAGATAATATGTCACAGAATCTGTTATACACAAGTCTTACACACCTGTCCTAATCATATACACATAAAGCTGTAGCATGGAGCTTCCACACATGCTTCACCTCTTACAAAGCCAAATGTCTCTTGGGAGGATGTACACAGAGTATTGGCTTTTCATGCTTCAGTTCCTCTGTTTAAACAAAATTCCGAACACAAAGTCCTTATGAAAGTGGTGGCAGAGAACAGGAACCACGGCTGTAACCCAGAATCTACCTGAAGAGCTGGTTATTTGTGAATAGTGCTTTTCTCTTTTGATTTCCAGGAGAAGAATAATTGATACAAACCCAATAAGATACAAGTGCAAAATCACAAATTCATAGTTACCACCACACTCAAAAAAATGAACCTAAACAGTTACCTAAATATCCAAGTCAAAGTTCACATAGCAAAGATATCTCTGCCAAAGCTGAAGAGGGTCCCTATGGATCCAGGGAAAGAATCCCAGAGGTGGTTCTAGATCAGCAATTCATTTCCTATCATAAGCGCAGTTCTAAAATGTGCTTTTTTCTGTCTCTACATGTGAGGCCCCATTGAACCATTCTGCAACTCATCTTTATAGTTTAATTTTTACTATTAAAAATCTGTTTTGGAAGGATAACTCAGGGAAACTGACAGATGAATTTATATGGAAATGAGATATTGAGCATTAGTTTCAAAAGCATAACTCTATGAGGGGATATTAAACATAACTGCTTGCATCTTACTAATGCAATCTGACTCTGGAACATGGACTTCAAGATCAGATGGCATTAAAGCACTCTTCCATGATAACTGCTTGAAATCATACAGAAGTCTCCAGATTATAAATGAGCAGGAATATGTGAATTGAAAATCTGCTGCCTGGAGATGCAGAAAACTGCCCAACACTAACATCAAGTCTTTAATCTGTTTGAATGTGCCTTAAAGTCAAAACAAGTTTTTTCAGAAACTGTAAAAAATCAGATATAGCTGGGTTGTAAGCAGATCTTGAAGCAGTATAAATTAAGAACGGGATATTTACATTGCTGAAATCTGCTTTATAGACAGTTTGAAAGTTACTAAAATATGACAAATGAAATGTTCTTAAATATTACAAGTAATTGTGTATCTTAATATGGTTAAAATAATAATAATAGTAATTAACAAAAGCTTTTTGAATTAATACACACCCAAAATATTCCTCTTTCTTTCCAAGAAGATAATTATCTTCTTTCTGATTTGGATTTGGTCCATTCCACATGTGACATTTTTTGCCAATATTGTGAAGTTGGTTAGGATTGTGATATTTTCATGACATTTTTATGACATTTCCCACTGGAAAAGTCCTCGTACAGATGCAGTTATATTCAAGAATTCATGGAAGCTGGACTGTTAGAAGCACTTTTTTGGTGCTAAAAACTGTATCAGTTCTAGGAGGCAATGCCCATATAGCAAGGAAAAATCTTTGTTCAAGTGTATCTACGATATTAAACCAGTGGGTCTCACATGTGTCAACATCAGTCAAAGACTGATTACCTATCACATTGGAACTGGGAGCACATATTTCAGTGGAGTCTACCTTCAGACTACCAAGGATCCAAAGGTGAAGCTCAACATGAGAAGAAGTAGTAAAAAATTCTTCTTAGCCAGTAACTTGCAGTGACATTTTCTTGCTCCAACTCTTTCATTACAGAAAAATGCAACAAAGGCTTCAGCTCATACCTTCATCTAAGTAGTGGTAAATGTAATGAGATTTTAAATGGAGAGGATTGTTCTCTATAGTTCCAAACTGTACACCTTCCACAGTCAGAGAGACCCAAAGGCTCTTTCAAGAGAAGTCAGCGAGCTCTTCATTTGTCTGTATGGATACTCAGACTTCCAAAACACAAAAGCCACATCACCTCTAGACAAAATAATTTCAGTGGAAAATACAGCTCCAGGAAGAACATGGATGATACAAGGGAACTGCTTGTTTAGAGGTCTTGTCTTACTGTTACAAGCAAACAGCATCAGAATCTATGTAGACAACTGCTTCTATTAAAGGGAGAAAAATTACTTTCTGAACACCAATCAAGGTTTGAGGTAAAGGAACCTCTCTGTGATGTGGCTTCAAGATGAAATCCTTTTGCTTTGGTAGACTGTGGTTAGAAAAAGCTTGATGATTAAATTGGTAGAGGTAGAGGAGGAACTGCTTCAAAAAGCTGCACACGGTTGAGGTGACACTAACAGGAAAAATATTTCAGATTAATGATTATTAAGTGTTTTCAAAAACTTAAACTTCCAGTTCAGCAGGATTTTCTTCAATCCTCCAAATTCCCATCATGGAGAAAGATCTCCACCCTACTTCAAAAGCTCTTTTGAAGCAGTTCATGACATATAGATATAGGATGTCTAGTATTCAATTGTTTGGTAACTTAAACTGTTGTTCCGAGTGTAAATAATCTAATAAAGAAATGCAAGGATCTAGGTCAAAAGGCCTCCCTTTAGGAGCAAAAATATTCTGTGATGACAAACATAGGATAAAATGTCAGTTATATTCAACAGTGAGAAAGTCTATTTTGTATTTTAGTAAGAATGCCACTGGTGATGTTCCCATACAGCTATAGTAGTATAAACAAGCATTTTGTTTAACCTGTAGCATTTCCATTTATGGAGATTCTCTTCTTCCTAGGAAGGAGAAGCTTATTCAACTTCTGGACTTTCTTCTGTTCCCCAAGCTTTATGGCTTATTGTTTTGTTCTAATTCATCATACAGAGAATCAAGTTGATTATTTATGTGGATAAGCTTAACGTGTTTATGACTGCTTGTATGTTAAACACAGTTGTCAACGCTGATAATGTTGGTAATCTAGCTTTCCCTGAGTGCAGTAAGGCTGCTGCAAACTACCCTTATTAGGTAACTTCCTGTGCTAAGGGGCAGTGCTGAAATACCCTTCAGTGTATTAAATATAGTTACATTGCACCCTAATAGAAAACCCCCTGTGCAAAACATGACAATTTAAACCTTCCAGTAGCTGATTAATGTATGTTTCAGCATACTGAGAATCAGATAGCATATGTCTTTGTTCTAAATAGCATTTTAAACACACATTTCCACAATTACTTTCATTACCCTATATCCAATGAATATGTATGCTACTGTATACTGCTTTCTTTTCTGTATTCATTTAACTTTATCATTAGGACTGTAATGTTGTCACTTCTGTTTCCCAAGATAGATCTGTTCAATTCTAAGCTTTCATTCAAAAGGAGACGTGACAATAATCTCTGAAGCAGAAATGGACCATTCATGAGCTTGCTTATTTCAAGGTTAATGTCAAGATTTCTTGGTGCAAACAATGTAAGAATGAAATGGTTATGTATCAACTGATGACAGTGAAATTCAGCCTTAGGCATCAAAAGTTAATCTCCCATTGTGTTTTGATCTTATCCCACTGCTAACATGGTTTGCTTGTTTGGTTCCTTAGGGTGGGGAATGAGAGGAACTTGTGAGTAGCCTCTGGTTTTACCAGGGTATGAGGGAGGAAGTTTGTAGTGGCTAAAACTCCCCCTCACACATAGACCCAGGTGAGTGGTGAACAGACTACTTTCAAAAGCAGAACCTGTGGCACACGGGCATACATTGAAGGGGAACAACCCAGAGAAAGCAACTTCACTTTTCCAAAATATCAGTAACTAATTGCAAAGCAAGAAGGCATTTTGCAGAATGAGAGAGTTCTCCCATTGCAAGGCCCCATCCTTTACATCCTGCACTGTGACCCACTCACCCCTGCCTCTGACTGAACCTTGGTGGGAAGGGCACGTGCTCACTGTAGCCTATTCATGTTGAGTGAGAAAGGGGAAAGAACTTGTGCATAGAGTTTAAGCAAAATTTCTACATGCAATTTCATAATCCAGCTGTTCAGATACTGATCTACAAACCTTATTCTCTACTCACTGTGAAAGGCACTCCGAGAAGTCAAGCCATTACATGGGGCATATAATGCTTTCTCCTTTCCCACTTTTTTTTATCCTTGCAGTGCCTAGAAAGAAATCACAACAAGAAGAGTTAGTATTTTTCTCTAAATGATTTTGCTCTATATCAAATTTTATGGAGAAAGTCCCACAGGCTCAGTTTCTACAAAACATTGTTTTTATAGAAAATTATATTATAACATTAAAAAACAGATTTAAAAGAAAAAAAAGGGGGGGTTGGTGGGTTGGTTTTTGTTTTGGTTGTTCTTTCTTTCTTTCTTTCTTTCTTTCTTTCTTTCTTTCTTTCTTTCTTTCTTTCTTTCTTTCTTTCTTTCTTTCTTTCTTTCTTTCTTTCTAAAATTTTCAATATTTGAGAATGTGTACTTGACACTGCATACTTTTTTTCTTTCCTTTCTCTTAATTCCAATACAGGGCTGTTACTAAAACAAGTCTGCGCCACTGCACTATCCTCACAGAAGCTGTCAGACTGTGATCATTAAACCAGAGAGCAGCACCATTATTTGGTTCCTCCACAGCTGGAAGTACACAGGCTTACCACAGCACACTGTACCCATAGACTTGTTTATTGGTAGCAGGCCCAGGCACTGGGTTGCTGATTATACAGCAAGCACCTGCCCATGGCAGATCTGGCTTGGGGCAGACTTCCTGTTAGAGCGCCACAGCTCCCTGAAATGAGATTTATGCAAACTGGCTAAAAGCTGTGATGATGTCACAGCGCACTGATAGACCCAAGGGCTATCTCCCTTCTACAGACATTTGATAAAATCAGGAACTTCAAATACAACTTGGAAAGAAGTTCACCTCAGAACCTATTAGGGCAAACTATGAAAACTTGTTAGGGTTATTCTCCTATCCTGAGATCCACCACTGCAAAGGGACTTCACGGAGTCCAAGGATCTCATTTTTGTTCTTTTTTTTTTTTTTTTTTCCTTTCTTTTTTCTCTTCATTGTTTTTGTTTGTTTCATGTCATTTTTCAAGTCAGTTATTCTGGATGTTCAAAAACTGAATTAAGAAAAATTCACTCTGAAATTGGCTGAATGTTGCAAGCTTGCAAAATGGAAGGATTTCCCCTCATTCCCCCTGTGAGTATGTGGGCTTTATTTCTAATGTAGATCATTGGGTTTAGTAGCAAAAGACAAAGTAAACCAGGTTTTAATATTTGAGAATGTCCTCTTTTGGTCTACATTTGTAATGCTGGGAAAATGGGTTCAGGTGAATATATAAAGCTTGGGACAACATTACAATGAATGGGAAATTAATGTTTCCTTCCTATGCTTGTATCGGATCTTGATCTCCATTTGCTTTCACAGATTAAATGTACGCTAGTTCAGTACGATATATATATGACAAGTCAGTACAAGTGCCAGCTTCATGATATTAGGCCAACTCTTGCTTTAAGTTGTAATTTTTCATAATCTGGAGACTGATATAATTCACGTATTTAACTTTCTACCAGTCAGAGTTGTTGAATACTGATTTTAAGTACTGTCAGTTTTTGGACTCTGTGCTCTTTGTAATGATGGTGTTTTAGTCTCTGCCTTCACCTTCTTTTGAATCTGAATTTTCTTGAATGCACTTGTTGTAAAACAGTAATTGGTGAATGATGAAAAAAACTCCGCTGCGCTTAACTGGGCCTTTCAGTATTTTCTGTTAGACACAAGTTCTTCTGGATAATAATAAGACTAGCTCTAACTTTTTTTTTTCTTTTTTTTTTTTTTTTCCTTTTTTCTTTTTCTTTTTAACACTGAAGCATCGGGATGTTGTTGTAATGTATTTTACCATGAGTTTGAAGATTAGTTTTATGAAAAATGTAATGGCACCAGCCTCTCATTGAGAAACAAACCTTCACGGGGCATTTCTAAGCAACAGGGGACAAAGAGGCCCTAACAAGATTTTATGAAGTTTGTATAACCTAGAGCCATATCAGATAAGGTGTTTTAATTGGCTTTTTTTTTTTTTTTTTTTTTTTCCCTCTCTCTCTTTTTAATGTGATAGATAACTTACATTACTTGCTATATGTGAAAGAAAGACAAGGCCCAACCAAGAGTCCTTTTAACAAAACGCACATCATGTTCACTTTTTCTACTGTCCCACCTAAAGAAAGTTAAGCCATATTTCCTTATCTTCAGATCTCCAGAAAACAAACATACAAACAAACATCCTGGATATTTGAATTTCTTTTCTGTCTGGAATCTATATTGATTGAAAAAAAAAATGCTTGCCTTTTACATCTGGGAGATTGTTTATTCTAGCAGTAAATCAGTGGTGACCTTAAAATTCATTATTTACCCAAAGCGTGAGAAGACTCTAAAAATCTTTAATTTTTGTAAATATGTCAGCATAAGTAAATATCCAAAAAGAAATTGAGAACATGGGGGAAAAAAAAAAAAAAAAGTATAAATTTCTCAATATGCTACTTGGTGAGCTTAACAAAAATCCCCTTCAAAAGCACCCAAACCTTGTCCTCAACTACTCCAGCAAGCAGCATCTCAGTTTTATTATTATTGTTGATTTTCTGTCTACTCATTCACTCAAAGCCAACTTTCCTGTACTCTTTTTTAAAGTACTGAATTCCAGTTCATACGTTGAATAATCTGGGGGGTTGGACTCAACAACTTTCCAGCTCCTGTAATTCTATGATTCTGAGAGTAAATTCTAACATAGTCGCACGCACATTCTAATTTCTTTTGAAATTAGTATTATGGCTAAAGTCAGATGAATAAAACAACAGGCAGTAAAAATACAATTACATCTTAACGGAACACTTGGTGGGGTAATTTGTTTCTTATTTTTGTGATTAATGCATTCAAAAGTGAATATTTTTTGTGTTTCATACTTTCAGAATTGTTTCAAGTGCACTTTGAGCAGGGTGAGTTACAGCCCAAGCATGGCATCACTATAAACGTCTGTGCCTCTTGGGACTTTTTCTGAGAAGAGACATTACCCTGTTTCTACACAGGGGTTCCTGTGAAGCAACATTTTCCTCCTCTGCCCCTCCCCTTTCAGTTGAGGGTGGGTCAATAACTGCCTTCCTCCGAACTCTGCTAGGAAACTCGTGACCCTCCTTTGGAAAATGCTACTCAAATGGTTTAGGAGTACACATCTTTCTTCAAAGACTATGAATATTTGTATGACAGAGTTCAGCAAAGTGGATCTAAGCCTTCCAAGTGGGCCCTATTCGTATCCAAATTCCTAAGTAGTCACCTGTCACAGCTCTGAATGGAGGCTTGAGAGGAAGAAAAATCCTCTCCAAAGCTTGCTATCCCATAAAACCGCTTCACTCCAGTGGTCTGGTAAGGCTGGCCCAATGAGTGATCATGTTATCATTTTTACTCATCTTTTCTAAAATAGTTATACTGTAATTTTTTTCCAAGGAAATATAGTTAATCTTGGCCTTAAAACTTGTCTCAGCAGCACATTGTTGGAAACCATGTAGAGTATTTCTGTATCACATGCCAGTGAATAGTTATGTTGGAATAACAATGAAAGCATTCAGTGAATTTATGATCACCTGGAATCATCTGACAAGGCTAATTTTCAGATTGTTATTCAATTGAGTCTCCTTTATCACACTTAACCAATGCCAACCAAACCTTCTCCAATAAATTCAATAAATTCTGTGGCTTTTCCCTTGAGTTTCCAGAGTGAAGAAGGAAGATGAAAGCAACTCACCATTTACCAAAGTCTGCAACAGATAAAATCCTGTTTACTGACCTCTTTCTTTTGGTTGGAATATGGTTTAAGATAACATACTGCACTTCAGGGCGTGCAGGAAAGGAGATATCAACTTCAGGCCGCAGCTATGAGTTGCTAACAAATCTTTCAGTCACTGTTTTACAGGAAAACAATCGATAGAACAAATGGTCATTGAAATCAGTTGAAAAGTTAATCGTAAAATAAATCATTCTTTGCTTTTTGCCTGGTGAAACAAAATAGTTCAGTGTCATGGAAGTGCTATTAGTAAGTAAGATGGTGAAATGTGTGTGTGGGTGGGGAGGTTCCAGAGAAGGACAAAGTGGGTAATTATTAGTGCAAGAGGCAACATGGGGTGAAACCTCTTTTTTCCAACTAGAAACAAGTAAGCTTTAAATAAAACCTAAAAGAAAACTCAAAGAGAGACTAAAAACAAGTCTGTGGATATATTTTACCTACTGAATAGAGGAAAATATCCCACATTTTCATAGGATAAAGATAATCATGGAAGATATAATAGACAAACTTATTTTAAATATGTAAATACTCCCATATTAATTATTGTACTCTTGAAGATCAGATATCAAGATGGAAAATGGTTCTATTTCAGGTCCTTTGTGGTGATGGATTGGTCCAGGTTATGTAAATAAATAAGGATAGTCATATACACATTCTATCCAATGGACTACTAAGCAGAAAAAAAAATCAAGAAAGAAAATTTCTACAATTCATACTAAGGAGTCTAAGTCCCAGACTTTCAACACAGAGTGCGTAAACACAGTGATCAGTGTAAAAGCAGACTGTTTTGAAGATGCAGAGTATCTGCATCTCTACATTCGATGAGAACTGCAAATATTAGGGATTTATTTTTTTTTTAATTTTTTTTTAAGAGTCCATTTAACACACCTTCCTTTAGCCCTGGTCATTGTATACATCTGAACTTGTAAAACAAGCTTTTGATCAGTAGGAATTCATTCTCAGATTTCAGTCTGTGAGAGGCCACTGGCTGATAAAGTATATATTAGACTGAAATACAAGAGTTTGGAAAATCTTAGGGAAGAAGAGACAGCTAAAGAAGAATGCAACTAGGCAAGTCAATTATTCTTTTCCATGTCTCAAATTGTTGTCATTTATCTTCTTTTAGACTGCTGTTTGGCCTGTAAAAGTATGACTGATAACATTTTTGTTGTCACAGTAGAAATTTTATACGTAGCAAATAAAGCTAACTTGACTACACACTTATTTCTTCAGAAAGTTGTTTACTATTGGAGTTACAACTTTTGATGCATTTATATATGGGAAATATGTATAATTTCAGACATTTTAGCATATTTGAATTGAAAGGAAACAAGTTTGCGTTGTGGGGTTTTTTGTTTTTGTTTTTTTTTTTTGTTGTTTTTTTTTGTTGTTTTTTTTTGTTTGTTTTTTTGTTTGTTTGTTTTTCCCACACGATGTTCTATGATTTTTTTAACACCCATTTCTTCCATGGAGAATGATACTCATTTTCCATTTGGATATTGAAGTCTCTCTGTGTTTTCCTCTGAATTATGACAAATGATCATTTCTAAGTATTAAGACTGATATCCCATAAAGGCAGAAACTTCATAGTGACATTCTTCAGGCTACACAATTTTAACAGAAAGAATATATTTATGAATACAGAGTAGTAGGGTGAATTAATTTACACAGATAAGGAAGACATGAAATTCCATTTAGAATGTCATCTTCCTGTCTGGTCTGTAAAGAAAGCAAAGCAAAGCCAAGCCTCATTGCTTTTTCTTTGATGAGATCAGAGAACACTACAGGTGTGAGAAATCAAGATGACTGAATGCATATAATCAGTCATGGTTAGAGAGAACACAAAGAAAATATGCATAGTAAAAACTGAAGCATTGGAGAGAAGTCATGTGTGCTGCCTGTCTCTTCTGATCATCTCTCTGAGATCCAAAAGCGGGTTACCCATTTCATTAAATCTCTGGTAGACAAAGGGAAATCTTATTGGAATCACAGTGATTTGGAAAGGGAGACTGAACCTATTACTTCTAGAGACCAGAAATAAGAGGAGTCTCTTAAATGGTATTCCTGCTGTGGTACTAGTAAATGATACTCTCTTTAGCATTTCCTTACTGTCTGTTTCCAATGTATTTCCTTACAGTGTCTATTGTAGGTTATAATTTTCTCAAGATTTCCTCAGAACAGCTATTTACCATCATAGATTACCTGGGGAGCTGATAGACAGGCAATGGATTTACTCCTGAGGCTTTAAGTAGTCCATGGGTCTAAAGACCAGGCAATGTATATATTCTGGAAGGCAGGTTGTTTTAAGCAGTTTTACTGCCAAATTCTAATACAATAAACTGATAAAACATCTATCTGGCATTAAGGATATATGAAGGTCCAAGGTACTTTCTAAAATTATTCTCTAACCTTTTGTGTTCTAATATCTTAATCTTCTGGGAATAAGTCCATCTTTTTCTTGACCTGCTTTCTTCAGTATCATCATAAAAAACAAAGTTTTAGGAAAAGGACAAATTTTTAATACCAAATTTCAAACAGAATGAGCTGACAAACAGAAGAATTAAATGCAAGAGTTGAGCAATGGCAACCCTTTCCTTTTGTCAGCTGCTTATCTACCACCTCCATTTGGATCTTAATGGCAACTAATACCATAGGGTGATTGTTCACAAGCAATCTAAAGCAGCAGAAAAAGAAAAGCCTCATCTGCATCTCTAGCGTGCTGTCACCATAGCTTAAGCTTGCAAAAATCTATCAGTTATTGTATTAAGTTTATCCTTTTCCTTCAAGTTTGTTATGCTAAAGTCATTAGCAGAGGAAAAATGGTTCTATTAGAGCCTCTTAGAAATCATCTCCTTTCAGAGCAAAGAGCAAAAAGGTTTTTCATTTCTACATTGCTGTTGACATCAGGGGACTTCTTTCAGATTGGAAGAAATCATTGTAATGAACTTTATTAGCCACGGCCTTGCTAAAAATTCTTTTCCTAACCTCCGCTGACATCATTACACCCCTACAAACTGTCACAATTTAGTAAGACCTGCTTAAAAACACCCAGAATATCATGCTTAGGCAAGGCAAGTTTCTTCTTTCTCTGTTGTGTACAGGAGAAAGAAGAAAAAGCACCTGTTACTGTAAAAGAGAATGTTTCTCTGCTGTGCTGGTGTGGTAGTATCTTGGCTTGGGCCAAGGTAGCTGAGCAGAAGGTTCAAGAGATGGATATGAAGAACTTGTGCAATACCACATATCAACTTATGTTATACAGGCAGCAGAAAACTCTCGCCACATCTATGGATATGGATTTCTCTCTCTCTCTCTCTCTTTTTTTTTTTTTTTCTTGCAGAACATTATTTGGTGTCAAGCATTTTACTTCTGCTTCTTTAATAAGAACTTGAAACCTCTCCTTTTTTTTCTAGGCACTATAAGATGTGTTGGCATCTTCTCTTCACAAGCAGATATGAATAATTTATAATTTTGAAGGAATTTGTCTAAGCTTACAGTTCTAAAAATTCCTTTTCGCTTTGCAGCCCTCTGAAGATATGGTGTCCTATGAGTCAGACCTCTACCGACAGCCCCATGACTATTACCAATATCTCAACAGTGATGGAGAGAGTCATGGTGGTAAGTTAAAAAATATCTCCTTGGAACATAAAGTCTCATGGTATACCACTGGAAAAAGATTTTAGGACTATCAGGAGAAGAACAAACAAGCTGCTGTGATCTATAACATTACAGGCACATAATTTTAGCTCAGATATGCTATTTTGCTTAATCTCTTCTGCTTAACGGTATTGTTCCAACCCTGCAATTGCAACACTGATTTCTCTGAAAGAGAGTTTAAAAAACACTAAATGATGCAAGGTCCTTCCAGGACATTCAATGTATTGCCAGGAAAGTAGGACCTCATGATCTCCATTTTTCATTATCTTCAGAGCATTTTTAATTTCCTCTGCATATCAAAAACACTCTGCTTGTTTCAGAAGTCAGAGGACATGAATTTGCAATACTATACTTCTCGTGCTCCCATCTCCAGTTCCTTTCTGAATTACGTCTTCAGTACTCTGTGCCTTTATTCTAATTCAGTTTCTCTGGCATTTGGCTTTTTCCAGCTCCATATATTTCTCTTTCTTTTGGTCCCTGTTACATGCCACCACACCTAGCTTCAACTTTCACTCTTCCTCCAGTATACCCAAGTACTTCCTCTCACTGAATCTACGTTAAACTTCCTCATTGCTGTTTATACATAAAACTAGCTAAAAGTAAAATAAATTGTTGTTATTATTATGAACACAATTTCAAAGCTTTGGTATCTTCCGTACTTTCAAGTCTTGTGGGGACTGAACTGTAAGTCAATGTAGAGGGGAGAGTCCTGCTTTGTGACTTTTGTCTACTGTACAATACAATGGTCTGACAACACCACCCTGGAAATATCAGGGTCAATATTGACTCAAGAAGGAAAAGCACCGTTTTTCTGTATCACTTGTGGCAGTCCCTTCAGAACCTGGAATTTCCCTAAGAGACTTCTATTGATATAGCAACTAGACCCATCACTACATCATTTAAGGCATCTGACAATTTCACAGCATAGCACTATTTTATCTGTGGTGACAGAAATTACCTGAAGGGACAGCAAGTTACAGAATAGGGCATTAAACTGAAAAAGATTCCTACCTAAATTTGTTCTCTACATCATATTCAGGAAAGACAAACAAGACAAATGATGTTCTTAAGGCCTAGAGACAAAGAATTACTTCATTTTTTTTATAAGTTATCTCATGGCCTCTGTGAAGTAACATTCATCAAACCTAGGAAATTCCACATGGAAATTCAGGGTTTTTACAGTATAAACCAAGACTATTTACACATCCATAAAATGAGGATAACATTTATTATCTCAAAAGGCAATTGTGACAATTAAACAATAAATATAAAATATGCCATGTAGGAAAAAGCACTGGGAAAGGACATTTCTGTCATTAAATACAGGTTACACCAAGCAGCAACACCTCTTTATCTTTCATAGACTTATCATCCCACCTGTTTTACTGCCCAATTTTTCTGCTGGAAGTCTGTTCCTAAGCTACACTGTTCAGATCATTAACGTGATTTGTAATAATTATTACAAAAACACAACATCACCTTTGTGGGTTATGGCCTAAGTCATACCCATACTTTTCAGAAAGACTCCAAAAAATCAACACCATTTAGCAATTTAACTCCTGCAATAGGTGGTTATGGAATAGGCAACTTCATCCCAGCCTGAACATTTCATTCTAATTTTTATTTATGACAGCACTTGCAATGTAGTTGGTGTCGTGGTTTTTTATCAACTACTAGATGTTCAGAACAACATGGATAAAAGTACAATGGCTGACAGATTATGGGGAAAATGAATAAATAAGGTGCTGCAGTGATCATGGTGAAGTAAAAGAACACAACTAGATTAGAGAAAATAAGAAATAGGACAGAATTGTGGAAGAGGAATTCAGCTTTGGATACAGTGAGATTACTGAGAATACATACAGCACAGTTTATATAGAATCACAGAATGGCCTGGGTGGGAAAGGACCTCAAAGATCAAGTAATTTCAGTCCCCCTACTGTAGCTAGAGCCACCAACCACTAGACCAGGCTGCCCAAAGCCACATCCAGCCTGGCCTTGAATGCCCCCATGGATGGTGCACCCACAACCTCTCTTGGAAACCTGTTCCAGTTTTGCAGGCCTAGTGCCAGATACAACAAATAGGTACTACGAGACAGATTAATTATCCTAACTGTGCTGATGTAGGACTGCTAACAAAATAGAAACTAATTAAGAGTCTTGCTCAAGCATCAGACTCCCTCTCTCACTGATAACAAAGTATTTTTGTGAAGGAGGTATGGCAGTGGGTTAAACTGTAAATCTGTGCTACATACATTGCTGACACTTTTCTGGAAGACAGTGCTAAAGACAACCCTTACTCCACATGTACTTGAAGAGGTAGCAAAGTGCGCACAGCACAGCAGTGCATCACTAACTTAATATGTAAGGGATCGTTGCCAGTAAGTGAACACTCAATCTAACATGCAGAAACACACCACAACACCACAGAAAATCCATATGTTGGATCATAATGTGCACTGTCTGAATTTATTTTGTGTGCTATAGTTTAATTTTGTAAATACTGTAAGCACATACTTTCATAAAGGACAGAAACTACTTTGAGTGATCATGTATTAGACAATCACTCTGTCCTGAGACTGTTCAGTAGTAAGTCTATAAATGTAATATAGCATATTTTGTAACACTAACACAGTCTTAGTAATTGCAGATTTTTCTCTACTTTATTACTAACCAGCTTTAGTTTAATAAAAATCACCTTTTGTTTGAAGCTGAATGTTGACTATTGTTTATTTTGTTGATAGCCTCAATGGAACTTACCAGTTTTAGCAGGCTGGAATTTTATTTTCTTCCCACCTCCTGGAGTAATGTGATCATATAAAAAAACTCTGATTTGATTTTGTTAGGATTATAGCCAATGTAGAAGCGGAGGAAAGTCCAAACATGAAACTTAGCCATAAATACTATAAGGAAAATAGAAAGAACTCCAAACTCCATTTAAAAATCCCCTCATATTTTTAATATTCTCATGACTTCCTAAGTCAGACCCAGGGATTTTCAAACATTTAACATTATACAAATACTGAAGTTTGTCAGTTTATGTGATTCTGTTGTTAACAGAGATAATACTGCTACATTGCTCAGGAGTATGGCATTTCACTCAACATAGAGCAGTTCTGTAGTGAATCATTTTGCAGTGTCCTCCATTATTTTTCTCATTTCTTTTATGGCTTTTTCTTGGTTTGTTTTTTTCTGACAAGTGAAACACAATGGGAACATCTAAGCCGTACAATGTGGGAGTAAGAAATCCTCTGCCACATTTAGTATCTGTGCAGCAAAGGGCAGAACCATTCAGCCACTAGATCAGATTCATAAGCACAGCCATGTCAGGACTCATCATCTTAGATGAGGCAAAGTACTGTGCTGACAGAGCTGTTGCATTTCCTGTTCAAGAGCTGGCTCAGAAATTTCTTGCACAGTTTTGCACTGCATGATGAAAGTGTATCTTGTTACTCTATAATAAACACTTTTCCTAAGCCTATTTCATATTTTAGCTTCTGGATCTGATGTTATTTGTCTGTTAAAACAGGAACAAAGCAACCTACATTGGGCAGAGAATGACCAAGAAACTACAGTAATGTTTCTCATTTTTAGATTAAGAATCTATCTCCATGGCAAACAGTAGCACAATGTTTTTATGTTCACTATTGCTTCCTAACAGTCTAACATGCCTTGTGCCATTGAAGGGAGTTCAGAGCTCATGATTGTCCTTCCTCTAACCTTTCACTACATACAACACCAAAACAAACACTGTCTCCATGTCTCTGTAAGAGAGATTTTTTTTTCACATCCTCTTTCACTTCACAAGAAATTTCTCACAATGACTCCATTATGTAGCCATTGCTTGGCTTTTAATTACATTTTCCTTGACCAAAATAATAGACACTTTCCATTTCTAGAATCTTTTTTTCATTTATCTTTTCTTCTCTCCACTTTAATTTTTGTTGTTGTTGTTGAAAAGAATTACTATGCATTATTAAAATAACAGTAACAAGAACATGGAAGGAAATAACTCTAATACCTGCAGATGCAGATAATTAGAGCGTTAAATTTTTATTTTTTTAATGTGCAATAGTTCAGGCAAGAAGGTTTACTGTGGAGGAGTGCAGAATTTGGAATTTCATTTTCAATGCACCTCAAACAGTATCTTTTTCCTAAGTATCGCTGTGAGACTGTTGGTAACTTAGAAAGATACAAAGATTTTTCTCCTGTCACAGTTCTAATATGCTAAAGTAATTTCTGATATAGATTTATTTTGTAACATTTTAGTATTATGTGGTTACTGATAAGTCCTCATAATAGTACTTTTTAAACAGCACATGGTTCAATAAAAAAGGAATTCAGTAATGAGCAATTAATATGAACATGCATAAATAATGTTCTACTGATTATTATATTTTTTTGCCAAGAAAGAGTACAGAACAGCTCTGGAGACAGCAGGAACCTTGTTATAAGCTTATGATAGGCTTCAGCAGATTAAGAAGTATCTTGAAGTACAAAAACATCATTGTTGATAAAAATGTTTAAGATTCAGAAATAGACTATCTGGAGTATGCACACATCAATACTCATGGCAATTCATGTTAGAAATATACTGTCTTGATTCTTTACTACCATAGCTACTACAAGTAAGACAGCTGAAGATGTACTGTTGACATCCTGACAGAGTTTTGTCTAGGTTTTGTCATCCTTATGATTATTAACTGACCTCTTTTGCTGCAGCAGATATACAAATTCAGAGGATCTTTGAGAAGATACACTGACATCTGACAAAGGAGCTTCTGCACAAGGAGCAAAGTGAAATCACTTGAAGGAACAAAAGCATAGATTAACCATGCAGTATTTTAACAATTTATCATATGGGTTGCCAGTGGTAGGTGGGTCTCTGTGGTTGGCTCTAAGTAAAGAGCTATTCAGTAAATAAACCAAGTAAAAGCGTGAGTTAGTATGGCTCAGACTTCCAAATAAGCAAGTAAGTTTTGGACTGAAAGTGTCCAAACCCTCCTATGAGGACAGATAGATAACCTGTGCAGTCATACTGACATGCTCTGCCATTCCCTGAGCAGATTTGAATGTAACAAGTACCTGGGTATGTTGCATCCACAAAATCCCTTTTACAAGAGAAAATTAAATTTATCTCTAACACTAAGCTAGGAAGAATAGCTATTTTATAATAATGCATTAAAACTTAGGGCTAGAAAATAATATTTAGCCCATGGAAAGTGCTGTACTATACAACAAAGCAAAGAAATTACAAAGTAATACAGCAGCTCCCCAAGTACTTTTATGAGCAGATTTCCATCCCTTAAACATGAAGTTTGGTTTGTCCATGGTTCATCCACAATTTAGAAAAGTAGGAAGGACAAAGAAAGCAATCACTAGCATAGTTAATAGTCTGCTAGAGCCTCCAAATACAGGCCTGAACCATATAGGTGGCTACAAGCTACAACTTAGCAAGTACAGTTACGCTTGTAATAAACACATCACTGTGCTCCCTCTAAAAGAAGCCACACTCAAAGTTATGGCCCCCATTTTCGAATCCCCAGTGAGGCTAGACTTAATTGCTTGAAACATAAATGGGGAAGGATGAGGAGTGAGAACCTGAGAAAAAGAACAAAATTGATATTGAGAATACAATATTCATAGTGCATTAGACAACGTCACACACAATAACACCATAATGCAGAATGAGGCAATTGCTCTTCTCTCTACTACTTCAGTAAAACTACACTTGGAACAACATGCTTAGCTCTGCCCATCACATTCAGAACATCGCCAAGAGCTGGGAGAAAGTTCAGAGATGCACAAGTATAATTAAGGAGCTGAATACACTGGTTTATACTGAAAGACTGAGCACTAAATACACGTAGCTGCGCAAAGTGATTATTAGAAGTAGACTTTAACAGTGCATATTAATGACTTAAAAATACCTGAAGGGTGGGGAAGAAATTATTTGTAATAATACAAAAGAAGGAACTTGGAATAGTAAGATACAAACTGTAAGAGTTACATGAAATTACAAAGAAATTCTGGTGTTAAACAGAGAAATGTATGAAAAATTACAGTCTGGAGGGCTAGATCCAAGCTTAGTGAGAGCAGAGGATATGATGTTGACTTTGATTTTAAACAAGAGTAAACTTAAATATGTACATGATTATGACTGCATGTAAGAGAGAAATATAGCTTGCAATGATACAAATTTCCTCTAGCAGCTTTTAATTTTGGAGCAGCAAAAGTGATATGAAATTTTTGGAGAGCTTATATTGAACAGTGAACTAAAACTGAGAATTGTATGGAAATTAATCCGATTTCAGAAGAAAATAAATCAAGAAACAGATCACAGAAATGTGTTGCGAGGTCCTGTGCCTTGTGTATAGCATTCCTGCAACTTTTTGTTAGCTGATGAAAATAAAGAATTTTCATCTGCTTGTTTCCATGACATGAGGAAAGTAACAACTACAGTCTGACAATATGTAAATTGATATACTTTTGGAGAATGAAAACGTAGGATTGTTATGGCCTCTTCCTAAGAAAGGCACCAACATTAATATCTCTTGCATCTTGTGCTTCATTCTCACCAAAATCCATCTCTCTTTCTAATATAACTTTCCTACATAAAGAGGCATAAGTACTGATTTCCAGACATATGTGTTTTGGGGATTAGGAAAAGAAACTTTACAGAAATATACAGATTGTTACCAAGGAAAGACAGGTCTACAGGGATGGCATCGAGTAAGCAGAAAGGAGAGCGGCAAAAGTAGAAACCAGTGAAAGACAACAAAATGCCATGTTTGTTACTTTTGTAATGATGAACTGTTAATTTTCTTTAGATCATTACTGGGAATATCATCCACACCACATGCACAGTGAGTTTGAGACCTTTGGAGATAACCACTTTACAGAACTGCAGAGCGTACAGCCTCCCCAGCTGCAGCAGCTCTACAGGCACATGGAGATTGAACAAATGCATGTCTTGGATTCTACAATCCCAACCACACATATTGGACTCAACCATCAGGTATGGTCACCAACCCTTATGCAGAATTATGGTCACAGGTTAGGACAAGGAACAGATTGCATCACGGAACACATAATTTTATGCCAAAGGGATTGCTTATGAATTATACAAATTCTTACCGCACAAGCACTTGGTATAAAACTCATCATTCTCAGGACTAATGTGGCTTAAACATTCTTTTAATCTGGATGATGAGAAACCATGTTCCTCAAAATGTGCATAAAAAGATTATTGCACTTTGTGGAGGTTTCTGAAATTCAGATTTTTTAAAAATTTGGAATGAAAATAAATTGTTTTAAAATTCTACTGAGAAACTGTGCCTGAAAAGCTGTGCACTGTAGTAGCAAAATTGTCCATGGCTCCTGGGCAGTATTCTGAACAACAGTGTCAGGAATGTTTTAAAAATTTCCAAGCGACCCTAGCAAATTTATATGATCTACAGCAAGGAATCGTAGTAAAGACAAGTCATTGGTGATGTTATACTGTTGCCAACCTACTTGTGTTTTCACAGAATCATAGAATCATAGAGTGGCTTGGGTTGGAAGGGACTTTAAGGAACAAGTTCCAAACCCCCACCACAGGAGGATTTCCTGCCACTAAATCAGATACAGGATTAGTTTGATTTGCCCAAGGCCCCATCCAACCTGGCCATAAACACCCCCAGGGATGGGGTATCTATAACCTCCCTGGGCAACGTGTTTAAGCACCTCAATGCTCTCTCAGTTAAAAATTTCCCTGATATCTAATCTAAATCCCTTTTCCTTTAGTTTAAAACACTTGCCCCATATCACTATCTGCCCATGTAAAAAGTTAATTCCTCTCGTTTATAAATTCTCTTTAAATATTGGAAGGCCGCAATGAGGTCTCCCTGCAGCCTTCTCTTTTCCAGGCTGAACAACCCCAGTTCCTTCAGCCTGTCTTCACAGGAGAGATGCATCAGCCCTTGGATCTTCATGACCCTCATCTGGACCCTCTCCAAAAACTTCACATCTTTCCTGCACGGGGGACCCCAGACTTGGACACAGTCCTCCAGCTGGGGCCTCATGTGGGCAGAGTAGAGGGGGACAATCACCTCCCTGGCGCTGCTGGCCACCCATCTTCTGATGGAACCCAGGATACCATTGGCCTTGGAGACTGCAAGCGCACTCTGCTGTGTCATGTTAAGTTTTTCATTAGCAAGGGCCCCTAAGTTCTTTTCAGCAGGGCTACTCTCAAAGAATTCTTCTCACAGTTTGCTTTTATCTGAAAGTAGCTAAATCATGAGCCAAAACATGCTTTCTTGCCTCTTGAAAAAAAAAAAAAAAATATATATATATATATATATATATATATATATTTGGTGACAGCAGTCACCAAAGTGCCAGGGAATGCTCACTAAAGCTGAAATTATAATGAGTTCCATGGTATTGAAAAGATATTAGAGCAAAGTGGGTATGGAGACCACTTTTAACTCCTGATCCAATAAGAATATGCCTCATTTCATTATTGAAAGCAACCAGAAAGCTGTGTTATCTTGTGCCAAGGAGTTTCCTAGAGCAGACAAACTACAGCAAATGTGCTCAATACAAGACAGGCTAGGAATGAGACCAGAGAAAAGAACTGTTTGCTGATTACCCTTCTGTGTGTGATGGTCCCAATGCTGAAGTTTTGTGAGAGAAACTGGATACACACAAGTTTAAAATTGAGTAAATTAACATGATCAACAGGAAACTGACTTACTGAAAACCATCAAACTTATTACGTATCACTGAGAAAAAAATAATAAATCAGGAACTGAATATAAGATGTAGTTACAAACAAAAAATTAGGACAAATAATAGAACATCAGCCTACGGGAATCTTCGGGTCCTTTCAGTTGCTCTGTGCCAACAGCTAGCGTGTAACAACCGTTAAATTCAACCAAAGGCAAAGAACAAAAATTGACCATGTTACAAGTTTCTCTGGAAACACTGCCAAAAAACAAGAGAGGGTACTTCTGTGTAACCCACTTTCATTCTCCTCAGTTGTCATCTTTTGCTCAGGAGTACTGTCAGAGAATTAATTTTGCGGCACTGTGTTCTCTCTCCCAAAGGAGAGAAGATACTAATAGATCCCATCACTACCCTCCTCATCCTAACCAGCTGGGAATCTTTGTTTTTGTGTGGGTTTTTTTTGTTTTTTTTGGTTTTTTTTGGTTTTTTTTTCCACTTTAAACTATGGTTGCTCATGCACGTGGTACTCAACATGCTCTGAAGTTCAGACTTCGCTGCATCTCAGCCACAGTTCTAGGCAACACTTTGCTATTCAAGGCATTTCTAAGGAAACTGAAGCAGGAAGGAAAATTTATTCCTCAGCTGAATTTTCCTCTTAACTAACTTCCTCTGGCTGTCGTGCAGAGTTACAGTTTGTAAGTAAAGGAAAAACATACAAAGATACCTAGGTCTCTCCGATGGTAATGCCTCCTATTTATTTCTACTTAAATCACAATGTCATTATTTGAACAAATTCTCAGCTACAAAAATGCTGTTTTTCAACACAGGCACCACCATTAGCTAAGCATTTTCACCAGCGATGAACAAGGGGCTGCATGCCATGCTCATAAAAATCCACATCAGCAGCAGTGACCCATTCTTTAACAGCTCCTATGACTGCATCATTGCTAGAAAAATGTTGCCCACACAGTCCTTCACTGTTGCTGTCCCCAGAGCTGAAATACACCATCCACTGCTTGATCTGCATAAACATTCAGCAAGCAGCAATGAAGATCAGCTGGTGCCATTTTTTTTTTTTTTGCACACAGTGGTATTCAGTAACACACCTGTGTTTCAGATGCACTTCCACATCAGACGCCATTTTATCAGACTGCTCCTCTGCTGCCATCTGTTGTATAGCAACAAAATACAATGGAATATTGGCTGGAAGGTTCATCCTCTACTGCCATGCCATCAACATCCACTTCTGAGTTTGTGGGCCAACATAAAAAAAAACCAGAAAGGATAACTTTCAGAGCAGACCTGGTATTTCTCTGATCGTCAATTGCTAGAATACTACTTTGTCAAATCAAATTCAAAGCACAAACAGTCTTTGGACAACAGTACCTTCAAACAGATGGTCTATTAATAACAAATGAAGAAAAGAATATTTACTCTGAAGGGAGAATGAAAGAAATGGAGGCGCTGAGGCACTGCTGAACTGGGTGCAAGCAAAAGTACAGCAGATAGGAAAAGTAGAGACAGAATGAGGAAATTTTGTTTAGTGCCCAGGTTAGTCTCTGCATGTTCCTTTGCTTGTGAGATGCATCTTGCACAGCATGTTTCCACTTTCCCACTCCAGCAGAATCTACTCCCACTGCTCCCCAGTACACCCTAGGTTTCCACAGCCTTTGTCTTTGCAGAGACAGCAGGTTCTGCTTCCTCCATTCTAAAACATCATCCCACCTTCTCATTCCCCTTCCCCCACAACATTCTTTCCTTGCTACCCCCAAGGCTGCAGCTTTTGTAACTGTAGAAAAGCTGAAGGTGACTCTGTGGTGAGGGCTAAAGTTTCTCTCTTGGGGATCTGACAGGAAGCTTACACACACTCTTACCCAATCCTGGCCTTCCTGCCGTGTTCAGCTCCAACCAATCTGCCAACTCATTAACCGCCAGCTGCTCTGCCTTGAAACCAGCGCTGTGCACACTGCTCCTTATTGGGACATTTTAAACTGGTGCAAAACTCATCTGAAAAGCACCACTTGGCTAAGCCTGACATCGGGTGGGTGGTTTGACTCATGAACACCCACTCTGTGCTTCAGCACCTAAATTTGTAGAGGGGGAATCGCACTCAAAATGTCACGTCTTGATGGAGGAAAGGAAGAACAATTCAAAAGGAGCTCACCTCCCATGGTTAGCAATCTGGCTCCTTTCATGAGAACCACATTTTATTTCCTGCTAAATTTGAGGGATGGTTTTTTTTGTTTGTTTTTATTTTATTTTATTTTATTTTTGCTGTTTTTTTTTTTTTTTTTTTTTTTTAATGTAGAAATTAGGTTCTTACTCCCTGCCCCTCAGACTGGTCTATTCCTTATTCTTCATCAAGGAGCTGCAGTATTTACAGGCAGCTGATCATGAACCCTAACAAACCACAATGCAACTGAGAATTTGCAGAGGTGTATTCCATACTGCTCCTGACAAGACCTCTAAAAATAAGGCCAAGGGAATTCCCTAGCACAAAAGCCAGATTGCTAGCTCTGCAGATGAGAAATCCCCATCAACAGCGAACTTTCAAATAGCCACTTAGGAAACGAGAACGTGATCCAATACAATGTATCCGCAGTGGTAAAGCTATTTCTCTCCTCAAGTGGGAAATTCAGGACAAGGAGCTGATAGACATATGTAACCCTGGATTCAGAGATAAATGCAGTTCCACAGTCATTTAGTGTTGTCAGAAGCAACTAAATCTGAGAAAGGAACTGAACAACAGAGCCAAGGACAGTCAAAGAGGCTACGCTGGGGCAAAATTGTTCAGCTTTGCCAAATCCAAATGAGCAGATTCAAAAAGCAGAAAGGAAGTTCATCTCAAAAGTGGTGGTACACAGGGAATGGATAACCAGGATCAGAAACTCAACTATCTTGGTACATAACCACTATATAGCAAGAGTCTGGTTGTGTTTTGGTAGCTCTAAAGGTATTTTCAGAGCAATTATTACCAATAGAGCTTTTTTATTCAGAAGGTTTGAATTTAAATTTTCATTTAAAAAAAAGGTTCATGCAATTATCAGTATATTAGGTAGAACACCAATTACAGGAATATATTGTCTCTAAAAACCAACCAAACAACAACAACAAAAAAGACAACCACAAAAAAGAAACCACAAAAAAAGTTCTTAGCCTATCAAGAAACCTGTTATTATGTAGAACTTTTTCCACTTTCTTAAGTAGGATTCTTTTAAATAAATAAGTACAGCTATACCCATCATCAGCAAGAAGAAATGTGTGTTAACTAGAAAGAGAAGGTACTCAGGAGGTACAGGGGAAGGAGCGCAATATCACTTGCATAGGATACAACCTATGGGAAAGTTCTTTCACAATATTATTTCTCCTTTTCTCTTGTAAATATTTTTTCTTAAGATGCATCTCTGCATGTATGATAAGTGTTGACTGTTATGTGAAGGGTTTTTTTTTAGCTGTGTAGTATTTATTTTTAATGCCTCTAAGTCATTCATTGTTAACCTAAACAAACTCACATGCTTGTTGCTTTCTCCCCCCTTTCTCTGTAACTCTCTCTCTGACATCTCTATTTTTCTCTCAATGCCCTTACTCTCTGCTTCTACCTTCTCCCTCTACTACTCTTTTCTCTCAAAGGTTTCCTATTTGCCCCGGATGTGCCTACAGTACTCCTCTCCACCACAGCCCAGTTCTGATGAGGAGGACATTGAAAGGCAGAGCCCACCGCTGGAGGTATCAGACGGGGAGACTGATGGTGTGGACCCTGGGCCTGGAATCATGCATGGTGAAACAGGTCAGTGAAAAGAGGGATTTCATGGTGCTTCTTGCTGAGCAGCTGTTACATTACTATGACAATAATGAAGAAAAAAGTAGGACTACTGTGTTAGTATTTTATCCCACTGCCAAACCTTTTACTTCCCCTGGCTCCTTTGCATTCTCTTGTTTTTTGAATCTTTTGTCACTACAGTTGTATCTGTATCTCAAATATCATTTTTTCATGTACTCCTACCACTTCCTTTTGTTTGGTTTCAAACAATTATCTTCAACCTATAACAGAGGTTAGATCTTTGGAATTTCTTATTCTTATGTTTTTCTTCGTGGCACACCAATCCACTTTGTGTCTACACGGTGCAAAAATGTCTATTATAATAAATACAACACATTGAAGAAATACACAACTGACAAATTCTCCTGTTTCATCAGACCCTGCACAATAATACTAATGTTCCACTGCCTTTTTTCTCTCATGCAGGCAGCAAGAAAAAGATACGTCTGTATCAGTTCCTTCTGGACCTTCTTCGCAGTGGAGACATGAAGGACAGCATCTGGTGGGTAGATAAAGAAAAAGGTACTTTCCAGTTCTCCTCCAAACACAAAGAAGCACTGGCACATCGTTGGGGCATACAGAAAGGCAATCGCAAGAAAATGACCTACCAGAAGATGGCACGGGCTTTGAGAAACTACGGCAAGACAGGGGAGGTCAAGAAGGTCAAGAAGAAGCTGACCTACCAGTTTAGTGGAGAGGTGATGGGAAGGGGGGTCACTGATAGGAAGCATTATCCTCACTGAAGCCATGGGACCCTAAGCAAGAAAAATATTAAGACCTCCTGGCTGAAAACCAGCAGAAGAGTTGGACGCGTCTTTCTCTTTGCTTCCTGTGCCCCCTTCTCTGCCTCTAAAGGGCCTTTACCATCAGATGTTTCTGGTACGAATTCCCTTTTTCAGCATCTGAGAATCCTAAACATGACAGAATTCTTTGCTTCCATCCTACAAATTGGACAGAGTTGGGAAATATAAGCAATGTACAAATATATTACTGTCGTGAAAGATTTTTTTTGATTGTATTGTAACTGAAGAATACAGCCGATGAAGTTTTGCCTTCAAGGGTGGTGCTGTGTCACTCACGGTGACACTGCATTAGCTTACAGCTTTCAAACTAGCATTAATACAGGCTCTGCCTCAGCTCTCAAAGCTAGAGAGTTTGCAGATCTGATAATGATACTGTTTCTTTTAAATAGTAATAACATGTACATATTTAATAAAATTTGGTATAATTAAGTCCTAGTGTTTGCATAATAAATGATTACTTCCCAAACAAATCTCATGTGCATTCAATCATGCAGACACAGCTCACATAAAGCACACTGGGCTACAGGGCTTCTCCCCTTTGCCCCTACTTTTACTTTAAAACATCATCAATGCTATCAAGTATAGTACCAAAGACATTCATTACAGTGAAAGAAGCTACCGTACTAAACTCAGTTTTAGAATATACAGATATATCTTTTATTTTTTTTCTGTGCAAATGAAGCCCTGTCAATTGAACTTCTATAACTTGGTATAACTAACTTATACAAAGAATGGCATTTATAGTTCTAACCAGTTTAGGACTTAAGAATTAAACATGTTCTTCTGTGGTTTCAGTCATTTTCCTGCTCTTTTTTTCTCCTGTTGCTTACTTATCCACAGTGGCATCTTGACATTGGCTTAAGAACCTTTCTGGAAAATAAGTTGTCTTTTATCATGTTTTTGCAGATTTCTGCCTCAAGAGGTTTTTAAGCTTTTAATCGTGGAATTTAATCCCTACTGTAAAACAATAGTAACCAATAACAACTGCATTGTACAAGTTATGCTCAAAATGCAAAATAAAAGAAAATTCAGTGCCTGAGATAGAATGGAAAATTTACCCTGTGCAACTGAAAATGCTTAAGAAAACCTACGCCAACAAACACAGAGAAAAAAATTAACACTTTAGTATTATTTAACATATCTCAACTGTGGTTAACCACTCAGAAATCAGGAAATGCCATAATTACTGAAATTAATTAAGTTCCCCCCCCCCCCTTCTGGCCATTTCTGCAAGTACAGTGTTACAATACACTTGTTACACAGTTACAAACCAGGTCAGATCCAAATAAACAAACAAAACATTCACCCCATGTCCAGAACATATCTGAAGTTCCAGAAAAATAATTTGTGAGTAATTGATACTCATGACTCCCGTACATGTTCCTGACTTCTGACCAAGACCAATAGAAAAATAAATAAATAATGTTTTGGTAATGAAACAAGCAACAATAAACTGTCTGGGAGAAACTGAATTCCAAATTAAATTAGTTTTATACCTATCTCATTTCATCTAAGAAATTGGTTTTACTTAATAATATTAAACAGTAGCAAAAGTTGTCAAACACAACAATGTTGAAGGCTTAATTCAGTAACATAGGTAACTTGGAGGTTTTCAGAACTTACTCCTCACTGAAACCAGAAAGAGTTGAAAGTGACAAAGTTCTTACAGACGCAAGTTCTCTAAGTTATATCTAAATGTAGTCACCTTTACATACACCACCAATCTTGCTGTGGAAGTGAAAAGTCTGGTGACATTACTGAGCTACAGTTAATTTTTTCAGCCAAGGAAAAAGCAGCTCTTTATAAAGTTCACAATGCGGTATTTCACAATTCTAGTTCACAGTTCTTGAACACAAAAAATCTATCAGTCAGTGTCAGGAATTGTTTGGGAATTAAAAGTGGGTGAGGACATCAGTACTTTACCAAAAAATAATACACTCTCCTTGTCAAATATTTCACATTCAGTTAGGGTGCGGTAGGTTCAGGAGCTATGAAATGATTTAAGAAAATATTTACTTCCCATAGGACTTAATGAAATACTCACTGAGAGTTGGATTTACTCAATCTGCATCCATATTGTAATCCTAGGATGGAAGCTCAAGACCCTGAAGTATCCCTCAGAGGACTAGAGCAGTATTCAACACACTGGCCTTGTTTGAGCTTTCTTCAACCTGAACTAGAAAATCAGGACTTTTCTGCTTAGTACATATGACAATTCTGCATCAACGACTTGCTTTTAGAAAGTGATAAAAGACATTTGCCCTTATCAGACATGCAGATTTGATATTCTGGAAAACTAAAGGATTAATTCTTTATAAAAAGTGTCCTCACAAAAAACACAGCTGAAAAGCAGAACTGATTATTTTCTGACACAGTAATTCACAGGAGAAGAATCATTTCCTCTTGCAGGAAAACTGTGATGACTGAACAGACCTAATATGTTAATCATGAAGATGTTTAGGATGTCGCTAAATGTATTTCAAGCCCTCTTAGATCTGAGAGTCCAAGTTTTCTGTTTTTCTAGCATCCCACACAGAAGACATTTACCTGACGAAGAAATTATACTAAATTAAAACAATCAGAAAAGATAAGAAACGTTAAATGAGTGATTTGTATGTTACTTTAAAATATTATTTTAGAGCAGCTTGTGCTGGAATTGAAAAATGTGCATCTCACCCTGGTTCCATCCACAGGAAAGAATTGCAATATTTATACAAACAATACTGAATATACCTTAACAAGCAGGTTTGAAAATTCGTTAGTCTCCGAAGTTGCAAACTTTTTCTCTTCCTCTTGTTAATACTTTGCAATACCGTTTCTAAAAATATTTAATCCCCATCTGTTTCTGGTTAGGTTTTTCATCTGTGGCATAAAGAGTCTGAATAATCAAGCGTAGCAGCTGTGATGTTTCTCCACCACAGTACCCTTTGTATCTCATCCAATCAGACTGGTCTGGATAGCAGGCTGCCTAATCACACTGATGAGTACCATTTAGTTTCACATGGAAGCAAGCTCTTTGGCTATTTTAGAGAAAAAAACAAAACTACACGTGGCAGAATCATTTGTTCAGGAAAATTGCAGGGAAGCATGCATACCATTTTTCTCTGACAGAGGCCAACTGACAGACAAAAAGAGGTGCTGGAAAAATATAAATAGGTCAGATCAATCTGTACAGATGACCTACAATTATTACAAATTTACTGGCACATTCTGCAGTCCACTGTTGTTAGAAATCATCAAATCTTTCAAAGCAAACATTCAAACTACAGAAACCACAGTTGGATGTTCAACTAACACACGAAACACATGATCTTTGCAACCTCCATTAAAGAAATCTATCACACTTATTAGCTGCTGACCTGTTCCTAATCCATTCACCTGAAACAATATTATTCAGAAAACCATTACTGAGCTAAATATAAAATACTGAGCCCTATAAAATATTTTAGGCTCCCCTTCAAGCTATAGAATATAGAAAAATTGCAATGGTTGTACAAAGGGATAGTCTGCTTAGAACAGTACACAGAAAGCTATCTTTTTTAGCCCTATGCAATCTAAGAGAATTTTAGATATGTCAAGTTCTGTGCTGCTACTCAGTGAGAACTGCAGTTCAAGGTGTTATTATTTGTTTCCCACCTGATGCTCTACATTCACCACATCTCAAAAAATTCCTGAACAATACATATATATGCAAATCCTAATACATTTAATATTTTATTACCTTCTCCTTCGTTGCTTTTTATCTCCATAGCCTCACTTTCAGATTCATATACTGCCACAGAATTATAATCTGTACTTATCCTCATTCTGTATTTCAACAGGGTTTGTGCTCTGTCCCTTCCAGTTACCTCCTGCCCCAGCTTATTTTTTCTACCTGTATCCTTTTATCTTTCTCTTTCTGCCATATCGTTTTAGATTTTCATCCTCTCGTTCAAATCTCTGCACAACTAAAGTCACTTCATAATCATCAAGCTTAATTCATACTACAGTGTCAACATCATAACAAGTACCTCTATCACATGACAACCCAGTTCAGTTTGTTTACTCCCCTAATTTTGTTTATACTTTCACCACATATTGTAAATTCATAGCAGAGAGTTCATCATATATAACAATGTAATTAATCCATACTTTAACAAAGGTACAGAACAGTACCTGCTCCTCCTGAATCCCACTCCTAAGTACTTAAGTTGCTCTAAAATGATGCTATTTGTTTCCATGGAGACTACAATTGATACAAAGAGCACAATAACACTATTCAATCAAGCACACTCTCAGCTGCAAAACACAATTTTTTAACATGGTTACTGCCACCGATAGCTATGTATTTTCACCAGCAATGAACAGGAGCCTCTGTGGAGATGACCCACTGTTTCACAGCTACAGTAACTGCATTGTTGCTAGGAAAATGTTGCCCACAGTCCACCTTTTGCTGTGTTTGTCCTGTCACAATCTATCTGTGTAAAATGTCAGTGCCTTTCCTGCTTGTAAGCTCCTTTCAAGTTCTAGTAGATCGCAATGAGGTCTTCCTGGAGTCTTCTCTTCCCCAAGCTAAACAGTCCTAACTCCCTTGACCTTTTATTACAGGATAGGTCCTCCAGCCCTCTGATTGGTATCTAAAGAACTAAAACACTAAAAATGTAAAGCTTATAATAAATAAAAAAATACTCCATTGAAAGTACTAGTCTTACAGACAAAGAACATTATCTTTAAGGCAATTGTAGCATAGCTAGCACTAAGTTTCATCTTTCCTCCCCAACAAATTTGCATGTTTCAGTTTTGTTGGTTCAGTTGAGTCTGTGGTATTAGGGAGGTCTGTATACAGCTCAGGTCATCAGAGTCCAATTCCATGAGCTGGGAAATGTGAACTTTCAGCGAAGATGGAAAAAGCAGTAGGCTGCAGGTATTCTTCTTTATATTCTTTCTCATAACTCATCTGTGTCAGCTGTAGCCCCATTTATTTCCCACACAATATCTCAGATCACCAGAGAGAAGCACAGAGAAACTTGTTTTGAAAGGGACTTCTGGAGGTGACCTCATCTAAGCCCCTACCCAAAGCAGGCCTATTAGATCAAGCTTCTCAGGGCAATTATCTTTCCATTTTGTCTCTTTCCACTCCCTCCATTCTTACAGCCACATCCCCCTTCTTTATGCCTTCGCTTCCCCACAGTATTACTTTTTACTACTGGGGAGCCAAAGCACTACGTGAGAATAAGAAAACCAGTCTATGGACAGGAGGAGAATGAGGATGTGGTAGAGTAGATAAGCTTTAGCAGGAGGTGGCAGAGCAGAAGGAAGGGTGGGAGGAGGTGCTGAGGAGACCAAGGTTATGCAAAGGATTGGGGAAGCGGCTTTGTGGTAGGAAGGAATGCAGTTTCTGTGCTTTAAGGGCTCCCTCTGAGCATTTGTTTCAACTCCTCAGTAGCAGCGCTCTAGCGTTCGTCCTATGAGAAGCCCTTTGACCACCAATGCCTTCGTGTAGAATACACTAACACCTTTGCTTTATGCAAAGCAACTAATGTCTGGATGCTGAGCTGGCCATTTGTGTATACAAATCATTTTGGGTTTTTTAGTTTTTTTAGGTTTAACTCACTAGTTTTCTGAATTTTGAGCACTTGCAGTTAGAAATAAAATTCTAAAATTCTTTGTTAGACATGCCCTTTTACTTTTTCACACCCAAACACTGTATCCTGTTCGTTTCTCAGCCATTCCCAGTTACTCAATCCCATCTCTTCTTTTAGGCTTTCTTCTCCTTTAGACGCAGCCATGGGATGCCTCAGTATTTATTGGCTGTTTTACTTTAATGTCCAGCTAGTCTGATTTCTTCCTCTCAGGTAAACTTTTCTCACACATGCCACAGTCATCTTCTCATTATGCAAATAGTTCTCAATTCCAATATACATAAGTTGCTCCAAAATTAATGCCTCCTATTTATTTCAATGGAAACTACAACTATAACACCATTCAGAAGAGCAAATTCTCAGGAAAATTCTAGGAAATCCAGAACAATCATCCCAAAAGAAAGTGCACATCACTTCAACCACCAAGGATTGTCATTTTGATCCAGGCTGCTAGTGGTTATCATGGCTGATAATAATGCAATCCAGGGAATTGTCACTCAGCCTCATATTGGTTCTATAGGTTCTGACAAACTTGCATATGCTGTTCTTTCTTTTCCTATGTGCGCATTCATGGGGCAAACTCTGTGATATTACAATGCTGCCACCATTGTTTGCAATGCATTAAAGCTGATATCCGGCTTTGTACACAGTTCTTTGTTTGTAATCTGACAGTTTGCATAGATGAACTCATGAGATGATCTTCATTTCATGGTGTGACAGCTGTACATGGTTACTGGGAAAGTGGCTTGTCTTTCATTTAACTGTCACTCCTGCTGAAACAAATTCCCACCACCTCACTATGCACATATCCATCACCTGGTGTCCCTAACTGTTCAGCAGCATCAATGAATACCAGTAGGTGAATTTTTTTTCCATAATTCAATTTCACACCTTTGCTTCATATACACTTCCATGTCAGAAACCATTTCTTTCAGACTGCCCCTCTGCTTCCATCTGTCATCTGAAAACAAAATATGACAGAATATTGGCTGGAAGTTTCAGTCCCTACCTCCATACCACCAACATCCATCTCCTACAACATGGGCTGAAATAATAAAAAAGGAGGCATCATTTTCAGAGTAGCCCTTGTATTTGTACAGATATTTATAGTTTCGCCATCCCACATCCTCTTACAGTTTCAGTCTCATCGCCTACTGACTCCCAGTTCTCCTCCCTTCAGTTTGTACTCAGTTGTACTGCCATTCAATATTCCTGTCTTTTGAGACCTATTTCAAACCCCTCCCACAACCTCAAACCTCATATTTTTCTCCCCACCCACACGCTTCCATCACCTGTTTTTATTTCCCTATCCCACTCTAGGTGGTCTGTCCCATTCCTTTCAGAAGGTACAATTCTTTCCCCTTCATTCATATTTTGGAGAGAAAAGTTATCTGGAACAAAAGATATACCTATTGTATGCTCTTAGTTCATATGGATTCAGCACAAGACCCCCGACAATCCAGAGATAATGCAGAGAAAATCCTGCTGAATCCTACCTGGGCCACCACTGATGCAGCCACAGCACTCACACAGGAGAATCTAAGAATCTTAGCATGTGTAAACTGCACCTTTTTCTGCAGCCCAGAATATGGAGCAAATCAATTCCATATTGAGTACCATGAAGCCAGTCAGAAGTACAGACCTGAAATGAAAGCTACTTAACTATCAAATGTCCAGAAAGATTCAAAATCTGGTACATAAAATGGGTTGGCATAAGCAAGTTCAGTCAAGCAGCGTCAGCATTACCCTGACCTAGCAAAGCCTTGTGGACTCCAGTTCAACTAGGGAGGTCAAGCACCTTTGCACAGTGCACCTCAGAGCTCTGCATTTCAAAAGCACAGAGGAAACACTGTCTGGGTTGTAGCACTTCAGTGTTGGGCCTGTGCTCTGCACACAAACAATTTGACTGTCCTTACAGACCTGCAGCTGCTGGAGCTACAAGTTAATTACATCTACCTCATCCTAAGAATCTGACAGATAACTGAGCTGCTTATTTTCACAAAACTAAGAGGCAGAGACAGAGATGAGAAATAATTGAAATAACAGAAACTAAAAGCAGAACAAACCCCAGGTAGATGGACAATATATGTATTTTCTGCCTGCATAGCTAAATATGGGCAAAGCTGTAACCATCTAAAAAACTAATCTTTCAGTGGGACACTAGGTAGTTTTACTAGAAGGATGTGCTGCTAACTTTGCCTATAAATAACATATTTTTAGTGTTTTGTGCTGCCGCTATTAAAAATCAGGAAGATAAATCACATGGTCTGTCACTACAGGCCATTTATTACTGTCATTTTTAAAACTGATTTTGAAACGCATGAGGAAAGTCACAGTCTGAGGCAGGGAACAATAATGTCAAACTTGTAAGATAATTCCGTTGACAAGAAAGGACATCATTTCCCTCTCATTCACTTTTACAGCAAAGTTCCAAAGGCATTTATTATATGCTGCTTTGTTTCATTTGAATACAGGAGGAAACTTGATGCACTTTCTAAAAGATCATCAAGTTTTGTGGTGCACCGATAACTACTCTTCATGATCCACTACACAAACGGATCTATTTTGGACTTGTGTAGACACCGCTACCAGATAATTCATTTGCATTGCAGTTTTGTTATTAAAAGTGGTTACTTAAATAAATAAATATAACGTAGAAAACGCTAGAAAGAATTATTATCACTGCAATGCTGCCACCTGGTAACCACAAGTGTAATTTCAGAGAAAACATTTATTTTGCACTGCCTTGGACAAGCTGACACTATTTTAAAATAACACCTTTTGTATCACAAAACTTGCAAATATTTCAGTGTGGAATAGGATTGTTTCCCCAGATCAGACCTCATTCTATGGTGCTCCTTCAACCTGGGGAAGAAGTAACTCATCTTCTCCCAAAATTAAACTTGATTTTGAATACTGAGAAGCATCTATGGAGAATAACCAGCAGCATTCAAGTTAAAATCGCCTGTTTTGAGCACACAAATGTTCAGAATTAAGACCACATTTAATAGCACTCACGTCCTTCTGTAGTTTGCTGAATTAAATCTATACCACTAAATGTTTACAAAAAGAAAAAAAAAAACAAAACAACACATATCTGTAGTAAGAAAGACCTGGAACAGAAAAAATAAAAATAAAAATGAAATCCTGAGCAAAGAAATCCAGTGGAATTAAAATGTCAGGTGTGATCATATGTGGAAAATTCACTTAAGAAAAGGGAATTGCTAATCACATTAAATAACAAATATTTATTTAAACATACATATGTACATACGTATACATATATAATTTGTGAAACATGAAAAGCAATGGGAAGTGGTTCCCAAGAGCTTATGAGTGCCCATAGCATTTTAAGTCTAAAAAGTTTCTACTTATCTATGAGAAGTAAGAGGGAGAAGCACAAAACAGTACAAACCTACTTATGTGATCACCTCTGGGATGAAACCTTGCACATGCCACTCCTACCATTAATAAACACTGCCTAACACAATCTAATATAGTCCATGATCTAGAATTCCTTTCTAATGCACAGTGGGAATGCTACGTTACCTGGTTATATATTTGGTAGTGACCTAACAACGAACCATATTTTATTATTTGGATTAGCATAAATTTATTTCCACTTCCCTTGGAAACAGCAGCGCATGGACAGCTTCTGGGATACTATGCACAAATAACACACACCTTAGAATTCAGTCTAATGAAAGTCTTCTGAAAGGAAACACGGCTTTGACCACCTCGTAAACTTCAACTCAAACATACAAATGCAGTTCATCTGTCAACCATGTGGTGTCAGGATTAACTCCCATCTGCCCTAGAGGAAGTAGGACCCCCTGTGGCCATTGCCATCGGGCACATGCCTGAGAGTTTTGCAGACAAATGTCTCACAGTAAGAAAGGAGGAAAAGAAGGAAAGTTTCTGTATCCAGTGTCAGGTACAAAAGTGTTTTGCACAGCTGAATTTTTGTTGTAAAAGAGTAGCAGTGCTCTGACAAAAGCACGGAAAGTAGCTGACATTCAGACACTGAATGGCAATTGTGTTCTCCCAGACAAGAAGATATTCAAGTTAGAAGTTAGAAAATTCAGACCCAAAATACAATCCACATTTCCATAATGCATATTTCAGTGGATGAATTAATACTATAAAACATCAAGTCCAAGGACTTAATAATGTCATTTTAGAAATAAATTAGTATCGAGGTGATTCAACACTACTGAGACTTCCAAGAACTTAAAAGAAATAGCCAAGATGTGCTTATAGCCAATATCTATTATTGTTCAGGACAAGATCTGTGTTAGATATGAATTATCCCACATTTAATTAGTCTAAGCTTCTCAGCTCTTGCTTTAAAGTACCTCTTACTGGACACCCGCAGATACAGTCCTAGAGAATGAGATAAATACTAGATGCCTGCATTTAAAAGGCTCTCTACTGAAGCACACATTTCCTTTAAACCCATGCAAATGGGTTTATTTCCACCTTCCACTGCTTTAGTTCCTGTTAATAAAGGCCTACAGTGCTAACTGAAAAAATATTGATGACTTGAACAATCTTTTGAATCCAGATTGAAGAAAACATCTCACTGTACAATGTATTTTATCGGTACAACCACTTTACAACATAACATACAGACTTTCAATAAAAATAATTATTTGCTAATATGCAATTGAAAAAGGATGAAATAGTGAAACTGACTTATTGAGTCAAAGTGATTCCTGAGAAAGTTAAGCATGTTCTGAAAGCAATTACAAGAGGTTCATGATTTAAGTTTTGCAGAAGTAACCGCTAATTTCCCTTGTAAACATCATCTCAAGGACATACTAGGGAGTCAAATTAGTCGAGAAAAAATGTGGCTTTGATCACAGTCCATCTCTAGATAATCTGCATAGCTTTTTTCTTTCTCCTTCTGCCTATTCATGTTAGTTCTGCCTCGCATCGCCTCCAGTATCTGACAGGCCTCTTTCCAGAAGGGATTTTGATGTTATTCCAGCAGCATGCTGGGGATCAGCTCTGGTGAAAAGAAAGGTTTAATGCCAGTTCTCTAATAGGGAAAAATATTAAAGGATAGAATAATGACCTTCACCAGTTGAGAGACGGATTTTTCATACTGTGGGACTCAAGTTCCTTGAAAGACTTCAAGCCAAAGCTGATAGCCTAGATCCCCTGATTCCCAGTGAAGCACCTCAGGCACAGGACAGTATGTCAAACTGTATCATGATAATTTCTGCTCCCTTAGAAACAGAAGCAATGGAAAATATACATAGGTCACATCATGCTCATCATCCTTACTAGTATGAAAAAATTCCTTCAGGGGAAGGGGAGGAAGTACTTGGCCCAAAATGAGGAGAGGAGCAGCAGCAGTCATTTCCTGCTTCTTGTTTGCCCTATCAGCCTACCCAGAGAGTCAGATGTGAAGAACAAACACGAAATACAGTGAACGATGTGCTATATATGCACACTTGTCTACTCTGCACTTCCTGCCAAAAGCTGAGAACCTTCAGACAGAGATTTTTACAGATGTAAAAACTGAAAACCACATTGTGGTGTTGTTTATTTTTTAATCTTTTTCTTTTCAGTACCAGTGCCAGCTAAAATGTGCTAAATACCTGGCCTACAGAGTTTCCATGAAAAGTAAAAATGAGGCAGGCAATAGTGACAGAGAATAGACACACCACCAAGATAGCACAGGGATGTCTGTTGACGGTTGCTGTTTTGCTAGATGAATAAATAAGAAGTAAAAGCTGAAGCACGAAATGGAAACATGAGAACAATACCCTGGTGAAATTTCTGCTGATCTGTCCTTTTTTGTTTTGTTTTGAGCAGAATTAAAACTTCCAGAAGTGTTTAGAAATAGTGCTTTAAAAAAGGAGAAAAATGCTAAACTTTCAAGTAACACATACTGCAGATCAAGTGGGTGGATGGGGAGCGAGGACTGAAACTATCCAAGTACTGTCACATTTCCTAGTTGTGACTGCAAATGTCAGTAAAGTATAGATGTCTGAAAAAGTTCTTTCAAGGAAGTCTGCATTTAGTTCTACAGTCTTAGATAAAGAAAAAAGCTCTGTGAAAGGCTGTTTGGTTCTGACTCAACTAAAACAATAGCAAAGTAGCAAGACTGCAAGTAGCTATACACTTGCAGTATGTAATTACCAGATCCTGTGCTATAAACATGGCAGTGTAGGAATTCTTTATGAAATATGTAAGGGAAGCACGTGCAGCATCAGACCATGCGTGGTTTGCATGAATAGATCAGGGGTAGCCAGCCTTAGGTGGTTTGAGTTCTCTGGCTCCTGGAACTTGGCTATATTTATCCCAGCTGATGTAGCCTGTCAAGCTTGCTCTGCTATTGATAAAATGCTGTAGTTGACAACACTGGAGATTCAAGTGGGAGGAGCAGGATGGGGGCTTCCACCGAGTGTTTCTTTTGGGGGTCTCAAAAGCCCTGCACTCTTGTTTCTGTTTAGCTTGGACTCTGCTTTCTAGACTCTAGATTCAACTGGGAGCTTCATCAGAAAGTGAAGATGCCAGAGCCTGCAAAGAAAGCAGGTAAGAATCATGACTGACAAACACAGTCTGGGAAGAGACTGAAAGAGAAAATTTCTGAGTAGCTTTTGTATGCCAGGAAAAAGAAAAAGAAAAAAAGAAAAAAAAAGAAAAAAGAAAAAAAAGAAAAAAAAGAAAAAAAAGAAAAAAGAAAAAAAAAGAAAAAAAAGAAAAAAAAGAAAAAAGAAAAAAAAAGAAAAAAAAGAAAAAAGAAAAAAAAGAAAAAAAAAAGGAGCTTGGGGGGGGAGGGTAAAGAGAGAAAAAAGAGATTATATTTTATAAATTCATAATCATGATGTGTTTTCTTGTAGAGAAATCTGTAACTAATTTGGCAACCCTCAGTCAAAGAGTTAGCTCCAAAGACTTTGGACAAATAGAGAATAGAGGTTTAATACTTTGATACTCAGTTTCATTTATTATTTCTTCTCCCAGTAACCCTCAGGCTGTGAAAAAAAATCTTGTCTCTCTCTTGGGCAACTGGGCAGTATAAAAGTCTCCCAGTTTCTTTTTTTTTTATTATTATTTTTTAATCCTGATACTTTCCAGGAAGCGTAATTGACAAATGTTGATGTTATTTGTTGTGAAATCTTTGTGGAAATGAAAGCAAATGGCACCTGGCTCAGAGCTTACTCTTTCTTATTCTTCCAGCCAGTGAGAGAAGAGCATTAGGAAAAAAGGAGACACTGTATTTTAAAGAATATGTTTCCTTTCATTTACCCTCTTTCATCATCAGAAGATAACCAGCCATTTTCAGAAAGTCAAAGTCAGAACAAAGTCCAGTTCTACTCCACTAGAAAAACATCAGGAAAAAAAAATAAATCAGATTTAGGACATTCCTAATTCAAAACTGAGAAATAGGAAATCATTCAGAAGCTGCCCATGTAGATGGGAAAGAAGGGAATGTATATGGTAAGGCACAATTAATCTGTCTGTCAGAGAAGGAGGAAGAAAGCCTGGGGAGCAGAGGCAGGGACAGTTCAGCTCCAGTACAAGTAGAGAGAGATCTCAGTTGTGAAAACAAAACACTCCTAAGTCTGGAACAAAAAGATGTCAAAAACTGAAGTTACTATCACTTGATAAGTATACTACCCAATAGTAGGGCTGGAAAAACATGATCTAAATCCAAAACTCTTCTCCTTTAGAGCAAGGTACTTATTTCATTGATACTGGTATACAGAGCACCACTATGACTTCAATGTACAAGATAGATGCTGTTTTAGTAACACACAGTTTTCAGAATTACCTAATAATAACTGTTAATACATATTAATGTAGGCCTTTGTACTTTGCAAAGGACTGAACAGGCATCAAAACTCACGTTAGACTGGTCAGTGGGAAAATCTGTTGTGCTCACAAGAATAAATGAGCTTACAGTTGTTAAATACTTCCATTTTGTTCAGAATATATGGAATTGGCCACTGCCAGAGCACAAACCTAATCTGCATCCCTCATTCAGAAATGCTGAAATCTAAAGCATGATCAATTTCAAGAGGATTCTTTATGTTCCCTCAGTACAACTCTAAGGTGGCATCAGTGTCACTAGTACCTCAATGCTATCTCTATAACTTCCCTTGATATTCTGCAAGATGCAATTTCTGAAATCAAGTGGGAACTTATACAAAAATAAGTACATACTAGACATTGTAACTATAGTGGAAACCTTGAAAATATACGCTTGTAAAAGTTCAGCAACTGCAAAAGAAAACAAAAAACAAACAAACAAAAGAGATATTCATAATCATATTCTGTTCTTAAAGCCACCTGACTTTTGAGATTCATCAAAGCGTCTAAAGTTAGCAAAAAGAAATATGGCAGGTTAGGCCAATTGACAAGGTAATTTTCTAGGCATCAGGTCTATAAATGATCATTTTCAGCCTCTGAGGCTGAGAAGCAACTTCTCTGCCTGTGAACATGCTCACCTTTGCTAGCTAACAATGAAGATAAACTTTGCTCCAGTTTACTTTTCCAGAGGAAAGAAATCTAACAGGTGTCTAACATCACCACTCCTCCACAGCTCTTGTGAACAAAGCGATTACCACAGCAGGGGAGGAAAAGCTCTTATTACCCACTCTGACCGAGACAGAAACAATCACATGCCTCATAACTTCTTGGGAGGATTTTCTCTTTCTCCTAAGTGACATTAATCCCTTTGGTTTTCTATTTCATGCTGTTTATACAACTCGAGATGAGATAATATCAAGCATAATCTTAAGAGGGCTGGATAAGCACCTAACAGTTCGTACTTGAACAAGTCATGATTTCTGTCTTTTATATATCATTAAGTTAGACTATTGAAGAAACCTAAGAGATCTTTAGCTTTTATTAATGAAATTAGGGCATCTCACACACAGGTAAGGGAAAATGCTTCATGCCAGGGAATGATCAAGGATATTCTGGCTCTATTTTGCTGTTCTAAGAAGCCTCTCAACATGTATAAACAGATAAACAAACAAACAAACAAACAAAAAGTGAATTGGACTTCCCAAGTGATGTTATTTTACTTTAAATTGTCTAGGTGTAACACTTCAGGATGAGGCTCAGTCCCACTTCTTTATGCAGCACTAAAAGCAATGGTGGCACTTTCCTCTAAAGCAACAGCATTCAAAAAATCTGCCAGAGCAAACTATCAAATATTGAAAAACATTACTTTTTGCACAGTTTCACTGCAGAAACATTATGTTCTTTTCTCTACATCTCAAACACTCCATAGTTGATCTCTGCTCAAATGCTGACCTTTTGGAAAGTTTAGGTCTTCTTTTCATTGCTATGAAAATTTACAAAGGTTAAAAAACCACCCAAACCATTTCCCTAACATTATGTTGTGACATTAAAAGGAAACAGCTGAACTTTTAATACAAAATGTAGCAGATAAATTGAAGTTAATGGGAAAGGTGTGCATTACCAAATTAGGAAGAAGAGAATTCTGGCATTACTTACCTTCTCTGAAAATGAATCAAGTTTTATTCATGCTTTTTATAGGTCGAGGAGTCCAAACTTTGAAGCTCAGACTAGGAAATTTTATCAAAGGTCTAAAAACACTTTGGCTATAAATATGGATAGATTTATGTCATTCCATAATAATATACAATATTGCATCATGAAGAGCTGCCTGTAGAATTTTAGTTGGAACCTAGCTCCTCCTCCTACATTTTTAAGAACCTAGCAAAGTAAAGCACTGCTCGGTGTTAAAATATTAGTCCACAATAATGAACTTCTGTGTGCTACAGGAATTCAAAAATCAGCATCAATTTACATAGAACTATTTTATTTTTTTTTTAATTCAAGGTTCAAAGCAAGATAAATATTATTATTCCCATTTTACAGCAAGTGTGATGAGTGCATAGAGAGAGAGGCGACTGGTTAGTGAAACTATTCCTTGCCTGTTGCTCATATTACAGGAATTTACAGTCTCAGCTGCTGAAGTAGGCAAGGAATGATAAGATTGAGTAGCTCAATAGCTTTTGGATCAAGGAATGATTAAGGTTGTAATTGCAAGAAGCCACTTAGGTCCTGACCGAGGAATGCACAGCATCTTTATATAGTTCCTCTGCGAGGAATTTACGAGCTCCATTACTGAAGTCTGTTTATTCACAGTTTGGCTTTTATCTCAATGAAAGAACAAATGGTATAAAAGGAAAACTTGATGCCAAGTGTAGGCACTAAAACAAAGATACATTTTCAACATGAAGCCTTAACAAATTAGGGAAACTCCAAAAGCTAATGCTATCTATCTTTTAATAATCAATCCATATGTTGCCCATATAAAAATCTGGATATCAATTAAGCAAAATGTAAAGTAAGAGATCTCATCAGTTCTGTGAGAGAAAATTTCTATTTTTTCTAGTTCTGGTCCTGGATTTCTGCTACAGTTTGCATCCTGTGCATTCAGCCACATGCACTAGGTTCTCCTAAAATGTTCACATCTTCAACAGATTTTATTTCAGAATGGCAGAAGTATTATTTCAAAGGCTCATTCTAACACGTTTTCCTTAAGTGCTTAACTTTCTCTCCTCCATCACCTGTGATTAAAAGTTGAAGTCAGAGCTACTGATTTGAAAAGCAAGATGAAATTTAAAAACAAAAACCAGAACAGGATGGCACTCCTTCATCACTCCATCTAGATAAAACCGCTTTTGTGAAATCCACACTACTTTGATTTCAGAAAAGGAATCAATTCAGAAAGGGAGCTTTCCCACTCGGCACTGGTGAGGCCGCACCTCGACTGCTGTGTTCAGTTTTAGGTCCCTTATTACAAGAAAGACATTGAGGCCCTGAAGGGTGTCTAGAGAGGTGCAACAAAGCTGGTGAAGAGTCAGCAGCACAAGTCTTATGAGGAGCAGCTGAGGAAACTGAAACTGTTTAATTTGGAGAAGAAGAGACTCAGGGGAGACCCTATTGCTCTCTACAACTCCCTGAAAGGAGGTTGTGGTGAGGGAGGAGGGTGGACCAGTGATATGATGAAAGGTAATGGCCTCAAACCATAGGAAGTTCAGGTTGGATATTAGGAACAGTTAATTTCCAGAAGAGTGACCAAATATTGGAACAGGCTGCTCAGGGAGGTGGTGAAGTCACTGTCCCTGGAGTTTTTGGACAAATGTGTAGATGTGACACTTGGGAGCACCATTTAGTGTGCATGGTAGGGATGGACTATCCAGACTAGATGATTTTAGAGGTTTTTTCCAACTTTAATGATCCTACGACATAGATAATTGTATGATAGATGTGTCCAGAGCCCTATTCAGTTGTTACAGAACTCCTAAATGATTGCTGCCATGAGCAAGTTGTAGTAGGAGCAGCATAAGGTATAAAAAATTTCTGCAAGACTACTTCAGACTAAAGAGCATACTTTCTATTCTGCCATGAGTAGAAATTTGCTGTTTAAAGAAGTTACATGAAGTTCTCCACATTATGACACTAGAATTGTAGGAAAGTCTGGAATATGAGAGATGAAGAGGAAGGTTAATTTCCTAAAGCAATTCCAGCTCCATTACTTGCCTCCCCCACACACACAACAATGAAACAAACAAACCCCACACAAACATACACAGCACCTTTCCTTCAACAGTTCCTGGGAAAAACAAAACAAAACAAAACAAACAGCTCTGGTAACTCATATGCATCTCTTCCCCTTTTCCTGCATTATTAAGATAAATGTCTCCACTCTCTCCCTTTGTGCTGTGTGGGTTAGAATCTCATGGAAGCAGGGAAATGAAAAAACAGGAGGCAGAGGAGTTGGCTATTAAGTTATCACATGCTCCAACTCAGTGTCTCCTCATAGCATGCTTGTCTGCAGTCTGGGTAAGCATGTGACAGTGCCTGAGATCTGTCAGGGCCTGACAGGCACAAGAGGTGTAGACATTCCACAACATCACATGAGAGGTGTCACAGCTACTGGATTTTCCACAGACTTGTGGTGGTAGTGTTCAAGAGTGTTTTGAATAGCAAATGATACACGAAATGTAGAGACATAGCTGGGTAGAAGCCAAATGTTGAAGTGAGAGAGATTTCCAAGCGAGGAACGTGCTTTTGACAAAAGCAGGAAAAAGCAATGCTCTCAGGATGGACAAGCTTTGAATTGTGACATTTGGAGTCATTCCTGCTAAGGAAACAGATCAGACTGCTATGATTGCACGATGGGAAAAAAGTATCTGGAAGTCAGATACATTTGTTACCCAAAGTAGCAGACATTGGGAAGGAGACTGAGCAGAGCTGATCTCTCACTTTGCCTTCTTTTGCTAAGCTGCCCATTGCCCCCACAAATGGGAAAGGATGGAATTCCCAGCACATGCTTGTCCAGCAGTTTCTCTTCTGCAACAGATTAATTTATTTTAAAATCTTCAGCCCTACATTCCTATCCTTTGCATGCAAGTAACAGCAGAAAATGAAAGGGAACAGAGGAGCATATACAGAAAGACACTGCTTTAGGCGCAGTCATTCACCCACTGAAAATATGTTGAAAAAAAAAAAAAAAAAAGGCTCTTAATCTCCTTTATCTGTGAAAATGTGGGTTCTCAGGAATGGTTCTTATCACGGAAGTTCTTGGTACTTTCCAATTATATGCTTCAATGGAAATATGCACAATCATTTCAAGCAGGAATCCAAATCAATTAGAGTTTTGGCAGGGAAAAGAAAGAAAGAAAAAAACAAAACAAAAACAAACAAACAAAAAAACAAAAGAAAAAAAAAAAACAAACAAAAAAAACAAACAGGGAGAATTACTTGTAAACTTCCACCTAAGTATTTGGATTTTCCTCAAGTCAGAGATATGCTGTGGCTGTGGAGATTTTTCACTGTGCATATAGTTCTGTCCAGCAATTTTTGTTGTTGTTCTTGAGCCACCTAAGCAAGCATGTCTTGAAACATTTGGAGAGAGGAACATTTGCAGGCCACACTGCTGTTCGGTAATTAATATATTTATAGATTCTTTTGTGCTTAAATAGAACAGTGATGGTGATAGCACATGGAGGGAAGAAAAGGCCAATTTACCACCATATCTCTAGAGTCACGGGGAGAGAAGCCAGCTAGTGGTTAGCTGGAGTGTTTCAGGAGTGAGTCCCAGAACTCACTTGGCTCTGCATTGGGTGGCTGCATGGACAACTTTAATCATTTTCCCAATTCCTTGCATTAGAGTTGCTACCTACAATAGCACTTGCACATCAAGTCACAGTGATAGACCGCATCAAGGTACACTCTGGTGAGGCAATATTTACTGCAGTGCAGTACTCTATTCAAAAGGATGTGCAATTGATAACAAGCATCTAAGTACTATGCTAAAGTATAGAGCACTACTATCTTTATAGTACTATATTATTTTAAGGGCAATAATATCAGTTGCAGGCATGAAATCAAGTAAATGCATGCAGGGATATTCCATTCCCACTGTAAACTTCACACTCATGCAGAATACAAAAGGAGCTCATTTGAAGATACTGTAGGCTCAGGGCAAAAAATAGATTTGTTTGCTCATGAAATTAGAGAATGAAAGAAAACAGAAGGTGAAAAAAAAAAAACAAAACAACAAACAACATATTTTAGGACTTCACATAACAAAGGAAAGCAAAATATATTCCAACCTAAATTCTGGTGTTATTTGCAAGTCACTTTACTTGATACTTAAGCATCTTTAAATTCTTTGCAAAGCAATGCCAGATGAATGCCCAGTATTATGACAGCAGCCCAAACAGCATCAGATGAAATCTTTGCAGGTGTAACCCTACTGAGGTCAGTTAAGTTACACAGTCTAGCATATGGCACAGGAATAGAGATTTTGTGCAGATGGTATTATTAGTAGCATAGCATTTATGCTAACTAAAGCACCTGTTTGAAAACAAGTATGAACAGCTTCTTTAAGAATATATCCTTACATGCTACGTTTTTTTGTTGTTTTTTTTGTTTGTTTGTTTGTTTTTAATATAAAGTAAAATCAAAAGCTTAAGGCTAACTATTATTCTAGTGTTTAGGAAAGTTACTGCTGTTGTCCAAGTAGTAAAGCAACAGGTACTTTGCAGCAGAGGTATCAGATATAACCAAATATGATAGAATTAATAATATTATATAAAAGCATGGTTATGAAAGAGTAAGTCAATAAAAAAGATAACTAATTATACACAAGAAACATTTAATGCATAAATCAGAGTGTAAGCAGCACAGTAAACACAGAGACAATTCTACAGCGTCTCCGTGGAAAGCACTATAATTTATATCTTGCATGGGCAGATGGGAGAGAAAGGAGACAGCTGTTGCAGCCACAACAGCTGACTACACCAGATATGCCACAATTGCAAAACAGATTTTAGTGAGCCTTCTCTCTTTTTTTAGCCTCTGCCTTTACCAAGAAGCCGAAGACGACAGAGGTGACAGCCGGAAGCACAGCTGTGTTTGAAGCAGAGACTGAAAAACCCGGCATCAAGGTGAAATGGCAGCGAGCTGGCACAGAAATTACTGCCAGTGAGAAATACATTATCAAGGCAGAAGGAAAAAAGCATTCACTGACAATCAATAACGTAGGAAAAGAAGATGATGTAACATATGCTGTAATAGCTGGAACTTCCAAGGTCAAATTTGAACTGAAGGTCAAAGAACCAGGTACAGTGTTTCCTAAGCAATTCTATTCCATCAGTACTTCCCAGGCTCACGTTCAAAATTTGTAAATGAGGCCCATAGAAATTAACTTAAAAAAGTAAAATTACTCTACCAGCAAGACATCTGTTTTGCCACGTGATTTGAAGCTTCAGTAAGGTTTCTAAAACATACTCAATATTAAGCAAAGTAACACCTTTCCTGTGGCTAAGGCACCCATTTTTGATGACAGAAGTCCACACAGTTGAGATGGCAGAGGAAAATCTCAATGTGCTTCTTTACAATTCACTTTCAAAAGCTTTTTTTTCCTCCAAAACTTTTAGTCTCCATTCAGCACTTCTAGTATTTCACTTTTTTATAATTTTTCTTTTACTTTTGTTACAATAAATAAATAAGAAGTGGCACTTATGATGTTAGTGAGTTCTTCTGGTCAGCTGAAAAGATGCTCACAAATATTTAACAGAAGATAGGGTATCCTGTTCCAACAACAGTGCATGAAGGATTATGAAAAAGGGTAATCCTAATATGGATTAGGACAATTTAAGAGTTGTCAGAGCATGTGGCAGCATGTTCTTGCTGGCTTTCCCACTGACAAAATGAAAAGGTAAATATTACACTAATTGTGTTGTTCTCACTATCTTTTAGGTAAGTTCCAGACAGAACATGCTACATGTAGACAGTCTCAAATAGCAGCATCACTGAATTTGGAATCGCAATTGTGGTCTAAAATATCTATGCCTTTTACAAACAGAAATTGGTAAAAGAGACATCAGGATGCCAAAAATGAGACAACTTCCCTATATTTCTTATATACTGATGCCTCAAAATAAGCCTTTTCTAAATAGTTACACATCAAAGTTATAAAAGCATCTCTCAGGTATGGTCTCGTTTTTCAGACCTTAGTAAGATTTAAGTGTAAGGAATAACTAACTGGATTAGTCATTGTTATTTTCACAAGCAATAACAACTTAGCTTTTCATTATCAAAACTGGAAACTGTCTCCTCACCTGTCCAGACACAACCACTTCCCTTTGTTTCAGAGGAGCCACTCAAATTATTCTCTGGCATAACATTGCCAGATACCTCTGGTGAAAAAACACAGCAAAAACTGCACATGAGACTTAAGTGAGGGGTAAGCAATGCCCTTTGGAAGTTTCTTTGCTACCTAGGGGGGAAAAAATATTTCAGCAATTAAATCAGTTCAAGAAAATTCTACCTCCCTTCCTCTGTCATAGTTGCTCATTCTTCAAATATCTCTATGTTCAAATATTTCTACCTTCTCTACTTCCCGAAATGAACTTGCCTAAATTTGTGTGTAAGATGACTTTTTTTAATGGAGGGGACAAATTTCCAGAGGAGCAAATGATACAGGGAATTTTAAAATACTTTCTCTGTACTGACTGTAAATAGTGTGTAGATCTTCTCCCAAACTACCAGATCTGCTGTGTTTAGAGCATTTGTTTACATTCACACACAGAATGAAGTGAAATCTCACAAAAAAAAAAAAAAAAAAAAAAAAAAAAAAAAAAAAAAAGTCTTCAGAACAATTGAAACTGCATCACTTTTCACTACCTTTTCTATTTTTTCCTATAACTGAGGCTAACAGTGGCACTAATCGCCAGCTGACAAGTTTCTGCCTATCAGGAATGTAAAATTTAGAAGTTCATATACCAGTTCTTTCCCAACATTAACATCCAGCTGTCAGTAGGCACCTTCTCCTAGCAGCAAATCTTCTAAGTTCCAGAAAATTTAGAAGATTTATTCAGAAAAAAGCATTCTGTAATTTAGGTTTACATTCCTTTGCAGAAAAGAGTGAGCCAGTTGCTCCTGCTGAAGCTTCTCCTGCCCCAGCTGCCTCAGAGTTGCCTGCTCCACCAGTAGAAAGCAACCAAAACCCAGAAGGTAATAAAGAACTACTACTGTTATTTTAAGCGTGGTACATTAGCAGAAGGGAAGAACTAGGACAGGAAATCCTTGCAGTGAGGTAGACACCAGGAGAGGGCTAGTATTAGATGACAGAACAACGAACCTCAGAGATAGAAGAAATATACTGAGACATTTTTAAACGACTTAAATTTATTGTATAGGCTGTAACAGGAGCCGATACAGGAAGTCCTAATTAGTAATTCTTGTGTTTGATGCAGTTCCACCTGCTGAGACTCAACCAGAAGAGCCTGTAGACCCTATCGGGCTCTTTGTGACACGTCCTCAGGATGGAGAAGTTACTGTTGGTGAGTACAAAATCTAAGTCAAGTGGTTGCAGACTGCATCTGCTGCCTGATTGCTTAGCTCTCCACCAAGGGATTACTGCAGTGACCTAAAAGATATACTAAACAAAACATTGCTCATAATCTCATTTTATCCTACTTGCCTTACAAGGTGGAAACATCACTTTCACTGCCATAGTTGCAGGTGAGAGCCTGCTGAAGAAACCATCAGTGAAATGGTTCAAAGGAAAGTGGATGGACCTGGCAAGCAAAGTGGGGAAACATCTCCAGCTGCATGACAACTATGACAGAAACAATAAGGTACAACTGATAGCATAAGATTCTCAGCCTCCTACATATTGATTTTAATGTGGAGAAAATACACAATTATCTAGAAATGTTTTAATACTGAGGTACCCAAGGCTTCACACAATGTTATATTTATGCCTGCAGCTCTATGTTTTGACTATGCAGACATGAGACAAGCACTACATCCAGACTCTTATTTACTTTATCTACGATGAAATGAAAAAATATATAGAGGACTGGAAAAGTATTCTTATGCATAATGTTCTACCTTCCTCTCAAGTAATAAATTCTGATTATATTTAAGAGAAAACAATAAATCAGACAGATATTTACACATGATCTGTCATATTTCTATACAGATTAAGCATACAGCTATTTATGTTGGAATTTACTTTTCTCTAGACTAATTTAAGTAGATAAGCAATCTCTTCCACAAAAATGTTCGGGGATACGCATGAGGAACATAAGAGAGCCTAAGCCATGGCTTCTTATCCCATGTGCTAAACGAAGCACTATCACCCTCTCCTGGATGGAACAGGACAGACTTGTTCACAAGTAAAAGAGGCACTAGTTTTGCTGAATTTTTAAATGTACTTCATACCTTTTGGATAGAGGCTGTATTTGTTTAATGAAAGCTCTACTGCTGTTTCTAACGTACAAGAAGTTACCATATGTAATGACTGCATACACCAGTGTGTCAGTATAGTTTGCTAATATAACATTACAGTCACTTACAGACCTGTACCAATCATACTCTTTTGCTGCTCTTGCTGAAATAGGAATATGTAATTTTTATGATGTGTATGTAATTTTTATGATGTAATGTGTAACACACTCAGGACATTTGTAATTCTAAAAGGAAATGAAAATATTTCATCACTTCTCTATTTGCTTTTGTGTCTTAAATGCTGTGTTCTCTCTCCCTCCCTCAGCATTTCATTCTCTAACTTGCAAAACGTACCACTGGTCTCTGTTCTAGGTGTACACATTTGAAATGGAAATCATAGAAGCAAACATGACTTTTGCAGGAGGGTACAGATGTGAGGTGTCTACCAAGGACAAGTTTGACAGTTCCAGTTTCAACCTGACAGTCAATGGTAAGACGAACTCCTGCCACCTTCTTTCTTACTTGTATTTTTTTTTCTTCCTGTTTGTTCATCAACAGATCCTTCTGGCACAAAGCAGTAACTAGACAAACATCTGAAGAATAGATCTGAAGAGCTCACAATTACATAGGCCTATTGATGAGAATTGGTATGGGTTGGCAGAGGTATAGAGCATTAGAAGGAAAACTTGAATGTCACTCAAGTCAAAACTGGAATGCTCTTAAAGACAGTACACAGCAAGGTACAAAGCAGCCCAACTGCTCTATGGCTTTTTGCCGATTTCAGGAGAGTAAACAGGTTAATTCTATGCAATATCCTATGTGCAGTTTCTATACATCATTACCTATTGCCAGGAATTTACCTTTGCTTTCAGGGAGTGAATAATAATAATAATAGACAATTCTTTTCCAATAGTTTTCTCATTGGAGTTTCAAAATAATCTGCAAAGCTAGCATTGAAATAAACTTTACCATCAGAGGAATTAACAAACAAGAGGGAAGAGAATTTGTCATGCTGCAGACAATTATGGAGCATAGACAGAATTAAACCACACATTAAACACCGCATGTTGAAAGCAAATCAGTGACAATCATGTGCTTAAACCACTGCTTCAATCCTCCAGTAGATGACTGATCACAATTTACAATGTAAAAACTTCTGAATAAAATGACTAACTGAAAGGCTTTGTAAATAGCACAGTATTTTTGCATTATTTTGACTTGTCATCCCACTCTTGTTTGTCGCTCTTTGTCACATTAGAGGCACCAGTAAGTGGAGAAATGGATATTCGTGCTGCCTTCCGACGCACGTGAGTATGTACAATAGAAACCTGCACAGATTGGATTATATTTCCATGGAGAATTCATTACTTTCCTAGACAAAGATTAATTAAAAGCAAAGCTTTTAATTGCCAACAAGCACCAAGATGGGGATGTCTATTAAAACATTTCTACTATTATAATACTAAATAACATCTAGGAATCATTTAAATAATTTAGACCTTGTACTAGCATAACCATTATGCTTTGCTTAAGCATTCTTCTTTCTATGCTTTTATGCAATTGATAATGTCTAACATTTTATGAATTTTAGCATTAACACATCTGTTTTTTCATTGCTAAGTATTTCTTCTACCTTTGTGCAAGTTGGTTTCCATTTTAGTTTTTTTAAATGTATTTTTACTAAATTATTAGACCAAGAACACTCCAAAAGACATCAAGTTCTCTAACATACGGGAAAAATTAACCGTGGCAACTTCTTGAAGCTTTCCATACAAGTGCTATTTTTGTGTGAGATTTTACATCAGATTTTACATTCTATGACAAAGAACTAAAAAAGGCTTGCAGAACTTATCTACAGTCAAATGCAGCTATAAGTAGCTGACCAGCCTTGCAGTGATGCCTCAGAGAACATTAAGTGCACAGCTGCACTGTGTTAATTTCACTGTAGTGGAATTAGGCTTTCAAGAGTTTCTCTTCTTGCTAGCAGCATTAAAAGAATTATTTCAGAATTATTTGGGAGTGAGTACGTGAGCAGCTTCAGGCTGCTCAGATTTTTAGCTCCCTCTTTAAGAAGGAAGCCAAATATAAAACAGAACTATTGAAATCTGAAGCTCTGTGTTCAATACCCTCACTCAGGAGCCTGGCAGGAGGGGGCAGACGGATGACTTCAGCCTTTCTCAGGTAGTCTCTGACTGTGTCAGCAGATAAATTAAAGCCTAACAATGAACTGTCTCTCTCTGATCAAGAAAAGGATTAAAGAAAAACAACAACACAGAACTGGATTCACTTTCAATTACAAACACTTAATTTCCCAATAAATAATGGTTTATAGTATTTAGTGCTACAGGACTCTAGAATGTATAACAGTAAGTAGTGGCATAAGATATTGAAAACTGTAGTTTGATACTTCAGTGAGAGGCAGATTCATAAAAAAAAAACAAAAAACAGCATGTGTTTGTAAAGTTGTATCTTCACACAGACTTCAAATCATGTGCACACCTGCCCTTCTGTTCTACATCATTCCCTCTGGACTGATCATACCCTAACCAAAATTTTCGTAACTAAACTTAACAACTCATATGTGCACAAAACTATCGTTTCCTGCCACACTCTCCACCCTAATTATCATTAAATTGCCTATCCTAACTCTTTTGGTCTTGATGTCTTCTACACCAATTTAAACAGTTTAAAATGACATTTAACTATGCATGCTAAAGCAATTATTAAAGCCATACCTTTAAAGAAAAGTTAAACACTGATTGCTGGGCTTTCCTGGAAATCTGATTGTAATTCCCATCTTGGAAGTAATAACATGACTAATTCTCCGCCCGCCTCTAGATTCGGCTTTCCTGAATATTTGATCACGAGAAGCCTTTTCAAATCTGATGTTATAACAGCAATTTCTGTATATATTTTATGCCTGCAATAATTGAAAATCTGCTCAAAGCAGGGAACAAAGTGGCCAGAAATACACTTCCTTGCTTGAATGTTATAACAAGAAAATTATCCTTTCTACTAATGTACTATCTTGAAAGTAATCACAGAAGTAAAAAATGGTACTTTCTTAATAGAAAGTTCTCTTCTCACAGCTTATTTAAAACAGCAGTGATTCAAAATAAAACCATTTGTGAATTGTTATTTTTTTCCTGCCAACCTTGCATTGTCAGCAGCAAAAACAAACAACCAAAAACCTAGCACTCCCTTCCCTTCTACCTTTATCACCAGTAAAATGCCCATGGTTTATCTGCTGAGGCCATTTTCTTACATATTTTTATACCTGTTCATGTCAGATCAAGTTCCCCTTACATTCTGTCTACATGCCTACAGACACTGATTTTTTCTGATGTAACCAGCACAGTGTGTTATCAGAGTCACCGTTATTTCTACTATCACAAGTTCATCTGAAAGAGTAATTTCTGCATATACGTTAATTAAAGATCACGTGATGCTGTGAGATGGCATCGCCAAATTCTTTTCCTCATAAATCTGTTCATCACAACATTATGTCATGGTATTTCTTGAGCCATTTAAAACCCAACGTGAGTCAGATGACAGAGTTCTTACTTTTGCTCTCCCAAGCACAAATGATGTGATACTTTTTTCTTTACAATGAACTCCGGAATCACAAGGAGATTAAATAATAATAATTAAAAAAAAGTTGGTATAATAGCAAAAATAATTGTCATTTTCATCTATAGAAAAGCTGGTTCTGTACAGGTCCATACTATAAAAAATACCCATATTCCTGAAGCTACAGCTTTCTAAAAGCACTAGTGAGTAAAAGGGAAAGCTTCTGAAACATCTCTAGGAAAGCAAACACATTCCATATTAATAGGACCACCCAAATAACTTGTACAATTCTCCTTATAATCAGTAAATTTCTTAGACCTGCATGAAAGTCAGTACAGGCAGAGCACCTAATTAAGTCATCTGCCACATCAGAGCAAATTCAAAACTCTGTTTCCATTTCCTTCTGAAACTAATTCAGTTTTTCTGCTACTACACAGCACCGAGGGACTTGACGAATCTGGAGAGTTGAATTTTAGCTCCCTACTCAAAAAGAGGTGAGTAAAAAATTCATTAATTTCAGAGGTATAAAATAATCAGCTTGTGTGGAATAACTCGGACAACATCAGATGTAGAGTAAACAGAAGTTTCCTAAGCTTAGAATCCGTGTAGATTTTCTAAAGCAGCTCTGGCTAAAGGAAAGATGACAGGTAATTGTGGCAGCTACCACAAATAATGAAGATTTGCTGCGTTTTTGCTGGGCTTACATTAAAGGGGGGAAAAAAAAAAAAAAAAAAAATTCCCCTCCTGCCCCCTGCCCAAGAAAAGCCTGGGACCAGGGCTTGTTTCTGCCAGCACTTTTCACTTCAAAAACTAAAATTACAATACATATCTACAAGGCTGCCTTACTAAGAACCTCCTGTCCTAAGTTTTTACAATAACATGACAGGAAAGAGCCAGGAAGAGAAGCATTTTTATTAAATATTTAATGTTACTGTTATTATTACACTGTACAACTATGTATTAGACACATTATACCTATTTACTATATAGAGAAATTCCATGTTGCATACATATTATACAGCATATGTTACTATTTTGATTTTAAGTCTAATGTCTCATTTTTACTTTCTTTTCTTTGTGAACTTTTTCTTCACACTATCATCCTTCTTTGGCACAACTGTCTTCACAACCTCCCCGCTTGTGTTTTTATCGCCTTTGTAATCTGGATGTTTTGGATTCCACTGTTGGCAACAGAGAGTAAGATTTCTTCTTCTTTTGATTATAAATGCATGGCTGACACTGAATATAGGTAACATTTAGTTTGAAACAATGCATGCATTTTTATCTTAGGTATATAACGTGACAAAAACTAGATAGAATGAAGTAATATTATCACCTGCCTTTTAAACAGTCAGTAGAAATTAAGGGTAGGCCACTCAATTCAAACCAGTGTATTTTCCCATCCTTTGTTCTTCACCAATATTTCCTTTTATAATCATATGTAAACAGCACTTGAACATACAATTTTTTCTCAATAAGCTGTTGCTTTGAATTCCTATTATTATAGCAACTAAAAATGGGAAGTTCTTTGTTGATCCCACACCATCTGCCAGATCTACACGCTAGTGCCAATCAAATATGCTCTCAAGTTTTACTGTACTCATCATTAAACATGTACAGTGAATATACTACTAAAGTCACTTATTCAAAAAATGTACAGATTTCTCCATTACAAAATAATTCTATTTCAGGTAAAGTTTCCACTGCTCATTATCATCCATTACTATTGGCATGCTTATTTCTGATTACTGTCCATGGTCACTCCCACTTTCTGTCTCATGAAGTTACTATAAGTATTTGTCACAAGACTCATGTTTTGCAAATATACATAGTCAATATCACTTTTCACAGTCCATGACTTAGTGAACTTGTGAAGGTCAGTTTCTGTTCAGGTGTTCCTATCTCTACTTATGAGAAGCATTCTAACTTCAAAAAGAACACAGAATTAAATCAAGCAGACATCTGAAGTAAGATGACTCTGGAAAGCAATAAAGCCTCAATAGCATTATAGCTAGCTTGGCCAAAGCAAGCCTCACATTATGTATGACCTCTGTAATATATCCAACTAGAAGTGTATTCTGGTTTTGCAGTAACACCATGACCAGAACCCTCGAAGGGGTCAACTGGAAGAAGAAACTACAACAACCAAACTTCCTTTATCTGATATTGATATCAAAGATTCTTGTTTCATCTTGAGCCCCAGAAAAGTATGAGACAAAAAGTGAATTCCTTTTTTTTTTTAATTTTAAAGTAAGGAAAATATACTTTCTGAATAACTGCAGTAACCAAAACTGAGAGCTCAAACATGGTAGATGTGCACACATTCTAACTTCTACATGAAAAAAGAAGAGAGAGAAAAAAAAAAAAAAAAAAAAAAAAAAAAAAAAAAGAGAGAGAAAAAAAAAATCAGTGATCTTTTTTTAAAAGTTTTGAATAAATAGAGGCCAACATAAAAAAAATTATGTGTTCCTAATTTCTTTTGAGCAAACACAGAACTCTAAAAAGTAGCAAATATCACCGGTATTTCCAGCAATGTTCGATTTGATTATTTAACTATTCAATATTTGTTACACTAAAATAATGGCACTGCATTCTATCAGTGTTTGTGACCCTTTGTGTGTTACAGGAAAGGTCAAAATTCAGCGTTTTGGTAATTTAAGCACACTGATGCATTCACTGTTCCTAGCTGTTCTTCACAGTTGCTTTAGAAGCAATCTGTGAGTCCTTCAGACTTTGCTGAAGACTGCTCCTATGCTAAAGAAGAACTGAAAGGCATACAAACTTACCATGGAATGAAAGTGATTTTCATTAGAATAGGACAGGTAAAAAGGACCTAATGCTGAGGAACTTTCAAAGAGCTATGCAGAGTCAAAAAGAACTGAAGAACGTTCTTCCTATCACTTCCGCTTTGTTCCTCCCTTTTTACAAGTGCCCTCAATCCATGTTCCCTCTATAATAGGAAGAGCTTCTTATAATATTATATCTCCTATCGCTGTAATTTAATTAACTGGTGTTGACATACAGATGTCATGGGCCAAGGAGAGGTCACTGGGAAGAGGAAGGGAACAGCTGTCATAGAACTATTAAATGGGAAAGTGAGCAGAGACCTTGAAGGAGGTGACAGCTGACAGGGTCCATTCAGTTGACAGTAATGGGATAGGAAAGAACCATCTCTGGGATGTACAAAACTATTTTTAACCCTTCCACATATGTTTAAAACATATCAGCTGCATATTCCATTTACAGCAGATCCACTAAGCTCCATCTTAACGCTCCTAAGTGCATAGCTAACCTATGAGGTGATCACCCTTGATAAGGATCCCCAAAATCAGAGAGAGTAACTTAAGGGTGGGAGAAACATTGAGAGTCCAAATTCTCAGTTACTTTTCATACACCACTTAGTTCTTACGGATAGTGAAAGAGTACAGCCTATGTCTTTCTGGAATCAAAAAGAATGTTTCAATAAACAAAATAGTGATATAGCATATTTGGCTATAGGCAGAGAATGGATTTTATTTTTTTTCTTTTTGAAAACCCAGTTCAACACTACACAAATGATAACAATTAACTTTTAGTGCCATTTTGTTATGTACGTGAAAGTTATAAGCTTTCTCCTCTAATTACTGTAAATACTAGTAGTTAGAAGTACATCTATTTCTTTCATTTCCACTTCCATGCAACTAAGCAGTACTGCCAGATCTGAAAATGGGATGACACTGAGTAACAGAAAAGTCAAAGCAAAAAATTAAGGAGGTCTCTTCAATAGTGAGATATATTCAGCCAGCCATGTCCAACCTGCAGTTCCTGCCCACTGCCTCCAGCAGTGCCTCCTCTTCCCCACAGAGTGGCCCCAGGGCACACACCCATTGCTAAGCGACAACCAAATCCTCAGTGCACTATTAACACCATGTTGACTGAAACCAGGGCACAGGGAAGGGATTGCTGTGCAGCACTGACTTGAGTGATGGCAAACAATTGTATGCATTTTGATATATTGGCTTAAACAAGTGCTCTGAATAGCAATGAATATCCAGCTGTGCTTTCAGGTGTGATAAAGGAGTTTGAGAAGAGGTCTTAAGATCATAAAAAATAAAAAAAATCAACACTGTTTTCAGTTCACATAAATACATGACTGACAAATTTTCAAATGGAACATATAGAGTCGTAATGAGATTTCAAGTAAAATATGTGATCATGCTTCTTTACTAAACTTTTATAAGCACTTTTTTAACAGAGAAAAACATCCTTTCCTTCACAACCACACCTTATTCATGTTTATTCAAGCTTTTTGACAGTACACACATTTGTCAAGTCAGTATGAACAACTGTCAAGGATAACCCACAAGAAGAGCAGAATTTCATTAAAAAGAAATCTCTCATGAACACCATGAGAGCTCACTAAGAATTGCAGCCACTGCCACTGAACAAGACTGACACATTAGTTTCACAAAAACAAGATCAAACATCCCCTTAGCTTTATGCTTTTGTTCCTCTCCATTTTTTTCCTTAATATTACAAATATATATATATATCAAAAATTAAAATTCCAAGGAGTCCAAACTTCAGATATGCTATCAGTCCAGTGAGTGCTAGTGAGGACTTAGTGCTCAGTGAGTGCTAAACCACTCCACTGATAAAATACATTGCATGCCATACTTCAGCTTGCATTCACTGAGCTGAAATCCTTTGTCCATTGTCTCCCTTCACCTGTTCAAGAACTATAAAGCTGGAAATGCTAAGCACTGACTGTGGTTCTTTAATAAACATCATATTCTTGTTACAAATAAAACCCTTTTGGTCAGTCACAACACTGTTAGAAACGTTTGGTTACACCTATGGCCTAGACTAACTACAGTCATGCTTTTTTAAGTAGTAATATTTCTCATAGACTAAAGGGACTGTTCTTTTCCTGAAAGAAATAACCCTCCATTGGATAACAGAAAGATAATCCTTCCATAATCCTCCACTTTTCTCAACACTGCCTGCTGCATAAGTGGTCTGCATGCTGGGGTTTACCACTGTACGTGACTTTGCTAAATGAGCATGCTCTGCTGCAGTGGAATCTGCTTGCTCCTGGTAACATCAGAAACAGCCACCACAAGAAGTTCAGGAAAAGTAAAGAAAACATTACTACTTCCATCCATTCTCTGTTTATCACACAGTGGCAGGCAACAGATCCAAGAAGACAGAGCAAATTAGAGATACTTACATCCCTGTAAGGTCATTTGCCATCATTAGGAACAAGCAGAATTGCTTACACTTCTAACTTAGAATGCAGAGTGGAACAGTACAAAGCAAGTGAGAGAATTTCACATCACTAGGGAACAGCATTTTTCTTAAGGCTTTTTCAGAGTTTTTGCATAAGTACCTTCATCTCCCTGCTACTGAAAAACAGGCATGTTGGGCTAAAGGTGAAGATTACATTTATAGCTCGCTTGTATTAATGCATTATGCCCTCTTTCTTGCCTATCGGGATGCTGCATGCTTTTCCGAACACTTCTCTTCATCGTTCCTGAGTTCAGCAGTTTCTTGCGCACTGCAAATCGGTAAGATACCATTGGTTACACCAATTCCTTTTTCTATTTGTGAATTTTTGAATAATAATAAATAAAAATATATATATGTATATATATATATGACAGGGGAAAAAAACAAACAAACAAACAAAATAATAATTTTCCAATGTCTCAGAACCTCATTTTCGGTTGGTTTTGCTAAATCAAACACTTCTGTAATCACCAGTTCTCTAGTTAAATCATAAAATACCACTGTAAATATTGTCCCATTTACCACTATGCAACACTGCCTTTGCATTAAATAATAAGGTATTTTAATGATCTGGCTGAATTAGCAAACAGGAAAAACATCCTGAGAAAACTGGTTGTTTCTTGTGGAAACAAACCAACAGCCTTCTTTCTCAGGATATCCATTTGCGTTGCCATGTGTTTTGTGTATAGTCATCATAGAGCAGTAAGTTTCCTTGTGTTTCAATTACCTACTGGTACGGGAAATTAAGATTTACCTGTCTTGGCTATTGGACAGTAAATCCTTCAGGACAGCATTTGAACTTTAATCACCACAAATAAATATATTTAAGTAAAACTAACCTACTCCATTTCTTTATTTTTGATGATAATATACTAAATATGGACTATCTATTAAGAAATGGCTTCATCCTTTTTTGCAGAGGAGATGGAAAAAGTGATTCACAAGCTGATGTTGATGTCTGGGAAATCCTGAGGAAAGCTCCTCCTTCTGAATATGAGAAAATTGCTTTTCAGTATGGTATCACAGATTTGCGTGGGATGCTGAAACGCCTCAAACGCATTAAGAAGGAAGAGAAAAAAAGTACAGGTTGGCAAACTGTATTTCTTCCAAATACATGTCAGTATATTCTTATTTCGGAGTTCTTCATATATCAACTGGACAGCAGCCAGATAGAAGAGCATGAGCAATATGAGTGAGATACAGTTTCCTTTTCCAATTGTTTCATGGTCTTGATATGTAAAATATTGATAAGCAAAGATCAGAGCTGTGCCCAGGGCTCTGGTCTACTCTGAAACTCTGGGTATTTTGAACCTTCTCATTCTACAAGTTTCTTCTGCTCAGACCCTTACCTTTATCTTGAGTACAAATCAAAAACAACCCATAAACTAGTCAGTATGTCAGACATCAGTGATACATTTAAACAACTTAATTTCCATTGGGAAGGTTTCTTAAAAACATTTGAAGTGCGATACATTTGGGATTCTTGAGACTTTTCTAGTCTTATCAAGTATTAATTAATTTTAAATCATTAGTCTTAAAAGTCTGAAGCAGATAAGGAAAGGCAATTTAACTTAGTACTGATAAGATTCTTATCATCCTCCTACAGGCACACTTCCCTATAACTCCCCTTAGGATATGCTGAAATACATATTTACAACTATTTGAAATGTTCTACCTTATAATGCATGCTTTCATCCTATAGGCAGCACAAGAACAGACAAAAGGAAACTGTAAAAAATGAAAACATGGATGCAGAAAGTAGAGAAGGTGGAGAAGGTTTAGGATGACTCTAAACAAAAGGGAAGGAAATAAATGTTTGTTTTCCTGACAGAGATGCAATAATAGTGGTTATATTTATAAATGTGTGCGTATTTTTTTTAAATCATTATGCATCTTAGCATTCCTCAAGAAACTGGATCCTGCTTATCAAGTGGACAAAGGGCAAAAGATTAAATTAATGGTTGAAGTTGCCAATCCAGATGCTGATGTGAAATGGCTGAAGAACGGACAGGAGATCCAAGTGAGCGGCAGGTAAACTAGAAGTACAGGAAACAGTGTAAGAAATGGGCTGTAGCATGGACAAAGTGGAAAACAGACGTTATTCTTAAAAAGATGTGAATAAAGTAGGGAGAAATAAGATAAGGAGCTGTAAAGAAATCTACATATTACATAAACTTGGGGCCAGTTTACTGTTCTCATGGCTGTTTCTTTTCTTCCCTGCGCTCTATATTTCTACATGTGGAATGGGATACTCACATCTACCTACCTAGCAAGTAAGTCCTCTGATTATGCTCTGCTGTTTGTGCATCCACAGTTCAAAATGACTTTTGTATGATATGGGATATACTTCACTGTAGCTTGTTTGCAAAACCTAATTCCAATGGTTTGGTGCTAGAGCAGTGACAAGTAATTTTAATAGTAGTCACATCTGCTATAAGGCTGCATTAGAAAAGCATCCAGACTAACCAGCATACCAACCGCATTCACAGGGGTTTGTATGTGTCAGTTTAGTTCCATTAGTTCCATTCACTGTGCTAGGACAGGGATACAGGATTTAAGTCTTTACATATCTTGCCACTGACATGAGAAAAAGCGTGGAGCTTTCTTCTCTGCCTAGCAGAGGAAGACACCAATTGAGTCCAGAGGAGAAATTCTCTGATAATTACACTTACATTCTTTTTTTCAGATACATTTTTGAGGCCATTGGGAATAAGAGAATATTGACCATAAACCACTGCTCTCTGGCTGATGATGCAGCCTATGAGTGTGTGGTAGGTGAGGAGAAGAGCTTCACAGAATTATTTGTAAAAGGTGAGCAACTGCAAATAAAATAGATTCCCCCCCTAACATTTAACATCAAATTATTGTCAATTTTCTTTATTCTCAGGCGTGTTAATCTCAAAAGAAATTCATAAACATATGAGCAAAATCTGAGCTCTATTAAAGCAAGTATTTTTCTTAAAGTTAAATAAAGAAAGACTTCCCCAGTAGCTGCATCTGTGAAAGCACACAGAAAGAGCACAATAATTATCATTAATTCTCATTTGGAAATTATCCATGTTTACCAACAATAGGGGGTAGAAACTTGCTTTAATAATTAGGATTCTACTCAAGAGAAATATGTGCCTCAGTCTTCATAAGACGATCAGGTAGTACAGAAAACTAACATACCCAGCTTAGAACTTCAAAATATATACGAAAACTGATTAATCTTGTGTTTGCATTTTGTCTCAATAACCAAGTATCAAGAGATCATCTGATTACATTGATAGCATGATCCAGCACAGAGGGTATCGCTTTTTATTCTGCCACAGGTTCTTCCTGCAGAGTGACTGAAATTTACCTGTGGTGTTCAGTCTCTCATAACACTGTTTAAATAAAGGCCTCTTCATTTCCAGAGCCCCCAATCCTGATCACTCACCCCCTGGAGGATCAAATGGTGATGGTTGGAGAGAGAGTGGAGTTTGAGTGTGAAGTGTCTGAGGAAGGAGCTACTGTGAAATGGTAAGGGAAGAGGAAAGAAAGAAACATAAAACAACAACTACAAAAAACAGTAAACATAAAAACAAAAGAATCAGTGTTTTTGGAGAAGAGCTGTGGGATAAAAAGAATGAAGACATTCTACAACACTGATCTCAGAAGAAAAAGAAATATATATATATATATAAAATATATATATTATATACATATATATATATATATATATATGACATTGTCCTATATTTCATACACTGAGGTGGAATTGAGAGGCCAGAAAGTAACAGGCAACAAATTAAGTGTATACATTTTATAGTCTCTAGAATTTCTTTTTCTGCACCTACAGGATGCTACTGACTCTACCAAGCCATTACTTTTGAAGTTTTCTAAATGCTTGACAGCAATATCTAACTACTGCGCAGATTAATCAGATCTGTATTGGGATGAGCTCTGAACTTCTCAGTTGCAATTAGATTTTTTCACATCAGTAAAAAGTCAGAGTCTGCTGCCACAGAGAGGGAAGGTCATTGACTGATTTTAACATATTCATTGTGGTGATCCTGCAAAGCCGGTCATTACGCATAAGCAACAAGTGGGATTAAGATGACAAACATTGTGGCCATAGAGTCCACTTGGCTGGACATTCCAGCTGAGGGGAAGCTGGGAGGTTTGTAATGCTCAAGCAGACACAGCAGGCAGTTCTCACATACCAGGCCTTATGCACACTGTTCTCACTTCATTTCTCTACCAGATGAAATTCTCTTGTGCTTGTTAACAGCTTCAAGCACATGGTTATCAAATGTTCCCATAACACCCATAACATTCCTGAAAAGTGCTTTTGCTCATCTTCTCTCCCAAAGGAAGGAACATAGAATTTAAATAGAGCCCAAGAGCTGTTACAACATAAGCATTTCACTATTAAAACCACAAGCACAGGCACACACGCTATTGTTCAGGAAGTGTTTACAGATGCCTAGTCACAGGAGATGGAGACAACCATATCTGTCCCTCAGAGCACAGTGCAGCTGCCACACTTTGATCCTGTGCCTTTGAACAACTCCCATACATCTTGCAGAGCTGTTATCAGTGGGATGGGCATTTGGTGTGACAAGGGCAAAGGAGCAGCTGTCTGCCTGAAATGCAGCAAGTGGTCAGAGAAACTCTTCAATGCATAGCAACAGAAAACAGCAGTTAGTCATTTACACTACACTTCACTGTTTTTACATGAGGTTCAGTCAATGCTCTTTGGCAACAAAGACAAGAGAAAGAAAAGTCCAGGAAAAACATAAAACATGGTATGGAGAAAGAACTCCAGTTCCACATCCTGTCAGGGAAATGCTCAACAGTTTAAGCAAAGTAACAGACAGTAACTAAGGGAACCTGTTACAGCTCTTATATCCTCCTTTAAACCTAGGAGATGAAGTCACAAGCACATGAACAAGGAAATATGTGACTTGCACAAGATTTAAGAGGCCTCTAGCATTGCCATCAGACTACGGATTAGAGAACTCATCACACAAGCCTCTTCTAGTAAACAGGAAAGAATGTTCTCACAACAATCATCTGCAAGATTTCATGTTATTCTTACAAAATACTACAGTGTAGTTATTTCTAAACTTCAGATGGAGGAATAAAATTCTTGAAGAAAAAGATGTAATGAAATACATAATTTTGACTTGGATTTTCCATGACTGAATGCTGGAGCAAAGATCTCCAATGAAAACAAACTATAGCGAAGTCATAATAGCAATAAATCTGTGCCCCCACTACTACGTAGTTTCTCTGTCACTGCAAGTAATTTATGGTGGTCTTTTAACCAACACTTCCACTGTTCTATAGAATCTTCCTCTTACACCTCAATTATCAGTTAACATTACTGCTTCATTGCTTGTTGCCAATGGGCTGTAATAGCACTTTATAAAAAGTTTTTCCTTTTCCACTGCATCTGTATAATATTTTAAATCAGGCTCTCTTTCAAGGTTTATAGTTTTGTCATTCCACTATTTTCAGTGCACCCCTAAATCAAAAGATAAAAATACTTACTATTCTCATCATGGGGTTTTAGGACATTGTTCAATGCAAACATTCTATTTTCATTATTTAGACAAGATTTCAAGTGACCTCATTCTTTCTAAAGGGCTAGAATAGAGCACTGAGAGAGCTTTAATGAGCCACATATCAAAAAACACAACCAAACTAAATGAAAAATTCATCTTTGAAACACTGACCAGTGTGTGTGCCTGTTTTTGTCACAGCAGCATGTGGAGTTTCTGGGTTACAGTACATTCTCAGAGTTCAGCAAAGATTTATACATTACAGTATTGCATTTCCTCCAGAACTAACTGCATACACAAGACCATCAGCTCAGGAAAACACCATGCAGGTGACCTCAGGCTCTTGGCAGTCAGCAAGCAAAGAATATTATCCTGACATAACACTACATACTGCCTATAACAACCACATGAAACACGTTGTGTCCTTCTTCCTATTATTGTAGCCCTGTGATTTGGAAAGCTGTGGTTTTCTGCTGCAACTGTAGGTTCCAATAAGCTGTGCTCTAAAGAACTGTTAGGAGGGGATAAGCTGCATATTTTGAAAGGAGGTTTCAGTAGGTACTTCCATACAACAAACTGCAGGATTTGTGCATCTGCTCAAGGCTTCAGTCTGTGATTTGCTTCAGCAGACTGACACACAGATTGTATACATCTACTTAGAGATCAGATACAGTGTGTTCTAATGTACCTGCACTGCAATTTTCTATCCTATGAGCACATGTTAATCTGAGTAGCTGGCAAAACAAAACAAACAAACAAAAAAAACACAACAACACAAGACATAAAGCAACTTCTTGTTATACTAAAAGCATAACAAAAACACTTTACATACTGCATAGGTATTCAAGTTCTATGAATATTTTCAAATAAAGATGAAAAAGAAAAAGCTACAAAAGAAGAAAGTTGAAGAAATTCCATGTTAGCTTTATGGAGCTGATGTTATTTAGGATTAGGAACAGGACAGCTTTAAAAAGTCTTACGTATTTTTGTGTGACCTTGACTAAACAGCTTGAATCCTCTCTGCTTGTTTCCCTTCATGATGACGATGACTGGAAATTACAATAATTAGATTTCCTCTCAGGCTGCATCATGAAGCTTTATTTAGAATGTCTTAAATATACTGCAGCATCCCTGAGTGGAAAGAACTATCAAAATTTCAAATATATCCTTATTTAAAAATCATCCTTTTATCCTTTTTTTTTTTTTTTTTGGTTTTTTTTTTTTTTTTTTTCCTTTTACCGATGCCCAGAAATGATTAAATTATAATAACTACAACTCACATCAGGAAAATTAAGTTCTGATTACCTCATAGCAGAGCTTTTAAGGTTGTACTTTCACTGCTATTAAGGTGTTTATTCATCGCTGTATTTTCTACAGCATTTAATATACTGTTATGTACCTACAGCACATGGATAATACAAAACAAGGAATTCCCTATGAGTGAACTCTCTTGGAACAGAAGTCAAATAACCAGCAAACATGAATGGTCAAGCTAGTAGCATTCTGTTCCCTAGTAGTTCTGGTTCTGCTAGCATTTGTGAAATTGTCTCTTTTTTGCTAACTTTAAATTTTATAACGATTGGATTTATCTTGTGACTTTCAACACTGAGCTGACTCTCACTCACCTCTTCCACCCATAGAAAAATGACTCAACATTGTTTGGGATTGCAGGGAGAAGGATGGAGTTGAGCTGACACGGGAAGAAACATTCAAATACAGATTTAAGAAAGATGGAAAAAAGCAGTACCTAATTATTAATGAGTCAACCAAGGAGGACAGTGGACACTACACAGTGAAGACAAACGGTGGGGTATCGGTTGCTGAACTAATCGTACAAGGTAAGTGCAGATAATATTACAGAAGCTGAAAAGTGAAAACAGGCTAAAGGTAACCTTCCAAGGATAGTGGAGAGGGGTAGGAAAAGCCTCAAACCATGGAGGGTAGAAGGGGGGGGGGGGGGAAGTACTTCAGCAGTTGTATAAGGTTTGATAATAGAGAAGAGACCTCAGGGAGAACTCAGACTTACATGCAAGATGAAACAGACACTCTCATACTAACAGGTGCTTAGCTATCAGTCCTGTTAAGGCCCCTCATGCTGTGGATTTCCCTTCATATTTCACCTTTTCACGAACAGCCCTAGTTTTTTGTACTCAGTAGAGCCATATGAGAGCTTTTCTTATTTGTTGATGTGCGTATTGCTTATTCTCACAAAATCAGAGAAAAAGCTGGAAGTTTACCAGAGCATTGCGGATCTGACAGTGAAAGCACGTGACCAGGCAGTCTTCAAGTGTGAAGTTTCTGATGAAAATGTGAAAGGAATCTGGTTGAAAAATGGAAAGGAGGTGGTGCCAGATGAAAGGATAAAGATCTCCCATATTGGCAGGTTTGTCACCTTTCAGAAAGCATATACAGGTTTCAGTATTACACTATAACCCACAGAAATTATTATCTCAGTGGGGAAAGGAATATAAAACAAGACTTCACCCTGGCTACAGCTAGGAGGAAAAAGTTAAAACCTTTTCGTGTGCAGTAAACATATAGTCACTAACTTGTTTGGTAAGCTGTTGGTACATTTCGTATTTATGGTATCAGTAGAACTCATTTTCAGTTTTCATTTAGGTATCACATTTCCTTGCTGTTGAAATTGTTTAGAAAACGCATTCTTAGTAACTTTAAAAATCAGCAATAGTGTTTAGACAGATGAATACAGCACTTACAAGACCTTTCAGAAAAAAAACAGTGGTCTCTATATGTGAAAACATTAGAACATACACAGTTGCACCATTCTGTGCCTAAGTGCCTGAGCAGTCTAACTCTTACTGGAAATCAAGAGCAAGATTCATAAAATCATAAATACTATGCATTAGGGTAAATTCTTCCTTGTTACTCCCTTCCTGCATTCTGTTCCAAGATTTCATTAATAAAGGGATGGAATGTCAATTTTTACCTTGTTTTTTACAGTTCATTGTAATTACAGTCTTGATCAAATGAAATAAGTCAGCAGTGATAGAACTGCTCTTCTAAGGGTAAAGGGCCAGAAAAAAAAAAGATTAGAAGCCACTTCCTCTATTCAGAGTAGACTCTGCATTTACTTTGAGAAGATGAGTCCACTCGGACACTGTGCTGAGATGGTTTACCCAGATACTGAAAGCAGAGCAGTACACAGCCCTGGTAGCTCAATTTGATGTTAGGGAAAGAGGAGAACAAACAGTAATCTTATCATTTGCACCTTGTCTCCTGGGATAGCCCCATTTTTGCCAGAAAGGTAATGTAAGGGAGTGACATTTCTTCATGCTTCCAGGATCCATAAGCTAACTATTGAGGACGTTACACCAGATGATGAGGCTGACTATTCCTTCATCCCTCAAGGATTTGCTTACAACCTTTCTGCCAAGCTTCAGTTTTTGGGTAAGTTACTTTAGGACCTGCAACAGGAATTCCACAGGGATAAAAAGATGACACTAATCATGGTTCAGTCAGGAAGGAGTGTGGAGAATCTCCTTCCTACAAGACTGACCTACCATCAGATTGTTGCATTATATTTTCTCTGTTATTTTTGTTATAATTAGCATGTTGTTTTAAAGAGCCTGTTTTGCAGTTTATTTACATTGATCTGTAATAAGCACTCTGATAATGCAATGATTAATATTTTTTTAATTACTTGCTAGATGGAGATGGTACAAAAATTCTGTTTTCTGACCTATTTTTTCCTAACTCCACCTTTTATTTTTTTCCTCTCCAGAGGTCAAGATTGATTTTGTACCAAGAGAAGGTAAGAACATTCACTACTCATATACAACTAATTACGTTTTCAACAGCAAAGGAAACTGTATTTTCATTTTTAATGTAAGGCATGAGTACTGACCTCCTTTCTCATATGCAACACTCAAACCATATTTTTTTTTTTTCCCCTTTCATAAAGAGCCTCCCAAAATCCACCTGGACTGTCTGGGCCAATCCCCTGACACTATTGTTGTGGTGGCTGGGAACAAACTGAGATTGGATGTTCCCATATCAGGAGATCCAACACCTACTGTCATCTGGCAGAAAGTGAACAAGGTAATGCATTCAACAACTACAGTGTAATACAGCAAGGTAATCTAACACAATAGCTGAGGCAAGGAAGTCACAGCAGGAGATTTATTTTCTTTCTCAAGCCTTTGTTTGAATTAAAGTTTCTACAAATAAGTATTTTGATGCTCCTTTATTTGTTGTTTGTTGTTGTTTTTTTAAACTTGTGAAGAAAAAACTAAATAGCTGCAATACAACTCTTCAAGTTAGCTAGTTTTGCAGGAGTCATCTTGAATTGTTCTATGAATCATTTCCTCTTCCAACCAAAAGTAGGTTTTGTATACACTATGAGCAGATGCGTACATGAATGCAGATAGAAGGATATCACACAGATTTACATTATCAATCTCGGAGAAAAACAGAGAAAGTTAAAGAAGGGCTATAAGAAAGAAGGGGACAGACTCTTTAGCACAGTCTGTTATGACAGAACAAGGGGAAATGGTTTCAAACTAAAAGAGAGGAAATGTAGATTGTATTTGAAGACGTTTTTTACAGTAGGGGTGGTGAGGCACTGGAGCAGGTTGCCCAGAGAGATGGCAGATGCCCCATCCCTGGAAGCACTCAAGGTCAGGCTGGATGGGACTCTGAGCACCTGATCTAGCTGTAGGTGTCCCTGTTCATTGCAGGGGAGTTGGACTAGGTGACTTCAAAGGTCCCTTCCAGCTCAAACAATTCTATGACTCTGTGAAACTAATGACCACTGAAACATGATCTTATCTAACAGCATGGAAATGTTCTGCAGGTGACAGTTTCTTTTTCATAGTCTAAATGATTCTTCTACAGTCTGTGAAGTATTTGGTATAATAAAAACAGAAAACACTTGCTGTTTGCCTAATCAGAGGAACTGCAAAACATCAAAGATTAGAATCTTGATACCAGAGTCTAAGTGAGCATCTTCTATGGCTGTCTCAGAACATCCACACCCCTCACCATCTGTGTGCTCCTAAGCTATAACTAGTACAAAAAGAATTACATAATATTCTACAGCATCGCTACATGTTCCAAAGGTAGCATGAAAAAAACAAACAACTGATACAACTGGTATCTTCTCAGTTTTGTACCATTATTTAAGAGTGGGAAATTTAGTTCAACTCAGGTCTCGCTTCTGCACTACAGAATTACTACAGACCCTAACAAAAAGCCATTCATCTCTCTTTTTTTTTTTTTTTTTTTTAATAAACCGAGGGCAATTTTCCTGATTCCCTCACTCACAGGTTTCTTTGATGAAATGAAGGTTTCTCTCACAAAATGACGACTGGGTAACAGACAGACCATACACATTACTAATTCTAAGGTGTGAAGTCCCAAAACACAAATAAAGGGAGCTGGGCTTGATGTGAATGCTGTATTAGCATATGCTAGCTAATAAAATTCTGAACAGACAATTTAACAGCTTCAGAATACATCTGATGGTGTATTACAGTCCTGACCGTATTTCAGACTGTTAAAATGTTTATACAGACTTACTATTCCACTACTAAATTTTGGTCATTATAACTATTACCACAGGACATGCACTAATTTATGATCAGTTAAAATTCTGCTCCGGGAACGTCACGCATCTTTGTTTATGAAGCCGTAGGTTTGGTTTTGCTGACTTATCCTTCCTCTAAATCACTGCAGTCTGACATACCCATTTCCTTTTCTGCTTCTTAGTTTCACACATACTGATTTCCTTCCCAGTTTGGTTTGCTCTCTCACTTTGCTCTTTACATTTCTCACACCTTTATGTTCAAGCACCCCAGCGTACCTATGGACTCTTCTCCTGTCTTGCAGAAACAGCTTCCCTGTTCTGCTCAGAAATATTTATCTTTCTGTGGTTTCTTTGCTTATTTAGAAAGGTGAACTTGTTCAAAGCAATGAAGATTCTACAACACCCTCAGAAGACAGCAGTGATTTAAGTACTGATAGTAAGGTGAGTTCCCTTATTAATGCAGACACGGAAACATGCCTAATGTTTTCCACTTCAGTGGTCCAGTTTAGAAGAAAACAAAATTTAAGTCAGTAGATTTTAAAACTGGTGAAGTAAATAGCACAACCACCCATCATTCTGCCTCACAATGGCAATAACCAAACTCTTTGGTCAAGCAAAACAGATCTAGTGATTTTAGAGTTAGATGCTGATCAAGAAAATCTCTAATTACCATCATACAGTGGCTTAATTACAAGGAATCTGTCACATTGCTCAAAACTCTTTTCAATCCATTTTTTGAATGTTTATCCTTCTTTTTTCCCCCAAAAGGTTTCCTCATATATATTTATATTTTTATTTATATTTTATATTTTATGTTTTTATGTTAAGATTCTTCTGTGCTATTCACTGGATAGGCACATACGCTTTGTAAAGTTTCTTGTTTACTGTCTACAGATGTGGGCACGTGAAGTACGGAGAGTGTAATAAATGCAAAGCAAAGTTCTTGTGGTCACATTTAGACCTCATCGCTCTGAGGAGAGCAGAAAGTCATCCCATATGGCATTCCTGAGTGACAAAAAAAATCACACTGATGCCATTAACAGTAGCAAAAAAATGGCAATGTTTTTAGAAGCAAATTGTTCAAATCCATGTTATCCAATATACTGTTGAACCAGAATGTTTGTTCATACACTAGAAAGAATTTGCAAATCACCTTCAATTTACATTCTACCCACCTGTTATCCATGAAACTTTAGATTGCTATTATCCCAACCAGGAATTCATAGTACTTTGTAACATCTTTGAAACACAATCGTGTGTGCATAACTAGCAATGAATCCTAACCACCCAGAAAGCTTTTAGGTTCAATTTTACCTATAGTTAATTAGTTTGAGATACTTTGCCTCTATTTTCTCTATATACAAAAAGGATTTCACATTATCTTTTGAATTTTCACTAACTTACATACAGGCTCATTAGGCTGCCCCTGGCACATGTCACACTGATTTTACCTTTTACTTTCACTGCCCACAGCTTCTATTTGAATCTGAAGGCAGAGTTCGTGTGGAGAAACATGAAGACCACTGTGTCTTCATCATTGAAGGAGCTGAAAAGGAGGATGAAGGAGTATACAGAGTTATAGTTAAGAATCCAGTGGGAGAAGATAAGGCTGATATCACAGTCAAAGTTATTGGTAAGTGAAAGAATGCAATAATCACTTTCAAAGCACCACAGTGATGAGGAAAAAAAATATCTTATGTCTCTGATACTATTTGAAAATTCCTCAGGATGACCAATTTCTTCAGATTTAGTCTTACAGTATGAGGAAAAAAAATGTTAAAATATTGAATTGATTTGTAAAACAGAAACAGTAACAACTCCCATGCACTCTGACACTTACAGATGTTCCTGACCCTCCAGAAGCTCCCAAGATCAGTAACATTGGAGAAGATTACTGCACTGTGCAGTGGCAACCTCCTACATATGACGGTGGGCAACCAGTACTTGGTAAGAAGCACTGAAATACAAAGTCCCCTGGCAGTCTCACCTATATACTTTTTTCTCTGCTCCTTTAAAATGATGCAGAAGGATTTCATTCATTCATACCAGGAAGGCTGAACCTAGGACACTCTGTAATAAAGCAACCCTACAAACCCATCTGTAAACTGGCCCTTCAATATCAGGGTGATGGTGCCCCCTACCTGTGCTGTTTGAATCAGAGAAATATTTTGACAAGTTAGCCAAGTAGAAGGTGACACTAAAAGCAGCACCATTTCAATTTCAAGACTGAAATTAACAGTTAGTATACGGACCATTGGATTTCCTTAGGAACAACAGAGCAGAGCTGTGGCTGCGTTAGTCATCAGTTCTAGAAGCCTCAAGCTCTTATGCAAAACATGTGTTTTGGGTTTTTTTTGTTTTGTTTTTCTTTTAATAAAGAACTACTTAATTCTACTTTATATACAGCTAAACACCATGAGTCACAAACACAATCCAATCTCTTCAACAGTTTTAAAATGTGTACTAAAATCCAGAGGCCAAAATCATCATGCAGCAAAAAAAAACAAAAAAAAAACAAAAAAAAAACCACCCAACCAAACAAAAAAACACCTGTCACCATCAAGAATATCATCAGTTCCATGGTAAGCTCTCTATAGTTCATGGTGTTTGTTAGACAAGACACCCTGTGATCCTCAAAAGGAAAACAAGGAAGAATCTTGGTCAGTCCTAGGGAAGAACATTGCCCTGGACTCCAAATGTAGCGATTTGTTTAATGAAGAGCACTGTTCAATGGTCATTCAAAGAAACCTAAAAAAAGCAAATTTAAAAGACAGGAGAAAAAGACGTACACATTCTCATCTGTCTCCATATTGTTACAGATTTCTTTTACATCCTACACACTCTGCACCTAACAGATACAGAAATTAACACCCTCTTCTCATCGTTACACACTTTTCATGGGGGTCTCATTTCTGTATTGCTAAAACAGTATCTTTATCTGTCACACATTCTGTACATTTGGGAACATAAACTGCCTTATCAAATGTCACCAACAGAAACCAGTAGGGTCTTTTTCTCTTTTTGTTTATTTATTTTTATTGCAATTCCAATGCATGCAAGTTCCTTGGTTCCAACAGCAAATTATACCTATTGAATAATGAAACTGAGCTGCCAAAACTTCTCCCAGTTTTGCAGACATGGATGAAGGGAGTAAAAGCAAGAACACCTATGTTATAGGTTTTTTGCTTACAGCATTTGACTTTGTTTAAAAAGCCACTGAAAAGAAGTATGCCAGGAGTAACTTTTGTCATTAGAAATGGTCATACAACCTGTCACCTCAAAGGAGCTTTCACCACTCATTTCACAAAACATCCTGTAAACTCCCATGCTTGTCTTGCAATCTAACATTAAAAGGAAAGGTTACTGATGCAGGATGCCTGTGCTTATTATGCCTATCATTCTCCATCTCCCTTCAGGCCCTGTGAGAATCATACTCCTCAGGTATACCAAAGAGGCATCTGCAAGTTTGATAGCCGTAAATTTTGTGAACACTATGGACTGGAGCTCAATCCACAAATCTTCACAATTTGATATATCCCTATACTATTGTAGCTGGCCACAGTTACAGACATATGCTTTGTAGAAATAGGTAGAAATCCACATAAAATACATATTCATACACAGTATGTATAAATCGCTACTCAGCATATTTTCTATATTCACTCCATAGCTGTAAGATCATTAGGTTTCTAAACAAAATCAGTTTAAAAGAAGACTACATGGATCACAACCAAGCACCACCTGCAATACAGACAAGAGAAGAAATTAAATGTAACTAGGTATAAAGAAACAGCTGACACTGATCTCTTGGAGTGGGTCCAGAGAAGGGCTGGAACACCTCTACTATGGGGACAGGCTGAGAGGAAGCTGTGCATGGCCAGGATTCACTCCACTGTAGGGCCGAAGCTGAGATATGACTCAATTTCAGACATTCTGAAATTCTGCCACTTTGCTTTTTAAAGAGATGAAATAAGTTAAGGGAAATATTGAATATTCTTCCTATTAACATTTTGCATTGCTATTGATGCTGTTATTCAAGATTGCTGAAGAATGAAATAAATTAGTTTTTAACTCGTTTTTACACATTTCAAGGCAATCTCTCCTTCAAGAAAAGGGTTTTCTGTTTGACTCCTGAGTCTCACATATTTCTCCAATGGCAGGATAGAATGACCACACCTTTCACCAGCAATGATTTACTATTTCACACACACCTAAGTAACCCTGGTAACATTGACTAAATTAGCGTATAGCATGCGAAACATACTTAAGCCTAATAACTGACAGACAATTCTAAGTGAGTTGTATTGTGGAAAGCATAACTTTTCAAATAAGAACGTCAGACTGAAGGACAGTAATAAAAAAGGAAAAATAAGAGAAATACCAGAGCTTCACACAACTCAGTTATATGTAGTAATGTTTGTCTCTTTATGTCATAGAAAAAAAAAAATGTTTTTTCTTCCTGCATGTAAAACAATCATTTGTAGTTCTTTTATATCATAAAAGATGTCCCTTCCAGGCTATATTTTAGAGAGAAAGAAGAAGAAGAGCTACCGATGGATGAGGCTGAATTTTGACCTTTTAAAAGAGCTAACCTATGAAGCCAAGCGAATGATTGAAGGCGTAGTTTATGAGATGCGGATTTATGCTGTGAATTCTATTGGCATGTCCCGGCCAAGCCCTGCCTCACAACCCTTCATGCCAATTGGTGAGTTCTAGCACACTCTGCTATTTCCAGGAAAAAAAAAAAAAAAGAGGACAGAACAATTTTCACCTCTTCTCTTCAGCCGTCCTTACGCTAAAAAAGAATGTGTTAGGAAAAAGCTATTCTATACTTAATCAGCTTTTTTCCTTTGTCATCTTCCTCTCCTCCATTCTCTCATTTCCCTTCCTGCAAAGCACTGAGGTTCCAGTTTCATGAAACTGCTGATGAACATTTAGTTGTTATAATTAGAAGTGTGAGAGTCAAACTGGATCTGGAAAGGAGGAGAGCTAATTGACAGAAATTTGCCCAACCCTCTCAACTTCCCCTGCTGCCTTATGGGTGCAAATATCACAGTATCCCATCCAGTCCTCCCTTAATCCTGGCCCCTTCTGCAGCCAAAAAGGATAGCTGATTAAGAAAATATTTAGGGAAACGATTTTCTATAAATAATCCACCCCATCGCAGCAAGACAGTGTCTCCTGCAACCTCTGAGCCAGAACAAACTAAGAGAGTCCACAGAAAGCCTCCCTGCTAAAAGCTTTAGAAAGAAGAGCCACAAAAATACAACTAGCTGGACATTAAAATGACAAGAGTTGCTAAATCTTCTAATATCAGTGAAGGGGGACAACCTGCTGAAGGAAATAATGCAAAAGCAGATGATGCAGTGAAGGGGTCAGAAGGAAAGGATGTACTGCAAGAAGGGTCTTTTAATTCTGGATTCCAAATACAAAACAACTGGTCTGCAAGAAAAGAAGGCAACAAAAAACCATCAAGCGGAGCTACTGAAAAAAAAGGTCCAAAGTTTTCATGGGATAGGTAGAGTTCTACTTGATTAAGGATAAAGCTCACACTTACTGCTTCAGAAAAGAGGTTTGAGGTTCTGGTGGGGGTACACTGTGGTTTTGTATGCTCCCAGCTGCCTTCATCTCCTGTTTCTGGTTCACAGTCCTTGATTCCATATGAATACGAAAAATTTTGACATAACTACAGAGAGGAAACTGTATTATTATTGCAGTTACTTCAGGAATTAAGATCAGTTTAAATCCGTTGCACAATTTATAATGCTGTATTTATCTATCAAGAATCTTTTAATATGTAAAATCTCTCGAGTTTATTCAAAAGGTTTAGATTAGAATATATACCTATGCAGAGTGTGTCAAATTTCTTTAATTCTTAATGATTGCTTTTATTCCATGCATACTAAATGCTATGTTCCTTCCAGTAGTCGCAAATGTTATTTTGAAGTTATCTTTCCATTTGCTTTTTGGAATCAATGATTTGGTAGCAGCATTTGTGCGTATTCACAATTTGGGGTTCTCCACTAATGATTAGTAGATAAGAAACATATTTAAAAGATTGAATCTAGCCAGTGGTCATTCTGAACTATGAGATTTCTGTTCTGAAAATACATAAAATACCCGTATGTCACCGAATTGCAGGTTTTTCAGCCCAGTATTTTTTTTCAGATATGTCTCTGTTACAAACGAGCGATGCAGAGACAGTGTTTCAGTAAACACGTAGTCAAAACTTTTAATCATGTTCTTCACTTCTCGATCAAAACAAGTAACGTCAAATTTATCAGGTGATGAATTTTGTCTAATTACAGTCAGGATGAAAATACAGCATACGAATTGTATGCATTTGGATTTCCAAATGTCACTGAGGACTTCTGTCGGTTATTTGACTGCATTGCTTACAATTCTCTTTCTTATTTATTTTACTTTCACAGGAACTATTATTACAAACGTCTCTATGCTATCATACAAGAACCTTTTTGTTCTTCTCCCCATTACAGGAATCTTATGCCACACATCTATTATGAAGTATTAGTAGTCGCATTTTTACAGCTGAGCCTCAGCTAAATTCAATTTATTAAAATAGCAGTACATAGTTCAGATATAACTTCTACAGCCTTTGAATTCTGACAGTAACATTGCTGTTTCTCAGAATTTACTTCTAAATGTTGCCTTACAGCTCCTCCAAGTGAACCAACACACTTCACAGTGGAGGATGTTTCTGACACCACTGTTGCCCTGAAATGGAGACCCCCTGAACGGATTGGAGCAGGGGGATTAGATGGCTACATAGTGGAATACTGCAAAGATGGATGTAAGTAAGCAAAACTACCAGCTAGTGGTAAATAAGTATTATTAAAGTACTACAGTTGCAATTGTTTCACTGCAATATTACAACAAGTAACTGCATCCAGTATCACTAAATTTGAACTCTAACCTGCGACTAACATCCTTGGCATTTACCACCAGATTTACCTGACATGACACTAAAACCACGATAGTCACATCCACCATATCGTCATATTCACAAGCATCATAAACTATGATAAAGTACTAACAAGAATACCAGCGTTGTTCTATAGTCGCTCTTATACTTCTGTCATACTCAAATTGTGTATTCTCTAAAACCAGCATAATACCACGATTGTAAGGAAATTAGTCATATTTGCAAGTAACTGTTACCTCTTGGAATACCTATGAGCGCATCATATCTGCAACATTCAGTGTACTGTATTATGATGCTACAAAACAACACTCATTTAAAAATAAATAAAAATCAACTAACAATTTCAGCCATGGAATTTTCTCTGACAGGAAACTCAACTATCAAGCAAGGGCTTTAAGACGATCTAATTTACCCAGAACTCATTTCTAGTCTTTAATGAGATATCAGAATCCTGAAGTCATTACACTAGAAGCATAATTTTATTGGTAGTATTTCTATGACATTAAAGAAACTTAGTAGGCCCTACAAACTTTGTTTTACAGCATCAAATGAGAAAGTAAGAACGCATTGCAAAAACTATTGTGTTTTGGACACCCACAGAAAATAAACCTTGGGGAAAAATAAATTGAGGCTTCACTTTCTAGCTAAAAATACTTCCAAAATGCTCCCCCCATCTTCTGCTAAGAAAATAAATGTGGAGAAACCTCACTGCCCTGAGCTCTGTGAAACAGAATGCTGAGGAAACTACCCAAAGTTGATCCCGTACCCTTAGATTGAGAGTTCTCTTCCAATTCAGTGCATTCCATTCTAAGCGTGGTATTGCAAGTTGAACTCGCGTTAGCTCCATACAAATTTTCTTTCAGTTGTAAAAAAGGCATCAGTTTGGAAAAATCAATAAACTATTACAATCTAAAAATCCTGTACTTGCAGCTGCAGAATGGACTCCAGCTCTTCCTGGCCTAACTGAGCGTACTTCTGCACTGATTAAAGACCTGGTCACAGGTGACAAACTTTATTTCCGTGTAAAGGCTATAAACTTGGCTGGTGAAAGTGGAGCAGCAATAATCAAAGAGCCCATTACTGTTCAAGAAATCATGCGTGAGTATTTAGATTGAATAAGTCTCACTCATCTATTGTCTATGGTCAAAATTCCAACTGTACACATTGCATTAAAATCCTGGGTCTGACAAGGCTGTGCTGCTTTCTGAAAATAACACCCAAACAGTTCTGTCAGTTTGACTGTGAGCTAAAACCCTTCTGAACCTGAGAATATTGCCATCCTGTCCAGCTCTTCTATTTCTAAAGCATAGCTATTAAAACAAAAAAAATCCAACTTTAGAACTATGTATTTCTCACCTCAGATAATGTCACTGTCAGCATTTAAGGGACCATCATTTAATATCTGGCTCTCTGCTAGGAAAGCTGTTGCATTACTGCAAAACAACCACATTCACTGAGGCAAGGTCTCTTCAAATGAAAGTAGTTATCTGAACTTGATTGTTCTGGGTTATTAATTAACACCATGTTTATCACCCAGTAGTAGAGGATTACAAGTCACTTGACTGGAGTCCAAAAGATATCAAGAGCTGCTAAAAATGGATTGCTCAGCCTTGACTCACACAAAGTGTCTGCCAGAGTCTCACTAACAGCAAGCTGACTCGGTGTAAATGAGAGCTGCGATGCAGCTCAAAACTAAATGGACATGATGACAGGTACTCCAACTGTAGGCTAATATACTCTTCTAAAAATGACCGAGAAAAGACAAAGGGACACAAGGAGAACTTAGAAAAGTGGGGGCTGGAAGAAAGAGCATGCACTGCAGTCCTTCCTTTGTTAGTGAAAAGGAAGGAGTGCTACGCTATGAACCTCAAAGTACTGTAACTGAATTACCATAGAGAGGTAAAGGCAATTCACTGATTGCTTTACTTTCTAAATCCATAAACATTTCCAAATGGCAGTTTGCAAGGGGCTGTAGTAACAACAGAGCAACAGATTAATCATCATCTATAATTACATTTTCAATCAAATATACCCATTGTTCTGTCACTTCTACTATATGACAAAGTTCTCCAAAGAAACTAAGTCCACACATAAGGCTCACATCCAACAGAGGTCACCCAAATCTGTCATTCCGGATGCAACACTGTCTCAGAAGTTCTACCATCAACACAACCCGCACTGTTGTAAATATATAACAGATTTGCTACTAGATCTGTATCTTGTAGTCAAATACATCTGAAAATGCTTAGAGAATTACCTGCTCTGCAACTGTAAAAATAGTCTACACCATTTTCTTATGCTTACAAGTATCCAAGCCCTCCCTCTTCAGTATTTCGTCCTATTTGCCCTATAAGTAATATTTCAAATAATCGAACGCTTTGTATTAAGATACTATTGCTTAACTGCAGAACGTCCCAAAATCTGGCTGCCACGCCATCTCAGACAGACTTTGGTGAAGAAAGTGGGTGAGACGATCAATATAATGATACCTTTTCAGGTTTGTACTGTTCTCTATTTACTCATAGGTATTTATCGTGACTTCGTTAAAGTAGTTTCCCTTATGTAAGCTCCCACTGCTCCACTTGTTGAGCAGTATTAAAAATCACCCTACTATCAGAAGGGTTTTTCATTTGTTTTTCTTTGTTTGCTTTTAAAGTCCTAGTTGATTTTGTTTATTTTTCATAATCCTTCCTCTTGGAGAAGAAAAGTTAACTACTGTAATTGTAAAGCCCTTTCTTGTTAACCACTCTTCAGTTATGTAAGTTTGTTTAAACTCATAAAAAACAATTAAACTGATAAATTTGCTGCTTTAATGTCTGAAATGAAGAAAAATGGGATTTTCTTAATTAAAAAAGTTGTTTTCAGCCATTCAGCCATTAAGAACTATTAGACAACTCCTAATACTTTAAAACTTCTTAGGGCACTCAGAACTGGGCATCTTTCAGAAAAAGCATAGCAAAAAATCACACTTTGCTATTTCTATTTTTTAAAAGTCCTTTCCATTGAACGTTGTTTAGTGAGGAAAAATATAAATAGATATAATTACAACCTTCAAATTACAAAGAGCATTAGTTATAAGACCATGAACCATGGAACACAATAGGACAGTACGACAGTACCCAGACAAAGCGTAAGCCAGTATCTTCTATTATATTTTTTTTTCACAACTCTGTCAAAACTGCCTGACTTCTGTGGCCACTTCTTACTCATTTAACACTGTATTTCTATCAAATATGTTGCCATGGTATCCTGAGCTGAATTCTATTCCCAATTCTACCCAAACTTTAGATAAGAAAGTAGATAAGAAAAAAAAAAAAACACACATGCAATATTATTACTAACCTATGCCCTACTTATGCAACAGGCAGGTGGGATTTCTGCAGAAAAGAGGGGAGTCAGCATATTCTTATACCAAACTCAGCTATGTGGGCAAATGATTGAAGGGGTATTGCATGTTCCTAGTGTGTACGATATTATAACTCCTTGTGAATCATTTATATGTGAATATAAACATGAGAAAGCACTTAAATTTGTTCTTCACTATCAGTAGACTCCCTCTGAAGCAACTCTGTGCACTATTTATCTCCTTTATCACTCACTGTTGTCTCAGATTACCTATAACACATTACAGAAATACAACCCTCTGAGATAGGTATTAGAAACGTGTTTTCTATCTGTTTATGTTTTTCACAGCCTATAAATACAAGAGTATATGAAAACCAACACTGTGAATGCTTGTAATCTATGGTTACCACTCAGAAAGACCTATAATGAAAGTAGCTGATCAACCACACCAGAATAGCAGCAGTTGCAAAGCTTAATTTATAATTGAGATACCTCTTCCAGTCAGCCAACAAAAAAGGATACCTTACAATGTTACAATTTCTTGTAATCATTTTTACCAAGATATTTAGGACCAGATTCTGTGCTCAACTTATTAAATCAAAGAAGAGCTACTCAATCTTGTACTCAGTCAGAAAAACCAACCAAGTATTTGTTTTGACAAATTAGACACTTAAGCAAACAAAACCTTAAAAAAAAACCAAACAACTATGGAAAATTTACTTCCATACAAGTGAACGTTCCCTCTAAAATTTACCCTACAATAGAGGACTTTACTTGACAGGGTCACCAACGATCAGATATATATTTTTTTCCTTTGCCTTGCTCATGAATTTCTACTATAGCTTCCTTCTGAAGGAGAGAAGCTGTCTCTTTCCCTATTAGTATTTGGTAAGAACATTCTAAGAAAGCATAAGAAAAGTATGGCAAAAGTATACTGGAAGTGGACAAAAAAACCTTATGCCTAATATTTCAGTGCTAAAGTTCTGATGTGACTATACTCCTTGACAGAAAATATAAAACAAACAAACAAAAAAATCAGTTACCAATGGGGAAAAAGGAAGATCCAAACCCACTATTTATTCAAGGTTCACTATTAACCCTGATCACATCAGGGTTAATAATACATCAACTATGATACAAAATCAAATGATACAGAAACCAGATACATGACTGTTCCTTAAAGAATAGCAACGTTTAGGTTGTTTAGAAGCTTTTCAAGTGTAAAATTGGACAGATCTTTGCTTGCCTCTTATAAAAGCATTACTTTTTTTCCCCAAATATTACACAAATTAGATGTGCAGACTTTCAGAGCAAGTAGCAGAGAAACCTAAAATAGAGGCATATGAAGGCACAGATATTTCTTTTCATTCTGACTGCACTTCAGTATGTAAGCCTGACTATCATAAACTCCCTTGGTAGCCTAAGACACAGTCTTACAATGTAGATTCCAGGCTGTGATTTGAAGAGCCTTCTAGAGGATCTCTCTCATTCTAGAGATGGAGAGCAATACATGTCCTATCTTTAGTGCCTTGGGCTTTGGTTCCAGGGCAGCCTAAGCTGACCTAATTCCTGATCCAGATGGTCTTACTTTCTCTCTCCCCAGCCATTTGATCTACTTCTAGTATTTGTAGCACTGTGCTTCACTGTTTCACCACATTAATCTGACAGAAACTTTAAAATACATATATTTTTTCTGCTAGATTGACTACAAATGCAGTTAATAAATACGATATAGCCTACTTATGCTTTATTGGGATTTCTGCTGTGGAAACATACTGTAAAAGTATCACTCAGAACTTCTAGAGAACTATTATCTACAAGTTTTCCCACAGGTGGCTGAGTGACAATAACATAAACCACACTGGCTCACTAAACTCACAAAATCATTTTTCAGTGTTGAGGTGTGGCACCACAATTTGTCTAGGTTGATGGTCACACAAACAATTTTTGCCATGTGGGAGCAATTATACAATATGTTTTACAACTCAAAATTATAACTTTTAAAGAAATTATTTGAAAGATATTGAAAATGCCTCAGGATAGAGAATTAATTTTTTTAGGGAAGTTAGTGCGAAGGAACAAACAGCTAGTTAACTCCTCAAGCAAAGATTTCTACTATTTAGCAGATGCCTGAAAAATAGGACAAGACCAGCACAAGCATTATTTTTTTTAAAGTATTTAGAAACTCTAATTCTTGCAGCTTTGCATATTAAGTTAGGGTTTCTAGACTTAGAAGATAAACCAGAAAAGTGAAAATAAAAACCTATAACAGTCTAAAAAAAAAAAAATTAATTAATTCTTTCTCTTCAGGGTAAACCTAGACCCAAAATAAGCTGGACGAAAGATGGTCAGACTCTAGACTCCAAAGATGTGGGAATTCGGAACAGCAACACGGACACAATCCTTTTCATTAGAAAGGCAGAACTTCATCACTCAGGAGCGTATGAAGTCACTCTTCAAATTGAAAATATGACAGATACAGTTGCAATAACAATTCAAATCATAGGTAAGAACCCACCAACATCAGAACAAAGCAATGTAGTCAAAAAGGCACAGATAATCATCGATAAGCTGAGCAAAGAGAATTTTAATCTATTTTCCTCAGAACATCTCACATCATTTATTGCTATTAAACAACTCTAGCAGTCTTGTCTGCTTGACACTCCTAACAGCTGGACAGATACTCTCAGCACAGGACTAGAATCAGTTTACTAGATCTTTGTCCTTGTTGGCACCACCTCACCCTACTTGGCTAGAACCCCTTCCTTGCCCAGACAGCCTCAAATGATTGGCTTTCCTTAGTGAACAGGAACACAGGTTATTTCTTATTTTTACTCTCACTGTACCTGAATAAGGTTATAAAGTGCATAATAAAACTGTAGCAAAGAGAGCAATCACACTCATCATAACATTCTTATTTAACTGTAAGGAAGAGTTTACCTTGCCAACATCTACTGTGTTGCCTATACATTTCAGTAGGCTCCAGGCATCCCAGGAAAGTATTAAAGAGGGCATTTGAAAACTTCCCAGCTTTCCTGTTTATGGTTTCAACTTCACATAAATGGAGTGTACTGCTGCAGAACAATTATAGATTGCTATCAAGCTCTATTTTTACCCTGCATGGGAGGAAATGACAACACTTTCAGCTCCTGAAGCAGAAGCTAAAGTTTTTGTTTTGTTTTGATGTCTCCTCTGCAGATAAACCCGGCCCTCCTCAGAATATAAAACTGGCAGATGTTTGGGGATTTAATGCTGCCCTGGAGTGGACACCACCCCAAGATGATGGTAATGCACAGATCTTGGGCTACACAGTCCAGAAAGCTGACAAAAAGACAATGGTAAGAAGCTGCACTGAGTCCTTGCATTTCTAAGGAGCTTTAACACCTTCTTGTTTAGGAACACAGACACTTATTGAAAACAGCTAAACTAATGACCCTCAGTTGTGTGTCCAGGGTGTCCTATGGTATGACATAGGCAGATAAACATTTAAGAATATAATCTAAAAGGAGCCAAAACACAAAGCGGAAAAGAGAAGCATACATAGCCTGCCCCATCTCTGGTGGTAACTGATGCTGTGAAGGTGTTTTGAATCACATTTTTAACAATGCAGAGATAATCTGAAGGGGAGGGAGGAGCTCAGTGCTGGGCATCTTAGGGAATGTACTGGGACAAGCAGTTTTGTTAGGCAGACTGGAAAATGCCTCTCTCAGGGAAGGCCCCATCAAGTTGATGTGTTCTCATCAGGCTCCCAGATACAAGTAGGGCTAAAGTGTAAAGAGGTTTTTCATGTTGCCATTATTGTTTTTCCAAAGTGCAAATATTCATACAACTACACCAGCCAGAAAAGAGAAGAAATCAGATCAGTTGATCTTCACAGGAAAGAACATTAACATTCATTAATATCCAGTCTTTTTCTTTTAGCAAATACACTCTCCATACCATTCTGACCTCTTACAGGTATCTTTCTAAACAGTGCAGTTTTGTTGCAGGAATGGTACACTGTTTATGACCACTACCGTCGTACAAACTGCGTAGTGTCAGACCTGATTATGGGCAATGAGTATTTCTTCCGGGTCTTCAGTGAAAATTTGTGTGGATTGAGCGAAACTGCTGCAACTACCAAAAATCCTGCCTATATCCAAAAAGCAGGTAACATTTACTACTATGTTTGTATGTACTACTACTATGTTTTTAAAACAAACATAAGAAAAGCTTCTGAGCACCAGAAATACATTTGTAAATGAAAAACGTAATACTACTAGATGCACAACCAGAGGTATTTTCATTACTTAGTAACTAGCGCTTACAAGGCATTTTAGCATCAACAGCCTTTATCAAGGCAGACTTCTGTACAAACTGAATAATTTTGCAAAAAATACTTAGACATTTTTCCTGAAAAATAATACAACTGTGGGGTTACACTTATATTCCAGGGTTAAAAAGTAAAGATTTACGTGATGAAGACTGCAGACATGGTTATCACATTTTTAACATAAGCAGGAATTCAATCACTGGGAGAACCTCTCAACTAAAGTATTGAGTTTTCAATCAAACTCAGTGTTAAAACTTGCTGCATCATTATTTTACCTGTCATTTGAGGGCACTGACAGTAATGTGGCAGTTAGGTTGTACTCACCGGAACTGAAAGCAGTTATTACTGTTTTGTTTCCTTGAATTGCAGGCACCACTTACAAGCCACCTAGTTACAAAGAACACGACTTCTCCGAACCTCCTAAATTCACCCACCCTTTAGTAAACCGGTCTGTGATTGCAGGATACAACACTACGCTCAGCTGTGCCGTGAGAGGAATCCCCAAGGTACAGAATACATCAAGTATCATTGATACAGATACAAGCCAAGATGCTGCCTTGGAATTCATGCCAGTTCAGTATAACTGAAGTAACTATATTAAGGAAAAGTACATGTCCCTGAATTATCACCCCCTAGAGTTAATGGCTGTACACAGAACCAGATCTACAGGAGTATCTTTTTGACTTCTTGGTCATTTTGCAGTTGTTATGCCTCACCCCCAGTTCACCAAACCCAGTGAACAAGCAAGCACAGGTAGAATGGGGCAAATGAGTAGGTAGGCAATGCAGCAGTGGAGACAGAGGAAAGGGAAAAAAATGGCTTGCAGCTTTATGCTAACCTTGCCATTCGGAAGGTTTTGCTTTTGTTTTAACTCTCATGAGAATATTTTCTCACCCTAAATATATTTGTTGAAGTCTCTGAAGAGAGAACAAAACAATGTTTTTTGTTTGAGTCAGGAACAAGAAGTAAAAACTGTACCAGCCAGGAGTTAAATTAAGGCTTGTCAAAAACGGGAAACAGACTTTTTGACTGCAGTGAAGGAATTTACCACAGTATGATGTAATCTTGTCAGAAATTTAAATAACAACAAAAAATAAAAAAGCAGGACCCCTTTCCTTCCCCCTTTTGGCTGCTAATTTACACCTCTTCTCCATCTCTCAGGCCAGTGCAAGGATTTGATAGCTATGAAGCAAAACACATCAGATCGCTGCTTGTTTAACTCAGGAAGCACAGTCACACAAGCAGCTGCAAAATGACAAAAACAGCACAGAAGAAATGAGAGCAAGGGCAGACAGACTAAATCCATCTCCCTGCAGCTGCCTCAGGCTACATCCATGATGTAATTATAGTGCTAGCAGTGATGTTCCCTCCCAGTGATCTGACCCTTTTGACTTTCTGTATTACTTCATTACGTAACATTTTAACACTTCCTATCTTACAGCTGCTCAATACAGTAGACCAAAGCTTTAGAACCTTCCTTCCACATTAGCCCAAAAGATAGAGTCTTCCTCCTTCAGCACACTCACACTCTTGAAGCAGCTTTTCCAAATATGTTCCTGAACTAGCATTGCCCAAATTAACTGTAATGAAAAGCTCTATACCTAACATGAAACTCACCAACAGGGATTTTTCAGAGTAGCTGATGTCAACGCAAGAGTTGCCACTCTGAAAAACTGTAGGTTATCAAGCACTTTAAAGTCTATATCAAGCTCACCAATACACATAGTGGAGAAATAAACAAGAACAGTGGAGAAATAAACAAGCCCCCTACAGATGTTTTTCATTTTAAAAATTTCATTTACAAAAGTACAATACACTGGAAGCAAAACACAACGACTCCAATTGCTACCAAACCAACCAGCTGAGCAGGAACTTGATTTTGAACACTAAAATTGCTAAAGATGTGCTAAGTGGTTTGGAAAATCCTTTCCCAGTTTTAAACAAGTCATCCCATGTGGGCCACATTCTATAATTCCACTCTGATAATCTCTGCAGTTTGATTCACTTTTTGTAAGGTACCTGAAGCACTGAAAATACACTAATACACTCAGTGAAATAATCCTTGAAGGAATGGATTTGTAGCCAGTGCAGGGTTTTTTAAGTTACACTAACTTGTGATACAGAGCTACGCATTCTACATGCTATCTGAGAGTAAAAGAATATTCTTAACACTTGACTTATTAGCTTCACGAGTCTGTACTTGGAATGAGCAGGGGCTTCTTGAAAAACAATGTTGCCGCGCAGTGGACAGCCCTTACAACACATACACTTTTGATGGCTAAACTAACATTGTTAGACCAGCAGTAAGTTTCATTCTCTGCCTCCTTTCTTAAAATTCTTCTTTTGTGTCCCTCAGCCAAAGATATTCTGGTACAAAAACAAAGTGGATCTCTCTGGGGATGCCAAATACCGCATGTTCAGTAAACAGGGTGTGCTGACCTTGGAGATTCGGAAACCCAGTCCATTTGATGGAGGCTTTTACACCTGTAAAGCTGTTAACGAGTGTGGTGAAGCCGAAATAGAGTGCAGACTGGATGTCAGAGGTAATGAGATTAACTTTGCAGGGAAAAAACACAACAATAACTATACTTTAAAAATAAACAAACCATTATTCTAACACTGTAATGTGATGAAAACTGCAGCAACAACAGCAATAGTAGCCAAGTCTTAGACTGCAGCAAGTGAGGATACACTCAAAAAAGTCAGTCCTGGACACAGAAACAAAGGAAAGAATCTGCCTACCTTCTGAAGGCCTCAGGTACACAGGGATCTCTAACAAGACTCCCTCACTTCTGCTGCCACCCCTGAAATGAGGTCTGGGAAGGGGTGGATCCTGGCTCCAGCCCTTCCAGTCACTCAGGAGAATTGCATGCACCTGAGTACCCCTGGATTGACCCTGCCTCCCACCAGGTGCTCAATCACTGCTTCAGGCCCTGACCAAGCATTTCCACTACAGTTATCTAACATCATCTAAATTAATCTACATCTGTTAATAACGCATAATAGCAAGATGGCGTTTTTTCAGGCTAAACTGTTAAAATGTAAGTAAATTACTTGTTAGGCAACACGGAGCTTAACATGCTAACACATTTGTGAGCTGGGTTTCTAAAGAAGACAGCAGAGGAATGGAGGTCTATCAAGAAACACTGCATTGTGTAATTGCTCTAATCTGGTGAGCTGTACTCTGCAATGGAAGTTTGAACTTCCACACTATGACTCCAAAGTTATGAGCTGCTAGATATACATAAGAGATAACATATGCTACATTGCAAACAATTTCCAGGTGGACAATGAAAATTTGTTCAGCACCACAGTAAGGAATATCAACTTCATATTTGACAATATGAACCCATATAGCATCACTCTAAATGCTTATCAGAGCAAGTTAGCTGTAAGGTTGAATGATACAAAGATGGTAACAGATATTCAAAAGGTTATAAATCAGGAAAGACTCACCAATTCTGATGCCTTCAATCTAGATGGAAAATGCAGAGGCCGGTACCAAAACTCCATGAAGGAATGATCTCCAAAAGAGATGCTGTTATTGTGGTGGTCAGCCCTTAAATGAAGTCTAGGAGTGGTGGAGTCAGGCTCCACCTCTTCTGGGAGCACACTGGAATTACCTTCACCTGTGCTCCCACAGCTGACCCAACACTCACCTCAGCTGGTTAATCAGAGGGTCAGTCTGTGATTACCAATTTCCCACACATTGGCAAAGTGACCTCTATTAACAGACACTGGTGGAGATCTGTCTTCGGCACAGAAAGCCTAAAGATATTTCTACAGCGCTTAGTATTTCACTTAGGGTGCAGTCAGGGATATGAACGCAGCACACCATGCAGTGTGGGGTCTGAGATGCTCACACAAGTCTTGGAAGCTGGCACCGCAGATCTGCTGAACTCAGTCTAAGAGCTCTGAGAAGTTCAGCTGATGTGTGTGGCCCTTTATTAAGACACGTATGCTACATTCAGTTCAACAGTAACTTCACATACTTCTGCTCAGTACCACAGCGCACACTGCCAAAATGGCTCAGAACTTATTTTCATCACCTTTCCAATTCTGCTTTAGGAACATTAATATCTCCTTAGAACAACCACAGATAAAAAACTACTAGGACAGAGATTCCATAATTCCATATTTATGTTTCAGCAACAGGTCACACATCATGGTTTTATTTTAAAATTAGCTTCCTAATAACACCTTTCTTTTCTTTTTTTTTTCACCCCCCCATTTCCAGTACCTCAATAGGACTCTGAATCTCAATTCACTCACACGTCAAGGTATGAATCAAAATAATCCATCTGGATGAAGGAACAATGGCTGCTTGCTTATATATAAGATTAAACATTGTTTATTTTTGTTAGGCCTAATGGAATTTTCATAATCTGGGGTCACGTGCATGTTCTGATTTCCATTTGTAATTATCATGTGATCACATTCTTGCAAAACAGTTTGTTTGGGTATTTAAGTCAATATTTCACAGGCCCCAACCTTCACTACACTGTGTGCAGTGTACAAACCCATAAAACTAACAGAGCACCTTGTTGATTCTCTTCCTTAACTCATTAAAAGCACCTCCTCTATGAGACCATTTCCTACTTATTAACATGAAGAAAACCGTTGTCAGAAATGTGTGTGCATTACTTTAACCAGACGTGGTTAATCTTACATTTCTAGATGCAGCGTAACACACACTGTAGACATTTCAAAAATGAAATGGATGTATTTGACACTAAATCCTTCTCCCTGTTTTCTGTCACAGCCTTGGAATGGAATTCGAAGAGATGAAAAATGAAGAAATTAAGGAAGGATAATTTTGCTCGCACTTAAGATTTCTGCACATGTTAAAAGTCATTTAATGTAGGCTGATCCAAAAGTAATGCCTCCTATTTATTTTAAGGGAAAATACAACAGATACAAGAGCACAATAATCCGATCTGATAGAAAAAAATCTCAGCTACAAAACACTTCTTTTTCAACACAGTCACCACCATTAGCTAAGCATTTTCACCAGCAATAAACAAAAGCCTGTATGCTGCGCTCATAACAGTCCACATCAGAAGAGGTGACAGACTGTCACTGTGCCACTGCTGGAACGCACCACCCGCTGCCTCACTGCACTCACAAACATCCACTGTTTGGTCTCCATAAACGTTCAGCAAGCAGTGATGAGGAACGATGGGTGCCATTTTCTCTGCATGGAGGAATTCAATTGCACACCTTTGCCTCATACGCACTTTCATGGCAGACGCCATTTTGTCAGACTGCCCCTCTGCTGCCATCTGTCACACAGCAACAAAATGTAATGGGATATTGGTGGGAAGGTTCAGCCTTTACCACCATAGCACTAACATCCACCCCAATGTCACGGGCTGACATCACAAAATAGGAGGCATTGCTTTTGGAGCAGCCCTCATACAAACAAATTAATTCTAATATTGAATCACCTTTCTTTATATTGATCTCTGCACGGTAGAAAGTAACTTCCAGCCCTTCTGCTTTTACTGCCAAGGCTTGAAATACCCACTTCCATGCTTTGAGCATATATTTATAGAAGGATGCCTGAAATACACTGTATGAGAATCCATGGATTCAGGTACTGCTCCTTTTTATACTGGAAGTGGTTTATTTGATAATTGCTCACTAATGTTTTCCTAGTTTTTGAAAAGACACCCACATAGACCTTCAGTTACTAGATGCTTCTGCATCCAATCATAGACATCACCCTCACCTACAGAGAAAGGGTCGTACATCAAATGAAACAATAAAAGATGCAAAGAAATACTACTTGTGCTTTAAAAACAAAACAAAACGCTTGTTATAAATGCAATAAATTTACTGTCATCAGATATCATTGGTGGCTTTTGAAAGTCTATGAATGCTATGTGTATTATTGCAGATAATTATATCTAATCATGAGAAATTGGGGAAATTGTAGCATTTTTTGTTTCTCACCCATCAGTTTGAATAGGATCTGCGGGTTGGGGATTTTTGGACCTGCATTAGTTTCTGCCTGGAAAAGCATTTTTTTCATGAAATCACAATAGCAGAGAAAGCAGGAAGATGAAATTAATGCAGGAAACAGCGTGCTTTGGAAGGATCAACAGAAAGAGCTAAAGTAACACTATTCCCTACCTCCAGCGTGTCAGTTGAGAAGGTAAAGCGTGTCTGACACAGCACGTGAGTTGCACTAAACAAGCAATTGTATCTTCACAATTAAAACACTTATGTAATGAGATGTGTATTTTGGTTATTTTATTACAGTGTCAGAATAAGGACAGATTTTGAACACCAGTGTCAACATTTGTCTGCAATACACTGCTGTTACTCTACAAATAAATAAAAGTAAAAGTAATGGAAAATACACAAAGAAGTTTACCCTGTTTTTTTCTTTATTCTTCAGAGCAACACTATTAATCTAAAAGTAAGGCGTAGAAGTCAGAGATGTCCTACATCACTAATCATTTTATTGCCTACTACTAGAATGTAAAATGGATTTACAGGACCAACCCAGCACCTGTGGGACAACAGCTGTGGAAAAGCAGAGACTGAATTGGAAGAGTTTAGCATCTCAATTTCCCCCAACACACCAGAAAACCTACACGACTAATGTTCCCGTGTGGGACCCCCCCTGCTACAAAATGACATGGGCTCACGGTTTCTAAACGCCGTGGCAAGTATTTGTATGCTGCAGTTGTTAAGAACTACCAGCAGTACTGCCGTTATTTTCTTTTTTGCAAATATGCAAGGTAAGATCAGTCGTGAAAACATTATTAACAGGGGCTAGACAATTTAATAAGATAAATCCACTAACTGCTGCTAAGTGTTGCATTTTAAACTGATAAGGATCTGTTTGATCCTAGCAAAGGGAAGCTCTGCTTAACTGTCATCACAAAACTGAGCTGTCGAAGGAAAGCAAACCTTACCGGTTCTCCTTATATTTCTGGTTACTCATAGTGCAAATCTTGACTGTTACTCTGCAAGAGAAAAAATAAAAGCAAAACGAGTTAACTGCCGAACAGCACTTTGTAAATACAACAGAAGAGCAGCACTCGAAAAAATAACGCAACGAAAGAAAAAAAAGATGAAGAAGAAACAATTGGAGGAGGAAAAAAGAAAGAATCAAAAGCCAAAGGGTACCACACCTAACAAGAAATCCCTCCTTCTGGTGCAATGCTAAAACGCAGTGAACTCCTCAGGGACAAAGGACTGCAAACACCAGTGACCGTCTTACTAATTACTCTGGCGTTACAAAGCGCTACCCGAATCGCACGTTAAAGCTACAAAACGGAGCTCCTCTTCAGGTCACTCGCAGGCTTCGCTTCACGGCGGGGACGTGTATGCTTTATTTAATTATTTACCCGTCCTCGTTCAATGCCAGCACCTGCCTTTTAGGTAGCGTAGGGACAAGGGGGAGACCCTGGACTCCGCGCCCTCCGGAGCATCACCTCAGCGCTTCCCGCCCGGCAGCGCCGCGTGCCGCCCGCAGCCGTCGGGGCGCTCCTGCCGGCCGCCTCGTGCAGCGGAATATCGGACCACAGTCGCTTTGCAACAGCAGGCAGCGTCGGGTTGGCCGTGCCAAGGAGCACGAGCGTGCACCGCGCGCTCCTGCTACAAGCCGCTGCTCGGACGCAACTCGCGCTTAGCATTTTCCCTTAGCACTACGGTTTTTAGGAGGCCCCTCTTGTTTAGGAGACCCGCTGCGAGGTTTGCAAAGGCTAAACAGAGTTGCTGCAAGTTGAGCATAGAGCATTAAGGTAAATTTGACACATTTCATCCTATCAAAACGTTTAAATGGTATGAAGTGCCTTACCAGCACGAGTTCATCCCGTTCCCAGAGGACATACACATTCATTGGGACCACGTGGCAGGGGGAAGAGCAGCGGTCAGCTCGTTAGTGCCTCAGCACCTTTGCTTTCAGTCAGTTAAAAAGAAAAGCCACAAGACTGCTTGGTACTTGATACTGCTCTCCTACAAAAGGCAACAGTAATTTGTAGTGCCTGCTTCAAATTTCTCAAAGCTTATTACTTCAAACAATAGATAAAATGGAATTTGACTCGCTGAAGATTACAGTGAGAGCTCAGAAGGTTTCCACGTTATTGCAACAAAGCTTTTCTATGCAGGTTAAGGTAGGTATCGAAGATAGCCTCTGTATGTCTCACCTGCAGGAATCATTCCTTTAAGGAAGTGCTCTTTTGCAAGCCATCCTGTGAGAGATCTGCCATTGAGTAGAATGGATACAAATGGAAGAAAATAACAAATCAATGGCAATTCCTCCTTAACTCAGTCTTTCAATGGTCACTCAAATGAGATCGATAAAGGAAAAGGTGTTTTGGGAAGGTACACAAGTCATTTATGTTGCCTTTATCACAGAATGTATTCAATTTAAAGTCTTTGTATGTGTTTAGGAGATAAGCTTGGCACTGAGGTGTCCCGGAGCATGGTTAGAAATAAAGCCATTCCTGTCTCCTTACAAATGATTTTTTATTAAGAACAGTCTGCAGAGATTAAAAATAACCCACTGATACCTTTCAAGTGCCTCCCAGCCACAGACCTCTATATTAGGGCAACAAAAGCTGTCACCGAGATATCCTTCATCTGCCTTTGAGAGGGCCCATACAGCAGTCTGCATAAGCAGTGCATCCTAGGACAGGTTGAACTGGTGAAAGTTTTTCAAACAGATAAGAATAGCTTCATTCGTGAGGTCCTGATATGGAACAAAAGCATCTGCTATTTGTGCCAGGCAGACATGCTGACAACAAGCAGCCCTAAAACCACAGGTAAATATCCAATGAACGCATTTCAGGGACACCTACTTCAATACATACAAAATATCTGTGGATACGAAAATTATGGAACAAAACTTGGAAAAATATAACTGGTGTGTCCCCCCCTTCTCTTCACCATGGAAAATCACCTGACTTTGAGTTCATATTCATTACAGTTTGTAAAACAAGAATTACGGAGATCACGCAATTTTCACTGGTTTGCTTACAAATAGGCTATGGGACTCAAATACATGAACTAAGGATGATGAAACTAATTTAGCCTCCAGTAAGGTTGCAAGTATAGTAGATTTTGATCATTTCTACTTGTTAATCCCTCAATGGTGTAAGCAAAGCTAAGTACTACATTTTAGAATGCATTGTATTTTCCTCTCTCCCCTCAAGCACAGAAAAATGTTCACAATTTAAACATTCTTTTTAGGTTATGAGCCTGTTTTAGACAAATTTTCTAATGTCAGATGAAAGGGTTAAACTGCTTCCAACAAGGACTGCAGGGAAGAGCTGCTGCTGGGAGCCAGCTCTGACCAGCAGAATTAATACTGGGTATTTTTCCTGTTCCCTCAATGGCACTCTTTAGCACTCCACCCGAAATAGTTTAAGTGCAAAAGAAGTAGGAGGTTGAGGGATGAAAGAAGATGAAAGAGCATGACAGAGAGCTTGCTAAGAGCTGGAGAGGAAAAAGACTGACTGGAAGTTGGGCAGAAGCCAGGTGAACAAGTGATTGGCTACAACTGCAGCCTGGGCTGCTAGGGCAGAGGCTGAGAAGTGATTTACACAACGATGGTTGGAGAGATGAGAACCTACAAATAATGCTAAAGAAAATGGAAGGAGACATCTGATGAGAAACTGAGGTGCAGAACTGAGACTGGTTGGCTGAGTCTAGAACAAAAAACAAAGTGAGGGAAAACACTAAGGAATCCAAGAAGGGAAACTGGAAGAAAAGGGAGAGACACCACCTGCCATCCAGGATGCTGAGAATAAAGACAGGCATTTTCAATGGTGTTACTGAGGGAAACTGAAAAGACAAAAAAGAGTGACAGAAAAGGAATGGAAATGCAGGAGTTTTCATCTACTCAAAGGAAACAACTGTTTAGAGTTTTACTTGGTGTTTTTCCTGCCACTGTTTGTTCCTTTTTGTGTATAGCTATTTCAGGAGAAGGGGATTTCTATTTCTATGTAGGTTCCTAAACCATGCATATCACTATAGTAACTGTTGTAAATAGAACCAGCACTGTTTGCCCTTGGCTGCTGCATATATGGTTCTTCCTTTGTAGGACTGATGTTTTAAAACAAAATTAGCCAGTGCTGGTACTACTATGTCCCAGATGCTTTGTACACATGTGAACAGAACGCTTGAAATTACTGTTATAGTAAGCACAGCCAAACAGAAAATCACCTACAATTATGCTAACCTCGGTGCAACCGTTGAGCTGATCTTACTGTATCTGAGCACAGAATCTGCCTGAAAGAAGTTCTCTGCTGTACTCACCTGCACTCAGACTCCGGTCACCAACACGAAGCTTTAAGCCTTCAGACTGGAAAGAAGGGTCACACATCACTATTGTTTAAAGAATCAGCACGTTTTTTTCTACCACAGAAGAAGAAGAGCCACACTGGAAACAGCTGTAGGAGCTCAAAGCTCTTGCTGACTCTGAACATCTTAAACAGAATTACAAAGTAGAGCTGTACAAAAAGCCACTGCAGGTAGCAGAAGCAAAGAAACACCGCTCAGTTGTTTGGAAATGCACTGTTGTAAAAAGCATAACTGTCTGAACCAAGAATTCTGGAAGAGCAAAAGCTCTTTTGGCTTCACACCATTTGGCAAGATACTTTGCACAAAGGTGTTGCTGCTTACTCCTGATTCTCACATTTTAGGAGCTAGGAGATGATGTTTTTCACCAAACCTTTGCTTATCTAAGATCAGTGACTTTGAGGTCCTAAATACCACTGGTGCAGAGGCCCACTTTTCTCACAGAAGCAGGATCTCGTTTCAGAGGCAGTTTTTTCTAACTTCAATCCATTTGACAATCAAGGGGAACTAAGATCTAAATATTACTCTCCACATGAGAAGCTCAGCTTCTATTTTGTATTTAGTTCTCAATTCAGTTAGTACAGGATCCTGTGCCTGACACGGGGGCAGATGGCTGGTTTGTTCCTGCTCCTGATCAGCAATATTAGCTACTACTGCTTCCTTATTAGCAATACACTTGGTGGGAAACCCAGTGCACTTGTTTGGCACAAGCAGCAAGACTAGAAATATTTTTATCTTCAGTATTTTTGTAACATAAATGTCCCTAGGACAGCTCAGAATCAACCACGTTTTTCCTTACAACTACTTTGTTTAGTAAGAATCTTACTTGGAATCTAAATTCTTAATTTACATCTACTAGCAATTTAGCTTTTGAATGCCCAGAAGAACATTTCAATTTACAATCCCTTCTATCCTGAAGGCATCAATGTAAGAGGGCAGAGTTTACCCAAAGCTAGTAATCAGAGTGTAAGAAGTTTTTATAAAGGTTTTCTTAAAGTAATGGATCATTTCCTCAACATCCAACATCAAAGGTTTTTAAAGAATATTTTTAATCTTCACTTAGCAAATGCCACCATTTTTACACTCACTGATGCTGAACATTTTAATCTTTAAGATGCGTATCCTCTCATGTTAGGCACAAAAATGACATTCGCAAACAAAAACAGACACCTTTTTTGGGACAGCACAGTAAAGCCCTGCGATCCCAGTGGGAAAAACTGCTAGGAAAACCAGTCACAAACATCAGTGTTTGCGGAGAACACTTAATGGTCACTTTGAAAACCATCTTCCAGAAACAAGGAATAATAGCAGAGAAAGAAATTCGTTCAGGAGAAGCAAATACCTGAAGTTTTAAGGCAAGTTCATGAATCTCTGTCACATACTTACCATATTCATTACCTGAGTGCCACGGAAATATCACAAGTGTGGTGTTTTGTTTTTGTTGTTTTTTTTAAAGTTATCTTAGAATAATTGAACACTAAGTCACAGGCTCCCCCTAGTGGTAAGACTGGTAGGATTAGCTATTTTCTTCTACAAGTATTCTAACACTATCTATTATTATTATTGGTTATTCTTAATTAGCCTTCCTGTTGGTTTTGGAAGCTTCTTGTTGCTGCTAGGGAATTCTGACCAAAACATCAAAAGTAGGACATGTGAAAACACACACAAATAGCTGTAATTATTTTTTTCCTCCATAGAAAAGTTTGCATACCTTTCAACGCTTAGGAGTGACAAAGCTAAGGTGGAAGGGATTTTTCCTTACCTGGTTCTCAAAGACTTTTTCTCCCAGAAAACTTAAAATCTGACCTCCAGACCTGTATTTGATCCTTAGAGAATGGCACTGAGTATTTCGTAGCAGAAACGTGGCCTATCTCTCATCAGATGTCCATGCTACATTCTCACAGTTACCAGAACACCTGCCAAGTACAAGTACACGTCATCAAGTATCAGAAAGATTTTGTACATTTCTTCAGTTTTGAAACCACATTTGGAGTAGAACCCGTGTCAGTGCACTTGCAGAGTGTTACCAGTTCTTACCTGCCCTGCAGAGCAACCTCTGCAACTACTTTGCCAGAGCTGTTCTTTAACAAACATTCTGTGGAAAGGAACAGGGAAGCATTTTTATTATAAGGCCATTTACAGTCTTACTCGGGACTGAAGATTCCAGCAGCCTGTTCTGCACAGCATTAACGTTTGTACTTTAAATCAACCATACAAAAAATGCCCCTGCAAAAATACAGCTCTTAGAGGAAAAAAAAAAAAAAAAAAAAAAAAAAAAAAAAGGGAGCTGTAGGTGACAAATGATGCTGTGCATTTAAGTGCTATTTAAAACCTTAATCGTCCCTTTATAATTTCAAGACAACTGGTTTGAGTGTGTTAGTAGGACACTACATTCGTACAAATTTCAGTATTGCTATCAGAAAGCTTACAGTCTCAAAATATCAAAGAAAATAAAACACAAAACATACTAAATTCAGAGACTTAATTTCAGTTTTGTTTTCATATTAAGACAAGGATGAAAAATTTTACATTGTTCCTATTTTGCAAGCGCACAAAATAACTATTGAGGTGTCCATTTTTCTCATTCATGCCTTACACTTTTCTTAAATATCAATTATATGGATGTTGTGATGGAAGAAAACAAAAAATATAGAAGTTGCAATTTTTCGCATGGAAAGAAGTGCAATTATCCGTTTACACTTTGCTCTTTTTCATTTTTTCAAGTAAGTGTATGTCACACTTTGCACAACTAATTTCAAAGGTAGATGCATGAATAGAAAAGGTAAACACAGGATGAAAACAAGTCACTGGTTGAATGACATTTTATTTTCACATTCAGACAGCTGTACAGTTTCTATAAATAGATGTTGTACTGTAATATTTACATATTTTCCTCACTCATTACTAGTGTATTCCACTCAAAATAATAGATCCCTGACCAAGCCAAAACAGGGTTATTTCCAGGTTCATTTACACAGAATCCTATGTTAAAACATACATCAGTTTGCATCAAGAGCATTTTTCCAGATATTTCACAAGTATTATTTTTCTCTAGACAGTCTCACCTTCCGGTATCCTGAGAGCTTTCCAGACAAGTGCAGTACAGTTCAATAACAAAAACAGGATGCAAAAAAACATTCATATTCAATCTACTTAAAATAAGGAATGCGATGGAGAGTATTAACTGAGGGAGTTTCATTACACATTAACACAGTATTTTGAGAGATTCCTTGATATACAAAAGTACAGACTGAAAAAAAGCAACAGATTGAAAATTTTGGAGACAGAGTAATCCTTTGAGTTTCTGAGCACATTCTGCATGTTACTATAGAAATGTCTTGTATAGTTACAAACCCAGAATTACATTGGTACATTACAAGAGCTTCTGCCATTAATGCTTACAAGTTACTACATTTCCTTTTTCATTTTCTGGTCCCTGTGATTAACTACTATCAACTACACCCCTGGGATGCCTACAGACATTATCCAAACTCCCATCCAATCTAAAATCCACACAACTTAAGGGATGTCAGGGGTTTTCATGATACTTTCCTTTCAAATTTCCTTTCTTTTTTCCCCACTTCAGAAGCAGTCATCTCCACAGATAGACCAATTTAATAATCCAACTGCCATTGTCACACGTGGTATTTTACGACTATAGTAGCTAACTTGATCATCTTTACCAAAAGGGTGTGGAGAACTCCATGTTGGTGGGTAAAAGTGAACAACATAGAAGGAAAACAATAAAAAACATTACATTTAAACAACGTGCAGGACCAGACTGCTTTCACTGCACACAAGAGAATTGCAAAGTAGAAGTCTGCAGTTGTAAAGTGATAAGTCTGGAACAAGTACAACTAGAAACAAAAACCAACTGAACTTAAGCCATATTAGTCATCTTAAGGGGGAAAAAAAAAAAAAAAAAGGATTCCAGGGAATGGCCGGATGCTGATGCTCAAAACTGTCTGATGAACAGCTCATATAAAAACTCCACTAAGGATGAATTCAGAAGGAGACTGAGCAATGAAGTCTTAGATTTTTCTATGGGGAAAGACTCACAGGGTCATACATAAATAACCAAGTTCTCATAGAAGACAAGAAAGTGAGCTCCAGTAACTGCAGTAAAAATGGAAATACTGCACACCAGTGTGCCATAGGGTAGGTATTTTCCAATATCACAATCAACTGGAAACTGGACGAGGTGGTTTGCTTTTGTTTTCTGCCTCTTTCCCACGAATGGCAGCCACATAAGAGAAGAGACACAGCACGGAATAGCAGATCTCGTGAGCCTACAAGAAGTTTGAAAAGGACATAACAAAATTCAGATGGTTTAGCATTTTACAAAATCCACTGCATGTTTTGTATTTTGTTGCATGCCTTTCTTTGTGAAATGACTACTTTGCCTACAAACAAAATCTGGAAGAAGTGTCCCATACTACTTTCTAACTGAAACAGAGCAGACGAACCATATAACAAATAAAAAACCTTTGGGATAAAAGCATTAGTTGCTTGATAGTATAATTTCTCATATTTTTAAAGTAAAACTATCAGCTGTCTGTATTCAAAAATTTTATACAAAACTGAACTCAAAAACACAGCAATAACTCAACCACATAATAGGAATCAATACTTAGTTCATTCTCTTGCATCACACTGGTCAATTTTATGAGGAGGTGGGAACCTTTCATAAACTCAGCAAGCAACTTGTTTCCCCTTCCATCTGCTTTGTGAATTAGTGATTGTGTTCCACACTATCTTCAGTTTAATACTTTCAGTAGCATATTGTGCTGAAGATATAGGTACAAGCCAGTAGGATTGGTTCGATCTCTTTAACAAAAGAGACGACACTTTCTGCATTACCTGTAAGTTCCCCTAGTTACACAGAAACAAGAATCACCAAGTTTATGTAGTTTTAATGAAGGGAAGACAACAAAAGAGCAGCCTGTGTTTCACTGCAGTGTTAGTGCTGCAAACCCTGCTGTCTCAATGCAATTCTCTTCACCACATGAAAATGTAAAGATATGTCCTCTAAAGAACTACCAGAAGGCATCACAGTTGACTCACCATTGGCGTCTTGTACTTGTGGCTCACCACTTCTTTAGTTTCAGGAACTAAAACCGGACGGGCAAGAGACAAAACAAAAAGTTCAAAAAACGAGAGGAAAAAGGGGAAGAAACAGCACAATGTTCCATAGGAAAGGAAAGGGATGCACACAGACAGCAGGTGCAGGAACAGGGCTCCTCACTATCCCTCACTTCTAGGTACCCTTCCTTCTCTTCATTTACGTTACACCATGTCCTTGCCAATACTGATAATGAATTACTCAGGTTGGCAAAAATATTTTGTTGCCTATGTTTGGAAAACTGTAATAGATATTTGATGGTTCTTAGAGACCCTGACTTTTCTACTAGTAGCAGCAAAATGACAAAAATGTGCTTAATAACTACCACAATAAAACATAAAACAACAATTCCATAGGAATTTTTAAGTACTTGATTCTCAAAGATATTATCCTCTACATGTTTGAATCCTTCTCTGCTGAGTAACAAATCTCCTAAGAACTGCTGGACACCCTGGCAGTAAGCTAGTGAAATACAGAAAAAAAAGGAAACAAAAAGGATACTAAGAAGAAAATTTTTCTATGCTGGAAGATTGTTTCACATCCAGATTTTGAGAAACTCTAAAAATATTCTTCTGTTGAGGACATGCATGCCCATCTTTAACTTGGTATCGTCAGTGAAAATATCCTTTGCTTTGGAACAGTCTTAAAACACAACATAGATTTCAATTCCATGTATTCTTAGAATATCAGGCTTGATTTGATTTCCTGAAGACTTCACACAAAAAGAGGATTAGTGCACTGATTAAAAATTATCCAGAAAATACCATGTTGCTCCTTTGCACTGCCTCAAACTAACACAAAGAAAGAATGTAAGACAGCCAAAGGTAATTTGCCTTTTGCTTCCATCGAGGAATGCACAGGAAAGCAAGCTGTAACCATCCCCATCTGTATGTACTGCATCCAAACTGTACACGTGACCTCACACTTGGTCTACAGAAATTGTTGTGAACAGATACCATGGGAAATCACCAGGAGAGAACAAAACCAACACTAAGAACATATAAATGGTAACTTTAAAATGTGTAATAACAAGACCAACTTTGAATACTTCCCTTCCAGAAAAGCTGAAATTCACCATGGAATTTCTGTATCACAACAACAAAAATATTTAGCAGCAGCGTAGAAATTGCTCAAGACCAAACCATACCAGGTTCATAGGGAAAGGGTAAGTATTTTATTACACACAATACTAGTGACAAAAAAGAAAGAGGCAGATGAATTCAGTATGAGTAACTAGGAAAAGTCCACAACAAAACCTATCCATGCAGATGTCATCTTTTCAACTTATGATATGACGCATCTAAACACTGGAGAGGGAGACAGATCACGCTCTAAGGAGCCAAAAGTAGGCAGTGCAGACTGGGTTTGAGAAAAATCCCCAGAAACAAACCAGTGCCCACCAATTCTAGTATGTCACAGTATTGACATGCCTGGAAAAAAAAATACTGAAAAGTTCAGAATTGGATTTTAAAAATGAATGCATATGTCTGGTTGATATTTCAATTCTGTTTTCTCGAAGAGATGGCTGTTACATTAGCAACTGAAAAATGAGGGAACTGCACACCCAGGCTACACTGCTCCAGCAATACCAGTGTTGGGAAGAGAGGGAAGTGCGCATCCAGGCTACCTTACCCGTTGACACCAGATGTTCCAAATTAACTCCATGTCACCAGGGGGGAAAGGTGGGAGTGTGGCTGTTGCACAGCCAAATAGGGTAGGATTTTTACAGTTGTGTAAGTCTCACTGCCCACTGGATAACATACAACTGCTCATTTACTCTTCAAAAAGCAGGAAGGGAAAGCTGTAAGAACCTTGTGCCATGAGACAAGGAGAAAAGGGAAGGTGTAAAGACTTGTATCATAACTGAGAATAGGAAGAGAGGGAACAGGAGAGTACCTAGGTGCTCTCTTCACTTTGTCATCAGTAAATTGCCTTTAAGTACAGTACTCATCTACAATCCTTTCAGTAGGGAAAATTCTCACAAGAGGACTGAGTTAGGAAGAACAAAAAAAGCAGGTCTAGATTTATACCCACAGAAGTCAAAGCACTACTGCTGTAGAATGCAGAAAACAAACAAAAAACAAGAACAAAAAGCCAACAAAAACCACCCCACCCACACCTCAAATTAAGAGATCAGAACAAGCATGTGTCTTCTAACATTAAGACTTATTCCTGATGCTATTAAACTAAGCGGATGAAGAAAGTAAATTATTAAGCACCATTCTGCAGCCTTTGTTTCTGTGAATGAAAATACAGTACTACCATAGAACATGTTCAGGGACACCACTTTACCTGCTGGAGAATGAAGGTTTTCATAGCAGCCATGGAGAAGGGGCCACAAGTAAAGCACAAGTACACAGCAGTAACTCAAATTCCAGAGGGAAGAGCCTTACATTTTCTCACCTACTCCAAATCTCAATTTCTGCTTTTGTGCAACAATTCCTGAACTTCTGCTTATACCCTGTTCTGAAATCACAATTGCAAATTTCCTGCTGGTATTTAAGCCTAGTGTTACCAAACAGACCTTTAATTTCCTGTGTTATAGCCACAGTTGGAGCAATCACTCTTGACAGAATAAAATAAACCCTGCACTGAACTGCTTCTCATCAGAATAGTGTACACACCTACTGCACTCAAGCTTCCTAAAAGGACGCACTACTTAAAGACATGCACTGTACTGTGAATCTCATTGCAAGGCTCAAGATGTTTAACATAATTCTGCAACTTCCGTGCAGCTTGATGGTGAATACTGTCAAGTCACTCTTAATAAATTCAAGTTTCATTTTTCCTCCATAGGACATATTCACTTATCTTCTCATATTTTAACAAATAATAGAGCACATATGAGGTAGTCACTCATTTCACCTAATTTGGTACATTTAAACTGGTTCTTGTTAGTAACCTCTACTGTGTGAGCAGGGTAGTTTTTACGTTATAAATGATTTCTCAGCTTTTTCTTTCAGTGTCCAACTCACAGTTTAGTTTCTCTTACTTCCAAACATTACATTTCCTGAAGTTCCTTATCACAATTCTAGATTTTCCCTGATTACAAATATTTTCCATAAAACAACAACAAAACATTTCCTTACAGTTATAATTTAGGGTCAAAAAGTTGTACCATACAATCATTAACAGAAGTTGATTGGAATAATTAAGCCAAATGCTGTCTGTGTTCTTGCATAATTGAGGTAAACTATTAAGAAAACACTTCTTTGAGTCTCCAAAAAAAGACCCAAATATAATTTCTGCTCTCATTATTTTTCTCAGAAAACTGAAGCCATGGTTTGAGCTCATTTTATGGCTTTCGAACTCTAATATTTGTAAAGCCTATCAATATGTTTCAAAACCTTAAGCAATTTCCATCAGAAGTAAAATAAATCATGCCCATCAGGGTGGAAACATATTAGAAGAATATGCAACCTTACAGTGAAGACATCTTTTGATCACTTAAACCGTTATCTTCTTGTATAGGGTTAAATACAAGGATCTGATCCCAAACTTCTGGGAGATTCATTAATGGTGAACAACAAGCAAGCAATTGTCAGAAAGATTATACCATTTCAATATCTTATCATTTTCTAGCACCAGAAGGAGACAATGCATTATTAAGGATGAAGACATTAATGCTAGCACTCTCCTTAAATTTCTTTTGCTTTATTAGAAAGAATCCATCAGTCAGAATCTCCTATTCACAGCACTAGAGAACAGTGAAGGGAGCTGCTTATCTAAATTGTTTAGCAGCTAAAATACGCTGACCTAGTAGAAAAAACCAAAAAAACAAAAAACCAACGTAAATTCTATCTTTCTTGTAAAACTCTCAGACCTACACTTAAGACCCAGGCAAGACGGGTGGGAGAATAATACTATACAGACATGAGGACTATGTCAAGAGAAGTTTATGCATCACTACTGAGCCACATCTAAAGCCATTCTTTTCTTTCATACACTAGTATAATCTAACTAATGTTGAATAGGAACCCAGAACTTATCCAAATCAGACTACAGACAGACTATATGTAATAGCAATGAATAGCCTAAATGGCACAAATCCTCTATTTTCCTTAACTGTTACTTTACTACTCTTTACCAGTCATACTCTGAAACCAAAGCCACAGAAAAATGCTCAATCTTACAACAGATCTTCTGCTCCACAGAACAAAAATTAAACTCCATGTACAGTGGAGAATAAACATTTAGCAGAACTTTTTAGCAGTGAAAGCCCAGCACGTTGAGAAAGATAAACTGCAAGTCCTGCTTAAAAAACAAACAGAAAAAAAACCACATTTGTCTTAAGTAAAAGGAACGTACCAAAGAAAATTCTTATGCACATCCAAGATCACCTGATGTTTTGGCTGCTTCATGAAACTCAGAACACCTGATTTGTCTATTACAAGAAGAGCACGTAGGCCACAAGTCTTACTAAGATGGAAGTGCTTGGGTAAATTTTTTATGTTAAGCTCCCCATCTCTCTATTAGGCAACTTTTCAGTGCGATCTACATTTCCCTTCCACCCTTGAAACTGCAGTGAAATTCTGAATCTAGAGTCTGGAAATTTGAGTTACTGCCATGTGAATACAGACCTAATATCAAAATAATGTAATTACCAAATTCCTCCAGGACAAAGACTCCTCGCACAGTATTGCACTTTTTAATGTGATTCAGCTCTATGAAAACCTACAAAAACAGGAGCAAAAATAACACAAAATTAGTAAGCTTTTCTCATAAAATCTAAAAATCAAAATAAAACAAAAACATCACCACAGCAGATACAACCTGAAGTGTTTAAGCATACACTACCAGTTCATTTACAGTTTAATAGATAAATAAAGGGTGAAATAAATATTTAGAAGACAAACTGGCCACAATGCTAGAAATCAACAAATAACTTAAAAGTGCTAAGAAGCGAAGACAGCAGAAGATGAAGTACCTTCCGCTCCTTGCAGGAGGAGAAAGCATGGAAGAGAAACGAAGGAGTTAGTAACTCTGACATATCCAACATTGCTACCCCTTCAGGCACTCAAATGAGTTATTGCAAAAAGAATATCAACACACCTGAAATACAACAGAAGAGGGGGGACAAGAAAAAAGCTGACTCCCAAATCTGCCACGATTTGTAGCCTCTGATCCATCCCAGTTTCTGCCCCTCCATGCGTCCTCCTCCAGCACAGAGGGCAGGTAAGGGACAGTATACTTCCCCCATCCTGACACTGACTCTTCTAACCAACCCAGCAGTCACATTTAATCTAAGGACAAACTACTAATCCTCTTCCTCTCTGATATTCTTGCACCATTTAAACTTGTATTACTGTTTATGATATATAACCTGCATACTTACACTTCAAATTGTCTCCTGTCAGTACCAGTTTTCTGCTTTAAGCAGCATGGGAGCATTTGGGACCCTTCTCTATTGTTTGCTCACTTCACACATGGCCATTGTCAGCTGGGCAGTTGCTTAGAAGACAAACTTTTTAACTCATTTTTTACAAACACAAACCCCAAAAGACAAAATAATTGAACTACACAATGAGGTTTTTCAGTCTAGAGCTCAAATGACAAGATTTCATAAATATACAAAGTTCTCTGAGCATGTTAAGTTTGTTTGATAGCCAGTATATTACGAGGTATAAAACAGTCCCTTTGCATATGCACACCTCCACAATGATCAATCAATACACAAACATAAGACAGAACTACAGAAAGTACCATAAAGAATAAATTCCACACAGCAGAATCTAATATGCTTCCATCTCTAGGCAGGAGAAACACCAGAGTAACATCACCCTAACAGTCACAGTAAGTCTATTTCCAGTACCTTAAAGATGCACTTAAAGAAAAACTAGAGAAACTGCATTGCCTTGGAGAGAAGGGAAAGGAAATATTTGCAACCCTTCTAAATTCAGTACTATCAAGTCAGACCGCCCTAGATGATATGCTACCCCCAAAAAAGCAAAGAGAATCACAACCACCTTTTTCTTCTTCATGGAACAGGCTTATATGCATAGAGGTCAGTAAACATGACCGCTATACACTTGAAACAAATCAGGCTGATCTTCTAGTATGTTTGTTGTTGTTGTTTTAACCAGAGAACTAACAAACAGTCCCAAGATATTTTTTGATCAGTTTCAAAAACTAAACTTTCTGTTACTTAAACAGAAAATCCAAAGCTTGCATCTTGTTACATTCAGGCCCTCAGGAAAGGAGAATTAATCACATGTTTCTTCTTTGTATGTTTTCACCCATGTTTCATTGATCAAAAATACTTTGTTTTTTGAGGGATAGCAACAGACAAAACCAGACAATATCAGAACCTTTTATAGTACAGAGTTTCCCTTTTCTGTAATATTCCCTGTAAAAAGTTTTTGCTGGTAGTCTAAAGCACGACATTTAAAAACTGAATAGAAAGGCCTGCTATTTTGTCCAGTAGACTTGACTATTTCTGATCGTCATGGTCTGTGTATAACACTGAATGCTGTGTTTCCACAAGTCAGGAACTATATGAGAATTTGTCAAAATTATAGTAAGTTACCAGTTTTCATAAGACATGAGTTGAAAGACAGTCTCTCACTGCACTGATTAAGGGACAGAGATGTTCTCCTCCCAGTCAGCAAACACACAGGTGTGTAAAGGAAATATGAGTTACTCACCCTAGGGAAACACCTTCTTCAAGACAGGGATGTGTATGTGGATCCTACTGTAGGTGGCCATGTGCCTGCTGCACTGTATTAAACTTCAACTTATTTATGATGCAGATGAATTCTTAACCGAGACAGTTACTGAGACCCAATATTAGACATAATTTGTAGATTGAAACTTAGTTTTGTGAATAGCCTGCCAAAGTCACAGGTACAGTTTAACTCCTCTCTATCACAGCAGGACTTCCTCTGATGCCCTACGCACAGACAAACTTGAACAATTTTTCTTCTTAACCTTATGTGCACTGCCAGCATGGGGAGACAATTTGTGAACTATCACGCATCTCTAACAGGTTGGCCCACCACGTATCTAAGACATCTGTGGAATGGGGCAGTGCCAAAGTACATACACTACAAATTGAGAGTCTTTTAAATTGATTATTTCTATGACTTCTAACCAATCACATAAACAGAAATCCTTTCTCCATGTTGCCTTGTTGAAAAGAGAGCCAAACATGAGGCCCAGATGTAGGATAAGAAAAAGAAGATGAAAAAGAAGCTGTGTCTGATGAGGTCCTATGGTCACTGGTTGGTCAGTATCCCCATCCAAACTCATTAAGAAATAGAAAAGGGCAGTTTTCAACAAAGTGAAACATCTGTAGAGTCCTGGGTTATATATATATATATCTCACAGAATCACAGAATTTTTCAAGGTTGGAAAAGACCTAGAAGATCATCTAGTCCAACCATAACCAATACTTCCCAGCTAAATCATATTCCTCAACGCAACATCCAAACGTTTCTTGAACACTCCCATGGTTGGTGACTCTACTACCTCCCTGGGCAGTGCATTCCAATTCCTGACTACCCTTTCCGAGAAGTAATACTTCCTAATGTCCAGCCTGATCCTCCCCTATATATGTGTGTGTGTGTGTGTGTGTGTGTGTGTGTGTGTGTGTGTATTTGCATATATGTATGTATTCTGAAATCAACTGCCTTAAGGAGGAATTTATATCATTTACATGGGAAGCGAAAAGGACAATTTATCTAAAACAGCAGACCTTTCATTAAGAAAGCAGCCTGTTTGATGAGTGTTGGAATAAGAATGCAAACATCCTTCAGCTCCAAAGATGATAAAATTTGGAAAAGCTATTTTTTTTTTCATAGTGCAGCTAGAAGGAGTGTTTTACATGACTGCTACAGTTACACATTCCTTACAGTCCCTCAAATGACTTTTGATGTCTTCACAGACAGTTTGTTTTGAGATTGAGGAAAACTAGGATAGTTCTTAGGTCCACTTAGGTACTCAATTCCCTTGCTGGCTAACACTGTAAATCTAACAGACTCAGGAGTTCAATATACTGAATTAACAAGTGCATTTAACTGTGCATCAGTCTACTTCAAATAATAGGAACTCATCTGATCGCAGCTTCATAAGAAAGAAGAGGAAGATTAACTTCAAGGGTGGGGAAGACTGAATATTTCCCAGGTCTGACCTAGCATTTGCAAGACCATCCTCCAGAAAAGATACACTAACTTTCATCAATGACAACAAATTAGAAAGCCGTTCTCCATCAGGAAGGACATGATAAATCTACTACTCTAGCAGTGCTGGTGGTTACATAGGACTCGTTGTCTGCAATGCCAAATTCAACAAGCAACAATCCCCTCAGTCCTACAGTAAGAATCAGCACTAGGTTTCTCTTAGGTTTCTTTAAAAACCTCATTCCAGTCTTTCAGGAAAAGAAAAGAAATCATATAGAACACTCTGAAATACTAACAGCAGTTAACTATAGTTGTTCTAACCTGGTAATAAACACAAAGAAAACCCAAACCACAACACTCTAATCCTTACCCTGGCCCATATGAACTCAAAGAGAAACATGGTCCTTCCATGACTTCAGAAGTATTAAGTAAAAATTCTTAGCATGTGTGTCTGAGATCCACATGAACTTCCAGTGGTATCTACACTGATGTTTACTCAAAGAAGAACAGAGCTTATGTGAGGAGAAATATCTAATCAGGAGGAAAGGAAAAAAACTCCACAGAGGGCTGACAGAAGCTGTTGTTTTACACACACAAACACACACACACACACACACACTCAGACACTCTCTCTCTTTTTCTCCTGAAAGTTGATTCTAGTGTCTAGCACAGCATGCAGATAATGTCATACGCAAAACAAAAAACACAAAGCAAAATAAAAAACAAAAATCAAAGGAAGCAACAGAAACAACATCCACAGAAAGGGAGAAATGGCAGTTCTAGTTGTGTTTCCTCTATGCCCACAAAATTTAGGGGGAAAAGAGTCAGTAATTTATTCTCATTTTTGTGAATAACAGCAAGAGTCACTTTTTTGTTCTACTTTCATACTGAATTCTACAGACAATTCTTCATTTTTTAAACCAAGATAGAACATGTATGGTGCAGAAAGCTGCCCTTTGCACTTGCAATATTCAAACTATCTATAAAGCTGACAGTTAATGCTGCCAGAACATTTTCACAATGTGATGCTTTGTAGCAGTATAGATTACAAGTGATCCTTAATATCCTGTCTACCATTTGTTTTGCATTTAGACAGTTCTGACTACAAGCAACCAGAAAGTGAAATCTCCATTAAACTTTTGTTTTTTTCCATCAACTCATTACAATTGTCCCGAGGATCTCATTTTGGTGTATTTTTACACCTATAAATCTTTGTATTTATATGTGTATATGTGTTTTTGTGTAAATATATAAATGTGTTTCTCATCCCCCATTGTGCTACCCCTTTGTTCTCAATACCTTTGGGAAGAGGAAACACAGATGATGCAGGTAAGCTGCAAAAAGCTTCATGCTCACACTGTCATCTTATAGATTTCCCCCATACCTGACTGTGCATAAATTTCAGGTTAATCCCTTCCAGTGTCACCTGCAGAAGACCTCCTTCACCAGTTTTCATATCCTGCACAGGAAACTCACCACCCAACTCAGGGCCTATGATGTGTTAAAGGAACAAAAGAACAAGAAAAAAATGGAAAAGGGAAGGTGGAGAAGAGAATAAACAGAAATAGAAAGCAGTCAATCAAGACATTAAATGATCAAGGACAATGCACAACAATAACAGCAATTTTTTTATTTCTTTTTAATAAGTCACTTTCTCAGTTATGCTGATGACAGTTATGAATATAAAGCACAGATCCCTGAGACATGGCATTAAGATAAACCATAAAATTTGCCTGTACCCCAAAGCACGGCTTCCAGATCTAGCATCTGCTTGCAAAAAAGGAACACTCACAAAAAAAAAAATCACACTTGAAAACCCATAGCAACATTAGCCTGAATCTGCAAAGAGACTCCAGCATGAGAGATGTGAGGGTCTTAAGAGTGTAAGAATTAATTTACCTCCATAATTGTTACCCATGTAGACACAGCACTTACTCCCCTCTGGGAACTAAGAAAAACTCAAAGTCACCCATCCAAGAACTCAGTTTCCCAGAATTACAAATCCCCTTTCCTAGGCTTTTTGATTCAACAGGAAAAGGAAAGGAATTGATGCCAAATATAATTAGACTGTTCTGTCTCAGAAGGTGATGCTAAACCAAGAATAATGTCTAAAGAGGATAAGTTACATTAATATAAGGACATTGGATTAACTGCACTATTTGACTTGCACAAACACAATGCTTTCCAATAATAGTAAAGATTTGTGCTTCGGAAGCCTTCAGAAAGCTACAAAATCACCACCATAGATTCTCAGAGACAAATGAGCGTATTGTTACACTCAGTTCTCAACACGAAGTGGCTATAGTTGTACACTCCAATCAGAAATAAAAGCTACCCAGCCACAAAGAGAAAGCAAAGTTGCAGCTTCATATTATTTTCAAGTTATGATTTTACTGGTAGTTAGTCCTCCTTACTCTTTATACAGGTGTTCTGCTTTCGCTTGGATCTAAAATAAGGTATATGGGGACAAGCTCAAAACAGTATTAAATCTGCTATGTACATACAGTTGAGCAAAGCTACTTTCTAGCTTCCAACTTACAGGACATGATGTTTAAATACACTAATAAAAAAGCCTGAATGATTACAGATGAAACAATAAATATTCCCAACAAGCAAATCTTGTACCTGGCTTAATGCTTTGCTGTCTTGCTGCTGCTCGCTCCATGCTGTCTTTTACACAGTAGTATAATTCCCGACACTAACATATAAGAAGAGGAAAAGAATGTTATTTTCTCATATTACAGGGGACGTGAATAATAAGATTCCTTAGAAAAAGTAAAAAAAGAAAAAAGATAAGCCAGCCCTATGTTGTGCACAATAGCAAAAGTCTATTAAAGACTAACCACAGCTAATTACTGCATGGTATTTATAATTTATTAACTTGAAAAATAAATATTTTGTATCTAAATAGCATAAGCTAGGGAATGGTCACGCAATGGACACATTAGATTACTCATGAGAATGAAGTTTACTCAGTTTCCTAGTGTAGAGGAAGCTTCAAAACAATACTACAAGTCCTCCCCCTTCCTCTCAGCATTCAGAAAACACAGTGTTGCTGGTCATGCTCATATAATTTATCCTTTTGTTAATCATCTTCATTGAATTAATAGTTATCTTCATTTCCTTATGTCATAATCCTCAAACAATCTTCCTCCAATTCTCTAATATAAAATAACAGGTAAGCCATAATCTCAGAGTAAATTTTAAGAGAGATTTCGTAGAATCATAGAACAGTCTGAGTTTCTATCCAAGGCCCCAAATACATACAATTGGCTTTCCAAGTAACTTCTCTAGCTCACTCCTTTTGTCTTCCTTCCCTCTGTATTCACACCTAAATTACACTGACTTGGCTTATGCAAAAATCAACTTTGTGAAGCAGAAATCTAAACTCTTTACACCTCAAAAATAGTAGCCTTGCAATAAATCATTTGCAGTTACAAATCTTTACCTTTTGTTTGCTGATCATTGTGTAGGAGTTTTCCCAGTACAGTTCAGCTATTTCTTTATATATGTAACTAATCATAAGGAGAAGAAAAGAGCTTTCCAAATAGTGGGGAAGACATATATGAAATCAGCAAAACCAAACATGGGCCAAGGAAATAAAACAAAAACCAATAAGCTATTTGATCAAGTTTTCCATTTAAAATAGCACAGTTAACTCAATTGCAAGATACAACTTTATTTAGCTTTTGCCCATGAAACCAACACGCTATTTCTGATATATTCCTAAGTCTCCATGACCATTCAACATTAAGTAACTGAAATCCCTTCCTTCACAGAGCACAGTTCAATCATGTATTACTCTCTCTTAGTTCTTCAAATCAAAAACAAAAAAAAGCTACATGTGTCATTTTTTAATTACATCCTTCTGCACTACTGCCTCCAGGTAGATGACAAGGCAAAACGTTAGCTTCAGTCAGTGCTGTTAAGCAGCCATTGCAGTTCAGTACAAAGTACTGAAGAGAGAATGCTGTTAATTGATTAAAACATATGACATACTAGTATAACATATTTCTTCTGCACTGTCTTGTTTGCATTAAATAAAACGTGTACCTTCTTTGTGTAGAACTTGTTCAGTTGTGTTTCCTGACCATTCCTCCTCCAGAGACACAGCACTTTTGTTTTGGGACAGTAAGTCATGTTGATGAGTTTCTCATACCACCAACGTTCATACACAGTTCCAATGTTGCTTCTCAGCACGATGCAGTCATCACACACCTAGGAGCACAAAATGTTAGATGAGATTTCTACTACTATGTATTGAATGCTAGTAGTTGCATTAATACATGTTCCGGTCTCTACCTCCATGAAAAATATATCTCCCGTAGTGTCTGTCCCAGCATGGACTACAAAAGTCTGCTTCTTGATGTGGCGGCTGCCGCTGGGTCTCACAGGGATTTCCCGTCCATTCTAGGTAAGATAATATGGCATCATTAATGAACTTAGAAACCAACTTTCTTGAACATGTTCAGTATGTGATAGTGAGGTGTCTAGTTTCTAGTAACTGTTAATATTGCAGTAAAATGGTCTGCTTTTCCCCCCGTTAACAATAGGAGAATTTCATGTCCTTTCTGTGCATAAAACTGAGTTGCAGCCTTAGTAAGAACAAAGGCTCCCAACAATGAAAGCAATATAAGGAAAACATCAAGGTTGCACAGAACTCTAGTGCTGAAGTCACAAGTTTATACATATTTGTATTGAAGTTCTGATGGATGACTACATAATGTTATAAGCAGGGTCATATGACCAACCTTGGTCTTCATACTGTGCACATGAAGGCAGTATTTAATAATCTGATTTAATGATTTTTAATACTTTTTTTCATCGTGTTGCAGCTGAGCATTTCTAGAAGAATTTTGAAGTATTTCATCCTCCCCCTAGTGAAGCTCCCACAGACCCATCATTCATCATGGTTTCACCTACCAGGTTAGCAAGCTTGTCTAGAATATCATTTAATTGCTGGCTGTGCAACAATCCAATATGTGATTTTCCCATCAGACGACGCACCTTTTTCCTAATGTCATTCTTATTCACCTAGAAAGAGCACATAAAAAGACAGTTAGTTACGTTTCTCTAATTACAGCCAACTTCTTCTACCTCCCGAATTCAACATATATTTTTTTTCATTGCTAATGCTGCAAAACAACTCATCTGCAGTCCAACTATTCTAGGTACTCTTCAGCCCAGCAGTACCAGCAAAAATTGCCCATATTCCACTTTTCCCAACTACTGGGCAAGAGACACTATGTACAAAAGATTTCCTGCCTACTCTCGCACAGCAAAGCAGCAAATTCATTATTATCTTCCCACTACTTTTCCAATTTCTTCACATTGCCACTTATCAACTTTATTCACTCTCTCCTTTTGCATCCACTGATCAAAGTAACTGGCTATTATTACTGCAACTGAAAGTACTACAGAAATGCAAGTCCTAATAGCCAAATCTCAACCTTCTTCTGCAATAAACTCATTCCAAGTATACTCAAATTCCATCTTAAAACTTATCTTCATATTCCATTTATATCAGGAAAAATCAATGCCCTGTTTCCCCTCCCCACTTTCCCCTCCAAAAACTAACACCAAGCAACTTTTCCCACTGGTGGGATATTAGACATTCTTTATTTTTTCACTACTACGAATGGTATCTCACCTCTTCATTTACACCATAAAAAGCAATCAAACCACCACCTGTGTATACCTAGTCTGATTCTCAAGATGTTGCACTTGCAGAATAGTGCATCAGAACTGTTACAGAATTGTCCTGGAAAAGCAGGACTCTACATCTGGTTCCAGGTATAGCAAAAATTTTAGAGGACTGTTTTTCCAGTGATTTTTGATGGAAAATTTACATTATTTCAGAAATAATTTAAACTAAAAAAAAAAAAAGATATTAGTGCCACCTACGATCTTAAGAACAGATAAGACAGCCCACTGAGTGAAAAAAAAGAAAGGATCGCAAAATTTCATGTTGAGCTACTGATATGCATATTCATTATCTGTCCAGGTTTTCTGCTCAGTTTGGACTTCCCCAGTAACAAATGGAATTTGCAGCTGTTAGGAAACCAGACTAGAAGATGCTCTCTACCTATCTTATAACCCATATTCCTGAGATTAAGAATGTTCTGTACAGGTGCTGGTAGGGTTAAAAAGTTCCTAGTTTATATTGCAATGTATATGCATATCCATAGCACAAAACTGCTTAAGCTAAGACAACAAACCTCAAAAGATCTCCAAGTTCTAAAACAATTTCCTCATTAAGATCAGATATTTCAAAACATTACGTTACACTATATTGGTTTCAAGACAACACCACCAGAATACACTGGTTTAATATAAGCAGTGATCTATAAAAAAAACCAACAAACCCTCACCTTTATCATAAGCATATAAGCAATCATATTATGTAGCAGTGTAGCCAATAAACGGTCTTCATCATCCTCCAAACGCTTTCGATCATGTTCTCCCAGGGAGAGATACCTGCAAGAATAGTTAGTTGTGAAGTAGACTCATTGGCATTTTTCATCCAATTCACTACAGGACCAGCAGGGGATAGAACACTACTTATAAAAAGTGTATGGCAAATGAAATCCTCAAAAACACTAAGCCAAATGGACGTTCTCCAGTATAATGATATGTTTGTTAATTACATATTCATTAATTGTTTAGTTCAAGCAACTAAGCTATGCTCAGTGGGAAGTTCTCAGCAGCCCACTGGTCTTATCCACTCCCTCTTCCACAGTTGCACCTTCATGACAAGTGCTAGAAGGGGAACATATAAATCACTACAAGAGTTTTCCTCTTTAGAGCTTTGCTTCTGCTATGCAGCTGCACTTTAGTCATGATAGAAGTGTGCGGGTCATCTCTTATTCCAATAGACAGATTCCAAAATGCTTATTTTTTTCCACCATCCAGCAACCCACTGATTACTTCTGGCTATTCTGGCTAAAGAGCTAATGTTACAAGATAGTATGGCTATCGATGGCACAGACGCAGGTGGTACAAAGCCGAGAATGATCAGATTTTAATAGGGCTGAGAAAAAAAAATAACAGTAGGCAGTAAAGACAGCTTAGAATTAGCATTAAGTAGTCACACGTGTTTTTATAGAGTTATTTTCTCACTGTGCTGTTTTCCTGATTTTTGTTTTTTTTGTACTACAAACCATAAAAGTGCCTATTTATAATTTTGTACACTTTCTGAAGATATTTAATTTTTCCCCAAATACTGGTATATCCCTTTGTTCTGGAATACACACGTCTCAACAAAGAAATCCTTTATTTTATTACCATTTAAGCCTATTCCATAGCATGATCATATTTACCATTACTCATTTCTCCAAAAATACCACCTCTCCATGAGTGGTAAAAGAGACACATGACAACTGAAGATAGTATTTTAGCAGCGGGAGATGCTGACAAGCACAGAGCCAAAAGGCTCATTTTGGAATAGGCAGTAACAGTACTAAAGCTTAAAAAGTGACAAAATAACACATGCAAGAGGACTAAAAGAATATTCTTTCTATTATGTCAGCCCCAGGTGAAATAATGAGAAAAGAAAAAGGGATGCTAAAAACTTTACCTGTCAATCATCTCCTGGGGTCCCTGATCCATCCCCATTCCTTCTCTCTCTAACATCACAGCATCCAAAAAGGCATCTTCCCAGAACTGCATCTGGTCCCACAATGTTGAGCGCTCTTTGCCTAGGAAGTACATATAAAAATTGAGTATTTATTCCAGTCAATTTCCCTTTTTTCCCCCCGTATTTTGAAAGTATGACAAGCCAACACACAAATAATCCATATTAAAAAAGAAAAAAAAAAAAAAAAAAAAAGTAACTTTTAAATCACAAACAAAATCACAATGGAGAAAAAGTGTAAAATTAAAGACAAGACACATTGCTCATTCTAATTCATGGCATAATCTTTTGAAAACATTATACAAAAGAATCTCTTATCCCTGTTCCTTAAGAAATATACTTTCTTCTACATATTAATAACACTTTTTAAAGCAACAGGAATATCTCACACAAACACAGATCATGGCAAACACACAGAGAAGAGGAAAGATGAGACTATTACTCATAGAGAAGGTTTCCATTGCAGCATCCTCTAACTGGTCCCAGACAGATCCTTTATCCCTACCTGTATCATTCCAAGCAGGTAGTAAGAATAAATAGAAAGGATGAAAAACAGGAAGAAAGAGCTCTTGATTAACAGCAAGTCCAGGTAAAATACATTAAAAAAAAAAACACTAAAACAATATACTGTTAATTCAGGCATACACACTCTAATGCCATTAAACTTTAGAGTTTAGTAGCCTTTTATTCAAAGACTTAAACTGAAGGAACTTTTCTTAAAAGATCAGCAATAGATTGTGGCTTTCCACGCATAGCTGAGTTCCTTCTATCTTCCTTCAGACTATTCTTATTTAAGAACAACTGCCTTGAAAAAACTACATGTAATGGAAACTACACCACCCACCCATCTTCACTTACTCCTTCCCCCCAGCAAATCCTTTGCTTTACTATAAATGTCCTAGCTGACTCTCCTGTTCTGCCAGCAATTACAACAGGTGGTAGTTAAAAACTCCAGTCTGCCCCAGACGTGACTCCAGCTTCAGTCTAAGAGATCCCCTTGCTCCCCCAAAAGAAGCTTACCTAGAAGTCCTTCATAGAGATAGACACGCTGGTTCCCATCCTCTGGACCTTTCCCTGGAGTACTGCCCTTGTTCTCCTTTACATTCTGCTTCAAGTTATGAGACTTTGCCTGAAAATAAAATACAAGGTGTCAGACATCACTACAACCTGCAGGGCTGTTCCTTGCAATATACTGCAGCACTTAACAATCTGCAAGTTATATTTCACACACGCTTCTCCCACAAACATTTCCAAAAAAAATGAAGTTACTTTGTAAAAACATGAAGTTAATATATTTAAAAGTCTGGAATCCAGACAGACAAAAGAAAAAAATGCAAACCCCAGACCAAAGGAAAGAACAGTTAAACCTCTTCCATTATCCTCTACATTTCACACTTAAGCAGAAGTTTATCTATGTTCTAACAGTAAACATTTCCCACACTTAGGAAGCACTCAGTAAACTTACTAACATTTAGCAAATTACTACATATCACCTGGTCAGAAGAACTGTATGCTGGGACTGTCAGCAGGAACCACAATGACAAAGTTACCCATCTATTTCTCTATCACCAAGTAAACTATGTTTATAATACCTGACATTCATTCGTTCATTGCACATCACTTCTTTGCACTTTGCAGAAGTGTCTCAAACTTTGTTTAATTTCATTAATCAAGTAAAACTATAAAAAATGCAGAGAAATTGATTTTCTTTTTTTTTTTTGTGATGTTTTTATGTGGGTTCTCCCCCCCACCCCCACATAAAGTCTAACTCTTCAGTAACTGAGAAGATCTTTCAACTAAATAAGCCAATGTTACACTGCACGGGAAATTGGTAATCACATTGATTAATCAGCTGAGGCAAGAGTTGGGTCAGCTGTGGGAGCACAGGTGAGAGTAATGTAGCTGTGCTTCCAGAAGGGGTGCAGCTTGACTCCACCTCCTCTAGACCCCATTTAAGGGCTGACCACCACTAAGGCAGCTTTTCTTGGAGATTGCTCCCTGGTGGTGATTGCCTCAGTGTTTCCCAGTGAAGGCTTCCATATTGGTAAGTTTTTCCTTATAAATAATCCTTTGTATATCTGTTACCATCTTTGCATCATTCCCCCTTACAAGCACCATTTTCATGCTCTCAAGAGAAACCTGCAGTGAAGTACTACAATTATGGTTGTTGTTTAAAATCTGAAGTAAATGCCAGGTAAGGGAATTTTCAGTTCAGCTAGGATTATAACAACAAATGCAATCAGACCAATGTTTAGATACTGCATGTTGTTGTCACACGTGGATGATGTTCTGACTTAAGTAAATTATATGATTGGTTTTTTTGCAAGTTGTATATTAAGAGGTTATACCAATAGTCAAAAACTTTAAAAACAAAATATGCTTTAAGAGCATTTGCATTTTACTGCATACATATCCTCCAGTTAAGAAAACATATTTAAAAGCTGTGATTAAACTTCAGATAACATTAATGTTTTTAAAAAACAGAAGAACTACATCATCATGGGCTCATCACTTTTCTGTATCAAAGAGCTGCTCCTAGCAAACAGACTATTGGTTCCTTCCAGTTGAAGTCAGACAGTGCCCTTTGACTTTTTTTGTTTGCTTCTGAAGGGGAATTAAACATCAGTTTTGTTGAGAGTAACATTGAGCAAGGGTGGAATTAAAGATTGCTAGAGCCTACAATGTGATGTGGAACACAAATCTACTATACTCAAAGAACCAAGTATTGCACAGGATATGAAGAAAGGCACATAGATCTATCAAAAATTTAGTATTTTGATATTGTAAATCATTGTTGATTAATCCTTCAAAGAGAATCAAATACACACTAACATCACACATATAGAAATTTTAAAATAAAGTAAGGTGTGCATCGTTCTTACAAAAATAGAGCTAGTAGCAGAGTTTGTCTCAATTTCACTGTCTGACACAGTGCCCCTGGATCCTGTCAGATTGCTTCCATTTTCCACACTTGGGCCATCACCAGCATTGCTACTCAAGTCACTGTCCGCTCCTAGCGTCTCCCCAGAGCTGTTACTAACCTATGGAGAAAGATAAAGCTGTTACTCCTCAGTATTCAAGACAGTGTAGACAGCAAAAGTTTTTTGTTTTTTTTTTTCTCACAGCATAAAATAATAAATGGTACAACTGAAGGCCACTCTTATCTTTCCTTTTTCAGTGATACTATTCTCACTCCAAGTCCAGTGAAAGAGTCCTTAAGAAAATCCCAGAAGTGTTTAGCTTGGAACAGATCTGTTACGATCTGTGATCTGTTACATCCCCTCAGCTCAAGCAAGGTCAGCTAGAGGATGTTGCTAAGAACCATGTCCAGAGAGGTTTTGAAAATTTCCATGCATAATTATTCTATAACCTCTCTGGGTGAGCTATTCCAGTGTTTTACTACTCTGACAATAATTTTTATTTTAAGTATCTTCTGTTCAGATGGAATTTCCTATGCTTTAATTTTTGTGTTCATCATCTCTTGTTCTGGCTGTGGTTACTGCTGAGAAGAGTCTGACTCCATTGTCTGCACCTCCTCCTGTTTAGGATTTACACACATTGATAAGAACCCCCTCTGTGCTTTGCCTTCTTTGGAGTCCCAACTCTCCCAGTCTCTCCTCATATGAAAGATGCTCAAGTCTCTTAATCATCTTTGTTGTTCTATGCTGGACTGACTTCAGTGAAATTGCTCTTGTATTGAGAACCCAGGACTGGACATCCTGCTAAAGTTGCGGTAAACAATATCCACTACTCTCCCCTCATACACTAAACTAGTTATCCTACTGTCTGAGGTTAACAGCTCAGCTAAGCATAACTGCCCCTCTGTAAATCCATGCTGCCTACTTTCATTTGTCTTCTTGTCTTTCATGCATGTGGAAATGCTTTACAGGAGATTTTTCTCCACTTTCTTTCCAGGGTCTGAAATGCTGGCCAGACTGTAGGCCCCCTATCTTCTTGCTTGCCTTTTTGAAGGCAGGAGTGATACTTGCTCTACCTTCCTCCTTAGGAACATCTCTCAACACCATGTGTATAGGAAATTGGTAATCAGAGCCTGACCCTCTGATTAACCAGCTGAGGTGAGTGCTGGGTCAGCTGTGGGAGCACAGGTGAAGGTAATTCCCCTGTGCTCCCTGAAGGGATGGAGCCTGACTCCACTGCTCCTAGACTTCATTTAAAGGCTGACCACCACAACGACAGTATCTCTTTAGGAGATCACTCCTTTGTGGAGTTTGGGTGACCAGCCTTGGCATTTTCCATCTAGATTGAAGACATCAGAATTGGTGAGGTTTTTCCTATAGATAACCTTTGGCTCTCTATTACACCACCATTCTTGTATTATTTCCTATTCTATGCCATGATTGCTCAGAGACAACAGCATCAGTCAATTCCTCAATGCTTATGGCTGGAAACCATTAAGCCCCACGGATTAATATATATCCAGTTTAAGTACTTGCCAGCTTAGTCCTCTCCACCAATGAATTAAGTCTTCCTTGCTCCAACTCCAGGCTTTTTCAGATGTCATGGGCTGGAATTACTAATGGCTAGTTTTACTGGTAAAGACTAAGGTAAAATAGGCACTGAGTATCCCAGACTTCCATTTGCTATCAGTTTCCCTGCCCAATTAAGTAATAGGCCCATGTTTTCCCTCTCAGATTTTCTCTCAGGTCCACCTAGGCTTTCCAGACTATACCCTTGCAAGATGGTACAGCAAGTGTATATTCCTCCTGGGTCACCTGCCCCTTCTTCCACCTCCTAAGCATTTCTGTTTTATGCTTCAGGTTCAGTTAGGAGTTCCTTGATTATTTATACGGGCCATGTGCTGTCTTTGCTTGATTTCCAGTTTGTTGTGATGGAACCTTCTTGAGTGTGTAAGAGTAGATCCTTGAACATCAACCAGCTCTCCTAGACTCCTTTTCTCCCTGGAGCTACATACCACAGAGAATAATTTCTACATCCAACAGAGGAAGACAAAGTACTGTTCCTGTTACAAGCTGGGAAGGGATTATGGAAAACTAGATATTCACAGGTATGCAGCAGCTTAAAAGAAAAACCAAAAATGAAAACAAAAGTTCCTTGAAATATCCTGTATCAGATAATATGCAGCAGGGAGAAGTCTTTTTCACTGAATGCATTCTTATTCCTTATTATTCTAGGCCCTACAGCTGATCAGAAGAAGCAGACATATTTGCACGTGGTTCAAGTGGCTTAAGGTAATACATCAAATTTTTTTTTCTTGCTTTTAATGCATTAAGGAATCTATTTTGTCTTTTGAGATAATTTATAAAAACTAAGTCATATTTATAAAAGGATTGCCAGTTTCATAAATACACCAACATGTAGGAATACATAAAAGCAACGAGTATCATATGACAGATGCAATCTGCTAGTATACAGTATGCATACTCCATCAGATATGCGTTTGCTACCCACTCAGAGGCTCTGGACACAGACAACATCATAGAGACAGTACATGGTGTCTGTGATAGTAAGCAATCATACTGTACACAAAACATAGGCATGAAATGCTCTTCACTTTACCAAGAAATGAATCACATCAAGATTTCACTTTGGGTATATCCTACCACTGTGCTAACTTCAGAATCCTGGCTGGTACTTCGAACCATAACTGATGGTCCTCCACAGGGAACAGAGTCAAAATCACTCTTCTGCAATCAAAGACATGAAGGAAAGAAAGGTTTAGTTTTGATCACTTTAAAAAAATACCCACCGCTTCCCATTCCATTGGGATCTTAAACCACATGTGATATGCTTCCTTGACTGATTAAGCCAGATAAATAGAAACTACTGACTGCAAGTCAAAAAGGTAATGGGGTTTTATAACTAAACGAGTTAATGACTAGTATCCTAAGGGAAGAAGAAATTTTTCTAGATGAGCCTTTCAAGAAATCTTAAACTGTACAAGTTTCCCACAGTTAAGCAACAGATAGAAGAATCTTCTATCTTATCACATAAATTAACCAAGCAAAGGAGCCACTGACCTGAGAACCTGAGGTCAAACTGAGGCCGCTGTCTGCACTGATTTGGGATTTTTTCTCATCTGTTTCTCCCAAATCAAAATGTTTTGCACCTTCTGGCCCTGTGCAAAGGAAAAAGTGAATCATTATTTTATCAAGAAAAAACAATATAGCAGAAGGCAGGTGACCGAAAGCAGGAACAGTATCAAGAAAACAAAGTTACATTCTTGTTCTTGTGTGGTTTTGGTTTTTTTTAATTATTATTTCTTGGTACTGTTAGCAGCAAGGGCAGCAGAATACATCTGCCATTCTTTGAATTTCAGATATTCCAAAGGCACAGCACAACAGTGACTATCATTTAATAGTACCTTTGTTAGTCACTCAAGAGAAAAGAAGACATACAAAGGTCAAGTAGCTTCCAGTTACAGTAATACATGCAGAGCAGTTGCCATTCAACTCTAGGAAGCCACCTACTTAATTCTTGGAAAAAATAAAGGATACTTAGTAGCTTGAGGTCACTATCCCTTTTAGAACAGCTAATTTGCTGAATGTCTTGAATTGAGTTTGTTGGATAGAGTTGACCTCAGCAACTATCCAGGTAATAACAAGGCAACACTTCTCAAGAACATAATTAGTGATAATTGGTGTTACATCAGTAAGAATATCAAGGAAGAAGCTTGTATGATGCTGTACTTCATAACATTTGCCAATTATGTAACAAATGGCTCTCCAGAGTTGGCAATCGTATAGGTCAGTAGTGAGAGAAACAACAAGCCTTAAGTCATGCATTCATAAACCCACCCAACTGAATAAACAAAATAAAACCAAAACAATACAAAAAAAAAAAAAAAAAAAAAAAAAAAAAAAGACAGAACTTCATGTTCTATTTCCCATGCAGATCTGGAATCACATCATCTATTGTCCTTTGATGAGATGGCAGAAGGAAAAGAGAATGATGGACAGTAGAGCCTGAAAAGAAATTTGGATAAGCACTGCATGAAAGTAAGTAATGAGGCAGGAAAAGAATGTGTTACAGACTGTACACAGATTATCACTAGTCTCAGAAAGGGGAAGAGATTGCAACACCTCTGCCATATCCATATCTGCCAACTATTCAGTAAAAGGAAGACACGATCAGCAGCTGGAATAGGTATATTACATATCTGTGAATATATCCAGTATCTCTATGCAAACAGTTCCACAATCTCTTATAATCACTAATCACAACATCCTGGGAATCATGAACATGTCTGTATTATATGCAACGTTAGAGAGGGCAAGACAGTGAAAAGGAAAAGAAAAAGGCAAGGGAGGAGAGAGTGAGAGAGAAGGATAATATACAAAGATTTGTGGCAGTGAGCTTGAGATGGTATGTAAACTCATGAACAGCAAAGCCATAAGCGGGCTGTGCAGACTGTACTAACTTTCTACTCAAACTGTCCAAGTGAAATATTTTAGATAAATGTTCCTCATTTATTATAGCAGTCTGCCTATAAAACCTTATGCCCTAGTTACTGCAAATCAGATTGTGAAGACTACCATCAAAGAAAAATTCAGAGTTGAAAAGTAAACTAAAAACATCATTTATGGAATTTGAAGTTTTATTTTATACTGAAATATATATTATTCACTTCTAGAAGTCTATTTCCAGCCATTCAAACAGCCACTGTTTCCCATCCTGAACAATGCTGCACTAAAAGGTTTTGTGTCTCATTAGTACAACAGGAATACCATACTACATATGCTTTAAGCAAAGTAATCTGTTCCCTATCCCAACACATACTTCAGATGTATTTCTAGCAATTTGATTTTCAAAGCAAGTGAAACTGACTGATGCAGTTCAGGTGCTTGACAACTATGGGCAATAATAACAGCTGATTTTAAGAAGCACAATAACCACAATCATGTTATTGTCACTTCACAGGCACTTAGGAACTTCCCCTTCCACTGTTCACAGAGTTGTGTACCTGCTTCACATTTAAATAAAAACAACAAAAACCACAACAAAAAGATTTATTTCCTCCAACATAGGAACCTAACTGAAGGGCCCAACCTGGAATAGTATGTGTGTGCACATGCTGTGCCAGTTGTGCACACACTCCTTGCACAGCAGAAAGCAATTCAAGTCTCCAATGTAGTATGTTGCACTGCAGAGGTGCCCCCACTTGCCCCTTTCACTCTGAAAAGACTCCAGATGCTGCAAGCACTTAACTGAAGTATTTAACTGAAGCATCTGAAACACAGGAAATCCAGCCCTAACCAGAACATTGGGAATTTTCACCTATGCATATTAACTATTAGTCTGTTCCAAACTTCAGTCTGTTAAAAGGGCATTAGCTCTGCAAAGCAGACACTACACTCATAGTTAAAAAACACCTCTCACATCAAGGTTATTATAAATTGTGTTTGTCCTTATGCCCTATGCCCCTGTTTATAACAGTGATAACCAAACCAGCAAAACCTGGTACTGTAACTGCAGATAACACGTATGAATATTTCAACAGATGTTAACACTAATGTAGATTTAGACTTGTACTTAGATTCTGTAAACAGCCTCGGATCACTTTACTCTTCCTTTAATGTGGTATAATCTTGTTGATTCCTTATTATTAAGGAATTTAAGAGGACTTTCATTTAGAGCCATCACTAAATAACAATTCTTCACATACACCTTCTCTCTCCCCCTCTAAATTACTTCTTTGTTGCAGACTGACTGTAGTCAGAAACTGTTCTTAGTCAGGTAAGAACATTCGCCATCCCAGGATTTGAAAGATGGGGAATTTTTCATTGCAGTAATGTTCAATCGAACTATACATTTATGGCAAAGACTTGTTAAGCAAGACTGGTATTTAAGTAACGAGTTGGAATGCCTTGAAATCCTTCTGTATATATCTAATATGGTGTAATTCCTCTTTTTTCTTTTTTGTTTTTGTAGAAGGTAACATTCAAGGAAAGAAAAGAAAGAAATAAAAAAAGATGAAACATTTGAACAGAATTTCCCCAGAGCAAACAGATCTGTTTGGACTCCTCTATAAAGCAAGCTTTCTGGATAGACTTAGTCTTTTACCTAATTTTGTTCTTGTGGGTAAAAAAACTGTGTGCCATAGATGCAAGCTCACCCTGCATCTGGGGAGTTGGCAGTTATGGGGGAGGCTGTGGGAGTCAGTTTTCTATGTTTTATTATTTATTTCCTTACTCGTTTTTTCCAAAGATTTTTGCTTTTTCATTTCCTGGTGCTTGTTCCACAATTCTACCCAAGATGCATTGAAAGCGGGAGAGAAAGAGAAAGAGTCAACAGCCAGTCAGACAGGTGAAAATGGGGAAAAAGGTTGAAACAAAAATCCCACCCTCTTCATCTCGGATAAAAATATAAGAATAGAAGTTGATGACAACTACTGGGTGCAGGGTTAGTTAATACCAATTCACAAGAAATCCATGTTAGGGTATTTGAGAACTGTATCATCTCTCATTTACAGAATTTAAAAGTTAAGAGATGATTTCATACAGAATCAACTGAGCAAAAACAGCTGTTATGAACACATACGATGCAATTCGTTACCTTTCCTGAGAAAGGCCTTTAAGACTGTCAGATATTTCATCTTCCAAAACGTAGGCATCACAATAGTTCTAATTAACAGCAACATTTTCACATTTCTAGTTTGTTTCATTGAAAGGAAAAGGCACAAAAACAGCAGCAGCAATCCCAAGAAAACCTAAACTGTAGGTCAACACAATATTTCACCAAAATTATATATTGAAATATATCACAAAGTTCACAAGTACAAGTTACTTTTGACCTGACTGTACTCTCAACAAATGCATGGCTCTGCCTATAAACAAGTCCTACACATTAAAAGCAGAACTTCTGTTCATCCATTTCTTCACATCAGGTTATGAAGAAAGGAAAACAGAAGAAAAATGAGCAAGATAAAAATAAATGAATAAAAATGAAGCTTAATGTCAGCTTTCAGAATTCTCCTGCAGTCACAACACTCCCAGCGAAAGGATTCCATAGGGAGACAAAATACAAAGATAAAGGGGAAAAAAAAGTCTGGAGTCTATATGCACTTCCTTCATTTGAAGCTTAACCCTAAGAAAAATTAATGATGAAACACTTGAACCTTTCTAGCACTCGTGCTCCTCAGCTCTCTGAAATGTAATCGTGCTCAGAAAAAACAGGTCATTGCAGGTGTTGGCCCACTGGCAAAGGAAACATTACAAGCTGGCATGTTGAACTAAGTTTGAATGCAAGGCACTACACCCTTTCTCATGCATGGTTAAAGCTGGAACTGTTACACAGGGGCAGATAACTCCCAGAAAAGTCATGAAGGGAAGGAAATAAACAGCACAATGTTTCCTTGAAGCTGCTCTTCAAGGAAACTTCCTGAACCTAAGAGGCCACTGAAAGCATGTCAGGAATCCATGCTACCCTGTAGATGACAGAAATTAAGGTAAAGCAGCCTCTAAAAAATGTATTTAGAAAAATACCTACTGAAAATAATAAAAAACACATAGTGTTATAGCTGTGGAGTAAGGCTTCAGACTACCATCTTTAAATGTTATCACAAGAAAGGTAACTTCAGCAAGGGAGAAGAAATAGAAAGATGCCTGCTAGCCAATTGATATCTACATCTGATACATGATTGATGGATATTCCTTCAACTTTCATAACCACACAGACGAATGAGAAAATAACTTATGAATCCAAACAGCATCCTGTAGGCTTACCTAGCTGAACATGCACTGACATCTGGTTTCTTGAATTCTCAGACTGTATGGTTTTAAACTAAAAACCATCAGGCTGAAAGCTACAGTACTTAGCAATAAATGACTTAGCTAATTTGCCTGCTAATCCATCATTAGAATTACTCTGTTTCAAAGTCTAATCTACATCATAGGAATGTTTGAAAGTCTATACTGGATCTTAGTGTATTAAAGACAGCATTTTACTCTTACCTGCTCTGTAAAAGAGAAGAAAACACCACAAACTTACAAGGCACAAAATACTACATCTATGATTTCAGTCAGTTTTACAATATGGTTTCAGTCAATACTGAGATTTTCAATGTTTCATACAAGCATGCAGTAAAACCAAACCTACCACTAACATAAAGGGGGGAACTACTGGCTATCAACTTTAAGGCCATCAGTGTCCAAACAGAAAGCTCAACACAATGAAGATGACCAAGAACCCTGGAAGCATGCACAAAATTGGTGATCTCTTTGGAAAGAATCAGAAGCATCACATTCACAACAAATTTCTTAACTGAGCAATCAGACATTGAATAAAAGCAAAGATTGGTCCTCAACTGACAAAATTTGTCAACCTTCCCCTCAGAAATAAGAATACTGAATATCAACAGCCTTTACCATTTATAATGGAGTATCCTATATACTTCCAATGTGCCCAGCACCTTATTGAAAAGTGAATAAGAAAAGGGACTCAAGCAGGAACACATCAACCCTGAACTTCTGAAAACACAGTGAACCTCCTGACCATGGTTCCTGTAGTACAAGAAAACTACGCAGATTCAGCTACTGAGATCCAGTTTAACTGCCACATTAACGAGTACTGTATGCACAGTTATTGCAGTGTTCTACATGATTTTATCCTGTCAAGCTGATCACATTCTTTACATTCTGTTATTTCCTGTTTCGGACTAGGCTGAAAGAGTAGCAACCCCAACTTGCATTTTGTCCACACAATACCAACAGATTGACAACTTCAGTTCTATATTTATAACCTGAGACTGTAAATGAATAAATAAAGGCTTTCCATATTTCACTGAATCAAGGAACTGCCAAGGTTGGAACATTTGGAGATCATCTTGTAGAACATTCCCACTCAAAGCAGGACAAAATGACGGCAGGGTGCTCAGGACTACTGCCTTCTTAGCAATATGTAAATGTTTACCAGATGTTTCCTCCCTAAACAAGTTAGTTTGAGTGAGGAAAGCCTGCAATTCAGTTCAGAAATAATTCTGTCCAGCCATGACCAACTCTGGTCCTGAACTTCAAGTGTTAGCTTACACAGAAGCTTTCTTAAGCAAACAAAAAGGAAGTGCAATAAGCAAGCCACTTTAAATGACTGTCGTGGAACACAAGAGGAATTTCTTTTACTTTTAGATCCCAAGAACCAGATGAACACAGATGCTACCCTTGTTTTTATAGATATTGATTTGCATACCCTTTCATGGCTCTCGGTGACAGATAAACCCAGTCAGATAAGAAAGCATCAGAAAAAAAAGAGAAACTCTTTTGAACTTTGAGCAGATTTGGTGAAACTGTATCTTTCTTGTAATCTAATTTCATAGAAGAAAAGTGGAAACCATCAGAACTACCATGAAGAATTAAAGTTGCCTGTTCTTGAACACTGAATTGCTTAAGGCTAATATTCTAGCAACAGCATTAACAGAACATATTAAGTAATACTTCTTTTGCAAAGGACTTCTTATAAAGCTTCATAAACATGGACAGTCCGGTCCCTACGATTTCTGCTTCTATTAAGTTTTAATCTCATCTGAAAGAAAGCAGAAGTCTGAGCAAGCCAATCTAAGATCTCTTCATTCTTGAAAAGAATGGTGGCCTACAGTCTGCTTTGTTCTTAATGGCATAAGAATCGTACCTTCTTGTAACTATTCTACAGAAAAGAAAATCAATTAAGTACCCCAGAGCAAAATAAAATGGAATGCTGGAAATTTGAATCTTACAGCTTCATGACAGACTTCCAAATAAAGTCTAAGACCAGTTTCTGGGCATTTGCCTCCATAGATTACTTCTTGAAACAAGAAGGCAAACCAAATCAGAGGCGATCAGTATCAGTTCAGGAGGATTTAATAGCAGATAGTCTGCAATTGTAAGTATATATAAAGCACATAAAGTGTAAGAAAGAATGTCCGAACCCTTTCTGCCAAACAACTATCCAGTGTATACATTGCCTTATTTTGTGTCACTTACTGGAAGTAGAACCTCCTACGAGCACTGCTTCCACACGATGAAAAATAAAATGAAATGGTCTAAAATGTAACATGACATATTTTTTGAGTCAGTGAAGGATTTTCCTCACATGTTGATGGTCTAAATATCTTGCTTTCAATCTGTAGGAGATTGGATCCAACCTAAATCTTTTGTCCATTTTTTTTTTCCTTTTTTTCTTTTTAATCTATTTTAATCCCTTTTTAATTCCTTTTAGCTAAAACAATTTAAAGTTCACCTTCTTTTCCCCAGATATAGGCAAAAACTATTCCACCTATGGCATAAGAGTAAGAAAATTTCTACTGAGCAGCCTAGCAGATGCTGTTTAGAAGGACAGGCACTCTTAAGACTTTGCTTAGAAGGAAGATCCATCAGTCCTGCTCACTGAAACTGTAACACTACAATTTAAACCTTTTTGGCAGCTTTAATTACTTAACAAACAATGGCTCCTGAGTCCCAATTCTATCAAGATGCAATCTAAGTAATACAGACATAGTGAGCAATAATTAAAAAACTTCTGTTCCATGTAGTCTTTTCCACAGTAGCCCCTTCCAAAGTCCTGCTGGCCTCATTTCCCTTTTTGCCATTTTCTGCTACTTAAAAACATAAATTACAGCAAAAGTGAAGGCTGTCTGAAGTGCAATGATATTCAGAAACAATTAAGATTAGAAAGCTTCTGGAGAAAACTGCTCTGGATAATTTATCCAAGAGCAAGTTAAAACACTTATGATTGTTCCTTGGTATCTATGGTGTAAATGAGGCATGTTACAGCAGCAAATGTATCGTGTTAAATGGAGACAATGCAAATAGACCCTAATGCCAAAATAGAAGCCCCTCCTGCACTTCACATGCATTTCAATACACACCAATGGAAGCAATAAAATTTTCTTCCTTTAGACTCCTTGTATCAAACTCCCTTAGCCCTTTCCCTGTAGGGCTTGGTGCCTTCGGCATCAGCTGCGGTACTGGCAGCTGCATGGCAGGTTTTGGCTCCACTCTTGGAGATGATGCAGGATCTTTGCCAACTGGAGTGACAGATCCATCCGTTGGGCTTCGTTTTCTCTTTTCTGGTTCTTTAAAGAGAAAGAACAAAGTGTTGCCAAAACAACAAAAAGAAAAACAAAACTCAAACAAACAGACAAACCCACCCATAAACAAACAATAAAAACAACTAACAAAGAAAAAAGGACCAAAAAACAAGGTAAAAGGAAAAAAGAAATGAGAGAGCAGGCCTCATCTGTCATTGTTTGAGACTCTGTATAATCATTTGTCCCCAAAGGCAGTTTGGATTGTTTCTCTGTATCAAACTGCAAAATTTGAATTACAGTAAAACTTTCAGAACAGGATACTCAAAATTAGGCTTCCAGTGAGTAGTAAACTTTTGCAATCTTGCACAAATTGTTCCAATAACTGATGAAGCTTAGAATAAAAATGCCATATCCAAATGACTTAAATCTGTCATACCACAGGCTTCGTAATACCTTTGACCAGTATTTCTGCTAGCAGCAATACCTTTCCATACAGATAATTACAGAAAATTATCAACGTCTAACATGCAACAGACAAGACTTGTTTCAGAGAAAAGGTGTTCCTCCAATTCTATGTAGGTCTTTTTCAGATGATCACAACTGGAAGCACCACAGCACCTGTTTTTTGTTACTGACTTACCTCTGCAACCCAAACATATATTCCAAGGCATACATGCCTCCCTCGCCTCTCCAAATGTTGATACACAGAGTAAGCACTGGGAAGTTCACACCTGACTTGCCACTGAGTTTTGCATCAACAATTTCATAATTATCTTTAGAATTAGCGTCAGGCCTATAATTACCAAGATACCCATATCTTGAACTCATATGCCAGCTCAACTTTTCTTCCTTACCTTCCTTAGCAACTTAACAGTGATTGGCTAAGAACATCTCAAGTCCACAGGACATCTAAGCCAACTCACAAAATCCCTGATGCAAGCAATCCAGAAGCCAACAGTAGTGTTAAGCAGTTACTTCTCTGCTACACTGAAATAGCAATGATCTCAGACAGTGAAAAGCTGAGTTGGATAGAAAGCAGAGAGGTGACCTTCTGTCATCTTTTACTCATTTTCCTTACACATGAATTTTCTTACTTTGCATTAAGAATAAAACTTTAAGAAAAAGTGAAAAATTGAAGAGGTATTACCTAAAAAAGATTTTGTTTTCCAAGATCACCTAGCACTACAAGAATCACTGCGTAATGCAGCCAACATTTTTCTTACCTTTGTTGTAGTAGTGAGTATGTGCTATTTCTAGAAGGCCAAAAACACTGGCCATGCCACCCAGGCCAGCATTCGCGTACGACTGCTCCAGGCTCAACACAGTACACTTTAGCAAGTCCAGCATGCCTTTATAAACTTTGCGGCTGATCTCCTGCAACAAAAATCCAATTAGTGCCAATATTTCTCAAGTAAGAAAGTCATTCAAGAACACACATTCCAAAACTGCTGTAATATCAGCCTGTAAGATGCAATTTTACAAAAATCCTCCATGAACTGAACCTAAGCATTAAGTAGGTACGAGGAGCCTGCAGAATTTAGCACTGACCACATCCTGTATGATATCCTGCTGAGCATCTTCTTCCGACTGGATCGTGCGATTTAGCTTGCTTAGTACAAAGACACGGAGCTGCTCACTCTCCAGCAGACGTCGGACTCTCTTCATGTTCAGCCAGCCAACACCTTGCCCATCAAGAACATTGTGTACCACCTCCTTCAGGAATTGCTGGTTCTCACTGATGGATTTAGAAAGGAAACAAGGTGGAATGAGTTAGTCTGCTTTTTATCTTGACCAGGTCAGACACAAAGGTATTTCCAAACAAAGCTAAGTCAACAAAAACCTCAAATCATGCTAGATTTTCTGCTAACAACTGCTCATGTAATCAGCACTGTTCTATGGCTGCAGCATCAAACATTTTTGTTTGTCCCTTGTTTTCTATCACAAGCTGTAATTAGCTCTTTCTCGAGTCCACATAGCTATCACTGTACTATCCACCTTCAGAGCACTGCTCTGAATCCATATAAAGACTATGAGCTTCAACCTTCTCCCATGGCTACTTGATCATATCTGTAGATTTTCCTTGTACTCACAGCACTAGTGTAGTAGCTCTGGTGTACTGCTTCAGCTCTTTGTACCATGGGGAAGGGAATGTAAAAGGAATGCAACTCCTCTGCAGCCTGCTACATCCCCAGTCTGAATCATAACTTTTTTGTCTCCCAACCCCATTAGCTCAAAGTAAATTTCACTTTATATATGGCTGCCATGGAAGAAGGGAGAAAGCACAAGCACAGGTGAGGCAATGTTTAAGTTCACCATTTCAAGTCCCTTTGCCAGGCTGAAAAATGGTTTTCTCATGAACTCACAAAATCAAACTGCTTTACATGACTCAGCTGATCCTCTTAACTGGTTCACTAAAATTATGCTAGCTAGACTAGTCCATTGAGACTAGATTCAATTACAAAGAATACTGATTTAAAAGCGGGGTCCTTCATGATGTAGAATATTCTGAATCAGATAGAAAGAGGAAACCTTTTAAAGGTCAGAAAAATGCACATATGTGCTACTAACTCAAAGGCCATTTGTACAAAATCTTCTCAGACAATGTATATAGGCTTACAGCTATAGAGAAAAGTATTGTGTGGTTCTCAATAGCCTCACATCTAAGGATATGATGGCCACTGTATCACCACTTCATGCAAAATGGATTAAAAAAAAAAAAAAAGCAACTAAAAATATTACCTGGAATTACTACTTCGTCCCTGAGGTGATGGAGATTCTCTCTTCACGGTTGGGCTATGCTTGATGACTGAAGACTTTTGATCCACCAGGGCTCTCCTGTTTCCTAAGCAGGAGAGGAAACAGTATGAGAAGAAATAGGTGGGGGAACACAGTCTGCTCCCAGGACAGTAACAAGCAATACTAAGGTTAGCTAACACACTTATTCAGATTACGGGAAACAAACTTCAAACAAAATGGAAACTCCAAAAAAGCAGCAGCATATATCATATTCTAGCATCACACATCGGCAGAAAACAGTAATGGGAGTAATGCAGAGAGAATAAGAGAGAAGATGGTATAATGGGAGCAGAAGAAGGTGAAAGGCAGGAAAATTCTGGCTGCTCTGCATGCAGTTTGACAACAAGAATCGTCTTCAAATTAGTCACTATATGTAAAAGCATAATGCATCAGGGATGACTATTATAGATCATATGATACTGGTTACCCAATGAGGAAAGGTAGCCCAAAGTCAGGCATAGGGAATGCTGGAAATTGTCACATCATGCACAGCTCATGCTGTAGGGAACCCACCTTCATTGCTTACTGGGCCAGCTTCAGTAATAATCTCCATTATAGTATTTAACCCAAATACTGGGACACAAAATATACAATTAGTAGTGTGCTACATATCTGTGCTCCCCACCATCAGCATAAAAAATAAAGGAAAAAAAAAAAAACAAACCAAACCAAACAAAAAACAGCTACCATCTTCTTCCCAGCCCTCCCTCAAAACAAAACCCAAGTGATACCATAGCAGGTAGGATGCTTTGAAAGCCCAAGACAACAAGGGCCGGTGTAGTCTCTTTAACAGATACTGCTTAACGTGAAATTCAGCATTAGCAAACCACCGTACTGTATCTTCAAGGACACTACTGCACATATTGAATTTCAAGGGCGCTACCAAAAACAACTGCATCAGTGAGGAAAAACAATGGTGATGGATGTGCATGAAATAAAAATTAAAAAAGAAGGATGGAAAGTGATCAAACAGCAGCAATGAGATGGAGTCCCAGCATCATTTCCCATTACAAACACAGAGCAACACATACGTTTGGTAAGAACAAGTTAGCATAGTAGTTTTATGCCAGCACAACAGAGAAAAAAACATTTAAAAACCAGAGAAGTGCCCAATGAAAGTCCCAGTGAGCCAGCATGCACGCACAAAAGAACACAAATGCACACACACGCTTGCACATGCACAAAACAGACTGAGCTACTCCATGGATATCCCATCCTCATATCTGCACAGTAACATTAAAGGCCCTGCACAATTACATTCATCAAGAAAAGAACACCAAAGTGCAGAAGATGAGGTGCAAAGCACGAACACGAAATGGCAAACCCCATCACTGTTTTCTTCCAATGCATGGAATCAGTCATTAAGTTTACCCTTGAATAAAACCCTGATGTGAAGTATGTTTCTCACCCTGCACAATTGGATATGAAAATGTAACTGACTGGTAAAATGTTGTCAAAAACAGCTGTGCAGAATCTCTGCTAGCGTTTTCACCATACCAGTGCTGTTCCTCCTCATTTTACACACAGGGAATGATTACTTGTCTCAAAAACAAAGTCCAAAGCAGAAACACAGAAACAGCTTTTGGCCTTTGTTTCTACAAGGTCAGAGGTCAGCAAAACATCATACCAACCTTCATTCACATCCCTTCCCACTTCCAGATTAAAGTAATCTTTACCGATGAAATGATGAGGAGGAAAAAATAAATAAATAAAATCAACATATTAAAACAAAAGCAGCAAGTTCTAATCAGATAGAATAACTCAAAAGGTAAAGTAAAACCTTCCCTGGTTTAGCAGCTACTATCACGACAACCAGGCTGTTCAATTCCTTAGGGCAAGAGGTTCATTTCTCTAGACCCTATTCAGACATGTTATTAGAAAACTCAGCAGTCAAACAAGAGAAGTTCCAGTCACAAGATTGTGCACCTAAGTTAGGGATGGATTTATATTCTGAATGAGCTGAAATATGTTTATATTTTGAGTTTGATTGGAAAGATTCCATATAGAGAACTGAAAGGACTGTGAGCACTACTGAAACCTACATGAACTGCAGTCTCCACAGGAGGGAGGCATTATTCTTTCAGCAGATTCCATAGGAGTGAGGCACTGTTCCTTCTTACAAACCAAATGTCACTGCTCTAACAGGTTACAAAAAGCTAACCAGGAAGACAGTGGCAGTACAAAAGTAGAACCTACCTCTTTGCTTCCATTCTTTACACTAAAGACTTAAAAAATTAAACAAAATATAAAACAAAACCTACATTCACTGTGTACTCATAGGTAGGCTAGCCAGTCTCCCACCCCAACACAGCTTAGTTGCTGAGAAGTCGTCTGACTAAGGAACATCAAGAAAATTCTTGTCTTGATAATTAAAGCAGGTACTAACCCAGACTACCAAAATACTTCACCACCAACATTCCTTTTAGGGAGTGAAGAGTCACAAGAATAGGAAAGGATGTAGAAGACAAAGCGAAAAATGGTTACCTTTCAGGCTGGGAAATGGGGTATTCTTGTCTCTCCCAACTTTGGTTGGCAGGGCTAAATTGGACAGACTGAAACTTGTGCTGTGGTTTCTATACAGGCTGCCTATGACAAAAGAAAAACAAACAAAAAAACAAAATCAACAATTACACAGAATCACAGAATGGCAGGGCTTGGAAAGGAACTCAAGAAATCAAAGGGGTTTTTTTTGTTTTATTTTTTTTAAGTCCACAAATCTCATAAGCATAATATAATTCATTTACAACACAACCACATCTGTATTCTGACTATTCTAAATCATTTAAAAGGCAGTTCTTAGCTCTCGTGTTATAATCATTGTCATTGTGTGTTTGAGTCTACAATGTACCAGCAATATCAACCTGTCTTCCTGCCATTATACAGGTAATCCCACATCAACTGTCTTCTAGTTTGATACTCCTTTTAGGAGCAAATTAATGGTGGGGGTCACATGAAAAAACAAGATGACAAAAGATCTCTAAAACACACAGTCCTTTAGTCACAAGAGTGCACAGAGCCAAATGAAATTCTGCAACTCTGACCCAAAAGCGCACTTTAAAATAGAAGCTTTCCATTTATGAGAAAATAAAACTTTTTGTAGCACCAAAAGATTTCTAACAACACAAGAGCGCAACAGTGCTCCATCATCTGTTTAAGCCTGTAGACATCCTGAAAGGAACTTGAATAGAGATAGATCCTCATACAGAGAATCTCAAACTGTTCATCTAAATTGTCAGTGCACTATTTCAAGTTATCCTGACTCCCCCGTAACCCAGCTTTATTTTAGTAACAATCTTTTTAGCAGAAACATCAAATATACTTTTCTCACTGCTACTATCCTCTTGTCCTTCTCCCATAACAGCTGATGATTTACCTGGTTATCTTCTTCCACACATTAAAATACTTAACGTTAGCTTCCCATAACTGTGGATATTATTTTTATAAATTATTAATAATATAATTGAAAGTAAGTGAGCACAGTGAAGAAATTTAATGTAGCACCTAACAGGTGAAGAGGTAGCATGAAAAGCGTATTACTGGTTAATAATCTTGGACCAGTTTCATAAAATCATAGTTTTTGTTTAAACAAAATTGACAGAATTTCTGATTTTTGGCTGAAATTGCCATAGAATTCAAGGGCTTAACAACACAACTGAAATCCTTCTTACTGAAAAATTCATAAAGCAGTAGCTATAAGCAGCATAATTACAGCAGGTCCTGTGACACTCAACCAAGTTTTCCTCTTGGCTAACTTTCTGTCTGCTCCACCTCTCTGAAAGCTCTGATAGGCAGTTTAATGAATGCATGAGTACATACTTGCAAAAGACATGATGCCCCCAAAACCTTCACTGCTGTTGTTGGAGACAGTAGAGTTTGGAGAGCTGGCCCTGGAGTCTGAATCTGCATCAGAATCATTGGCCAGTTTTAAACTGTTTGGACGAAGCAGCTTCTGAGACCTTTGAAGAAAAATGTACAAGTGTTATTAGCATTTTTTTTTTCCCGGCTAAAAACCTACATGAGTGTGGGAGGCTGATGCTGGTCTTGGTTTTAGCCTGTTTTTACCACGCTATTCTTACCTTGTGGGAAAGAAAAATAGAAAAAGAAAGGAAAAAAATAAGGAAAAGAAGTAGAGATGCATCTTTGCAGCAAGGCTTTTATTACCATTCAGGACACACTGCAAATTTGCCTGCAACACTACACTGGTGGACTTAGGGGTAAAAACAACTTCTACTTTCAGAGCAACAAAGGAAAAAAACCCAGTGTCATAAAATACTGTTGAATCCCCTCCCATTTCACCCCTGAAATAGCAAGCTTCACCCCCAAAATCCCTTAAAGGGGATCAGTAGGTCATACACTAGAATGTTTCAATGAAAAACTGATAATTCTGTTATCTCCCACTACTTCAATAAAATGTTAAACTACACGAAGCAGATGGAAACTCTGAGACAGCTGTACAAAACAGCACGAGGACAGGGAGAAATCACCTGCTTCCATTGAGATTCTGGTTAAATCTTGGGGTGTAGCTCTCTTCCTGCTCATCGTCTTCATCCTCTGTAGGAAAACCATACTGTGGTTCAAAGTATGGATTATCATACTCTCGTTTCCTCACCACCCCTTCTGAGGAGCTCATGCTGACAGCTGGGCTGTCACTCTCACGACGATCAAAGCTCATCTTGGGAAAGCTTGGTTGTAGTGGCAAAGAAGGGAGATGGTTTGAAAATCCAGCAACTAGCTTCTCCTCCATCTCTGCTGATTCTGCAGACTCCTGTGGACCAGTCAAATCATTCATCTGTTTGCTAATCCGAATTACTCAAAAATGAAGGGCCTGACAAGAGCAACTGTTATAAACTGGGAATTTTGCATGGTCTTCGCATTTCAGGACCCCCACCCAAATCCCGCTACCAGATGCTCTAATATAGAACTGTAGAAAAGTTGCAGTATTTAGCATTGTTCTAGTTCTTCCCTGTAAAACAGATCTTACTGTGAAGTGCTAGGATAACGGCTCCCTACTGCTCTGCTTTGTGGTTACAGAATCAACGCCCATACCTCCTAAATCAATGCAGTTTCAAGGATTTTCCCCATCCCATTCCCCTACAACAGATCTTTCCATACTGTGTAGAAGTCACTCCTGCAGCCACAACCTGGACCACTGCTCTCAGTTAATAATGTACTTTAATGCACGTGAGCTTTAACACACAGGAATGTTCTATCTCAGCATAAGAGACTACCTGTAACTTCACTTTGTTTGGAGTCCAGAAAGTGCAGCAATTTAATTTCTGAATGTTTTTAGTCTGATTAGCTTTTGACCCGCTCAGAAAGAATTAGGTGCATTCTCCCACTCTTTATATCCTAATACTCCCAAACTTGGGGCTGAATTAATCTCAGTACACACATGATTCACTCCGTGGATGACAGTACTGGGGCTGCTACTGGCTGTAGTACTGGAACTTGAACGAGGCTGGTTGTTCTCTTGGGAGTTCTCACTGTCCATGGCCTGTTCATCCAGATCTCCTGAATATTCTTGAAAATCATCAAACTCCACTTCACTGGCATCACCAAGGGCTGCATGAGTCAGGGGGTCAACATCTGCAAACACATCAATTTGCATTAAAGAACACCACCTTCCTCAGCCTTCTGTCCATCTGACTAAAAATCCCTGACAGATCTGCTCAGCAGAATACAGAAGCACATGAAAAGGTTGTAAGGCACTTTTGGAAGACACCTAATCCAACTGGCTACTTAAAACTGGGCTAACTTCCAAGTTAAAACAGGCTGCCCAGGGCCTTTTTCAGTGTCTCCAAGGCTTGAAAATCCCCTTTGACTCTGGGGATCTGTTCGACTATGCTCACAATGGAAACCTTTACTGATGTTCAGGCAGAACCTCTTGTCCTTGGGGCACAGGAAACATGTTGGCATTCCTGTTTTTGGTTTATTAAGTAGTAATCTCCTGCTCTCAAAAGAAACACTGCTCCTGCCACCTCCATATAAACCAAAGGGAATGCATTTTCCTGTCCCCAGTAAAATGAAGAGACTAGTTAAAGGCAGCACTGAGGACCAAATAGTGAGGGCAGGAGAAAGCTCCTAATCTGCTGCCCATATTGTATCTTTTCTACTGGAAGCAGATTTCCAAATCTAGTCAGTAGTTTTGTTCAGCAGCACCTACTGCTGATATTTCTCCTTCCAGAGTCTTTCAGAGGGGACTACATATAAGCCAAAGAAACGTCTTCCTTCAGTCTGCTTCTGAAACTGACTCTTTTGCCTCAGAGCAACATTATAATGGAACAAGATTTTGCTCTGACTAAGACACTTGGGGAGGCATTTCCCCACCACCACAGCACAAACATGGAAGAGGAACCTATGTGGATCTCACGACATTGCAACCCAAAGTTACTCACTTGGAGTATCACCATTAATGTCACATTTCATCATCTCACTGACAAAGTCACCAAGGGAAGAGTAGGAGGAACTTGAGTCATCATAGTCGACGCTGTCGCTGCCACTGCCACAACAGGTGAGAAAAAGATGAGTGGTAGCAGAAGAGCAATAGCATCTTAAAAATCTCATGATATAACCACTTCTACTAAAAATAAATAAATAAATAATCCTGGCAAGACTGAGGGGCCAGCTTCATGAAAAGTCGGAGCAAGTGAAATACATCTGAGACGGGTAAAAAGGCAATATGGGAAGACATTTAAAAGCTCTCAGCAAGGTTAATGAGGTCAAACATAGGTGGACAGGGAGCAGCATATGAATTCTCAGTGAGTATCAGGAGGGGAGGAAGCTTCAAGACAACTGGAAGTAAAATGAAAAGCACTTCTTTTCAATACTAACAATAATTTCCAACATGAGGACTAATGGTGCTGTGTAGAGCATAAAAGAAAAATAAGTACAAGCCTGAAAGACCTCACAGACTAAAAGAGAAGGAAGGATGATTAACGCTTGAGGCAAAACTCTCTGAAACAAGGTCAAAAATACATCAACAAAAAATGATTCTCACTTTACAGAATGTACATGGTCTCAAGCAGTGGGGAGTAGTAGCAAGCTTTGCATAGCGACGTACTTTGATTAGAGATATGAAAGAACGGTATGTTGAATGGGATTGCTGGAAGTACAGGAAAAGAAATAACCAGAGAAAGAGCAGCATGGGGAAAAACAACAAAAAAAACCCAACACATGAGTGGGAAGTAATACCCAATGATAAGGGGTATATAAGAAGTAAAAGAAAACAGGAAAGTACAAATAAAGATCCATGTTAAAGGAACATTTGAGAAGACATTAGCAAAGGGTTAAGAAGCTGCTATGATGATGACAGAGCAGTGAGACAATTTATTTTAATGTCAGTATTCTGACCAGGTAGAACAAATTAAAGAAAAGCATGGAAGGCTGGAGGAAAAGGCAGCAAAAGAGATGCTGGAGAGGAGGCCCAGAATAATCTGAAGTAATTGTCAGATGGTTAGAGTTATGTCCCCCCACTAACCTGTCATCAGTGGGGTCGGAGTCTGTTTCTTTTTCTACTGGGACATTCAGTGCTTCAGCTAGTTGTGAATTACTGTCATAGACACGATAGTGGATGGGCTGCAGTTGGTGGGCATACCACTTTGGTTTGTCACCAATCAGCGCTGGGTCAAACATATCTGCACAAAAAAAAAGAAGAAAAGCACACAAAAAAACCCACACAACCAAGGAGAGAGTTAATTGAACTCATTTATTTGTGTCAATTGCTTCATTAATAGTGAGGCCATCCCTCACTAAGTCTTGCAAAAAACAGGGAACAGTTTTCTCTAAAAAAGAAACAAAACAAAAAAAAACAACTATAAGAGTTCTTCTCTGTTAGCAAACAGGACAAGAGGTAAAATTATCTGGAGAAATAAACGGCATTAAAATACTTAAAAATAGAAAAATATTTCTTGAACTGTATTCCTCTACTCAGAAGGAACGTCACACTGGAACATGTTCCCCTGGAGCCTGTTGGAGTACAAGAAGTGTTGGGACAGTGCTCTCAGACATATGGTTTGATATGGTACTGTGTGGAGTCAGGAATTGGACTTGATTATCCTTGAATAATATGGTATTAAGCTAAGTTTGTCCCCAGCATCTATCTGCATTTCAAGTTTCTGAAAGACACCAGAAGAGCAGGAAAGGGAAAAACAAAACTTACTGTTATGAATTCTTTGAAAAGCATAGTTAGTAGGGTTGAGTGACCATTCTCCAAAGTATTCTACTGCTTGTGTCCTGGAAAGCTTATCTGCAAAAGGTGTTTGCTTTGGCCTAGAAGCAAGAAAGGAATTTGCCTGGAAGGCCACTACTGGTCGTGGAAAAAGACGAAGAGTGCGAGTATGCATCTGGAACCCTTGCAAAACATTTGGCGAGTTGAAGAATCTCACCATAGCAACCCTAAAAAGAGGCAAAGGACACATGTCAGATAAAAACACAGAACTTAACAGAAGACAGGGAATCTTTTAAATATATGCATTAGGCAAAATTTCAAATCCATGGACAGTAATACAGTGCAAGAAGCTGTCTTCTTAAAAAACTTAATAAATCAATTCATCAGTCACTTGGTTTTAATTTACATGCTCAATGCCAAGACCCACCCAATGACAGACATTGCTCTCAGTCCTTCAAATGCAAGCCTGACAAAGGTGTAACACTGATTTCCATTTCAGTCTCACCTTGTAGCCACATCCACAGAGTCCACATCATTTCCATAGATCAGAGGGTTGAATTCTGTGGAGGGAGTAGACTGCAAATCATTCTGTGGTCTTCCCAGCAGCAGCGGTACCTCCTGCCCTTCGTGGAACTTCTCTAAATTAAGAATGGGCTGAGTATTCAGACTCATGCTGGCCAGTGCCTAGCAAAGGACAACATTAGGCACATATTCAGCAAAAATTATTCAAGGAACAAAAGATCAGAGCTACTCTGCCCTCTAGGCAATCACAACAATTGTTCACACTCCAATAATTTGCCTTAAATCATCTCTTGTATACTGAGTCAAGAAATACTTCTAGGCCCTCCATTATGTGGACAGTCCAAATGATCTCCACAATAACGAAAACACATGAGTCTTAGCATGGAAGCCTGCTTCTCTAGACCATTCATGATACGAAAAAAATAATCCACGCCTGACCATCAGTTGCATGGTAAACCATACAACATACAGAAGGGTTATGCCCATGTGTAATTAGAACACACATAGAGCTCTAGATGCTTCATAACTTGGAAGTTCTGTCAGTGAGTTTGACAACCCAGGGCAGTGTGCAGACAGCCATCACACAGGTATCTATCTTCTGGTGTGTCTGCAAACTACAGAATATCTGTATAATTATATACAGATGTTATGCGTAATATAATGTTATCTGAATAATGTCTTCATCTCTCCATAAAGCAGTCATCCTCTTCGACCCTCATAATATCCTCAGGAAAATGCACAGGAGTGGCATGACTCCTGAATACCCAGATCCAACTTAAATCTCACTCATTTCTCTCATTTGCCCATTGAGTCTTCACCCATCCAATCTCAAAAATAAACAAAGTAAAACAAAAAGACCAAAGTAAAAGGGTAAAATGGAAAACCAGGGGAAAAAGAATAAAATAAAGAACCTTGTTGTCAGGAGTGAGCAGCTGTTGCTGAGTGATTGCAGTCATGCTAACCAGACACTGGAGGCAAGATGGAAGATCATATGATAACACCAGCAGCCCATCAGAGCCAAGACGAACACATGACCACAGAGAAACAGATGGAGGGAAAAAAAAATAAAAATCTATTACTACCAAATATCACAAATGAGAGGAAATAAAACGGGATGCAAGATAGGCACAGGGAGAGAGGTCTAACTGCCCCATCCCCCAAATATCCACATTTGGCTACAGATGCTTTGGAAAGCGGAAAGGATCCTTACTGATGAAGCTAAGAACTTTCCAATGTGAAAAATCAGGTATTTTGAATATTAGTCATTGACACTAAGATCCAAGGGTATATAAAGGGTGTTAACCTTAGCAACCTGGGCTGCAATTCAGTCTTCTCCGCTCTGTATTGCAACCAGTAACTCTCATTCATGTTTGCCAATGTTCAACTATTGATGATGACTGTGGGAATATATAGGGACAAAGACTGTGTTTGGGTCAATACCACCAATTTTAAATAGAAGTTGCTTAGGGAAAATGTAATTTGTTTTGATATTCAGATTTGCTTTAGTGAGAGAATTTTACTCAATAGTACCTGAAATTACAAGGGGATGAGGCAGAAGTAAGGGGAAGGTGGATCTAACAAAACTCCATGCAACACATTACTTCCATCTGAGCTGACAGTAAGTATTGGGTTATTACAAAGGTCACACACTTTGCTCTCCTGGCCTATAAGGAGAGAGAGGGGTGGCCTCATAAGGTCTGTAAGAAACTTTACCTTTAGATACTGCATGCAGCGTGCATAAGGAAAACAGAAATAAAGAGATAAAACCTGCTTGACACAATCAGCCAGGATGACCCCAAGCTGATTAATGGCTTAGCAGGACCTGAGAGAAGAGACTGAGAACTTGCACAGATCTGTGAATGGAGGGGAAACACAGATGATCATAACTAGATGGATCAAGTCAGTGTTTAACCCTACATGGCAAATGTCAAGGAGGAATCTGGAACTTTCTGCACCAACTGGAAACAAATTAGCCCCAAACAACAATAGCAAATATAAACCATCTACTGCACCCAAGAGCATTTCAGATCTTTTACCTGGCTCATAAATTTACTGTGGTCATAGGCCTCATTAATCACTTACTTTTCCAAATTAGCTCTATGCATAAAGGGAGAAAAGCAGAAGCTGGATACCTAACACTTAATAACTGTGCCACTCAATACCACTTTTCAAGCTTAAAATGCTGCTGTGTTCTAACATGGGGGATGTTCTTTGTGTGCACCTATATAAATAAAGCACCTTAAATACATCAACAGAAAATTCCTAGGCCTGTGCCTCTCCTACAAAAGTGGAAGCATTAGAGACAGAAAAAAATGAACAGGTAACAAAAATGACTGTGAAATTCTTTGAAGAAACTACATAGCCCTGAAACACAATGAAAACCTCAGGTTTAGATTTGTCAGAAAAATGGAATGGTAGAAGAGCACAGAAGAGGTCAGGGGGATCAAAAGTCTTCTAACTTCATTTTATCAGCCACTCTATTGATTAACTGACCTCTGTATTCAAGCAGACCTCTTCAAAATTACATTATAGGCACCTTCTTGAACAAGTGCATTCTAGTAGTCTGATACCTCATTCACAACCTTCTGAAGTGCTAGGTTGCAATCCTACTTTTAACATCTTTTGCTTCACATTTCTACAGCAGGTGAGCTGTGCAACACTACATCTGCTACGTCTTACTGAGTCTGAGTCCTTTCCCCAAAGTGTTTATTACCTGTTTCAGATGCTTTTTCAGCTCTGAAGCTTCTGGTTCTGGAAGTGCTGGCAAAGATTCTGCATTTGTGGGAACAATCACCTGGAATTAAGTACAGATAACAAACTAAAAATTTCCCTGTTTCAAAACAGAATCTCCTACGTCTCCACTGCTCATGAAACTGAGGAATAAAAGACAAAAAATAAAACTTAAAAAAAAAAACCTGCACCAATAATTCGATTTTCTTTTTCTTACAACTACTTAACATTATTTACAATGTCATAAACAGTGCAAGATTATTGTTTAAACTTAAAAGATCTATTAAATTGTCTCTATACTCATCCCTCAGAATCACAATTAAGCATAAGATGTTATACATATTTCCCTTTAAATAGCCTTGCTCATGCCACAGAAGAAAGTGGGATATTTTGTCTCATTTGAATGATGATGAAAGATGCTGCTGGAAGGCTCTTATCAGATCTAGATTCTTATCTAGGGCTACAGCAGGCAGGCTCACAGTTACCCAAGGAGATGGCTCAATCATTTACAGAGGATTTACCTTCTATGAAACAGCCATATGGATCAACTGAAAAAGAATGCTTTAGGAACAAAAGAACCAGGGAGAGACATGAGACAGGACAAGCAACAAAATCCTAAAGCTTAGGACAGAATCAACAAAGGCAGACTGAGGCCAGTTGTCCATAAGCACAGACATTATTCTGGAGTTCTCAGTGTGCATATTGGTAAAAGAGTACAGTCATCGAGAAACAAAGCCTCAAGTCCCTATGGGCATCATTTACCTTATTGGTATCCAGGTCAATAAGCCATACATCATCAGGCATTTTAAAATCTAGTTTGTAAAGGAAGAAACTTGCTGGAACACCAATGATGTAAGGTGTAGGCGCTAGAAGCAACTGGAAGACAGAGACATGGCAATAAGAACAAGTTCTGCATTTGATATCACCATATCTTGCCAACTTTTTTTTAAAAGCAACTATAGTATGTTTAGAGCAGAGGAGACAGCACACCAAGCACTGATAAGGAAATTACTGATGTCACTCAGTAGAAAAAAACAACAGAAAACCCCCCTGCTCTAAGAGCTTTAATTCTCACCTAGAAGAGAAACTCATTTTTTTCAGAGATATACTTCTATATAGAGCTGCACAGCTCTAATGAAAAAATTTAGCAAAACTAACAGCTTACAGCTTCATGGACCAAGAAAACACACGTGTACACCCTCAGCTCAAACTGAGCCTGTGCTGTTGTAAATACAGCATTACCCTTACAAAAGCTTTATCCTTACTTCTGCCCTTACAACGGTAAGTTAATTTCAAAGCTATAACAAGTCTAGGAAACAACAAAAAAAGAAGAAACTCATTTTTTTTTTTTTCTTAATGAAAGTGTAGGTGGAAATCATAAGGGGAATTTCTTGTTATTTCTGATAAGGGAATCAGCAGAGGGAAAAGGCTTAAATCAATAAGCCATGTAGCAGCTTGAGATCAGCTGCTTGGGAGGCTAATACATCCTTTAATCTAGAACACCTGGTTACCTCCAAGGGACAGAACAAATCTGCAGCATCAGTTGCAGGATTGCACTGAAGGGATAAGATGGCCTCAATTCTGTCTTTCCAAACATAATAATGAACACTTGCAAGAGCTGACGACTAGTGAAAACCAGGTTCCCAGCTGAAGTAACTTGACACTTCATACTTCCAAGGAAAATAAACTGCAGGCAGAAATTTCTACACTCTGAATCATGACCCTTTAAGATTCCTTAAGCACTACTATGGGCTCTCCCCAACAAACCTTAATAGTTAGATGGGAGGGCAAGGCTGGAAGTGTAAAGTCTTGTCATAATATTGTAAATCCATGGTGTTTCAAAGAAGCTACTTTGAACCACACTATTCACCAAGCAGGTTTTAATGATATCTTAGATTAAAAACGTTACATACAATTTAAATAGTCAGTGGTGCTCAAAAGCATTCTTTGCAAGGCAGTGTTTACTATGGTCCCTCAGAAATCATGGTGAATGGAAACAAGGTCTACTACGTTTTCAGAGATAACAGAAACATCCTTTGCAAAAGGCCAATGAAGGAAAAATATGTACCTGTTCTGCAGAGGCCATGCAGGTGGGGAGCAGAGGGATCACTGGAAACATATATTCTAACGGGTAGATCATAGCTACAAAGGCCATCACAGACATTGAGAGCGCATTATAATCTCGGGACTGCAGTACAACCTGCAACCACAGAAACTCACATTAGCTTTTGCAGAAACTATTTTCTTCCAGTACTCCCAGCCAGGGGCATAAAAATACCATGGCATGCAGGACCCCGTTTTGTTGGCTGTGAACTGGAATGACCCACCATTAATCTATCTGAAAACCAACTGCAGGTGCTTTTTAGAGTGAGATCAAACCTTTTCAAAGCAGGCACCTCTGAAAGACGTTTTTCTTCCAACCCTCCAGGCAAATTGATATCAAAGACTCCAGTAGACAGATGTTCTTCAATCTACCCTGGCTTTTGAAAGGGTAAAGCTTCAAAGATAACTCTTCCCTTCCTACCTTGTGTTCCAGAAGGATGCAGGTCAGCACCTGAAGACAGGCATCCACTCCCAGCAATTCCAAAGGCAGATGTAATGGAAAATCCACCAAGGTGAAGCGGGATGGATCAGGAAGAGCAAAGGTCAAAGCTGGCTGCAACTCATGAGGCAAAACTTCCACGTCCACCCGCTTCTGACCAGCGACAGGCATGGGCGAGCGCAGCAGCCGGTATATCCAGGCCTCAATCTCCCGCAAGTCATGTAGCAAGGCGCTGGACTTCTCCTCCACCAGAAGTGAGCCTGTGAAGATTCGCCACATTGTATCCCTACAGAGGGAGAAATGAGAAGATTAACACTCCAGCAGCTTCATTTGACAGCCATTTGGCATGGCTTTTCAAGGGAAATGACAGAGTCACCAAGAATTAAAAGACACTGCTAACATGCTTAGCCAAACAGGGGAAGGGAAGGCAGAGATTTAAACTAGCTGAAACAACTGCGGGGAACTATGGACCTTTCTATGGCAGAAATCAACACAAGTTTGTCACACTGGCCCAAGAGTTTGTGCATTCATTCAGATGGTTCACAAAGGTTACCCAGGTGCTTGAAATTCAGCGTGTAACTAGAGTACTCTCCTATCTTGTCCAGAACCATAGCAGCCTGAATGACTGTAGGATTCCTTCCATCAGTTCTACAAACTTTTGCAAGGACAGGAACTAGTAACCTGAGGTAATAAAAATAAACCACACCAAGATGTCTCCAATGTTTTGACATCATAAAATACTTGTACACTGAGTCTCAAACTGTCTTGTATTGATATAAATAACCCATGGCAGAAGTGGTTACATTTCAAGCTGAGAATATTCATTTCTGAAAGTTGACTGGGGAAGCACTTCACTCCCTTAGCAAAAGCAGTCATTCTTCTACACCCTGTAGTATCAATCTCCAAACATGTAGCTCACAGACATGCTGGCCAAAAAGCGTGTACAGTGTTGTTGCTCAGGGCCTTAAGTGGCTCAAAATTTGAAACTGGATCTGACAAGGGGAGCAAATTGGATAATCTATTTCAGCCCTTAATGTTGCAGCACTGCATTCACAATGGTCGTAAATCTGTCCTAGCCACTGCGAAAAATACTTCAGCTTGGTAAATATCTTCAGCCACTGCAATAGATCCCTTAGAACAGCATGGCTCAAATTAGACCTTTTACCTTACAGTTCATACCTTAAAAACTAAACAAAACAAAACCAGCACTGGAAGCCTCACAAAGAATTAAAAAGTTACAGAATTTTGGAAGGGTCAAAAGAAGAGCAATCTGAAACCACCAAGCTTCTCATCCACAAGCTTCCCTTCAACCACTTGTAATGCAAAGGACATGAAGCTGTTAATGGGCACACCCAACCTTCTGCAAGCTCTACAGATTCAGTTTCACTTTAATTCTGCCACCACTTTGAAACCACTCAACTTCTCCAGGTCACAGCTTGCAAAGCACAGAGTAATTCAAACTGGCAGCTTAGCTCTTCCTACTGATGGATGCTTAGCAGTCTTCACCTGTTACTCAGTTCTTCTCTCAGCTCTATGAATTATGTCCAACCACAGCAAATTTTTAAAATAGCACATGCCTTTCAAACAATAGAACATGTCACCGCTCCTTTCAAAATACAGATGAGTTCATGGAGCTGAAGAAAATCATACAGTTTAGCTCTTTTCTGCCTCAGGAATTACCAGACTAAACCAAGTGATGAAATTAAGCTCCTTTCATACTTCAATATAATGAAATTATTTCCATTCTGAATCGCTTTTTTCCCCAACAACCAGTGGATTCAGGTGATAAATCTGTCAAAGCAGGAATTGATCAGAAACCCAGGACACTCTCCCTAGAACTATTCTAGAGCAGCAACCCAAAAAGTAGATTACCATGATGTGAACAGGTGCAGACAAGAGGTAAGGAACTTATAAATACACAAGTGTTAGGATGCCCTGGCATACTTTACTTTTGGCAAGTTTAAGTTGGAAGGTAAAAAGCTCTAAAACTCAGATTATGAACTATCTCACAGCCCCCACTCATCTTCATAGTAAGATAATTCCCTCCTTCTCCATTGATTCATTTAATATTTGCTCTTATTAGTTCGTGACTTGGAAAGGAAAAAATATCTTCCTGGGTCAGAGAGGTTAGGCACAATAATACAAATATGCATCCACAACTGATACACTTGATACTCGTTCCTTCTGTACCCCATAGCGCAACAGCTTTTGTTGCACATCTAGCATTATAATAACAGATAATATAGCAAGATACTGTTTAGTTTGCTGTTGCAAACCTCCACTCCCACATGCTTCATAAACAACTCTTGGTTTTCTCCCTCTTCTCCTCAAATCTTGTACTTTCTATTTCAAATATCCTTGCTTCTCTTACCTCTCCTCTCTCCCTCACTGAAGTTCAGATTATTTTTCATAAACCTGTAAAACACTTTCATCATTTCCCTCTGGCTTTAAGTTGAAATTCATCCTGCTATTTCTTACTGTTTCTAATCTGCCAGAGAATTGTTAGTCCTGATGTGCACTACCACGGGGCTTATACTCCAAAGCAATAACCACAGCAAGAGCACTGTGCTTCCAAAAAGTTGTGTCAGTTGCTAGCAGCACAGTGCCTTATATTAATATCAAAAATTAAAGTCATACCAGGTGACAGAACAAGATAGAGAATTCTTACACAAATCAGCACAAAAATCTCCTGTTTTAACTCAGAATCACAGTAAAAACACAAAAAGGTCAACTGCCAACCTCTGCAACCTCACCTATCACAGCAAGTTGACATGACAACCTGTCATTTGGAACAAAACAGAGAGAGGATAAAGTTCTTTCTTCCCCCTCAACATACCTCTGAACCCCACGAGGAATCCCCAGCTTCTTGCCCAACAGTCTCTCACTACAGCAGTCCACTAGTCTCTTGAGGGTGTACAGACACTCGCGGAAGGTGGAGAAGAAGGGATAGTGACTAAGGATGCACAGAGAAGTCAGGGTGCTGTTTCGAGAACGATGGCTGCCTTTGGCCAGACGCTTACTGTGTGGCGACCGATTCACATCTGGGGTAGGCTCTGTACTTGGGGCCTGCAGTGAAGAACCACTCTCTGAACTCTCAGTGCCCACATCCTCTTGGGGTGCAGATGCATCCCCAGACTTAGCGATTTTCTGTCCATCCCGAGCTCGATGTCCTCCTGTGCTTTCTCCCTTCTCCTTGGGTACTCGTTTCTGAAAGGAGCGGTAGAAGTTGACACAGATTCCATAGCGAATGACACCCGTATCCTTGTCTGTGAGTGTGAAGACAAAAGAAGTGTCATCACGGAAGCTCATCCGTTTCTGCCGCACACTCAGGCATCCTTCTGGTTGGCAGAAGAACACAACATCAGGTGGTAGAGGAAAGTCCACGTGGTCTTCTAGAGGATAACGTCGTAGCAGCTCAGGAGTCTGAGCAACACTATCACTACTTGGCTGCCTACAAAAACAAAACAAAACAAAACCCAAGCATACAGAGTTAGTTAATGCCACAGAAAAAATGTTATCTCACTATTGACATGTCAGGGGCCTGCAAGCTCAGCTTCGTCTTTGGTTGTTCTCAATCCTAACATCCAGGGAAAATGCAGCATGTCAGTCACTAGTCACAGTTCTCAACCTAGGACAAGCCCAACAACCACAAAAAGGTTAAATTTAAAAAGTCTACACCATCATTATCAAGGCCCAACAAGGAGCACACTGTCTGTTGACTCCTTTGAGTCAAAAAAGGAGTTTCAGGAGTACATTGTTCCCAGGGGAATATTCTACTGTCATATTTCCCCTGACTTTGATTTCCAAAACAAGTCTAACTGCATGGGGCAGTGAATACTCGGGTAGAAAAGATGCTTTCCCATCTCCAAACATAGTCAGGTGAAAATCCAATTGATTATCAAGATGAAAAATAAGAAAACCTAACTCAGAAAACCAGGGATTTCCTAGTAAAGGACTCAAATAAATGACGGAATGATATGGTATGATTTTATGGGTAACACTCTATATCTTACCAGTTTCAGTGCTCTTATAAGCAGCACTCCACAGTACCAATAACATGCAAACCTGTGTCCCCGTGTTCCACCCATCCCATATCCCTGGAATTTAGGTTGATGTATAAGGAAGACATAGTGAAGACATTTGGACTGTTTCTTGAGAGGTTTCTAAGAATGATTTATCACAGTGTCCTGTCAAGGCAAACAAAGGAGGCCCCCAAGGTAGGACTAAAGCTAAGGTAAGCCAAAGCTTACTACAAAAGCTGGGTAGTAATACACTGGCCTATTTACCACTGTGCCTCGCTGAACACTGTACAACAAATCGCTAATGAAATACAGAGAAGGCAGACAACACTGTTTATTCCTGTTTTTTCCAGCAAATGAACATATTCATAGGCATTAACTATTCTCCTACCACAGTTTTTCCACGAACATTACCCAAATAATAACTGCTGGATGTATAATGTGAGATCCAGAAAGTGAAGGAAAGAAAATATTCCTCAAACAACCCCTTTCTCGCTTGACTCCTCTGCTATCAAGTTCTGACATTTTGACAGCAACTAGGATTCAGTAAGCATGATACTAAATGGTTAAAAAAGTCAAAGTACCAGTGAATATATTGGAAGCTCATGTCTTTGCGGTAATACGCACTAAAGACAGAAAGACAAGTCTTCTCAGACATTCAGAAGAATTACATCTAATAAAATACTTCCAAACAACATCACTACTGATGTACCATGGATAACAAGCTGTAAGAGTAAAAGCCACATGGACTACCTAAGGGAGGAAGTGCAGTGGAAGCTACTTCAGTCAACTCCACCTCCTGTCCTTGTTGAATCACCTGATACATGAGAAAACAGGTCAAGCAGTAGCAATCCAGTGACTACTGCCTAGCAAAAGGCAGAAGTAGTGTGGGAGTCCAGAACTGATGCTAGCAAATCTTTAACTGAGAAAAGATGACACTATGAGAATCACTGAAAGAGGCAGAGAGCATTTCTTCCTTCTTTTCTAGTCACTTTCTGACCTACATACTGAAAACTGGGCTATTTTTCCCCACAGACAATGAGAAAATAATTAAACCACTACCAGTAAAATACAATAATAAAACAGTTACTACTTAGGAAATTACTTGTATCATTTCCTCCACTTAGTTGCAATATTGACTCACAGCATTTCAAAAAGAAAGTAGGTAGAGCAACAAGCTGATGCACAAAACCCATTTATGCTCAGAAATGAAAGTACAATGCACTTTGTAGCACATCCATGAAATAAACAGGCAGAAATTTACCACATGAATTCTGAAAGGAGAAAAATAACACTTGCTGTGCATCTGCACATTAGACAAAAAGCACACCAACCCCATATTTCATACACTCCTTAAGCAGATAAGTTTAACATTTTATTAATTGATAACAAATAAGTCTTAAAAATAAAAAAAAATTAAAAGCATTAATGTAGTTTCTATGAGGATAAATAAGCATTAGGAGGAGAATCAGGCAAATAAGGCAAGTTTCAGACCTTTTTTTAACTGAGTTTATAGATTAGTCTTCAAAAGCTAGATCAGTAACCCCCACTAGCATTTTGCTTGCACATGGCTTTCAGTATTTTCAGTTTGTGAATCACCCTGTTTTGATGTCAACAGAAGTAAAGACGATTACACATACAAGCTACCAGAGCCATATATAAATGGGCTATTCTTAGTCACCCGTCGTAGATCCTTGAAGAGGAGGATGCGAACCACAAGCTAAAAAGCTCTGACTGCAGTAGTATCTTTCCAAAAATGCCCTAGTCCTACTACATGCCCCCATTCTGCATATACTCCAGACGACACTTCTCCAGCACAAAGTATAGTCTCATAAGTGCTATTTGCTCCCACTCTACTGCCTACACAAAAGCACAGCTGAGAATATTCTACGTTACCTGGCTCCAATGATAACAAGGTAGTCGAGTAATCGAGGGCAGCTCTTCTTTTTCTGCACCATTGTCCTTGACCCCTTCCCTATGTCATCTCAATGAATTGTGGTTCATCAACAGCCCGTTGTGGGTCCAGCAGCTTGTTCTCTGGTCAGCTGTGAGCAAATGCCCCAGGGAGCAATTAACTTGGAAACGTCCTGCAGATTCAACCTACATCAAGAAAAGCAAGAATGTCAGAGGCACAATTAAGAACTCCAAATACAAAGACATATGTATTATGATTTACATTTCCTAAAAGTCTGTGTTTTAGGCAGCCATGGCCATCCACAGACCTCTTTCTCTTCATCAGTATAAAACAGACAATCTGGCATTTAATGTCCATCTCCCCTTTTTTGAATTTCTTCTTCAGATTTTCAATATCTAGAAGGGTGATGACAACAACCAAAGAGTGTCTAATCAGTATTTGCTGGATCTCACCTTCCTGATCCTGGTTGCAGCCAGACACCACAAATGACTCAATGAAGCCAACACAAACAGGCACTACAGCCCTGCCTCTCCCTGCATCTGCTAAAACCTTGTTTTCAGCCCAGTGAAGTCCCTTGCTTTGTGCAGGTATGAGTGCTCATGCAGTGACAAGGTGAATCAGACTGGGGTACCAATATGAATTAAAACTAACTCTCTTCTTTCTCCTCCCTTGCCCACGCCAATTCCATTTTTACTAAGCAGCCACCCAAGTGCTCATGCACTGGGAGCAAGTAGCCAAGTACTATCACACAATTACAGATGGGAGCTTACTTCTCTACAAGCAATGAGGTAGTTTCTTCCTCAGACCTGCTACCATCCTTCCCCTCTGGATTTTACAAACTAAGCACATTAGAACAGAAAGAGATCAAAGAATGATGAAGATCTTTTGGTTGTTTAACTTATTTCTCCCCTTTCACATTACCACCTGAACCTGAGTTGAGAATATCTTGACCCTGAGATGGCATAGGCTTTGACACGATGGCCTGTTCTCAAGCTGCTTTAACTCCAGTTGTTTCCTTCTGAGCAGAGCCCCTGCAGTGTGCATTTCTCTGTACAAATATCTTGGATCCAGCCCTTGAAAGGCCAAATTGTCAAGCAGAGTTTGAAACTCCCCGCAGCTACAGCTCAAGGAAGGGAGAAACAAAAATGAAGGCTACCATGGGAAGCTACTGCAGAAGCCCATAATGTTGCAGGGATCAGCACTGTTTATCTAAGCACTCGTAAGGACAGGTTAGTGAAGAGGAGTACTACCCACATCCTGCAGTGGCATCAGCAACACTCAGGAATTGGTGCGAGCTGACAAAGGTGGCCAGATACAAAGACAGAGGCCAGAGCTGGCACTAATCCATGGTCTTCCAATAACTGGGGACAAAAAGTGCTCAAAACAACACTTCTATTTATTGGTACTATGCTAGTTTTCAAAATTCCCAGAACACGACATTTTAGGTTGTAACAGAGCTTCTCTTAGGAGAAGCTGTGTGGTATTCTGTAAGCTCCTCCCAGAAAGAAATGTTTATATAAAGACACACAACAGGAAATGCATCACAGCACAGGATGAACAGAATAGCATGAAAAAGCTGCACAGGACTCTTTATCAGACCAGAGACGCCTGTGTCAGACCAATACCCAGCACTAGTCCTCACAGACGTGAATGTGGTGTTCTTGTCTCATTTACACCTTAGAGGCTCCAGCCCTTTCCAGTGTCTTCTATTTGCAGACACAGAGCTACAGGAACAAGGTCAACAAATAGAGGAATTTGTCAATGAATAATGTGAACTCCAGATCTGACAGCCCAATCTTACACCCATATGAAAGTTTTCATGAATTTAAATACATTTGCTCTAAAGAATGATATGAATCTAGCAGGAGATCATTTTGCAACAGGCAGATGCAAAGCCCTGCCTTCTGAGTACCCCAGTTCAGAATGGTAGCAGAATGAGGTCTGTCCTGCCATTGTTTCCTGCTTTCACCTGGCACAATAAATGCACCTCACAATTTGATAGTATACAGATCTTAGAATATTAATCAACACCAGACAATACAATTTACTGACTGCATAAGTAAGGAGCACAGAGTGGGACGTTAATTTCTAAGACCATAAAAGAGGGCGTTTATGAAGGACAAAGTGAAAATTGCAGGGCAGAAGCCATAGGAATTTTGGTACACTGAAATGTTATCTTGCAAAAGACCAGATTTCAAACCGTGTCCAGAAGGAACAAAATTCTCAGTTCTAAAGCGTCACTGGAACATCTTGGATTTCTATCTATACCCAACCAAGACAATCTGTACCCAGCTCAGATCTGTAGTGAACCTTAGCGTGTTGTTTATTGTGAAATCAAGATACTTCACACCAATCAAACTAAACTGGAAGCTGAAGCAGACATAAATGTGGCCAGCAGTTTCAACACCCACTGCTTGGCTGACTTAGGCTTCCTTTTGCTACATTATGCACCCTGAGTGAGCCAGGAGAGCTGTCTGCTTGGCACTCAGAAACAGGAGCATGGAGCTCAGAGCCAGCCAGCCTCACCTGTGTGGCCAGGAACTGCATTTCACTCATTGTAAAAATGAAATCAACACAGTCTGAACAACAGCACGAACTATTCATGACAGTTTTGATCCATTTTCAGACATTTTAATAATCTCAAAGGGAACTTCATCACTGAAGCTTTGGTAACTTCTTCCCAGTCTGTGTACTTCCAGCCATTACCTCTGTTTTAGCACACATTCTTTTTGTTTGCACTAAGCTCTTAAAGAAGCAGACTTTCAGCTCTCATCTCGTATGAGCCATTTTACACCTTCACTGCTTAACAGCTATATTAAATATTGCTAGCAGTTTTATCCATAAAAATATACACAGGTAGAAAGAATGACCCAGGGAACTACCAACATGTCAGCCTCACCTTAGTATCAGGGAGAAGATCCTCCTAGAAGCTATGCTAAGACATACGGAAAAAAAAGAGGTGATATGGGATAACTAGCAGGACTTTACCAAGGGCAAATCCTGCCTGACCAACTCTGTCACTTTTTATGATGGTTTAATGCATCAGTGGATAAGGGAAGAACCACTGACATCATCTACCTGGATATCAGTAAAACATTTGACATGAAGAAACATTCTACAATAAGGGTGGTGAGATAATGGAACAGGCTGCCCAGAGAGGTGGTGGATGCCCCCTCCCTGGAGACACTCAAGGATGGCGCTCTGAGCAACCTAATCTAGCTGTAGGTGCCCCTGCTCAATACAGAAGAGTGGGTTGGACTAAATGAAACTTTCAGAGTTCTTTCCAACTCAAAGATTCTATGATTCTAGATTCTATGGGGCTGGGAACACCTCCTCCTCCTGAACCTGATGGAAGAGACTGACAGAAGGTGGAAGGATTTCTGAGGTCAGATCTGGATGGACTTGCTATACTGGTGCAGCTGCTTCGATTTTTGTTAGCATTCACCTTGCCAAGATAGCAGTGCATGACTCTTAAACAGATAGCAGCACTTTGGCACAACTGAGGGAGGAAAAAAAGCCATTTTCGAAGTATTGAAAACCTACCTAAAACAGCCGATGGTCTAGCATGGGTAGCCTACAATGAAGGGGTGGCTCTGTGAAACACCATAGCAGTAGCTGTAAGTCTCAGAAATAGCCCAGCAGAGGACTAAAGGCATATTCTAAAAGCATCCTCCATGGAGGACAGCATCACCTGAGTCAGTAAGAGTTTCTTATGGATGAAGCAGCAGACGCATCCCAACTGTTTGCACTTTCCACATATCCATAAAGGTTGAGAAAAAGGACATGCTAAACTGAATTGAAAAAAAACCCAGAGAATGGGAAAACTGTCTTTGGAGATACAGAAAGACACCCTCAGAAGCTCTTTGGAAGAATGTGAATAATGCACAGATTTCCTCCTTTCCTACGGCAGAGTGATAGTACCTCTTTGCCCCACTGAAAACATGCCTGACACAGTACGATCATATGTTTAGCCTGCACAGCAGTGTTCCAGCAAAATGGAGGCATCTTGCATTGACAGACTTAACCCAACCAGAATTAGCTCACAGGCAGAAGTATCACACAGCAGAGACAGGAGCCTTTCTACAGCATCACAAGACTGAAGCCAGCCTGGCTCAGGTTCTTGGTTGCTATGGTAACAGATTTGGCATATGCCGGCCCTTCAGCTGCTTTGCTCCTTGCTTCCCCCGGTTCCAGCCTGGGTACAGCAGCCTGCCGCACACGCGAGACCACGCAGCCACCACATATGCGCAGGCTGTAAAAGCAGAGCCGCAGGTAATCTGATTCAGCTCAATCTCCATAGCAACCCAATCTTTGTGCCCAGATCTCGGCGTGCTAGATCTATTTATGGCACAGTGGCCACGCTCCACCCCTTGCACCAAGGCTCCCGGCACTGCCACCAGGCCTCAACCCAGCCACAATGACTGCCGGGGTACGCTCTGACTGACCCTGGCAGTGCAGACCCTGAGCTGGGTGGCACCACTGCGTCCACAACACACCGAAAGCCTCCCCACCAGCAAGGTTTTCCATGTGCACAAATGCTACGTGGATCAGAAGCTGCTACTGGTCACTGAAAGCAAGGACCCTCCGCAGCTGATGAGATCCTCTCCCCTACATGCACACACAGTGCTCCTGCAGGCAGATGCTGCTGGTTCCTTACTGCTGCACAAAAGCGTGCCAGCACAAATGTGCAATCCTAGAGGTAACTTGCAGATAGCAGAAAACATCCGGCAGCCCTTGTCCCAGGGGCACAGCTGCATCCAGCAGCAGGTGTTTGCAAACTGCACGGCTCAGACATTCATCTGCTAATTGTTTCCAAAAAAGAAGAAAAAAGAACAAACAAGAGCCCTTCAATTGGCCTTGAGAGACAAGAGGGTGAGGAAGAATGGAATGTGAATACTGTAGTTCATTTTATTCTACTGCACTCCTGGGGAAAACCACCACCAATAAATTCATGCAGGAGAAGCGCAGAAGCACACATTTTTACGTTACCCGTCATTAATGGGAAAATAACAACAGATTGCAGCCTCGGCCCCGCCTTCACCGGCAGCCCTTTGGTTCAGGCTGCAGCCCCTACTCTCCTCCCCTCTTGCAGATCACAAGTAACCATCTCACAGAACGGGAATTCTGGCAGGAGGACCCTCTGCCAGCCCAGCCAGTCCTCCTGCGCTGCATGGATCACGCTTAAATTCATCTTGTAGGTAACATTAATCTCTGCAGATTTGCAGTACACAACAGCAACATAAGCGCTTTGGCTCCCTGCCCTTTGCATCTTTCAAAACTGTCCATTCCCCCCTCCTTGCATGACACTGCCATCACAAAATACAAAAGCCACATCATTTATTTCTATCTCGCCAGCTCTTTATCAACCCTCAGATCTCCACCAGCATCTGCTCATACATTTTGCAACGAGAAAAAAACAACCAGTCAAAACCTACAGGAAGCCCCTGAACTAAACTAGTTTCACCTGCCACAGACACTGTGGGATTATGCTCTTTTCTAAACTGGAACAGCTTCCAACTCAAATTCTGAGCTAAGAAACCTCCTCAGCTGCTGCGGAGCAGCCCAGGCACTTCCATCAGCTTGGCACACGACAAGTCAGCCAGAGTGCCCGTATCACAGCCACCAGCAGCTTCTTCCTGAAGCCCGACAGTGCAAATGCACGGCCATAAAGAATTAATAAGACAACGGAGCACGTGGTATTTAAATTGCGAGAACTGCTGGGTGCAAGCGCAGCTCCTGAATTATTCAGAGCCTTTACTCTTGCCCATCTCCCCACAGCTGTGGGAGCTCAGAGCCTCCTCTGAGAGGGGAAGAGATGTGGGGCAGACATGCAGCCAGGAGGCAGCAACCAGCAGCTTCAGTCCGTATGCAGGTTTCAAGCTGTGCCACGACTCCCTGAGTAGAGGACCCCTGTGGCAGCACCGCCCCTTGCCAGGCACAGGGATTCACTTCTTACCTGGATGCAGGCCACAGCGGGACAACTGGCACACACCACATGCCACAGGACTCCCACAACAAAGCCAAGCTGGTTATGAGGCTGAAATGGGGCAAATTCAACCAGCATAGAAACACTGAAATGCTGAGAACAGGAAAATAAACACAAGCCTCTGAAATAAATTAGTTATTCAGCTGTTCTCTACCATGGTACTGATACTCACAAGATCCTGTCACTTCTGCCTCACCTCACTCTCCCACCATGTGCCACTCACCTTAATTACTCCTGTCTATGTGCCTTCCTCTTCTTTTCATAAACACCGGGGAAGAGCTGAAATTCCTACTCCCAGCCTGATCCTACTACTACTTTTTGTGACAAACGATAGTACCAGCTGGTCAAAGCTGCAAGCAGAGCCAAGAGAAAAGCCCACTCTCTTTCTGCCAGAGCTGTGCTAGGTGGGACGTCATGTTACACTCACCCACACATAAACACAAGCAAAGCGTGATCCAAGCCCACAAGAGACAAGAACAGCCTCCAGCACCCCCCATGGCCAGCAAGGGGCAGAAGGGGCTGAGGGGGCCTCCCAGAGTCACTCCAGCAGAGGGAGGGGAAGCATCACATCTGCTGGGTCCGTCATATGAGTCAGAAGGGAGAAGCAAGATGGTCTGTAGGAAGAACACGAGTGCCCCAGGCATGGTTTAACTGCTACTGAGTGGAAACTGATACAGACACTGCAGCAGAGCAGCCCAATGTCCTTGTGTAAAGTAATTCTGATGAAATGCAGCAAGTAACTTCATCACCGCAAGCGCTCCCACTACCTGATGAGACACGATGAGGCAAAGGAGGCAAAACTTTCCACCTTATCCCACAGGAGCATCCCTGGAGCAAGTCATAACAACCCCTGCAAGCAGATGCAGCAAAACTGGTGTCAAAGCTACACATAAGGTGAAGGACAAACATTTGGCACTGGCAGAGAGAGATTCAGTTAGCATAAAGACAGAAGTAATATGCAATAAAGACAGTGACAAAGATGATAAAGGGCTTGCAATGCTGTGCAACACTGTTGCTGAACTCACAGATACTACAAACAAAAGGTAGTTAAGGAAAAAAGGCTGCTCTGCTCATCAGACAACGCTCAGTTCTGGAGGGCATCAGATGCATTACTGACAGTCTGGCTATCTCTGCCCCCGTGTAAAAAAAGACAAGGTTGATATCCCAATTCTCACAAATACCATTTAGGGGAAGTAATCAGAAATTAAGTCATAAACAACACAGAAGAGAGAAATCACAACAAACATCACAGGATTGACCCGAGGCAAGGTGACGGCTGGTTCTTTTTTGAGGACTGCCCCAGCTGTGAGCACTGAAGGCTGTGGAAGAAAAGAAAACCACAAACCTTTGTTTCTTGCTGTCACTCTGATGCATTTTTTCTCATGCTGGCCTAGAAAAGCACCAGTATCTCACTTGACTGCAGTCCCTAAGAACACAGCAAGAGAACTGCCTCAGAACAGGAACTCTGGGTGCATGCAAGCAGCTCTTCTTACTATTACATCATTACAAGGGTCCTGCTAGCAGATGAGAAAAGGAAATGTAGCAGCAATTAACACAATACCTCACAACTCCGTGGGCTCTGGCCTCAAAAGACACAGCCCCCCATTTGGGAGCCCTCAGCTGTGAGGAAACACCAGAGCTCACAGCAGCACGTGGGCCTGTCTTCAGCTTGCAGGGATTGCAGCTTTAGTCAATTAGTCCAGCTCCGAGAAACAAATCTGGAGCACATTTCTTGATAACCAGCAGCAATTTTCACATGCTCATTACAGATTTAAAGTCCCCAAGTGACAGACAACCTCCCATCTTCCGAATTATTTTCTCTCTCAGCCAACAGAGCGAAGAGTAACAGAAGTACAGAGGCTCAGCTACAGAGAGAACACAGAAGGTCATCACCATGCTTCTTCATAGCTCTTAAGGAGCAGAAGGAGAAGCTGCATACCCTTCTGTGATCAAACAAACACCACAATTATTCCACACATTACCAGATTATCCCACTAAGAACATTCTCTTCCAATGAAGCCTTGTGCTGCTTATTTTTAGTTCACTTCTTGTTAGGTCACCAACAATGCTTTCCCTTCATGAGAATGTACACTTTGAGAAAGATGGAGATTGCTTAAACTGTGGAAGTTTAATCTTGCACATTAAGATTTGATTCAAGCTTTCAAATGCTTTCTCACATACGGAGAGCTCCTGCTGCTTCTATAGCCTTTCCTCACTTCTGCAAACCCACACTCATAAGCTGCATCCTGCAATTTCTGCCTTTGCGTTGAGTAACGATGTCAAAGGCTTTCCAGCAAAGAGGCTGCACTGCAATGCATCTTAAATGTAACGTATCCAGATGTCACAACAGCAAGGCCAGAGGACACCAGCAGGAATTACTCCAGGCTGTAACATATGTATAATGGAAAGTAAGTGAAACATTCAGCTCCTTACCTACTTGTGACAGAGAAGTATCACTTTCCACCCAGTGGGCAGGCAGCACTACCCTCCTAGCTAAAGCACTTCAGTGTGCCATGGTAACATATCTACGGGTAACATCAGTACCAAGTGACTCAACCGGTGCCAAGTGACTCAAATTTACACCCTTTTTATTTCATAAATATTTGTTTTTTCAACTGACTCATTGCACAGGATATTAAATAGACCAGACCGAGCACCTCTGCAGAAGTATCTCCTAACACATCCCACCTATACCTATTTGGCGGTCTGATGAGGCAAGATCAAAGAGAAAGAGCTACAAACGAGGAGCCTCCGTGTCCCCAGCCCCAAATCAGATCAAGTCAAAGCCAGTTCTCATTTAATTCAGAAAGACAATACAAACAAGTGTTCTAGGCAAAACTTGGTACGCACTGATACATCCCACAGAGCCATCAATCCCCATATCCAATAAGGCAAAAAGCTATTCTGGCAAGGCTTCCTGGTTAACATCTCTGGAACTTTTATTTCCCCATCTCCAGCATCCTTCTGAGGAGACTGATGCTGGACTTCATTCATCACAGACACAGCCTGCCTCCTTCCAAAGGAACGGCAGATGGGATGCAGGCTGCAGAAGAGGTTGGCCCCACAGGATATTCAATCATGTTTTCCTATAAAAACTCAAAACCAGAAGACCTTGCTACAGAGCCTTTGGTTCGCTGCCATTCTAAACTTCACCACATCACCCAGTTTAATCACTTTGCTATTACTTACATGCTCCTTAGTAATAGCAAAGTGATTAAACTGGATTCGAGAGCTATACAGTTCCCAACTATAAAGCAGCATAAAGCAAAAGAACAATGTATAGCTGTAATCATCGATCGGTTCAGAATTACATAACATGCCATCAGATGATGGCAAGACGGGATCTTGCAAGAGCTGCATTTTTGCTGTGCCGGTTGCCTTGGATGCTCTCCCTGATGTGTCAGGGTTGCAGATTTTCATTAGTACTTCTTGTGCCTGCCCAAAATAGTTCCCAAGGCTCAACCAGCGTGAAGGCCAAAAATGGAGACGCTTCCCAAACAACCTGTACTTGAATGACATTGCTTTGCCTGTATGACCCTCGGGACACCAAAGCACGCCCTCCCCATCCACTCACTCCTGCCCAGCAGGAGCAGCCTCCGCGCAGATAAGCGACGCTGCGGGGAGCACGGCAAGGACACGGAGCGCAGGTGAGCAGAAGCGCTGCCCGGGCTACGCGCCGCACGCAGAAAATGGCTGGCTTGGCTGGGAAGCAGAGCGCGCCGACACGCACAGCTCCGTCCCAGCTCCCCGGGGTGCGATGTGCAGCACGCGCTGCTCGGTGCGTGCCCGACAGCAGCGTGCCGGATGGGTGCCCTCAGCGGGAAAGGGGACAGAAGAAAAGCCTGAGAGCGAATCGCTTTCTTCCAACGCTTGTCATTTCCCCGAGCGCTTCGTTATCGTGACTCCACACAAACAGTATCGCGGAGGGCTCTTCTCCCTTCTGACAACACGGCACGGCTAAGTGGTGACGGCCATTTCCAAATGGAAAACGCTTTCGATTTACACGTTATTTCTTAAGAGATTAGCTAACGCGAGGTGGATTTCCGACTCTATTGTCTCGGGAAACGAGAGGCTCCGCTGTTTGCAAACCGAGGAGCGAAAGCGTCATTCCAGTCACGCCGCCGCAGGGCACACACCTCGCTCACCCCTCCGTTCCCCCCTCCCCGCACTGACCGCCCCGCAGCAGGACAGCCCCCGGCCCAGGGCTGCCGCCCGCGAGCACGCCGCCGTGCCCCGCGCCCCCTCACGTCCACCGGCGGCCGCGCCCCCTCCTCGCGCAGCCACGGCCGTCACCCGTACCCCGTACCCCGCCGCACGGCGCCCCGCGGAAGGGCTCGCCGTCTGCCGAGCATCACCGCAGCGCCCGGCCGGCCGGGGGGGGGGGGGCGGCCGAGCTGCGGCAGAGGGCGGGCCGGGGCGAAGCACCTGAGGAGGCGCCCGGCCCGTCTCGCGCCCAGCTCCGACGAGAGCCCGCGGAGTGCCCGCGCTCCGGGGCTCGGCGAGCCCCCCTCCCGCTCACCTGCTCCGCCGCCGCCGTCCCCAGCCGCTCTGCGCCGCTCCAGCAGTTCCGCATCGAGCGCCAGGAGCGGAACGCGCCACCGCCGGCCGCGGGGAGGGAGAGAGGGAGGGGCGGAACGAACCACCCGCACCGGCGGCGAGGGGTGCGCAGGTACCGCCCGCCCGTGGGCGCCACGCCGCCGGGCGCTGTGGGGGCGCTGTGCTCCTCTGAGGGGCAGCGCTGCACGCTCCCGCAGGACCAAGCGCCGGCGCGCGGCGGGTCCCAGGTGCGGCGTCATTGCCAGGATGGGCTCCGCGCGAGCAAGGCCGGCGCGAGCGGCAGGGGCTGGGAACTGCCACAGCAAGGAGATGCGGTGCTCGGAACAGCGGGGATGCGCTTCAAGCGCACCAGCTTCTCCAGCGCCCAATGAGCAACTCTGGAGACTAGGGGCGGCGGCGCCGTTGGTCTCCAGGCAGGTCACATCTCCTCACTTACTGACCTCCCTGGGCTAACAGCTCCCATTTGAGAAGCGGTTATAAAACTAGAAATTATAAAAAATCATAAATATCGTAAAAAAGTAAGATCAAAGGACTTATCTTTGCTTCCAGGATACTGAAGAGGAATGGAGAAGCCAGAGTGGAGCAGAATCTATTTTCTTCAGTGCCATCAAGATTATTGGCTGCAACTTCAAAATCCACGTTTGCATGCAGCGTTTCTCTTCAAATTAATAAAAAATGAGATGGCAGTGGCTCAGGCTGCAGCTTCAAAGCCTATCACCAGGCAGCAAGTGCCTATCACCAGGCAGCAACTCCATCGCCACCTCACTTCTGGCTGCTGACAGCCTTGTTTGTCAGCAGACCCTTCAGGGCCCAGCTGTCCTCTCATCCATCCAAGGCTGGTCTGGCCTCCCAGCTCTGCTCACTGCCCCCCCTCACTCCCTGTGAGCCTCACATGAGCAGTTATCCGCTTGGACCCGTATTTCACCTTTGTTGAGCCAGTCTACGTTAAAAGTAGAGTGGAGCACGTGGAATAAAACAGTTAAACTCTGAATGCAGCCCACAAATCAAAGTGAGACAGGTATAGGTAATAAACAGGCTTCACGACCTGCTCTTTTATCCACCTTTGTTGGCTATAGAGCATAGGAGGGTGAACACTGGTCTAAAATCCCACGCTGAAGGTCAAAGAACCTGCATGGTGTTGCACTGTTACTTATTTCACTGCTTCCTGCTTCTCCCCGACCTATATCCTCACTTTCTTATTAGCTCGGGGTTTGTTACACCAAGAACTTACTCCACCTTCCTCCGGTCTAATGACGGCATCAGAGAATGTCGAAATCCTGTATTAGGCTTTATTCTTTTATATAAACATTAACATTTCTCAAACAGATTAGTTAAAAATACAGATTTAAACAAGATTTTTTTTTTCTTTTTCTTTTTCTTTTTTGCAATTGCAATGAGTTATAAAAAAAAAAAAAAAACAAACAGATTATTTTACGGATTGTTACAAGTGCTTTACAAAGGTGCAGAGTGAAGGCCAGTGGCAAGGGACCAACCTCAAGTGCAAAATGGACACAATACCCTCACCACGGGCATAGCGCTCAGATACACAGCCAAAGGAAAAACAAAACAAACCAACAAAAAAACCAACACGAGCCATGTGAATGTAGGCTCTCGGGATGCTCACCAGGCAAGCAAACAGACCCCTATGATAGAGAAGACCCATGAGACCAAACTACCAGGATACTTCAGGTTACATCTCTGAGATCAGCCATAAAAGATGTTGTTTCTTGGAAAATAAGGAACATCTTTTGGAACAGTACTTTTCTCTTGTCAGACAACATATTGCTTTAAGTCCTAGAATACTTTTGGATGTGGATACTTAAGAAGGCGGGGCATAAATCCAGTGTGGCTCTCACTGTGCCCAACGTGAAGAAAGGATACAAGACCCAAGCGTCCTTCTAAAGCAGTTGGCACTCTTCATACAGCAGGGACCTCCGTATCCCATCACAACCACTGGAACCTTGAGAAAGTACCTTGGAAAGACTTTGGCATGAGGAAGAAGATGCAAGCAGATGTAGTAACACTTGATATTCCTGTGGCCCCTGATCTGAGAGTTGTGCAGCCCATAGTTTATGCAATGCCCACATATTCCACTAAGTGCAGCGTGTCCTCTCCCTTTGGCCAATACATCTTCACACTCACCTTGGAACACATGCCATATGCTCCAAATTCCTGGAAGTTTTGGAGATCCTTCCACCACATCTACCTTGCCTAGGTACCAGTCCTTCCCACCTTTCTCTCTTCTCTTCCACTCCTAAAGACAGAAAAAAATCTATGCCCTGATTTGTTTTGAACTAAAGCTTTCCAGCTGTTAGCAAGTCAAAGGTAAAGTGAACTGGCTGCAAATCAGCGTGAGATAGAATTGTGATATATTACATTGAAAAAAATAAATCTTCTACTTTATGCCTGACATTTTTCAGGTGTACAAATGTTCCCTACCCAGTAGATTTCCCTGTTAGACAAAGGGCACTACACATAAGAACTGCAGAATAGCCTAGGTTGGAAGGGACCTTAAAGATCACTTAGTTCCAACATCAGAGGAATCCTCTTTCCAAAGGAAGGCCAGAATGGAAGAGCAACTCTAGAGATGAAGTCTCACAATAAAGAAATAACAGCTACTTCTCTTGGAATCTTTGCAAAGGGCAGTACATAAAAGATATTTTATTTATAGGAAACCCAGTGAAACCCCTAGAACATACACACTGACTTCCCTGAGCTCCTCAGATCCAGGTACACTGGGGACCCTGCATAAGCCTTTTGAGCTGGGTTACTCTCAATAGAGAGGGTTTGGCAAATTCCTGCAAATTCATTTTCATAATCAACGAGAGAGGAAAGGATCAACGAGCAAATCCCCAGGACATGCTTAGAAAAAAGAAAGAGACCGAAGAAAGAGGTGTACGTGTGTGGAGAGAGTCTTCATTTCTACCGTTTTCAGATGTTTCGCGTTATTCATTTGGGGTGTGGGCACTACATCAAAACCAACCCCCATCACCTGATCTACCCCAGCTGCCTCCTGCATAGTCTCATTACAACACTGAAACCCCAAGCTTGTCACTCTCTGCACTGCCTAGCCCAGAGTTCAGTGCTTTGGAGAGGGGAGGCTGGCTTCTCGTTAGCAAAGGCTGGGACACGGCGTTATGTCGGCACATCAGTGCCCTGGGAGCACGCGGTCACTCATGCACATCCCAGATTTCTGAGAGCAGGGGAGGGAGTTTCTTGTCCTGCAGCCGAAGGGCAAACACCTGTTCAGAGTGAACACTACTTAGTGTCCGAAGACTGACCAGCTTCATTAACATCCGTGGAAACATCAGGTGATCCTGCAGGGTCAGAAATTGACAGCTGTTAGTAAATCCACACTAAAACTCTGGGTTTTAAAAACTAACAAACCCCACCAAACCACTGTGGATGATGCATTATAGTCAAACGCAGTTTCCTCTAGAACCAGCATTATCCTGGAGGCAGCAGCATGAAGAACACAATCACAACACCATGGCCCAAAACTCCAGAGTTTCCAGGCTAGCAAATTAGAGAGCACAATGCAGAACAGCAGGCTGTGACAGCTCACAAATCCTCCATTTACAGCTGCTATCACATAGCCACAGAAGGGAACAGCATGACAGTACAGGCAGCAAGAGTTCTTGACACTACTGTCACAACTAGGCCTGTGCAAACACAAATTCAGGTTGTATCATCTCAGGGATGTTCCAGTGACACACTTACGTTTGGTCTGTTGATGCAAATGTAAGAATGAAGGGCTTCCACATAGGTGTGCTGTAGTCTCTCCACCAGGGACTGGTCCTGCACATTCGGTCGGTCTACCAAAAAGCAGGTTAGAATTAAGCAGGTTGCTACAAGCAGCATCACTAGATTTGACCCTGGTCTAGCCTCAGTACTGTCTCTCCCCAAAACTCGTCTAGCATTCACCCAGCACAGCTGGGACTGTCATTTGTGAATGCAGCAGCTATGCCAGCTTTCTCTGACTGTTCTTTTTCAATCATGTCTAATGCATACAGGGAGTCAGATCTGATTCCTGTAGAGATAGAAGGTTATAGAGACCAACAAGCACTATATAGATTTTTTTTGGTCTCACATTTGTGTCTGACTGAAGATGAGAAGCTGCAGTTATTCAGGTGAGACCGGCTAAGCCAGTCCGAAAACAGGAACAAATAAATAATTCTGATCTTTCAGGTCACAAGGCGCGGAAAACAGATGCAAGGAGTAGAGGCAGCTTCTTTTCCGAGCTCTTTCCTGGCCCAGAACAATGCTGGTCTCTCAGAGTACCTGCACTTGGCCACTAGATGTCACTCACGCCATGCTACCCATCGCACACCAGAGACTCCAAACATGTTAAAGGGACAGTAAAATACCAATTTTTAAATGAGGTAGATCAATATTGGCAGATTTTGCTACACACATCTTCAGACAAGAATCTGATTTTCTCTTTAGGCAGCACTGGAAGATTCATTATATAATGAATACTCCAAGCAGAAGTAACAACATGCTCGTTCATCCTAAGATCTTACACTTTCTATTACTTCTCTGCTTTCCATAATCTTCCTTAACTGTTTCCTTTACCCTGAAACTCAGTGCTGCAGCCTTTCAGATCCTCCTGGCTTTTTACCTGCAGAGAAAATGTTGATGGCGATTAAAAGTGCATATTCAGCATCATTGAGTTGTAGTTCGTTCATTCCCTTTGAGAACTCAAAGATGGGGTTAATGAACTCAAACTGCAGACCTGCAGCAAACAGAAGAGTGTAAGGGTCAGTAGTGGCTATCGCTTCCTCTCTCTCTCTCTCTCCATCTCACAGAATAAGCTGTCAGAAACACACTCAGTATGCCAGGGAGCAGGGAAGACAGGCAGGCAGACACATCATCAGTATTCAGGTAAGTCTACCCCAAAGACAAAATCCCACATGTATAAAATCTATGCTTTCTATTCTACGCCGCCATCTCTTGCAAACCTGGCAGCCCTCTTGCTGGCAAATAAAGCTTTAATTCCATGCCGATGATTCATTTGAAGTTTTGAGATGAAAAAGCAGTTCCAAGAGGTCTGAACTACTCTATTTCCTTTACCTTAAAAATTTGGTAGAGCTGCGGAAGATCCTGTTCTAGACTTACAATCACCTTCTTTGATAGCAGCCTGGCAGAAGTACAATGACATTTATTCTATCATAAAATACATTAGACCCTGTCCTACCGCGTCTACTCGTGCTATTTGCTGTACAAGCATGCTGAAAACTAAGCCTTTCCCCTAAAACAGCTTCCAAGTCTCATTTCCTGTAGTGTGTAAGAACAAGATAGAGGGGATCTCCCTGGCTGCCTTCTTTTTGTCTTCCTCATAACCTGAAGAAAAAACTACCACAAAGAGCATCGAGGAGGAAAAGTATTTACTAAAGGCTGAAAAAGAAATAAAGTTCAGTTCCCTGGAGTTTGGAACCTCCGTCATGAGAAACTGAGCATTAAAGTTTGAAAGTGCAGTTGGGTGGCGTGATGTGGCAGTAAGCTCCTAGAAATCCATCAGCAGCCTGGAGGGCTGAGATACCCTGAACTTGTCTGTGGAAAGTAGAAAGAATCACAGCAGCTGAACTTCTGAGTCTTGCGGACCACTAAAGCTTTTTCTTATGAGAATGTATCAATTTTGAGTCCCTTCTACCACAGCTATCTCATCCCTAAATAACAGGATTCTTACCACTCTTTTTCACTTATCCTGATACAAGATTGTTTCCTTCCTTGCTCCCAGTCTCTCTCTACAGCTCTTGTTTATTCTCCGAAATTGCAGTGATCCTTCTGTTAAAAGCAAAGAGCAGGGCCATTGATCTGCCCCTGTTCTAAGCTCCTCATCTAACTTCAAGTCCCATACACTATTTCCAGCAGCCCACAAGAAAAATGAAAAGATGAAGGAACACAAGGCAGGGAAGGAAGAAACACCTGTCTAATGCAGCACCTGCTTTGGCGAAGTCTTCCCGATTATAGCTCAGGTCCTTCAGAAAAGTGATGCTCTCAATCTCAGGATTGTAGCGCCGAGATGTCTCCAACAACATCACCTGAAACCAGAGATCACAGTTAGATACGCTTCAATAGAGCAAAGAACATCATAGTATTAATAATCTGTTGAGAGAAAACATAAGAAAAAAAAAAAGGAAAAAACCACCAAGTGTGATTCTCTCAGAACGCTTCAAAATTTCAATGTAAATTCTGCTGCACCCTTTGCAGCGTCTCCTCCTGGGAAGGGATTATCTGCTTTCCACTGCCAAGGCTCTTTCCTCATTCTTCTCCATGGCCCTTTGCCAGGATAGCCTCACACTACAGAGCGGAGGTCTTTCTTTCAGCCTGCCATCCCAGAAAAAGGGATATAAAACCATTTGTGCAAGGTGGGTACTCCAGACCCTTTTATCTTTGTTACTACACACTATGGTGGAGACGACCTCTCACCTCTATGGTAGATGTCTTCAATAAAGCAATCTGATCTTCCCTGGTGAGCTCCCGGAAGCCAGGTAGCTGCTTGGCAAAGTCCACAATCTCTTGCACAGAGATAATTGCAAGTTCTGTAAAGTGAGCAAAACGCTGCTGCCTTGCTTCGCGGTTATTAGGGTCAGGAACTTGGGGCCATGGCTGTGGAGATGGAAAGAAACAGCGTATATATGTGAAAGATGAAAAAACAACAGGATGAGAAGATGAAGTGAACAGACAAAGAAAATGAGCTGAACATGCTGGAATATCAGTTGTTCTATAGAGAACTATGCCTCAAGCACTTCCATTCTACCCAATACTTCACCCCCAACCCTGACTCCTCATACTTCCACTTTTTCCTTATTATTCTTACTATTATATATTTTCACTGGTAGGAATATTTACCGTCACTTTGAGCCTGTCAGTGAACGAGCGCTGATTACACTGCTGTTGAGCAGCCACAAGCTTTTCAATCATGTTTAACTGTTCAGGTGTCAGCTGGTGGGAAGGACTTGGTGGCTGTGGAGGGTTTGGACGCACCACGACTGTCCGCGCCTGATCATCCTCCTGCTTCTTCAGCTTCTTCAGCCTAATCTGCTCTTCAGACAGAACATCTACAATAAGAACAGCCACAGATCAGTCATAGAGGAACAATGGAAAGCACACTAAACACAGGGCAGCATGTTGTAGATGGAGAAGCAGAGGTTACAGCTGCCAGCATCTGGCTTATGTACACTCATGTGCAAGACACAGATAGTGATACTTATTTGTGCCTCACTCTCTTCTCCACTTGTTCCATTGCCTTTCTTTTAATTGTACTGTCCTGTACAACATTCACAAAGGACAGTGAACACATGAAGTTCCCATCATGCTGCCCTGAATGTGTCAGAAATGGCTTTTAACACTGACCAATTTCCCAAAATACCATATAACGTAGTCCAAGAGGTGCTCTCTCCACATCATGATGAGTCCATTACATTTTATATAATCCTGTTGTTTTCCCTTTTTTCTGCTATTGCTAAGTTAACTGTTTGTGCCATCTAATTTTCTTCTTAAAAAGTCAGTCGATACTCGATGGAGTTGAACCGTGAAAGGACAACTCTCTACACAGCCCATCTGCAGCAGAAATGTACAGCAAGTAGAATAAAGAAAGGACAGCTCTGTATAAATCCTACAGAGGAGGAATGCAAGTCCTTCTGAGTTGGGCTGGAAGCCTTCAATCATGAAGTCAAAGAGTGATACTACTTACATTAAACATAGTAGAAAATAAAACAAGTCAGGGGTATGTGCTTGTGGAAACTCTTATTGAACCGTTTGCTCATTAGTTAAATGTATTTAGATGCCTTTAACTAAGTTAATTGGAAAAAAAAAATCGATTTTTGATGCAGACTTTTGTTGTTTCCTTAAGTCAAAGCTACAAAAACTACCTGCAAGCCAGACTGAAATCACCCTGTAAGCTAGCGATATATGAACAAAAAGCAGAAAGCAGACTGGGAAACTCTATCTTCAAAAACAAAAATAAAAATAAAAAATAAAGTTTGACCTTGCTGGAAAACCCTTTGGTCATTTTGCATGCAGACGAAGCAAGGAAAAATGGATGCTACACAAGAAGGCAGGCCCCATAATTGAACAAGTATAAGCTTGCAATTCTCAGAAGAACTCTGTTAAACATGAAGGCAAGAGCGAGGCAATGACTGTGACAGTGTGTTCCAAGGTGGACGGTACACAGGACTGGAAGGAAAGCCCAAGAGCATAACATGTTCAAGCTGAGATGAACCTTTATCCCAGACTTCCAGCGGTAAGGGAAGGTATGCAGGCACACACATACACAAAATGATAATTCTTATAGCAAAGGCATTCAATTCAGTACAATTATCACATCAAACATGATCTGTAAGACTGGAGAATGCTAGTCACAGTATGAATTTAAGAACAGAAGAGACTGATTCAGGCAAAAACAGTCCTTAGGTTTCAGATGCATGAAGAATTTATATCTAAGTAATAAGTTACCAAGTATCAGAAAACTCCGCAAACTGCCTATGTGCAACTTCCTTCACTACACCAAATTCCAAGTAATCTGAGCCACTCAGTTTTCCATGGAAGAGATATTAAACCTCACAGTGCATGCTGATTTAAGGAAGATAAACTGGCCGTGAATTACTTCAGTCTGGGAATTAGAAGAATGTTTCCAACAATTTGCAGACGGAATGACATTCCATACAAACAGCTGGGAAACAAAAATCTCGTTTTTTGTCATGATTAACAAGGCAAATTTATAGCATGGATTACAGTGCTGACAAGACAAGTGGCTGATAGGATGACCCAATCATTCCTTCTGACATAGTTTTCCTGAGCTCAAGTGTATCCCCTGTCTTCACCAAAAAACAAGGAGCAAACACTGAAACATAACGAGGCTCTCCAGTAGTATCTACCTGCAACAGAAGAGTTAACAGGATGGGCAGGCAGCCTTACAGAATCATTTTTCAAGTACATCTCTTTTTGTAGGTCTCAGAAGCAGGGGGATTCAGTGCAGAGACAGCCTACGTAAAGCTGATCCAAACCAGTGTGGAAGATTATATATGTTAAGCACGCTGTGTTTCAGCTTGCAAAAAATGAAAAGCACATTTTCTTGCTGCAGCTCCTTGGGGCTCACAGTTTTTGCAGAAGTATATTTTAGAGATGTTTCTGAAATACTTTGTGTTCTTCACAGCACTGGTTGCTGAAGGTCACAAAAACTTCACACAAAATTAATGTTAAGTGAACACCCATTCAGTCAGCCTTGGTCAGCAGGGGGGTGAAACCTGGGAGCCTTGACAGGGGAACACTGTTTCTGATGTGTGAGCAGAAGCATTGCTGAATATTCAGAAACAGCAGCCTTATGGTCCAGCGAGAGAAATAACTAAGTTCACTGAAGGCAGCTGCAAGATTGAGTTTGCACAAACACAGCTGCAGTACTGTGGTGCTGCCCTTGACCTCTGTCACAAGGTGCATACAGGAAGTGCTTTTTGGCATTTAAAGAGCATGATGACAAACCTCATAGTGCAGACCAAAAGACAGCATACTGAAGAACGTGTAAACCTTAGCTGCGAGTCCTTTCTCTGATAAGAACTCCACGAGTTCTTACAAAACAGCGTTTTCAAAGAATACAGCAGGGCTGGGGATCTCAGCACATCAGTGTTGTTTCACCAAGAGCCTCACCTCTCCATGTAATCCCTGCTGAGCTCCCAGCACCTTCTCACTCGCAATCCAGCCTAAAGCATGCATGTCTTACATGCGATTCCCACAGTTCACAGTCCCCTTCCTTACACACACCCCCGCTAGCCACCTGCCCAGCCCCCACCCCGTCATCCCAGCACCCCCCAGCACCACTTCCCGCACTCACACTGCTCCCGCATGCCTGCCTCCTGGCACTTGCGCAGCCGGCACTCCTGACACTTGCGCCGCATGTACATGTCCATCTCACACTTGCCGCCATTCTTGCACACGTACTGGGCACCCTTGATGACACTGCGGCGGAAGAAGCCCTTGCAGCCTTCACAGCTCAGCACGTTGTAGTGGAAGCCTGAGGCCTTGTCCCCACACACACTGCAGACTTCATTTCCCAGCATCTTGGGGGCTGGGCCCTTCTTCCGCTTCAGCGGGGGGTTTTCTATGAGAAGAACAGTAGCAAAAAACAAACAAGTCACATACACACAAGAGGGAAGCATGTTGTTTGCAAATGATGGCCCCATACCCTGCAATGACTAATACTTTCATTCAAACCCACTATCTCCTACATACATGGATGAAAAGATAAAGTCACCCATTTCACTCCTTTGGGGCAAGCATATCTTCTGCAACAAACTAAATGTTGACATAATCCAAACAGTTCCATGCCATATATGTAAGCAGACATAGCTTTACACTTGACCCTGCTATGGGGCAGATCAAAGTGATAAAAATGTGTTCAAGCCTGATGATGTTCTGCACATTCTATCAGCAGAAATGTCTTAGCCACCTAACAAATAGCTGCTGAAAAACGGAGCTGAAATTCAAGACTGAGCAGAAACTAATTCCTTTCAAAATTCAACACACGGGAAAACCTTCAAGATAGAAGACAGCGATTCCATGCAGCTGGGGCAAGAAGCTGACAAGCAGTACATGAGCTCTGGTAACTTCTGTAACCCCAAAGCCATCATTTATTTTTCAAGATGACTGCTCCTCACTCCTGAAACTAAAACATTCTCACTCTTAGAGTTCATTTGCTAAATCTTGTTACTCCATTAAAAAACAACAACAACAAAGTCTTCACTATTGCCTTGCATTTTACATGGCCTTGTGCAGCAGTTCCCGGTTTTTCCTACCTCATTCTCATGGATCTTAATTTTGTCACAAAACGTTATGTTCTGAAGACGTCTTTCAGGTTACAGAACCTTCTATGGCAGCTTTCATAAAGCCTACAGACAGAATGGCCTCGATAAAGCTCAGAAATTATTATTAGTGTTCTTCACTTCATACTGGTTTTCAGACTTAAGTATCACGGTGTTGATTTTCAATTCCATTGACTTTGCAAAGGTCTGCAGGTCATTCGTTTTGGCACACACATCTCACTGCAGACTGGAGATCAGGAAAATGTCAGCAGAAAGGTTAAGCCTCTGATATTCTCCTCTCTTGATTTAATGTACTCCTCTTCATACAGTCTCTTACAAAGAAGAAATTATGCAATGCCTGTATATATTTCAAGTTACTCAGTCTCCTTTTGCACATATGTTAACTGGTGTAATAACTTTGATGAAGCTTGGGTTCAGATTTCTGAGTGACAGCAAGGTAAACCAGTAACTCCATGCGATGGGTCCATCCAGCACATATCTTTTGACTGTCTTTAATGAGTTACCTAAAGATCAGACAAGCACCCTTATGACTGTTTTACTGAGTCAAACAGGCTTAAGTTTTCATCTCAGGAAATTATTTTCCAGTTTGAATATTAGGCATTTTAGTTATCCTGCTTATTTTTGTCATTTTGCATAGTCAAAGGTTGAAATGTATCAAGCTTGACCACCATCTCAGTACCTTTGCCTCTCATCGTGGTCCTCCATGTTTAGTAGATTCCCCATTTAACCATTTTCTCCACATTTTGTTACTTCCCTGCATCTTTTGTAAAGCATTTATTAACTTTTTTCTTCTTCTGTCCTCAAATCCATTTTAAGGACTTCTGGAAGTTTATATCTCTTACCCTTTCAACTACTCTGTTTCTACTTTACTGATGGGTCCTAGTTCAATAATGTATCAGGGATTGGCCAAAGCCTCATTGTTCAACAGCTGACTGCACTGATTTGTCATTCCTTCATTAAGTTGCTGATAGTTGGGCTTTCTTTTTCTTCCTGTTATCTGTTCAGTGATGTTCTATTATGTCTTCTTACATTTTGAAGATACAGGATGCTGTGTGTCAGTGGCAACTATAACTGTAAAACTTCAATCCTATTCTTTGGCATGATTTTAAGTTCAATCCTTTGTGCAAGATCACTTTTCAATTCTGGTCCCCATCTTTTTTTATACCACGCAGCTTCAGAATATCATGGCTTAGCATGTCTAATTAATGTGGATATACACAGTCTAGAAAAACAAATGCACAGAAGGAAACTCCACTCTCCTTTATGTTATGTCAATCTGCCAGAGCCTTTCTTTGCAGCACTAACCCTTGTCAGACTGCCACCTTCAGTAAGGATTTGCTGTTCAGCAGCTTTTGATAAAGCTAACAAAAAGAAATTGATTTTACTCCCACACAGATGTTACTTCTAGAGCACCAAATTAGCAAAAGACTCAACATCTTTACCAGCTAGATCAATTCAGCCAGCTTCAACTACCAGTAATTGATTCTAGTCTTAGACATTGGTGTCTCAGATGTAGCAGTATTGACTCTAGAACTTTTCCAAGTACCAGTATTATTCACAGCTTAAAGAATGGAATCCCTTTACCTTGTATGCATTTAATAAGAATTTTTCCATACCTGCATGCTTAGGAGGGTTCTCTGAGCCAGAGAAGAGTGAAAGCCCTTCCTCCTCCATCTCAAATACACTTGCCACCCTCTTCCCATGGTCCTGTGTGCTGAGTTGAGTGGGACCCATGGAGGCCACACAGGAAGGGCTTGCTATAATCTCATCTCTGCAGCATTGTTACTGCAGAGTAAGGAGCAGAAGACAACTTTCTTCAAGGCCTTTAGTCTTCCTCTGCTACTGAAAGTCAGAAAGGAAGTACCTGTGGAGAAAAACAGAGGCAAAAGAGGCAAAACTTCAGCTACTGAGACTGTTAACTCCCAAACTCTATTACAGAATGCATCCCAAGCAAGCAGCACGATCGTTTCCTTATTAAGGGACAACTAACTTTGTTTTTTTTATTAATATTTATTCCTTTATAATAATATTTTGACAAACTGTGGTAAAGACACACTAATAGCACACTCAGACACAAAACTGTTTATTGTCACATCAAAGCAGGACAAACCTCCATTATCGCTAGCACCACCAGGGGACTTCAGCCCTAACCGTTCCAAGTATGTGAGAGGGAAATTCCAAACTCCACAACCAGAGGCCTTTGCTGAAGCTTCCAGGAACCAATTACTCATTGCTGCCAGCTGTGCTGGAGCTGCATGCACTCCAGTGCACACAGAAAACTGTAAAAGACAATCCTGATACACTGATATAGCAATGACTAATTTCCCTACGACTAGCAGCAGCTGAAGGCTGTGCCACGGATCAACGATGCAGCAAAGATGTGGATTACAAATCCTCCCGACTTACAAAAATAAATGGAAAACCAGACTCACACCTAAGGGAAACCACGGCCACTGTGCCACTCTCAGGAAACATTCACCACCAACCTTCTGGGGACACCGTTTTCTGGACTTGGAAATCATACTAAAAGGCATCCTTATTATAAAGCCCTACTTCCACACTGTTACATGAATCTGGAAAGCGAATCCAATCGCTTTTTCCAAAAAGCTACTACCTAAACAGAAAAAAAGCCTTACCAGATAGTTAGACTGCAAAGACTAAGTGAAACTGATGTAAACTGCGAGCATAAACACACCTTTATCTGATCCAATGTGCATACAGATCACTTGATCTTAATTCTGTGATTTACCAATGCAAGCTAAAAGGATTAACTGATTTAAAAAGCAACTGCCTTAAAGGCCAGGACCAGTTTAACTTGGCCGATTGAGTTCAGGACTGGAAGTGTGCCACTCTCTAGAAGAGAGGAGGTAACAGAAGGCTGTGCAGCAGCACAAACATAAAAGCATCAGGTAAGCAGGGACATGCCTTACACGGTGCACTGCTGACTGTGAGAGGCAGAGGACTACTGCCTCAAGCCCCTTCTTCCCTCCTCTGTATTTGGACCAGACCGTGTAACTTCTCTCAGAATGCCAAGGGCAAAAGACAAAAGCAGTTGTCCCACAGAACCACCCACTCTCCCAGAACTCCGAGAGCAACAGTCATCACGTACAAATCCAGCCACACTGTCAAGACTGCTGTGCTCTTACCGTGCCTCATTATGCTGTGGCAAACAGAAGCAAGTGTTAAAAACCATATATTAAAAAAATCACATATTAATTTATGTGACCTTTGTAAACACTGACTCAGACTGCATAAAGAGCTCAAAACTCCCATTCCTTGATGTACATGGACACACAATCACTACAGAAATAGACTAGGATAAATGCAACTGCAGCAAATGTAGAACACAAAGCCACAGGAGAACTTGAAATCCCAGAGTAAAAGACCGCAACATAACAGATCTGATTTGCAAACAATCTAAAGAGATTCACAGTTCCCAAAAGAACAGCATGAATATCACTGTTAACCTCAAAAAAATTATCCACAGTAAATCCTGCAGTGACAGAAAACCTTGTGGAGAGACACAGAGCACCACCTGGAGATGGGAACTTCAGTGAGAGAAACCCAGAGCTGCCTTGTATTCCTACAGGTATGCTCCTCATCAGTGCGCATCTTCAGATCTCCTGGGACACATTTGGGCACCAAACAGAAAGCTGAGACGCCTGAGTACATCTCCACATTCCTTTAAATCACACAAAAGATTCACTCAAGCATCAATTACTGTGAAGAACGAAACACTGCTGGTAGTACTGCAGCACTTCTGGAAGAAAAGGCCTGACCCTCCAGCTGATGGACAGTGACAGTGCTCAGGTCCTGCTGCCTGCAGGCAGCGACACAGCCCTGCTACATCTCAGCCACGAGCTGCAATGTATTCCGGGAAGTAAGGGAGGAGGAGGGCTCCTCCTGATGGGATTACAAAATCATGTCATCCACATCATCACGACTGACATTGCAAGAGTGAAACTTGTTGTCAGCAGGACATCTGGAGCCCAAAGGGGAGGGTTTTTTTTTCCCTAAAAAAGAGACTGCTGACTTCCTGGCAATGTCAGACTAGCCTGCAGGCACCCAGCACACAGCAGGGGTATGGTATATCAGGCGCTATCTTCATGCTGTGAAACCAGCCCATGTGTTCCTACCCCATGCGCCAGCCTCTGGCACTTCCCCAACAGAACAGGCCAGACAGGAGCAGGAAAGATGAGAGGCCAAGGCTGCTCCTAAGACACAGTATTTTTAGTTTTGTAGATGCAGTAACAGTTCTAGGCTCTGGAAAAATAGCCCTAACTACAAACAGCAGCACTCTGGTGGAGCTAGGTAATGAAAGCTAAACTAGGCTTTTCCCCACAGGCAGATACCAGAGGCTGTGTGATTAGGCAGGGAGTTAAGTTTCACAGAAATACACGAGGATTCCTTTCACACAACTCCAAATGTTCTTGAGTTCTGTTTTAACATTCATGTTACCAGAGGTTCGCATCTCTCAATTTGTACCACCATTTCAACTTGAAATAAAGAAGGGTTTTGCAAGCCTGCACTACAAAAAGGAACGCGGCCTTCTTGACATCATCTCCTGCACTGCCTCCACTGTCTGTCTCAACTCTGTCAGTTATAGAAACCAGCACTGGCTGAGTGACAAGAGATGGGGCAATCACTTATCCAACACAGTTTCTACAACAGGAACCTGCTGAGCATACACTCCAGTAGGGAAGCACACACGGATGAAGGGCAGATAGAAGCAATTCTCCACCAGCCCCTTGTGGCTCATGTCTCAGACGAGACACTCAACATTTCTGACAAGTGTTGTTCCTTACATCTTTTCTTCCCTCTCTGATGGCCTTGAGATCAGCGCCCAAACAAAATACCAGAGTAGGGACTAGAGGGGCCTGGCTCCTGGACTTCACACTTACAGCCAGAAACCTTCACTATTCCTTCCTTGTCTGAACCCAAACCCTCAGCTAGAGCACCCCTTCTGAGCCCAGCTGAAGCATTTATGCAGCTCTTTTGGAAATCTTTGACCAGACCTGTCCTTGGGAGCCACAAAACTACAGGACATGCTTATTTTGTCACACAATCTCAGAGGATAAGTAAAGGATATGGCTTTGTGCAGCAAAGCACACAGGTGAAGAAGCCAAAGGAACCAGATGTAGTTACTATAGTTACACTTCTGATAAAAATGTCTGTCCTCTCCAGAGCATTCTTTGTCTGGTATTTTGTGGGATAAATTCACAGACCAGGAACCAAACTAGATGCAAGTGCATGTCTGGAGAAACTGCTGTGGAGTCAGGGATAATGAGAGGAAAAGCACAGTGGGCCTTCTGCCTCCAAGCACTGGATGCTCAGAGGATATGTTGACTTTGTAAGTTTATGCAAGTCCCTGGGATCTTTCAAAAGAGGAGTTACTGGTCAGAGTCCTGCTAGGTTACAAAATCCCACAGCCTTCAGACAAGAGAAGCCTTTGCTTAAGTGTTTGTCTCTTCCCTCGAACTGGTGTATCCCTGATCTTGCATGGTTCTCACTGTGGCACCCAGCTCTGATGGTGAAGACTTTCTTTGGACTGGCTCTCCACACTTGGCTTCAGCCTGTTCTCAACACACGGCACAGTGTCTCCTACCTCCAGGCACAGGTGCTGTGGCAGCTCTCAGGGAAGAGCTCCAGAACTGACTAACTACTGGACAGATTAACTTAAACAAGTGTGTGTCACTTGGCTGAAAGAGCACAAGAAAAAGAACAGGAAGTTATAACGACAGAGTGCACCAGGATGGAAGGCGGTATTCTATAGGGTTTCTGCCCATTCCTCTTAGGCTTGCCAAGGAAGGGAAAGTCAGGCTATTATAGAAAAACACCCTAAAAGAGTTTTTAGCTTTGGGAGACTGAAGGGAAGTCACTGTAATTTTCAGATCTTTTATTACAACAAAGTAAACATTTATGCATTTGTCAGTCTGTATCCAGTATGACTTAGATGCTCTGGACACACACAATATGCCATTATTGACAAGCAGCAACAGAAAATCCAAACCATGTCTGTCCAACCTAAGGGAAGAAGAACTGAAAACAGGATTGAAGCAAAATAGAAATTTCTCTCCACTGAACATTTGCAAATTCATTAGCAAAGTGAATTAAAGGCACTACCAAATACAACACCAATCAGCTTCTGCTTTGTTCTGTATCAAAATCCAAACCCACTCCCAGGCTGTGTCTCCACAGCACAGAACTAGCTTCTTTCCTACACCAGGCACTCTGGGAACAGGGCTTCCCACACTATCCCTGAAATGCAGACAGAACACGCTGTTTCCAATCATGCCCAGAAACTTACAAACTCTGTAGAGGAGCTCCTCACTCCAACAGCCACTGCTCTTCAACTCAGCTCTTCCATACACGTCTCAACCAGCAGGAGATGCTCCCTCTCCTCTCACCTGTCTCTCTCATTATGCCCTACATACAAAGACTGAGGTTTTGGGTTTGCCCTTGCCTTTACCTCTTGGTTTCGGCCTGATCAAAGGGTGCCATGTCAAAACAAGAAGCAAGAGGAAAAGAGTGATACAGAGACTGCTCTCATGGTGGGTGAGATCATGAAGTGGGCTGAGCCTTCCTGTTTCCCCCCTCCCTCCTTTGCTCCCTCCCAGCTGCCCTTGATCCTGCAGAGAGGAGGAGAAAAGAGACGGGGTTACTGCCGTTCACTCACACTGCACACAGGGTGCTCTCTCGTCTCTTTTCCTGTTTGCATGGAAGCATCGGTCCTTCTGACAAAGGAAGAGAGAAAGAGGCAGAAAGGGAACAAGGGAACAGATAATGGTAAGAAAGGATAGGCTCTTCCCTAGTTAATTAACTGAAAATTAATAATAAGTCTATCAGGGTTGAAGTGGCACCTTGCTGACACGAAATAGCCCCAGAGGTTGTTGATCCACGTTCCCTTGAAGTCTACAGAACAGCACAAGTCAGATTGAGTTAGCAAAGCTCCAGCCCCTCTTATCCTTCCCAGGCTTTCTACCGTCTCTTTCCCTCAGCTTTCAAGCTTCTGGCTAATCTACAATATAGCCATCCTTAGAGCTGCCAAAACGAGAGTGTGCACTGGCTTCCAGTAAAGAAGATATTACAGTAACAGCACCCCCAACTATCCTACCAAATGACAAGCCATCATCTCCCAGCCCAGCCAAGCCATAGCCCCACCTCCCAGTGTGAGGGGCAATAGGAACACAGCCACCTGGGTTGATGCCAGCTTCCACAATAACCACAGGGGAGAAAGCGAGCAGAACTTGCCATTTGCAACTGAACTGCAATAATCCCCAGCTCCTGGCTGCAAATCCAGCTCCAACTGTCAAATGGCAGTTTGACTCCGCTATCAGTGCCGACCTTCAGACGGCAGGAAGAGCAACCGAGGCTCTGACAGAAGCTCTGAACAGGAAAAATCCCATCTGTGCTCCTCCCAGGAGGATGAAGCATACTGAGCAAAACAGCTGCCCCCTCCTCCTATCAAAGGAGCAAAGGGCAGCTCTGTGCTGCTCCCTGGAAGAAGGGGAAGGGAGGGGATCCAACCAGCAGCCTGCTCTGCAGAGTGTTTGTCAGCATCAGCTGTAAGCGCACTCCCTATGGAAATTCACATGGCAGCAACAGCATTCTTTTGCCACTGCCAGTCACAATTTCCCCATGCAAGTTAAGGTATCCAAACATAAGATATTTTTTTCCCCTGCACATTTAAATATATCTATACAAAGGTATATTGCTCTGTGTTTCATTTACTTCCTACGGCACCTATATTGGCTATGGGTGTAATCCTCTTGTCCTTCTGAGTGCATCACCAGAGAAAACAATACCGGTAAAATTAGATGTGAGAAGGACTCAAGCGATCTGGAGAACTTCCTCCCGTGAAGGTATCTGCTAACCAGCAGGAATTAAAGCTATCCCCACACTTGTCAAAAGAACACGATTCCAAAGAGATGGGAAACAGCCAGTGTCTCCTGAATCAGAGGTAATGGCAGTACCAGCTATGTTTAAACAGCCTGGTTGGGTTTTTTTTCAAATGGGGTCTGCACATTAGTGGAAGGTTAAAGAGATTTCTTTCTCCAACCACTGTGTACTACCACCGTGGCACCACGTGACTGAGAAAAGATATCCCCACCTGGAAGCCTATGTTCTCCCTTTTGGAACGTGAGTCCCACAGATATTACATCCCTACTTCAGGGAACGTAAGTTTGACTCACAAGGGGTGTGAGATCCCATCCCAATATTATATCCAAACTGAAGGGAGATGAGAACAAGCAAAATCCAAGGAAATAACGGTGACTACCCTCATAGTGGAGACCAGGGAAGAGGGCTAAACCCAGCCCACAGCCAATCAGAGAATCGAAGAAATTACAGCCAGAAAAACAGCACGTCTGGCCTTTCTCTGCACATAGGAAATAACAATAAATAACCACATACTGCTTACCTGATTGTTTCCTTAAAGTAATTTCATCTCCACAGAACTCTCAGGAAATAACATCCCCTGGCCCCAGCCTAATCTAACCAACTGTCTCCAGCAGCTGCCATCACCAAGGGAAGATGCACTCAGCTCCCCAGGTGGTCTCAGCCCATCTCCTCAGTATCAGCACCCAGAAGTGCTGCTGGTTCCTCTGAGGAAGAACACGGACCGAGCCACTGACAGAACACCCTCTCTTGAACTGGTCTCTACCCTCCAGCACCCCTGCAACAGAAGAACACAAGGCAAAAGAAGAAAGAAAAACTGAAGGCGAGGGCTGTTAGTGGTGGTACAGTTGCTTGTTCATTTTTCTATTTCCTTCTTTCCACCCACTTCCTTTCATCAACATGCTGCATATCACCATAACTAACACGGAATTGTTTCTGGGAAACAGCTTTTTATAGTGCATCTATATAGCATTTAGTATCCAAGCACCATCCCACCTAAAAGCATCTATCAAAACAAATACTACTGCTCATAACAGGCAAAAGAGAAACACAGTACTGGATTGCAAAGCAGGCAGGAAACTCATTAAGACTCCCTTAAGGGCAGTAGGGGAGAAGTACCAATTCCCATTCATAGAAATACTATCCCTAGATGTAGCACAGAGGTCAGAAAGAAATGACAATACTACTGAAACACTTATATGAAGAACTGAGTCTAAATTGCTTCCAAGCAAGCTGGACCATTTTACATCTTGGCCTATTCAGCACTCACCCATTACTTAGGGATACATTTTGGCAGATTTTGCTAATGCGGCTCTTAGAAGGGCAGAAGAGAGGCAGAGCTTCCCACCCTACAGCTGAATTACACATCTGAACCTAAATCAGCACGAAGAGATGATAAAAATTGCCAAGAAACACAGTAGGGGTGGGCATTTAGGGCTGTAGGGGTGCAGACCAGAAGAATATTAGGAGCTCTGCTGGAAGGCAAACTTGCCCTGCTTTTGACTTTCTTATCCTAGATCCTGGCCCTCATGGTCTATTTCTGCTTCGGGGTCATTCCAGCTAAACACTTAGAAGGTACAATAGCAGGATAAGGAGGATTTATTTTTCTTTTTTAAATAAATCCACAAATGAAAGCTCGAAGGGAAGGGTTAAAGGTCTGAAAATGAGAAAAAGAGGATCCGTGTGACAGGAAGAGAAGCGTGCGAGAGGGCGTGTGACAATCTGTGTAGCAGAATGTGTGTGTCGATCCCATTCCCTCTGAGGTTCCTGGCCAAATGCAGAGTTGAACTTTCTGCAGACTTTGTCCTGCCAAGTCATGCTCCCTTCTCACACCGCCTGACATCACCACAAACACTCAGCTGGAAAACAGTCGGAGCAGGGCAGAGTCCGCTGCGGCAGCACCAGCCAGTGGGATGGCTGCAGAGTGGCACACCCTCCAGCTGGCCAAGCTGAGCCTCTGCTCCTGCAGGTAATCTCCAGGCACTCACAGCTTCCCCCTGGTTCATCTAAATAGAGCCCTAACGTAGGGCAAGGGTACCTGAGGTGCTAGCAGATCAATGCTTTCCTATGGCCCAAATTCCTACAGCCCAGAACAGATTGGAAGTCTGTAGAAAAGCCCTAATAGAGAAAAAGAAAGGAACCTAATTACGAGACTGTTGGGTTTCATCTAAGCAACACAGCACGAGGAGCCCACCCCGTTCCCAGTTCCTGTGCAGTCCTGTCAGGAAGAGGAAAAGGAAGTCAATGGCAGAACCCACAGGCCACCAACCAAAGAGCCACGAGCCAGCAGCTCTGTGCAGACGAAAGCTTGGGCAGGTGCCACATGAAGTAAGCGAGCAAACATTGTGCCAGTCAGAAAGCTCCTGGCAGCCACCTTCTCAGAAACAGCTGCAGACCCAGCAATGTAAGTGTGAGCATGTGGGAGCAGGTAATGGGGCTGCCAGCGAGCAGCTGGGCTTCTTAGCCTTAATGCCAGGATGAGGATAAGTGTGGGGATGGCTGCTGCTTCTGGGACACTACAGAAGGCACCACCCACAGCAAGTACTGGGATGCATCACTGGGAGACCACGCTGGAACGGGGCAGAACAAAACCTCCAGTCTCTCCTCGTTTTAATTTCCACAATCAAACCCAATCTGCTGCTAAAAGCATGACAGGAAAACATCTTCAAAGTGCAGGTAATAGAGGGGAAAAAAGAAGCTTTCTTCGGGAAAAGGATTCCACTTTCTCCACTCCTGTTCTACTTCCAGGAAAACAAAAAGCTATTTGGCAGCTTCTGGAGAGCAAGGGAAAAGTTTTCTTCAGTTCCACCAAAGCCTGAAAGTTAACTCCCCTGCTTTCAGATGCACTCGGATAACAGGAGCTTCATGGCAGGGTCTGAGCTCACCTGTATGCTGTATTTCGAAACACTCCCAAAGTCGGTACCTGAAGGCCACAAGCCAGCTTCTTCTCCAGCGTTTGGAGCGCACGGCTGCCGAGCTGCCTCAGTGGCAGCGGCTGTGCGAGCTGCAGCTTGCTGCTGAGGGCCCCACACCGTGTGCAAGTCGGGGCAAGTGCTATCACAGCCGGCCCCAAAGGCTCTCCCAGCACACCTTCATGAGCCCACAAACATCCGCACTCGGGTTCCCCCTGGGAGGTGCTCAAGAAGCCACTGCGCACACCTGCCTGAGAGCTGCCCATGGATAAACGGCCAGGAAAGTCACCGGAGCAGCGTGTGGAGTCCTCTGGGGAGCAGCACGTTTCTGCACGCATCACCCTGGCCACCAAGACACTACAGAACTGGTTCAGAAGCCTGCACCTCTTTGCCCTCATTTCACAAAGGCCCTCAATAGACTACTTGAATTCCAAATGTTTCTATTCTTAGAGGCCTTCACACATATTTTTCCAAGATTACACTCACTAAATTTTCTACAACAATGATAACGGACGATAAAGCCTAACACAAACACTTGCACAAACCCTCCCCAAGCAGCACACAGTCGCTGTGGAATGTTCAAAGAATGCAATTCCTAAATTAGAGAAAGTTCTTAAGTCCCTGGAACCAGAATCCATTGAAGGCCCAATCCATAAAGGACAAGAGGCTGTTTCATCAATGTGATCATTCAGTGAAAGCTGGGGGAGGGAAGCACGCACGGGGAGGGAGGTGTTTTTCTCTTCCAATCTATGAAGAAAAACAACACAAGGCAGGATGAGTTACGCTCATTCTAAGATCTGCAAGGACACGACGACCAAAAACATGCAGTTCATTTTGATAAGTACAGATAACACCGCCTTGTTAAAGCAAAACTGTTTTAACAGCACACATGCCAGCAAGTTTATATTTTTTATGTGTCCAGTTCTTGATTATAGTCTAACTATAAAAATGTAACACTGCATGCTTTTCATTTGACCCTTTAATGCAAAAAGCTTTGCAGAAATCACTAGGAAAGAAATTACTCACCTAATAAATTCAAATGGCCATTTTCCAATGTAAACAGCTGCTGTGATATAGCAGCATAAACTGATGTATGCAGATACACTCTATCAGTCTGCTTAGCAAGTAACAAATGAGCCCAGCTGATTAGAACAAACCTTGCTTTCAGGAAAACACCAAATGCAAAATAAGGTTGACGTGGATTACTTGGATCACCAACTCAAATCGTGACTTACAATCAGCAGGTGGGATCCTTGCTTTGAGCCACGCAGCCATGTTTGTTTCATAGCTGGAGCACGGTCAGCCAAGGCTCCCCTTTCCCAAGAGGGGCAGTGGATCTCACTTCTGTGCCCAGCTCGTTTCAAGGAATTTTACAGTTATTTTTCATTTTAGTTACCAGTATTTCTTAGAAAACCTTACAAAAAACTAGACAACCTAATATGCCACGGAACACCTACACTTGTCAGTCACTCACTGCAGCAACCAGTGTGATACCCACCTCATACTGTTCATTTACACCCCACAGATGTTTCTACACGTAAATAGTGCGATTTGGCTCTGCAGTACAACTGTGATGGCCTTTCAGTCATCCCACCCCATGAGAGTTCTCCTACTTAACCCTAGAGAGAACAATGATGGTAGCTTCCAAATTCAGAGAATTACCTTCCTGATTTTCTAAGACAGTTCTCTTCATTTCACCCTCAACCAAAGAAACAAATATTTTCCCCCCTTACAGGCAAAAAAGGATTCTGCTCTTCTCTATGTGTGCTACCCAAAGTAGCCTTTGCCCTCCCCAAACAAGAGGCTTAAAAGCTTGACGGTGCATATTGCAACTCCCTTTACGTTTTGTTACGGATTCTCAATAAAGCAATTTTGCCTTACAGGAAATCTGCTTTTGAGAGCTCCAGATCTAAACTAACAAGCCCCAAAGGCTGCAGAGATATCTCCTTGTCATTGAGGACACAAGAAATGAACTTGCCCGCACTCCAAAAATGGAGGAAAAAAAAGTATTTTGTTGTGAGCAGGAAGTCACAGAACAAAGCAACACAGGGTGCTGGAGTAACACATCGTAACCACCTTTAACTGAGATATTTTTAAGATCTGCCAGAACACAGAAAGCCTCACTTACTTTAACAATATTCTATGCATCTGTCATAGCAAGCCTTATTAAAATGCAGCTCCTAGCTGCAGTAACCACAAAGAAAATGCAAGGTCAAACGTTGCACTTACGTATTAGGAGAAGTATGATCTGAGACCAAGTTCAACCAGTTTGCAGACTGGGTGCAGAACCGTACCCGTGCAGAAAGCACTCCCCCAAACTCCTGCCTAAGATGAGGCTCCTTCCCACTCAGTTTCCACAGCAGAGAATGTGATCCTGCCCTCCTAAATTATTATGCTGTGAGGAAAACAAGGCAACGCGCTGCTATGCAGAGCAGCAGAACAATTTCCCCCAGCCAAACAAAACAGCTTTTTCATAAGGCTTTACCTTAATGCTGAAATTGCTATTTTTCTCCGAGGCTGTCAGATGTGCAAATGTCATTGCTTGGTAGGGAAGAAGGGAAGGAAAATGACAAAATCTGACATGCTTTCCCATCCAACTAGCAAAGATACACAGATCGGTGACAACGAGAATTCCACAGCAGCTGCTTCCAAAGCAGAACACAGGATCATCCTTCAGTGCATTCAAAGACAAAGCACGTTCAAAGACAAAGCACACTATATTCTACCATCTTCCCTGGGCAAGTGGCACTTCTAAGCAACAGCAACAGTTAAAGACTTTCAATTCAGAACTTCTTTTTGAAGGAAAAAAAAAAGTCCGTCTGGATGGCCATCCAGTCACAGCGCAGATCTAGTTACAAAAGATGTAACATGAGCAGTCTGCGCCCATCACCGCTTCTAAAGACTGGATCAATCAGCAGCAGAATTCATCCTTCCCTTCACCAAACAACGAGCGCTTCCAGAACCGTTCCGGCAATTCCTAGAGAAAGCACCTTGACTGAAAATGTCTGAACAGAGATAACAGCAATCCAACACGCTTTAACATGCTGGAAACACAGCTCTACCTACAGGTGTGAGCTCAGCATCAGGCAGCGAGCTCCCGCCCAGATCTCTGCAGCACACGCCTGTTGTCCTGCACACCGCCGGCTCCTCGCTGCACCAGCAAAGGGATCGCTGTGACAAGGTGCAGAGCTGCAGCTGCAGCAGCTGCTAACTGCCAGCAGCGGTAACCAAAGGCACACTGCCAGAACACAGCAAGTCAGTGATAAAGTTTCCTGTTGTTTGACGTTTTTTTGGTTAGGTGATTCATACACACAGTCCCTGCTAGAGCGCTCCTCCCTGCACCCCGCTACAGTACAAGCAGCTGCAGGATTCCTTGGGCAGCTATGGAACGGTGGAGACGGGAGGGGAGCTAATTATTTTAGCCTTCATTTTTTCTCTTCCAAAACTTGTCCTCTTTCTGTCATGGACGCACCTCTGTAAGCGCACATAAGAAAGAAATCCTACTGAACTGAAGTGCTAGATTCCAGTGAGCGACTACAGCAGGCAGCATCCAGCCTGCATGGCAGGCCTTGCAGCAGGAAGAACCCTCTGGTGAATGTGCCACGGGTGTGGTTGTGGAGAAATGCAGCAAGGCCAAACTCCATCTGGTCCTGGCACAGCCTGTACTATGTCCAATGCCCTCTCCGCAACCCAAAAGAAAGCAAGGCTGAGCTTAGTAACATTCGGCTGCAATTTTCACACCAGATTTGCTCTCTTAACTGAAAGAGAAGACCACTACTCACTGAAGGAAGTAGCAAGCACGTTTTTCTGTTAGTCCCCAACAGAGCCCTCTCCCTGGTGCCTGGGAGCAGCACATTCCATGCACCTTAGGATGAGCAGCAGAGCTCAGAGGACTGTCTGCCCTCCCTGCAAACATGACCTGCAGCCACAGCAGGGAGCTGGCTGCTGCAGCGATCCAAAGCGTTAGTCAGGCGTGTGAGTCAGTGGCGGAGACTCCCTTAGGAAAGCCTTACAGTGAAGGGCCCAGCTGTGCCTTTAGAGGGAAGAAAGGGGGGCTCCATGAGAGAAAGCATTCCTCTGCAAGCAGAGATCCAAGGGATGCTGCTGTCCTGCAATGGAACAGACGTTGTTAAGAGTCTGTGGACCTTAATGAAACACACAATGAAATGGCACAATGAGAAGTCAGTGTTCACAATTATCCTCTTACAGCCCCCCACACATTTGCCACTGGTCTGCGTTTCAGAAGGCAGGTGGTCAAGGGTGACAGCATGTAACAAGTGAACCAACAGCAATATAAAGCTGAGCCGCACAGACAAGAAAACGTAACAAAGCTACCACCAACCGAGTAAACATCGCTCTGCACCTGACAGTCTCTCCAGCAGACCTGGGCTCTCTGGACGCAGGACACGTGCGACACCCCAGCCCTCGACCTCTCTCCAGCTCCTCCACCCTCCCGTTCACTCCTCCCAGGGAGCCCCTTCCAGCGCCGTGACCCCGGCGCCCCGCCGTCCCCGGGGCAGGGCCCTTCGCTCCGGCCCGAGCGCGGAAAGGCGCAGCCGCGATCGCCGCCCCGGCGGGACAGGGCCGCCCCGCTCCGTTCCAGCGCCGCCCGCGGCCGAGCACCAGGAGTGCGGCGCAGGCCTCTGCCCGGGCGGCGGCGGAGCCGAGAGCTCCCCTTTTCTCCCGTCGGCCCGCTCCGGCCCCGGAGGAAAGTTACCGCGCGGCGCGGCTCCTCGGCGACCCCTCCGACGGGCGGCCACCTCTCCCGGCAGGTACCCGAACGCCCGAGCGACCGGCGGCGGCTCGGCCCGGCTGCGTGCTGCCGAGCTGCCGTGATGTAACGCGCGGCCCGGCCGCCCACCGCACGCCCGGCCCGGCCCGCCCCGTTCCGGCCCGGCGGCAGCGACCGCCCCCGGGGAGCCGGGCCCTCGGGAGAACGAAACTAAAGCGGGGCGCCGTGCCGTGCCGGTCCTTACGCATCGGTCTCAGCTCGGATCGCTGTCCCGACGTGACAGCAAAGTGGAAGCAAACAAACAGAAGCGCCGCCGTAGCACTGAGCAGCGGGTGCCGCTCACGCTCCTGCCCGTGCCCGGCCGTGCTCAGGGCCGTCCTGCATCGCCCCTGTGTCAGTTCTGTCACGCCAGCAGAGAACCGAACCCGATAAAGAACAACACAACTAAACCGGTACCTCTGGTTAAGCACGCGCAGTCCCAGCCTGCAAACACTTTTTCTCCCCACGCCCCCTATGGCACAGCGTCAGCAGCGAACGTGACCCGATGCCTTCCAGGAGATACGGAGATACTCATTTTAATTCATTAAACATTCAAGCACATCAAATAAACGGCTCCATCTGGCCGAACCCTGAGTCACACAGACATAAGCCCTCTACCCTCTATTTCTGCAAGAAGCAATGTGTGACTTCCAATGCCACAAAGCACAGTTTCTAAGCAAACACAGACAAAAAGCTCCCTGGATCCTGCGATGGCAGGCTCTGTGCTATCAAGATTCCCTTGCAAACCTGAAAATTGTGTTTCCATCCTTCTCCAACAAAGCAAAACCCGACACCCTTGTGTCTCCAAGCACCGGTAGGTAGAGACCGGCGGCACACAGCACCAAACACCTCAAGCCTTTCTCTAAGCAGCCCCACCAGCCCCCGGGAAGCGCTGTGGCAGCTGCACGCCCAGCAGCAGAGGCCGGGCCTCCTCCCCCTCCGTGATCCCCCGAAGACCACAGTGAAGAACCGCACTCGAGCACAACCTGCAGAGGACGGACCTTTGGCAGCAGAGATCTGGCAGTGCGGCCTGGCAGGCACCTTGGGTAGGCCCATGGGCGGCACGGAACCAGAGCACGTTTGCACTTTCTGTATCCCATAACACACACCCTGGGGGATGCAACAATACCGTGAAACTTTCTCTGTTTTCACGAGAACGCGGCGTGGAGAAACTGACGGACAGTCCGTCTGGACGAGGCCCGACGGGACGTACTAGGAGAAACACAGCAACTATCGCACGCCGCATCTCCAACAGTGCCTCACGTTTACTATCCCGGCCCGGGGACCGTTCCCGCAGCGCCATCACCGAGCACGGGAGGGAAGCCGCGAGGCTGGGACACGGGCAGAGAACGGGCGCGGCCCCGGAGGACCACCCGCTGCCCTCGGTCCCACCGCGGAGCCGCAAGGCGGGAGGGAAGGAGGGAGGACGCCGGCGCGGCCCTCGGTGACACCGCGCAGCGCCGCGAGCCGGCCCGCGGAGTTCGGCGTGCCCCGGGCCCGTTTACCAGAGGAAGGCGCCGCCCGTCGTCCCCTCGGGTCCCGCGAAGGCCTCGGGGCCGCCCCGGCCCGGCCGGGCCCTGCCCGCCTCAGCGCCGGCCCCGCCGCCCGCCTCAGCCGGGCCCGGGCCAGGCCGCGCACGCGCCGTGCGGGAGGAAGACACGCGCCCGCCGGCAGCGCGCGGAGAAGTGCGTCCGTGCGGCGCGCTGTCCCGGCGATCGGGTTCCGCGGGGAGCGCGATGGCGGCGGGGCGGCGGGCGGGCGCCGTGCTGCTCCTCCTGGCGGCGTGGCTGCAGCCGCCGCCCGTCCGACCCCGCAGCCTCCGCTTCGTGACGCTGGTGAGGGAGGGATGGGGGGCGGCGGGAGCGGGTCGGGTCGGGCGGGTCCCCGCCGGGCCGAAGTGACGCGGTGCCGCCCGCAGGTGTACCGGCACGGAGACCGCTCGCCCATCAAGGCCTACCCGAGGGACCCCTTCCAGGAGGGCGCCTGGCCGCAGGGCTTCGGGCAGCTCACGCAGGTGCGTGCGGGGCGGCGGGGCGGGGCAGCGAGCGGAGGGGCCGGCGTTAACGGTGGGTGCCGTTGCAGGTGGGGATGCGGCAGCAGTGGGAGCTGGGCCAGGCCTTGCGGCGGCGGTACCACGGCTTCCTCAGTGCCTCGTACCGGCGGCAGGAGGTGAGTGCCCGCGGCTGGGAAAAGGAAAAACTAATGAACAAACGAGCAAAGAACTGAAACGACGAGATGGAGGAAAAGCTCCTCGATCTTCGGCACGCGGCTCTGCCTCGTCCTGCGCTTCCGCTACCGAGCGCGGCGCAGCGGCACCTGCGGGCCGGGGGAGCGGCGGGCCGGGCGCCGAGCTTTGGCCGCTGTATGTCGGCGGCCTTAACGTCTGCCGAACAAACGCTGTGGCATATCTGGTGTTGTTTCTTACTCGAGAGTGCTCTGTCACAACAGCAGATCCCGGTCAAAAATAACGCTGCCTGTGCTTGCCGCGCCCTCTGCTCTGCTGCTGGCACTGTCGCACAGCCCATGCAAACAGCTGCCCCCAACCAAAAGTGACCCTCTGTTACCTTCCAGTGTAAAGGTCTTGTTCTCCTGTCTGCTCGCTTTGCTCTCTTCCTCTGTGGCGTCACCCTGCTTCATTCTAGTTCCTGACACACTGACAGACTTCAGTAGATTTCCTTAAAAATATTCTGGGGTCCACGTGCAGCTGTGCACTGAGGGACAGCTGACATTCCCTACAGTGTCCATCGTGGTTGACTAAAGTGGTGTGAGTCAGTGGGAACATGGGCAAGTGTCATGCTGAGAGGTACGCTGTCATGCAGTTGGAAAGGAAAGCTGGACATTGCTTCAGTTGTTTTATCTGAGCTTACTTGGAAGCAAATGAAGAGTCCTCATAAGATTTTCTGTTGTTGCTCCCCCCCCCATTTTAGACTCCACAGTAAGTGCAGAGCTTGACATGGTTCAGATTACATCCCTTTGACATGTGAACCAACAAAACTTCCAGTCTCAATTCAAACAAAGGTCTTTCAACCTTCCTCCCTAGTTCCAAATGTTTCATGTTTACAGAGCCAGCTGAAACTGTTCTCCTCTTGCTTGAGAAAGAAAAACAAACCAAAGCACAAGCAAACAAAAACCGTTCTGCTAACCAAGCCTGAACTGAGCAGGCTTGAGTTGAGCAAGCTCTCTTGTAAGAAGTGTTGCATCTGGATGATACCGTGTGACCATCTGTCACCTGACTCAGCGACAGGCTGGAGCCTTGGCAAAAGGTGCTGAAGAAAGCAAATATGGTCAGGGCTTAATAGTTTTGTTTTTTATGACACTTAGAGGAATAGGTCCTTATATTTGAAAATATCTCCTTTCTGTTTCTTCACAGCATACGTAGGACAGAGGCAATCCTGTCTAACAAAAACACAGTCAGGTTTTTTTCAAGCCACAGTTAGAAAGTAAATATAGGTAGAAAAAATCAGGACTTCTTTTTGCCATGACTTCAGTTTTGAGACACATTTTCCATGGGAGCTGCTATACAGGATGAGAATATGTGTTGTTTTTGTTTTTTTTTTCTTACATTTCTCACTTTTCATTTAGCATTTAAAACAGAACCCCAATCTTGACATTATATTTGATTCTTCTGTCTTTCTGTTCTTGATATTTCAGGTCCCATGTTGGTTTTTAGTGTGTTCTTTTGTATGTGTTTCTCCTGTCTGAGCACTGGCTTCCCTCCAGTCTCCCCAAAGCATTTTCAGTACCTGGATATCAGAATACCAAAGATTTTACCACTTTGACCTTCTGAACTCTTTGGTATTTTCTCTCTCCTTTCTGGCTCAGATTTCTCTCTGAGCTCTGGAATGGTGAGTCTTGACTCATTAATCCCAAAAGTACACAAATAAAATCTCATCTTCCTCACTTCTCTTTCTCCCTTACACCACTCTTGTTTCTATTTCAGGTGGTAGAGCTGAGGTGTGGAGAAGCCAGGTTTTTGCATGAGCAGTAGCTTGTTCCTGAAACAGAACTGAATACAGCAGTTTGCCCCAGTCCTGCTTTATAAATACAGTGTGCTTCCTATCCGTGCCCATCATTATCTGCACCTCTGTCTTGCCCTTCTCTGATTCAGATACTCAGCCTCCCTTCCATCTGTAATCTCCACACAGCGCATCTTGCTATCCCACTCACCCAGAACAGAGTGCTCTAGATCTACACAACAAATCGTCTGTCATACCCAACCTTATAACTCCATGCATGTTGACAGCAGCAGGCTCGGTACTTCAGTTCCTGTTATCCTGTTGTCTTTGAGCAGCTGCAGGGCACTTGGCAGTGTTTTTCAGCACGCATGTTGTCCTGTGCCTTAGCACTGCCACTTACAGTAGCAATACTAATGATGTACTTTCCCTATCCTGGCAGATATTCATCCGCAGCACGGACTATGATCGGACGTTGATGAGCGCGGAGGCCAATCTGGCTGGCCTGTATCCCCCAGAGGAACAACAGATGTTTAACCCTAACATTTCCTGGCAGCCTATCCCTGTGCACACAGTGCCGGAGTCCGGGGAAACGGTAAGTTAGTCTCAAGGATATGTACCGACTACTCCAGAAGTCTTTCCTTTAGTCTCAATTCAGGCTGTCTTGAGCTTCTCCTAGAAACCTGTCTTGCAAAGATTCTTCTGTTCTTTGAACAAGATGAAAACTGAAGGTCTGTGTTTGTGGAGCCAGTATTAGCCATAGCCACTCACCAGACCACACACAAGCTGGAATGTGTTAGAAGGCAGTCCCTGAAGCTGTTCATAAATGCATCCCACTAGTCAGAGTTTCAGTACAATTTTGTATGTAAAAGTCCTGTACGTACAAATCCTGTACATTGGTATTCTCGGTGATCTTGCTGCTCTTGTCTCTTTCCAGCTATTGAAGTTTCCATTGACCCCCTGTCCGCGATATGAACAGCTACAGAATGAAACACGGAACTCAGCAGAATACATAAATAAGACCAGAGACAACTTGGTAAGTGATCATTTGCATGATATAAAATGGTCTTAGGATTTTAGTTGAAATATTGTTACCTCTATGTAATCTGAGAGAAGGGTAGGAAGACTCCATTCTGTGTGTGTAATGCAGCATAGGGCTGAAAAATTGAAGGTCTATTTATTATGTTTGTACCTACAGCAATTCCTGCAGATGGTGGCAAATGAGACTGGAATCCGGGATATCTCTCTCGAGTCTGTTTGGAGTGTGTATGACACACTGTTCTGTGAAGTAAGTTTGCTCATCCTCTTACAGCCATGGGAATTTGGTCTCAGGGCTCTGTTACCTCTTGCTTTGTAGCTTAAGTACCACACCACAGATACAGTAAATTACTCATTGGAAAGTCACTAGAAAATGACTGCAGTCTGAAATCTTCAGCTCTCCACCGGCAGCCAAGTAAAGTAGAAATGAGATTTCTGGAAACACATTAACTCCTTGATTTAAGTTTTAAATTAGGACTATTCCTGATTCTACCTCTGCCTCTCTTAATTTGTGAAGGCTTAAAATAAGTTTAGCTGTATTGTGCTCATGCATGCAGGAGACATAGTTATTGCATACACGTATTTGTGTACAACGGTATAGCACAAAAAAGCATGTTATAGAGATCTTTAGTGTCAAACTAGCTAGTGTTGAAAGAATGTCAATTCTGTGTCCATGCTGGTACTGTGGACGTGCAAGGCTAGTTAGTTTGCTGGCTGCGGTACATTAACGTATCTATATATGTCCTTTGGGGATGTAAAGGATAAATCTGCCCACAGTTGCATTTTGCTATGTCAAGAAGCAGCTCAAGTTGCTGCAAGCTGAGAATATTCCAATCCAGAGTGGTGCTGCACTGTGTAAATTTGCCCTTTGTATCACAAACGTAATCATCACTCTGAAGCAACATCTGTCAGTAACAAAATTCCCTTTGGTCAGAGAGATCAAGAATTTCAAATCTTCACTTTCAAGACTGACTTAAAGAGCTTGTAAACTGAGCCAACAAACCCAACTGAACCAGTGTATCCCCAAGATCTCGGGCAACAGCTCACTGTCCCAAAATGAAACGAGAACACTGTAAAAAAGAAGAGTTTCACTCTCTAAACTCTATCCTTGCACCGATTAATCTCTTTGGACACTTTGAATTTCCTCCTTTTTTCTCACTTTTACAAACAGTGCCCTGAAGAGAAGTACTGTTTTTCACACCTGAGCCAGGAGATTCACTGTAACACCTGGAGGAAAATAAAAGTCCAAGAAATGCCTGACTTTAGCAGCTATTATCTCTGTACAGTAATGAAAAACTAGCTAAATACCTAAGTTGCTAATGGGAACTGCTCAGACAGAACGAGCCCTTAAGGATATTCAGCCTCATCTTCTGGCATTTTAATGGAACGTGGCACAGAAAATAATGGCACATCTGAGTAATGCCAGGGAACCACAACTGTTTGTCTGCCAGCATAACTCATTATTTCTTGTAAATGGTTAGCTACAAAGCAAATTCTTTTCTAGATTCCCAGTTATGTATATTTGAGGCTGTACCAGTGGTGGATCCCAGTGCTTGCTAACATTTCCCTTATCCTTCACTGGCCCTCAAAGCCTCCTGGGGAATTGTGCTGCAGGTACACCAGAAAACTTGAGTCCTTGTGCTCTCCAGCTTGTCTTTTTGTTTCTGACTGTGTGCCATCCGCATACATACGTAAAGCAAAAGCCCCAAGATTACTGTACCGTTGTAACGATAAAAACCTGCACTCCAGTTGTGCATTCACAGAAAAGTAGCTCCTAGATTCTAATCTTTGTGCTTCTCATGGTTAGTTTCTGAAACAACATTAAAAAGGAAGGACACGAACTACCTCTATTTTCTGTATGCGGTGTTCACAGTGAAGATAGAAGCATAAATAGAAGAGCTATTTATTGTACTTAAAATAAAGCAGGAACACAACAACAGTTTGGGCAGGACTCCAGATGCCTCGACTCCTGTTCTCAGATTATTCTGTGGTCCGTGCTACCTGCAGATGAGTACTCTTTTTCTCTTCCTAGCAAGCACACAAAATGGATTTGCCGTCATGGGTGACACCAGATGTCATGACTCAAATGAAGCAGCTAAAAGACTTTGGTTTTGAATTTCTGTTTGGGATCCATCGTCGGGTAGAAAAAGCTCGTTTGCAAGGCGGTGAGTGCACAAGGGAAGGAGCTTTGTGCCGCTTTGTCTGGATTTTGAATCTTACTAGTTATCTGTGTTTGCCAGGGGTCCTGCTGGATCACATTAGGAAAAACCTAACCAAAGCAGCAAATGCCTCTGCCCACCAGCAACTGAAACTACTTGTCTATTCAGCGGTAAGTCAGAGGCTGGGTACTAGCTTGGTCCACTTACCCCTCCTCACTGGGGACTGGGGCTTGCTGATGGTTTTAACTCTTTCTGGCTTCTGTACAGCCTATGCAGGAGATGTATCCTTGCCTTTAGCTGGGTGGGATGTACCATGTCTGGCATCATTCCTCTGGGGTCCCTGAGGAAAATTCCTAACCAGCACTTTGCTCCTTTTAGCTCAGACTTGTGGATGAGACTGGTAGTCTTTGGGGAATACTGCTACACTTACTTTGTGGATGGGTTGCTGGCACTCATATGTGATGTTGCAGCAGCATAAAGAGTCGTTCCCCTCACTTTTCAGCAGCCTACTGACTGGAAAGTCAGGCGTCTCTCCCAGACTGCCCTGTAGAAAATAATTCTTAACAGAATGATGCAGGACATATGTGGCTGCATTTCACTTCCTCGCTTTCTCTGGCACCATCGCAGGTCACTTTTCAAACAGTAAACTGTTCCTTTCCCTTCTTCCCCATGGAAGTTACAATGGGGACTTCCCTTCAGCACTGTCCTGTCCACTACTGGTATGGTCTGAGCTGCCCTGCCACATTCATGAGGGTGACTGATTTGGTTTTTTTCCCTCTTTCTCAGCATGACACCACACTTGTGGCACTGCAGATGGCTCTAGATGTCTACAACAAGATTCAAGCACCATACGCCTCATGTCATTTATTTGAGCTGTACCAAGAGGATGATGGGTGAGGGCTGCAGTAAGGATGTCTGCTGTAATTTCACCTCAAGGGTTAGAGACATAGGCTAGGTGTAATCTAGGGGGATGCAATCTTGCTCCTAGTGGCAGACTCTTAGGAAGAAAATAACCACCAGACTAAAGGAAATGGTGTGCACACCGAGAGCTTTTTGGGAAGGGGTGACTTGAGCTGGAGGAAAAAGAAAGAAAACACCTATTTCTGTTTTGTTTTCAGTAATTTCTCCGTGGAGATGTTTTTCCGGAATGAGAGCGGAAAGGAACCTTTTCCTCTGACAATCCCTGGCTGTCAGCAAATATGTCCATTGCAGAGATTCTTGGAACTCACAGATCCTGTCGTTCCTCAGGACTGGGAGCAAGAATGTCAGGTAGCAAGCAGTATGGGTGACACAGGTAAGCCTAAGCTGAACCAGAGAGTGGCAGATAGGGAAAGCTTGGCGTTACACTGACCGCTTATTTTCTCCCTTGCAGGACTTTTTGTGGGGCTGGCTGTGTGTGGATCCATTCTCCTTCTCCTTATAATTCTCCTCTTGACTGTACTCTTTCGCATTCAGTCTCAGCCCCCTGGCTATCGGCACGTTTCCAATGAGGGAGAGGAGCAGGCCTGACAGTTGCTTCAACTCCTTCCCAGGCAATAGGAGGGAGCAGCGTTGCCCCTAAGGATGATCGGGCATCTTCAGTTACTGAGTATTCTGCTTTGGCCGTTGCTTCCCAGAATGAAGCTGGACTGTGATTTTTGGATGCTTTCTAATGTGATGTCCCAGAGAGAGGACTAACTTAATCTCATGGAAGTGGTACATTTTAATTCTGAGAAGCCACTCTACTGTGTGGTGCCCTAGTCCTCATACAAGTTGTCTGGGATTCCCACCATGGCCAGTTGGAGCTCTTAAAGAATTTTCTTCCTTTCAGTGATTGTAAATGTAACCACTCATCATGACTGTAGCAGAGGCACTTGTTTCTCCAGAAGGTGCCACATCCAGGACAGTCAGGAATTGCTTCTCTTTCCAGGGTCAACCTGCTTTGTGTGCTTTTCTCTCAAGCTCTTGGACCGATGCTGGTGGAAAGGCTGGGCTTGCAGTAGACTGTCCAGCTCACCATGTGCAGAGACTCAGCAGCTGGTCATGCAGAGGAAGCTGCTGCAGATGATGGCAGATAATGAAAAGTGGGTCCTGAGTCTAAGTAGCTGCTGCTAGTCAGTTTCTCCCTTCCTCACGCTGCAGCTCAAGAGAAAAGAACTGGCCTGGGATCAGGACGGGACTGCAAACTGTGCAAAGTTTTTTTTGGTATTCAGTTCAAAGTTACATATGATCCACAAAGCAAAAAGCTTCAAGATTAGAATAAATACCAACTCCTGTGTTGGTGTTTTTTTGTTGTTGCTGTTCATTTTTGTTTTGGTTTGGTTTTTTGTTTCCTGTCTTCCCTACTGGACAGCCTTAGGAAAAAAATAAAATCAAATTGTACAGATCAGACTTTGCAGGTAACTGCAGATCCCTTCATCTGCCGTGCTTTGGCTTCCTGTCTAAAGTATGATCCTTTCTCCAGGCAAGCTGGATGGAAGCTGTGGGCCTCTCTGCACGCTGTAGCTGCTGTGGGGAACTTTATGCCAAGTGCTCACCATCTGCCTCATAGCTTCTGGCAGAAGATGAGAGACTGCGGCAGGCACCAGCACAGGCTCTTCACATGGTGATGCTGCACATTCACTTCCCAGTTTTAGTTCCTTTTCTGCTGCAGTTCCCTTCCCTTCTTGGCGGCAGAAGCGAGTACTTAGGCTAAAGACATTTCCTTTTCTTCCTTTATGGAGTACTGTGGGGACTTTTCCCCACACCATAATTGAAATCTGCCAGCATGGGAACTCTGAATCAGCAGAAGCAGCTTGCTGTCCTCAGCATCTTCCTCACCTTTTTGTCCTCTGAAGATGTAATCTAGGTCTGCTGCACAGCAAGGCAGTCATAAAGCAAAAGCTACTGCCTGTGAGAACCGGCACGAAAAAAAAAGAAGAGGTAATAGAAAGTGCATTTAAGGGACCAGACCTGTTTTTTTTAAAGACAGCAAATTTTGCACATGCAGACAAAAGGTTTCCATGATGATAATGACATTCTGACTGTGAATGACTCTGTAATTGTTCCAATGCATTTCCTTTTTTATCATTAAAATCAAGTTCACACTGAAGTTCTTCTTCTTCTCTAAGAAATTTCTAAGGGCGACCCCACTGTGCTCGCAGCTGGCAAACAGGGAGAACTTAATATATCCCCTTCCAAGGTAAATTCCTTGTTTACTAGAGCAAAGTGAGAACTGACAAAGCTGTTTGGGTGGCAGCAACTATGCATATGTACAGCTTATAATGCAGCCTGCCCAACTAGGAAAGGTCCATTGCGGATACAGTGTTATGACAGACAGAAAAATCAGTTCTAGTTCTCATAGCTCCCCAGCAGAAAGATTAATACCTTCCAACCTCTCAGATAAAAGCAGTTCAGCGGAATATTCAAAGCACCCATTTTATATCAAAGAAGTATTTCAGTTTAGTACAAAACTTTTATTTATAGCAATGCTGCAAAACTATATAAAGTGAACACAGAATCTGAGCAGGTCTAGAGGCCAGCCCATCCATCAACCTCTGGAGCAAGGCCCCCAGACAGCTTTATAAACAAACTAGAAAAAGCAGAACTGTTGAACAGCAGTTGTGAGATTTGACTCTGAAAAGGAGCATCTGAAAGAAATCCCTCATTTCTGCTTAACAACACACCCAACATTCTGAGGCACGCTGGCATGGGTAGAAAAAATTACCTAACTGGTAGGAAAAAAATGCCTAGAGTTCTGAAGACAAAGTAAAGCATCAGTAGGTTCTTAGCTCTATATTGTCTATGAATCCCACAAGGCAGATAAAGAGGCGCGACATCATAATGTTCTTCCTAGTCTAGTTAAAAAGCTGCAGGTGCAGAATAGACTAAGCCCCAGTTTTTGACAGATGCACGTGCTGCAAGAAGCTTGCAGACGAAAACAGACAATAGAAGTTGGTGTTTCCGTGACTCTCTCAAGATATCCATCACCTCACCCCTGTGAACATTCCCCCTTTCAAGATATGAATCTTGCTAACAAAGGTTTCCTCAGCTCAATTTGACTAGGTCTGGAGACCTCATCATGAGCTGCTCCACAGCAGACTACAGGAGATGATATCCTGTTATCTCACAGTTAAGATAACAAGCAGGCTGGAAGCAGTAATTTCAGCAGGATCTGGAAACGTCTCTGAAGTTTCCTTAGAAACTCTGAAGTGCCTCAGAAATTAAGTGGTAACTCCACTGGCAACTCTCTAGGAAAAGCAAAGATCAGATCTAGGGAAGAAGGACAAAGTAGATGGCTAATGCCCTGCAGTGCTTATTCTGCCCACTGCCAGCACCGAATTTGTCTTCTATGATCAAAGAAGGATCAAAATACTAAATCAGTTATCTAGATCCTTCCTTTTTCACTTCCTTCCCTGTGATTTAGAATCTTTGGCTTTTGTTCCCATCTCTTCTACGTCACAAAACAATAACTTAGCTTTGAGTTTGCTTGTCCCAGGGTTTGCCTGCCTCTGCCTTCCACGTCTGGACAAGCTTTGGCTTCCAATCCCTTGCTCCGTCATGGCTTTCATAAGATGTTTTTGTTTCTTCATTACCATCTCCTCCCGGCTCCAGATCAGAATATTATAACCTGAGAGGAAAAATAAAAACACTGTGTATCAGAATTTTTTTTTTAACTAAAATTCCCCTTTATTTAAAACCTCAGGCCATGCCACTTCGATGCCAGAATTCAAAACGTTTTGTCTGCTCTTAGGTGCTTACACGAGGTATAGATGATGCAAATGTACGTATTGCAGACAATCGCTAGGTGGCGCAAAGAATTTTGTTCTAATTAAAAACGCACTCGGTAATTCCTAGTCTTATCTGTCACAACTATAAAACATAAACCTATAGTCAGCTCCCATAATCTCATACAGCCTAGGAGAAAAAGAATACTCTGCTCCAAAGCCTGGAAAATGAGTCAAATGAAGGGAAAGCGCTATTTTTTCCTCGCCAGAAAACTTTTTTTCCCCCCATCTTGTTTTCTGGAATAATTTCATGGCCAGCAGATGGCAGCACCTTGTGGCCCAGGGAAGGCTTCTGACTCTTCCGGAAACATGCTGTTTTATAACTGCCTAAGTGGAAGAATACTAAGAACGCCTTGATTTCCTTTACAGATGTAGGAAACTGTAGAGAACTACCAGTGAATGGGACTCGGGAAACCCATACGCGCAACTTGCTTAGCCTTGAGAAACAAGCCTGCCCTTTCCTGGGAGCTTAATGTTCCAGGTTCTTTTTACTTACCCATGCCAGAGGCTAGTGTGTCTCCCATAGGGTTAAATTTATTCAGCTGAAAATAGAAATAAAATGAGTCTGTAAGAGCATCACTGGTTATATAACAGAAGCATAAAAGCACCACTGTTTATATAATGGCAACAGTCTGGAAAGCAGAATGTTCCCTAAAGAGCATCACAGGAAACCCACAGATGACCATAGAACTGCCCTGCTCGAGTCAGCAGCTTTAGCCAGCAGTCATAACCCCATCATGAGAGCGTGAGTCTGTCACAAGTAAGGCGGACATTCCTGCTGTTCTAATCCCTAAAACCTCTCTCTTGGCTGGATTTCAATACTCAGAAGTACTTTTAGCTGCGGTGCCCAACTCACCGAGATTATACCAGATGCATTCGAATCATAGAGCTGACAAACCATCTCCCCGGTGTTTCCATCAAATATATCAACAGTTCGCAGCTCATGCGCTGTGTAACCTGGGAAGTTGGGGTCCGGATAGCGACCCACTACAATGAGATCATAGCGAGGATGCCATGTTGCCTAGTCATAGAAGAAAGCAACGGAGAGTTAGAGAGAAAGGCAGAGCTGATGCTGATGCACAGCTGAGAGCCAGCAGCGTGAGCAGCAGCCTGGGCATCCCACCCATAGCCTGAGCAACAGCAGCATCCTCAGAAGGTGCTCTGCAAGAGTTGTAGAAGTATGAACATCTACCCACCAGTGTTATATCCTGACCAGAAACCAGACCATTTATCTTAAGGCCTGCTGCTAGCACCAAGAGTGATACTCCTCTCAGACTATAGTGACTTAACTTGCCTTAATAGGTGTGAGGTGCTGGAAATGCCGATGTGGGTGTGGGATCAGATGCTGAGGCTTGGTCCAGTCTGAACATGAGTAAACCCTGATTTCATTGCGCTGGTCTGTGCTCAGCAGCTTGGCACCATCTGTTGGGCTGAAGTAAGCTAGAGAGGGGGACAATAAGCGAAAGATCACAATGCTGTGATTGACATGAAACACAGAAGTCATATTTCTCTGGAAAACAATAAATTTTTCTTTTACTAAGGATACGAATGTGGCCGTGTGTCCCATGAGACAAGGCTTCACCCTCAAGCAAACTCAAAGCTCCTACAGTAAGTAAGCTGAAACCCACCACACTGGGTTACACAGGAAGAATCACTATTCTCATTTTAGTCACTTAAACAGACATTGCAAAAAAGGAACGTGTTCACTCAGATAGAAAGTCACAAGTGTAGGAAAGTACATGAGCCATGAAGAGGACAAAAAGAGACAGGGCGTGGATTGATACAAACTGGTAGAACTGCAGCCAAGGAACAGAGCCTTAACTCCTATACCCTGCTTTTATCAAAGTATATTGTATATACAAATTCCTAGTATATTCAGATCTGCTTTTCTCAGATTCAGTCTCTAACCATCTTGCCATACACAGCCTCTGAACACAAAAACCAGCACAAGAACAGACTGCAGTGTATGGCTGCGTGTAGGGGGGACCTCTTTAGATCTGTTTAAGCTGCCATGAAACCATACACTCTTCTAAACATGAAAGGCAATACCTCAGGAAGTACTGAGCTGTGAGCTGCCTGTCATAAACAGAACAAAACATTTAAGTATGCTTTTACCACTAAAACCACTAACAGCAATTAAGAATAATTTACTCAAAAGGTGGAAAAAAAAAACAACCACAACCAAAACAGGTTAGCCTTATAGTTATATTAACCTTCTCCCAAAGCACTCTTAGGTAAAGTTAATGTTAGATGTTTGTATTTAAAAATTACATGAAACTTCAACAATCTACATCTGATTGTACTGAGGCTTGCTCCAAAACAAGAATACCAACTCATGCTTTTGTGGAGTAAAAGCAAGACAGAATCCAAAATAATTTGGATACAGACTCAGATGAAAAAAGAATGCAAGAAAAATACATGTATGGGAGACTCAGCAGAAATACATGCAACAACAAAATCCTTCTCTCAGGAACTCACCTGCATTGACAGGTTTGTCATGAGGAAGTACATGAAGAAAATTTGCTTTGTTTTTAATGTTTCTGAGGTCCCAGATTTTAACTGTCTGATCCACAGATGCTGTGGCCAATAACCACTCACATCGAGAGTTAAACTCCACGTGAGTCACTTTCTTCTTGTGCAATTTCAGCTTCCAAATCTGCAGCAAACAGAAAATCACTAAGGAAAAAAATCATGACACAGAGTAAAGAAATGGAATAAAAATCTACTAGTGCAGAGCAAAGAGGCCACACATTTATGGAAAAAAAGAAAACCAACTACAATACACTAAGAGTTGACTTACTGGGAGCAAGAATGGAAAAGAGTGACCTTGGAACTATTTAGTTCTGTGAGAATCTCTACTCCATCAATTTATTACAGCTACAGGAAAGAAAAATGCAATCCCTGGTTCACTGAGGAAAGTATTAGTACCACGGTACAAAGCATGACCTCATGTGGAATACTTCACACAGTGCCAGTCTTCCGCCTACAGTAAGACTGGAACAACTGGAACAGGTACGGAAATGAGCTGCCGACATAACAACAAGAAAGAAGGGACGGCGTTGGTGAAGATCCAAAAAATACCCTTTCTTTATCTTAGTAAAAACAAAAGATGACAGAGGATGCAATCAGCTTCTAGAAATATACCAGAAAAATCAAACAAAGGAAGCAAAATATTTCAATTATCAAGAACAAGTCAACATAAACTGGTTATGGATACATTTACACTGGACACCAAAAGATTATTTCGAATCAAAGGAGTGAAGCTGGCCCGTCATCTCTATACTAATAGGTATCTCCCAAGTGCAGAAAAGACTTTCGTCATTCTTTCTGAAGGAAAAAAAAAAAAGGAACAACCAGCCTAGAGTGAGCACAACTCATATGGAGTATTTATAGCTCTGCTCACTAACTCATACAGCTGCCTCTGGCCACAGTACACTGGGCAGTAAATTCTTACAGATGTTACCCTTGAAAGCAGGAGAAATGGTAATTCCTGTCTGACAGTACTGCAGGTTCTTATAAGCAGGGCCAGCTCCAAGCCCGCTCTCTGATAGGTTTGTGCACTACTCCGGTCTGGCTGTGCCTGCCCTCTCATGCCTAACAGCAGTAGTGCAATTTCTATCCCAGCATTCGCTGAATTGCTGTTGTGTACTCACAGAAGGGGATCTATCGAAGCAGAGGCTACCAAATGACTTCCGATGGTGCACTAAGTTTTTGGAAGCATGAAGGTTGTTGGCAGAGGACATTTATGTGTACATACTACAGGTTGCCCTGTAATCACTCTGCCCAGCATCAAATGGAAAGGGCAGCACATCACACAGCCCCAGTCTGAGAAATGTTATTTCTGTGTTCTCCAGTGCAGATGGCAGAAGTGCAGAAAATCTCACCACCTGAACAACGGCAGACTCATCTTCTCAACTGCAAGGCATTTGTTCTCTTTTCCAGGCTCTTGCAGTGCAGGAAAGTACACATGCCATGAAGATTTCCTCCCAAAAATAACCACTGCATGGACTCATACTAACCTCTTCACCAGAAGTGCTGAGCAGGACCACATTGCCCAAATTATCACCTGTCACCACAGCACGGCAGCTTGCAGAAACATCAACGCTGCAGTACCAGCAGCTGGAGGGAAAAAGACAAAGTCAGTGCTACCTCCCACAGGGAGGTGAAGGCACCAGAGCTCTAGTTCACACCTTATCCTTGTCTCTGACAAAGGAGAATGCAACAGATTGCATCTGTCATCTTCTCTCTGATCTGATACTATGGCCCTGAACAGCAGGAAAGGGGGTGGCTTATCAGCAATGCTAGCTTTGGGTGACTGAATATGAAATAATTCCTAAGGCATCTGTGAAGTGCTCAATAGATGGAGTGTGGCACAATGGGACAGTGGAATATAATAGAGGTTGAAAAGTCACTCAGAAACTCCACATGGACACACCCAAGTGACACTGGCAAGTATATAGAAATGGATTTTTAAAACAGTTTTCCACAAAACAGGGAAGCAATGGGAAAGAAAAGACGAGAGCTCAGGATTAGAAAATTGCATTTCTAAACTATCTGAACTTTATGCTCCTAGAAACAATCATGAATAGAGGCTTATCTCATAAAGATATACTTCTTAACCACACCTCTGCTGGGGGTGAGGCCCAGCAAGAGTAAAGCTGTGTTCCTTTGGGAACTTGTTGGGAAAGCTTTGCTTGTACAACTAAATTATCCTTGAATTCAAGATGGAAGAGATTAGCATGGAAAGCCTGCACTCTTCACAGGGAAAGTAGGGTAAACCCACCAAGATGAAATTCAGATTCTGCAGGAATGGTTTTTTTGGAATTCCTGTCCTGCCTGAGTTGCTGCACACAAATAAACACAAACCACTGATCACAATGAAGAGAAGAAAGTTACTCTCTTCTTCTCACCTCATATATTATACAGTGAAGCACTGTCAGTATCTACAAGATGGAAGATGGTGTCACTAGAAGGCAACACCAGAAGGTGGATGCAGTGTACTCAGCTACCTTGAAAGCTAAATGCCCTGTGGCTGCCTTGCTTGTCACCCACCCTGTAGTCTTGGAGAGGGGCCCAGGAGTCTACCTGTGAGCTCCCTCACACGACCAATTCATATCAAGAATCTCCTAAAACTTGCAAAGAAGCATACATTTGCATGACCAGAGCCAAAGCATTAACACAGCATTACAGAGCAGAGATTCAACCTCACTCTGCTCCCTTCTCACCAAACATTATGGTTTTCATGGCCACAGTCCGGGGCACGGGAGATCACCTGCACCAGTCTGCCCTCAAGGTCCTGCAGGCTTAGGGTACCATCCCCTGATGCCACATAAAGCTTCGCTGCCTCATAAGGACTGAACTTCATGCCTCCAAGAGAATCTCCTGGCCCTTTCTGGAATACATACAAAGCCAAAAGGTATCAAGGTTAGAGTAGAAAAAATACAACCCATCTTCTGGAACACACTGCAGGATTCTCTCAGTACAACACACAGCTTTCTGGCAGGGGACTCTAACAAGAACTTTCTGATCTGTTGCCAACCTAAGCACGCACATTCTGTATCTGTAGGTTCAACCCCATTGCTTTGGGCTGCAAACCTCATTAGCAGTACTGCTTCCTCTCCACTGGGTGCAGGAAAAACGTGCAGTGAACCACCTCACTCAGATCAGCTTAGGAGATTACAAGAAAAATACACCACTATTACATGCAGAAACCACATAAAATCTTATGACAACCCTACACTAAGCTTTCTTATAGTGTCTTCATTCACCAGTTCACCACAGGCTATTTCCAGTGCTTTATCTGGACTACTCAAGGTATCCCCAGGAAGAACGAGAGTAGTGCAAGGAGAAATCCTACTGCTAACTGCAAAGCACAAGAACCTCATGCCAGAGCTGTTTTCTCCCATCTTGTCTTCTGAGGAAACATGGAAACCCTACAGAAATAAAGACAGAAAACAAAGATGCTGACTGGGAGTCCCCAAACTTGAGTTCCAGAGTGTCACTCTGCTGCTCGCGGAGTAGCTACTTAATAAAGATGCACTGTAAATATTATCTATAAAGAGGCTGATGAAGACAAAAAAGCCCCAGCGCTTATCTGTCCTCACAGCAGTGGAAGAAGGATGATGTGATGGAATTAGTGTGATGGGCATTAGGATGATTAGGATGGTGTGAAGGAATGGGCATTTCATCGGGACACAAGTTCCAGACTCATCCTGGGACAGGATCAAGGTCTATCCCACCTTGTTTACCTAGCTAGTCACCTCAGCATCACCACGGATCACCTTCTGCCTTAAGACTGCAGCTGGAACAGACAGTTTGGAAGCCAGCCACAAAAGCTGCTACCAAAACAGTTAGGCGGAGAAATGTAAAGATGCGGCTAACCCAATTTCTCCTCCCTTACCTTTCAATACTGAACAGAATTAACTAATTGAAGAGCTCAGGCTTCCTCATGACTCCACAGAATAGACTGAGCGCGTGATTCTAAGCACAGGCAGATAGAATTGCCTCTAGAGATCCATCTCCTCATTTCACCAACTCTTAATTTTGGCGTTTTATATAAGCAACAACAGTTAAGTGGAATGAACCAAGAGGATTCTTATGACATGCACCACTTGAAGTCAGTGGTGTTTGTGGAGAAGTACTGAGGGAACAAGAGATTACTCAGTAATAAAAACATCTGGCATTGAGCTGCATTGCTACCAGGTCAGGAGGCTGGAAGGTCCCCAGGGCAGTGCTATGGAACTTACAGCTGAAGAAACCCACTGGCACACCCCACACTCCCTCGTGTAACAGGTAGTAAGCAAGCAAACATCTACAGCCCTCCCCTTAATGAAGAAAAGCTCTCTTGTACCCACCACCCCATTTCAGAGAAAAATAAAAAGAGAAAGTGAGTCTTCCTGGAATACAGAGAGCATCTCTGAAGTCTAGAGGACAAAGGACACATACATGGAGAAGAAACCCCACTCCCATATGTAAGAGTCAAGCATCTCCCTTTCTCTCGCTTATAGTGCTCCTGCCAGCAGGACACAGAAGCCCAAAACATTGCTGCATTTCTTACTCCCAGTTCTCGGTGATGGTGAAGACCCGTGAAATATTGCCATTAAAATCCTGCAGGGTGGTACTGCCGGCAACTGATGATGTGTACAGCTGACTAGGGTTAAAAGGGTTAAACTTCATTCCTGTGATGGCCCCTCCAGCTCCCATCTACAAGGAAGGGGATGAACAAGAGAAAAATCCACTGAGTGATGGGAAAGAAGGGAAATGCATTCTCTAAATCTGCATTCACTGCTATGTTCTTAACAGCAACAGTGAAACACGTTACAGCCATCCAGGAGGCAAAGACAATCATGCCTTCCCACACGGCAACTGTCTGAGCAGCCGCCCTTCCAGAGAATAAAACTGTAACTCTTCCAGTCCCCAAGTACTGTATTCCTTGGCTGGCTGGCACCACAGTAATAAAAAGAGAAAGATGACTCCGGAATTCTCAGAGGATTCATCTCCTCCCAGCATATACCTATTTAATTTACAAAGGGACAAAAGTTAAGAGACTCTTCAAGTCCCTGTAGGAATGACAATGGCTGAATATAATACCAGTGGGCATGCCAGCTATGTAAATCACCCATTCTAGTTCAGCTTTTCACTTCAGGTGAAGGGACTTTGTTTCTCTCCACTCAAATATGTTTTTACTTCATCTGACATAGAATATAAAGGGTGAGCAGAGAAATATTAAGACCTAAGGCAGACTCGCTCTGCACACTTGTTTCTGGCATCCCTTTAAAATTACTATTTTGCCAATTCCTGAATTATTTTCTCACTGAACACGCACCAAGAATTGCTCCATTATGAATTTAATCAATACATCTCTCTTTTCCCCAGCACTAGAACAACCTGGAACTAAGCAATGACTTGCTGATACATTTCAATTGTTACGTTACTCCTCAACCTCCACCTCCGTTTTGGGCTAGTCTTGCAGCCCAAGACCTTTATGCACATCTCACAACAGATGTCAGTTTTGCAACTATTTGGTTGTGCTCCAGTTTTCTACTCCTGCCCATTCCATACACCCCTTTTACTTACCCCTTTTATGAAGCAAGTTTTAGTAAATACTTCATAGTCCCAAAGAATGATGTCTCCACCTTTGGAACCAACGGCTACAGTACTGGGGTGTGTTGGATGCCACTCCAGGCAAGTCACTCTCCTGTCAAAGGGACTTGCTGTTCGAAAAAGGCGGTATGAGGTCAGAGAACGCAGAAAGGGCAGCTGTAGACACTGTTACAAAGATAAAAGAGAATAACAACTTTTGAAAGGGATCCCTCAATATCTCTGAACATGGAGTGCTAACAATTCCTAATCACCACCAGCCTTAGCACATTCACACAAAATACTAAACCCCTCTGTGCACTGAAGAGAACACACTGTTCCCCAGGCAAACAGCCGGTGACCACACAAAACCACATAAGCTATAGTAATCAGAAAATAACAGAGAGGTGAGAGATACCACACTTTAAATGATGCGCAGGAAGCTTTAGGATGAGTTAAAATTGCACGATAACTAACATTAAACAAGGGAGAATCATAGAATCATTTGAGTTGGAAGGGACCCTAAAAGGTCACCTAGTCCAACTCCCCTGCTATGAACAGGGACACCTACAGGAAGACCAGGGTGCTCAGAGCCCCATCCAGCCTGACCTTGAGTGTCTCCAGGGATGGAACATCCACCACCTCCCTGGGCAACCTGCTCCAGTGCCTCACCACCATTACTGTAAAAAAACTTCTCCTGTGCTGAGGACTCCACATCTGGATGCAGTACTCCAGGTGAGGTCTCGCCAGCACAGAGTAGAGGGGCAGGATCACGTCCTGCAGCCTGCTGACCCTGCTTCTGATGATGCAGTGCAGAATACAATTGGCTTTCTGGGCTGCAAGGGCACACTGCAGGCTCATGTCCAGCTTTCCATCCACACCAATGTCCCAAATCCTTTTCAGCAGGGCTATGCTGTTTCCTTTTGTTCCCCGGCTTGTATTGATACTGGGAGCTGACACAATGGAGGAGAACACATCTCCCACCAGAAAAAGGACCTGATGACTATGCCTGCACTGAGCATCCTAAAATGTTACTCATCACCAAGAGATACAATAATACAGCCTTCCAACCAAACTGCTTGTAGCACAACAACACAGTGTAAGAGCAAACAAGAAGAGAAAACAGAGAATGACAAACCATAACACAACTCTATTGTTATTCAGCTGAGAAACAGGTACTGCTTGGATGATGATGGTGATTTCTTTAGCATTTTGACACTTAAAATAGACAAATCATCTGAAAGATAAAGCTAGCCTAGGTCCTTCCCACCTGCGGGTATCACAGAAAGTTAACTTCCGAATGAAAGGAGCATGACTCTGAAAATTAGGAAAAGATTACAGATTTGATGGAATTTGTCCGTGAAAAAGAGAAATCAACATTAAATTACACATGATTAGTAAAGAAGAGCAGATGCAAAAACATGACAAAACAGTTGCATCAGTTGCAAAGGCAGCACTGTGCAATAACCTCAAGGGCTGTGGGCAAGTTTAAATATCATTCAAGGAAGCACAAAATGAATACAGGATAAAATGTTGCATAAAAGGCCATCTCAAATGACAGGGACGGTCATCCCAGTACTGACATTTTACAGGACTGAGAAACACAAGACTATGCCAGATCTGGAATCACAAACTGTGTCTGTGAACATTAAACCTCTTTAAAGTCTCCTCACTTGTGTTCAAGATATTTTTTTTTTGGTACAGAGATGAGGTGTTTAACGTGCCATGAAGGAGGGACTCCTCACCTGCCTGAGCTGTGCCCGGATGGAACCTCCCAGCATGTTCTGGTAGATATAATGAACAATGCTGCACTGCCACTTTGGCTGATGGAAAAGGGCTCTGGTATTTCTCATCACAGTCCCACCTCTATTACAACCTGCCGGAGAAGAAAATGAGTACAAGTTACTGAGAGCAGTGCCCAATGCCCATCACGTTTATTCACTAAACAACATGGGAAACCATCTACATTTTCTGTTAAATTCATGACAAGCTTCAGCCACAAGAGAAAAGACTCAGAACAACTCTTACATGTCTAAGCTGCAAGCAGTCTCTGCAGCCTATGTAGTCCAGTGCTTCCCATAGACTGAGTTTTGTGTGTGCCTCTGCACCTTAAACCTTCCTTTTCCTTGTCAAAGATTTGCCAGAAAGACAAAAAGAGGATGAAAGCAAAGTTTCAGGTGGTACATCTCTGGAACAGTATAGAAGCTGAGTGATTCATACCTGGAATCTATCTAAAGCTCCAACAATCTGGAAATACATGGTGGGAGGGGGTGAGCCTCTGTGTACAATAGAAGATCAATCAGAAATGTTACACCTGAAAACTCCCAAAGCGTACCAATATGACTTCCCATGCAGTTCCTGAAACGCCTGCTTGTGAATTAGAATTTTCTATCTGCTTGTGCTGTGGCTCATACAGTCTGTCCAGAGCACTGCGAGTTTTGTTTTTGATAATGGACTTGCTGACGCCTCATTGCGTGAAAACCTTTCTGTTCAGGGTGGTTTTTGCTGAGAGCACATCATGCTTCTACATTCTGTCCATGTTCCAAGTTTTTATCTTCAGGGGCCTTTACATAAAAACAAGATTTGTTCAGTCCCGTGTCTGTGATCTAATCATCCCCATAGCAATAGTCAGTAACACTCCAGCAGATCTAGGTGTCAAATGGGAAAGATGCCTTGCAAGGGAACACAAAAGCTACTTTAATTTAAAGACACTAACGAAGAAACAGAAGACCAACACTGTAGGTATCATTCTGTGCAATTAGAACCTGAAATAAATCTTCCTTTAATGCAACCCCAGAGCTTAGAAAGGCAGAGGCACAAGACTAAACCTCTACATTCACATGCCAACATAGAACCAACACTTGTCACACCTGCTGAAATGGGAATAGAAGGATGGATATTTTAATTCCTTTTTCTTCCCCCACAGAAGAATTCACATTCACAGTTCCTTCTTCAAAGGTGGCAGAAGTAGACTGAGCTTTTTTCAGATCTGGTTTTATTTCAAAGAATTATACTATTAAGAACAAATCCTAGGCTTGTTTAGCACCTGCTACAAGAAACCCTTTTAAAACAGATTTCAATTGCAAGAAACTGGACCCATCCTAAAAAGACAAGGAGAAAAAAATATTTTTCCAACATATGTAAGAGTCAATCCTTACAGTAACTGAAGTCTAAGCAACTCTTCTGTTACTGCAAAGACTTTCTCACCATCTTCAAACCTCATCACTTCTCTCTCTTTCAATAAAAAGTTTAAGACACTTCTAAGCTACGGATCAGAGGGGGAAAAATGCACGTGTGATTAGTGGAAATTCTGTCCCATCTAATCTGAACACGGAGGTAGAAAACAATTAATATACCTTCTTGCTTTAGAAAGTTAGAATACGCAAGGATTAGGTGGAAATGCCAGACTGCATGCTGTAGGACACCAAAGTTATGACCATGAAACTGCATTAAGGACTGCATGTGAGAAAGAATGATATGTGACCAAGGCCGGTCTGTCCTACACTAAAGCAGATGTCTGCTAATTTGGGAATTCCATTGAACTCAACCACTGCAGCAAGCTGTGACAGTGTTATCAGTAAGCAGGCTTCTATCAAGGGACAGAGTCTCAAAAACCAGACTTGTGTACAAAGACACAGTGCAACTAGACAGATAATTGGAGGATGTACTACCCCAGCACAGTCCGTGTTATCCCTCCAATATAGAGCCCTATCTGAAAACTCATGTCTGAGCATGTTTCTTGGCATCCTCTCTCTTTAGCTAGTTAATGCCTGTGATTTAGGGTAAATATGGCCGTGAGGAAGAACCTGAGGAAACATTACCGATTTTCTCTTGGGCTTTGTTTTTCCTCAAAAACAATTTCTTTGCTAGTGGCACATTCTGTAGTCCTTCATAGTCCAGTTTCCTTTTCCCAGCTGATTTTGCCTCTTCTGACTGATGCTCATGTGCCTTTTCATGCTTCTTGTCCTTGGGCCGGTTCACTGGAGCCATTCTGTCTGACCACTAAAAGCAAACAAAGCACAGAAGGTAAGACTGCCACACACAGAAGAAGACAGGAAAATGGGAATGAAGCACACCCCAGCGGCCTGGAGGCAGCAACTTTACCTGGTGCCCCTTTCATCGGGATGACAGTAGCTTTTTGTTGTGCACTGCTGGGGAAAGGAACGGGTTCAATAAACTCTTCTTTGTTCCCATATGAAAACGAATGCATCCTAAAACACTAGGGTATGTTTTGACAGATGTGCTTCTACAGAACGTTTTTGCCCAAAACCTGCAGATCTGCACAAAGTACATTTGTGCAACCACATAATGCCCGACTGTTTCTCTTGTGGCTCACAGCAAGCTCTTCAGATTCCGCTAAGGAAGAGATCAGAGCCTTAACAAAGCCGGTCAAGGCTGACTGCTTTTCCACCACGTGTTCAGACGACACTTCCTACCCAACGGCCGCTCGCCACCCGACGCGCTGTTCGGGCTCCTGCTCTGAGCGCCGGACAGGCTAGGGGCTGGCAGCTCCTCGCCTCGGGCCCACAGACCACGGCAGGCCGTGCCCGACTCTCCTCCTTGATGCCGACGGGCAGCGCCATCCTCCCTGAGCTCGCCAGCACAGAGCACTTCTTTAATAGTCGCGTGCGACCGCCGCGGACGTGCCCGCGGTAACCGCAGCTCAAGTTCCCATCCCCGTACCGACGAGCTTCCCCAGGGACCGCCCGCCGGCCCCGGCCCGGCAGGAAAGGCCGCCCCGCTCTCACCTGCGCTCCCCAGGCCTCCGCTCCCCGGTGCCGCCGAGGACGGCGGGCGGCAGCCGGCCCCTCCCCGGAGGTTTCATAACCGGGGCGGGGAGCGGGGGGGCGGCAGCAGCACCCGGCGGCCCCGACGGCGGAGCGAAGCTTAGCCCGGGGGCGGCGGCCATTGCGCCCCTTGGCCCCGCTCGGCAGGGCTCGCCGCGCCGCCTGCCCCGCCTCGCCGACCGCCACGGCCGGGCCCGCCGGCTGACAGTACAACGAAGAGCCAATCTCCGGGCGCTTCTGCTGAACCGCAACAACGCCGTGTTAGCTGCTGGCAGCCTGCAGCTATCAGAATGACCTACAAATACCCACCACCAGACAACACACCGGGTTTTGAAGGCATAGGCCAACCAGTCTGGCATCGGCAGGTCTTACACAGCACTCCTGCAGCACAGCACTCTCCTGAGAGCTACGCCCATCGCCAAAAGGTAGCAATAGCAGTAAATGAAAGTAGTTCTCACCCGCTTTCCTCGGGCGCCGCAAAGGCCTGGTTTACCGTAAAGGAAACTGCTGCAGAAAAATCTCCTCCTTGTCTTGCTGGCAGCCCACAGTGCTGTCACAGGTGTGCGCAGGGCCTCCACATCAGGGCCGGGATCTGGGGAGTTCATCAGAAACCACCAAGTAAATGGCATAAGCCTGAACATCTTTTGTTTTTCACGTACTTCACGAGGGGCACATTTCTATGCCAGGAACACTGAAATCCTCATGTTGCTTTCAGTGATCTGCACATTCGTCCCAAAGCAATGATGCTGTGACACAGCTCATCTGAGCAGAGATGTGCATTCCCCATCCCACTGTGTGCATAGGCTCACACTCTTCAAACTGCTGTATGCAGCCAAGGTAGAGGAGCATAATTACCCATGGGCAGGATACAAGGCTTGTTTTCACAATGCCTTCTGTCTGACATACAGTCAGTTACAGACCTCGATTCTCTATCACAGAACTAAGACATCCCGTTGCCAGCTCTGGTAAAGCCATATTGTGACTAAGACTGTCAGCTCTGTGCTATTTGTAATGCTGGATAGTATTTTGCCTCCTTGTTGCCAGGACCCTTTTTCCAAAGCACGAACGTTTTTGGCTACTTTAGTCTGACTGCTGATGTAAAGAGAACCATTACAACAACTTGAGTTTGGCCTGCATATGCACATGGCATTATCTCAGTGCATGAGGGACTGGTACCACAACAGGTACAACATAAAGCTGGGTAAATGCTGGTATAGAGTATTAACAAGTGGCAGATTTTTGCTCTTCCCATACCCTGTTAATGTACATTAATTTGACTGTGGTATTTATATCTCCTACTCGAATTAGGGAATATCTATGCCAAATTATTTTTTTAAATATCGTTTTAAAGTAAAATGCAGGGTCGATACTTATACCTTGACACTGATTAACTTCAAGGCCCAGACAAGCGTCTCCAGTCCCATTGGGAAGGGATGCTTGCCATTGCACTGCACCCTGGCCTGTCATGGGTCCATCATCCACACAGGTGAAAGTGAGCTGAGGATTGGCCCCAGCACAAACTAGGCCTCTACCACACCCTTCCTGACAGGCACTCGTTGCACCTGATGAGCCCCACCACAGGTACTTTTCTGACTCCAATGAAACTTAGAGTCATAGAGAGAGAGAAAATACCCCAGTACCACTCCAGAGGCAAGAGTGCAGACTTAGAGCATGCTTTTTCCTCTCTCAGTCTTTCCCTTCACTGCTGATTGAATAAACAAAACCAGGAACGCACAGCTGGTCCTTGGAGCCAGGTTTGAGGACTGTTGGAAGCAGTGAGTGGCCAGCAGGGCCCTGCAGCTCTGCTGTGAGCTCTGCCCCAGCGTCATGGCAAACCCCACCCAGGCCTGGCGCTGGGGATGGAAACTCTGGCCGGCAGCCCCTGGTACTGCAAAAAAAGCTGGCTTCGACCGGGACACTGAAAGATGAGTCTGGGTTACTTAGGGAAAGGGTTCCAGAAGAGAAAGCGAACAGTCAGCTCTGTGGGAGTGGGCCGAGAGAAGGGCCACCGTGCCGAAGCTGTGCTTCGCCCAGAACCCAGGGACGGGCTCCCTGAAGGAGATGGGGGCTCAGGGAACCTCCGGCCTTCACACAAGAGCCGCCTCGCAACCCCTCAGGCGCCCGCCATGACGGGGGGACTCAGCCCAGCACCTCCCGCCTCCTACGAGCAACGCTCCGTCCCCTCCCGGCCGTCCTACGCAGCTCCGGGTCACCCGGCTCCCCGCCTCGAGAGAGACCCTGCTGCACTCACCCCGATCCGACCCCACCTGCCCGGGCAGGGCCCGTTAATTGGATCAGGAGAGGGCGGAGCGGAGCGAGCCTCTCCGGCGCTGCCCCGCCGCCAACGGGCTGCCCCCAGCGCCGGGCCCGCCCTGCCGGCAGCTGCTGGGGGCGGGACGGGAGCCCCCGCGTCCCGCGGCTGAAATAGGGGAGGGCCCGTCCCGCTCAGCCCAGGTGCCTGCTGACCGCCGGGTTGTGCCGTGCTGCCGGCGAGGTAAGCGAGGTGGCCTCCGCCGGGGCGGCTTTGGGCCGGCTTTCCGCGGAGTGCCGGGGGTCCTGGCGGCTCGGCGGCGGCTGCGAGGGAAAAAGTTTCCTCGTGGAGAGGAGGTGGCTGCGCGAGGCGCTGCCCAGGCGGGCGCTGCTTGCGGGCTCGGCGGGGCTCGGTGGGCTGCCGTGCGGCTGGAGGAGGCTCCCGGCAGAAACCCGCGTAGCCTGGCCGCCGATCTGACCTTCACGGGGTGCCCGGCGGTGCCGCTGGGGGCTCGGCGGGTTGCCCCGGTCCCCGCCCGCCTCTCTCCGCTGCCGACGCCTCCGCTCCGCGGCGGGGACAGGGGCCCCTTTGTGTCGGCCCCGCCGCGGGCCGCTTCCCACTCTGAAACTGGAGCCGCGGGCTCTGGCAGCGCCGTGGCTGAGGGGCAGAGCGGCTTCCCCGGGGGAAGGGGCCTCGCTGGGGCCCAGGCGCGGGGGGCTCTCGCCGTCCCCCTGCCGTGAGCCCGCCGTGAGGGACGGGGCGGCCCCGACCCCGCTGTCCTCTTCCTCTCCGTTCTGGGGGAGGCAGCGGTCTCGGTGTCCCGGCGGGCAGAGCCGGGCGGTGCCGGGCTGTGGCACACCGCTGGGGTTACCGTGTCCTCCCTGCCCTGGGCAGGAGAAAGCTGATAAACACGGAGGTATTAGTGGGCCTGAACAGCCAGTGCTCGGTCTGTGATTTGTTGCTGCTCGCAGGAGGAGGGATCTGCCATCTCCACAAGACCATCAATAAGTGAAGTTAGCGCGGCCCAAATGCATTAACCAGTTTCACAACTTTCTGTGCCAACTGTGTGTTCTTGCCTCAGCTCTAAAAGCTCTGCGTCTTCCCCAGGCGGGGGGGGGGGGGGTGAGGAGGAGGTTAGCTGACCACCTCCGGACACGTGCTCTTCATTCGCACTGTACGCTCTGAGCACAGTGGGTGCTCCCAGCTTTCAGCGGTGAGACGTGAGCCTCTCCAGCTTCATTGCCAATCTAAGTCGCACAAAGGAATTTCTGATCCTATGGTAATTGATTGCGATGCAAAGTCCTAGCAGAGCCTCCCACTCCACCCTGGAATTCAGATGTCACTGAGCCCTACAACAACTGAAATGTTTCTCTGTGCGTAATGGGAGCAGAATGCACCTCTGCAGTGTGTGGGCTAAAATGACAGGGTCCGGCTGCTCCTCACTCCAGGTGAGCTGCTTTCTGGGTGGAGTCAAAATGGAGCTTCTCTCTATGCATTACATAACTGAGCACATTCCTTTTTTGGGCAGGATTCACCTTTCTGTGAGGTGTACGCTGTATTCTGCAAGGAGTTGTTCTTTGACAGAGCTTTGTGATAATGATAGTGCCTTGTGAGAAGTCGTCTCCTAGAATATTTACTAGATGGTACTTCCAGTTGCAGCTTGGAACAGAATAACTGTGAGCTCAACTACCTGCTTCCCGCCTTCCCTAGCTGTGCCCGCTGTATTAGGTTGTTTTATTGGCTCTTTCTGTTTGTGTTTTGTTTGTTTGTTTGTTTTTGTTTTTTGCTTTTTGTTTTTTCCTTATCCAAGTGCTTGAGCTTCTATGGCTTGCTTGCATCTGTTATAGCAAGTACTGTCTCACTTCTCAGGCTGTGGTAAGTGGTAATGTCACTGTGTCGGCCAGGTACAACTGCTGCCTGGAGCTCCATTATCGGACTTTAGCAAGTGAATAAGAGTTGTGTGGGGCTGTGCTGAAATGCTGCAGGTCCTTGGCAAATTGTGTGTGTAACCAGGTCATAAGAGCCTGAAAATCTTGAGGGTCCAGACTGAGTTCTTCGCAGGACAGTGACTGATACATTTAGTCATCCTGGGTTGTTGTGGATCTTGTGAGAGCTAGCTTGGAAACTTCTCATCTTTCCATGCATGAGCACAAGCTTCAAAAAAAAATTCTAGGAAAATAAAAAACCTGAAAGCTACAGAGTCAGGTATGTTTGTAATGTGAGTATTGTTCTTTGGAGATAACTACCAAACTGAGAGCAGATGGGGCATGACATGGGGGCAAGATGAGCTTCTGTTAGTTCTTATTATACCTCAGGGTGGCACGTACTGTATATGTGTTATTCTGGCCACATCAAGGGCTGGATACTATTCAGTTGTTGAACTGTTTGGTTCATGTGATGGCTGCCATCCAGGGATTGAACTGGGGACCTCAAAAGCTAAAAGTATCTGCCTACAGCCTGAGTGGAAAAAACTATGCTCTTGATTAGACAGCAGTAATAAACTGCCTCTATTTTTTTCCATCAGCTGATCAGTAATATGTGAATTTAGGCTGCTCATGAGAGTTCATGGGGAAATGCCAAAACAATAGCAGAGCTGTTCAAGCCCTTTGAGGGGCTCTTATCTTCTAAAACAGACTTTTTGACTGGGTGAGTTATTTATCACCACTTATTTAGCATGATGGGTGTAGATGGTGCTGTTTAACAGGGAGCTGCATCAGAGGTTAAATAGAAAAAGCCTTGGCGGATGAGAGAAGAAGTGTCTAGTATGACTGGAGTTTTTCACAGAGAATTTGGGCTTTAGCTTTTTGAAGAGTAGCAGAAGATCTCTGCATCCTTACAGCAGTTCAGAAACTATTCAGGAGGCAATTTTTTGCCTGCTACCTTGTGGCACGGTGATCACTAAGTTTAACTGACATCCAAATACCTTTTTGGCCATGGGGGCAGTTCCAGCTGGTAGAGTCAGTACAGAGAATCTGGTGTGTCCTCTGCTGTAATCATCCTGCTTTGTTTCGGTGACTGGTACAATAGTTTCACGTTCCTCTAAGCTGAAATGTGGGCTGAGGCTGGGTACTGCTGTGAGGCAATATGTGTGACTGGCATCCTAATCATATTTCAGCCCTCAGTGGTTGCTCCTGTCAGAATGGCACAATGGGAAAGAGCCTTTCAGACTTGCGGTAGTTGGAATTTGTTAAATCTAGTGGTTGTCACCAAGCATTGCAGAATACAGAAGGGGATGTAGGAGATCTCTCTAGTAGCGTGGGCCTGCATTAAGCTTGTGAGGATTTCATGTTCTCCTGTGCTACAGCTCTTTAATGTGACCTGTCAGACAGTATTTCCAGGCTAAGAAAGTTAGAATTGCTGCAGACAACACAACTGTCAGTAACTCTTCAGCTCTGTCCATGCTATGGGTGTGTCCAAGCTGTGTCTTGTCTGTGTGCAGGCAGGTGTGGTACTTGCTTCCGGGGATGCTGGGTGCATGGTCAACTTTTTCAGTCACCTATAAGTGATTAGATTATCTGTGGATGTTAACTTCCTCTTCTCCCTCTGTATCCTTGCTGCTGAGCCAAGCCTCTCCTGCTCTTGCATCTGCTGTATGGGCTGCAGCACAGCTATGAAATAGGCTTGTTGCCTTGCTCTGACAAGGACTAGAACTTTGAGGACTGGGAGAAGATGAGCACGTTTCACTTCTGGAGTGATTGTAAATACTTGGTTGTTTTTTAGTCAGCCCTTTCTTGTACCAGCACCGCTCACCCTGCTGCCTGGAAACATCTGTGGAGCCTGGATGTTGACTCCAGCAGGCTTCTACCACAACACAAGCAACAACTAAAAAGAACCCCAGCTGCTTCTGGAAGTCATGATGGGGAGATTGCTCTGTTTGTGCTTTGCTGTTTTGTTGTTGTTGTTCTTGTTTCTTTGTTTGTTTGTTTTTGTTTTAATATTTTGTATACATTCCTGGTGTGCTTTCCTCGCCTGTCAGTTTGTGTTCTGAGGACCAGAAACTGAAATCTATTCGATTCTATCTGTGCTGTGGGAGCAAATGTTATTCCAGTGATGCTCAGCAATTGAAATCTGTTCTGTAATGTATGCACCTTGCACTGTCACATCTTTTTGTTTTCTTGTGGGATTTTGTTGATAACACCTGAAATATGAAAGATTTATAAACTTGTTCTTCAGCTTGATATCTAAAAATGTATTTAATAAGGTCTGAGGAGACTGAAACAGAACATCAGATTCTGTGCATTTAGTGTTGGACATGAAGTGTTAGGTTGGTGGCTGCACTTAGTGATCTCAAGAGTCTTTCTTCCAACAGAACTGATTTTACAATTCTTTCTAATAAACAGTTTCAGTAAAGTAGCTTTTACTGAGGAAACCTAGATGCCTACTTGATAAACAAGAGGTGAAGAAATGTTATATTTTGAAATCACTGGGCATGCGGTTGCCGTATACCTTGTCAAAATGACAAAAGGCTTGCCAACTCTACCTCCCATTCCCCTTTCTAAGAGACGAGCAGAACTCTAGATCTTGGTAAAGTGAAGCCAAGAACTTATATATGGAGTAGGTAGAACTGCAGCTGGGCTTAAAAAGAAGTGCTACTTTCAAATGGAAGGAAGGAGGAGAGACAGCTGTTTGGAGGTTTTTGACTACTATGCAGTCCTGAAGCAAGAAACCACTGAAAGCTCAGTACTAGAATGGAGCCAACTGGCCTGTAGCTCTTCTGAAGGTTGTTTGATTGCAAATAGCTGCTACCTTGTGACTTCTTAATACATTCGAGTAAACTTGATCCTTGCTCTGGGGTTACAAGGTGACTCAATCACAGGAGAAGAATGTTGTACTGACATGGAGTAGCCAGAGTTTTGTTTAGTTGGGAAAGGAAAAAAAAAAAAAGACACTATTACCTCAGTATTTCCCCTATTCTGTACTCTGTGTTGGATAAGGATGGGTTTGGATCACTGTTTTTTCTACTTAGAGTTCTAAACAAAAAAACAACTGTGCTTAGGCCTGACTGGAAATGGGAGAACTGCCTCAGCCTGCTGCTGTGAGCAGAGATACTTTAAGTTACAGGTAACTGTTCTACAGGATGGACTATTGATCTTGTCTAGAGTGCAGAAACATGCAATCAGGTGACAGTAGGTTAAGTACTGGGAAAAGCTGTTCAAATTTAGTGCAGATTGAGACTGTTGAGAAGAGGTAACGGCTTTTACTGGAGTCTAAGCAATTTAGGAAGAAACAGCTTATTTACAACAGTTAAGCAGAAGAGAATAGCAACAAAATGAGTTGCTGATGCACAAATTTGCTGGCAAGCTTGGCATCTATTTGCAGAGACTGATGCAACAGGATAGGAAGTAGGCAGCGTGAAAGCAAGCAGCTGAAGAGGCTTGGAGAGTGGGACAGTTGAGCTCGGAGGCACTCTGTCTGCATGGGTTACCACCTTGCTCTGATGGTGCTTTCTCTGTCTCTGTGAGAACCGGGAAGCAGGCAAGCTGATTGTGTGGAACAGGTCCTGTGCTGTTCACTAAGCTAAGAAATCAGGCTAATGTAGTGCAGTTTCTGGTAGGTCTTTATCAAACTTTGCTCTTATTTGAAGCTGCCTGTTAAATATAGCTGCAGCATGCATGTCAAGATGATTCCAGCAACTGTAGTGAATGTATGGCAATTATAAGCAAACTTTCTCATAGGAAGAACAACTCTGAGGGAAAAACAACATGGACCTTGATAGCCCAGCATGCTCTTGTATTATCTCATACTGTTATGTTAACCAGGACAGTTCTGTGTTCCTTTAATATTAGAGATCTCCTATGGGAGTAGAAATGACAATTTCTCTAAGTGGTTTCTGCCTGGTACAGCTATGTTGGTTAGGAATCGTAACCTTTAGATCAGCGACGATGTGTTGGCAGAAGCCTGTCCTGTAGCACTGGCCTCTGAGCACAGAACAGGGAGTAGCTGATAGAGATGGAAAGTACTTTGTTCTGTCTGAACACGTGAAAAATAAGAATTTTGTGTTTTTTGGTGTTTTTTTTGGTTTTTTTTTTAAAAAAAAAAAAAGGGGGGGGGGGAGGGGGAAAGGTGTGTTGGGATATCTATTTATGGGATATTAGCTTGGCATGAATTTAGAGGAGACCCATATAAAGAAGGTGAAACCAGGCAGTGCAGTGAAACATTGTGCAGACTTAAAGGACTCATCCTCCTTTAAGAGGATGAGGATCTTGTCTGTATTTTAGTAATTCCATATAGCCATGGAGAACTTTGCTAATGGTCAGCTACGCGGTCTCTAGAGAATTATTGTTTTGGAGACAAGTTTCTGTTACAGGCTTGCACATAGCTGAAGTGACCTTTGTGTGCAGTTACTGTTCTGCCTGATGGCTCTCTGACCTCTCCCTGCCTGGAGAGATCATCTGAAGTCTTTCTCAAAACTGCGTTAGGCAGCCTCGGTAGGCGTTGGTCCTTAGGGAGTGGCTGGGAAATGATGGTTTGCTGTCCCTTTACCAGTCAGGTGACCCTACCAAGGGTGTGAGCACCAGTAGGATAAGTATCTCTAAGGGATGTTTTGCTGGGTAGGAGACATCTTGGGTACATGGGCTTCTTGGAGGATCTGTATTAGCTGGCAGTCTCCAGCTGTAAAGATGAACCGGCCCCTCTTCAGAGAGGTGAACACACCTGTAAGTATCAGCGTTCCCATGTTATACCACTGGAGAGCACAGTGTTGGACATAGCTCTGAATCAGTGACTGTAACTATTGGGGGCCTACCTGCAGGGATAGGGAAGCTGGAAAAGAAATGCTGTCCCGTACCTTGTTTCATTCTTTCCATCAGGACCTTCTTAGCGCTGCTATACCAGCAGCAGTGCTGTTCACTGCTCTGATGAGTCATGTGGTCCCTCCTGGCTTCGGCCTTTTAGTTCCTTTCTGAAAGCCAGTTAGCAGAAAATGACAGGTTTTTGTGCCGGCTGCTCTCAAGGAGGTGGTGGTGTTAGTACTCCTGTGTATTTGGATTGGTGAGATTGAAGTGTCGATTGGCAACCTGTACTGGAAGTGCCTTGGAGAGAAAGTGAAACCTTTACCACTGTCTGCTGTACAAGAAAAGTAACTCTTTAGGAATCCGATACATCATGTGCTGCTGCTTTCTGCTGGTATTGTTTTCTTGAGGGAGAAATTAGTTGTTAACAGCCTGTTCTTAATTAAAACTAGGTGTTCAAGTTAAGCAACACATAGAAATTGGTCCATAATAAAGATCTCCTTCCACCAAAGCCCTGGTTACTGGATAAATAAAACTCAGACTCATTTCTGTCTGCCTGAACCCAGTGCTTAAGCTTGTGCTCGGGAAAAGGGGAAAAAGTTGGGCAGGAGGCCTTGCCTGGCAAGTGAGCAAGTTCTGTTTCTGTGGACACATTCCTGCAGGGCTGCACGCACCAGCCCTCCGAGCATTGGTAGGGCCCAGAGGCGGCTGTTTGGCAAACTTAAGAGAGCAGTTGCTTACAGGGAGTCGGTCTCAGGAGGCAGTTGAGCAGTGTGTGCAGAAGTGATGCCTTGGGCATTGGAGCCTGGAAATACTGGAGTGTGGTTTAGAGGGAAGGTGATTTTTGTGGTTCACCTGCCTTAGGGAGAAGTTTCTGAAGTTAAGAAGGGTAATTACTATCCAGTTTAGGCACTTCAATTGTGGAACAAGACCCTGTTGTACTTGTGTTGTGTAAACTTGAACAGAAACAGGTAGTGCCTTCCCAGGTGCAGGCATTTGAAAGCAGAGAGTTTAAGCGTGACACCTTGGTCTGAGGGTGGGGAATTACCGTCTGGGATGTGTGACTGACTGTAGCAGGGTGAGATCAGCACGGTTAAATGTGGAAACAGCTCTGCCATGACAAGTGGCATTTCTCTCAGTGGAGCTCAGCACCAGTGAATCAGTCATGAGCCATTCCGCCTTCCTGCAGCTGAAGATTAAGAGCCACTTTTGGATAACTTATGCTGTTCATAAATGAAAGTAGATCTTTAGGGAAGTAGGAGAGGGGGTTTTTTTGTTTGTTTTTTTCAGACTGTAGCTCTGTGTAAATGGCATTTATATTGTCTGCTTTGTCTACCTGACATTGCTGCTTGTAGCAGTGCCAGCGATGCCCTCATTTGTAATTCTGCAGAGGTGCAAAGCGACTAGAGATGTGGTCATTCTTTTTCCTTCTTCGGAGAGCTTGTCTTGCAGGAGCTGCAGTGAAGTTGTCTGTAAGATGTGAACAAGGAAAGCAGGAGGGGAAGGATAAACATTCGTCTAGCTGTGCAAATTTGTTGTTAGCCTCTTCTCAGCATAGGTGGCAGTGGCATCAGAATGTCTCGGTGTCAATCCACATGTAACTCCAGCTATGTTGCTTGTCCTGGGCAGGCTCTGTCAGCCTTTCTGAATTACATGGTAGCTTCTGCTACACTGGGCTGTGTGCAGGGTAGTGCTGTCATCTCCATACCTTGCTGTAAAACCAGCCTCAGGCTTTGGCATGTGTAATGCTTCTGTATTTGCTTTTCCTGGCAAACTCAATTTTCCCCCAGTTTTGGGCTCTTGGCAGCACACAACAGACATGTTTCAGGAATAACGAGGCACGAGGGGGTGGAGTGGCAATCTATTTGCTCTTCTGGGGCTGAGGGTGACAGCAGCAGCTGTTCTTCAGCTTCTGCGTGCACTACGAAGTACCTTCCCCGTGTCTGCGTGCAGATCCAATTTGATCTGCTGACTGACATGGGCTCACGGACAGCGTAAAGTCCAGAAGAAGCCTGGCAGAAAAGGGCACTCCTTATTTTTTTGACCCTTTTCCATCTTTTAGGACTGTTCTTTGTGTTTGTTTTTTTCTTTCCTGGACTTCTGTGAAGTCTACGTAAATGTTTTTTAAATGTGTATTCTACTGAGTGCTACTTGAGACATGGACACTGACCTGGAGAAATATTATACTGCTTTTTTTCCTAATTCTGCCACCTGGCTACTGTGGTGGTTCCAAGTTGAGCCTTAAGCTGTGGGATACTTTGCCACACGATACTGTTGATGCTGAAAACTCGTATGAGATTGGAGAAGCTGGTGGAAGAGAAATGCATCGGGTGCTTCTAAATTCATAGGTGCCACATCCAGCTCAGGAAGCTCCTGTCAACAAATGGTTAGAGGCTTGGAAAATATGCAGGGAGGCATCATGTATGCTTGCTCTGTTCTCGGAGCAGGGGAAAATACCTGCTTTTGGCCACTGTCTGTGAAGGATATGGGGCAATGCGAACACTCGGTCTCATTCAGCACTGCTACTATTATGTTTCAGAACTTGCTAATCACAGGCATAGTAAACCCAGTTCTATGAGTTTGTAAGTTGGATAAAATAAGGGAGCACAGCTCACGTTTAATGTGAAAATGGCAGAAATTTAATTTCTCACCATTGCTTGAATTCATTCCCAACTTCTTCAATTTTGTTCCCAACTTGAACATGAAAATAAAAGAATGGTTTCGGGTTCCTCAGTTCTTATTGACTGTCCATCAAACAAACAAGCATGCTCTGACACAACAGTGTTCTACATTTAACCCTGAATTCTAGGACTGTATAGTCAGCCTGAACAGGAAACAAGAGATGGAAGCATGTTTGTGATTCACTGCTTCCTGATAAAGAAGTGGGGATAGGGGAGAGTGGGAGGGAAGGATGGAGAAAGTGATACGGCCTTCATGGGTTGTAATTAATTGATCCCTCTTCATGAGGAGAAAGCAAGCCTGTTTTTAGCTGCAAAGTTAGAGTCCTTTGTTTCACAGATAAATACTTTTCATCTTTACTGAACGTGGCCTGGAGAAGGTATATGTCCTTCCCCTTCTCCTGAAGTTTGCTATGCTTAAATGTGGAGGCAGTGGGTTTCCCAAACCAGACAGTGCACAGTAAGAGGGGGGTCAGGCCCCACATACCGTGCCTGGGGAGTGTGCTTATTTTAGGCCCTTCTCGCCTTGGGCAGTTCCCTTTGCTCAGCTGTTGTGATGCTACCTTTCCTGCACAGTGCTGTCATCCCGCCCCAGTGTTTCTATTTTAACTTTCTCTGGGGCTAGATCTTGTGACACAGAGATCTGGCATCTCTCCTACGTGTTGGAACGTGGCATCTTAGGAGGCTCAGTGGCCGCAGCTGCTATATCAGGGTGCCCCTCCTAGTAGCTGGCAGAAGGGGGACACCCTTATGCCTACGCTGGAATTGGGATGTGTCAGAACAGGCAGCATCCCCACAGTAAAGCGGCGGTATCTAACTGTGCCCATCTGTGTCCTCTCCAGTCTGTTTTACAGAGTTCAAGCTCAGGACGTAGTTGCCAGCTTCCTGCTGCTCCTGTCATCTCGTTTTCAGGTACGTAGCTACTGGGGACTAATGTGGACTTGCATGCCCTGAAAACCAGTAAGATAGCTTTGCAGCTCTCTGAGGAACGGTGGGGAGAGGGAGGATAGGAACAGGTGGTGGCATGGGTGAAGCTGTTCTTCAGGCTTCAAAGTTCGTGCATTTGAGCATCACATCCTATTTAACAACTTGCTTCTGTGACTGGCATTCATCACTTCAGCCTTCTGGAGCAGCGTTAATATGCTTCCTACAGTCAGTTAAATAAGACTGCAAACAGAGCCAGGCTGTTTCCAGAAGAAATAGAAGGAATTCCTGCAGTCTTTGTTGGGACACTTCTTGATGTGGCTCATGCTCTAGTAGGCTTACTGAAAAGGATTTTAAAGATGTGCGAGGTGTGGACTCTTGACGTGATTTTCTTCATCTCTGCTGTGTACTCTGTGGGCTGGCAGAATGACCAGATACCTCTCTGGGGTGTGAAGAAAGCTTTTTATAACTAGGAATGTGCAAGAGGAGAAGTGGCAGCAAGGGACATCTATGCTAGATTAACCCAAGCCTGCCTAGACTGGAGTGGGTTTGTATGTGAGTGTCAACACTTGAGCCTCTTTCTGTTATTCTTTGCTCTTGCCTAAAATCATCCCAGAAGTTTTCCTCAGGGTATTTGGTGTTGCACCCTGTCAGGAGCAGAATGGCAGCACAGATTTGCACAGGAGAGTGGGCAAAAGACAACAGAATGAGAAACACTTTCCAACTCTTTGCCTGGATTTTGACCCAAGCGCAGTGGTGGGCTGTGTCACCTGTACAGTGATGTTTCTAGTGACGTGGTGTGGCTGAGTAACCGGTATGCGTGCTGTGGTGTCTTGTGGCTAGATTTGCCTCAGCATATTTCTGTAGTTCTACTTGAGCCCAACTCAGCTGATGGGTAATTGGGTAGGGCTCCTCCCCATTCAAGACATGCCTGCCTGCTGAGTGCCCAGCATCAGCTGTAATCTCACACTGGGAGGCTGGAGTCAGCCCTTCTGAGAGAAGGCTTTCAGATGGTTCTAGCTACCTCTGCTTCTGTAGCTTTTGCTAGTGTTCTGTGATCCTTGTTGAGGAAAAGAATCTCGACAGAGGTGACTGCTGCTGAGAAATGTTGGATTCACTCTGGGATCTGTACAGTTGCGGTTTGGCAAGATGGTCTTCTGCAGCATTCTTTCCAAATGTGCTCCTGAGCTGTCAAGGACCATTCCTCTGCAGGGAGGAGGACAGCAGGCAGGTTCAGTCTTGGGCATTTCTGCCATATACAGCCATCTGCTGCTGGAGGTGCAGTGATGATAGTGCTTGCCTGCAGGACTCTGAGACTTCTAGCAAAGTCATGGAGAACTGTGGTGTCTGCAAAGGTTCAGCCAGTGCCATATTAAAAAGCTTTTTTTTTCTTCTCTCCTCAGCTTAACTAAAATCTGCAAAAATTCTCTGCTGCAAGAAAACGGGTGTGATGTCATCAGAAGATGATGCTGGTGGGGAGGCTCCTGAGGGTAGTTTCTGGGAGGTAAGGAAAGAAAACTGGGGTGTGAGGGAGGTTGGAATGTTTTGAGTGACGTGTTGCTTGTAGGAAGTGGAAGAACTGTGGGGAGGTTCTTGTACAGGTGATACTGATCTGAGCTGTGAGAGGCAAGCAGAGCATCTCTACTTATTCCTTTCACTGCTCTGCCTGTCTGAGATCAGAGTGTCAGAGGCAGGTCTGAACCAAGCTGCTGCTTTCAAGAGGGTTGGTGCTCCCTTTCACTGTGATGCTTGGCCTGCTGCTGTCTGTTTTGAAGGAGTATGAAGATCTGTACAGTGTAAATGTTCTGTGAAATTTCAGGCTGGAAACTACAGGCGGACAGTGAAGCGGGTGGATGATGGCTACCGACTCTGCAATGACTTAATCTCCTGCTTCCAGGAGCGAGCCAAAATAGAGAAGAACTATGCCCAACAGCTAACAGAGTGGTCCCGAAAGTGGAGGACCAATGTGGAGAAGGGTAAGTCTGGCAGGCTGGGCTGGGAACAGAATGTAGTAATTGCACTCTGTTCCTGGAGTGGTCTGTCTTGCTGAGTTGAGGCTGTTTCCTTGGGACAGGCTTCCCATCTACAGGAAGGGAGGTAAATTCTTGGACTATTATTTTTTTGTTGTACCCTATCTTTTAACTCGCTCTAAGAAGCCTTCTTTCTCAATGCTGTTAGATACTTCGGTTAGTTACTCTGGTGAGTCATTAGCCTGTCCAAGCCTAAAGTCAAGCTGCAGGTCTCCCATTTTAAGAATAGCTCAGCTGTCACCCATCTTTCTTGTCCAGTCAAAGAATAACAACAATACTGTGCTTCAGTGGCAATGAACTCGCAAACTGAAGCTTGGGCCAGATCTGTGAAGAAAACTTCATACTTAAACTCTCCCTTGGCAGACACTGCTTGGGGCAGTGAAGGCTGCTCAAAAGGTATGCCTGTATCAGCCAGCTGTGACAGCTGGTCTAGGTGCTGCCTTTTGGGACTGCATGGAGACCAAGTCTATGGTGACTTGTGATCTAGAGTTATGGAATGGGCCCTGAAGAGATGCATGTAGGAGAAAAAGAATGTTTCTTTTTATTTTTTTCTTTTTGTCTATGGGCAGGAGGTGTAAGTGCCCCTTTGGTGCTTGTTCTTGCAGGTCCACAGTACGGTACTCTGGAGAAGGCTTGGCATGCCTTTTTGACAGCTGCAGACAAACTAAGTGAGATTCACTTAGTTGTCAGGAACCACCTGGCTGGTGAAGATTCAGATAAGATCAAGGCCTGGCAAAAGGAGGCCTACCACAAGCAAATAATCGGGGGCTTCAAGGAGACAAAGGAGGCAGAGGATGGGTTCCGCAAGGCCCAGAAGCCCTGGGTGAAGAAGATGAAAGATGTGAGCAAAGTGTGAATGGGGAAGACAGAATGGGGGTAGTCCAAGTGGCAATTGCCATCCATCCCAGTAGGGCTTGCAGGGAATGCCAGGGGAAGGATGTCTTGTTGGTGTCTTGGTCTTGTAGCTTCCTTCCTTTGTGATATCAGCTTTGGTAACAGGTTTGGTGTTCTTCCATGGCACGTTAGTGCTAAAAGTAATCATTTGGGGGTACCTGTTTAGCCAACCATGCTCTAAAGTTAACACCAAACTGGCGTTTCCCTTGGGTTGTCCTGAAACAATTGCCACTGACTGAAATGAAATGTTCATGTCTTCTCTCTGATGAATGAAGGATCTCTGTAGTCATAATAATGACTCCTTCCGCATCACTCTTACAGGTGGAGACTTCTAAGAAAAACTATCATGCAGCCCGGAAGGAGGAGAAAACAGCCCATACAAGGGAGAATCATGCCAAGGCAGACTCCTCTGTCTCACAGGAGCAGCTGCGCAAGTTGCAGGAGCGTGTTGAGAAGTGTACTCAGGAGGCTGAGAAGGTGAGTGTGTTGAGTAGACATGGGTCACAAGGATACTACTCTCAAGGAGAAAGCACTGGTTGTGTTATCACTTAGTAATGCTGTTTCTGATGAAGGCTTGCAGGAGGTGAGACCTCACTGTTTTAAGATCTTTTGGGGGGTTAGACTGAGACATCAGCACCTGAGACTGAGCAAAGGGTCTATATCTTTGCTGTTAGGTAAGATCTCGCTAATAAATACATCAGGAATTAAAAAATAGAGAAGTTGGTGCAGCATCCACTCAGTGCAGAGTTGAAGATTTGGCTACCCAAAGTGGATGGCTTGTCTGCCTGTAAGAGTCAAAGTATGGAAGATTCCTCTGTGGAAGAGGAACTTTTAAGGGTGCTTGGGAGGTGACGGGTCACAGGCTTGACTTCCAGGCAACGTTTTAACTGCAGCTCTCTTTCCTCCTGGGTTGATATAGTGCAAGGATCAATATGAGAAGATGCTAGAAGAGCTGAACCGCTACAATCCCCGCTACATGGAGGACATGGAGCAAGTGTTTGAGAGCTGTCAGGAAGCAGAGCGCAAGCGATTGTGCTTCTTCAAGGAGATGTTCCTGAATCTGCACCAGCATCTCAACCTCTCCACCAGTGAAAGGTAGCAGCTCTTGCACAGGAGGGAGGTCTGCTAGACTGTGGTGCCCTCGGCACTGGCAAGGGGTCTAATTCTAGTGTCTGAGGAACAAGTTACATCAAGTAGGTCTTGCTCATTTCCTGTCATTCTCATCAGAGAACTGGCACTGGGTCTCTTCAGACTGACCAGTACATGTTCCCCAGGAATTATTCTGTCTCTGGACCCTTCTCATATGGTCCTGTATGTGCCTTTATTCTATGCAGCTTGCTCCAAAAGTAATGCCTTCTATTTCCATGGAAACTAAATCAGATGCAATAATAGCATTTGATAGAGCTACAGTTCTCAGCTACAAAACATTGTTTTTCAGCGCAGTCATCACCACTAGCTATGCTTTGTTTGTTTCTTTGTTTGTTTTGCCAGCAATGAACAATCCATGCTTGTTTTTTAAAAAAGAAAAGTGCCACTGGAGGTGACTTGCTGTTGCCACAGCTGAGCTGTGCTGCCTACCACCTCACTGTGCTCACATCCACTGTTTGGTCTCCATACATGTTCAGCAAGTGTTGGTGAATGTCAGTGGGTGCTATTTTTTTTTTCCACATGGTGTTCAGTGACACGCTGTTCCTTCATGTGCACTTCCAGGTCAGATGCTGTTTTGTCAGACTGCCCCTCTGCTATCATCTGTCTCACAGCAACAAAATACAATGGAATATTGGCAGAAAGATTCAACCTGTACTGCTGTGCCACCAATACCTACCGCTGATGTTGTAGGTTAACACAAAAAAATAGGAGGCATTAATTTTGCAGCAGTCTTCATATGAGAAACCTCCATGTTACTACCTGTAATCAAAATTAGAGGACTGAGATTCTGTTACCTTCTAGTACTTAAGGAAGAGATGCCCATTCTACCCAGATAAGAGAGACCATGTGGTATAAAGTGTGCCATGGTCTTTAAATGCCCATCTACCAGTTCTCGGCATAGCTCATCAAATGTTAGATACTGCTACACCAAACAGCTTGTCCTGCTTGCCACACTCTTCTGTAAAGCTTGCTTTTTTTTCCCTAGAGAGGAACAGATATTACTCTAGCAACCTTAACTTTGCAGGATATAATAAACTGTGTAGCTATTTGTGAAGTTAAGGTCCTCTTTCCTAACTGGGTTTTGGGGGAACTACTGAGTGACTGATGGCTCTGTCTGTTCTTGGCTATAGCTTTCAAGCATTGTATCGAGATCTCTATCAAGTTATCATGGCTGCAGACAACCAGGAAGACCTGAAGTGGTGGCGTAATACTCATGGACCAGGCATGGCCATGAATTGGCCTCAATTTGAGGTGACATAACATTCACAAGTGTATTATTGCTGTTTTTTACCATCTGTTTTTCTGAAATTGGCAGATCGTTAGTTCTGTGTTGCAGAGACGTGCATCAGGCAGATCTCTTTCCTTTCTGAGAGTTGGCATTTGGTTCCTTTAGACTAACCTGTGCTAGTGTCTCTGATCTTTAAGTGAAGCTCAAGATACTAGACTCCTCAGAAACTTTGGTTTATTGCAATCTTTTTGCATGAAGGGGTGTTTGCAACCCTGCTAAACTGAAACTACTCCAGCTTATCTGGCTGCAAGAGCAAGGAAGAGGAGATGGTGCTCAGCATCTTGGAATAAGCTCCTCTTGTAACTTGTCCTACAGGCCCTCTTGTTGCACCTTGGAATTCAGTAGGACTGAGCCTGACGTGTCTGTAAGGCCAATTAACTGATCAGCCATAAATGAAGCATAGCCATATGTTCTTTACTTGTTTCCTTTCTGTATGGGTCAGAAAATGGCTTGGTAGTATTATGGCTCTTTCCTTGAACAGGAATGGTCCCTTGAAACACAACGGCCAATCACCAAGAAGGAAAAGAGTGGTAAGGTGGCGGATGATGTCACACTGACCAGCATTTTGCCTACACGGGATGGTGTTGTTTCACAGACTCCTCTGCAGACAAGGCAAGGGTAAGGGCTGAATGCTGGGATGCCTCAGGTTAGGAAAAATACAGTCCTGCCCAGGATCATTATTGAGTAGGAGTGGTCTCTTAACTTCTTGCCTTGGGCAGGGTCCCACAGGACAAGAAATACAAGGCAGTGTAGAAAAGGAAGTTTTCAGGGAGCTATTCTTGGTCTGGTATATACTGTCTCACTCTCACGAGGCACCTGCCTTAAGGTACTTCTAGTGATGAGATCTGGCCTTATTCCTGCTTGTTCTAGGCAGGGTAAGGAAAGTTAGAAACGGACAGCTTTGTGAGTTAGCTGTACTGTTTCTTAAATGCAGGCATACTTGTGTTTTTGTTTTTTCCCTAATAATGATGCAAGTACATCCTGACAAGTCTGAGTATAGCTGCCCTCCCTTGCCAGGAAGCAGTCAGGACAGGGAGAGGCTAAAGAGACCACTGTCCTACTGTGCCTCTAGCATCCCGGCCTTCAAAGGGGAACCTCTGGTGTAAGTGAACTGGGCAGAAAAGAATGAGAATATAAAGGTGTTTCAAGGCCATTTCAGTCTAATGGATTCAGGGGCTCTATTTGCCCATCTACAGGTCTTTCTATCAAGAGGAGCAGAACAGCCTCTTCTATGACAGCCTGAGGGCACCCACACTTGTGAAGTTAGTATGGAATGTGGCCTCTTCAGGGTTTCTGGGTTCTAGGTGCCTGTCCTCTGCTGCTCTTCCCCTTTGCTCTCGCTTTTGATTTGGAAAATAACATTCCAGCCACATCTGTTTAATATGGGAGACATGGCTTTTCCTTCTCTGTCCTGTTCTTGGCTGGAGTTGCTCCAGATACAGCTGGGCTCTCCATTAGGACTGACCTTCCCTGAATGAGAGGGTCTGCTAGAATAAGATGAAGACATGAAAAGTGCATATGTGGAAACACTGAGAATGAGTCTGCCTCCTAGCCCTCAGGGCCCTCTCATTGCTATGCTTTCAAGCAAATCCAGTGTCTTCTGGTATCTCACTTCTTCCCTGTTTGCCCTCACTTGGCTACTGGGTCTTTTCCACTTGGTTCTATAGCATAGTAGTCTCCAAGAGGTTGGAATGGTATGTGGATTAAGGAGTAAGTGTGTGAGAGAAGTCTAACTGCCATCATGTTTCCTCTCTGCTTCCACATCTGCAGTGGAGGGAAGGAAGATATTTCGGAGTGGTCAGATGAGGACACTCCAAAGAAGTGCCTGGATGCCAACGGGCATGAGGAAGACATAAAGGTACCAGGTGTACGGGTACGAGCACTGTATGATTACACAGGACAGGAGGCAGATGAGCTGAGCTTTAAAGCAGGTACAGAAGCACTAATCTCTTACTAACCTTTTGCTATCCTCTCTTGGGCTGAGTGAATGATTGAAACACTCCTTAAGAACCAGATGTTACCTTGAACTGATAATTATTGCATTCCTTGTGGGCTGGCCCATTGCCAACTAACTAGGCAGTTAATACAGTGGGCAGTTCAACCTCTTTTAGATTAAGAAACAGTGAGGCCCCCATCAGAAGTTTGCTTGGGCCTTGCTTATAGTATAGAGAAGGCAGTGGATCCAAGTGGTGACATAGATCCCTTTTGCCTTTTCTTTAATGTGAGATTTGCACCATCCTTTGAATTAACTGAAGATGGATGTTCTGGGGGAAAGCCTAGTTAAGTGATGATGCTACTGAAGACAGAGTTCAGCTGGCAAAAAAAAATTATGCAATGTATTGATCAAAATGGATATCTTGCTTGGAGAGCCCAGCTCCCAGCAGAGGATTGAGAGAGAGAATGCTGAAGCAAGTAGGCCCCTTCATTTTTCTTCCTTTACTTAAAATTTTGTTGAAATGTTCTATCTTCAAACCCAAGAGAACATCTGGATCTTGAGTGTCTCTGATCTTGCTTGTTTTGTCTTATGTGACATCTCTGCTATACAACTCCAAAATATCCCCTTTCTAAAAAGGTGTTGAAGCTTTTAGTAGCAGAGGCTCCAGTATCTGTGCTGCTAGTAAACTAGCTACTAAACACACCGTTTTTGCTATAAAATATCTTAAAGTACGTGTGCTCTGGAATTTGACTCTTTGCTCTCTCTTTCCACCCAGCAGATCTAATGGTTAAAAAGGCATGCCTTGTTATATTGTTATCCATCTTCTGGATCTGCTCTGGAAAGCATGGACCAGTAGGGCTTAAGCATAATAGCAGATGACTTTCTTTCCCAGCCTCTACCAGCATGGGTTGTCTTAATGATGCAGAGGACCTCTCTCTCTGGCAGATGTATGGCTCTCCTCCTGATGGAGAAGGGGTCTTTTCTGCCCTCTCCTGAAGAAGATATGGAGAGGTTAAAAGTCATAGTCCTCCCTGGTTGTAGTCTGAGAAAGAAGTTGCATGCCTTTCTAGTCAAGCCAGATGGCCTATGATGGAATAGCCATTTTGGCCCTTACCAGCCAGAGCTTAACAGCTTCTTAAATTTCTTTCCCACCTGCTACAGAGGAGCTGGTGGAAAAAGAAAACCTGAGCCTTCTGCTCTCTTTGACTTCTAAGTACTTTCTTCTGGGGAAAGGAAACTGAATAGAACTACTGGGAACAAAAAAAAACAAACTTCCATTGAGGAATGGCAATTCCTTGGCCTAGGGGCTGGTACTGACCACAGCTAATGAAGAGATCAATAACTGTGGACTAAATTAAACTGATGCTGAGTGTGATAAGGGAGAAAAGGGGTGGTGATTCAGACCAACAGGTCTTTTCCCTCAGAGTTCACAAAAAAGCAAATGCCATGCTACCTTTTCCAAAGCTGCTTCCTAATAACTGTCTTTGCTTGTAGGTGAAGAATTGATGAAGATTAGTGAGGAAGATGAGCAGGGGTGGTGCAAGGGCCGACTTCTCACTGGCCACGTAGGACTCTATCCTGCTAACTATGTTGAGAAGGTTGCCTCCTGATTACAACTGCCCTGCCAGTGTCTCACATCATGCCAGCATCTCCTGCAGAGGTCACTGGGTCACTGCTGGCTCCAGTCTACCTCTGCAATATATCCAGCAACTTCTGGACTCTGAGGGCCTGTATTCCATGTAACTAATGCTTCATTTTAAATGCCTAGACCTGTAGGGATTTTCTAATAAATAAACAAGGATGAATAAGACTACTCTGACTGTGAGCACTACAAGAATATAGAAGTATGGAAGGGAACAGATCCTCTTCACTTGCACTCGGTGAAGGGAGATGCATGACAAGTGCAACTCTTCAAAACAGACAAAACTGCTTCTTAGCTTCCATGCATGTGCATCCATGGGGTGGCGGGGGTGCCCTGCCCCCCAAGCTTCCTGTTCAAGGAACTCTGCATAAGTAGGGCTATAGAGAACTTCTATTCCTTCCTCTTTCTTGCTCAGTTGAGCTGACACTATTCTGTTTATTCCCAGATCTTTCAGAAACCTTCAGTGTCCTTCACCTGCAGGCTTGCTTACTCCTGTGGTAAGGCAGCTGGTGTAAGTGATAAAGCTTCAAAAGCCTTTCTAGGGGAGATTCAGATTGGACAACAGGGAAAAACTTTGGAAGAGTGATTAGGTGCTGGAACGAGCTGTTCAGGAAGGTGGTGAAGTCATAATCACTGGAGACACTGAAGAAATGTTTCGATGTTGTACTGAGGTGAATGGTTTAATAGAAAATACTGGTGTCAGGTGGACCTTAGTCGTTCCCTACCTTAGTGATTCTATGATTCTAAGCCTGGATTTTCCTTCCTACTACCCTCCAATTTATTGGTACAATACCAGGAATGAATGATAGAGTACAGCTTGGGAACAGAAAAAGGCTTCTGTCTTACATGCTAACAAGAATGTTAGCAGCTAGTGAACCAGAACTGGTATTTAGCAAGTGTGGACTGAAAAAGGAGGTGGAGATGGATAGATTTAAATGCTGTTTAGAGAAATTATAAAGTCTTATATAAAGAGAGCAGAAATAAGCCTTTCACAGCATACTGGATGCACTGATATAGTGTGCTGTGGATAAAGATCTGAGATGGATGCTGTCTAGGTCTCTTGAGAGCCCACAGAAATGCAGTGGCTGTTGGACAGGTCCTGTTCAAAGCATCTCTGGCACTGTACCCTCACAATCGTGTAGAAAGAAGGATGAAAACCAAAAGGATGTGGCTAAAATAGGCAGTTAGCTCTGAATTGCTAGTACCACTTCTTAGGGAAAGAGAAAAGTAGTTGGTGAACCACGCAACAGACATGAAACAAGCTTGGAGTTAGCTGTGACTTTACCTATTATTCTAGGCCCAATTTTAGGAGAAATCACTAAGTTTACACAATCTAATCAAAGATGTCAGTGTGTAATCATTTGTATTTAAAGATCTCATCTCCTCTTTTAGAGCCATGTCCCATATAAAGCATTGGCTGTGTTATATGGTAACTGACCCCCAGCTGAGTAACTTTGCTGTTTTGGTCTAATGCGTATGAATGCAAAGACAGCACGTCTGCCAAGCCTGTGAGATAAGAAACAGTCAAGGATGAAATGACCTGACTTATGCTATGATAAACAGAGGAAACTGATGTTGTTAGCCTGGATGTTTCCAAACACTAAAACTAGCCTTTCAGGTAAGGTCAAAATAAAATCATAGAAGGGAGTGATAGAGGAAAAGGTGGCAGCATGACTTCAATTCTTCTAAGTTTGATTGGGTTATAATTAGGGATGGCAGTAGGTGGGTCCAGAACTGGTGGTGAGGACAGAAACAGCCAGTAGGCAGAGCCCCTGGTTACAGTATAAACAACCTGAAATTCCACAGGACGAAGTCTGAACAGATTTGTTTGTCCTAGGAAAACACGACCGCTTGATCATAATGGCCTGCTTGAAGGCTGCCAGAAATAGTGACACACCATAGATTATGTGAATGTGTCTCCTAAAGAATGTTTGCACATCAAATTCTTGCCAAGAGCTGAATTAATGGGCAGGAGAAAACATATCAGGAATAAAGAATTGCTCTGCTTTACTGTAGCTCATAAATTTTGGTATGGCTCTTAGTCCTGGGTATCCAAACCCAAATGGATTAGTAAAAGAAAGCCTGTGTAAAGAACTTCCCCAAGGGAAGAAAACACAACACCAAACCCTCAGTGGTCTTCTATTAAAGTAATAGGTCTGCCTGGAGGCTTAGTTTTCCACAAGAGCAAATGCAGGTTGGTTTGCTGTATTTTTTTAAAGTATAAAGGCTCTAGTTGAAACTTGTTATCTGTGCTTTTGAGTGGTTTTGTGTGAACAGAGAGATGCACGTGTGAACTCATTGCAGTGCCTGAGTTCCACAAGGCCAGCAAAGCCTATTCTTCTCTGCACTATCTGTGAAAACATACAGGTGTGTCTCTGCCTAATAGTGACACAGTGACATCAGTCACGAAGCCGAAGCCCTTCCTTGTGAAAAGCTTGCACAGCTGTGCTTGGTGGGTAATTAATTTAGTTCTGACATCTTCCTCGACAAGAACTTTTAAAGTATGGTGCAAAGCTTAAATTTTCTGTTGATGTGGAGTTTTTCTAGGAAGAAGCTGCTAAAGATTTTCTATGGCAGATCACACCCATTTCCCCAAAGCAGAAGCTGAGCTTGCTCGATCCATTAATAACTTGTCTGTCCTGTAGGCAGAATCTGTCTCAGAGCCTGCAGTGTGCATGTGCCAGCTGTGCTGTGGTTAGCCTCAAGCCTTTGGTGACAGTCCCACAGCCCTGTGTGGAGCTTGGGGCCATTTGTGCTTTGGTTTACTTTCCATCCCATTTCCACATTTCACATCCTTGTGGCTGGTTTGCCATGCTGAGGCAGGTACAAGTAGGTGTCAGTTCTGCACAGCAATTCCTGAGCTGTTCAACATCTTTCTGACTTCCTTTTGCTCCTGCTTTGTTTACAGATCTAGCCTAAGGCTGCCATTGTTGGGTGCTCAGCTTTATTTCAGGCACATTCTACCTGACTGAAGTGCAGGCAAGCTGCACGACTTTGGGTTGCTTCAGTTGCATTTCCAGATCTGCTGTTTTTTTTATTCACGGATAAGAGGCTGCAGAATTCCCTCCTGCTTGTGAGGAAAGCAGTGCTGGTGTTAAAATGGGTCTGAACGCTGCTTCTTGAAAAAGTAATTGCTCCTAGGTTAACTGAACAGAGACTGGCAGGGATGCTCCATGGTGGTCATGGGCCTGAAACTGAAACAATGCCAGTGCTGCCACAACTCCAGCATCACTTATGGAAAAATGACTAACCAACAGGACTGCAGTGGATTTTACCGGAACAAATTTCAGGCTCAGTCACTTTCTCAATTACTTTTAAGACATCCATTTTACTGTCTGGGTCATCCTGCCTGTCTGATAATCCTACTTGCAGAGGTTCGTGGTTTGTTGTCAGTCTCCCCAGATTAAAGTAATTACAGCTGCAGCTTGAGAGTTCCTTTTGAAGCATTCTAGTGGTCAGCACCTTTCCCCTGTTAAGTGCAGAGGCCTGTAATCTCTTAAAGTCTCAGTGCTTTCACTGGGTCCAGCTATTTATAGATCTCATGATCCCTTCCTCTCTGAACTTCCCTTTTAGCATATCAGCTGGAAGTCTTCTTCCAGGACCTGTATTATTCCCCTTTGACTTCACAAACTCCTTCCTTCCTGAGTCTATTGTTCCTGCTTTCAGCAGGAGGCTGACACCAAAACAATCCCCATCCCCAGCTGTGAGCATACTGGCCCTTTCTCTCAGATTCTCCTCAGGGCTTCCCCACAGGTGCCACAGGGTTCCTAAGCAATGCCACATCCACCATCCTTTGTATGTTCACTTGGTGGCCCTGCAACCTTCCTACACATTGTGGCCACCCACAGAGCTGAACCACTGCTACCTACTCCCCACCCAAATGGCAGTTCACGGGGGTGTTTATGTGCTCTGATAATTGTTGGCTTTCAAAAGAGCATCTGAGTAAAAAACAGCTTTCTCATTTTTCCTTGCTTACGTTGTATTTTCCTTAGTGCTGCCTGCCTTGGGTCACTGTCTTCCCCTTCAGGCATGCTTCCTACTTGTCTTGTAGGCAACAAGTCCCTGTACTAATGGGATTCAGTTTACAAAACTCTGCTGAGTGAGGTAATTTGCAGGGAACAGAGTTTACATGTTTGCTGGAAAAGGTCACACCTGACAGGAGGAGAGCCCTGCTGGCTCTGCCCTCCAGCAAATCAGTGCTTGTGCTGCGTGGGCTACCTCCGAAGGAAGCAGTGAACAATTTGAGAAACTCCAAAGCAGGCCCATTGCTCTGTTGTGATAAAGGAGGTGCTTCCCTCACTTTAGTACCTGCATCTTCCCCCTTCTCCACCTCTCCTTTTTCCCCTGCAAATAAATCACTTGATTTTTTTTTTGGCTTATCTAATTCTAACATTAAAGTTTTTCAGTAAAGCATCTCAAAACTTGAGAAAGCACTAATTTCATCAACTACCAGGTGGCCTGTTCCAGGATTGTGGGCTGAAAGTTAAGCTAGTCCTGACAATCCAAGACCAACATAAAATACAGTTCTCAAAGGCAGCACCTTTTCTGTTCAAGAAACGGGATTTCTCGTAACGTTGGGGTCTGTGAAACCAACTCATTTGATGGCTGCTTGGTCTCTTGAGTTTCAGCTGCTGCAGATGTTGAACGCAGGCAAGCGGCTCAAGGATGCAAGCAACTGCCTCACGGTCAGGCAAAGCAAAGTTGGCCTTGAAATGTTATGTCTCTGCTGCACTCTTGCTCAACAGCTGGGAAGCACTGCTCCCTATGTCTGACCTCCCTCTGTTTAAGCACAGCCTAGGGAACCCTCTCCTCCCACAGAGACCCAGGAGATAGACACAGTCCTAGTAGATAAACTTGCTGCTCACCTGATTGATGGGTTCCAGAGCCTGGAGCACACTGTGGACAAAGGTGAGAAGTAGAGAAGATCAAAGAAGTACATGAACTCCAATGTGAGCGGTTGGATGCAGGAACATGGACTCCATCGAGATGACATCAGCTGTCACTCATGGTGGCAGTACCTTTGTTAGGGCAGTGGCATCATTGTGGAGATGCTGACACCTGGGTGTTGCTGTTGTATTGCTTGAAGACAAAACTGTACGGCAGTTCAACGCCACCACTGCTGTGGAAGATAGCAAGGAAAATGTAGCTGAGGAGTGTTATTTAGTATCCATGGAGTCCTGCTGCCACATGCAGGAAGACTTCTCTTACCACTGACACATCATCTGCACTGTGTACCCCAGCTCCAAAGCCAAACGTCGCACGCCACAGGTTGTAATGGATCTGCTTCCCCAGTGACACTGTTCCAAAGAGCATCAAACTGTACTGGAACTCTGTCCCCAGCATGCAGACTGCCTGGCAGGGCACTGAAGGCTCAGGGCTGGTATTGGTGCTGAACAGACACCTGCAACAGAGAACACAGGAAGCTGAAGGAGGAAGAGCTCATGAAACTATGACCTACGAAGAACAATAAGGGAGCAGCTACAGACCACCTGCTCTTATGTAATCTGAGGGGAAACAGACTTGGAAAATGCTCTCCTTTCCTTGGCAGGCTGCTTTGTTTTTCCATCAGAGAAGCTGATGGATTCCCATCCCTCTGGGGTTCAGAGAATATGTTTCTCTCTTCATCCTTCTGAGAGGGTTTTGTTTTTTTAAGTGGTCTTTTCTCTGTGCAAGGCCTCGTAATTAGGTTCCCTAAGGAAATTATATTCCCCATTGTCCCAGCAGTGCCTCTTTCATTTTAGTTCAACAGAATGTCTACCAAGGGAATGTCACCCAGATGCAACCATCCTTTCTGATCCAAGCTCCTCCATGAACCTGATCAGATTTACAAGATGAAATGCTATGTGATATGAGGCACACTCCAGTCCCAGCACTGTTCTGTCACTCTCTGCTACTCGTTTTTAGTTTCCCCATTTCCTGCAACTAATAGATATCCAAAGGTTATCTATAGGAAAAACGCACCAATACAGACACCTTCAGTTTAGCTGGAAAATACTGAGGCTGGTTATCCAATCTCCACAAAGGAGCAATCTTAAAAGAGGTGCTGCCTTAGTGGTGGTCAGCCCTTAAATGAAGTCTAGGAGAGGTGGAGTCAAACTCCACCCCTTCCAGGAGCACAACTGAATTACCTCCACCTGTGCTCCCACAGCTAACCCGACACTTGCCTCAGCTGATTAATCAGAGGTTCAGGCTGTGATTAACAGCTTCCCATACAGGTAGTTTACTGAATCTGCTGCATGTCCCCCCCTCCTCATTCAGCAAAAGCATGAGAGGCCAATAGGACTTCTATGCTGAAAAAGTGTCCCCATTGGTATGGCACACTTCAGGAATGTGCCTGGTTACCTTCCTTTGCTCTACTGCATGATGCTAGAGAACAGCACTGACATTGGTAACACCAACATCTCTCATTAGGAGGCTACAACTGGCTCAGAGTCTGGTGTCACAGCAGCCAGAAGGAAAAAGGCAAATTTCACACATGAAGTAGATGGACACGAAAGCTGAGGGCCAAAGAACAGGATGCCAGCTAGTTGTTCAGAAATTCAACAGCAAAGCACATGAGATGCAAGAGAAACAGATGCAGGAAATAGCAAGAACTGTGCAGTGACAGCACATGCTCACAGGGAACAGTCAGCAGCAGGAGGTCTTTCCTGTACTGACAGTGGCGACAAAAAGAAGCTGACTATTTCTCAGAGCAGCAGCATACTCTTCCTGCTGCTTTTATGTAAAACTGATGGACAGGATCAGCAGCCTTGCCAGGACTTGGAGCAACCAGCATGGGCTGGAAGGCTTGCAAGGGACCTGACTGAGACAAAGCAGCTTAAGTAACCCTGCTGTAGCAATCCTTCCTGGGACACAGCACAGCGAGCACGAACCACAGACCCCTTCACGAAGCAGAGGAGCCTGCACTCTCCCCATATGCCTCCTAGTACAGACAGGCAGATACAATGTGTGATACTAACCTACAGACCTGAGGCTGCCCTGTCTCCTCCTGGGTACAGGTCATTTCTCTTTCACTAACACTGCAAACAGACTCTGTCCTTCCTAATTCCTGCACAGCACATCCCTCGGGCAGCCAAACATAAACCTCACCAGGAGAAAGCCAGCACAGGAGGGAAGCAGCATCACACTGCAGCACAATAGATGGGGACAAGGTAGAGCAAGCAACACAGCCCTGGCAATGCCTACTCTGCTTGCCATGCTCAGGTACAGTGGGGATGAGTCATGGTTGATGAAGGCACAGCCCTATGGGAGCTGCCCTCAGCTCTTTTCTTCCCAGGGCACACGCAGCCCTTGCAACACTCAATGCTGGCTCTCCTGGTATGACTGCCAGGACAGCTGTACCATGAACGGGATCAGGGAACTCAGCTGGTTTAAAAATAGCTGTGACAAAAAGCTATCACTTACTTTTACCTGAATTGATTCCCCAGTACTGCTTGTGTAACCCTATAAATGGGCATATAGAAGCAACTAAGGTAGCAGGGTAAGAGCAATGCACCGCAGGGGCTACCCAAGGTGGGGCTGCAGCCCTGCCAGGCTGGGTCCAGTACCTTGTCCTGGGGCAGCTGGAGTCAGAGGAGTGTGCAGAAGCCCCATCTTACTGCAGAGCAGCCTGTGTCTGTGCCAGGTCTCAGCTGACCATGCAGCTAGGCCTCTGCTGACTCCCAGAACACGAGACTCAACACTCCTGCTAAGCCTTGCTCTGCAGGAGCCTTTGCTCAACGTCTCAATCGTCTCTGATTGTATCTTTGCATCTCCAAACTTTACAGGCCTTGCTAAGATCATGGACCCTAGGCTCCCATGGCAATTAATTCTACCATCTATCTTGAATATCAGTGGAAAAATTAGAAATAAGTGACATGAAAACCTTTAAATGTAAACCAAAAGTTGCCTTGCCCAGATACTTCCAAATTTACTGTTAACAACACGCTGGTGTGACCGAACGATCTCCTTTTGGAAGGAAGGAAAGGGAGTGTGTGCAGCTCCAGATCAGTAATGCCACAATACCGCATAGCTCCTGCTGTCCTTCTGGAGCCCTCCTTGCACCGCAGTCACTCGCTTTCCCTTCTGAAAGGGGCTCTATGCCACTGATATAGGTCAAGACACAACTACCTCTTCTCCTCCTCTCCTGCGCTGTAATGCAACGACGTGCTGGTGTGTAATTCAGCACGGTCAGGTCCTGACCCCGTACCTGGCCTGAAGCGAGGCCTTCCCTACCTGGATCACTGCCCCGCCGCTCTGAGGGGCAGGCCGTGCCTCCCGCTCACTAAATCACTCCCCGGCTGCGGGCTCACCGCGGGGACACCCGTACAAGCCCCGCCATGCGCCTCAGGGTACGGCGGACGGAGGCCCCGCAGCGCCGAGCCGGAACCTCGCGAGCACGCCCCCTGCCGGCGGCCACGGCACGGCCCGTCCCGCTGCCGGTTTGGGCTCGGGCGGTTCCCGTAGCCCCGCTCGCTCCTGCGTCCGTTGGGCCCTGCCAGCACCCGTCGACGCAGTGGCGTGTGGGAAGGAGAGATGATGGCGGCGGAGCCGAGCAAGACGGAGATCCAGACTCTTTTCAAGCGGCTCCGGGCGGCGCCGGCCAACAAGGTAACGGGAGGGGCCGGGGAGGGCTCTCCGGTTCCCGGCGGAGCCGGTTCTCTGCGGGCCGGGGTCTGAGCGGCGGGGTCGGGGCCCGGGTGAACGGCTCCGGGCCGCGGGGCGAGCCGAGGTGGGGGCTTCGCCTCATCCCGGCCGTCCCTCTGTCCCCTCCAGTCGTGCTTCGACTGCGGCGCCAAGAACCCGAGCTGGGCCAGCATCACCTACGGGGTCTTCCTGTGCATCGACTGCTCCGGCGTCCACCGCTCCCTGGGCGTGCACCTCAGCTTCATCAGGTGTGTGGGAGCGGGGCGGCGGGACGCGTTTCGCTGCGGGGCTCGGGGGTGCCGTCGGGGTCTTTGTGCTGTGTGTCTGCCTACGGGAGGCTGCGGGTCGCTCGGCAGGACGGCAGCGTGCTGTGCCCCCGGCTTCGTGTAACAGCGCCTGGACCTGCTTTGAAGAAGGTGAAAGGAGGCCCGTGGCACGTGAGTCTCGGTAATAAAGCAGGCTGAGAGTCTGTTTTGCAACGCTGAGCGAAGCAAAAAGGAGCGTTGTTAGTAGGAATGTTGTTCACTCTTTTCTGCATTGGCCCAGTGGGGAAGGTGGTCTTGTGTTTCCATCCCACTACGCTTGTTTTCTGTACCTGTTTTTGCATGCTGAGTAATAGCATGGTGATCATTACCCGTGCAGAGATAAGTTGAGTAACCCTAAGGAGCCGTGCCGTGCCCTTGCTACATTCGGCCGTTTTGGGCTGCTTTGTCATGTGCTCTGGCTTGATCGGTGGGATGGGCCGTGCTGAGTCTTTGAGCTGTGGTGAGATCAGATGTGGGATGGAAGCTTTCCTGGGTTGGGCCCCACCTCTCAGCAAGCCGTACCAGTGAGACACCCTCTCAATTTGGATGCCATGTTATTTGGTATGAAGCTGAAGCTAACTTTGTTCCTTGCTTTAAAAGTTCAGATTAATTCCCGATAAGAGCAAATAATTCACTGAGATGTGCTTTCCTCCTTTGCCTCCTGTACTCTGGTGGAACAGAAGGGGGATCTCTTGCTGTTCTAGCTTGGAGCGTGCTTTTGTATTTGGCACCCCTGCCTATCATTAACAGCAGTAATTTGTTCCCATGCAGGTCCACAGAGCTTGATTCTAACTGGAACTGGTTCCAGCTGAGGTGTATGCAAGTGGGCAGCAATGCCAATGCGGTGAGGAACTTCCAGAGGCATTTTGCTTGATTTCTCTATTGCTAATCCATATCCTCAGTTTCTTGCCCCTTTATTTTGTGTGGCTTTCTGGATACCAACCTTTCATTCTCTTTCTTTTCTTTTTCTTTGAAACGTGTAATGAGGGCAGGCATTTGTTAGGTGCACTTGGAAGTCAGCCTGTGACCTATACATGTATTGTTTTCTGGTATGCAGATCAGTCATTTACTGACGTTTTCTTTATATGAGGGGCATGGTCCCCTTAAACAAAAGGAATCAGTAACACCGATCACTTGGGAAGCTCTTGCTCAGCATGGTGACAGAAGCATTCCTCTGGGAGTGAAAGGGATTGTTCACATCCTTCTGGGGTTTGAATGAGACTTATTGTGGAAAGCTGAGTTGATCAGTGCAAGCTTCATACCACGCGCTCAGTATTATATCTCCTGTCTTTGGGAAGCTTCTTGTTCTTGTAGTGTTTGTGTCATGTCTAATTGCTGCTTGAGTATGACCTAGCACCAAGGAGACTAAATGTTCTTCTCTTTTTAGACTGCTTTCTTCCGCCAGCATGGCTGCACTACCACAGATGCCAATGCTAAGTATAACAGTCGAGCTGCCCAGATGTACAGAGAGAAGATCCGGCAGCTGGCAAGTGCTGCCATGGCCAAGTACGGCACTGATGTAAGTTCAAGCATTCTCTACTGTTAGGCACGTAGCACTTCATACTGAGTCCTGTAGGGTATTTTCTTTTTAACTCTCTTCTCTTCAGTTGCTCATAGATGGACTCAGTGGAGCCCCTGGGCATTCCCCTGACAAGAGCGATGCTGATTTCTTCATGGAGCACACACAGGTGGGAAGAATTGCTTAAACCAGACAGCTTTAACAGCTTTCAGGTAACCCGCTGTTCGCCCAGGAACCTGGATTGGCAGTAGGAGCAGTTCTGCTTAGTTTAGGATTCTAAACTGTATACACGTTCAGTAGTAACACAGAACAACTAAGATTCATTCAGTCATCAGTCTGGAATATAGTCCACAGATATAAATATTTCTATATGGGTTCTCAATACCTGCACCTTTTCTCTTTGAGGACATCTTCAAGGAATCTCCCTGGATAATGCAGAGTGTCTCTGGTCAGTTAAAGCAAGGGCTGGCTATTACTTTGAACATCTGGTTTAGTTGGGTTTCTAGTGGAAGTGGATTAAATCAACTGCTTGTACAATGCTCTGTTATTCCTTGTGGTTTTCCATTCTGCTTTTTTATTTTATTATCCCAGCAAAGGAACATAGGCTTGTGTCATCTTCAGTGAGGGCATAGTCTGTTGTTTGGAATGCGTTTTCTAAACCTTAACCTGAATAAAGGCTTCTGAGCTAGAAGTAAGTTCAGGTTTATGAGATGTATTCATCCTCTGCAAATCATTAGAGTGATTTTCTCCTTACAGTCTTCCAGAACCTGGGATGTAGCAGATGCCAGCCAGAATCCTGCACAGTCTTCCTTGGAAATGGAAAAAGCACCAAAGTCATCAGAAAGCAGTGAAGCACCACGTGAGTTCTCTGCTGAGTAATTTTCTCAAGAACCTGACTTCATTTCCAGGAGACTACAGTTCTGTACCACAGTTGGAAAGGCTTGTTTCAGGCTTGAAGGAATGGAAGCTCTGTGCGCTGTCTGAAAATGGCATGTGAATATAAAGCAGAAAACTGTTTCTAGGATGCGTTACAAAAAAAAATCGAGAGTCTGGGAGCACAACAGTAATTTGAAACAACTTTGTGTATTCCCTTTCAGAGTGTTTTCTGTCTTTTAATGTGTTGAGAACACTGCAGAGCGTGTAACTTGCTCTGTGGAGATCTAAGGTAGTCGTGCTTGGGAAATTGCAGCTCTCAAACTGGAACTTAGTTTGGTTTGGTTGCTGTGGGGCACAGAAGTTAGAAGAGAGATAGTGAAACTTAGCATGCTGTGAGAATAAAGGAGTTAAGAGTATCTCACACAGAGGGTGGTGACATGCTGGAACAGGTTGCCCATGAAGGCTGTGGATGTTCCATCCCTGGAAGCATTCAGGGCCAGGCTAAATGTGGCTCTGGGCCACATCCTGGTCCAGTAGTTGGCAACCTTGCACATAGCAGGGATGTTGAAACTCTATGATCATTGTGGTCCTGTTCAACCCAGGCCATTCTATGATATGATTCTATGATCTCTGAATGTATTCTTCTGTTCTTGTGTTTGCAGATCCAAGCCAAGGCCCGTCTATTGACTTGTTGAGCACATCTCCTAAAGCTCCTATAGGTAAGTAAGATTCTTTAGGATCTCTTAGGTCAGTCTTGCTGTTACACCTGCTGCTCAGTAGTAAGCTTAGTGGAGCTGGAACCAATGAACATATTTTCAGCATGTTGAAAGGAGCTTATCTTCCTTTGGAAGCAATACTGAGGATTTCTGTAAATCTCCACAACAATCCACAGCTTATTGGAGGTTATCTTGCTCCTTTGGCTGATTGAGTTCAAGGATATCTCATCTCAAAAGTTTGTTTGCATTTTGGGGCTTTGATTAAAACTTGGTATTTGTGTATCTGGAACTTGGCTCATCAAGGCCACGTGGCTGATTTGTGTTTTGTTTTACTTTTTCCTCCAGAAACTTAGAAGCAAGTAAATCTTTAGCTTGTTGAGTAACAGGAATTTATATCTGATTGTCCCAACCATTGCTCTCCTGTCTGCACAAAGCATTTTGCTGAGGTTTTCTTATCAAGAGTATGCTCATAGCCCACAGTGGGCTTCATCCTGGGTGGAAAGGCTACGTCCCGAAGTGTCTATTCATTCCCCATATTTGTTTCTTCTCAGACATGTCCATGTACCTGTCATCACAGGAGCCTGCTCCTGCCAGAGGTAACTGGCTAACAGGTGGCCTGCGCTGGCTGCTTGTCACAACTCTGCCTGCCCATTTTGTGATTCTGCCTTCAAATCTAACTTTAGCTTCTTTTGCTTAGAGAGAGAGAATGAGCCAAAGCTTACATGTATCATATTGGGATCTGAGCTAAATATTGTTTCTCTGGAAAGGGATCTTGTTGCTATTTAACAAAACCCATCTCCTGGCAGTAATAAAATCAAAGAAGTTCTTAACGGTGAGCTGAAAATAGTATCAGATCGTGGATTCGGACAGCCATCTTGCTACTTCAAAATCTATGGTAAAATTAGAAAAGGTCATTCTCAGCAGCCTGCCCAGTATCTCAAGTGTGGATTGACAAAAGTCACGTGGGTGTAGGAAGTAGGGAGATAAAAGCCCAACAAGGGCAATCAGATTATGGAACTATGCAATGGTAAAAGCTGGAAAAGTAGTATAGGAAATCCCTCTTTATGCTTGCTTTGTTCTTATACTTTTTCCACAGGCATCTGCTGCTTGGCTGGACCTTGGCTGTTTTTACTGATATAAGGTGTTGAGAACCCTGTTGCTTCTATAGCACAGTACATTTTAAGTCCATTTTTTTGCTGGTGGTTTGTACATGTAAGTGTAGCCTTAGGGTTCTTGTTTCTTTGTCCCTAAGGCACTGGTGAGACGCTGAGCTTCAAATGTCTTTGAAGCTGTGTTCTCTTGGATTTATGTACAAAGTAAATCTTGTGCCTCTAGCAACCCTGGTCTGTACTGGATAGGGTCACCAATGATATAAAACTTGAAGGCACTTTCTGAACACCTTACAAGTTTCTCCAGGGATGAATATGCTTCTCCAGGTCACTGGCCTGCAAATGTGGGGCTTTTCAGTGCATTTTTCTTGGCTGAGTGAAGTGTTACGTGAAGCTGCATGGTGTGCCCGGGACTCTATAGCAGCTGGACTGCGGTGGATGTTTGTGAGGGCTCCTGATTTATTTTGGCTTCTTAAAGTAATTTGCTTCTGCTTATTTGCTGCTTTGCTTCTCTTACAGAGCTTAAATCCTCCCTCATTGGAAAGAAGAAGCCAGGAGCTGCCAAGAAGGGGGTATGTTGGAGCTCCTATTTTCTGGAGAGGCAGCAGAGCACATCTCATATTACTGCTGTCCTTTCCCTGATCCTTTCCTTCTGCCATTAACCAAGCTGTCTACTGAGAGATACTTTTGGGGAAGGCAGAGCTTTATCTCATTGCCTCTTTTGAAAGATAGCTTTTATATTCATAGAAAAAAATAGACCTTGTTATGGTCTGGAGTGTACTGTGGCTGATCTCTTAGCGCTTGCTGCTGGAGGAGGGTGAACTCTTGTGTGTTTTTCCATGTTGTGTTGCAGGCAGTACTGCGCCTGTACACAGAGACTACGCAGGGAGACTGACTTTTATGTGTTTTTTTTGTTGTTGTTTGTTTGAAGTTGGGTGCCAAAAAAGGTCTTGGAGCCCAGAAAGTGAGTAGCCAGAGCTTCAATGAGATTGAGCGGCAAGCTCAGGTGGCAGAGCAGCTGAGGGAGCAGCAGGCAGTGGAGTCCAGGAAACAAGCAGAGGAATCCATGTAAGTGCCCTGTTCTGATTATCTTTCATATGTAAAGCAGAGATAATGTGACTGATGCTAATCACTCCAGGACCACCTAATATGAAAACATCCTGCATAGTAGGATGAGCAGGAACCATAAGCCGAAGTGGTCATTATAACAAGGCAGAAGTTATGCTGCCATATTTTATTCAGATTTTTACCTCTGGAAGAGTTTAAGGAACAGATGTGGAAGTATTTGATTTTTCTGTCTACCTTGGGACAGGATTGAGGAAGCCAAACTGGATGAGGTGTTCTTGTACCTCTCTCTGGGGGTGGGGAAGCAATGCTTACATCATGGAAATCAAGGATGGCTAGAAAAGAGTTGCATCTCAGAGTAAGGGAGACGAGAAGACAAGATTCTGTGAAAGGACATTTGGTCTGAGCTGTTATGGCAGCTGGTGTTTTTGAAGGGTTATCAGGATTGTTTTTGCCCTTTTACAGTGTAGGCTGGGCTGAGGGAGAGGGTAAAGAGCTGGATCTCACCATAGTTCTTTCCTTTAGAGTCACCTCAATGCGACTGGCTTATCAGGAACTGCAGCTTGATCGAAAGAAGGAAGAGAAAAAGCTTCAAAACCTTGAAGGGAAGAAGCGCGAACAAGCAGAGAGGCTAGGCATGGGCTTGGTGTCAAGAAGGTACGGCTTTGGATGGCATAGAATAGATGGAGATGCTTTGGAACCACCCTGCTCTGGAATAGTTTCACAAGCAGTAGCTTGCTGCTCCTGTGATGCAAAAGGAGCTGGTAAAAGTGCTTGCATGCTGGACTGTGTCTAAAAACACTTTGGGCCCCCGAAGCAATGGAACCTGTTCAAAGGTTCTGATTCTCATTTGAGCTTTTCCAAAGGTGCATATAGCTGGTCAGTGCCTATTTCTAGAGCCTTGATGCTTGACAGATGTCCCTGTGTAGGCAGACATGTCCTCCTGCCACCTTTGAGAAGGAGACTTGGAACTTCTAATGGAGTCAAGCCAGATATGTGGTGAATGTTTCCTACAGCTCTCCCTTTAGGCGTGTGGCACTTGCCCTGTCTGTAAAGGTGATGCCCAGTTTTAGGGAGACAGGTTGTAGCGGCTGGATGCAGTCATACTTGTCAGCCCTAACTGCCTGTTTCTTGTGCTAGTTCTGTTTCACACTCTGTGATGTCTGAGATGCAAGTAATTGAGCAGGAGACACCACTGGCTGCAAAGTCTTCCCGTTCCCAATTGGACTTATTTGAAGATGGTGGAAGCTTCACATCTGGACCCCCCAAGTAAGTTTGAGCTTCAGTGTAGTCTTTGGCTTATTCCCAAACACAATATCTGTCCTAAATTACCCATTTTTGGTATTTAGGTACAAATATAGTCCTTTCTCATTTGAAGATGCCTTTGGCTCACGATGGGAAACAGACTCCTCATGGGGTATGGACAAAGATGAGGAACCGGAGGTGACAGTTTCCAGTATTCGGCCAATTTCAGAGAGGTAAAGCAGCCACTAATGCTTCTGTACCTTCATTGTATAGGTCTAAGAACTGTAGGAGAGATGCTACTGAGATGCTACTGTATTTTGACAGAATCTGAGCCATGTGCTACAGAAGATAACATACATAAATAACCCTGAGAAAATGAGCCTTTGCTGACTCATTCATTTCTATGCCTGTTGAATCCCAGTCTTTATAGTTATGAAATTTAACTGCCCTGAATATGGGAGAGGAGATCCCTGATAGTAGCTAGTGCCTGGGGCTTTGTTGCTTTTCTTTGATCAGATAGGATCTGAGAGAGGTCTTCCCTTATTGTGTTGCTGAGCTGAATCTATCTCCTGTTGTTTCCTCAGGCCTACCAGTAGGCGGGATATGGAGAACAGGACAACAGTTGTGGAATCTAATGAAGCTCGGCAGAAGTTTGCAGGGGCTAAAGCCATCTCTTCAGATATGTTCTTTGGGCGGGAAGCAGATGCTGAGGTACGTGCACTCTGCAGTGCTTCATTTGGTACACCTCTGGCTTCATCTTCTCCTTTCTGCACAGGCTGTACCCTTCCTTTACTTTTTCTTGTCTTCCTTTCTTCTGCAGTATGAAGCCAGGTCCCGACTACAGCAGCTCTCGGGCAGCAGTGCTATCAGCTCCGCAGACCTGTTTGGAGAGGCTGAGAATGCGCACTCAGGTTTGTTAATGCTGGAGACGGGGGGTGTGGAGGCAGCTTTGGAGGACCTGGACTGGGGAGGGGTCAGGGTGCTCTCTGGTGCTGGGGAACTCCAGTCTCACTTGTGCTGGTTCTCGCAGGTGGTGTATCAATCGGAAATGTTCTGCCTGCTGCTGATATTGCACAGTTTAAACAAGGAGTGAAGTCAGTTGCTGGCAAGATGGCTGTCCTAGCCAATGGGGTGATGAACTCCCTCCAGGTGAGGTTGTTACAGGTTATGTTACTTCACGTAGGCTCTAGTCATGCTTAGGTGCTTTAACCATATCCTGACTTCCACTGGGATTATTGCCGTCTTCTCAAATTGCATGGAAAGCCCCAGGTGCAGATGCACCTTTTGTATCTGAGGACTCCATAGCTGAGCAATTCCAGGTGGCCAGTGAACACTACTTGGACAGCCTTACACTCCTGCTGTGGACAGGTTATTGTATTATGTCTGTTATGTCAGATAAATCCTAGGTGGAACTTAACATTTGAGCCCATTTTACCTCCTATCTTGGCATGTTTTCTGTCTTGATGTAAATTTTCACTGACCTCTTATCTCTTGTTTGCATTCTGGTCCCAAACGCCCTAAGACCTTGTTTTTTGCCTCTTTAGAGTTGGTGCAGTGTTGCATTGTGGTGACTTGGTGTGTTTCCTCCCCAGGATCGTTATGGCTCATATTGATGACCCAAGGACTGCAACTCACAGGGAAGCCAGCAAGAGGCACCGATGCCACTTTTGCCTGGAGTATACTCTGCAGGATTGTCTTAGTTTATCTGGGGTGGGTGGGGAAGGGAGAAGGAAAGCAGAAGGGTTCAGCACATGGCTGTACGCAGGATGCTTTCCAAATATCTCTGGATTCCACACTGCATTAAAATTCAATGTGCCCTCAACCCACTGCTATTCACTAGCCAGTGGAGACTGGGGTAACCTCACTGCTCTGAAAGATAAGATGGGAACTCCTGTGGCTGCCCTCATCAGTGCTGCTGTCCTTCTTGGCCCATACCTTAGCTCACCATATGATAGAGGAAACAGGGATGCTGTATTTCTGAATGTGGTGTTACCTCGTCCTCATGGACATGAGTGTGGTTTCTTGTTCTGCTCAGTGCTTCTATTGCCTGTTTCCATGCAGGCTGCTGTTGCAGTTCACATCACTGGTAAGACATTTTCAGCTGCAAGGTTCTAGTGTGCATGGTAATCCATGGTGTCACAGATTCCTCTGTATTTTCAGGGTCTGCTTTGTACCATGGGGTAATCCTTCCTATTGTCTTGTAAACCAGCATGTATTGATGCAGGAGAACAAATCAAAGCAAAGATTATTTTTTTAGCTTCTACTCATATCAACAACAACAAAGTCCCAGGTACTGAAGTATGGTAAGGATGTTTGCTGGACCGCTGGCTAGTGTGTTGCCCAGCCATACTTTACTTCCAGACTTGGACAGAGAGAAAAGTCCTGACCTTTGACTTTACTGAAATGTGTTGTGGGTGAGGGAGGCTGCATGAGGACTGTTATTTTTGTCCTGCTCAGGTTGACTCTTTGCTCCTGACTGTGTTTTTAACAAGAGCTATTTTCAGGTATCTTTGACTATGCAGTTGAGGATGGAATAGCCCTTTATCCCCTATTAAGTGCTCTACAGTTGAAAAAGAACTGTATTAGCAAAACAAGAGGCTGGGTCTTTTTATTCTGTGGCTTCCCATCAAGAAACCTCCAGGGTTGAGTCCCAACTGTATCCCCATCTTTTTGTAGGCCTGACCTGGATTTGTGTGGTGGGAGCCAAAGGGGCTGCGGTACCTGCAAGTCCTGCTGCTTCAGCAGGTGCCCTGCCTCTACCTGCATGGTGGGGCCATGTGGCTGCCTGGGGAGTGGGAGAGGCCTGTGCTTCCCTCTGCCCTCACTTCAGTTCCCCACCACCTGGCTGGAGACAGAGGCTTCTGAGGGGGAGTGGGCAGAGTGAGCCCTAGGGAGGGGACAGAGCAGCGCAGAAGAGCCCAGAGGTAGTGCAAGCCTTACACAGCAGGCTTTATTCTCCAGCTTTGGTTGTCACTCGGTGGGTGGGAGACAACGTGCAGTTAAAGGGCATGCTAATAAATAACATAATAAATAAATAACACCTCCCACTACCTCCACAGCTAGGTCAGCAGCAGTGAAGGGATTACTCTTAAAATAGTTCCAGTATGTGCTGAATCCAGTCAGCTTAGGGCAGCAGTAAGCCTTGGGTTAACAGCTCTTAGTAGCCCATGCTGTGTAGTGTGTTATGGGAAGGAAGAGCAAGGAGATTCCCCAAGACTCATAAGAAACCAGAGTGTCTCATCAGTCTACTGCAGCCATGGCACAGGAGCATGGCTGGGGAAGGTTCAGGGCAGCAGCAACCAGGCTGTGGAGTTAGTTACCATTAACACGATGAGGCTGTAACTTCCTGTAGTTGTATGTGCTACATTGTAGTGCTGCCATGCCAATACTTATAAAAATACCCAAAATACCCAGGTCTTGCTTAAAAACTGCCTCTATCTCCCCCAGTGCTTCTGCCTACCAAACACAAGCAGGTGTCCTACATGTTTGCTGGCCATGCCACTGCTTGTGGCCAAGCAATCTCAAGATTTCATCTCCCTCCTCCACCCCCTCCAAAGCTCACTTTTCCAAGTAAGCTTAACATGCTGTTGGAGGTAGTGGGAGGCCTCCCAGTATGGAACTGCAGCAGTGGAGCCAGACAGCATCATGCAGTACCCACTGAAATCCCACTTATTATTTGCTATATTTGCTTTGGCATGTCTTGGACTCAGGGAGGAGGAAGCAGTGACAGGTGGTGTTCTACCTGAGGAACTTCAGGAATTTCTCTACCTTTGATCACATGCAGGTGCAGCTTTACTAGGAATAATTATAATGGAGCATGAATGCAAAGCTGCCACTGGCAATTTAACCACTCTATTGTCTAGGTCAAGTTTAAACACAGCTACCTGGCAATCAGCCTGCACCAGCACTCCCACTGATCCAGCACCTGCTGAACTGTGAGAGATCCCTGGTGTGAGAACACCCTGCTATTTCTGAGTACAGGAGGATTTAACATCCGCTGGTTTGTCTTACTTGCCAGCAGAGGGTAGCATAACTGCATCTGGAATTAGCTTCTGAGGAGGAGCTACTGCATGAATTTGGATTTAGGAAACTAGCAGCATTCTTGTTGGGAAGGAACAGATGGACCTGGCAGTGGGAACTGGCACTGCCACGCACGCACTCGTGATGTGAACAGAACCCACTGTCAGAGCAGATGCTCTTGGAAGAGGTGCTGTACCTACAGTGAGCTCTGGACAAACCAAAGATGAGAAAGGTTCCCACCCTTACAACCTTCAGTTTTCAGAGGAGTCTGTCTCTTCATTGGAGCCTTCACTTTCAGCATCTATTTTTCGACGATGATGGAGAGGTTTCCAGGGAGAGTTTATCTTGGGAGAGTTACGGACGTGAAAATTAGCAGTGTCCCCACTGGAGCTGGTGGGAGCAGAGATGGAAAGCCCTGAAACCTGAGCTACCCTGGAAGAGAAAAAGAAAAGCAGAGAAAAGGCTAAACTGGGTAGCCTAGCTTGTCATCTCCAGCCTTAACCATTGCAGTTTTGGAGTAAGTTTGGGATGATTACTTATTCACAGCTAGCTCAGATTAAAAGATGTTTGTGGCAAAGAGGAGGAACACTTTGCACTGGCACCTGCCAGACTTGCACTGTGAATGATTTTTCTTCTAGTTAAAAAGAGATCTTTCTTCTGGGCTGAGCCTGTGTCCTCCAATACCCCTTGTTTTCATTGTCCAAACAAAATGTCTCAGATCATTAGAGATTCTTCTGTTACTTCTAGATCCTTTTAGGTGAGTTTTCCCCCCTGATTCCGAAGTCCTTTTGAAGGATTTCGTTAGCTGCACCAAGGCACCCCAACAAAAGGCCCTTCTCTGCAAGGCCTGCAGTGTTAGCATCTCTATTGTTTTAGTGAAGTTAAAAAATACAGGGATAATACTTTACTGAAGCCATCCTTAACGTGCCACTTTCCATTGTTTTACTTCCTATTCTGTGCAACTCAACTTACAATTTCTCAAGTTCCTGATCCATGGCAGGGTCCAGAAACAAATCTCCTTTATCTGGCAAAGCCCCTGGAAACAAATAAACAAGGAAAATATTACAGCAGACTTAAACTATTTGGAAGTAATCTTAAAGAAAATCACTCGAATTATCACCCTAAATCTGTTCTGGAAGACAGAGAAGACCCTCCCTTATACCCAATAGAGAAATGAATCCTCAACAATCATGGGCAGACAAAGAGTGATGGCTCATGTTCTCCATCCCTCACACAGGCTGTAGCTGAGCTCAGATCGAATAGGGGGCACCCTAATTGCTTTCTCACAGAACTTAAAGCCCTCAGAGGGTTGGCAGGGTCTGTTCACTTTACAGAACTACTGAATGCAGACTGTCTCAAGGAGATGACACTCCATCAGCTTCATGTTCCTGCTAATTAGAATATGTAGCCATCAGTGCCAGACACGATCAGAGTAACAGCTAGGTTGTATGTGCCACAGCCTGAAGCACACATAATACCACCCAGGCAGATGTAGACTTCTGTGCTGCCTGTCTTTCTTGTGGTGCACTGAGTTTGGGGATCAAAACACTGCAGATGTGAGACTTGCTTTCCTTGCAATTCAGGAAGCTTAGCCCTGGCTGGTGCATGTGAAGCATGGGGTGGATGAACTATATTTTACTGTTGTTTGCTGCCTGGGTAAGAAAGAAAAAATGTTTATTAAACAGGTACCCTCCCTCAGCACAAGGCTCCTTTTCACATCTGAAGTTCCATTCAGGATGAAAGAGATGGGTGTAGTTCAGGACTGGAACAGCTGGTTGTTCACCACTGTAGAACAACACCAGAACCTCAGAAAGAGCCCTCAGGAAGACAAGGCTCTCAGGAGACCCCTCCTTACTAATTCTGTAGGGGACACCTCACACAGGGGCTATGGGAGGGTCTGATAGATCAGCACAAAGATGACGGGAACTGCCTACCACAGCCTGTACATGTACCAACAGTGTAGTGAGGAATGCTCTTAGTTTTGAGGAGACCTGGCTGCCTCACTCAGAGTCGTTGGGAAAGAGCTTTATACTGCCCTGTGGGGACACATCTGGTTTCTGGCCCTGGCACCTTGGTCCTGAAGGAGGGGCTGGAGAGCCACTCTTGCACACAAACAAACTGGCAGTAATTATCACAAACGTAGTAGCAACAAGCATCTAACAAATTAGAAGCAGTTCAGATCAGACCCACCTCCCTCACTTTTTCCAGTTCTGGTCTCCCACTCCTGCATACAAGCAGGAAAACTTGGCATCAAACAAGAGTACTGGGAGGTCCAGCGCTTGCTTTCACATGCACAATTAAAAGAATAAGCGGCTGAACCTTAACTTGTTTCTGTGTTTGCAGAATCTAGTAAGGTCTCTGGGGCGCAAGAATTACGTGGGGGAGACAGTAAATGACATATGAAGGATTCATAAGTCTACGCTGACACAAGTTAGGCTGCGGATTCCCATTTGCCTGACACTCATCAGTGCTACCCCAGCTAGAATGAGCTGCTCTAATCCCTACTCTTGCTCCTCTAGGGGTGCCACTGGCTTTGTGAGACTGGGCAGGAAGCAGGCATCCTGACTCAAAGCTCCTTTGCCTGCCTTGTTGAAGGGCTTTGGGGAGCTTGTGATCTCCTGCAGACCAAAGACTATTGAAATCACCCTTCAGGAGATTAAAATCCACCAGGAAAAGAATCTCCCTATCCTTGCCAAGATGCTAGCACCTGTCAGACTTGTGGCTGCTGCCCCTCCTCTGCGAGAGGCCTTGGGAGGAGGCTGGCAGAGAGCCAGGGGATGGGCCCACATGAATGGAAGGGAAAACCCACGCGCTTTGTAGACAGCACAATGGAAGCTTTGGGCAGGATCTTTTTTCTTTTCTTTTTCTTTTTTTTTTTTTTCTCCTTTTCTCCCATCTGTTTTGTTTGCTTTTGACTGGAAGTGGATTTCACTGGGCAAGGAAAGAAAGATTTTGTTTGGTGCAATCCAGGCATCACCTTCCCCAGTGAGTACACTGCTCCCTAAGCCTGTTTGCAGAAGGGATTGCAGAGTTGTATGCATGCACCTTTGATATATAATCTTCATCTTGTTGGGTAAGCAGCCCTTCCCCAGAAGAGCATTAGCAGCTTAAATGGTTTGCTGGAAGAAGAGGCTTAGCCTGGGAGGGGGACACTTCTATTATGACACACCTGTGTGAAAGAACAAACCCTCTGGCAAGGTACACCATCTTTCACTGAGGCCTGTCTTTGAAATATGGGGACTGGGTGATGCTCAGGCCTGGGAGCAGAGGAAGAGGATACTCAAAGAGAGAAAAAGCCAACCCTTGCAGGCCTGATTATTTTCTGAGTAGAGATGAGTGAAAGTGTGTGAGCCTTCACCCACTGCTCATCAAATGCAGAAAGCCATTTTTGTTCCCCTTTGCAGGACAAGCACAACCAAGTCACGTGAGGGCAACATGGAATTATGTGTGTGAGTTATGTTTGGATTACACACTGTGCTTTGCCAATTGCTTTCCTGCTCTAGAACTGTATTCATCATCACAACACAGAACTGAGCAGTGAGATGCTGCTTGGTGATCCCTCTGTTTTCCACAGTAGCTTGGTACAGAGTTCTGCAGCAGATTCTTGCATTTTATACCACCAGGCCATAGATTAATATATTAGAAAGATTACAGTGATGTGCAGGAAGATGGGGCATGAACTGGGGGAGTCTGGGCTTAGTTTGAGTCTTTGAACCAAGAAGGCATCAGAAGTTTTCCCATTAGGTGCATTTTCTTTTTCATGTGGACAATGAAAGCAGTCATTTAAAATCTGTGGGAGCATAAAGGGCTAAAACATAGTATGAAACTTCAGTTTAAGCAGTCAGCTACTTTACTTGCCTCCTGACCACCTCTATCCAACCTTTACAGCCAAGCATGATAAAATGACAGCTCTGCTAAAATGAACGGCTACCAAATACATAAAACACTGCTGTCTTAGACTGCTGTCTTTCACATCTAATTTTATTGCTGACAGATCTCCACAGCTTCAAGCAGACAGTAAGGCGCAGTGTTTTTAAAGTTGAATCCATAATAAAAATAGGGAAAACTCCCTTAATCTCTTTCTGTTGATGTAAAATCTGGGGCATAAGTACAATGGAAATTCCAAAGAAATGCAGAATGACTGAAAATGTAGAGCTGTACCATTTAAAGAAACCTTACCTAGGGCTCTGTTGATCTCCTGATCCTTTGCAAGTGCCATAAGGAATCCAGAGAAGGTCATTCTCTGTGCAGTACTCAGCAGTTCCTTCACAAGAGCAGAAGGTGGACAGCTAGGAAAAAAGAGACCAGAAAATCATCTTGTCTTTTGAATGATGATCATATTTTCTATGATCGAATTGAAAATGGAAGAGTAAGGCCATTTATTGTTCTAACACCGTCACACTACCCTGGTTGTTTAAAACAACCAGCCAACAGGTTGTTGGTTTAGCACTGCATCTGCTCCCAGTTTGTTAAGTAAGACTTTTGAGCTGGGGTACATTCCTAAGAGCCATCTTATCTGTCTCCCTTGCAAGGAAAGGGAGAAAAATCCAGATCTGTTCCGAGACACACACATGCCAACTTTTAACATATTCTTAAAAATAAATAAAAATAAAGATAAAAATAAATAAAAGCAAAACAACATAAAAAACAAAGAGACCAGCTTTAGTTCAGTAGGGGCTAGAAAAACACTAGGTCTTACTGTGTATCTTTGACAGACACACTCTTCATAGTTTCTAGAATGCAGGGAGCAGATTTCTTGTGGCTGGGATCTGTAACCAGAGATCAGCTCCACCCCAGACTGCAGTACAGACCAGTAGTGTGGTCTTGTCTAGGTACTAAGGCTTCAAACCCCATCCACCCCACTGTCGCTTGCCTATGCTTCAGGAACCAGGAACACACCTGCACTCATTTATCTCCAGATAATTATTGATGGTAGATTAACCTCTTCTTGATGAAAGTGTCCATGTAAAACTAAGAACGAAAACAGAGTCCCAAATCAAACAGCTCAAGAATGTGCTCAAACCCACATGTTTCTTAGGCCTGTGTAATTGTTTTTCTCTTTTGGTTAAAGCAGTTCTGCTATGATCTCTCCCATCATACTTCTCCGATGAGATCTACATGAAAGTTACTCATGTATTTTTTCACAGCTCCAATCTTACAAATGGTCTCCAGAAACAGACTGTCACATCTGTGTTCTGGGCTCTGTTCATACCTGTATTTTGATCTGTCACACAAGGACTCTACGCATTGGTAGAAGAGAGATGCCTCTACCCCATCAAGCAGGTTGCAGTCATTTGGGGGTTGCCTCTGCCGATGTTGCCCAGAGGATGACGTTGGCACGATCACAGTATTTGGATTCTTACCAGCCAGTAGATCTTGATAAATAGCAGCCACACTTTCCAGGAATTCTGGAAAACCAGAAAGCAATTTATAACTCAGGACTATGACCAGCAAAGCATCCTCCTGACCTATCAGACCCAAGATTAAACTGTCATTCTCTGCTCTGTGTTATGTGTGACACCAACAGGAAATGGATGTAAGCATGACGCTAAAGCATCCTGCATATTCAGATCAGATATTATGCAGACACAAACAGCCATTTCCATATAAGTTTCTGACATCTCCCTATTAGGATGATTATGAGAGACCATCCATTCTGTTCAGATTTTTCCAGAGGGAACAGAGGTTAGCAAACAGATGAAACAGTGGAGCGTGAAAGCTAATGTCAAACATACAACTGGTTTGCAAAGTCTCAGAAATGTTCTTTCTTCACCTACATCCACCAACTAAGAACTCACCAAGCTGGGACAAAATATATAGAACTGCAACAGAAGCAAAAGGAGTAAATTAGTCAGGGCTCCAGGCTGCATCCCAGCTTGTCTCTGTGCTCCTCCAAAGTAAATATAACACGGGATCTAAAGGAAGGGCCAGGGCAGGTCAGGGCTAGAGCTGGCAGAAAGCCTCTCCCCAGGCTCCTCATACTACCCACTGTTTACTGCAAGAACCTAATTTTAAACAAGTTTGTTTATGGATGTGGTCAGCAGTTTACAAATCTAGATTCCATTTGGAGTGGTTTGTATGTGTGTGGGTTGGTGGGAGAGCGTATGACAGGCTGCATGTGTGCGTTGTGCCTGGGTGAGCAGGACTGGGAAGGGATGTTTGAGTGTGTACACAAGGACGTGTTTGTGAGGACTGCAGTGGCATCTGTGTCCCAAGTGAATGGAAGTGTGGTGATGTGCCTGAGGCGGGTGGAGAGGAAAGGGGAAAGGCAGTATGTCAGCCCTGAGGCTGCGCTGAGGTTTTGCAGCTCAGTGGAAACATTTGTTGTATCAGAGAAGAACTTTCCAAACGCATTTTCTGCCCACAGCTAAAGGCATTGCAAGCCTGGTTCTGCCCAACCCAAAATGACCGTTTTAACTGGTTTTCTTTTGATGACTTGTCATGGATAATGTTGTGATATGCACAGGGGGGTTACAGGGTAAGTATACACAGAAAAGTACTAAGAAATAGAGATGTTTGTATTAGGAGCAGCAGCTGACTCGTAACTGCTGCAAAGATGAAAATTGACAGGTTGGATCAGATCTCCAGGCCACCCAAGGCTACACTCTGACCACAAACTATGCTCTGCCACAGCTTCTAGCCAGTGTCTCCTAGTACCTCAGACCTGGCCCCTTTTGTGTGATTAAGGCCAAATGAGAGCTATGTCCATCAGAAGAAGCTGTTAGCATGAGTGGTCAGAATCCCATCAGCTTATGTTGCCTTTTGAAAGTGCACTATGCTGGCAGACATGAGTGCCTCAACAGCACCCCGTGCTTGGGAACATATCCTGATAAGGGAAATGCTTCCCTCTTTTTCTCTACCAATGTAGTTCCCTAAATGAGATTTCCTCTCCTCAACCACACTTTAGGGTGCTAGGACAAACAAGCCAACATATTTTAAAGCATCTCCCTGCACAGGAAAAACACATGAATATTTATCCAAGTTTCTCCCCCTTGCCTCCTGAACTTAGTTTAAAAATACCTCAGGATTTTCACAGATGTGTATGTGTTGGTGAGTATGTGTAAAGATAAACATACACATACTGTTATTATTTGACATGTAACTCTCCAGTCAAGAATTTTAAAAGTACTCCATCTACTTAGGATCGGGAGGAAGGATAGAATGTGAGAAATGACCAACAGCAAATAACTGTTCCTTTCCAATTAGGGGATCTCAAAGGAAAAAACAAGGGATGTTCTTCATGGAACAGGTGGCAGGCCTGTGCAACTCCTTGCCAAAGGGTGATGTGAAGGTTAAATGTTTACACGATTTCATGCAGAGCATGAGAAGTCTTCAGGAGAGGAATCCTAAACCTACAAAAAGTACATGCGTTTCAGAAAGATTTTGAGCTAAAAATGGATGGTAGTTGGGTGAGTATTAGGGAGGAGAATTTTATCAATTTGCCCAATGCCTTTTTCTTTTCAAGGCACCAGCTCATGATCCCCACTGGGGACAGAATGCTGGGCTAGCTTTGTTCTAGGTTCTTCTGATCCTGTCTCCAGCAGGGGCCAGTACTTTAGGGGAAGAAATGCTGCATTAAAGAGCCATAGAAAAAGATGTTGCTAGTAAAAGTTAATTGTTAATTGCTAACATACACTTGATAAAGATAGAATATCATGTCTCAGGGCTAAGACAAATATATGCATAAGCTTTGGCCATTAGAATTGTCTTGCTATTCACCAAAATTTGGAAATTCTTTATGAAACCTCCTTATCTATTGGTATCAGTTATATCTTTTTCACCATAGATTCCATTATCCATATATTGTCTGTGAAAAACCATACTCTTACCAGATTTCAAAAAAGTGAAGGGATATGGAAGATGGAAGGTTGTAATGACATGCTGGTGGGTAAAGTAAGAAGCTTCCCAGTATTTACCTGAATAGTAGAACTGAATCTGGAAAGCAAAGAGGAAATCAGAAAAAGGCATCAGACAATCCATAGCATCGTCCATCAGCACAATCCTAGGAGTAAGACGAGAGAAACAGTTTAGTATCTCCAAAAGGATAAAATCTTCATAGCAGGAAAACCAGATCTACAGAAGGAGCAGCTAGAGAGCTATGTGCAACTGAGGACAGCTAGCAGCTTGGCCCAGTATAAGAGGCTGGGAAAGGGGAGTGGGAGCATGCATCAATACATAGGTGTGGACATACTAAAATCAAACAAATGCAGCTTGAGAAACTATGATGAGAAGATGATTCTGAATGTCAGTGCTATTACGTGCTTCACCTTCAACATGAACAGAACAAGATGAACATTAAATACAATTGATAGCCCGAGGGATATAAAGGAACAAATACTGGCATAAAAACAAAACAAAAAAAGGTTCACATGACTATATAAAGAACAATCAGGCACTTACATGAGAATAAAATTGGTGTGAGCAGAATGAGACTTACGCTATTATTTTGTATACTAGAATTCATAGAACTGGGCTATTTTCAGATTTGTAAGTGTAGAGTAGCAGTGATTAGCTCCCAGTCTATAATCAAACCTAACCTGACTAAAAAGGAAATAACATGATGTCTCTTTTGCACCAGCCATCACCTTTAAAAGTACCCACCGTAAACATCCAATCTTCCTTTCCTAATGCCTGAATCAATCTCTGTTCATATATTATCAGGTCAAATTTCACAGAGACTGAAGTCTTCCTAGGTCAGGGACAATGCTTCTTTCTCACTGCAAAGTCCCAGGTATACCTGGGGAGTTATATGCACCTCTATTCTGAACTGCAGAAATGGCAAATGCATCAGCCAGAGGCCATAAAGATGAAGTAGAAGTGAGAGCAAATTCCACCTCCTCCTTTCAGGAAAAAAAAATAATTAAAAAAAATGCTAAGAACTAAATTATGCCAAAAACATTCATAAAAACGAAAACATCATTCTGGTCACTACCACTGCATAAGGATGAAAAGCTCTTCAGAGGGGAATATCAAACTTGGGCTGATCGATGATAGCTCAGACTGGTAAACAGAAGGAAACACTCCACTTATAGGGAAAAAAAAACCAACAAAAACAAAAGCAACTCGAACATTCAGAGGATGATAAAGAAAGGTGGTTTGTACTTCATTTCAGCTGTGTGCTTTCCTGGACCACCAAGCAGCACTAAGCAGAAGCAGGTCTTCTGACCCTATCTGGTCAGTATCCATCATATCATGCCATATGAGAAAGATTACCATTTCATTACAGCCAAAGTATAGGTCATCTAGTAGGACCCTTTTGAACATGGGGCCAAATGTAATCCACAAACCAATTCCTGCAGCCTCAATAGTCTAAACACGTTGCAGGCAAAATGCTGTTATGTCTCATGTAAAAGACTCCAGGGAGCTGTGTGGGAGGCTGACCTAGAAGAGCTACAGGATCTTGCAAGAGGCTTACTTCCCTGCCACTCACACCAGTTCTGTTCGCTGTGGCAAAATCAAACATGCGGAGCAGCTTGAATTAATTACCTCAAAGAAGAAAGACTGAGGCTAAGAGGGTCCCCAGGAGAAAACCCAGTATTTAAAACAAAACTCTTTGAAGATGTCAAAGTGCTTCTGATTTATTTATTATGTTCCAGAAGCCTCCTCCTCCTCCTCCTGTCTAAAGAAGCAGTAGCTTCAGTGCTTAATTCTCACTAATAAGCATGTTACTGAGGTTGTCAGTGGCCACATCAAGGAAATGGCTTTGAAGCTGGCAGGCTGAGCATCTTCATTTCTCATGCAATACTGCTCAGCTACTGGCATTCCCAACCACTCTTTAAGCACTGGAAATGCTATGGGCCACATCACTGGGAAGCTGTGCTTTCTGCTTTGACATGCTAGTCTATCTCCCAGACACTCTCAAAGCACCAGCTCCAGAGCTGTTGCTGGTATATTCCTACATCCTGAAGAAGTAGAACCACAATAATGGAGAGTTTTTAAATGTGTTTTGTGGAGAAACACGATGTCACCTTCACAACAATAAACTCATCTCATTTTGTAAATTTAAAGCTAAGCTCAATGTGTGTGCTCTGCAGCAGCAGTTTCCACACTCCTACTTAAAGTAGAGCATCAGGAAGTAGGCAGAAGTCTGGGAATTTAACATTTCTTGCTCTTATAGATGGCAAGGAGCCTCAAAGGGGACTGTATGGAACATATGTAACAGAGGAGTGTCTAAATAGAAGCAGGTGCACTCTGGTGCTGGGTTACTGACTCCACTTGGCCCAGGAGTCTGCACTCCGGAAATGTTGAGAAGTTTTTAAATCTAATACAATCGTTTATGAGGAGATTGACTGCAGCTGGCTATTTCCCCACATAGCCAGCTGACTGTGCAGACAGGGAAGCTGAGAGAGCATCGTATGCAACGTATCTGCACCTCTTCTCTGAAACAACTGGCAAGGAGAGAATCCTAGCAATGGATTGTCTGTAGCCCAGAGAGCAGGACCTCAACTGTGGACAAAATCTGGAAGGTCTGAACTGGAACTCAAGATTGTTCATCAGGTAGCCAGTTTTTCAAGGGACTGTTTATTCATTCTTGTCCAAATTATCCTCTAGGCCCTTGGCAGCTTGGACTTGGTTACAAGGTTAGTAGTTGGCCCCCCGTGAACAATGGAAAATAAGGAGAAAATCCGGAAAGGACTGAAGAAAGATGCCTACGCTTGAGGGATTCTGGTAAGGATGCAGTGGTCTTTTAGGGTTCAAGCGGGTTTGGCTGGCAGGAAAGCCCTGCTACTGTGCCAGTGGGGAAACTTTGTGATCTGCTGACTACAGCTAAAATCTCAGAAACCCAGACTAGACAGGATGTTCCCAGGACAAATTCTAGACCCAGCAAGTTGACCAGGCAAAGGACTTTTAGTGTTCTCTACTACCATTAAGGGCTAACTGACTCTATGTGTTTTAAAGCCAGGCTGGATCAAATGGGTCTTCAGAGACTTGGTTTGTTTATTGATACATGGAGGCAAAAATAAATGGAACACACAAAAAGGACAAGATCTGCACTCTCAGGCAATCTTTTAGCAACGCACTGCATAAACCATACTGCATAAAGCAGCTCAGGACCTGTGTACTACTTTGCTCACACTACCTCAATGCAGGCAGTGAGATCCTTGTGTTTGTTACAAGAGAAAAAGTCAGTGCTCAGGTAAGGTCCTGAGATCCCAGAACCTAACAGGAGAAATTTCTTCCTTTTCTGCCCCTCTGCAGTTTCACGATTCAGAAAGCCAGAAGGTGCCTCTGAAGATCAAAGGTATCTGTGTAGATAAAAATATTTAATGTGCTAATGCCTATAGTCCTTTGAAGAAAAAAGTGTCCAAGAAATCTCACAGACACATATAACTTGTTTTTGTGGGCAGTATGACCTCTGCATCTCTGTGGCACCAGGAACAGAAAAATGGAGGTCTCTGGTGTCATGCTAACAAAACCAATACTGTTGTAACCTCTGTCCTTCTGCTCTGATGTTTCCCAGTCTTACTCCCTTCCAGTGTTTGTTATCAGTGCGTAGCAACAGCTCCTGGACAAGCGGAGAGCACCATGTTGTGGGATCATCTCAATCATGCAGCACAAAGAATACAACTACGACTGCTCTCTTCTTAGAAGTGCCAATGAAGACACAGGTCGTGGCTGTATCAGCAAACGCTGTGGCTTCTGCCACACCTGAATTCCTTTCCCGAGGCAAATTAGCAACAAAGTTGCTTGGGGTGTGCAGACCGAAGGAGGAGAATGGTGTCAGGAGGCCTGTGTGTGCCATTCCTACTCTGCAAGGACTCAAACAACTGTTCCTAGAAGACTGACTCGCCTTTCTGACAGGCGGAACCAAGGAGAATGATAGGAAGTGGGAACTAGACGAAGCAGCAGCGTGGGACGTGAAAAAGGAAAAGAGAGAGAGCAACAACTGGAAGCAAAGAGAAAGATGTTTCAGAAATATGGCAAGTTTTATTGAAATTGCTCAACTGGATTATCTTCCAACAGAATAATAGCATTGTCTAAGTAAATCTTTAGCCAGCCAGAAACAACAGTGAGGTCATCCCCACCTGAGATGGGATGCATCTGACAGAGATTTTGTTTCTCTCTAACACCTGCTCTCAAAGCTTGCTCGCCTGTCTCTAAGGCATGCACACAACAGTGCAGCAGGCCCCTGACTGGGGCCTCTAGTTTACAGCAGCCTTGTGGATTAAATTCCTTGACACAAACATCATAACACGTGTAGATATGCTGAAGTCTCCTTTCATGCACCATCAAAAATTCCTGCTCAGCTCAGCTGGAACCCTATGAAATGCACACCCGCACATAGGACTGGTGATGTTGTACCTCCATGAAAGGAAGCAGCAGATATATTCCTGCTGCAGGGTTAGCATTCTTTCCCAGTCTGGCACTGGAGGCCAAGCAAATGCACTTTGTTGCACCCAGGAGGCACGCTGATGAGCCAGAGGGAAAAGCAGCGCTCATCTTTTAGTATTAATTGAAGCAGCACAGCTTTAATTCAGATAGCAAGACATTGGCACCAGGGAGGAGTTTAGTCAGTGACATGACAGACCATGACAATCAGCCAGGTAAAAGTACTGGCAGACAGATAACACTTTTTCACTCTTCTGTCTTAGTATTATTTTCAAGAGACCCTGATGCTGAAGAAAGATAAAATGAAAAATACAAAAATGAGGACCTCTTCATTATTCAGGCCATGAACAACACCCCAGGAGCAGCTAATATCCTGATTGTGTGCCTGGATTCTGTTTCCAGTGCTATATCTGCGTTCATTAAAAACTTTAATTTCCATGCCCCTTCTACTGAGTCGGCTAGGAATTAAAGTATTCATTCAGTAATCTTGCTGTGATTACATATGTCTGCATACTAAGATCTGAACAGGCCCCTGTCCCAAAAGATGCATATACCTTATTACATTTTCACCATCAGATAGTTAATAAACTGCCTGGGCTGGGTGGGAACCAGCAAATACTATGAGTAAAAAAGTCCCATCTCACATTATCAGTGCCCTGAGTCATCTATCTGCTTTAGGCCTTGCCTAGATTCAAATAAAATTTCAAACACATTAGCTACTGTGTTCTTAGCTGAAGTCCTTTAAAACATTAGCAATTCACCAGAGCTTAGTACCTTTAAAATGTGATCAACCATAAGAAGCTGGTGTTGGGGGATAACACATTTTAAGGATGGTAAATGCAATTTTAAGTGATACCAGTTAAAACCACATTGGCTAACATTCTTTTATATGCAACTCACCTTCCAAACTTGGAGCAACATTCTGCACTCATATTTCAGTCTTTGTAAGCCTTATATGTATATTCTTTCTCATTCCTAGAAAAAAGTTTAAACCCCAAATCATGATCTCTCTTTTCTTCAGAATCTTAAAAGCTGAAGGTCTCTGTTCATACCTTTACCCACAATTCTAGTTCCCAAGTCCATGTTTGCAAGACCAATCTTGCTCTAAAAGAGTAGATGAGAACCCACCTTGCTGCTTTCTGAGTGAGTTCCATTGGGAAGTCAGGGCAGAGCAGCTGCAGTAGGCAGTGGTATTCCTGTGCTGTCAGCAAGTCTGCAGGAAAAGAGAGGTGAGAATATCACAGTTCTTTTTACAGGTTGATTTCTCCCCATGCTTCATCTCTAGAAAAAAATCATGCTTTCTTCTACCCTCATTTTAAGACTGAGTGTGTAGAAACAATAAATCCGCTTCCTTATTGCCTGACCTCAGAGCTGGACTCTGCAGATGGAGGTTTCAAGTGAACCAGACAACCAGAGGCCTAATAAAGGGGAAACACTTCTATAGAGATTCCCTCAGAGAAGCTGGTAGCAGGTAGTGGTGATTCGGTGTGAAAAAGAGGTAACCAAAACAGGGCAGTTTCAAGTGACAACACAGTTTGGTTTGACTTGAATGTGGAAAAAAGAATCATTTCAAAGTTGCTTAAATTTGCTGAAATTCGCTGGCATGATGACATTCACCACAATAAGCCTGAAAACCATCCACAGAACATCTGGCAGCAGTAACAAAGGCAAACAAGGTTTTGGGGTTGTATATGGAAGGCTACAGAGTATAAACCACAGACGTTATTACTTTGGCATTTGGTAAGGCAGCTGGACGGCCTCGTTTTGGAATAATGTGTACAAATCTGGTCACTGTATTATAGGAAGCAGAAAACTAAGATCCAAGAAACACAAGAAGAGCAATCAAATGATTTATGTTTTAGGGAGCTGCTTTGTGAAAGGCTGGTCAAGAAAGGCCTCTGTGGTTCAGCAAAAGGAGTCATAGAGGTGAATCTTATGGAATTTTATAGGATCCCAAGGGAATGGAAATATATTGATGTCAAAAAGCCCAACATGATTGTATGTTCATGGTCCAAAAGCCTGTGGAGTGGAGATATGGAGAAGACTAGCTGAATGGCAGCAATTTTGCAGTGCTTCTATATACAGAAAAATGTGAAGTATGAAAGAAAGAGCCAGGGGTGGAAGTAGAGCCAAGCAGTAGCTGGGGAGGGAATCCAAAGGGCACAGGCACTATGACTGAGGTACAGAACATCAGTTCTGTTACCAGAGTCACATCTTAACCTTCCATAGCACTTAAGCTCCCATTCAAATAATCAACCAAATATCACCTGTCCCATCCTATCTCAAAGTTAGATGGTTCCACAAAACGAAGAGAAAGGGAAAATGCTACAACTCTGTCAGATATTTCAAGAGCCACGTATGCAGGGGACATTTTACTGCAGTGTCCAACCCAGCCAAAGTAATTTATTCAGTGCTGACTACAGAAACGTGTATGGTCACTGTCATCAAAATCAGGTTACAGACTTCACCTGCATTATTAGCAAGGGAACTGGAGGAAAGAGGGGAGAGAGCTAATGTATTTTCTGTTCAGAAAACTCTATAACTGTAAGACAGACACTACCTAGAATTATATACTTTGCACTGCACTCAGAAGGACTTTCTACCTGATAAAGTGCCCTCGATTTCAAGTCATGGTACTAAAAGGTTATTTTGAACAATAAGTAGAAACATTTTGTTCAGCCTGGAAAAGCCAGCTCTGCAGTCAGAAATTGGAAATAATACATGGGATTCCAAGCTTGTGCAGGTCTACAATACTATCATAGGGATTTGCACAGCCTATTCATCTGCAGGGATGAGTAAATCAGAATCTCTCCTTCCCAGATAAGAACTGAATTCAGATTTCTGTGGTGGCACTGAAATGTGAAATATCTTAGAGAATATGGAGGGCACTGTAACTTCTTTTGTATTGTCATTTCTAACTAAAACACAGTTCAGAGGCTGATCTCCATTGCAGACACTTGTTCTGGGAGGATAATTCTCCCACAGACTTCTGAATCTTACCCTTCTCTTTCTCCTCAAAGGTTGGAGGAGGTTTCCTGTGAAAGTTGTTCACAGTGTCTGTCAGGTTTCCAGACAAAAGCAGCTTAAAATAGTAACTGGGCACTAAGTAAGCATTAGTTTTGATGCATAAAGGTATCTCATTGCCTGGAATTAATGTATTTTTAAAAACAGAATTTAATAATCATTTATGTTGTCTTTTACTCCTCATTCTTTGTACTGAATTATGGTATTATCCATATTCTTCCACCAGAAAACCACAAAGCAACATATAGCTAAAGCAGAAGTCTGCCTAAAAGGACTTCGGGAAAGGCTGGCAGAGATCCTCTCCAGCCAGCACAACAGAAGGTGACATTCATTTTCAGTACAAGTGAAGAATTAATTACAGTTTTGGTCTTTGAGCAAGTAGTCTGTTTAGATGAGAACTGCATGCAAAGCTGAAGCAGCAAAGAGAGGTTCCTTCTGTAAAGGAAGAAGCTTGTTCTTTACTCTTTTTCTCCTTGCTGCTTATGCCTGGAGAGGAGGCACCTTCAAATGAGTCACCAACACATGCAGGCTTTTAGACCATAACATAACAGCCTGTAGACACCCCAGGCATCTGACCAGTAAATCATACCAGTTTCTCAGACTATGGATGGATACCTATTAAACAGGAAGGGGGATCACCGCAGACCCTAGGAGGTGTCTACAGCTTTCTGTGATGACTGTTTTCCTATTCCCTACAGCAAGGTCAGTGAAGACCATGCAGAAAATTACTTTTGCCCATGCACCATACTGCCTGCCAAGAGCTGCTTGGAATAAACAAGGGCAGTTTGGTGTATGACCACATTGCTCCTTCCTGTCTCCAGGCCACAGCTGAGTAAATAGTCTCCAGTGCTCCAAGATGAAGAAAGAAAGAAAAGAAGGAAGATATCAGTCAGAATGAGTGAAAACTGGAATCCACAACTGCCACTTTGGTTGCTACCACAAAATTACTATATCTCAAGTTCCAGTAACAAATGAAGCAAATCACAGAGTTTAAATCTGACCCTATAGCAGAGAAACATATGCACTCTACCATACTTTCACAGTGCAACAAACTTGATCATATCATGTGCTTAAGGATGAAGAGAGACTGCAATCTGTACATTAACCATCTTCATTTACAACTGAAATAACACTTTTCTACTGCTAAATAGCTAATCAGCAAATTGCAGAGTGATTCGAACACAGCAGTCCACTAAGAAGGAGATGGGAGACTTAACAGTAAAAGAAAAGGAAATCAGTGTTGCTAAAGTTGCAGAGGAAGCTCTTTAACTATTTACTCACAATTGTTGCTGTACTATTCTTCAGATTCCTGCTTAGCCTGTACTGCTGCTGCTATCACAGTACTAGCAAAATCCAGACTGCTGTCCACCAGACCTCACCATCCATGATCAGTTTATCATCCGTTTATGCCAAGGGAGATTTGTCCCCAAATTTCAGAGACACTGTGGACAGAGATGTTCATCCAAGTGGTACAGTCTTGGAAAATAAACACACCACTTTCTGGATAAGAATGGCCAGCACTCGAAGGCAGCTGCTTTGTATTTCCCTGGCTTTTAAAACCTAGACTCTTTTACCGCTTCTGTTTCCTGTTTGTGTGTAGCTGACAGGTGGCACCTAATGCAAAGCAAAGCAAGCTCTAGGAATGCTAAATGATGCATTTAGTCTGCTATTGGTGTCTTGAATGAAGTGTAGTGTAGACACACCTGAGCTATCTTTAAACCAGCCGTCTTTCATGTTGACAGCAGCCTAGCCACAGATGCCTGGAGCTCAGCGAAGGCTGTAAAATCTACCCAGGAAGCCAATAAATATTTAGGACAGCCTTAACTGCAGTCATTGCTGCTGTATCTAGGCTGCTTTTGGCACAAGACGTAGCTGTCTATAGTGCTGTCACAACCTATGACAGCTATAAATATGCCAAAAGCAGTAGGAGAATATTTATTGCAGTCGGTGTATGAAATCTGACCCCAAAAGTCACATTAGTAACTCCCAGAAACAGAAGGATTGCCTTGATGGGAATAAGGAGCTTAAATTTATATTCATCATCTTGTATGTGCAGCTATCCAAGAAGGCTGGAGCCCTGGGCAATGTAGCTTTCCACTCTGGATTATGGTAGGACACAAAATTTCCACAGATTGTTTTTCTACCACAGCCGTGAAGTCATTCAAGAGTCATAAAGTCAGAGTCACGGTAAATCAGTCTCCTGGAAATATAACAGAGAAAAGCCTAATAAATAACAAAATGTACTTTGAAATGCTGGGAGAATCTTTCCCGGCCTTTAGATTTGTAGAGTTTTTGGTATACACGGTATCACATCCTTAGGATTTTCTCTTTATATGTACAAAAAACAAATAAAAAAAGAAAAAGCCTCTGAAAATAAAAGTCCAGATGTTCTTGTGCTGCCTATAGGAGTTGCAATTCTACAAAAAAAAGCAATATAAACACAAGCATTGTTAATGACAACTTCACAGCTTCCATCTGACTTAGAGGCTGTGCTCTGCACATCTCCTTTGCAAGATAGCGATAGCCTGATTTCCTCACTTCTCCATACATCTGGCACTAGTAACAAACAGAAAACCAAGAGCTCTAGGAAAATGAATTGACGCATAGCACTTAATCAGCAATGAAATTATACAATTTTACATTGAGAGATTTTATGAACTATCAGGAAAAAGACCCGTTGCTCTAACTTGAGGAAATGGTTCTTTAGGAAAAATTTGAAATAAAATAAAACTATTCAAGCACTGTTTCTTTGATTCATTTTTTACCCCAACAAGAAGAGATAAAAGAAACAGAAGCTAGATCCAAAATGTAGAGAGTGAGAGCAGAACCTCCCATTGTCAGCAGAGATAAACTTAGGCTCAGGTAATTTCCCACTTAAGATGTTTTAATTCAGAAGTCGAGGAGTATGCAATACTATTGTCATTAATGGTCTTTATTGTCATTAATGAGCTTCTAATTAAAGGTAGGTCCAGGACAACTGGCTTTATTTGTATTACACTTGCTAAGATGGTTTGTTAACACTCTGATATCACATACACTCTTAAGGCTCATCTTCTGGCATCTTTCCTATATCAAAGCAGCAGCTGGCTTCAGGTTACTCACAGATCCTGTCTTTCCACTGATATCATTTAGATCCCTCCAGAAAGGATCCCAGGGCATTCTCAAAAGACCATCTGACATGACAGCAAAGGCAGGCAGGATAACTGAAGAATTCATGCTGTTGCTAGAGTTTGGTTCTGTAGCTGAATTCTTCCAGAGGGGTGCTTGAAGCGCCGGATTGCTTCTACTGACATATGAAAACATTAGCAAAATCCTGCCAGACCCAGATGCGATAGTGTTGCTGCAGGCAACTAGCCTTCACAGGATGTTTTGCACTCTACAAAGCATCATGGCTGCAAGCAGCAAATATAGGTGACTCCTGATAGCAACACATAGAAAGACCCGGCTTAAGATATGGAAAAGATGAAAAGAGTAACAGAGATTTAGTGAGATTCACTTGGACTCAGGAAAAATACAGTGGAAAGCTAAAGCAGGCTGACCTAAAAAGATCTGTTGGGGTAGTGCTGAAAGAGAGAACAGTTAGAGAGGATTAACACTGTGGTTGAGCAGAGAGATTTTTAAGGTACTCAAGTAAGAAAGAAAAGATTTATCTGCAGTTGACATAAAGAATAAAAACATTAGTTCAAAAGGGAATCTAGATAGTTCACATGAACAGTAACCCCACTGAAAAGATGGCTTATTTCAGACAAAGCTCCAGTGGCACCACCTTTTGAGTGAGATAAAGATTTTTTTTATTTTTTTTTTTAATAAAGTGCCCTAGATGATGTTTTTTGCCCTTTGATCTTGAACTGTTTCATCAATAAGCCATTTGCCAGGTTAACAAAAACAAAACTGCTCCAATTCTATCTCCAAAATCCAGAATCTTGGTGTTTATGCAAACTTTCAATCATCCTCTAGGCCTTTTCAAATTCCCCATCATTATCTTACAGTATAAAACATTTCATGTGGCAGCATTACTTCAGCTTAGAATGTGTGTCACCAAGGGCAGGATGAGCATTGCCAAAGGTGCAGTCCAGAGGTTACGATGTGGCATGCTCATGTGGCTTGCATGGCACATCCAGAAACTGAACAATTTAAACTTTATTAGAAACAAACAAACAAAAAGATCTCCATTCTCATGATTGTAAAGAAAACATTCCAATGGTGGAAGAGTTTAACCATCATCAATGCGGTATTCCTCAATCCACAGATAGCCTGAAACATTACTCAAGTTTGAACTTTGGTAACTTAAACACTAAAATCTAATGAAACACTACAGATAAAGTTAACTCTTTCATTTCTTCTTTTAAGTGCAGGATGTAACTTTGGATGAAGTTGGGTTTTAAAGAATTCAGAGCTCCTGAAGAGCAAGGACAGCAAACGATAAGAAAGAAAAAGCTGAAACTTCTGGAGGTATTTTCAGAAGCAGATTACCATGGAATGGCTTGGGTTGGGAGGAACCGTGAAGACCATCTATTTCCAACACCTCTATATCTCCTGCTACATCAGGTTGCTCAAGGCCCCACCCAACCTAGCCTTAAATGCCTCCAGGAATGGGGCATCCACAGCTTCTCTGAGCATCTTGTTCCAGTGCCTCATCACTCTCTAAGGAAATAATTTTCTCCTAATACCTAACTGAAATTTCCACTCTTAGTTTAAAGCTGCTCCCCCTTGTCCTATCCCTACCAGACAATACAAAAAATTACTCTCCATCTTTTTTATGTTCCCTTTCGTATTGAAAGGCAGAAGTGAGGTCACTCTGAAGCCTTCTCTTCTCCAGGCTGAAGATACGTTACTGACTAAAGAAAGCAAGTAGTAGATAAAACTATTTGCTACACAGACACCCAGTTTTCTCCAAGTAGCTTCTTTAATGTTTGCAAAGATAATCCTGTGTATATTCAAAAGCATACATAATCCTAAATCTATACTCAGATCCGTGAGTATGATCCAAAAGGACATTTAGTCTTCTCCAAAGGACATTAGCCTGAAGCAAATGAAAAGGCTTGTTTGGTGGACTACAGTGTGAGAATGTATGGCTTTCTATCACCTTTTAGATACATTAAAAAAGCAAAGTAAGAAATGCTAAGAATGTTCTAATATTTGTGGTAACAAATATTCTGTATATTCTTGGCTAACCATCAGCCAATGAGCCTGCAGAAATCACTCCTTGGTCTGTAAGCAACTAACAAGGGAAATGACATTAGATAGCAAGAGGCGTTTTAATCTACCAAATGCATGTAAAACCAAACCAAGATTGTCTCTTTAGACAGATAAACTGGAAAATCACGAATAAGTTACAGTTTCAAAGTGAGATTAATTTACAGCTGAAATGCTGTTACATTTGATATTCTTTGTATGTGTTGTCTATAACACCAATTTTTTTCCTTTCACTGTCATGTCACTTAAGATGCAACTAGCAGATCTTCCAAGTGCTTCTATCTTGTTCAACAGTTGATTTTCCTCACTCTGAGGAGCTTTCAGCTGCTGATTGAGAAAATAATCAATCCAATGCCAGAGCTACACGGTCATGTAAACAATAAGGAGCAAACATTCCCGCAGGAGTTCTGGCCATCTGGGGGGCAGACTGCTCAACCACTTGAAACGGGACCCACAGCAATCTTAATAGTGAAGTACAGGAATGCCGGCTACACTTCACTAGAGGGGACCATCAATATTTCCTCGGGCTCTCAGACAGCATCAGTAATCTTTAGGCAAGATGTGGATCAGGCTCCATTCAAGAAAACAAGCTGTCATTAAGCTTAAGATCTTCAAAACAACTGAAGAATTCATAGCTACACATCACGAGAAAGGCAGAGTAAATGGGCAGGTGGTATGCAGCTGCATCTCATGTAATACGGACCTTACGTGCTACGCCTCCTCCCTCAGATGTGTACTGAGTCTAGTGACAGTAATGGGACTATGGCCAAGGAGAGGCACACAGCCTTTAGCTACTGCTTTGTATTTCCTTTCTGCTTTGGGAACCTAAGAGGTGTACTTATCTGGCAAACAACTCATTAGTGTCAAGCACAGCAGGTCTGAGATAGTAAGAAAAGCAATGACATTGGGCTAGAAGGAAAAAGAGGTGTAGATTAAAGAGGAAAGAAGTGACATACAGTGAATTACAAAAATGCTGCAGCTTGCTGTAGCAACCTCAGGTCTAAGACCTTTCCAAGAAACACTAACCTAAAGGTTCTGGTGAACTATTTCCAGTAGAATCAAGCAGGTCGATGGAGGTGATCCTCCCCCTCTATTCTGCCCTGGTAAGGCCTCATCTGGAGTACTGTGTCCAGTTTTGGGCTCCCCAGTACAAAAAAGACAGGAATCTCTTGGAAAGAGTTCGATGGAGGGCCACAAAGATGGTGAAGAGCCCAGAGCATCTCCCCTGTGAAGAAAAGCTAAGTGAACAGGGTCTGTTTAGCCTTGAGAAAAGAAGATTGAGAGGGGACTTGATCCAGGTCTGTAAATATCTAAGGTGTGGGGGGGCAAAGTGGCGAGGCCAGACTCTTTTCAGCACAGTGTGTGGAGACAGGACAAGGGGAAACATCCAGAAACTGGAGCACAGGAAGTTCTGCATGAATGTGTGCAAGAACTTCTTTATGGTGAGGGTGATGGAGCACAGGAAGAGGCTGCCCAGGGGGGTTGTGGAGCCTCCTTCTCTGGAGATATTCAAGACCCACCTGGACGCCTACCTGTGTGACCTGGTGTAGGGAGCCTGCTTTGGCAGGGGGGTTGGATTCAATGATCTCTGGAGGTCCCTTCCAATCCCTACAATTCTGTGATTCTGTGAAGTACTTCAGATACCTGGAATCTCCCAAACATTTCAGACTTCAACATGGCGCATGAAAGCATAAAGAGCAATGGTCAACAGTTTTCCATGAACAATGAATGAAACTAAAATATTTTGGACTTTTAACTGCTGTTTCAGAAGAGGCTTTCAAAGGTCAATGCATTTGCTACATACACATCATGAAAGACTGACAAAACATTTCAGCATAATTTAGTATGCCATAATGTAAAGCAGTAAGTTCACTGTGGCTGAAGCTAGCTGAGATCCGCAAAATATGAATGATCCAGCACATAACTTTCTCTGTAAAGTTGTGTTTACCTGGGACAACAGCTTGGCTTACATGTGAATCTTCCATGAACCAAAAACCATTCACAGTCCTAGCCATTCTTTGACTTTACTGCAATGAATATTTATTCATAGTTTTTCCACAAACCATGCAGTACCATCCTATGCACCCAGACCATTAGCTAGCTTTCTCCAGTCTTCTTTCACAGATCACAAATGCTGAGGAGAACGGTGTGAAAGGAAAGGATATTGTTAAAGAGCCTCTGGGTCAACAGTTAAAGCATCTGTTCACAAAAAACAAGCATTGTAGTGTATGAACCTATGTTTTTTAATCAGATAAAGTTCTCTCAGATACTCTGAAACCAAATCATTTTTGTGATGTAAAAAACTAAGAAGAAAACAAACCTGAAACCAAACAAGTTAATAAGAGAAGTGGATATAGGAAGGTAATCTGGTTAATGACAAGACTGAAGAAGTCATTAGTTATTTAGAAGGAAATGCAGTGAAGCATGTAAGCTCCACAGAGAATGTCTGCAGCCCATTACAATATCAATGAGCTAGATTAATGATTATAAATGACTACCACTACAGAGCTGGTCTGAATGCAAAGCAGAATGAATGCACTAAGAGAAACTTGAAACAACAAGGCATCCAACTACCCTTTTTAAGGGTATGCTTTTGGCCACGGTTCTGTAACTTCACTCTTAATTTTAACTCTTCAGTTCTCCAGTGAGTGGTATGGCATAGCCCTTCCCCCTCCCCCCCCAACCAAAAAAACCCAACAAAACAAAACAAAAAAACAAACATGGAGAGAATGAAAAAAGGTATTTTTTCGCCTAGTATCTCCCATATATTTTAAAATAAACAAAAACATTCATTAAAAATAAATATAACTTGTTGGGCACTCTTTAACTTTCAGCACAGCAAGTTCTTAACTCTTCAAGCATCCATTAATCCAGAAAGCTTCAAGTAGACATCATGCATTTTTGACGAAGTTTAAATGCCATCTATTTCACAGTTTAATACACTTCCATGGACCATCTACCGTGAACTGGAAATTAAAAATATTCTGCTGGACGAAGGTTCGAGGAAATGCTCTAAATTCTTCAGCATTATGTCCTAACACTGATAGTATGCATATATTATGGTAATCAGGGAAGGGTAAGAAATTAGACAAAAGAGTGCCTCTTGTTGGGGAAAATGAAAGGACAGCTTCTTGTTGCTGCACAGGGCTCTCTAGAGAAAACAAAGGCCATCTACTGGAGATACTCTTAAACCCTTACTGTAACCTTTGAAAAAACTGAAAATAGATAAGAGTTCAGTCGTTTAATCTTTTTTCAGCTTCCAGATGACAGACTGAAAATCTATAGGGAGGAAATAACACAAAAAGAGTATCACTTAACTGATTAGTTTTAAGATGATAACTTAGCCTTGAGAGCAAATTATTTTGACCATATATGATATGGAAGTGATTCTTCCTAAAGAAAACATGATCAGTATTCTATGGAAACTTCTGGAAGGATAGCTGCTGCAATGCATGCTACTGAGAATGCAAAGGAGAAACTAAAACAGAACTTTTAAGAGACACGGGGCTATCCTTATTTAGGGAAAAAGAAAAAAAAAAGAAAGAATTCCAGGAGTCCTAATATCCCAAATATGGTTACTGTCGACTAACCCATCTAAAGGAAGAGGGGGCATCCATAGTGATTAACACTATATTAACCTTTACTAGTAACTGGGTTCTCAGTGACATTGTTCTAACACAGTTGTACTCTTTGTGGTTTCACTTTTACATATTCTTTTTTTTGTCTCCTGTGCAACAATATCCTGACTGTTCAGAAAATAAATAAATAAATAAATTACAACCCATCATGGAAATGCAAGTATGATAAACCATCGAAGTGGGAGCCAAGATGAAAGCTGCTCTTTAAGTGTCTCTAGCCATTAAAGACTTAGAAAACACATGTTCATTTTATTTGCTGCAACATTTGCCCTTCTTTTCCCATTCGATGGTGAGACTTATGGAACAAGTCTGAAAATCAGATGGTGCAAATCATACAGCAACATAGCTTTAAGAAGTACTTAAACGTAATGTATTTCAGCATATGTTCTTGACTCAAAGGAAATCTGCTGGATCCTTCAAAGCAGAGCTTTAAAGCTAAGGTCCTATTTGCTCCATGCAATTATAAGTGTTTCTTCATGCTGCCCTGTTGGGAAAAAGATTGCTTCCTGGTGTTTCTGGCAAAGGAACTGTATCTAAACAGACTGCATCAGATGTTCCTGCATTTTAGTAGTACTACATGTGAAGTGGATGGTCAAAATAAAGGGAGGCTGTATAAATGTATTAAATTATATTGCTTTAACTTTCAAGCCACATTTAAAAGTAACATCCATCCTTCAATTGTCTTTTACATGAGTTATCTCCTGTCTGGATCTGTTTTGAGCTTTGCTGTTCCACACCCCCATGCAGAACTGAGGACTCTGAAACTAGCAGCACTAGCTCTTAAAGAGATTCAGATTAAATAAAATCATTAGCATACAGTGGGTCCCAAGAGAAAACAGCAAATACACCACCTCCAAAAAAATTCCAAGATATTCAGTAGATACAAGTTACAAGAAACTGATCCTCGGTTATTAGAGAATATGGAAGTTACTCTGGACTTGAGAATCTGAGTTCAAGCCCCAAAACAGAACTTTACTGATAAACTCCCTGAATTAGAAACTGACAGAAAGAATAAGGCCTTGAGGATCCAAGCTGGTGGGCAATAAACAGAATGCTGAAGTTCAGGTTTCTAAATCATCTGCAGTAAATGGGATATGTTTGGAAAGTCACTTTAAATGACATGTTTATCAAGAAGAAAAACAAATCTTCTCTCTATTTACTTTTGCTCTTTCCATTTAGGAGGATGTTTTCTGGGGTTTGGTAGAGAACAAACGGATGAGAGCTGCAAAGGGAAATAGACTGAAAGCCTTTATGTGCACATCTTATTTTCACTTGCAGCTCTGTATACACAGCTGTGACCAGAACAGACTTTTACTGAATGAAGGACACGGTTCGGCATTCACTGGTACAGCACAAGGAAGATCAACATTACTTGCTTAGCAAGCCTGAAAAAACAAATCAGTGAATTATTTGAGAATTTAATGAGCCTTTCTTCTTATTTCCTTTTCTTTTTGAATTGCTGTCTGTCCCACTATAAAGTCTTCTCATGAATAAGTGTAGATATGAAAGCTTTTCAATGATAGACAAATTAGATTCCAGTTTCAATGTCTGAGTGAAAATGTTAACTATTCTAGATGTTAAAAGGAAGCTATTAAAATACCTCCTGTTACGCCTATCAGTAAACACAAAGAAAACTAGACAAGTACCAGAAATTTCTGGTATAACAGGAAAATGAGGAGATACATGAGTGGAGTTTGCGGCTGCAATAACCTGCCTTCAGATACTAAAGAGAGATAGATAGGAGCAGAGGAGTTTTGACTACATAAAACTCATTATCTGTAAAACAAACAGGTATGATTTGTTATTCATCTTTGCAGTATAAAACTACTTCCTTGTGAATCTAGTATTTTAATTCCTGCTAAGTGTGAATATTGCTGGTCAGTAACAAAAATAAGTATTTTGTGATAGCGATATATCAGGATATGTCCAAATCTGGCTCAAAAATGTCCAAAAACTTGAGTGGAAAAAAAGCAGTGAACAAAGGGGTAAAATTAATACAGGTGAAATATTAATTTGGAAGATAAAAATATTTATGACTTTCTCCAAAAAGTGCCAGTGTTCACCTCAGCCACAGATCTGTTGCAGTGCAAATAACACTTGCTGTGCCATTGGAAGTCTGGCATTGACACTCCTCCTCCTCTCCAAGAAAAGAACAGTGATCTACTTATTCACATTAGTGGCAGTTTATAATAGGTTAAAAGTTAATATCTACTACTTATTCACATTAGTGGCAGTTTATAATAGGTTAAAAGTTAATATCTAACATTATAAATAGAAATCTATAGTAACTTTTGAACTTGACTATCTTGGCCTGCAGGCATAATATGGATAGAAGTCATGGCACAGTTATGGAAAGACTTGAATTGAGATTGTTCCCTGAAAAGCTGGGAAAGCAGCTACTAGTAGTACAGGTAACCACTTGCTTCTGCAGAGATCACAAAAGGACAGACATAAAAAAACCCCAAACCAAACCAAAAGCAAAGCACCACCACTCCCATTTCCACAAAAAAGGTTTAAGACTCCTTGCCAGGGAAACTCAACATTGCCAGCGATTTGTGATACAGAGGTAAACTAACATGATAAAGTGAAATTCAGAAGTGGCTAGATGAACTCTGCATGATCCTCAGGTGGAAGATCACAGTATAGTTACAAACAAGCCTATAGGCAAAGTTTTCTTTAAATACTCTTTCCTAGAAGACTTGGAAAACTTATTACTAGCTCTAGTACCTCAGACAGAATAGAAGTACGGGCACTAAATTTCACTCCGACCAAAAACTGAGCTCTTCTTAGGCAAAGGGACTGCAAGTCAGGAACTAAAATTGAAATAAGAAAGTCATAATTATTGCACCCTGTATCAGGCTGGAGGCTGAAGAAAGTTCATCAGTTCAGTCAGTCTGTGACTGCTTGCTTCCCACCATGCACGTGGCAATGCTAGTGATACACAGGTAGAAGTCTTTTCATTTCTTAAGATGAATTGAAGTGCTGAATATACAGCTTTGCCTTTCTCATTCTGAACATCAGCTTGAGCTGAAGTACAACCCATGAGGCAAAGAAACATCTTACCTCTTATGTTTATTTACAAAAGACAGGCACAATCTTGTCCTCTTTTAAATTACATCACCTCAGACTTTACACTCTTAAAGCTGAAGGCCTTGGTTGGAGAGAGACTCAACTGTCACAGAATGGCAATGGCATTAGAGTGCCTAATGTAATTAGAAATCTGGAGATATGCTATTACCTATTTGGTACAGAACATCAGGACACTGTCATGCATTCAGTCAGCTACCAAAAACTAGCTACATACTTCAGCAACTGGTCTCATCTCAAAATAACACTGAATGCTTTCCTCATTAATTTGGCTGAGTAGATCACCCCCGAAACCCTAATTGTGCATTGTAGTTAACTGAACGGATGAGAAACCATACAATAAATGAACAGAATCCCAATGAGGAGATCTAAGAATGCCGCAAAGCAGACAGTCTCTAGTGTTCTAAACAAAACCTCCTTTTATTAAACTGGTGAATATTTAAATTTTTAAAATATAAAGACATGTGTGTTTCTATTTCTAGGGTTTTCTTGTTCTGTTCCAAACCAGATCATTAAAGCATCCCATGACACTGGAGATAAACATCAGCTGTACAGAAGGAAGGTCTTTAAGTGATAGTATGTGATACCACATTTAACAGTTCTCCTGTGCCAGTCTGCATAAAGAGAGGGGGATGAAAAGCAATCGTTTTTCTTCATGTACAGCTCAGTAAGGACAGTTCCAAGCCTGCCACACAAAACTTCTTTAATAATGCAACCCAGTGCCTTTGATTTGAGGAACACGCAAAAGAATAAACAACCTATTAATCTAAATTTTCTAGTTTGTCTGAAAGTACAAAGCAGCAATGAACAAACCTCTTGGCTACATTAAGTGTACTGAAATGCAAAACGGCTTCTTTTCTCACCCTACAGTTACTCAGGAAAGAAGAGGGAGGAGAAGAGAGAAGGGAGAGAACAGGGAAGGGAAGCAGAAATTGTTTTAATATAAATTGCTCAGTCAAAACTTAGGGTATAAGGAATTCTGAAGAAGGCTTTCAAGTATTGCTACATGAAGGCACTTTAATACAAAGTGGATATGCTCAGAAGATGAATGTAAGAGATAATATTATTTAGTAAAGAGCAAGAATCCTCAAAGCTAACCAGCTCTCAATTGGGCTGGTTCTGTCAAGATGAAGGAACCACTCACTGGTAACAGTCAGATGAATGTTTTAAGAGGTTTTGTTTGTTTTCGGAAGCTTCAATGCAAAATACAGGTGAACACCTTGATTAATGTTAGTCTCCTGACTGTCTGCAGTGGAGTGTTTTGCTCTGTTATTCTAATGTACTTGCAGTCGGCAAAGGTGCTTTAATTACTCATCCATAGATTTTAACATCTGAAGCAGAATTGTTCCAGAAGCACTGCCTGACTCAGTACACTACAAGTTTGGTTGGAGGATATATTTAGGCATTGGGGTAAACAGTTTTGGCAAAAGTTCTTGGCTCTCCTACAGACCTTTTCATGGCTTGAGAAGGGCAAAGAGGTAGTAAAGTCGTTTGTTAAAGCAACTTCACTACATCTATGACTTGGGTAAAAAACAGACAGTTTCAGTTAAACCCTTCTCTGTATATACAGAAAATTAAAATGTACACAGGAAAAGTTAGGTGGGAAAAAAAAAAAAAAAAAAGGAAAAGAAAATAAAATAAATAGAAATAGAAATAATAGAAGTAGAAATAGAAATAGAAAAGAAATAGAAATAGAAATAGAAATAGAAATAGAAATAGAAATAGAAATAGAAATAGAAATAGAAATAGAAATAGAAATAGAAATAGAAATAGAAATAGAAATAGAAATAGAAATAGAAATAGAAATAGCTACTTAATTGATGGTAATACAAGTGGGATTTTGGAAAAAGTGGAAAAAAGTATGAGATGAGCAGAAGAACCACAAACTGAGAAAAGGACTGATACCAAAGAAGATTTCACTAATGTCCTCGGTTCAGACATCCATAATATTTTCCATATCCAAAGTTCAGAGAAAGGCTCCAAATACCTGCAGAGCATTTTAGGCAAATTGTTCTTTGAGTCAGTATACTAGTCATCTTCTTGCTTAGGTGCCTACTCTTCAGCTTGCAGTTAAAACCAGACATAGCAAATTTAGCAGGCAGTTGATAGCTGAAGCTACAGCTGTAAACAAGAGAACTGAGGTTATATATAAATTGTTTTCCGAGGAACAGAAGTTCAGTGGCATTAAGAGCAAATTTGTCCCACTAGGCCCTTTTTGCCACCACCAAGCGAAGCTGTAGTACAAATATAGATTTCAGACTTGGCCATCTACTGAAAAGATTAGTCCTATTAGTCCTACTCTCTCCACCCTTCAATCCTATCTTCTCCCCAGCTGCTTATAGCTCCATTGGAAATGGGACAAGAACCTGAATAAATTGAGAAGTAACTTCTATAACTACCCATCTAACCACAGTTGCTTTCCTTGGGAAGAGTCAGTTTCCTTGCTTACAGCCTTGTCAAATAGCTGTGCACAGCCTGAAAGTGTAAGTCTTCTCCTGTTCTCCCATATCCAAAAGCAGTGCATTGTCTTCCTCAGAATGAAATCCACAAAACATCTGTTCCTCCTTAGTGAAGAGGACAGAGTGATAGACTGTATTTCATAGTCCTAAAAATGATGGCAACTATGATTAGAAAATGCAAATAAAATCTGTAATATCCCTAATATAAACAAACAAACAAACAAATAACGTTGGTGAAAAAGCAGGAAATTAATCTCTTGGAAAGTAAGTTGAACTGTCTCCTGTATCATGCAATTCTAAATCATTAAGGAAATAGCCTATGGTTATTAAAGCTAGAGAATGACAGGGGTAAACCATCCTGGATTTACCTACTGAAATTTTTCTTACAAGAGTAAAAGAATAATACTAGATGTAGTGAACGAGTGCCAGACCATATCCCCTAGCAGCTCTCATTAAAAGTTTAGGGTCATCCTAATTAGAGACAAATTAATCTTTAACCAGCCACTTTAGTACTCAGCAACAATCAATAAGCTCCTGTTTTGTAGCTTTCCGAGCCTGAATTTTAGTTTTATTAAACAAGACAGGAACATACCTTGCTCTGAGGAAAAAAACATTAGGTGCAGATGGTTCCACCCTGTCTCCTTTATATAAATGTTTGTATTTTACTTGGAAAGGTGCATCTCCTTCAGAAGTGCCATGTCTGCCTTAAGGTTTTCTAACTGATTCTGTTTTCTTTCCTGGTGATGGGACTACTCACCCTTTCAAAGGTTTCTTCTTCTTCCCCCCCCTGTTTAACATCTGTTTTTCCACTCAGTAGAATAAAGCGAGGATAAATACATATATAGATAAATAAACTTTTCAGAAACTTTAATGTTGTTCATGCACTGAAATTCTAATTGTATGATACAGTTTCCCATTTCCCCCCAATTATATTTATATCTTGAAATGTTTTGGAAGCTGTATGAAGAGCATAACAACATCATATCCCAGTTGTTACCTAATTTCATGAACATACTATAGAATTAATATTACGGTGCTTAAGAACAGTATTTTTCTCTAGTTTCTTTTTAACACCTATCATTCTTGCATACTTCATAAAGATTTCATTGTCATAGTATGTACCAGCATCTTTTTCTTTAATGTACCTTATTTGAACTGAATAAAAGTAAAAAAGTTCTCTGCTGCTGCTGATACACCAGGAATTTGCAGAAAATTTAATAGAGGAACAAAATGAAATGGAAAAGATCAGGGAACAAAAAGATAATGACATGCAGAAGAGGAGAAAACTGTGGTAATTATAGTCCTCTTGACATTTTATCTTGGGGTTGGAGGGAGAGGCAAATAAATTGTTCAGAACAAGTGTGTGCTATATGTAATACAACATGTATCATTTTTTTCTGTGCAATGCATCTTCCATTTCAGTGATGACTTGGGAAGATGTCAGTAGTGGAGTGGTACTTAACACATTAAGAAATTAGAAACAGGTGTTCATAATTTGTTAGAAGAGGGCTGTTTGATAACCTCTCAGCACTGTGGAAAATTGATTTTCAAAGTCTGAAGCACCTGGAAAATTTTTGTAGGACTAGAAGCTAAATTTCCATCTAACCTAAAATTACTTTTGACTGAAGTGGCTACTATCTAACAGGAGCATGCGAGAACTAGTGCAATGGGGCAGAAATAGGATCTTAGTGCTGCCATAAGATAACCTTGATATTTATACCATGGCCAGCTTGATAGTACTCCCAAGGAAAACATTAAATTGGGAAACACCAGACTTCTTCAATTACCTACAAGTAGCTATCAACCATGAAAAAAATAATCTTGGTAACTGTATTTTCAAGCAGAAACAAAATTCTAGATTTAAAAAAGCATCAAATAACAGAGTTTGAGAGATAACCACACTAAACTGAACAGTGCTTTGATTAAAAAATGTGAATGCTATAAATGAGCATGTTAACATGTTAATGGTTATAACTAAAAGCATGGATGAGGAATCACCACTTAGAAGGTGCATTTCACCTGGGATACCCAAGAATACCACCAACATTTTCAACTGCAGAGCATTTTTTTAATTACTAGCCTAGAACAGAACAACAATTATTTTCTAAGCAATACTGCAACCGAGGAAACAGTAACAGATAAAAGACCCATTGGCAGTTTGCTTTCACTGAGTTTAGCGTACGATTCCACACTGGTGAGGTGCTGGAACAGATTGTCCAGGGAGGCGGTGAGTCACCATCCCTGGAGGTGTTCAAGAAACACGTGGATGTGGCACTGAGGGATGTGGTCAGTGAGCACGGTGGGGATGGACTGATGTTTGGACTAGATGGTCTTTGCCAACCTTAGTGATTCTATGATAGACATGAGTGCAGAGGACTCCAGCTAGGTAAACAGTTTCTATAAAGGCAAGTAGACAGAAAAGTGAAAATAATTGCTCAGAACAACATAACCAAAATAATGTGGTGTTCAGATGAATAAACAAAATGATGTCAATTAGAGAAGCTGAGTTACCAGCATTCAGCCATACTGATACACCCACAACTCAGGAACAATGGTGAGAATTGAAAAGGAGTAAAAATAGCTGCAGCACTGGCTGATGCGGTTACCAAATATGCCTTAGAGAGTGGTTCAAGGTAATAATTCACTGGCTTCAGTATGTTGTTCAATACTTAAAAGAATTTATTTTTCATAGACTTTTTTAAAATGTATAAGGTGAAGATAATCACATCGTTAGAGACTGCAACAACTAGAGATTGTACTGTAGTGCTCAGCATTCAGATTTTACTAGTCTTATCATATATTTCAGTTCAAAAGTCAAGTAAGTCTTAGTAAAATCTATCCACTTACAAAACCAAATTTATCAAATAGATCATTGGCAATCTTCCTACTGTCACTCCTCCCAGCAGTGGCTGAGGGCAGAGGGTGCCCAGGAGCTGCCCTGCTTTGTGCCTGCAATGCTCAAACCTCTCACCTTTGAGGGAAAGTGTGTACGGGCACACCGGGCAGAAGTCATCCAAGTGTGAGCTGTTCCCAGCAGCCTCCTTCCCATGAAAACTCAGTACATCATGGGGACCGGGCTGCAGGCCAGCCTAATTGCTCTGGCAGCACCACCATCTGACTGCTTCCTGCTGCTATGTTTCCCAGGGGCCCTTCGGCCCCTTCAGCACCACATGACTTAATCAAAACTGAATGCCCTTCTGGAAGATATGCAAATGATTTTTCAGTCAGACAAAAGCGTTTGGGCTCAATACCGGTGTTACTAAGTGAAGTTTAATGATGTTCTATACAGATCAGGCTGCATGGCCCAATGGTACTTAGTGGATATAAAAGTCTACAAGAGTATTACTCTTTAAAAGAGGCTTTCAAATGAAGTATTAGTACACTGCATTGTATTAACTAATTAGACTGGGCCAAGTGTCAATCCAAAGCAATATGATCTGTATCTCAGGGCCATATTTGTCAAAATGGGAATTATTGCAAGAATGTTTTGTAGCTACGTGAAGCATGCTAGTCTGATTTTAAAGCCAGTTTAAAACTGTTTGATTGTAAGGAAAGATGAGTTAGTTACACTGCTTTCAAAGTAGCAAAGGAACAGTCTCTAAAATAACAAGTTTCAACTTGGAGAATTCCATCTTGCTCTGGGCAACCCATTAACAAGGCATGGTGGAAGACTGTTATATATTCCCTTTGTTTGTATTAAAGGGGCACTGAGAGATCTTAACATGCATCACAGCTGGCAGCACTAAAACTGAATGTTACAGAACTCCACAATACGTGAACACACACTGTCCCAGTTCTCTGGAGGTAGAACTAAGACAAAGACACTTTCAGTTGTTCTAGTTAAAATAAGCCTGCCAGTTAAGTGACAAGCATCTCCCTAGAATCTAGGATCGGTCATTCCTAAATAATAATGATAAATCCACTTTATCCAGACAGCTACATATCCTTGTATACATTACTAGAATACCAGAGTCCATGCAGTTTATTGTTTATTTACAACCAATCCTCTCACATGCTAATAAGTGACACTAACTCTTCAAAGAGAGGGATAATCGTTTTTTCTTGCCAATTTGGCAGACTCTGGCCTTGAAACAGAAGATTTCAGAGAGGGACTGAAGCCAGTGAGAGGGAATGCGAGGGAGGGTAGTGTGATATGAGAAGAATGCCTGCAATTTTACAGGAAGACGACTCAGCTGCCAGTTACTCAGTTGTTTCAACACACTGATATTAAGCTATTCCATCACCAAAGGATACTCAATTGTCAGAAAATGACAGGTAACAGGTGCTCTAAATTGTTTAAGTATTTATAGTTCAAGGTGTCTTCTTTAAGAAATAATACAGTATACCACACATTTCCCTATCCCCTAGAAAAGAACAGCACCCCTACTACAATGCATTCATCTCCATGATGGACAGAGCCTATAAAGATGATGTAGTCACTGAGCAACTTCTTCAGACTGACCTTTGACTTGGGTAAACCATGGGGTTGGGACTTCGCTTCTCAGAGTTCTTGTTATGCAAAACTTAACATACTTCAGAATTTTGAAACTCCTTCAAAAAACAATGAAGTAGTTTTCTGCTCTTTTGTTGCGTAGTGATGCATTAAGCCCTTCTCAAAACACTTGACACTACTTGAAAGCAAAGGGATTGTACTTTGTAGCTTTATGAGAGTACATCTGTTCAGTGTATCCAGACATTTCCAATGAGGTTACTCCATCCAACTGAGCTAAAAAGCAATTGAACTGCCCTAATGTCTTAGTGATCCCTATACATGTTATTTATTTATTTAATTATTTATGGAATTCAAACATGAAAATCACATGCTAAAATTGTGAGAAGAGAATAAAAGATTTCTTGCAGAAGAAACTTCCATATCAAGTTAAAACTGCAGAACACAGCATCTCTTCAATACCTTTCCTGTACACTGCTGTCATAGAAAAAAGCAATGCAGTTAAATAAGCAGAAAGAGAAGAACAAACTAAGCAATGAATTGCCAAGTGCTGAACTTATTAAGATACTAACACTAGTGGAATCTGAGGTAATTCAGCTAAAACCTGAACAGAATTTTGCAAAAAGTCACCCAATTGATTCCCAACTTACCCCCATTCATCCAGCTGAGTCTAATCCACTGTCATATTTCAAGATAAGTATGCATATGCACTGTTTGTTACCCAGCGGTTTTAGGAGAAAGAATGCTAAATAATAGAAAGTACATTCACACTGATAGCCTTCCCAAAGTCCAGCTTGTGAAGCATCATACAAGGCTTTTTCTCCCCACATCTAATTTACTGATTTTAATTTCAGCATTACTAATCAGTCAATAACATTTTTCTGCCACTTACGCCCAAACTGTCTTACATTTTGCTACACTCATCTTACAACGAACAAGGTATCTAGGCATCCAGCAAAAGCTACTTGACTTACTCTTGTAAGGAGAGGGGAAGTGTAAGCCAGTTTTAATTTTTAACTATGATAGCAAGGAAAGGTAGAGAATGTTGTTTAAGATAATTGGATGATGTTTTTGTTTTTAATCTTTTAATTAGAATCCTATTTTTATTTTGCTACCTTTTGTTATTGTAGACAGGTGTAGAATAAATTAAAAAAAAAAAAAAAAAAAAAAAAAAAAAGATTTTATTTAAATTCTTGTAGTCAGCCTTTGGATACTGAAGGGCTGCAATGAGGTCTCCCTGGAGCCTTCTCTTCTCCAGGCTGAACAGCCCCAGCTCTCTCAGTCTGTCCTTGTAGGGGAGGTGGACCATCCCTTGAATCATTCTTGTGGCCTTCCTCTGGACATGCTCCAACAGATCCACACCTCTCCTGTGCTGAGGACTCCACATCTGGACACAGTACACCAGGTGAGGTCTAACCAGCACAGAGCGGAGGGCAGGATCACCTCCCTCCACCAGATGATCACACTTCTCTTGATGCAGCCCAGGATATGGCTGGCTTTCTGAGCTGTGAGGAAATATTGTTGGCTCATGTCCAGCTTGCCATTCCCCAATATCCCCAAGTCCTTTCCAGAAAGACTGTGTTCAAATCCTTTTGTCCCCCAGCTTGTATTCATAGTGTAGGTTGCCATGACTCAGGTGCATGACCTTGCACTTGGATTTGTTGAACCTCATGAGGTTCATCTGGGCCCACCGCTTCAGTCTGTCTGGGTCCCTCTGAATGGCATCCTATCCCTGTCCCTTGGGTGCATCAACTACACCACACAGCCTGGTGTCATGTGCAAACTTGCTGAGGGTGAACTCAATCTCACTGTCAATGTCACTGATGAAGATATTCTTTAATATCTTTAATACTCTTTAAAGGGTATTGGTCCCAGTACGGTGGGGGACACCACTCAGCACTTATCTCCATTGATCCATTGACTGCTACTCTCTGGGTACTGTCTGAAAACTAGTCATAAGTGAGTAAATATAAATAATAATATCTTTTTTTTTAACAACCATTTAGTAAATGTTCAAATACAAGTAGAGAAAAAAAAGACTCAAGGCAGGGGGAAAAGGCCAGGTTGGATGGGGCCCTGGGCAACCTGATCTAGTAAATGTGAAAGTTTGGTGGCCCTGCCAGGCAGGGGGGTTGGAACTTCACAATCCTTGAGGTCCATTCCAAACCAGGTCATTCTGTGATTCTGTGAAAACAAATTGCTTTCTGGCTAAAAAGCCATTGGTTTACTTCATCTCTGCTGAAAGTATGGAAGAGTTCAAGATGATTGTGGATATTGTGTGTGACAGTTTTCTGCAACAAGACCACAACAAACAAAGCTGCTACTTTCATATTTCCTCTCTGCAGGTTCAGTTAATTTTTTGCATGAATACATACAGCTTTTGAAATCCCATTCTAACTATCAAAAAGCCTTTTCTTCCCCCTTCCAGGCTTTATTTGAATATCATCCAAAGAGCTGTTAAAAGGCAGAAAAAAATCCCATAGGAAAAGACTTCTGAGTCTAAAAGGGGGAATGGCAAGAAGCAGGAGGTAAATGAGAAGAAGAGAAGGCTGATATTAATATTTTGTTTTTCATATTAAAGTTTTTAAACTTCAAATGCTTGCTCAGTTTTACTTTGCATTTCAAGAATAGTTATTGCTTCAGCAAAAAGGAAGTAGCAATGATGTTTACATGCTTCTCTGTTGAAAATTAACTGCTTAATGCTGACAAAAAAAGCGAAAGTTCCTTAACGTCTCAGTGCTGGCAGACTTGATTGATACAGACATCTCAGTAGTCTCAGTTCTACTTATCCAGCTCAAACTCATATGTCCAAAGAACACTTAGACCAATTCAACAGGTGGAAGTCCAGGTTATAAATAGGACAACAAAGGTGCACTGAGGTTAAGTGATTTGCCAAAGACACAGTCTAACAGGATTAGGATTCAGGAATTGACAGTCTCTATTTCTTTGCTTGTCCTACGTTTGCTTCTCTAGATTACGTATACAGAGATGTGAGGGGAAGGGAGAAAAATCCTTGAATCTTCTGCTTGGTGTCAACACAAATAACACTGTCACACTATTCAATATCAGCTATTCACTTTGTATACACCTAAACCGTGCCTAATACCAGAAATGATGTAAGCACAAAAGACTAAACTAATTTGTTTGAGATCAGCATAAGATCTTGTAAAAGAAAGCTTCAGACTCTGTGTGAGTCTGTGTAGAGGAATGTTGCAGATAGATTTCTCTGACAGAAAAAGGAAAAAGAAAGAATGGATAAAGTTTACAGTATCCATACTATGAATGAAAAAACAAAACAAAACAAAACAAAACAAAACAAAACAAACCTGTTTCATTAAATAACCATGTTTAATGTCTTTGTCTGCTGGAGTAGTATTCACTTTCTGAGAAGCCAGGTAAGTAGCATTTCGCTAGATTTTTTTTTTCTACACAACATTAGGTCTCCAAGATGTCTTAGCTAAGATTCCAAAATAAATACTTCAAGAGATTGTATGTTTGATTTCAATTACTTATGTTTTATTACTTACCTTCTCCAGTCTAATATGATTTAACATGCTACTCACTATTTTCCCTTTACTTTGGAAATACTTTAGATGCAAAAGCTGTATTATCAGCTGAAGAAGTATAAAGGAAAAAAGCATCATGGAATCAAGTGCTTTCCTAAAAGGTTTATTTATTGGTCCTACAGTACAGTGAATGACAGCCTAAAATGAAACACAGCATCCTCAAAAAGGTGCATTGGCTAAAGGTTTAGTGCATTCCTCCAGAAATTCACTAAATAGAAATGAACAGAATAGCGTGTTTAAAATGCAGAGTTAAAGGGTAATATTTAGGCTGCCTAACCCAGGGACCAAACATAGGTCTTTCAAGTCTGCTCTACATAAACTCCTAACATAATCAATATGGAGAAATATTCCCAGATAGTGAATTATGGCAAATCCCACCTGAACTGTTAAAACTTATGGATCGGCCATTCTTTGTTGACTATAAAAGAGGCCCATGGAAACTAGATTTCTAGGTTGTGCATTAAATTTATATTCTCACAGGACAACAGGCAATAGATACAAGTTGAACCAAGAGAAATTTTGATCGCATATTAGAGTGGAAAAAAATTCACAACCAGAGTAGTCAAGCATTGGGACAGCTTACTCAGAGAAGCAGCCCTGAGGAAGGGGCAACTGCAGATGCTCAAAACTCATCTGGGGAAAGCCCTGGGCCTGCTCAGAGTAGAGAACTGACCCAGGTGATCCTCAGAGGTTGCTCCCAGCCCAAGTTACTCTGTACGTCCTGTAGATAAAGTACAATTTTCTAGAAGTGTTATCCTTTTTTCTCATCCTGGTGACACTCACATGCAGTCTATGCCAAGAACAGATCAAGAACTCTATTCACCAATTTATTCCCATTTTACTTCTACTTTTTTATTATACGTTTATTTGTTTAGTTGGAAAAGGTAGGAGGAAACAGTTGCAGCTCCAGAAGGCACTCTTTAGCTTTGCTTACTCAAGGGCACACACACAGCTTTCCAGCGTAGGAACCTTGTTTAATCTAATGCAAAATCCCACTTCTTTGTGTGATATTCAAAGCTCAGCTTATAAACCTGTATTTCCAGACAAGTAGCAAAGCATAACAGACCCAAATTAGGTTCTATGCTTCCGTTCTGTATGATCTAAATAGAAGAATTCAGAAAATGGCTCTTTGAAGAACAGTTATGCTCAGGAAATCTTTCTCTAGACATAATGTTTAGTTCATCTAATAGTCTGGACTTAGAAAAGAATAGTGCAGTATTTTATAACATAGTCCCTTGAAGCACAACATGTTTGAACAAGACTGTAGTAGTTAGTACTTTGAAATGATGGAGAAACAACAAAAGACTGCAAACTTTGTATAAGAGGCAAATATTCTGCATTTACAATGAGGGAAGATGAACAAAGAAGATAGCCCAGCATACAAAGTAGTTTCTATTTTGAGCTCCTTCAAAAGAGAAAATCTCTTGCCAATTTTACATAAAAAGTGAGTAACTTTGGTACAAGGGAATTTGTTTTCTAAGTGATAAAGTTATCAGCTAAACACCAGAATTCTTATGAGCCATGGTACATACACACAAAATTACCTTGTCTTCCCAAAAAGGGGAGGATCATTGTGAAAGTGATACTAAGCATGTGGTTCCACAATAAAGACAATGAACATGACAGCATTTGTTAGCTAATTGACTTCTAACTTGCTCTAAAGACTGTCTAGAAAAGCAAACAGCACAGGGGGTTTTAATGCCAAACTTGAAAAGAACAAAAAATAAATCCTACGACCCCATGCAGGTCATACACAGTGGTATACTATTCTGAGTAAGCCAGCAATCACTCAAAACAGTTATAAATTAAATAGAAACCAGGTTTTAAAAAACAATTTATCTAGACAATATTGCTTTATAGTCATACTTTTTCTTACTTGTTTCATGATAAAGATGCCTGCATCTGTAAGAAAAACAATTTTAGCATATAAAATTGAATAACTAATATCAAAAGGTCAATGAGTTTGATTCTTCCTCCAACTCTGTGAGCCTCAGCCAGCTGCTTCATTTCCCTGTCTCACTTTCTGCAGCTGTAAAGTGAAAATAGTATTGACAGGAGTTTGGGAAGGCTTCATTTCTTAAAATCTGTAAAACAGATCCTTAGACAGTAGGTATGGAATCATTATTCATCATCATTATTCTCCAGATTGAAATTGAGATATCACATTTGAGAGGTTCTGTCTGTCACAAATGAAAGCAATGACACTTCACAGCTCCTTAAGGACAATTATGGCGGCTCAGTCATTTCAAGGATTTGAAGTTTTCAATCAGAACAGACAAAAAAATTAAAACTATTTCAGGCAGAAACTGTAATATTAAATGCTCTTTATCCTAATGCTGCTGGCTAGTATCTGCTTTGCACTATAATTTTGCACAGTATAGCAACTCCTCTGCCACTGCCAGCAAATTGAAGAAATATTTAGTAGAAGGATGAAGAGTGGAGAAAGGAAAAATCTTTGGGTCTAACACATGACATTTGAACAGAGAATGAGCGTGAATATAGTTCAGAATGAAAGTCTGCGCTGCAGCACAGAGGAACAAAAAAGGGGAAAGACTGAAATTCCATTCAGAATAATACCACTTTTCCTGACTTTTCCCTCTACGAAAACGAGCACTAGAAAAACACTGAAACCCAGCGTACTTTCTACCACCACACCACAATAAATCAATAAATAACTTTAACTGTTCCCTTTCCTCTAGGTTTTTACTGTATCCCCAACTCCTTGTACTCTTCAATACATAGTGTCACTTAAGAAAAAGAAGTAATAGTAGAGAGACTGTAGAGTATGAGGAGTTATTTTCACTGTTAGAAATCATACACAGTTTCTACAGAGGAATCAATACCAATTTATTAAATCAGCTGATGTAAACTCTGACTGCTTCTGGGCCCAGGCCTTAATGGAGGAAAACCTTAGAAGAGTTCTAACGAGCAGCTCTGAGAATACAGGAACTTACAAAGCTTTTCTACTACAGATTTGTAAGTTTTGGCTAAACTGACATTGAAGTCTCAGATGATGTGAAATTCTACTGAAGCTTTTCCTGAACATGAAGTATTTCTGAGGTCTCTGTCTTTATACCTCAGCAACCATTCCAGGAATTTATCTGAGTCCTATTTTTCTGTTAAGTATAACAATCATACACACAAGTCATACTTGAAGAAATAAATTAAGAGATAAAATAAAACAGCATTTTCTCTAGAAATTAGTAAGTCTGTGATGAGGCTAATTTCATAGACACTTACTTAAATCCTTATAAAAAGGGGAAGAAAGAAAAAAACTACTTTCTACTTCTTTATTTTGCAGTTTGCAAAACGGAAGCATTGAACCATCAGAAGTGATAAGGTTTGTCCTTAGTAAGAACACTGAAGGCAAATCACTCTCTGTTCAGCTTGCAAAGATGGATGTCACACTGTGCAACAAAAGAATCACGTCAAATTTAAAATGGATTGGGCTTCATTTATAAATATGAACTATATTTCATAATTCATCTGCATATTACCTTTCTGCAATTTCAGAAAGTAGTAGCAGCATATCAAAGTACTAATCATGCATGCAGATCATTTCAACTTATATTCATCTAGAATTCTCCAAGGATGAATACCAGAGTAGAATACAATGATCTTTTTAATCATATAAAACACCTTTATTCATGATTGTACTTATTTAAACCAGACTTAAGTAGTTTAATAAGGTAAGACAACTTTAGGTTTATGCAAGAATTTCTACACCTAATCACAGCTGCTCTGTTTTAACTATATCAGTTCTACATCACACTTTTAGTTAAGCAAGGGCATCTTAAATGGTACCAAGACCTCAAAACAAAATGCAGAGTAGAGATTATGAGTTTGCAGGAATCAATTATCCTGCCTAGCAATAAAAAAGATTTGCTGGAAGAGTTTGGCAACATTGTTACAGCAATAGAAATTCAACTCATCCCAGCCTTTTTACACCACAGGGAAAAACATGAAAAATATGCTTCCAAAAGAAAGAAATGGTATTTCCAAGCTTGTTTTACCAGAACAACTTCATTTAAAGCTTTTGGTGAGTGTAACTAGTTGATGAAGTAGAAGAACAGGGGTGAGAGACTGCAGTTGTCTACACTCACCATCAACAAACAGACAAAACAAAACAAAACAAAACAAAAAAACAAAAAACAAAACAAAAAAAAACACCCACAAACCTTTTAGATATGGATCATATGGATCAAACCTGCTTGATCAATAGGAGATGGTCCAATTTAGAGTCAGAAGCACATTATGTAAATCAATAGAATTAACTTGTGAAAAGCATAAGGTGAATTTACAATGATGGAAACTATGAATAAAAAGAAAATCAGCAAATCTATAAGCAGCAGCTGGAACAATACAGATGAGATAAGTCTGGTTCAGAGATTATCCACTCAGCTGGATGACAGTGCTAAGTAGACCGATACACCTTCACTTATCATGACATCTTCTAGTATGGAGGCCACTTTGAAGAACTAACTGCATGTGTGTGAAGGAGGGTCCATATTTTACTGTTTACACAAATCATGAATACACATTCTCCCTTCACAGTGCTCTTCCTCAGACTGTACCTGCACTGCAAAGTAGTTCAGCACATGTCCCAGAATTTGTTCTACATCAGTTAGCTACACAGACTCACCATAACACTGCCCTCACACGTACTGATTTGCTGAGAGAATCAACTAGTTTCAGGATACTGACATAAATATTCCTCTCCAACCTCCAGGTCCCAAGCTAGCATCTTTATATAGTGCTGAACTGGAAATTGTATTTGTATTTGAAATATCATTCTATATAAAACCTGCATTAAACAGCACAAGTGTACATTAGAAAATTGCAACTTAGGAATGGATGTTTCGTTGTTCAGTGAGAAGGGATGAATATAACTCTTTTCTCACTTTCGTGTTTCTGGGCAGTTTAAGAGCCAACAGTGGACTGAAAGCAGATGTGGGCTTCATAGAGATTCTTGCTTCCCTACAACTTCTTTGTAAAAGTCACAGTAAAAGGAATCAAAAGAAAACAAGAAAAAAAAAAAAAAGAAAACAAGAAGAAAAACAAGATGCACATCTCCTCTCTCTACCTCTATCTTTACTACTTCATAGTATCATAGTATCATAGTATTGTGCGAGTTGGAAGGGACCTTAGAGATCATCGAGTCCAACTCCCGGGATTCGAGCCCTGTGTGTAGCAGAGCGGCACTTCTACCCCCTGCTCCACAGGGGGGATTCGAACCCGGGCCCCCTGGTGTTGCAGACGTGAATTCTACCGCTGCGCCACCGGGGCACACAAGAGTGTGTCTTGTCCACTTAAGAGTGGACAAGAAGCATTATAGGTAAGTTGCTCCAAAAGCAATGCCTCCTGTTTATTTCCATAGAAACTACTAGAGACTCTATTTGGTAGAGCAAGATCTCAGTTACAGAATGTTATTTTTCAACAGTATCACCACCATTAGGTACACATTTTCAATGGTGATGAACAAGAACCTGCATGCTGCACCAGTGGAGTTGACCCACTGTCTCACAGCTGCTATCACAGCATTATTGTTAGGAAAATGTTGCTCACACAGTCTATCTTTCATCAGCCTGAATACGTGGAAGTAAGAGGATGCAAATCCAGACTGTACAGTAGGTGCAGTATGACAGCCTGCCAAGATTGGCTACATGCTTCACGGTTTTCAAACTGGTATGGGACCTGGCATTATCATGCTGCAATGGAAAGGCTGCCTCCTTCTCTGGCCTGACTCTGGAAGTTCAAGCATTCAGCTTAGTCAGCTTCATGGTGCTACAGTCAGCACTGTTGATTTGTCCAGGTTCTAGGAAATCCAGAAGGATCCCCTGTTTCCTATCCCAAAAGACAGAACACATCACTTTATCTACTGAGGGCTATGTCTTGAACTTTTTGATCAATGGGAAATTCACGTCACCACTCCACAGACTGCCATAGACTTTGATTCCAGCTTCTAGCAGTGACATCTTGTCACTGGTAACAGAGCAATCCAGGAAACTGTCACCTTCAGCCTGATATTGGATCAATAAGTCCTGACAAACTTGCGTATGCTATTCTTTTTGCTCCTGTGTGATTATTCGTGGGACCCACCTAGTGAAAACTGTGATATTCCAACACTGGCACCATTACTTCTAATGCACTGAAGCCAATACACAGCACCATACACATTTCCCTGGTAGTAATCCGTAGATTCACACAGAGGAGCTGATTAAGACATTTTTCATTTCACTGTGTGACTGCTGTGCATGGCCATCCAAAACAAGACTTGTCTTTCACATTACATTTGCCACTCCTGAAATACACCACTCACCATCTCACTGTTTTCATATCCCGTTTGGTCTCCATAAACATTCAGCAAGCACTGATGAATGTCAGTAAGTACAATGTTTTCTGCATGGAGGAATTCAATTCCATACCTTTGCCTCATATGCACTTCCATGGCAGATGCCATTCTGTCAGACTGCCCCTCTGCTGCCATCTGTCACAGGGCAACAAAATGTAGTGGGATATTGGTGGAAAGGTTCAACCTCCACTGCCATACCACCAACACCTGCCTCTGATGTCATAGGCCAAGATAACAAAAGGAGGCATTACTTTCAGAGCAGCCATCCTAAAAAATAACAGTTAATGAAGCCAGTGCTTGAAAGACTGTCTATGCATATACAGTGCATAGATTACCTCCGAAGACTCGTCGAATGTAAGAAAAGAAACAGATCACTTTCATTTAACACAGGACACATGGAGAGTTCAGAATCCCCGTCCAAATCACACAACATTGAGCTAATTTTATTCCAAGGAACTTCCCCACAGTTCGGAATAACTAACGCTCTAGGCCCATATTGGAATCTAAAAGTCTTAAGCAACTTAACTGAAAAAATCCATTTCAGTTGGTTTGAATAAGGATTCTGTCATAGGGGTGGGCAACTTGCCAAAAGACTGCAAAGCAAATGGTAATAATAATTGCCAGTTGAATTTTGGATAATTGCTTAGCAGGATGCAGCAACGATCACTGAGTATAAGCTCATTTAAATGTTTCACTCTAGCTGGAACAAAAGATAAAGAGCACATTAATTCGATTTGCCAGTGACATAATAACCAGTGAAAAACTGTCAGATGCACAAATAGCCCAACGTTTTTATAGAAACAGATAAAGTGATTGTTTTTCTTTTAAAGTGCATTGAAGGGATAAATTTAGTACATGAAGTTATGGTGCTGAAAAAAGAAAAACATTTGGAAATCAAGATGAGCTGCTGCATGTTCAGAGAGAGTTAAAGAGGAAATGCAATACTGGGATGGGGAAACGGATTCAATAATGATGCCTTCCGCTGTACCATACTGAATTTCACAAACTGCACAGATAAAATGGTATAGACTAAATTCAGGAAGAGGCTGAGTGAAGACATGATCACTGACCCATGTGCTACTACTTCAGTGATTACTGCAACCCATTTCATTGTCCAGTGCAGATGTTTTTAACTTACAATACCTGTCGATATACCTCAACATGTCTGTAGCACAATCTACTTATTTCTATGCAATTTCAGAAATTCTTTGTCCTAATATTCCAAAGTCATCTGTGGTTCCAGAAGTAGCTACATCAACAAATCATAAATAGTAACAGCTATAATTGCAGGCCAGTGAAACCACAAAGTGAACAAAGTCTGGAGATTAATCATTTCAGATAAGGCTATTTCAACACAGAATGAGTTTCCAGAGAATACTATATTAAAATCCATTGCTTAATCAGCTTTAGCACATCCCACAAACCCTTACTGATTAATAAAAACTTTCCTACAGTAATGGTATATAAAGACCTGCTTTGCTTTTGGTAACAAGAAAAGAAAGGACAGAGGATCCTGCCGGCTTACAAGAGACAGAGTAAAAAAAGGAGAAGGAATGATTTAAAATGAGGACTTACACACACAAGAGCTAGGATGACACTAACAAAAAAAAAAGGTTTCAGAACCTCAACCTTTATGCCATGTGATGAACATGAAACAAGAAACAAGTATATAAGATTTTGTTTTGATACAGTAGCAGTACTTTACACCTGAAGGGGATGTAATAGCTTGCAAAAAAGATCCCTAATCAACACACTCCAACATACTTTTCACTAGCACTTCTATGCTTTGGTGCTGTGTGCACCTACATCAAGTAACAACCACTCCTGATCCTGTATCTGGTGCTGAACCATTCCAGAACTATATCTAAGGTGTCAGATCACAGCTATTTTTCCTAGATACAATTTTAAATAGGTGGTAAAAATAGAAAAAGAAAAGAGAAGAAAGAAAGGGGGGGAGAGGGGAGAGGGGAGAGAGAAAAGCCATTGAAAACTAATGAAGAAATCTGGAGATCTAGAAAAAAAAAAAAAAAAAAAAAAAAAAAAAAGTACCAATGGTTCAGTCAGATCTTTCTGTTCACTTCTCAATATATCAGGCCTGGAACAAGTTTCTCAGTGCAAAATATCTTTAATTGGCTGGAAAGCATTTAAGGAAAAATCTTTTTAATTAAAAACAGAGCCAACAAGACATGAAAGCCAAGGGGGTTGGGAGAGGCATATGTTGACCTTATGAAGCTTTACAGCAGAACTCTGCAGGGGCTGTTTAAACTGAGAAAGCACAGTTTTAATTAAAGAGTCCTGAAGAACAGACAATTCGAAAGAGCAGGTCAGCTAGACTCCAAGAGGTCAATTTAAGCATAAGCAGAAGGAAAACAAGACTTCTGGTCATTTTACCTTCCTCTGGGAGAAATCTGTTGCTAACCAGGCATTAAGCTCTGTGTTTCTCAACACACAAACTAGCTGTCCTCTAACCACCTCTATGAGTGTTGCAAATCACTGTTACGTGTTTATAGAATGGAAGAAATTTTTTGAAGTCCACAACAGTTTCTTGACACTGGATTGCATTCAAAAATAAACTCAATTGTATTTTTCCCCCCTGCATGGAATCCCAGATATGCTTAAGCATACTTGAAAACAGATCTCGGCACCTTGCTGAGCTTCACAAAATGTAAAAAAATAACAAATTATAAAAAAAAAAAAAAAAAAAAAAAAAAAAAAAAAAAAAAGATCCAGTATATTCACTTCCCAATTTTTTCCCCTAAAAATTTTCTTTACTTTTTAAAGCATATTTTGCTACCAACACACTTAGTGAAGCTAGAGACATTTCCTGGCTATTTTGAGACAAATGAAAATGTGAATCCAGTTTCCAAAGAAAAGAATATATGAGTAAAAATGTAACAAAAACCTATCAAGCTAAAGAGATTGCATGGTATAAGAAATTCTGTTTATGGCAGTCGTAGCAGGACTCTAAATTTTCTACCTCCTGCACATAATGATATTAAAATTGTCATAATTCTATCAACATAAACTAAGATGCTACAGCAATAAACTCTCTACAGACAGATTTATGCTTCCATGCAAGCTCATAAAAAATAACTATTTCTGATATGTACATATGGTCTTGTGTTCTAGTTCAGTGATCATCAAAAACAAAGCAAAACAAAAAAAACCTGAAAGCTAATTTCTGGAATAATCTTATTAGAAGACATTCCACCATTCATCCTTCTAAAGAAAGCTCCAAGTTGAAAGTCTCACTTGCTTTGGATATCACTTAGTTTGATTTTTTGCTCTCATAAGGAGAAATTTTGTCATTCAGAAACAAATGACCTCAGTCCTTAGTGCTACCATTTGTTGCATAACATTATTGCTTATTTCGTTCACCCAAAAATAAAGTATTCGAAAGAAGTAAATCCAGATCTAGTCTATGCCTTAGGATGGCAATGATCATCTTTCATCCATTGTGTTGCATTGGTTTGGTGGCAGCTTCTTCATAGTAAACTGAGTTTAGTCCTTAAAATAACATGGATGTTCCGAGTTCCCCTGTTGTGCAACCATAGCAGAAATATATTAATTGCAGACATACTGAGAAATTCCATTAAGAAGTTAATGCCTGTTATGTGATGAATTAGGGATAAATATCTCAGAGCAAATAAAACTAAAATGAATAAAAACAAAGTTCTAGACTGTAATTACTGCTAGAGAACAAGAAGCTGGACTGAATAGCTGAAAATTTTGTGAGCAAGTTCTCTAAAGCCACACATTTCTGTCTCTAGTTAACATAAGAAGAACACATAGAAATATACAAGTAAACATGCCACATTTGCTCAGACCAGGAAGTGCAACCACTCGACTTTCAAGTCAGAAAAACATATCCTGAGCTCTTTTAAGACCACAACCAGAATATAGTAGCATTCACTTAAGCTTTTTTTCCTTAAGATTCCCCCATTCCCTTGCTAAGTACTCTGGTGATTACATTTTCACTCAGGCCTTTTCCATATCTACATACAATTGCTAGAAGTAATAGAACATAAGGTACATTATGTAGCTAAAACTTCTTGGTTCTAACAAATAAAGATACTGATGACCTGGTGAAGGTTAAATGTTAGACAAACAGAGCTTGCTGATAATTTGCTTTGAATGCAAAATGAGTACCTTCCATCAGATAGCTTCTTCTCAAATTATCAGCAACATTCACCACTGAAAGCTGCTGTTATGCTGGATGACTTTCTCGCTATCATCTCTCAGTTTTACTATGTAACAGTTTTCCAGAAATCTACACTCTGTTTTTCCTGATAATGATCTGACTTTATATCATAAATGTCTTCACTGCATACTCATTAGATTAACACCACACAACTTACACAATACCTTAAAAACGCTATCTCTGAACCAATATATATGATTTAGAACACAACAGAGTATCTATCACTAGTAAGACAATATTACAGACAGCATAACCGAAAGCTTCAGTACCTAATTATTTTGTCACATTTAGCTATAACTGTCAGATTTCAAAGGATTTAAAATAGTGCATGTCAAAAAAGCCATTTCCTTATTTATAGTCTTGGAAACTCTGTTCATCAAAAGCAGAAGTCTTGAAAACTTAGCCAGAAGTTAAGGATTTATCTGTAGATTTATCTCTAGTCTTCCCTGCAACAAAGAGTGAGGTAGAATATCTTGGAACAAGTGACTGACCATGGGGAAAAAAAAAACAACAAAAACAACCCAAACTCAAACCACTGAAATCCACATTTGTACAGCAACATTCATTATGTTTGCTTAAAATTCTAAACTTAAAGACTAAGCCAAAACTTAATTTTAGTTGCATGCAGTTACACGAGTTTATTTTGTACTCTGGCCAGTTCTCCAATACCTACTCTAGAGTGTGCAGTTTAAGAATAGCTGGACAAGATAGCACAGTGCTGAATAGTTATTTTGGCATTGAACCTTTTCTTTGTGGGTGAGGTTGAGGAGGTCACCCAGCTGTCAGTGGTCCCCATCTCACGGCCACGAGGTTCCTGTAATGTCATCTAAGAGATGTTCCAGAACTCAGACAAAGCTTAGGTGCCCAGGTTCTTCACTACAACACTGTAACCCATACATCACACAGAGCTCCTAGCCAAAGAACTCAGCACCCCACCTGCCTTGTAATAGCAACATCTATTGTCCTCATGATTCATACTCTATATTCAAACTATCTCCGGAGCTGCTATCCCACTCCCATCCACTGGCCCCCAGCTTGTATTTTCTCTTCTCTATCCTCATGCATAGGACCAGAGATATCCTCCCTCTGCTTCGCTGTTGCTTGATGAGCTGTTCTGTAGTGGAGGTAACATTGGCAACAAGGTGCTCCTACGCTAATTTTTACTGTGGGCATTATTATTTTTTTTATATTCCACAGGCCACTGCAATGATGATGTCTTTTAACAAAATTGGTAGATTAGATCAGTGTGCAGTGTCAGCGTTTGTGCTGCACCGGTAGTGTAGCTAACAATTTAGATATCAACATAATGGTATTGGAATACTTGCCTCCATTTTTCCCCACTGTTCGGAAACATCTCCAAAAAGTCCGAAGGAAAGATGCCCTGTTATGAGGGGTAGCTTGGACAAAGCTGAACTCACGGAATAAAATGTGTGTTCCTTGACGCACGCTGTTAAAACTGTGGAGATAAGTAAAAACAAGAGAAGGTTAGAAAGCTGAACCATTGTGAATGTTCTGGGGCCAGCTGGAACAGTAGCAAGAAAACCACTGGCAGTTATATTTTGTGAAACCAAGTCTCTAAAGCTTATACCCATCTGTCCTCTAGAGGCAAGGCTATTTGCAAAAACCGCACATTGGAACTTAATTATAGGAATTAGAGGTTTGTGAAAGTAAAATTCATTCTAAAGCATCCCAGCAAGGGGTGTCCAAGAGCCATTTAAAGTCTTGAGACCAACTCACTAGAAAATGGCTGGCTAAGAGTTACTGGTTTTTATCTGATCAGAAGATGCTCTTTCTGTTAGCATCATTTATATTTCGTTGCCATACTCACCACAGTTTTCCTTGAAGCCACAAAACAAAACAAAAAAGTATTTAACAGAAGCCTCGAGTTGTCATTTTTAGGTTAATTAACTGAGATATGACTGTATTAGATGTAAAAAATCTACTTCAGGAGTCAAGAAAAGTAGCCTGGCACTCCCATAAGTGGCGATCTGCACTAGTGCGTTTTGAAAATAGTACCTGACCATTACAATGGAAAGTCAATTTGATATGCAGACTCCTGTATTTTAGTGCAGATTTCTCATACTTGAATTGTAAGTGCTTTAGGCTAACTTTAATTATAGCAAACATTTGTCTTAAAATGCTTTCTCTGAAGTATAAGAAGCTCTCCTTTGGGTATGGTGAAGCTCAGCATGGAAGAACAATAGAAATGCAAATACAAACATTATATACCAAAGGTACAGTGATAGAGTCGCCTCAAAGACGGATTTTGTGCATTCCGCTCTGAATCAAGCATGTGGGACAGAGCTTACAAACACTCCAGAGAGATCATTAAAAATATTCACTTGGGACAGCAGCTTAACTTGCCCACATGAATTTAGAGAATGAATGAAAGAGAATGAAGACAATTTAGAGAATTAATGAAAAAGATATAAGCTTATTTTCATCATAGCAGAACCTCTCTGTAGGCAGCATTTCTGCTTTAGACAAAATCCAGTGGCCAGTGGGAAATCTTACAACTTGCAGTTTTAAAATCATCCCCTTAAATATAACTAGTGTGAATCACCTTTTAATGCTTCCTAGCTCAGAAAGGAGTCTCACATTTGAGAGGGAATTATACCAGAGATAAGCAAAATTAAAGTCAGGTATCAGCTGGGGGGATGGGAGGGTTGAGAAAGGCCAGTGTAACTTTTTCAAGTAAGAATTTGAATTTGCTCTTTTATGTCTCAGTAATCAAAACTTTCTGCCATGTGTTGAAAGCACTGGTTCTGGCCCTCCTATTCAGAAGGAAATTCGTGCAAAATAAGTACAAACAATCACATTATGATTAAGAAACATTCATGATCTTTGAAGCCTGGAATTAGAAATACTCCTTCTGTAAACATAATGAACAAACAAATTATTTCATATTTATGAAACCAGTGCTGTGCAAGTCAGAGAAAAGCACAGTCGCTGTGCCAACTGACTTGACTTAAGTAAGTATACACTGTGCCTGATCAAAATACAACAAAATTAGAGGAAAGGCTTTTATGACTCTCATTGTAAGCTAACAGTATTCCTTACAAAGTGCTCTAGATCACTGCTTCAGAGGGAATGAGTACAGAGTAATGGAAAGTAACATGCTTTAACTCACACAAGATGACTGTGACAAAGCTGGAAATGGGATTTCAAATCTTCTCATCTCAAACCATAGCCCATAAGACTTTTTTCATTTCTTATTTGCATTGTTTTACCAAGGATTTGACAGGCTGATGGAAGAATGAGGGATATAAATGAGAAAATGAAGAAACTTCATATAATTGGAGGAGGCAGCATTCAAAAGGATGGCACATATAAGGGAGATTTCTAGTAAGAGAAAGATGAAGGCAAGAGTATGCTTGTTTAGATCCCTGAGGGAATGAGAAAGAATCACAGAACTGCAGAATAGTCAGAGAAGTTTAAATCTGAGGGAGAAATGGAGAGGGTTAGCTGTGCAATGACACATCTAAATGCACCTAAATTATGTTGCTCAGAACAACTGCAGTACCTGCCCTATCTGGAAGCAAATCCTGGCACATCCATAATGGAAAGGTTCAGACATGAAGCTAACATACTATTAACTCACAGGAGACAGCCCTACTATATTGCTTCTTAGCCCTAGTAAGTGAAAACTCAGATCGCTCATGTTTTCAGCATGGCACAGCTCTGAAACCATTGAGCAGAAGAGTAAAATATAATTTGTTGTTACTTACTCGGTTATAAGAATGGATGGGTATGCTGGAACATCAGCACATCAGGATGTAATGACAGCTAAGTGCCATCAGCTAGCTGAGTGAAAGAGGTACAATATTTCTTTAATTCCTCATGTCTTGCAATAAGGTTTTGTTCAGTTATACAATGGGAAGATTCTTCATAAAAAGCTCAAGTCTGCAACTACAGGAGTTAGAATTTAATACCTGTTAAGATGCTACATTTCAGAGATTCTACTTTATAAATTCCTTTTTATAGGTTGTAACTACTCAGCTTAAAGGAAACAGCCACTTCCCACAGCTCACAGCTGAGCTATCCAGCAGGCAGTCTACTGACAAATTGACACATCTGGCCTTATGCAGGATCAACACCAACACAAGGGACAGGAATCATACTTTTTGAACAAAGTATATGCATAAAAATATTTACAATTATTTTCTGGTAGCGCGGTAGTGCAAAAATAACTCAGCCATCTTTTCCTTAACAGCTGCACAGAGATGAACAGCTGCCATGAATATGGCAAGTAGACGTGACCTGCAGGTAAACCCTACAAAAAGAAAAGGACTACCAAAAGCTCTTGCAGTTATTACAACTGCATGTACATGGTATGACTGTCACATTACCTACAATTTTATAAATGCTTGCAGGGATGTATTTTCCAGTTTCTTTTGAAACAAAAAAAGATACCGCTCCAGAGGAGCAGCTTAAGTAAGCAAGATAACAACAGCAACAAACAGTTCCAACTTTATCAGCAAGCTTAACAACTGCTGAGATTCCTCCTTTAGGATTGCTCAGTCTTCTTTCTGCTTTCCTCCCACTGAAAAACTCATTCCTCTTGCAAGGTCAAGTGGTCAGAGCTTAGCAGTGCGTTTGTGCAGGAGAAAGACTTACAACTAAAGTAGAGCATATTAACACACAATTAATTTGTCCTCATTCAGTTAAAAGTGGGTCTGTAAACCTGGAAGCAAAAGCAGAACAAAATAACTTCTCATTTATCTGGTTAACTTCTCTTTCCCCCCCTTCAGGTTTTACTGTGGTCATTTGCAGAGAATCCTTTTAACAAGGCTGCAGGTTTCAAAGCCTCACACTGCAGACCTAATGTTTGCCTTGGCTTTCTGTAACCAGGAAACAGCGCAGGCAAATCAGAACATTAACAAAAGTTAAAAATGACATGATTTTATTTGTCTTGCAGAAACTGAGACTAGAAGTTGAACCAAATGTTCCTTAGGTAATCTCAATTCATTACAACACTCATATTTCACACAAGAATTGCTACCTGACCGGATACTCCATTAACCAAACAGCTCCCTGCATTCACTTAAAGGACATCCAGGAGAAAAATAGAGCAAAGTTTTTGCTCGCTTGGAAATTCTAAAGAAGTTTCTGCACTTGGAACTTCAAGGTCTTGCTTTGTCACCCTTTACCCTCACAAACCCTAGAGCAGCCAAACCTCAGCACCAAATCCCTTCCAATAGCACTGCTGAGAAAGCAGCACCTTGCAGCACATCTTGTCTGCACTTGTGGGACAGCACATGCACGGCACAGGAAGAAAAGAGGAGTTTTAGGAAGAGATTGTGATAAAACAGCCCCAGCCCTTGGAAATGGCTCTGCTGGGAACTCTGCACTCAGGTGCTGCTTCTCCAAACAGAGCTTCTTTCAGTGGGGCTTTGTCTTTTGTGTAATTACATTTCGGCAACTTGCCAGAGTTCAGAAACTTTCAAGCACTCTTTTCAAACCTTTGGACCTCTAAATAGATTGTAAAAGTCCCAGGATGCTATGGTAACATCCCAATTGAAACTCACTACAGTAGTTAGCCTCTGCCTGCTGAACTTTGGCAAAGCCAACTATGCACAATGCAGTGAGAGTTGTTTGTCCCCAAGAAGGACAGAAGAGCTTGTCGTGGTCCTGCTGTCCCCTTAGCAGGTACCACTTTTGGCTACCATGCAGAGAGCTGAAGGAATGAACAGGACCTCTCCTCTACTGAAGAGACAGCAAGAAACAGGGGCCAACATTCCTTAACTTACAGCATACTGTTTGCATTTTCCACTGAGATCATGATGAAACAGGGAAAACTCACTTTGAAGAATTATGCTGCTTCTCCAGCACGAGCACCACTTTTCCCCTCCCCAGCTTTTCTTCCCAGCCCCACCAGTGTCCAAGTCATTAATAGACAACTGAGTGTCTTAAGTGAAAATAAGATAATCTCAAACTCAAAGAGGCTATGTCTATACGGAGTGAAACATTTGTAGGGAGAAACAGCACAGAGGACTTGATGTCAACACTTTGGGTATTTCAGCATTTGATTTTCTTGAAACGCATGTTGGACTAGCTCAAGTTTGGTCCCATGGACTGCATGCTCATTTGCAGTTGGAACACATCTTCCAATTTAGTTCCTCTGAAAGGAACCCAGGTCACGAGCTCCAAGCACTTACTGTGCTTTTGGTTTCTACCAAAAGCACAGTAAATAAGGATAATCAGGAGTATTAGGATTAGAGACTATCGTTCAATGGGTAACAAAGAACTAGCTCTAGCAATAGAAAATACTGGAACTCAAAAGGTTTTAAAATTCAGGAAATTTCTTTGTTAAATAACTCATCCACACACTTTAAAGCATCCCCAAGCAACCAGTCACTCTCACCCCAAGACTATACTCTATAATAGCAAAGTGAGGTTTACCTTGCCTGGAATGAGCCCTGAGAAGGAACACTTGAAAAAGCAAGCACCAGAAGAAAAAAAAAACCTCCCAGCTTCACTGCTGCTGTGACTAAATTACTGCTGTTTAACATTAAATTACTGTGGTTTAACAAAAGATCACTATTCTTCACATATTAGTTTAAGTTTACTAGACTGTGTGCAATATGCAGACCAACCATTGGGTTATTTCCTTCCTTATCAGTCTTGGAAGGTAGTGTAGGAACATTAGCATACCTCAATGCAAAGCTGTTGTATGGAGTGCTTTTTAAAATTCCACGGATAACAATATTTGGGACAATGAAGTCAGCCTCAAGGACATCAACATCATCCTATAATGAAATTAACAGTACTTTTTAGGCACTTCCACTGAAATGTGCTAGCAGTGTTAAGATGAAACAGATGCTGAAAGTTATTTCTGATGGCTGGCTTTAAGGAAATATCCTAAAATATAGGAAATCATTAACACTTAACATATCGGTGAGTGACGTAACACTGCAAATATTTGGGACTTTTTGCTATGCTTTCTGTCTCTCCCAGTCAAGTTTAATTCAGCTGAAGGGTGTGGAAAGGAGAGACACAAATGCTTACAATTTGGTTTCAGCCTTTTTGGTACAGGCACAGAAATCTCTGCATTCATGGCAGCATTAGTACAGATGGTACAGAGATTATCCCAGGTACTATATGAAAGGAAATGAACCACAGCACCTGTGACACAGCTCAGAGTAGGCAGTGAACAAGCCTTCTTATGTTGCTTTGTAGCAAAACAAACCCTCTGAGACCAGTCTACAGATTCTGGAGAAGGAAAGGATGAAAGGAGTTGCTGTGCTTGCTCTTTATTACCCGGAATCCCTTTATCTTCTTAGAGTCCTCTCCCTTGATTTCTTCTCTGCTAGGTCAGTAATTTAACACCTTGAAGTTTTCAAAAGAAAAGCTAAAATGACCTTACCATGTTGAATTATTAGCCCAGGATTTAAAAAAAAAAAAAAAAAAAAAAAAAAAAAAAAAAAAAAAAAGAAAAAAACTGCAGCAAATAAGGGCTGGGGAGGGATCTCTAAAAACAGAGGCCTTTTGATCAGAGCAGCATCCTGCAGTTTGCTGTAACTCAAGCTGGCCATTCTTACATAGTAGGAATTAAGGACTCTCCCTGCCAGGCAGGGACCTATTAAAACACAATAGCTGTTTGAAAAGAGTAAGGCAAGCTGATATGGATATAATAGGCCACATATTGAGACCCCTTTCTACTCTGAAATAAAGCTGCTCCTTAGAGTTATGAGCTGGGAAATCTAGTATTCAGGAAGATGGGAAGGGCGTACAATAGAATACGGTAAATGGAAGATGGTAAATAACCATGCAGAAGTCCTCTAAGGTACTTAGGGAAAAGTAATGAAGCCTCGGAGATAAGCATCAATCACTAAGAGTAGCTTTTTCAGTCTGATCAGGTAATTTCAGACCACATGGTGTTTCAATGAGTCTAGAAATGCCTTGCTGGTATAAACAGAGGTTTAGTTTTTACAGTAGAATACAAAACCACAGCATGTTGCCCACCGCAGAGATGGCTGTGTGAATACCATTGTAACTGGTTTTATGGAGATCACTGTATGTTGCTACCCAGCTGCACTCAAAAACCCTCCTTTTACCCCAAACATGTTAAGAAATATATATATATATCCAGAATTACACAAAGGAAGCTCCTAGCTCTCCAGCTAATGTATTTAGTATTTGTTCAAACTGGTCTAGGTAGTCATTGTATGGGAAGAAGAAAATTCCTTATTGAACCTTCAATACTCTGAGAGCATGGGAGATTTAAGTCCTCTACAAGCACTATTAACACACAGCCAAGATCTCTGTTCTTGTTAAGATGTGTATAGAGAAAATCAGAAGGGCAAAAGCAGAGCTTGAAGTCAACCTGGCCACTGGGGTAAAAAGGTACAAGAAACTCTTCTACAAATACATCAACGGTATGAGGAGGTGATATGGAAATGGTGATAGGACTAGAGGGAATGGCTTCAAGATGCAACAGTGGAGTTTCAGGCTGGATGTTCGGAAATACTACTTCTCTGAAAGAGTGATCAGGCAGTGGAATGGGCTGCCCAGGGAGGTGGTGGAGTCACCGACCCTGGAGGTGTCCAAGGAATGTTTGGACGTTGTGTTGAGGGATGCAGTTTAGTGACAGCTGTTGGTGATTGGTGGGTGGTTGGACTGGATGATCTTGTAGGTCTTTTCCAACCTTGATGACTCTGTGATTCTTTGCCTTCATTCATAAGCAAACAGTTTTGCTCCTCCTCTCATGCTGTGAAATAGTTTCAAGATGATTCAGAGACCAATCAGAAAACTGGAAGCATGGGAGAGAGGATGGTACAGGGAAGAGAAACAGAGATAAAAATAAAAACTACACACTCTGGTGTTCAGATTTCCCCTAGTTTAACAACTTTGGAAGTAGCTAAGGAACTGACATTGACTGGAGATGGAATCTGATAACAAAACATCAGTGTCCACTGAAGAAGAAATTTGAATTTGAACATTATTGAATGATTGCACCCATCTTCTACTGTTTAGAACAAAACATAATGCTGAGTAAAGGCACACTGGCTTTTCAGAAAGGTGAGGTCAAAGCAATAAGCATGAGTAAAGGCCTGCTTTCCCCATCCTGCAGGTAGTCTCCCATACATCTCATTGTGAGACAGTTCTGTGCTTTGTATGTAAATCAGAATTTAATTAATTTAAAAGATAGCAGCACAGACACATCACAGTGACTACAATCCACAAGCCACTGAAATATAATTCCTTAACTATTTTCAAAGGAGATTCAATACAATTCCACCATGTGTGCAGCCCCTATATTTGTTCTTTTCAGGCTTGGTTAGAATGGAGAATATTAGAAGGAAAAAATTACGACTAATACATCTTCACCTATTCAATTTTGTTGGTAAGAAGCACAGCACATCAAGGACTAAGCAGCTTCCAGCATTTCCATCAGGGCAACAAATGAACACTGCTGTTTCCTTAATATAGATAGACCTCCATCACTTTTCATTAACATCAGTTCTGCATTTAGAGATTACTTAGCTAAACCACTTAATGCTCACTCCAACTGTGTGGCTGTAGTGTTGACCAGCCACTGTCTGTCCAGTTTATTTGAAGATATACAATAGGATTAATTTTACAAGGAATGAGATTACTGCAAATCTCTGAGGATAATGTATTATGGAGGTTGTACGGTTTCATCACTAGACAGCATCAAAAGTCTGTTTCTTTGGAGACATTTGATTTCTATAACCTACTTGGTTAAAGAAGAAAATAATAATAGTTGTTTTAAAAAAAAAAAGTGAGAGAAAAAAGAAGCTAAAATAATGTTGGTTTGGTTTTGTTTTGTTTTGTTTTTAATGCACTTTTCAGCCAAGACAGAACTATAAGACTTACAACTGTTTGCTAATCATGGGGATATGGAGATATTCAAGGGATTTTATCCTGCAAAGGATAAGGAATCCTATTAGAGGATATTATTAAAACCCATTGCTGTAAGCATTTGCTGATTTTTTACAGCTTGGCATATCCAGGTGTATGGGAACTGTTGAGTCATGGCCTGAACCACTGATTGATCACCTGAGGCAAGCACTGAGTCAGCCGCAGAAGCACAGGTGAAGGCAATTCAGTTGTGCGACTGGAAGGGGTGGAGCCCGGCTGCACCTCTCCTAGACCCCATTTTAGGGCTGACTGCCACTGGGAAAGGATCTCTTTCTGGAGATTGTTCCCTTTGGAGTTTTCTACTGTAAGCCTAGGAGATGGGTAAGCATTTAATTTATCTTTGATTACTTCTTTCCACTGCAATAATCTTTCTAATTATACAACCTATAAAGTACCAACCTAACAATACCTCCATGCTAACTGTATGTTTGTTGATTATACACCAGGCTAAGAAAAGATTTACATTTGTTGTCCATGTTCATGCTTGGAAGGCACTTATTCTTAGCAAAACAATTAGAAATGCTCCTCAAAATTTTCTGCAGCACCAGAACATTCTATAGTCCAGAAATAAACATCATGTGAGACACCTCAATCCTGCTCCATTTTTTTCTCTTAAAAAATCTTTCTGATGAAGGTAAAATGTATTTAAAACTTAAACTACCTCTTTATATTTTAATACAGTCCTATGAATGGAGCTGCTCTGAAAATAATGCTTCCTATTTTATTCTGCTGGCCCATGACATCAGAGGCAGATGTTGGTGGTGTGGTAATAGAGGTTGAACCTTCCCACCAATATTTTGTTACATGCTGTTGCCCTGTGACAGATGGCAGCAGAGGGGCAGTCTGACAGAATGGTGTCTGACATGGAAATGCATGTGAAGCAAAGATGTGTCACTGGATTTCTCCATGTGGAAATAATTGTATCCACTGATATTTCCTGAATGTTTATGGAGACTAAACACTGCATGTGAGCGCAGTGAAACACCAGGTAATACATTTCAGCAGTGATAGCCATGGCAGTGGTTCACTTCCACTGGTACAGATTTGTATGAGAACAGCATGCAGACTCTTGTCCATTGCTGGTAAAAAATAATAATAAAATAACAACAACAAAACAATAGCATATGGTGATGAATATGCTGGAAAATAGTGTTTTATAGTTGAGGATTTGCTCTATCAAAAAGTGTTACTGAGCTCTTTCAATCTGAGGTAGTTTCCATGGAAATAAACAGGAGGCATTACTTTTGGAGCAGGCTACTTGGACAGATAGAAGCCAAGCATTCTTCTGAAACTGATCTCCTGTATGCATATAATAATCTAGACTCACACAAAAATACCTGGACTAAGCCAAAATAGTAACACAGAGAAAGGTATTATTAATGCTGAAGTCATCATGTATTCAGCAGTAGTTTTCTTACATTTTGAGACATCTGAAATGTTCTTAGATAAAAATAACGTATTCCAAAAATTTCACTGCAGATAAGGATTAAACTATGACTTATCACCTGTAATTACCTGTAAATTCCTAAAAACTGTAGAGTTAAAAAATGACCATTAGTTACCAAGTTTTCTATGCTACTATGCTTTTATAAAGCTGCATGTTCTACTGCATTTCCACTGAATTCCAGGTGCCAATTCCATGTTACTAAAACAATTTTCTTCAAAACATTTACAGAAGCTGCAGGAAATCCAACCCTTACAGCTAGTGACCAAGTATGAAAAGAGATTACTGCTTTATATACACATTGCAGATTGTATGCAAAAACCTGTAAATAGACTTGCTACATCTGTTCTGGATAAGTCGCTATTTGTCTCAGTTTTTCCTCCCTATATGTTCCAACACCGAGTGACTCAGCAAGCACAAATTGCAGTTTTCCAGAATGGTGGAGAAAGATGTTTGACAAACAACAATCTCCACACTGAGTATCTGTTTAGCTTTACATTGAGCTCTGTTCCAGAGCGTTCCTCACTGGGCGACATACAATATAAGGTTCTGACTGAAGGACCTTCTGCTGAGGCAAGAATTCAAACTAAAGCAGAGCAGAGATTTACAATCAGAAATACCAAAATAGGGAAAAGGAAGTAGCTGTCCTATACTGAAGATATAGGAAAAACAATAGATAGTTGGAGGGGAAAAGGAAAAAGACCTGTCCAAAAAGGGACATGATATTATGATATGAAATACTCAACTGGTAAGTTATAGCAAAATAACCACAAAGAGCTCACATACAAGAGGCTCATTAAAGCTGTTCTTAGGAGCTGCAATGACTTACATATCTCGTTTGTTGCACTGCCAAATGCACACAGTTCAAGTGGAGTGATGAAGTAGGAAAACTGTATCACAAACAGGACATACCAATAAAATCACTTCTGTTACCTTCTAATCCAGATGTAAGTGACCAGTTTTCAGCATTCTGTAGAATCTTATTTCAACTGCCCTTCAAATTATTCAGACTTGTTTCAAGAACAAATTTACACATTTGAAGTGTGTAAAAATAATTCAAAATTAACTTCTGGGGATCAAGTCTATGTGTTCTAATCTGAATTAGCAATATTGAGAACTAAAATGGAAACGCCAAACATTTGGAAGTATAAACAGAATCATGAACTGAAAGTAGACAAAGGATAATGCACTCAAACATAGTTCAGAGGAAGAGCACAAACATCAGTTAACTCAAATATGTCCTAACACACAATTTGCCAGGTTTCTGGACTTCATGTATTGAAAAATTTCAAATGTTTGTTTTCCAGTGCTACTAGTTACCAATAGTTTCTATATCACTGAAGGCACCAACTCTATGGCAACAGTGTTGCCTTTCTGCATTCAAGGTTGTAAGAAGGAAGACAGACACACTTAACTATATATAAAGGTCTTCTGTAAGGCAGTCAGCCCATTTCTCCTTCAGGTACTCTAATAAAAATCACAAACAATTTCTGTTATAAAAAGCAATAGGAACAAAGCAAGTAGAGAAGGCACTGATATGCAATGAATACGTACTTGAGGCATCCTATTTGGAGTACACAGCATATAGAAGTTGCAATTGCCTCTATTGAAGTAGCAAGAGCATACTGTGGCTTGGCTATCCAGAAGTGGAAGCTTACCCATGGAGATTATCCCTGCACTGCCAAATTGTTGATATGAAGTGCTAACATTTGATGTTATGGCAAGATCTCTAGGTTTTCCTGTCACCACAACAGTATTATATATTTCCTGTGTGGAGTACATTACTGTAGGCCTCATTAAAAGTAAATACTGCCTCCTACATTCAACCTGCTCTTCTAAATACAAACATTATAAATTTGTTCTACTACCGAAAGTTCTTCTTTCTTATTTTTCCCCTCTGTTTCCTTGTAAGGGCTTAGATTCATCCAAGCATCTGCACTCCTGTAAACTTCTCATGTATGTGTGTGTGTATGGGGGGGGGGGGGGGGGGGGAATCAATACATCAATACATTTTCTAATGTATTTGCAACATATACAAACTATGGTGAGAATGAGCTTGTCATTCCTGTTAATATATGCTTTTTTTTTTTTTTTTTTCCCAGCAGTTTACTCAATAGCGGCCAATCAACATATTTGTCAGGCTAGGACTTGTTGCAATGTTTGTTACAAAGAAACAACTCTGTGAAAAGGAAGACTTAGCAGAACCTGCTGGTATGAAGAAGATATTAATGCTGCTTCTGCTTTTAAAAAACAAACAAACTAACAAACACCCTGTAATGCAAACATCAAGCTACAGGTAGTCTACAGGCTCTGTACAAAATTCATCTAATTTAAAATAACAAACAATCATCCAAATGTACACCCCTTATACTGCAGGCAGGTGGTACTGAAATCCCATTTCTGCTATGGGCCAGAAACTTAGGTTACAAAGGAAAGGCTTTCCTATTCTGATACTTCTCTATAGGAACAAGATTGGAAAGCAACAAATGGACCTCAATGGGCACACATCTGTAAGTGTAGAAATATGCAACTATAATAGGATCCCCAGAAAGATTTATCACCAAACTCAGCCCTGTAAATCCATCTGTTCTCCAGAAACAGTCATTCAAAATGCCTTTCTGAGTAACTTTTTCACGTTAGCTGCAAGATCTCCTCAGAGTTTCTGGCATGAGCACTGTCTCTCAGAATGCACGTATTTATTCTCTCTCTACTGATAACTGAAGAGTAAAGGAGATACAGACAGCACTCATATGGGATCAAGGAATCCCAAGTGAGAGACTGTCAGGAGCCATCAAGCATGTCATCCCAGCTGAGATTCTCAACCCAAAGAACACCTCCACAGCTTGGCCACTGACAGCAGCAAATTCATACCTATCACACGCTCACAGTAGTCTTGCACTGAATGTGATCGTTTTGATTCTTACCCAAGCAAAACAACTTCAGAAGTTCTGACAGGATTTGAGGAACATGTGAAATGTAACATTTATTGCAAAAATAGTATTAAACAGCATATCAACATTTGCTGTAAGTATCTGAAAGAATTTTTGCTTCCTAGATACAAGTTTCTGAAAAGAGAAATAGGGAAAAAAGAAAAAAAACACACACCACCTTTCCCCCCCGTTCTTATCAAGAAATTAAAATGATGACACTCAATTAGTCTCTGTCTCTCAAGAAGGGAATACAGTACAACTTGTCAAAGCCCTAAGGACCTTCTCTCTGTTTCTGTTGTTTATGCCTCCATGCTTTGTACAGTTGTAAATGTTCTACAGTGGTGGATGCTGTAAAGTACATGCAGTACAATATAATTTCTGTCTTGACAAGCTCATACTATCCTTGCAAACAAGACAGAACAAGTTACTGTGAAAAGAGGAAAGATACAGTGCAGATGACAAATAGATGGTGATGATAAGACCTACACACACAGAGAGATTAAAAAAAAAAAAAAAAAAAAAAAAGGCTCTAAGATAGCTGTAAGAATCTCTCCTCTTTATAAGCAGATAATTCAGCTTATTTCCAGTTGTCATTCAGCATTGCCTCCAATGAGTGGCTTATTTCTCACAGGCATCCATCTGTCCCATTTCTGGCCCTTCCCTCCTGCCTCTTCCATTCCCCAAGGGTACAGAGACCATTTTAAACAAGAGGACATTGTTTCCCCTACAGATTTATCTAGGTAACTTAATGTAGAAGTACAAGACTGAACAAGTTGGTGTCACCTCTATCGCCAGATTAAGCAAAAGAACAGTACCACAGTCATCCCTAAGGAGAATGTTGAACAAATAGTTCCAGCCAGTCTAGGGAGCGGGACAAAATGAGGTACCTTCTTTACTATAAGCTAATACTTCTCAGTACTTTCTATCCAATGATCTCAAGCTATACAGCACTACCAATCCTTTTACTCTGAATTAAATAAGTGTTCCTCTGTGTAAAACAGTGCTCTACACAGCGCAGTCCAGCATTTTAAACTAAATATCTATTCTAAAGGACCTAAATGCAACATCTAACCACTATTCTCAACAAACAAGCACACTGCAGATAACTTCTCTGATAGATATTATCAAAACTGTCATCAGAAAGCACACAAATGTGAACAAGATCCAGCAGGGATACTTCAAGCTAGACCTGGATGAAATATCCCTTACAGAAAAAGGGGATCGTGGATCAGTATGCACAGAGCCCAGTGGTGGTAGTGATACATCTGCATGCAAACAGCAACATATCTTTCTCAGTCATCCATTGGCACATGGATGGGAAGACATTTCACTATAAACAAGGGAAAACAAGAAGTGTTCTGGGAGAAGTACATTAAAAACAAAACAAAACAAAAAACAACCTTTTAAAAGAGTTGAACAGAGTAGGGTATCTATCTGCAAACTGAGAAAGTTTCAAGCCAACTATTGCCATAGAAGAAAAAAACCAAAAACTACTAAAAGTCTTTTGGTCAAGGACAGTTTTTGCTGTTTCTTCCAGCTAAAGTGAAATAAGCACACAGCTTCCCTTTAAGATCCCAGAAAATTTAAAGTAGGACACAACACACATTCCCGCTGAGTGATCAAATGCGTTAGCACAGGGGCCCTGGTTTTCTTCAGTACAGGAACAATCAAGAAAACAGGATGATAAATAATGTATAGGAGGAACATGTCCCTTTAAGATATGCTGGCTCAGAATTTAGGTTGGAAGAAGTAAAGCAGCATTAGTCTGTAATTACACAAAGGGTTTTCAAGAGTCTGCATTTCATGGAGATTCAAAAGCAAAGCAGAGATTTCTTGGGTTTGCAATGAACAAACACCAGTAGCATTTCAGCAAATCTATAAAATCCAAACCAGTCCTGAGAGAGGCACGATTTTACTCTTTTAGGTAAAAGATGTGGATTAATTGGCAGAAGGGTGATTGAGCCCTATTCTTGTAAGAGTCAGGAGTGAGTCAGATGAGAGAAGCCTCAGAGAACTCCCAAGATTGAAAGCAGATGTCCATATGATTGGGACAAATGAGCAACTGAATAAAGCGGGAGAAAAAAGTATCCTTGAAGACTAAAAATATTCTGGAAGGAGAGCTGTAAAGATGAAGGTCAGCTCTCTACAATCAGCAGTCTTAGTGCTCAGCTGTGGATAGCAGTGGAATACAGAACTGTTTTCATTTCCTGAACTAGGAACAACTTATTGCCTGCAAAACACTTCCAGCTTGATCCATGCTTAGAGAGCTGTATGACCACACAGTTTTTCAACTCTGAAATTTCAGTCAGATAATCTAAATCCCCCCCAAAATGAATCTTTTCTTAATGATTACCTACAGAGTAGCTGTTATAGCCGCTAAAATGTTTTCAAGTGACTCACAGTAAGGCAGGGCACTGCAATGCATGATAGACACATGATAGGTAGCCATGATCATCCCTCTGTTATGAATCCAGTTGGAGGGGTCCATGGAACACTGCTATTGTACAGTGTACCCTCTAAAAACATTTAATATGTAGAGACCATACTTGACACACAACCTTCATTATCTTGGCAAAACTAGAGAAGTTGTGTTACTTTATTTTTATATACACACGTTTTTTAAAAAAATTACTTCTGTGGGGCTACCTGCTAGCTTGCTGAGTTCTGGGCTTAGTCTCTAATTGTAAGTAAACACAAGCAAGGAATGACCAATATGAAAAATCAGATAGAATGAACAATACGAAAAATCAGAGGCCCCAACAAGTCCCTTTATCTTAAATCCTAATAGCATACTTCTAAATATGGGCACACCAACCCTCTTACACAGAATAACTTGGAACAAGCAAAACACTGGAACAGTGCATATAAACCTTAGGAATCTCACAAGTTACCTTTGAGTAAGATTAAAAATACAAGTCAAGTTGATTTGTGACAGAGCAGTACAAACGAGCGGAGTTCTCAAAGCACAGCCTGAACAAATGCTGACAGTCAGGTGAATGGGTACGGTTCCACTGGGCAGTAGGAGCTTAACACTAAGCTCCAGGAAACTTCCTGTTCTATCTGCATCCATATTTCTGATCATTTGTTGTCCACTTCTAATATGGGTTCACACATTTCACATGCTAAGTGTTTCACAGCTCTCCAGATTACTAAGGCTGTTTGTGCTTTGGGTCATGAACACAATGCCATCTGCTAAATTCTACCCATACCACTAAAAGGAAATAAAAGAGTGACAAGTTCTTTATTACTTGTGAAACAAACAAACAAATGTAGTCTATTCCCATCTTTCAGGAAATAAAAAGCTCCATGGAATGCTCAGTGTGAATGGAGCCGCTTTAGAAATTCACATATTTGAACGTAACTGGGAAAAACATAAGCACCTAAGTCCATCACAGGGTTGTGCTCTATGCTCACAGTTCTGTTTGTTATAACGATCTTGTATTACCATGTATTCTTTCAGAAACAGAACAGGAATAGGAAGTGAAGAGAAAACAGTTATCAGGCCATGATGAAGGAAGAAATACTGCAGAGAGGTGGTGTGGGCAGTTTCAAATTAAGCATGGAATACTTCTTTCACCACTATTTAACTTTTGAAGCATATATCCACAAAGGTTTAGAAAACATCCTGAGATGTCCACTTGAAAGCAGGTGTAAACCAAATCCAGTCTGGATAGATGCCTGAACAACAATTCCAGCTGGGTATTGCACAGCCACCTTCCTTTCAGTCCTGGTAAACAAACCCTGATGTGGGTGGAGGTCATTACAGTCATGCTCTTTAAGCACCTGTTTACTATTTGTTCAGCTGATTAATCTCGGTATTACTTCTGTGGAAAGTCACCTGAATCTGATGGTGCATCACGACTCCCAGTCATATTAAGGGCAGAAGATTGTATCTTTATTTGTCCCTAATAAGTACTGCCACTGATTAATTCTCCTCAACCATCACTTAACAATGATTACTAGCCCTGCAACTTGCCCACATCATGGAAGTGTACTGTTTATTTGTTTGTGCAATAAGAGTTGCATTCCAGATACTATGCACTGATTTTTATTTTTTAATCTTTATACCTTGATAGTCCACAGAAAGGGGATGTATTTTGTGTTCAGGCTACATACACATGTATGTACACATATACACATGTACCTAAATATCCCTGTAAAACCAAGTATTTTATCTATTCTAAAATAGGTTCTGAAGGTCTTTTAAAGTCAATTTTTACTCCACTTATGCTGAGCTACAGGGTAACAGTAGAACAAGACAACCTCAATTCTCTGTTAGTTTTTTCTTAATTCCACAGAATAAAGGCATTTATACAAAAAAGTGTTGCATTTTGTAATTGGGATGATTTCTTTAAAGTGAAAGATGAGTACTTTCTTGAGGGAAAAACAGATCATGTAGTGCTAAAAAATATATTTCCTTTTTACAGTGCCATCTACCTAAAAGATCTGTTATATAAACAGATGTAGCAAAATGGCCTGTATCTTACTTCCTCTGCCAAGCATGGTCAAATCCACACTGGCCTTGAGCAGGTTGTTACTCTGTCTTGATATTAAAAAATAAATAAAATAATAATAAAAAAGCTTTAGGAATTTCCACTCAGATTTGCTGCATAACTTATTTTATTTACTAATTTACCAGAGAGAATCTGGTTTTCTAAGTTTGAAATTTCTAAGTTTGAAATACACATGGGGCTGGAAAATATAACCTAAGCAGTCCAGACAGCTTAAGTAGGAAGTTAGATCTCATTTGGAGGTCAGATGATCCACCTGATCATACTTCAGTAAAGAAAAACAAACAAAATAAACCCACAGCACTCTGATCAGCTGAGAAAGCAAGCTGCTGCTCCTCTGCATTGAAATCCTCTTCCACAGCTGTACTACAGATATTTCCGCAAATTGCTCTGCACGCTGATTAGTCTCAAGAAAAATTTAACAGGAAAGGAAGCAAACGAGCAGACTTTCAAATGGGCATAAAAGGACAGACTGAAGCATACCAACTGCAAGCACACCCATTACCAACAGATTTTTTAATGAAGCTGACGGAACGCTTAAGCATTGTGTAAGACATCAAGTTGACGAAACATACAGTGATTGGCTGAGTCAACATCAACAACACTGGAGATCAGCACAGTTTCAACTCCCCCCTCCAAAATGAAGAGATATAAGCAATAACTTCCCAAATTAGTAGGAAAAGACAATCTGTGCTAATAATTATTTTCATCTTTAAGGACTTAGGCAGGTTGTGGGGGAGCACAAGACATTCTATTAAAGCATTCAACACAGTAACAATGACACAAGGGGACAAAACAGTTTGAATCCAAACATAAAAAGAAAGAATGAGTGCTGCTGAAACCAGAAACAATCCCTGCTTTTGAAACTGGCTAACAGCTCTGATTAAGCCAAGCAGGGTTTGGTTTTCTGTATGCTTTTAAAGGCTTCATTTCCCAAAGTGGCTGCTTCACATGAATGTAACAGGAGAGGTACCAAAATGTATGAAAACCCATGCACGTTTCTGAGACATACTCAGGCAGCCCTTGGCTAACCTAGTGAAATCTAGCATTCACAACATAATCAGCATGTGTCCAGCTCCATTCTCCATGTACCCTGCCTGTTTCCAATAGCCTCCCTCAGGCTGGCCCTATTGGCAGCGTCCTGATGTACTTACTATTCAGTGAAGAACCTGGCAATGCCATACTGACTAATATCTTCTCTGTTCTCCAGCAGCTGGCTCACTGCATCCTCCATGTACGTGAGGACATGCCTTTGAGCTGCAAATAAAAGACAGTAAGAGACAGAAATTAGAATACAAGGGGCCTGCAAAGCCCAGAGCCAGACCAGCCTTGCTGGGACTTTACAAAACAAGCCAATCAGTATTTGTTCCCTCATTTAGAGACCAGAGGTTTTTTTCTTCCAGATACAGATAGCAGAACTCCTGACGTAAATCCTGCTGTCTTTCTTGGCTACACAGTTAGTCATTAACAGTGTGGACCGTTTTTCAAATCCTTTCAGATTCTGCAAGTGAAGGAAGAAGAGACAGAGCTGTGAGGCTGCCATGCTGGAAAATGCTTATCCAAGAGGAGGTCTTCATCTCTTCTGAGTCACAGCCATATTTCATATTCAAATCACCAATGCTAGATCAATTTGGTTGTTGTAGAGATTTAGGTGTTCCCTGCCCCTCCCTGCTTACCAAAGCCAAGTAGCTTTAAAGTTGTTCTGTAAAGTTTTCTCTAAAGGTGCAAATAAAATTACATCTGTTTCCACACAAGCATCAATAAACGTTCTTGGAGTGGCAGGTAGGGAACAGGTCTCAGTACTAGGAGAGATTTATACTGCCCAACAGTCAGTCCCAGTAACTGCCTAAACCAAACCTGAGGAGGTTTCAGAAGAGGCACATCTGCCAGTACGCAACCACACTAGCAAGTCTTCTGAGTAGGACTGTACAAGACAAACAATTTTGCTGCTTCTGCAGGGGGCAGACTGAAGAAATCAAGTATTTGCCAGGAAGGAAACAGTACAGATTTGCCACTGAGTGCCTTTGATGTTCTTGGCTGGAAATCAACTCGGAGGAACAAAGAGCTGAGTCTGGCGTGATGCACAAGCAGTAGACTTTCCAAACCTACAAGTTCAACAATCAGAAAACAAGTCATAACCAACCCAGGAAAATTGTTCCTAACCTGGAAAGCACACAAGCCCTGTTCCCAAAGCACACACCTCCATCCTAAACACGTATGGTACTGCACCTTTGCAAGTAGTGTCGTGTCCTAAAAAGAGCAGGAGAAGACCCTTAGGGGATATAGGAAAGGCGAAGGCTGTTCTTGCTCCTTGCCAATCTGTTCCAGACTTGGCAGCATCACTCCCCTCAACTAACAACTGGCCAACCACAGACCCACATCTTCAAACCATTTTAATTTGTGCTTAATATCCTGGTAGGCATCAAGCCTGTGCCACTTGATGCACAACATGGAAGTCCCTTTCATCTTAGTGTGGGGCAGGTGGGCTTCAAGAGAGGCCCGGAAATGATTATTCCCAGTGGATACAGTGATTAAAAGTATGTATGAACATTGATTGCTATCAGGGGATTTCTCTGACTAGAACACTTTTTAGGACAATGGTAAAATTGGTTAAGCACACCCTGGAAAACACCTTGCAGCTGATAGCAAAATGGTGAGCCAAAGGTTCAAAGATATTATCTGGCACTAAAAGATACAGGGCGTAGCTTTATTTAATTATTTTAATGCAAAGGAATAAATTTAATTTATGTGAGTGATTAAAGAAAAATAGCTCTGCGCACCTGTGTCCCCTGAGGGAAGAATGAGTCGTGCAGCTCAGTCACAGTCTTAAGATAACAGCAGCTGGGTAACTATTTCAGCCCATCCTTCTTCCCTCTTCATTATGCAGCCCATCTTGCACCCAGAAACATCTTTCCAGGCCCCTCTAGAGCTGTCAGCAGTACCAGATTAAGTCAGGAAACCACACTAGCAAACAGGCTTCCACTCCTCTCAGTCCACAATATGTTCCAACTCAACTGCAAAACCGTTTTCTAAACTTTCTGATGATGTATGTGCTCCCTGTTGTAGAAGAGCCCCTACCAGTGAAACACATTTTTGCTATTCCACTTCTTTAGAGTCATTAACCTCTCTCCTAAAAGCCTAAAGGAAACAGGTATTGTTCCCACAATGCTACATATCACGCTAAGACTGACATCTCCTAACAGATACCTTTGAGTCTGCTCCTGGAGAATAAATTAATACTCAACACAACAGAATTTCAGACGTTTCTGACACCCTTAAAATAGTACACAAATATGTATGGGTCACTGATGAATACTGTCACTGAAAAACAGACATTCTAAATAAAATTTTTTGCTGTGTGGTCTCAGGATCCTGGTAAAGATTATCTCTCCTTATTTCCCAAAAGGCAGGTAGGGAAGTGGGGGAGGGAAGAAAACTATGAGCAGAGAAGCTGAAAAGAAAAATAGCACTTGTGATCTACTTAAGAAACCTCTCTCCTTGACGCTTCAACTGCTGTGCTGTTTTCCAGGTAGCATGGTTCACACTGCCAAATCAAATCCCAGCTTTGGCTTCCTGTTTTCTGGCTGACAAGTTCCACAGTACAAGCAGAATGTTTTGTAGCCCAACCAACTCTATCCTACACAGAACAGTCATAGAAAAAATTAATTTTTGGGCAGGTTCTAGCAGGCCAGAGAGACAAAATGAAATGCCAGGGGTCTAGTTATAGCAAAACATTAGTACCATAATTTATATAAAGGGTACTTTCCATAACAAACATTGGAACTATATGGCAACATTACCTATTTATGTAAGTGCAAAGTTAAAAATCCACAGGGTCCAATGCAAAATAAACATGATGATTCATAGCTTTTAATACTGTTTCAAACTCTTTGAAAATCCAGGGAGTTAATGTTGTATTGTTATAGATGCTGCTCCTATTTTTTTGAACAACTAGGAAATAAAGCAGCAAGTCCAAATTAGAATGGAAAGTTCAAATGCTCACAAAATGCTACAATTACAACCTGATCTCTCTATTCATTGTCTTTCTGATAGAATTCCAGTTTACTGCAGCTTCCACATACACCATCCTCATCATTTACTGTTTGTGACTTATTCTAGCTACAGCTCCCCTCCCTACTCATATAAAATCATGCAAGCTAATGGACCATGCAACACCTTTTCTAAACTCTTCCTTGAAATCCCATGCAGCTGCCCCAGAATGGAATCAAGCGTACCTGCCACACACATTTGGTAGGTACCACTTCTTGTTGTCAAACCTAAAGCCTGCCAGGCACCTCTCACAGAAAGATAGCATTAAGTTCACAGAACAGTCTTCTGGCAGCCAATGACATGATGCTAAGTAGGTATCCTTTCACGGAATAGTTTAACTCTCATCATGAAACTGCTAATGGTGACATTACACCTAGAGTCTGCACAACTGATTACAGTACATCTAACATAGCACTCTCAAAGTCAGCTACTGCAGCTCTTGAGAGAATGGCACTGATGGCATTGCCACTCCACTCACACACCAACATCCCACCATCACTCACTTGCTCAAGGTTCAAAGTACATTTTGGAATTAATACCCTTTGGCTCAAAAACAAATTCAGTGTTGAATGCTGTCTGTTCAATTCAAGCATGGCCTGATCAGATCACATGAGTTTCCTCCAGCTTAGAAGTAAAAGACAGAGAAAGAAATACATCCACACTCAGTTCACAATCCCTACATTCTCCACTACAATAGTTTGTGCAACCCCAACTGATTCCTTTTAACCGAAACTGTATCAAATTATTTTTACATTTGAAATTATAGCAGTAAAAATAGTCCTTTTGTAAGCCAATGAATGACTTGTTTTTTCTTACAAGAACAAGCAGGCCTGGTAATTTGTAGGTTTGACTAAAAATATTATAAGAACAAGCACTGACATTTGAGGGAATTCTTGAAGAAAAAGGAAAATACTACTATGTGAAACTGAATGTATGCACTGACATTCTCTAAGTCAGAAATTCAGGAGGAAGAAAGAAAATACATGCCACCTTTATGTAATGATATTGTGTATTTGTATTTTTTTTATTACCAGCAGTGCCCAGGAGCAGCGAGGGCAAGGATTAAGACCTTAAATGTGCTTAGTGCCATTCCCTTGAGTTGCATGTTATCTCTTTCAGCACACAATGGCAACATGATGGAGCTTTTCTTTCCAAGAGATTTGCCTTTTTTAAGAGGCCGATAAAACAATCAGACAAAAATAAAACAACAAAAAACCTCACCCTGTAGATCAGTACACCAGCAGACTGGAATAAACTTATATAGGATGGTAAAATACACATCAGTACAGGTCAACAGGTATGTTCTGTTTAAAGCAGCAGCAGAACCACAGCCAAGAGCAGAGGTTGAGTCTTATTTGTCAAATTACCAAATCAGCTAGCTACGTTACTGCTCAGCTTGTCATAAGAGATGCCTTCTAATGGATCACAAGCTCTCTACCAGAGCAATACCTACTGTATGCATGAGTGGTTTTTTTTGTTGGCTGCTTCATTCCTGGCATAGCAGAATGTTATGAAAAATCAGGAGTGGGAATTCCTGGATAATGAGACCGATTTTTATTAATTATTTTCCTCCTCCTCAACTGAAGTGCTCAAAATACACTCTGATGCAATTACCATTCTAATTCATTTCAGTTATCAGAAGTTCAAGAGCATTACAAGATTTAATGTACTTGAAATATTTTTGGTGTTTTTAAATCTCTAGCTGCTACTTTGTACGCTCCTAAATACACTTCCTGAATTTATTCTAAATGAGAGCTTAACTAAGGACCCCACTGAACTAAGGACCCCACTGTATTAAAGCACATCAGAGACAACTACAGTAACACAAAAACAATTACAGCTAATATTGCATGAGTAATAATAATGCATATAAACTACAAAAAGCAGAATAACATCAGCTCCCAAAGACTTTTCAGCACTGATAATCTTTCAGGATGCTCTTTTTCTCTTCTTCAAATATCCTCACGGAATGGACTTAGCAAGAGAAGTATGCAAATAAAAACAACCAACCTAAGAGCAAAATCACTGTACAGCTATAGTTCGGCACAGCTTTGCACAGCTTGTCAGTCTAATTTCCTATTAGCCTTAAAAAATGAAATTAAAGGACAGAACGCATAGCAAAGTGCAAGTAGACCCAGCCATACCAGAGATAACACTATGATATGAGTGAGACATGAACAGCTGTTCAGGAATGCGTGCTAAATGGCCACATAACACATCATATTTTGTGTATTCATGGATTTAAAATCACTTTCAACCAAAAATTTGAGAAATGGTTCAGTTTGTAATTTTACCGTGACCACAACTGAATATTTCTTTCAAAAAATCAATCAGACATTAATCACAAACTGTGACATTATAGTCTTTCACTGCACAAGCATCCCAGGACTGCACACAGATTGCCTTCACCATCCAAGTCCCTCCAGCAACTACCTCCTGCAAGATGCAGTGCAGATGTTAGGCATCACCACCTCTTCACTGCACAATTGTTGAGCTTTTTTCCCCTAAAACATAAATCAATCTGAATTATTCAGCATGTTATTAACACTGTGGAAGTAATGACCACTACTGCTTGTTACAAGAACATTAGATAGCCTTTGACAGGCTCCCTATCAATTCATACTCAAACACAGAGGCTCTCCAGTTCTGGAAATCTAGCTCACTCAAAACGAGATTCCATGTGATACCTATCAAGCTAAGGTAGATACCATGTAGCACAACAGCTGGTTTGGTTTGAAGCTACAGTCTTTTGGAGAAAGTATGAATCTAGGAGGATATGGACTTATCATCCATACAAGCAAACTTTAATCTATCAGCAGGGAAGTCATTCATCCTCCACACTATAGCTCCCCTATTTATACCAAAGAGTAAGAAAGGGAAAAGAAGAAGGCTTTGTTATCTCTTTTTTAGACCAGAATATCTTTCAGATGAGGTGTTCCATAGAAGTTTGGCAAATGTCTCAACTATGAAGAGACTCAGCATTGATCAAGATCCCTAGACACACACATAGCCGTATGGGAACTGTTCAGTCACAGCCTGAAACACTGATTGAACACTGGGAGAAAGGACCCAGTCAGCCCTGGGAGCACAGGTGAAGGCTATTCAGCTGTGGGACAAGAGGTGGAGCCTGGCTGTACCTCTCTTAGACCTCATTTAAGGGCTGTCTGCAACTGGGGAAGGATCTCTGGTTGAAGATTCCTCCTTTGTGGAGTTCTTTCTGTGAGCCTGGATCTTTGGAGATGGGTGAGTACCTTTACTTTTCCCATGAAATACCATCCTATATGCACTGGTTGCTTTGCTGTTATTTTCCTGTATTGCCCTTCTAGTGCATTAATCTTTTTGCCTGTAACATGTTGGTAAAGAAAATTGTACAATCATAGAATTGTTACAGCTGGAAGGGTTGAGTTTAAAAGCCATCTAGTCCAATACTGGAGAACAGGAACACCCACAGTTCCATCAGGCTGCTCAGAATCCCATGCAGCACTCCAGGTATGGTCTCATCAGTGCAGAGCTGAGGGGCAGGATCACCTCCTTCCACCTGCTGTCTATACTTCTTTTGATACAGCCCAGGATATTGTTAGCTTTCTGGGCTGTAACTATGCATCACTGACATCACTGACATCCACCAATACCCTCAAGCCCTTTTCAGCAGGGCTGTATTCAAATCCTTTCATCCCCAGGCTTACAGTGACATGGATTGCCATGACTCAGATGCATGACCTTGCATCTGGATTTGTTGGAACTCATGAGGTTCATCTGGGCCCACTGCTCCAGCCTGTCTGGATCGCTCTGAATGGTATCCCATCCCTGTCCCTTGGGTGCATCAACTGTACCACACAGCTTGGCATCACCCACAAACTTGCTGAGGGTGCAGTTGGACTTTCTAACTCAGTACTTCAGGAAAAGAGTAAACCCCAGCTTTGTGCAAGGTCACTGTGTGACTGAAGTACTTTGCTGGAAGCTACTCTTGGCTTTGTAAAATGTGAATGCTCTTTCAACTCATTAAGCCTAAGAGAGATGAGGAAACAGGACCATGTTCCTGGCACTTAATAGCTCCATGCTTTACCAATAAGGCATTTCCCTATCCCTAATGGTATATTTATGTTCTTACATGTCTTATGCTGGCAAAGAAAGGAAAAAAATCAAACAAAAAAAAAAAAACAACCAACATCCTTGAATTAGGGAGTAGAGAAAAGAAGACTCCAGAGGAAAATCTCAGAAATTTGCAATAATCTTCAGCATTTTCTTTTTAACAGAGAAGATGGGGAATTCTACAATTTGAAGATCCAGAAGACAGTTGCATGAGTAGAACAATAAACTGAGTGCTCTGTTGCCTGCTATAAATAATGGAGCAATCACCAGTTATTAAGCTGTAATGAGGAAGGCATGGAAATTTGTCTCAAATAAGCTTTATTTTGCCTACTGTCATTCTAGTCTCATCCATCAAACGTAAAACACATTTTCATCACTATCCCCAAACACTAACTATTGTTTATTCAGTGAAAATACTGTTTTAAACATCCTGCTTGCTACAGCTTCTTCCCTGCAGCTCTTTCTGTCAATTTTGCAGACCTCATCTCCTTTCCTATTCACTGAATTCTAGTCATCTCTGCTCTTCTACCTATTGTCTCACAGTCACTCTGGCATGAGATTTGCACTTCCCAATACCAAAAATTTGCAGTTATTTTTCATCTTAGGTGAATGTCTGGTTCATTGTCCATTTTTACTTTAACTCACAACTGCTTCTACTTCCCCTAGAATATGTCAGAATATATTGTCCTCTTAGCATCCAAACTGGACATGACAGAATTACCTTACAAAGGGAAGGAAGAAAAAAAGATAAACACATCAAGTAGCACAAAATACTACTTTGGCTGCTCATTTCATTTGGCCTGTTTTGCATGTTGAGAAAGGAAAAGAGAAAAGAGGCTAGGTGAAGCTTGCTTATTCCAGGTTAAGAAAGAAAGAGTGCCATCCAATCTAGAAGGCTCAAAGAATATCTTATATGGCAGCCTGGGGAAACAATTTCCGAAGGAAATTACAGAATGTGAAACTTTTTTTCACAATTTCTTCCAACCTCACAACAGAGAACTGTATTAACAAGAGTTAGAGGTACGGAAGAAGACAAATCCAAATAACAGTGATTTCAGAATGCCAGGGCAATGTAGAAAGCAATAAATAAATAAAAATCTTATGAAAACACTTCTTATTGATTTCCTACAATGAGGACAGAATTCATTCCATGGGGTCTGTGAGCAGCCTCATGAAGACACTTTCAAGTAGAGGATAGACTGCAAATTAAACAGGACACCCTCCCTACACTATCAACTAAACAAGCTCTTAGGTAATTATTTCACAATCTGACATAGAATCATAGAGTCCTTAGGCTTGGAAGGGACATGCTTATTTGTGTCTTTTCCTAATCCAAACATCAGAACAATTTAGAAGGTCTAAAATAATAATAATAATTTTAAAAACGGTGATGGATCAGGAAATGGAGGAGGAGACATTTCATGTACCTTCATGTAAGTTAATAGAGCTGCTTGCACAACACCGCACACGTCTCCAAAGTCACACATCTGAAGTTAAGGTGTAAAATAGAACACTGATTATTTCTTCTTTAAGAACTGGTAGTCTGCCTCCTAGCTTGTTTTGACTGATTCAGTCCTCACTGACCCATTTCACACAAGTAAGCGTTAAGCACATATTCCATTAAAAACAATTAAATAAACCCCAAACCAAGTTGGCTTACTTTAAAAAAGGGAAAAAATGAAATTTTGCAAGTTTCAGCCTAGAGCAATTCTGTGGAAAAGTATGAGTGTCTCCATTAATGCGTGAGTTGAAAATGCTGATGTAGTATAACAGGGTGACACACAATTGGAGGGTGTATCTAAATGGCATGCTGCAATATTGTTCTCAAATACCTGAACTATTGCCAAAGTTGAAATCCATAATAAGAACTTCACCAAAGTGAATGTCTCTGCAACGTGGTATAGGGAGCCTGCTTTGGCAGGGGGGTTGGACTTGATGATCTCTGGAGGTCCCTTCCAACCCCTACAATTCTCTGATTCTGTGATTCTGATTCTGTGATTCTCAAGAATTACCCTGCACAAAGAGCTAAAACTCCTACTTTCTGCCTTGAGTTTCTGTAATACAGAACAGCAGTGTGGGTATGTAGGCACGTACAAAGCACCTACCAGCAGCCTAGTGGCAAAAGTGCAGAGGTTCTACTCCAAGAGGATGTAGATCACCCCTCCGCTTAAACTCTTCAGCCCTCTTTATTGCTGTGGGGCGCCCTGAAAAGGGAAGTCGGATCCTGACTCGTTGACCCTAACCTAGGCTGAAGAAACAGCTGCTTCAGCCTTCCGCTGCAACAGTAGCTTTCCATTTACTAGACGCTACAATGTTTCTCTAGCTCTGTTACATTCTGGCTTACCAGAGACAGCAAAACCATGCTGAAACAAGTAACACAAACCAGTACACATCATTTCTTACCTTTCCTTGTTCAACAAAGCCACAGCAAATTAAGTATACCTTAATAACAGTTATTAGCAAACAGCCTCTTAGGCCTAGAAGGTAATGGCTGAAGAGTCTCACCTCAAAAACATTGATTTGAACGCACTCCAAATGCTCACAGCTTGCAGTTCATCTTCTCTTCAGCAATTAAGTGACATCATATTGACTTATTTCCCTCATAATTACCTTTCATTTGACACAATAACACCTAATCACTTTGCTCTTTAGTTTACTGGAACACCTAGCAGAAACACCAACTGCCAGAGCCAGCACAATGGGATGCAGCCCGCAAGGGAGTGGCTGCTTTGTAAAATAAAAGGTTCTTATTTTACGTGGCATAAAGACATCAGCGGGAAACATTACCTTTATTTCAGAGGAAAAGCCCACCTTCCCACCCCCTCGCAGCTGAAGAGCAGCACCCTTTCTGACGCTGAGGAAGCGAGCAGCTCGCTGTCCTCAGGCCATCAGGGAGACTGCAGCCCCCTCTCACCGGCCGAGCTGAGGCGGGCACCGAGCTCCCCACCCGCTCCGCCACACACGCGGCCCCGAGGCCGGCACGCGGCTCCCCGGGAAGGCCGGGCCGCAGCCTGTTCCAACGAGCCCTTCTGACACCGGACCGCAGCCGGAGGCCCGGGCTGCCCCGCTCCTCACCTAGGTACTCGGGCCCAGGCAGCCGCTCGGGGCTCAGCATCCTCTCGCCACCGTCGCCGCCGCCTCCTCCCGGCTTCCGTCCGTTTCCAAGGCACCCGACGCTCCTGGCTCCCGGAGCCTGGCGTTGCTCCTCCGCTCGCCCCGGCTGGGAACGAACCATCACACCGCCAGGGTTCCGGCCCGAAAGCGGGTCCGGCGCCTGCCCCGCATCAGCCCCCGCCCCGCCGCGGCCCCCCAGAGCAAGGCACGGCCGCCCTCGACGCGGGAATGCGAAAGGCGGGAAAGGAGAGACCTGTCGGGAAGGGTCTGTGAAGGAGCGGAGCAGCCTGGTCCTGAGGAGGCATCCCCTGGGACGGTGCGGGTTGTGTGCTCCAAGGCCGGGCTACTCAACAGAGGGAGAAAGGCTGAAGAGACAAAGTGACATGAGGAGAAACGTAAGGCAATTATTGTGTGACTAGTTTATCCCAGAGAGCAGGGCCAGCCGTGACCTGAGATGTAACCCCATGCAGTTACATCAGTCTTGTCAGTAATGTTCACTCTGCTCGTGATTCTGTTTGTTTTGCAACACTGGTGCTCTAGAGAGGAAGGAATGGGGAGCATCAGGCATTGCCTGTTTCCACAGGAAAGTAGCAGAAAAGTCCTGAGCTATGGGGCTTTTTCTGCTCATCTGGGAATTTCTCAGGGAATGGCCCTTGTCCAGGCAGAGCTCTTCCCATGACCAGTAGGAACTGGTCCTACTGAGTGCCCTTATCCCAGAAGCTAACAGAGAGAGAATTTCCAAAAGCCTTTGCAGTTCCTCACATCAGCATTAGAAAAATCCCAGCCGAGGTCATAATCCCAGGAGTTCCAGATGAGGGATGTTGTGTTTTTAGTGTCAAATGCAAAGCAGCAGAAATTAAATAAAACACTTTAATATTGTTGTGGTTTGACCCTACGGATGGCTGAGCTCCATGTGGTCATTTTCACACTTTCCCACTTCCCAATGGCATGGGGGAGAGAATAGGGGGAAAAAATACCTAAAACCTGAGGGCTGGGATAGAACTGTTTGTTAAGATAGAGAAAAGGAAAAGGTTTGTTATGACTATGTATATGTATGTATAGATATATGAATGTATATAGCAAGTGATACACAAGCAATTGCTCCCACCTCCCAACTGAAGATCAGCTAGCCTTGAAGGAGTGGAAGAGCATGAAATGAACACCCATCCCCTTCAAAACTCTTTCTGCATGATGTCATATGGCAGAATATCCATTTGGCTGGTTTAAATCACATGTACTAATACTGTCCCTTCCTATCTCCTTCTCTGAGAATGGCCTTGGCTCTGTACAACACTGCTTAGCAGCAACTGCGAACGTTGGCATATTTATCAGCATTGTTTTTATCCTAAAACAAAGAATACAGAACAATTCCAGACACTCTGAAGAAAACAGTTCCATGCCAGCCAAGATAGATGTGCACATAACCTGTTTTTACTCCACTGAGGGAAAAGCTGAATGTTGCTGTTGGAAACTCACCTTCAACTTCTACTCACAGTCACAAACACATATAAAAAAAACCAAAACCAAATAGGATGTTATAGCCAACCCACTTACATTCCTCCCCTCAAGACTGACTGGGCCACTCTGTTCTCTTTGTCTTGTTCTGCCTTTAAATTAATATGTCTTAGATATAAATATTTAAAAGGTGAGTAGTAAGAATAACTTAGGAAACAAACAATAAGACGTTCCAGTGTGAAGAGCGATCAGACAAAAAATAAGAGTGTGTTAAAGAGAGTGGGTATAGCATATAAAAATCACAATCTTATCTAAAATGATTTGTTCATTTAAAAACACTATATCCAGTTCTGTAGCTTGTGCATTTAGTTCTGTGTATTTAAAGGCCATAAACCTGAAGAAGGAAGATTGTTGATACCAAATAAAATCAGATTGTAGAAAACATTTATGCAGTATATTTTTGAGGCCAGAAATTCTGCAGAAGGGAAGTTGATGTCTTCATGCAGAATGAGTGTAGCAGAAATACTAAGTCAGGGCCTCAAACAGTGATTGAGCACCTAGTGGAAGGCAGGACTAACCCAGGGGATCTCAGCTGCATGCAATGCTCTTGAGTGACTGGAAAGGTGGAGCCAGGATTCACCCCTTCCCAGACCTCATTTAAGGGCTGGCAGTGGTGATGAGTGGTTCTTTCTGGAAATCCCTATGTAGCTGAGGCCTTGCAAGGGTAAATAGTTTTTGGTTTTTTGTTAGTTTTTTTTTGTTGTTGTTTGTTTGTTTTTTTTTTTTTTTTTTTTTGTTTTTTTTTTTTTTGAGTACTTTGCTGCCTTGCTCTTATAGCTGTGCTTTCCATTGCACTATGTATCTGTATGGGAACTGTTGAATCATGGCCTGAACATCTGATCAATCACCTGAGACAAGCAGTGAGTAAGCTGTGGGAGCAAAGGAGAAGGCAATTCAGCTGTGTGACTAGGAGTGGGAGCCTGGCTGCACCTCTCCTAGACCCTATTTAAGGGCTGACTGCCACTGGGGAAGGATCTCTTTCTAGAGATTGCTCCCTTTGGAGTTTTTCTATGAGCTCAGGGTGTAGGTGAGCATTTAATTTATTTTCAATTATCTCCTTACACCGTGATAATCTTTCTAGTTATATGACATGTAGATGCTAGCTAAACTACAGCACTCCATATATTTATTGATTGAACAGGATCACAATGAGAAAATACAAAATTATGTTTGTACATACAAAAGCATAGGGGAAAAAAAGTGCAATGTCTGGTAGAATACGATCTATTGTACTCCATAGCAAAGCCAATTGACTAATTGTGTTTTGGAAAACATGTCTTCTAACATGAAGTCTATTCCATAACTAGTTCAGCATTTCTGGCACTTTGCAATGAGGTATCTCATTCTAGACCACTGCTGGAGAGGAGGGATACAATTTGATTTGATAGGAGGTTTGAAGCACAGTTCTTGCCATTTCAAAACCAACGTTAAGATCTCTGTTTTCATAAGCAGTCTTTTACCATCAGCTGGAAAGTTTCACTGGTGTTGGGAAGCCAAATCTATAAGCCTTTTCTTTACTGTTAGTCTCTTGAGCTGATAGGAAGCATTCTACATGTTGTGCACTCTTTCTTTCTTGTTGCTTAAGCCGTTTCTGTAAAACACCATTTTGCCTTGATTATTATCTGGAGCTCTTGTAAACAAGAGGCTTTTGAAGTTTGATTTTAAATACTACACCATAAGATTTCTCATTTTCTCTGGAGTTCTTTCTGTTACTGTTTGGTCTCTGTGGATTGGACTTCATTATTTCCTTTAAAACCAGTTCAGGGAATCATTTTAGACTCTAAATCCATTTGGGGCAGTAGTAAGTTTCAGTAGTAATGGCACCTGGATGCTAATAGCTCAAAGAGAACTATAAAAAACGATGTCATTTCTGAAGCCTTTTATAGACTTCCTTATTTACTGTAATTCCTTTCTGGACTTGCTAGAAGCCAGGATTAGATGATATAACACATCAGCTTTAGGTCTCACCTGGCATCTCATGCTTGTGACCTAGAAAGGGAAAAACACTGCCAGGGTGGTTGTAGATGTTATGTTTGTTTTCCCCGTATTAATCTTAGAACTAAAGTGTATTGCATTTTAATAAAAAGCTCTTTTAAATTGAGAAGGCTTTTCTGGGTCAGTGGAAAGCATCTGCTTAATAGCTGCTCTGGGAAGAGGAACCCTTTAACAGGGATTTAATGTTCTTTCAGGCCCTGCTGGGAGAATGATAGTGGAAAACAGCAGATTTGTCAGCAACCCCTTGGGAGATGATCAGGAGTACAGTTCTCACTACAGGACAAGCATATGACAGAGTAGACTCTCAGGGTTACCATTCACCCTGGAATCTTTTAACTTACATTTTTTTTTTAAGCTATATTTGTCGAGTTTTGTCTATTAGCATTTGATTTTATTTAGTATAATTCCCCTCAAAGACTGACTTAAGTAGACCATCAGAAATCATACCTTTAGTTAAATTGGGGCCAGTTTAATTATATGAGTCCTTGTGACCATGTGTTTGAAAATAATCAGTGGTATAATTTAAATTTTTCTTTCACACTGTAATTTCTTTGTTATATTTTGATGTGTGGACTAGAAAACTCTTTCCTGTGTCAGCTTTGTGTTTTTCAGCAATGTAGTTTAGATCACATTTCTATTCTCTTCCATTCCCACATACTTTAAGCCCACTTATTAACTGTGTAGCTTAATCCTTTCTGGTTTTATGGTCATTATTCTAAATGTTACTATTGAAGTTGATCTGAAATGTTTTATTAGATGAAGTTCTCCTGAGAAACGGCTCCTCTTTCAGAGAGGACATTATATAGAATAATAAACAGGACTAGATATCAAGCAACAAATTCCAGAGGAAATATCCCATTTTAAACAGACTGAGTCATTTTGTCTGGCTTCTATTTTTCCTTTTTCTGAGGATGAAATATTTTATTTGCTTAGAATTATAATAATTATTACTAAAGTAATTACATTAAAGCCTGGAGGTTTTGGAAGCAAGAAAAACTTAACTTTCTTTTTTTTTTTTTTTTTTTTTTTTTCCTGAAGGAGGCAGCTGGAGACTATATTGCTTTAAGGTTCACAACTGCAACACGTGAAGGATGAAGCTGTGAGGAGTCTTCAGTCTTGTCCCACATCTGACTTCTATGCATGTAAGAAAGCTTTACAAGAAACACTAGAAAACTCTCTCTAGCTTTTCTTGCTCTTTTGAGTGTCCATAGCATTGGCCTGTTTTAAGACTGAGCTAAGTATCTATATTGCCCAGGAATTAGCTTTTGGGTTTCTGGTGAGGCCTCTGATACATTTGCCCATATATTAACAGAATGGGTACATTCCCAAAATTACTAGTGGGATAACAAAATGCGTTTATCCAAGAACACCTGGAAAACAAATCAAATACTGAGTGAAAACAAACAAGTGTCAATTTTTGTTGATGATGTTATCTCAAACACCATAGCAGAGATATATTTTGTGAAGAGTGAACTGACTGAGTGGGGAATAAAAACTTTGCATGCTTTCTTTATATAATTAATTAGAAATCATGTGAATTAGTGTTCTATTATGCAAGACATTTTAAAAATCAGTGGTGCCACAGTTGGATGATTCATTTATGACTCACTTGCAAACCCATAAAAGCTCCCAATAAATTTCTGATTTAATAATTATATTTATGAACTTTGATTAAACTCTCTAAACACATATGCTAAAAATATGGTTGTCTTAAATTAAAAGGTCAGCCAAAATTACAATGAAATTATATGAGGAAATCTGTGTTTTCATGTTGTTGATTCCTTGGGACACGTTTACAGAGAAGGCTGCAGTACTCCCCATGTTTATCCTGGTTTGAGCCTTCCCAGAATGAGTGAACTGTTACCTTTTTTGCAAGCAGCACACCAAAGGTTTAGCATAACAAAGCAATCTTTTTTTTTTTTTCCCCCCCCCTCTAATAATATAGTGTTAATACTAATTTCTGTGGGTAAAATATAGGCTAACAGATGGGACTTAGATTGTTTCTTAAGGTCAACAGGCTTTAGAGAAATGAGATTCATGAAGTTTCTTTCCTAACATCTGTCACAAAATGAAGTTTGGAAACAACAGTGTACTTCCCCAGCTAATGATAGGACTTGATGACAGCAGCAGCTCTCTCAATTAGCTATCATTTGTACCATTAATGGACTTTAAAGTTCCAGGTATAACTACAAGTGTCACATTAAAGTCAAGTATACACTTATTAACTGGTTAGGCGTTATAAATGTGCTGGAAACCATACTGTGAGTACTGTACAATTATAATTAATTTCTTCTTTACTATTCCGTACCTGCATTTTAATTTGGATTGAAGATTTTATTTTGTCCTTTTAAATGGTGAACAGAAAGAAAGGAACTACAGATCTGCCCTAATTTTGAAGTCCATACAACAATAAACATTATGATCACCTGAGGATAAGGCTTAATTGTGTTCACAGGTGACTATATTTAAACTAGTTTTAAACTGTTTTAAAGTCAAGGGTAGTTGTAAGTCATATGCTACAGTTGTGATGCCTAGTAAATATACTAACCAAACTCTTGTTGTTCTTAAGCTCAGTGTTGGCAAGCAAATCTGCTTCTGTTATTTATTTTTTCTGTAATGTCAAGCTGGAGACACACTCTTCTTCAGCTTTTGTTCCCATTATCTCTTTGAGAAGGAAAGGACAACATCTTTAAAAATACTTAGTACCAAACAAGTGACCCTTCTGAGCTGGAATGCCACCGCACTAATGATGCAGAGAAGAAAAACAGCCATTTCTGGCAGAGTTTACAGGATCTCTCATGCCAAACAAAAAAAGTCCAATATGCCTGGTAGAAATAAATATCACTATGAAATTCTGGCATGGGAAACATTTCTGACAGCCAAGGCTTAGCTCATCCTGGGGGGTAACTCAAAAAGGTCTGTAATTTTCATTCTTCATTTTTATTCATCGAATGTTCCTTGCAAACTGAGGTGTCCGGACTGTGTTGTCAATTAGACCAGGTGTCTGTTTGGTAAAAGTAAATGAAGCCCTGTGTGTGCAAGGAAATGGGCAGGTCTGCGTGGGAGTGAGCTGTTGCTTCTAAAGTTGAAGCAAGGCAGAAACTCTGACAGCTGTACTGGCCAGCTCATATGGGAGAGGGACATAAATTCCTGTGTGCAGTACAGAGACTTAGCACATTCAAAACAGTCTGGAAGTATTCTATCTTATAAAATCTACAGGGAAAAGCAAATGAGGGAGCAAGGGGAAAAACCAGAAGGAAGAAGAATTTACAGATTCATTAAAATTGTGAAATTCTTGCAAAACAGCCCTTACTTGTGCTTGTTAGATATGTAAAAGAGTTTGAGTATTTATTAGGGTTGTTGTGAGAGACCACTGCAGAATATTGCAGCTTTGTGAGAGCTGAATGAGGAATTTTATTGAAAGCACACAACGATATGCCAGTCATTCATAAAGTAATATGAGAAGACAGAGTGAAGAATGTTGTTTCCTTTCTGTCACATAACGCTTGGGGTGTTTTCAGGAGTGACATCTTTGTGGAGTCACTAGAAGAGAATCCAGAGACCAATGATCATATAGTGATTGGTGAATTAAGGAAGAGATATTGAGAAGCAGTAGGCAAGGGATGGAAGGGGTGGTATGCCAATAGTTTACTGAGAGGGGAAAAATTAGCCAGAGGAAACTGAAAGAGCAAATTAAGGTATTAAGGTTTATCTGAGGAATGTATTTAAAATTCTCTTTTGATTGGCTGACTTAACCATGCTAGTTTCTAAAGCAGAAAATTAGAGTTCCCATTCCCCACTTGAAACTGATAGCATGAAGGCCACTCCAAAAGTAGTGCCTCCTGTTATATTATATTGGCCCACAACATCACGGGCAGATATTGGTGGTATGGCAGAAGAGGCTGAACCTGCCTGCAAAATCCTGTTACATATTGTTGCTCTGTGACAGATGGTAGCAGAGGGGCAGTCTGACAGAATGGCTTCTGACATGGAAGTGTGTATGGTGCAAAGATGTGTCAATGAATTCATCCACGTGGTGGGGAGGAAAAATGGCATACACTGATGCTTGCTGAATGTTTATGGAGATCAAACGGTGAATGTGAGCACAGTGAGGTTGCAGGTGGTGTGTTTCAGCAGTGGCCACAGTGACATGAAAGACAAGCCACATTCCAGACAGCTATTTGCTTATTTATAATCATGGTCTGCAGGCTCTTGTTCATTGCTAATGAAAATGCATAGCTAATAGTGTTGGCCATGTCAAAAAATGGTGCTTTATAGCTGAGAACTGACTCTACTAAACAGTGTTATTGTGCTCTTTATGGTGCCCATGTAAATAAATGAGGTCTTACTTTCAGAGTGACCTATGTAATGTGGAAGATAGTAAGAAACTGTCCTTAACATTCCAACTTTTTATACGTTACAGTTTACCTATTAATGAGAGCACAGTTCTTCCTTGAGCAATGAAGTTTAATTATGGATTTGTTTCCTTCAAACTCCAACTGGAGTACATTTCTGGTATTTACCAAGCATACTCCATATGTTCTAAGTTATGTGAAGCAGAAACTTGCAGTCTCTCTGACAAACTTTATGCCATGAACTAAAAGCATGGTTTGATGCGTGTTGTAGTCCTTGATTAAGCTTCTATCAACTCTGCTGACCTAGACTGAAGCACAAATGGAAATGCAAGACACAACCTCACGTTACCTTGAATTCTCAGATTACTACTCTTAGTTTGACAGGATTAAAAATATAGCAATTAATTATGCTAAAACTGCAGTGACATAGGCAGAAGTGTATATGACTAGAAGGGATGTTAAATGTGTGTGTGTAGATGTTTGGGTGGCTGATCTTAGACTCACATGGAGTGCGTGCAACTTTGGATCTTGCTCCCATCTATGCCTTTATTCAGGTCTCACTTGGTGTAGGTAAGAAGCAATTAATTTGTTTTCTGATTCACACTTATCAAGAGGTAATATAAGAGAGGGAGAGGTGTTAAGAGGCGTCTCTGATTCAGCCACCTGATAGGAAAGCAGATGGTTGACATCTCTTATCAGGAAGACTCAGGGCTTGTGCATGCTGGCGGTACTTGCCTAACCCATCATGCCAATGAAGCATAAGAACTGAATCATCTTCAAGAAAGAAAACACTCTTTATCTCTGTCTGCATTTTTACATGTCACTCATCTCCATAGTGGCTGGGATTCTGTAAACAAGAAATGTTTGCGAGCCAAAAGGGATATGTTTGTGTTTTTCACATCTGTTCCTATGACTCCTTGTTTCTCTTGCAGGCCGAATTCAGATACTCTATTTATTTTTGAGAAGTCAGCCCATCAGATATTCTGGATACTGAGGAATAAGGTCACCTTTCTTTCTAGTTGTGTGATTGAGTTCCACCACAAACGTTTTACGTGAGCATAGAAGTTTTTGATTACAAACCACAGTAAGAGCATCAAAGAAAGGCACAAGTCATCAATTCTTTGGAAAATGCTTCTCAATGCCTGCAAGAATTCGTTTAGGAGGCACAACTTGTTGCTTTCCCATTTTGAAAGTGTTTGGAGAAGAAAAGTTGTTAGGCCTTCTAATTGAATTCTTCTGCTAGTATCTTTCAACAGAATAATTTCCTTTTATGATCTTCCTTATTCTCTTTTTTTTTTTTTTCTTCCTGTGCCAGTCAAGGTATTAAACTGTGTTTTTTCCTAAGGCTAGACCATAGGCTACCTTTGCAATGCAGACATTGTGCAAGGCCTGGGTAATTACCATTTCACTGCAGGGAGAAGTCCAATCAGGAGTAGAAGAGGGTGTATTTGCATTATTTTTACATAGAAGATGTAAGGGAACCAGCAAGAGAGGGCAGAACCAGCTTGCAGGACACCCAGGAAGAGTTAGTATCTCATAGAAAACATGAGGAAAGGTTTAATTTGTTTTCTTTCTCCCTAGTTAGAGAGTCAATTTATTTGGTTTGTTGTTGTCTCCCCTCCTTACCCCTGACAATAAATATATAAATGGGTTTTCAGATGAATCTGTACTTTGATCATTACAATACAAAGTGACTTCTGTAGGGTTCTTCATATCTCAGCTTTTAAGTGTGGGCATTTAATGTAGTGTTGCTGTTATGTATCAAAAAGTAGAATTAATTGTGGTCTGTGAGATGATCACAGTTTATCTCCAAATAAATAGATGTTACTGCTTATAAGACAGCAAATGAACAGAAAGGGGAGAAAATGAAGTAACACAAGCTCTGAATTGTTTATCTTTCATTTATTATGTTAAAAATGAAAACAATCATGGTAATGCAGCAGAAGGCAACACATCTCAAGAATGAGTGGGCTTTAATTTGAGAAACAGTGTAAAGGACTGTATTGAGAGTACTCAATTGATGACATATAAGAGTACATTTGAATTCGAAGTAGTGGTGTCACTGCTTAGAAGACTTCAAGGAAGGCAGTAAGGGAAAAAGTGTTAGCATAGCATAAAATATAAATCAATGCTAAAATTTCATTGAATGTATTTAACACAGAGACCATCATTTACAAACTAGGTCACCAGCTGTGAAAGATCTGGGCATCTCAGATCTTTGGAAAATCAAACTGTTTCTTTTTACAGTTCTTTTTACAGTGAATTCTGAGGCCCAACAGTCTATGTGCATCTTTCTACATATGGGTAGAATCTTTGGTTTTGGCTTAACTGTCATTCCAAGCTACAGACTCATTGGTTCAGCAGTGATATTGAAAAGGGATCTGACATAGCTAATGAAGCAGCAGAATAATAATAGAAATTAAAAGAGTAACTGGAAAATCCCATAACTTGATGACACCACAAACCTGTGATTTTATGTTGAACCCAGAGCTTGCTTTTTGCTTGGATTTTCTGGTTAGTTGAGGATGCTCACTAATGTAGAATTTGAACAATAAAAATGCAGGCTTTGTAATGGCCTTTCCCATCTGACTTCTCAGAATTATATCTGTGGTTGAACTGGAGGTTTGCAAGGTGTCACAAAAGATCATCTGGTCCAGCCTGTACTGCATCAAGGCTTAGTTATATCAAGGCTGGTACCTGCAAGCTTATCACACTTTGTTCTTTATTTCAGCAGAAGAGATTCCACAGTGCCCCTAGACAGTCAGTTCTAGTGTTTAGAAATACTTACTTGGAATGCTGATTAGCAAAATCTTTTAAGTGTTTCTTGTCACAAATCAAATTGACTCTTTCATGCCTTTCTACTGGAACCACAGAGAATAGTTGATCAACATCTCTATAACGAGCTTTTATGTATCAGAAATCTGTATCTACTTGCAGCTTTTATTTTCCTGACTAGGCTAATCTAATTCCTTCAACTTTTTCTCATAGGGTTTGTTTTATAAACTTCTTGTTGTTATTTTCATGTTTCTCTTAATATGTTTATATTCTGAAGATGTTCAGCCAAGACCAGACAGGGGATGCCACTTGGGGCTTCGTACCCTGCAAAGTTTAGAAACAAAATTGTTTTGCTTGACACACCTTTTAATGCATTCCAGAATGAAATGCATTTTTTGGCAGCAGCGTTGCATTGTTGATTTATATTGTTTGTTATACATACTGTCTTAATATATGTTTTTGCTGTATTTCTCCTCTGTCAGGAATACATATTTTATATTGTTTCAGAACAATATTTCATGTTTCTCATTACTGTTTTTTCCTTGTAGATTTCTCGACAGTCTGTCCAACTGTTGATAGCATTTAAAATATCTGATCTCATCCTTCCAACTGTTTGCATCTCAACTGCCATTGTTTTGAGATTATCAGGTGTTGTTAGTATAGATTTTCAAGTATACAGATTGCATTGCCTAAGTAGTCAGTGAACATACAGAACAAAACAGGACTTAAGACAAGCCTTGAAAGATACCAATTGAAATACCTCAGAATTTTGGTAAATAACGACTATAGTTTTCTTCTATCAAATGCCTCCAGGACTTTTGCTATTTTTATTTAAAATATGATTACATGAAAATGTATTGTGAGACACTGTCAAAAGCTTGACAGCATTTACTGTGTCCACTGCCTATTGCTTACCCACTGAGCTAAACAATACTTATGAAAAGGAGCCTAGTCTTGCACAAATGCATTTTGCTTCAATGAAATTGATTAATATTAGTTAAATATTTTAAACATGATTTTTGCAAGCCTTTGTGAACATGACTGAGCTACAGTGAAAGTTTTTGCTAGGAAACTCCTCTAGAAGGTTTCTTCTAGAGAACTTGAGGAGTAGAGAAATATCTTCCCAAGAAAGGGCATTTGAATCATAGAATCGCAAGGTTGGAAAGGATTGTCTAGTCCAAACATCACCCTATCACCATTTACTACCCACTAAGCTACCTCGGCTGCCCCTCCTAAGACTTGTGCTTCAGACCCCTCACCAGTTTTGTTGCCCTTCTCTGGACATGTTCCAGGGCCTTGATGTCCTTCTTGTAGTGAGGGGCCCAAAACTGCACACAATACTCAAGGTGTAGCCTCACCAGAGCTGAGTACAGGGGGAATGATTACCTCTCTGCTCCCACTGTTAACACTATTTCTAGTGCAGGCCAGGCTGGCATTGTCCCTCTTGGCCACCTGGGCACACTGCTGGCTCATGCTCAGCCTAGCATCAACCAATACCCCCAGGTCCCTTTCCTCTTCACAGTCATTCAGCCACTCATCCCCAAGCCTATAGCACTGCATGGGGTTACTGTGACCAAAGAGCAGGATCTGGCTCTTGGCTTTGTTGAACCTCAGCCCAGTGATCCAGCTTATCTAGATCCCTCTGAAGGGCCTCCCTACCCTCAGGCAGATCCACACTACCTCCCAGTTTGGTGTCATCTGCAAACTTACTGAGGGCACACTCAATCCCCTCATCTGGGTCATCAGCATCTGGGTCATCAATAAAGATATAAAACAAGGTGGGCCCCAGTACCAGCTGCTGGGGGAAAGGTTTAAAGTGCTTTGAAAGGTAAAAGCAAAAATACTCATCATATTTTTCTACTTCTTATTCAAGCCTTTGTGGTTTAAAAATAGTTAAAGTATATGTTCTCTAATAATCTTCCCTAATTCCTTTCTTCGTCTTCCAGTGACACAGTATTAGTTCTGCTTTTCCTGACAGAGCTGCTTTTTAAAATCACTATGAAATAACAGCTACCATCATTTTCAGAGCGAACTTCTCCCATTCAACTTACTTAATTTTGTAATTTTGGGAGATGGAATTTGTGACATGAAATGATTATGATAACCTTCTCCCTGTTGACTCTGTAATGCCTATTTTATTTTAAGTGTATTGTCATATCAATCATTAATTATACTTTAATTACTTCTTTCTTGTTTTTATTACAATACTTACGGTATATATTGCTTATCAGTGATCTATGCATTATTACGAGTTATGTAATGTTCCTCATAGCTGTGGGTAAAAGCAAATGCACACCTCGTGCATGGGTTAAAATGCATACTGATACCTATGTAGTCTTTCTAAAACCTCCCTGGCTTGAGAGATGCATGTTCAAAGCACTGAATTCAATTTTGCTACCAGTATTTTGCAACTTTTCTAATGTTCTTTCACCAGAAATATCCATTTCATTGCATCAATCAGCTTTACAATTACTTTCCAAAGATCCCACGTGGAATCAAGGCTGTATTCAGTCATAGTTTTGTATCAACATACAGGTAATAGAGGGATTTGGAATGTAAATTTGCACCTCTCTACTGCAGCTGATGTGGGAAATTGTTGGAAAGACAGAATAACACCCCGTGCTAACATTTCACCACGGGATTTCAAAATGATTTGTAAGTCAGTGATATAATTACAGGGAATTTGAGCATGGAGAGGAAGCTGATTGGCCAGAATGCAGGCACAAGTTGCAGAGGACTGCTAAACACATTTTGACAAACACAAGTGGGTAAAAACATCTGTTCCCTAGGGAAAGAAGGACTGCAGAAATAACGAGTGAACTTATTTGTGTTTATGACAATATTTTTCAAGAGGCTTTTGTTTCAAACTTGAAAACACTTCTCTCAACTGCTGAAAACTGTTCCATGGCCTAAGTGTATAATTATCAGGGAGTTCTGGGCCCAGTGCCTGTAGTTTATCATATACAATACTTCAGTTTTTAAATGTCTCAAGCTTCTGTGAGCCTGAAGTCAGCAGGGATTCTCTGATTTATGCCACCCAAGGATCCAGCCTCAACAGAGACTACAGCTTTATTTGAATGTTGGCTATGTTGCCCTGTATTTTTAGGGGGATGCAATAGTGTAGGGGTTTGGCATGCTGGCCAGTCAGCCATTGCCCTGCAGAGGTGTTAGCATTTTATCACCTTTAACTTCACCCTTCTGTACCCAGACATTCCACTTCAATTATCTTGGAGCTGTTTCTCTTAGGTTGAACTTAAGTTGCTTACTCTTTTGGTGGCTTGGTGTGTCACTGTGTCCAAGTCAATGTTAGTACAGAGAAACTTTTTAATCTTTCCATTCAATCTTTTGCTCTTGGTGATCTTTTCCAGTTGTTACTCTTGGGCAATTTTGTACATATTATCTATCGAATGTTGTGGGATTTAGCTCCACAGCAGAGGTACTATGTGCTCATATTACATAGAATGGGTCTGTTCTGATCTTGAAGCAGTGATTCAGCATACAAAAAAAAGACACTTCCACTCTGTCTTGCCCTCTGATTTGCAGCCATCTACTGTGAGTTTATGCTTGGTTTGCTTCTTATGGTGTTCCTGTTCTTGGGAGTTCTTCCCATCAAAGCTGTTTTGGATTATTATTTTTTTTCTTTAGATTGAGCTCAGTTCACCAAGAATGAGCCCTCACTTTAATTTTCTGTCGACATCTTAAAAAATATCCTTTGTCTTCACTATTTTACACTTAATTAATAGGAATGGCAGAAATGTCTCCATCGCATGCTGTGCTGTTTACTTGCTCTTGTGATTCTTTAAAGGAGAGGAATAATTGCAGTTTCCTCTGGATTCATCTTTGTGAAGGCTTTAAATGAGACCGTTCCTAATGCTGCCCCTTTGGTGTCAATTTGACAAAGTTCCCATCCTCCCCTGTGGTCCAGAGTTTGGAGTATCTGAATCAGCCATCCATCCAAATTAATACTTTGAAAGCAACTGAGATTAATTACTTTCTCACATTGCCAACTCCGTGTATTAAAATGTCAAATCTTACCACAAAAGACCATAAAACTGCTGTTAACATCCAGTGTGAGCCTGTCTACTTCTAAATGCAATGCAGAAACCAGCATGCATGTAAGAGATTGTCCAAGCGTTAATTCCCACTCACGTAGGCTCTGACACAAGCCCTTTTTGGGGGTAGCAGAGATTCCTACGCCGTCAGCTTTCGCTCGAAAAATAGCTATAGAGGGAAAGCCAAACATTAGCAGCTTTGCCATGAACGGCAGGTAAAATCACTCTCGGAGATGGCAGCACGGAATTCGGGAACGAGATGCTCGAAGGCTCTCAGTTTAGGAGGGGCGTGAGGCAAAAGGGGCTGGGACAGGTAGAGGGGGTTCTGCCTTCGCTGCGGTTGCACAGGTCGGGAAGCCGCGGCCGTGCGAGCGACGGGCAGCCCGCAGCGATGCTCCTGGGCGGTGCTGCCGGGAGCGGGGACCCGCCGCAGGGGCCGGCCCCGGAGGCGGTGAAAGGCGGTGGTCTCGCAGCGCAGCCACCGCCCCGAGGCCGCCCGTGCCGCGCGGAAAGTTTGCGAAGCGCCTGGGCGCTAGGGGGGGAGCGGGGCGGGGGCCGCCCCGACGGGGCTCCTCCTCCGGGGCCGGGCCTGGGCCGGGCGGAGCGGGGAGCGAGCCCCCAACCCCGGAGCCGCCGCGGCTGCGGAGGGAGCGAGCGGGAGAGCGGGCGGCACCGAGCAGGCGGGCGGCGGCGGCGGCACGCGGGACCGGGGCGCAACTCGCAGGAGGAACCCGGGACGCGGTTGCGGGAGGTCCGGGCGCGGGGCCGGGGCGCTGCCACCATGAGGCGGCGCGGCGGGGGCTGCCTCTCGCCGGCGCCTCCGCGGCTGTTGCTGCTGCTGCTGGGAGCGCTGCTCCGCGCCAGAGGTAAGCGGCTGCCGCGGCGCCTCCTGCCCGGCTGGGCGCGGGGGAGCCTCGCCCACGCGGGAGCGTCCCGCACCACTCACCTGCCCGCGCCCCGGCACCGTGCTTTGTCCCTGCCCCGTCCGGCCGCCGGACCGCTCGCCTGACCCTGCCCCGCGGGAAGCCGGCGGCGGCGCCCGGGAGGGGGTCCCTGGGTGTAGCGTTGCCCCGGCCGGGCGGAGCCGGAGGGTACCGCCGCCCGCGCGGCCGCTGCTCCCCGCGGAAGTTCGGCGGTGTCGGGCGCGGGCTTTGTTCCCGCGGGGCGAGCGGCGCGCCGGGCCGGGGCGGGCGCACAGGTTGCCTCGGAGTCTGCCGTGCCCGGCGTGTCGGGACAGCCGCCGCTCCGAAGCAGGAATGCGGCCGCGCACCCGCCACGCCGGGCCCCTTAAAGGCGCAGCCCGGATCCGCGGCGGCGCCCCGGGCTACCTGCCTCGGCCGGCACCGAGAGCGCTCCCGCTGCGCTCGGCACGGCGCGGCCGGAGCTGGAGCGCACCAAAAATAGAGGCGGCGAGGCCGGGGGGGTGGGGGATCGGGCGCAGTCCTAGTGAGTGGGACGGCAGTTCTGTGAAGTCTCGTCGGTGAAAACTTATCTTTATGGCTGCCCTACCAACTGGAAAGCAATTGCTTCCTCTTGAGAGCTAGTGTTTTATTTTGTAAGTGCTCCCGGTGGAGAAAGCATCTGAACGCTCCTTGGAACTGTTTATATGGAGTTGGGAGGCTCTGGGGGGAGGGGAGCTCCGTACCTCAATTTCTTCCCCTCTCTCCTCCAGCAGCTGCTGTATAATTTCATCCATCCTTTTCCTCCTGTGTTTCTCTGAAATTACAGAAAGAGTTTGCAGTAGCGCTGCTGACCTCCATCATTCTACAAGTATTGCCTCTGGGGCACAATCACATGGTGTTTGGCTTTCAAGTAATATTATTTCTCTTCCAAGAAGAGACCTAATTGCAGGCAGTTTTGATGAAGGTGCGTAACCAGCTTGGAGAGGCTGAATGCAATCCTATGTATCAGAAGACCTGCTTTTTGGAAACAAGAGGTGCTCTTAAGTTCCTAAATGCCACACAGATCCTTAACTGCAGTCTGGAGCGAGAGGGATCTAAAGTGCAGGTCTTAGCATGGATGCAGATCTGGATGTGTTTTATTTTGGCTGTTACCCAGGTGCTCCTAGTTAATGTGTCTGGGCTGTTAACAGCCATGTGGGGGATGTCTGTTTGTGAAGTGCAGGTTTGCTCATAGGTGGTTGTGCCTTGATGTCTTGGGGACACTTTTTATGGCACTTTGTCTCCCTTTTAAGTAGTTCTCCCATCACTGACCTTTCCCCTATCCTCCTGTCAAGTGAATGTGCATTTAAGGTTAGATGTACTGATTTCTTCCAGAAGCGAACATCTTTTTCCATTCTGGGAGCAAATCTTTAGCAGTAAGGGCATGATTCCTGCACAGTGTTGTTTTTTCCTTCTGAAGGTAGGAAAAAGATAAGGAGGTGTCAAGATGGAGGTGGCAGAGAAGATGCAGAACTTGTGGCAAGTTGCTGCTCCTAGTTCTCACCTGTTAGCATCTGCAGAGGTTTATTTCCATTGTTCCGTAGAAGTGCCTGTGAGGTTGGTGTGCAGCTTAACTGTCATAAAGCATCCACAGCTATAGAATTCACAATGCCACACGGGTAAATTAAAGGAAATGTACTTGGTCATTTTCTGCTGTATCTCAGCGCAGGTGTGGGTACAGCATACAAATCTGCAAGACTGAACTTTGACTGTTAGTGGTAAAGTGTGCCAGAACAAAAAGCAGGTCTGCAAGTTTTGTGAGCTCTTAGAAAAGTGCTGCACGGGTAAAAATGGGCATAGAGGGGGAGAGTTAATGACATACTTTGCTGGTGCATCATTATGAAGGAGAGCTAGAAGGTTTGATGCTCTGTGTGAGCAGAAAAGCAGAATGCCACAGAACCTGCCTAGGTGATGTGCTGAATGTTCTAGCTCCTAGAGCTCTGCCAGAGGAATAATACCAGAATAATTCATCCCCTCCCCCCCCCGTCCCCTGATCATCTTGACTACACATTCGAGTCACAGACTTGAATGTGATGCCTCTATAGAAGTATAGTTTGCATGGGAGTTAAGATCTCCTCTACCTGTGCTTGGCACCACTTCTAATTCTGCAGCTCTGAGCCAAATGCAAAATGCTTGTATTCCTTGTGTCAGTTTAGAGCTGGTAGTAACTCCGTTTTCTGGTTATTCTGAGAGTACTTGAGTTTGCTGATGATCAGATTGGGTGATATTCCCACCTCACAGTGATCATGAAATTTATCTTGACTATTTTGTCAAAGTGGTGCAGTGATAGGCACAGAGTAAGGTCCCCTACCTATAAAATGAAGAGTAAGATGCTGCAAGGGGATGAAAATCGTTGCGTTTTTCTATGGTATGTCTGAATTTTTCTTATTATTGCTACTTTTTGTTGATTTGAAACAATTCCACGTAACTAACTTTTTGCAAGAGAGAATCTCTTTCTGTGTCCTGATATGTAGGTATATGCAGCAACCAAAGTAATAGGCTGTTATGTACATAAAACACTTGCATTTCCAGAGTGTCTTGTGAGTCATGAAGAGGGCTGTTCTGTTCTTCTGGGCCACAGAAATTCAGAAAACCTGGAGGTGTTCCTCTACAATATGTTTGTTGAAGTCACAAAATAAAATGTGGTTGTGGATAAAGATTATCCAGTTGTCTGTAGTTCAGACCTGACAGCAGTACTTGATATGCGTTAACTTGGAAAAGAAATAGAAGTGATAGACTTCAGCTTCTAAGAGCCCCGTGATTCTGGTGAAATTAGTCTTAAAAAAGTAATTAAAAAAAATTGTTGTATGAAAATGATGTGCCATCTGATAGTCCTCGTCAACTTCCTTTTCTCTTGTGAAATAGGCAAATGCTGTTCTTGTTTTGTAAATGTGGGAAATGAAGTGGAAATTGTCTTGCCCAAGGCCGGCTCCATTTGCCCTAGAATGCAGCTTATCATTTAACACAAGGGAATATATGCTTCATAACACTTGTGAAAGTTGATAAAGAGATGTTAATCTTGAAAACCAGGCAAGGTTTTAAAAATGCCTTAAATAAGTGCATGTCTCCACCTTAATCGAATTCCTGTGCTAATTGGGATTTTTGTCTATTTCTCATTTTTAATAGTTGTATTTCTTTTGTTGATGACTCAAAAATTCTTAAAACAGCAAAAGTTTTCTTGACTCGTCATCAGAGAAAGTAAATTACAAATTAAGTGTTATCGAAAGATGCATACCTTAAAAGTGGGCAACTCATTTATTTAGCTCTCTGTTATTTCCAGTGTAGTTATTTGTGATCTTCTCTCAGCAGGTTTCACATAACGAGGTGGAATATACACACACAGAGTTAAGCTGACCATCATCCTTTGGGGATGTTGGGCTCCCACCTGATCTAACAGCCAGAGATGGAGCTCCAGCATGCAGCAAGCCCACTCCATTGATTGGCGTGCGGTATTTACTGGTTGTCTGTATTTCACGCAGGTCACAGTAGATAACGTTAATTGTAATTGTCATCCATTAACCTAATGAGCTTGATGGTTCAGCTCTTGCTTTTGCATCTGTAGTGCCCATGGTTCCTTGACATGGCTGTTAGGCAGTACTCTTTTATAGGATTTTGTTGTCTATGCTGTGTGAAGATTGGGCACTCTAATGCTTCTTGAATCTTTCCCTGCCATCTTCCCTGTAGATTTCCATCTCCTTGTGCTAAAGATAAAAACGGTAACTATGGATCCAGGGACTTGTAAACCGAAGGCCTGTGGTTATTCTTTTTGTGTATCTGGTTGCTCTGAGACTGTTACCTTGGGAGTATTTGGCTGCTGTCCTCCTGTGGGTGAGTTTATGTTCAGGTTTTTCAGCTTTCCAGTTGCTTTTTTTTTTTTTTTTTGCCTGTGCCTGTGAAGTGTTGAGGTATTCCATCTTGTGTACTTAGCCTGAGAGACTCTTGAGATGCAGTCAGTGTTGCTGTGTGGAGCAGAGCTCACTCAACTGCTTTGAGCCCAGACAAAAGGACACTCACTATGCAAAGGCAGGAAAATAAGTTGCCCTAAGAGTTTACACGACTGGCAGTTGTAAACTTCTGCCTTGCTGAACTGAGGAAGCTGAAAACTGACCAAATCTCTTCATATCAAAGAAATGAAAGGGTTGGGTAGAATAGGGCAGTCAGAAGCCTGATTCTGATACTATGAGTTACATTTAAGGATCCTGCTAGAGGCATGTTAGCACAGCTTTGGGTTGTGGAAAGTAATAACAGAGGCTTCTGTTTTTCATGAGGCTCTTCTGAGGTCATTAGATTTTTCTGCATGTAACCACCAGTCAGCAGGTCCACCAGTGTTTAAGATTAACGGATAATATTGTATGTGTATTAAATGTTCATATTGCAAACTGTAGTTCTACTGAAAAATGTATGACCAAAGACAGTGTAGGCTCTTGTTTCTTGAGCTGTCATATGTCAATAGCAACTTCCTGAAGTCATGATGATATGCATGTAACACCAGCTACCTCCTCTGAATGAGTTAGGGTGGGAATGGAATTCACTTCTCTGGAGTGTGGTGATGAGTGCATTTAAAGATTTGTTGTCTAGCAAAGCGTCTAGCAGAGCTTCCAGCATTTGCCTGAAAGCAGATCCCGTGTGCTGTTGTGCCTGGGTCCGTGCTCCGTAGTGAAGTTCTGTCTCCGGAGTGACACTGGCCAGCAGTGAGACGTGGATGTAGTGGTGACTTAGGGTGGAGGAGCCCCCTCTCCTGGCTACCGGCGTGGTGACTTCCTCCGTGTGCCCGGCAGGGCATAGTCTTCGGCAGGGCATAGTCTTCTGTGTCTCTTTGTTAGTGCCTGACAGCCCCTCCCGCCTGCTGGAGCTTTCTGTTTCTATTGCATAGCAGCAGTTCTTTAATCAGAAATCTTGTTAGTATTCAGGGATAATTGATCCGACTCTCTGGTAGGGGGTGGGGACCCAGCCTCGCGTCCTTCTCCTTCTTGCCACCCCCAGTTTGACCCCTGTTGTCTCTTTGTTTTCTCCTGTTAAGTTTGTGCCAGTGATGTGTGTGTGTGCTGTTTTTCCAAGCAGCCTGAAGTTGGCCGTAACCAAGAGCAGCAGTTAAATAGAGCCCGATTTCCCCGCTTCCTGGCGGTTAGTTGTTCGGCTCCATTTTCTGGTCTTCTGTGTTTTTGATTTGCAGAGAAGGAACTTACTTGGTGCCCCTGGGCATCTCTCAAACCCATTAGAACAAACTCCATTATTTCCCTGTACTTAGAAATCCTCCTCCTTTAGTCCCAGCATCCATCAAAATAATGTATCCTCTGTAAGGCCCTCTGGAAAATGTTTAATGGAATCTTTTCAACCTCAAGGACGGTTCCAGTTTGGAAGGGGGAGGGGATGTGGCTAATGGAAGACCTGACTGTGACTCGCAGTCCGCTTGAACTTGGCCTGTGTCGGCACTCCCTGCACCTCCATGCCGAGGGAGTGCTGAACGGAGCAGATCCAACGCTGGGATCAAAGCTGGAAACAAAAGGCTCTGGGAGAAAAATTTCCCGTCTGGCCAAGAGGCAGCCACACAAAGGTGGTGCATAATTTATCATTCGAGGTTTATTTCTTCTGTACTTCTTCTGGAGAGGGGAGAAAAAAGAAATGACTCTCCTGCTGTTCTGAAGGGGATAAGTGATGGCTTTGGGACTCGAGGCGGGAAGTGACTAGAGGTACCACGGAAAAGCCTTTTCAGTACAGCCTATACCCAGCTCCTCTCTTTGGAGACAATGTTGGGCATTCTTTCTTTCTCTCTCTTTTTTTTTTTTTTTTTTTTTTTTTTTTTTTTTCTTTTCAAGGGAACTCTACTTGCCTTTGGAATTCTCAAAGAGTGAGTACTTCCAACTTCCCTAGTCATTCCCAAGTCCCAGTGCATGGAGTGGAGCTGTTCTTGGCAAAATCAAGTTGTTTGCATTTCTGAGGTATTTGTCTTACCTTAAGGATTGGTGTAAGTGCTGCTGCTCTGTGTTATGTGGAGGAAGAGGCTACATTTGCCTGAAGGGTTTGTACTCTAAATTAGACATCTGATAAGGATCAGGGATGTGATAATTCTAGCGGGATAGATAAGGTCCAATATTAAAATAGCATAGCTTTCTAATTAAATTTCCTTCAGCTTTGGTTTTATGGGAAAAGCTTCTGAAAGTTTTTCATTCCAATTGCTTATTAGAACTAGGATAGAGTATTTTTGGGAGTAGGAGTTGGCCAAGAAGACTAATGTAAGTCAGTACATGGGGAAATAAGGATGAGGAAAGAGATGGAAGACTAGGTTAAACCATGAGAAGAAGGGAAGGGGATATAGGAGTACGAATACCAACAGAGGCAAAGATAGACATTTTGAAATGAGAGCCAAGGACTTGATCTGGCAGAGGAACAGAAGAGCCATGTCAGGAGATCCAAGTGGAATAATTATATTAAATCTGATGGCAGAAAAAGTTGTTAATTAGGTATTATAAAACATGGAAGTTTTAAAAGTGAACAAGAGCACTGAGCAGAAATTAATTGCCACAGTAGGGAAAGAATTATTTTAGTAATGCTTTAAAAGAGGATATGAAAACTTGTTAGGTACCCCTGACAGTAGAGTTCCTGTCCTAGTGGGATGATCTTATGAAGTATCAGGAGCTTAGTAATGAGGGCAAGATGTAGAACAGGAGACATGCTGGGATAGTGCTGAGATGGTAAGCCCATGAGATAAAGGTGGTGATGGAGCTGTCTGCAGCGCTGGAATGTGGGACAGATCAGGCTTGGGAATGTGTACAGCCAGAAGGGTTTTTGAGTGCAATGCCTGGGAGGATATTTGAAGAGCAGTCCTGTCTGGAAAAGTATTATGAAACGGGAGAGTGGAGTTGAGGAGCAGTTAGGAAACTGGAGATGGTTGCCTGGCAAAAGGCATTAAGTGAGATTAGGAGGTTACTTTAGGTTTGGAAAGAAGTCTGGGTATGGACAAGCAACAGGACTGGTGACAGAAAATGACACCTTTTCTGCAGGAGGAGGCTACCTCTCTTCCAGCAGGAACTGCTCTGTGAAGGAGTGACTCACTAGAGAGAACTGTTACAACATAGACATGTGATATTCCCATCCTCCTTCTCTGAAAGGATCAGAAGAAGCATTGTGTGGCTATGCAGGAAGGTTAGAGGGAAATGTGTGCTCTGCTCCTTCAGCCTGTATCTCCAGCTCTGTCAGTTCGTTTGGTTTGGTGACAGCTGGTAGTGTCGGGGAGAGGTTCTTGCCTGAGGTGCAGCCGTTCACTGCAGTAGAACACGTCTCATGGGATCTAGGATTAGAATAAACTAAAGACACACCTTCTCTCTTTTTTTTTTTTTTTTTTTTTTTTTCTTTTTTTTATTTTTCCCTTTGTGCTCCCACCCAATTTTATTTCTAAATTTTCATAACTGCTGAATAGTCAAATCCTTTCTTTGCGATTCTGAGAGCAGGCGAGGAAGATGGGAACTTCTGGGATTATTGTTTGCTGCTTCTGTCCTAAGTTCCTGAGTGTAACCTTAGGAAGTGTTTGGGTTTTTTTCCTACAACCCCAGATATTTCTTTTTCTTCTCACTATGATTTTTGAGCCTGTTACTCTTGAAAAGCCTGAGGTGTTTCTTACAGCTTGAGGATATGCCCCTAATTTGTGCTGCCTTTTGATCAGCATAGTGCCTATTAGCATGAGGAAAAATGTAATTGGTCTGACTCTGAGAGAAGACTGTAGACTTTGTGGTATGGGAAAGAGAAACAGATGGGAGGTTACCATTCTGGATGTTTACCATGAAAGGATGCTGATAGACACAGAGGGATGCTAGTGTACTGACATTTTTGTCAGAAATCCTCAAGTAGAAGTAGTCCATGTCTAACTCTTAGCATAACATGGGAGTAGGTAGGTGGGAGATGGGGTATACTCTCTTGGTGAGCAGTTGTCCTGCAAACAGATGTATCTGTGATACAGTTTGAATTGACAGTTGTGTTCATGCAGTGTTACATTGTTGAAAATACTACTTTCCTGGGCGTTGATATGGAAACAAGGAAGGACTGAGGTGGTCTTGTTGGTGAAGTTACTACCTTTTACTGTCTTTACTAGGCTTTAAGGAATACTGCACGTGGGTCCTACTTCTGTCATGTACTTTGTCAGTGAACAACAGCTGCAAACCAGTGTTGACTCACAACCAGCTGATTCATGGCCGGTTAAGATGTCTCTACTCAGAGGAGGGTGGTAACCTCATCAGCTGTCCCAATTTGAACAGTCATTGTCCATGAATCAACGCCCTCCATTAGCTTTTGTTCATTGCATTTTAGTGTAAGAAAGAATTCAGACCTGCAGTCGGCACTACCTTAAACAACTGAGGATTGTTCTGTCTGTTTTTGTTTTTTTTTTCCACTTCTCCTCCTCCCCTCCCCCTTCCCCCATGCCCAGAGTTCTTTTATCTGTGGAGCAGGTGGATGCTCTACCTGTGCCTCAGCTCTTCTGGAAGGGCAGTTGTGCTGTTTCTGCATCTTTATCAGATCCGTTAATTTCTATCCTACAAGTATTCAAAGGCTTCTCCCCTGCCTGACAGGGAAAAACAAAAAACCTTGTTGATACTTGCCTTCTACGATTTTCCACTGCAAATTTCTCTGCCTTGAAATGACTCACCTACTCACAAGAGAAACTCGTTGTTTCTCTGACATTTCTCTTGTCTGTGACCTGCCTTCTCTGAAGTGGGAGATGAGAAGCTGTAATCTTTTATTGCTCTTCATGCAAGTTCCAGGCTAGAACAAGAGTTAAGTTTTTCAGTCATCATCTGTAGATTTTTTTTTCCCCAACCTTTGTTCTCACTTGTTATGGTCTGTTCTTTACCCACAGCTCTTTAGAAAACTGAAACTGAAAAGAAATGCCCAAAAATAAGTAATTCCTATGACACTGTGTAGTAATATTTTGTTGGTTATTCTGCTGGAGAAGCAAAGCCTTGAATTAGCTTCTAACTTGAGTTAGCTTCTCTCCTTCCTCCAGCATCAGATGGCGACCACTTTCTGTGCTGCAGGTATTTTTTGGCCAAATGGCAGGGAAGAGAAGTGGCAGGTACTTGCCTAATTTTAACACTTAAAAGAAAGACATTGCTTAGCTTAATCAGGCACACGGGGCCAAATCTAATGTGCTTGCAGTATGGAACTAATGGGAGATATGGAGTAAATTGAAACTATGTACTGTCAGTCAGTGGTAGGATAAAAGTAAACAGTACTCAGAGAGAAGCCTTCGAGCGAGGAAGGGAGTGAGGCAGAGATGACATCTTTGGTGTGTACATCTTGACTTTCTCGCTCAGGCAAAACAGCCTCTGAGCTCAGGCTTCCTATTAAATGACTGGGACAGCTGCCAGAACACCTAAATTTGTTAGCTAAGGTACTGCAGTGCATCAGTCCTGCAGGTTAATCTCAGGAAGGTGTGATGCGTTATCTTGGTTGTTTTGGTCTTTTTCTTGAACAGTGTTGTAACAGTGCGCTTTTCATCCTGTATTTCAAGGTCTTAAAACAAATGTGTCTGGGATGCTAAAGCTGCCTGTTAATGTGTTGTGAGGAAAGAGGGCCATCAGAATTCTGACACAGAAGACCAGATATATCTTGAGTGGCAGCTTTTCTGACCTTGCAGTCTGCATACCAAGGTCGTCAAGGTATATGCTATTGGAAACTGTTCCCTTTAGAGATAAATAGAACGAGGAGAGGGTCATGGGAGGGAAAGGACTGTAACTGTGAGAAGTTTTCTTTTGCAGGATAGGGCTGGGCTGAGCTGGGCATGCTGCAAGGTCCTGCACTATCCAGCCTAAGAGGCCCCTGAGTGCAGAAGCTCTGTGGCAGTGTGGCTTTGCTGGTTGCTTGGTGGTCCTAGCAAGTAAAGACTCGCGTGAACTACTTAAATGATGAGATCTGTAAATACAACATTTGAGTTTTCCTGCTATACTTTTTGGTAGCAAATTAAGCTCAACTTCTACAAGAATGAACACCAGAACTCTATATGTTCTTACATTGTAACCAAATGGATGTTAACTTCTTGACTTTCAGATCTGAGAAGACATGGAACAGATATACTTATGAAATCTGTATAGTGGTGGCTATCGAGTAGAACTGGGAGGATTTCCATTGTTGGTGTTTCCATTAAAAAAAAACAAAAAACAAAAAACACACACACACACACAAACAAACAAACAAAAAACAGCTTGTTTTTGCAGCTCTCTCAGCCAAACAGCAAAAGCCACCTAAAAGCCTCATAAAAGTACTAGAAACTGTAGACTGAAACCAAATGAAAATGCTGTCCATTCCTATGAAAACTGCATCTGGGATCTGGCGCTCCTTTTGAGGCTGATGAAGCAAATAACGTAATTCAAAATCCTCCTGCTTGAGAAACTAACATAAAATGTACAAACTTGGAGGCCAACTAGGTATGGTTATTATACTGGCAGATAATTATAAATGAAATGTGCAGAACTAAGTCAGGCTTTTACCAAATACTGAACTGGCACGTGCAACTTGGAGTTGGATACAGGGATAGCTCTGTAAGTAAAACTACAAATCTCTGGGAAAGAGAAGTGAAAGGAGGCAGTGAGAAGGAAATCTTCAAATCTTGTGTGTAAAATATGGAAGAGGATTGGAGAGAACAATAACGCACTTTACCAGAAATTAAACATTTTTCCTTGGGATATTTTCATGTTTATCACTGGACTCTGTGTGATGTAGCCTTCTTTATTGAAATCTTTGTGGACACAAGTGCTTCACACGTTGAATCCACTTCTGGGAGAAACTGAGATGCGCTGTCTCTTACATGTGGGTAACACTTGCAGAACTTGTTTTGCCAATGAAAGTGTCTTTGAATTGACTGTGGTGGTATGTGATACAATTCTGATGCAACACGAGAGTCTTTGTAAGTGCGGATTTTCATGAGAACTCCTCTAAAATTTCTAGTAATTCTGTTTTATTGTTGCTGTTGTGAATTGGCTCCTTGCTTTCTGTGGTACTTTGCTACATGATTGATGTTTGAAAAAGAAGTGTCTTCTGTCTGATCAAGAAATTTCATTTATCTTCGGAACAACTGGCTTCTCTAGTAGGAAATAAACCATGTTTCCAGCTGTCCCTAATGATCATAGAATCATAGAATTATAAGGTTGGAAAGGACCTACAAGATAATCTAGTCCAACTGTCTTCCCATTACCCACTGTCTTTCTGCAGATTCATGTCTAGAGGCACTACAAGGAATTGCTTATGAAGTACAAATTGCGTTCTTGATGTCCTTAAACAGTAGGATGGACAGTGACTTGCTGGAAGCATATGCAGTGGCTTGCTTCAGGTTATGCTGGAAGTCACTTGTGGTTACATTTCTAAGGCTGCGTTGCTGATTTGGAGTCAGGTTGAGTATAATCTAACTTTGTAGAAAACATTGCCTTCAAAATACAGTTTGAGAGTAATGCAAAGCCCATATTTTAGGATATCAAAATGAGAAGATTTTTTTTTTAACTGCTGTCTGTTCCTCTCAGTAAACCCAATTCTTCTCTTGGTGAAGGAGGAAAAGTTGCATTGGGGGTGCTAGGATGTTGTCATTGCTAAGGGTTGTTATCTGCCTGGAATATATGCAACTTGGCCTATAAGCTACATGCCTTCCTTGATGCATGGGCTGTGGTTTTGCATTATGCCTAACCTAGCATAACTGTGGGTTACCCCACAAAATCAGTCTTACTGTTCTTGTCCAGTTGATAAGTTTGCATGTGTGTGTCCGCTGGATCTGCTTATTGATATGTCAACAGGTAAACTGCCAAAGAGTGAAACCAGTGATACCACAGATTGTATGTAACTGGAAAGCATGGACTTCACTGAAGAATGGAGGGAGGCAAGGCCAACCTATTATTTTTCATTTGGCAGTGGCTTGCTGCTACTTCTCTTTGTCTTAAATGAAGTTTGGAAGGACTAGCCCTGGGAACAACAGGAGATGAGAATTCAGGTGAATTCATGATTCATTTTCTGTGGCTTATACAAAAGCATAGGCCTCTTTATTACATACATAATGATTTAATGCTGTATTAGTGTCAAGATGTAGTGAAGGATCAACTTATCGGTGTCGGCACTGGTGCAGTACATTAATTAGCAGTGCCTTTTGTGGTGGAAACAGCTTGAAGCAAATACCTACTATATTATTTTACTTGGACAAACACAGACACATTATCTGAATTGTTGCCAGAGAAATTGTCCATACAAATATGAAAAGCTTTATCCCCTTGCTTAGTCCTTGACTGTTCTTCTTTAATCTGGCCCCTTTAAAACTGATATGTACTGTAATGATGAACTGTAAATATGAACTGTAATGATGAATTGGGTTTTGACCCATAGTTGCAGAATCTGGATTCATTTCTTGGTCTTCCCACCCCTTCACTGATGTGGTCATGTTGTAACCTAGTCTGGACATGCATGCACAAGGAGACGATACCACCTTCCTCCTGAGGTGATGTAGAAATGGCAGTGAGGACTGTAAGGCCTGGTTGATGGAAGAAATACACAGATAACTGTTTGGAAACAAAAACTGCCTAAACAGCAATTTCTCTTCTCCCTGAATGAATATGTGGCAGGCTGAAGGGGGAGATCTGCGTGGGCTGGATCTCACACATGAGTTGTCAATTGGATCACGTAAAGATCCACTCTGATGGAAATCAGAGCTTTGCATTGTTATATGCAGTGTGTGTGCATATAATAAGAGCAGTTCTTGCTCTGAAGAGTTCTTAATTTTTGAATGTAATAAATTGAGAGATGTATCAAATAACAAGGAAAAGGTCAATGGAATAACATATTATTCAGTAGTTTTACCCATTGGTCTGTTGATACTTCTTGCTTCTAGTCTTCGCCATCCTTGGAATATATTTTTATTGAAACTGTGTTTCTCCTATTCTTTTTTGCTCCTTTGACATGCTGCATACTACACTATCAGAATTGAATGAACTCATTTAGTATGTGTGGGGTCTGGTACAGGAAGAATGAAAATTATTTTCAGATGCAGTCCCCTTCTAAAAGGATCTAGCCGCTGTTTTTGTCCTAGGTAGCATGTGTTCCTGTTTTCTGCCAGTGTGTTCAATACATGATTGACATTAGTCTAATGAGGGGAATCGTATCTGAACTGGCTTCCAAAAATCTTTTCATCCTCTCTTACTCTTTTAGTCTTTTTGCTGGCCTGACTTGTTAGAGTGGATTGCAAAGGGATATTTAACCATGTATCCACAAAGGTCAAGAAATATGAGAACAGAAGCATAACTTGGACTTGGTTAGGAATCCAAGTGTTACACCGTGGATTCCTGACTTGGAATAGTTTAGCTGCAGCCAATGCCAAATAATAATTGTTAAATGTTCCTTTTGCTGCTCCGTAGCAGGAGGCTAAATTGCTGGGTAGAATTCTGAAAATACATAGTTGGCTTTGGTGGCCATATTCCCAGTAGCTTAAATGTTGTTTCCAATAAGCTTAGACTGTCATTTGTACAGAATTTGACTTGAGAGCACCCTCTTTGCAGACAATGGCTTAACATCTCACTGTGATTGTTAGACCAGGTATGTCACTGATTAGGACTTTTTTCTTTTTCTTTCCTCTAAGGTTATATTTGACAACTTGATTTCTGTAGTCAACAACAGTTCTTCTTGCAAGAGTAAAGAACCAAACCATGGTAACGGGTTACTTAAGAGCTTCTTTTATTTGCAGAATGAAATCAGTGGCTTTTTCCCTAATAAGACAGTTAAAGTTTTTAAACATTTACAATACTCAAGTGTGGGATGATCTAATTCACCATATTTATTCCTTTTCATAAGAATTTTCAGCATAGCAACATGCATACCTTACTTCTAAGTGCACAAACACTTTGTAAACAGATTGTAAGAGGAAAATAACCCTTGAGACTCTGCAGTAAACATGTCTGTAAAGTCATAAACAGGAAATGACCCCAGCTCCCCTGTCAGTTCAGCTCTGGTACTGTTATTCCATAAGCAGTGAAGAAGAGGGAGAAATCAAACTGGATGGGGTGAGGAGGAATTGGAAGACCCTTCCAGTTTTCCCCTGCTCATCCTGCACTGGACCCAACTTTGCCTGATTTATTTTTTATCAGTCTGTATAAAAGAACTGTGCCAGCTCATGGAGGGGCACGGACTGGAGGGCTGGCAGCTCTTTAAGCTGCCACTACTGATAAATATGAAACCACAGTCTAGAAGTTTATTTCTCATTTTACGCAAATTTTGGTTTGTTTCAGGAGGATCTACAAGCTGTTTTGTTGCTTCAGTATAGTCAAATCAAGGCTGCATTCTGTCCTTGCTTATCGTGTAAAAACAGGGTTTGTTTTGGGAGGATATCTGGCAAAGAAATCAAGAAACTAGGTTATAGCATGAAGGGCAGAAGATTATATCTTCCCCATGGAAAACAGTCATGCTCTGTTGAGGACTTGATACCTAAATCATCTAGTCTGTATTTCAGTTTGCCAAGTGTTTCTGCAGCTATAAGAAGGGGCGTGAGAAGGACTGCCAGAGTGCTGTGTCAGTTGTTAATTCCACAGTATTTGCAGTTTGATAGCATGCAAAAAAAAAAAAAAGAAAAAAGAAAAAAAAAGAAAAAAGAAAAACAACAAAAAAAAGGAAGGACAGCGAATCTCTTATCACTCTTCTTAGAATCTGAAATTGACTACATACAACCCAGGATAAAGCACCAGGAAATCAGAAAGCTAACTGAGCTCAGCCTCTGTCCCAAGCTGAGGTTTATGCTATCATGACCTTCATGCCATGCAGCTTAGCCATATTGTGGCTGGGGTATGGTAGATATGATCTTGGCTCATCAAGACTTTTTTGGCTGAAGGTCCAAATGTGCTAGATGTTCTTACTTAGAGAAAGATATACAGGAATAAACACTGTATTCTCACAGGGGCTTGGAATGTGAGTGCATGTACCAGGAATCCTTAGCAACTTCATTCAAGTTATCAGTCACACACTGAGGCCTTTTGGCCCCCACCACAGAAATACGCATTTTTTGACTGAAAAAAATAAAATAAAATCACTTAACTGCGTAAGCATTAAAATAGGTTACTACATAATTCTTCCAGTTAGGAAAGGCAGGAAAGTTGTTTGTCCAACTGGAAAAAAGAAAAACAGGAACTTCTCAAGGTAGTTTGTAATTACTGGAAATAAAGATTGGCTACAAATGGAAGTAACTAGGACAGTTGCCCTGTGTTCTGCAGCATCTCTGCTGCCATCCAGTCATTTAAGGTAGCATTTATAATGCTGAGAGGCTTGGGTCATTCTTTGATCAGAGAAAGTATGCTATACTTGGCTGGATAACGTCACTTCTTGCAGTGACCACAAATTGCCTCAAAAGCTTGATTCAACTTGACTTGTCTCCCAAAAATACAGTGGAATGAGAGAAGGAAAATGGCTCTCAAGTCATTACAGTAAATGCATCTGTAAGAACAGAAAATGACACAGTTTCTTGTTGTGGTTTTTGGCGCTGGGATGATGATTCTAGTGTAAGGCAGTATGCTTGCATGTAAGGTGAACTTTGTAGACAGAAGAGGTTAGAAGTCTTTTTTGTCTTTTTAAAGTGCCATCTTTTTTTAAATGCCAAAAGTTCTTTTTCCAGGGCCGAATGGCATATCTACTGAAATGAGCTGTGAGCTCTGTGAGGAATTTCTTTTTCCTTTTTTTTCTTTTCTTCTTTTTCTTTTATTTAGATGTTCTCCTCAGGTCTTGGAGCTTAGTCCAGGAAATAGTATGAAAAGAAATCCTTTATTATATTGTTAGTACTGGCTCTTCTCATGAGAAAAATCTGCAGGCATCTTCAGCCTGATTTTGTATAGTAGCAATATAGAGCTATTTCAGTGTGTGTGCATATTTTCTCACTCAAAAAAACTGGTCCCAGAGAATAAGATTCATGAAAATAGGGAACACAATAAGGGGGAGGCACCATGTAAGTGACTGGGCTGTAGGTGAAGATTCGTTGTGAATTTGCATTTTGTTAGACATCAAAGCATCCACTCCCTGCATTTGGCAAGAGACGTACCAAAATTGGCTATTAAAGATGGATCCATTTGAAACTGGCTGTGTTAGTTCTGCTTCTCATGCAGCTATTCAGATTATTCAGGTGTGCATCTTGGAATCTTGCTGGAAATATGCCTGTGTTGAAGTTTCCAAGCAGTGGCTGTGGTCCAAGGAGTTAGTTCACCAAGCTGGGGAGGTCATTCAGTCCTTGCCTTCAGGAGGCAGAAGCGTTCAGTGGGCTGTAATTGGGTTGCAGGTCAAGACTGCTGAAAAAAAAGCTTTGGCTGGTTTAGGATGTGGCTGCTTGGTACAGGCTTCTGGATGGTTCTGAAATAGGAATCCAAGTGTGGTGGTGGTGGTTTTTTTGTTTGTTTATACCTGTGAAATTTTTGGACTGGATTTTATCTGTCAGGATTCTGATATTCTGCTCATCTCCTGCTTAAAGATCAGTGCGGGCTGTGTTCTTTTGTATGGGAGCAAATTTAATTAGGGTGTCTGAACTAATGACCATTCCCAGTGGTCTGCCCTGTGCCTCTGAATGGCTAAAGGCGAGGTAAAATATTGCTGAATGTCACAGTTTACAGCCTGGCAATTTCCATTTATTTTAATGTGCTGAATTATAAACTGATGCTTTAGGTTCTGGGCACAACTATCCTGGGGTAATATCTTGCCAGATAAGATCCTCCGGATTGCAGGATCCTGTCTGATGGGATTGGAAAGGAGGCTGCAGGCGTGACACTCTTCTCCCTCTAGAGACTTGAATCTCTTGGTCCTCAAGTCATGTTACAAGGCCTTTCTGCCTGGACAGAGCAGAAACAGGTTGAGAGGTTTTGCTAAGGGCTGAGAAAGGAAGGGAAGGTGTCCTGAGGCACTGGGGTGGTTTGGAAGCACGTAGAAAGTGCAAGAGAGTCATTTTACAATGCAAATTGAACTAGTTCTGATAGTGCTTCCTAATTAGTCACATCAGGAAAGGCCAGGGTCTTTACTTCTTTTACAGATCCTATTTTTCTCCTGTTGGTTGTTCCCCCCTGCCCCCTCCCTTAGCCTTTCTTTCAGTTCACCCATCTGCATCTGTTCTTGCCCAGGCAGCTGCTGCTCTATTTGTATGTTCCCTGGGGGAGCTCTGGTGCTCCTATAAGATCTCCTGTTGCTTTGGGAATTCACCTTTTAAACATAGTACTTCATTAGCCTCTCATTTATGTAGTACTGTGAGAAAAGATTTCCCTTCCCAAAAAGCAGAAGAACGAGTTTCCAGCAGCATCTGTTTGAGCAAAAAGTGTCTCTGTGTAAATAGAGCCAGTTTGAAAGCCTCTGCTATTGCCAAAGGAACGGCTGGGGAGTTTTTGAAGGAATAGTGTCTGACTGTGCTAGCACTAGGAGGCCCTTCGGAGGCAAAGGCTGAAGAGTTCCGGGGAAGGCTCATGTGCCTGTGAGAGGTCGTGTTGTCCTTTGAGCCATTCTCTCTCCTCCCCTGCCCTGGGCTCACGTAGTCGCCCCTTTTTGCTGTTGCTCATTAGAGAAAGGAGATGTTCCGGATTTTTTGACCTCAAGGTTCTGTGTTTTCTTGTGGTTTTCTCTCCCCCGTCGGGCATTGTGGGAGAGCCGTCCCCTCTGCAGGCGATTGTGGGAACGGTCCCGGTCTCACTTATCACCAGTGACAAATCAATGGCAGCCTTCAGAAAGCTGGCCCCCAGGATCCCCGTTCAGCCCAGCTCTGGAGCAGTGGGAAGCCTTCCCAGCAGATAAAGGACTCCTTCCATCTCTGACTTGTTGCCTTAAATCTAACTGAGGAAACCTTTTCATTCTCTTTAGGAGTGGCCCCCTCTCTGTTTGATTTGTGTTAGGGAAGGGGGCGGTGGGTGGAAGGGGGGCACTTGTGGGGGGCAGGAGAAACCGGAATGGGGGAGCACTGGGGTTTGTAACATTTATTCTGTTTCCCTTTCACAATAGTCTGGTTGGTGCATGTGGAGCTGGGCTCACAAAGCCTCCCTGAAGTGCTTGGAGTCCCGCAGGGCTCCTCACAGTGCAGGTTTGCTGTGTGTATGCCTATCAACAATACAGCTGGGCCCAGCAATGGGCTCCAGCTTTGGGCAAATATTTCTACAGCCTTTGCTTAATCGCTTTTGAGGGGAGGAGGGTGAGATGGATTTGAGAGGTGGGAGGGGGGAAAAAGTTTGTATATGTGTGAGGGAGGGGAAAACTGAGATGACTGGAGGCGGATTTATCTCCAGCTTCTGTGGTCCAGGGTTTTAGCAGGAGATTCTGTCAGCGTTCAGCATCCGTGTTAAAACAAATGGGTTTGGGGGGCATCAGAGGGAGCAGGGAGATGTAGGCAGACAACACATAATGGTTTGGTCTAAGCCACTTTCCTTTTTTGTTCTCCTTTTAGTTAGAGACGTTAGCCAACATGCCCCTTCTGAATGGGTTCATCCAAAGTGGTGGCGTAAGGCTGAAAGCAGTCTTTTCTTCTGCTTAGTACCTCTATAGCTTATTTCTGCTTAACTGTTTTGTATGTTTTTATACTTAGTTCACAGGTAGTAGAGGAATGATCTCTCAGTTCCTAGTTTATTTGATCTGGGTCCCAGATCCAGTTGTGGAACAAATCAGAGAAAAGATGTCTGTCTGAAGCAAGTTACTGCAGCTTGACTGCCTGACAGGTTTTGGCCTTGGGAATTCCTTGAGGCCATTATTGTAGCTCTGGAGCAGTCAGGTAAGCTCTTACCTACATGCTGTTCCTGTCTTCTTTTCCAAAAACTGCATCACAGGTAAATAAATGGCATGGAGCAGTTCTTGTTTTGCAGTGGTGGGTTTTTTTGGTTAATTTTTAGTGTGTGTGTGTGTGTGTGTGTGTGTGTGTGTGTGTGTGTTTGTTGTTTTTTTTTTCCAGCATTATGAAGAAAAAGTGAGCAGGCCACTTCTTTAAACATTCCTTTTCATCCCTGCAAAGGCTTACAGCAAGCCTACAGTTCAGGGCTGAATTCTTACATTTAACAATCTGTTGCATGCATTATTTGCTGTGCATTAAAGACGAAAATGTCTTCTTAGACAGGATGCTTTTTTTAGAGTGGGAATGATGCCAGAAGCTTCCTCTTTGTTCTAAATGCATCATGTCAGAATTTAAATTTGGGCAGGAGATGCTTAACTGTGTCATTATTGTTCCGGAGCAGAGAATACTAGTGCTCAAAAACTGTAGTTGTGCAGTTGCTTCAAAGTGAACATAACTAGGGTCTGCTTATATGGAGACTGGACTGTCAGGACTCTGGCTGAGATCTGGCCCATCTTCCATTTCCAGTCAGTTAAATCTCAGCAAAATTTCCAAACTGAATCTGGTCTCCAGTGATTGCCGGAATTTAGTTAGTAAAGACTTAATTCTGTGTCAGTGTGTGGGAGAATGCATGGGTTGTGAGAAGGCAAAGCTGCTATGCTATGTGAGATGCTGCCTTGTGCTCTCTTTTTGTACTTCTTGCCTATCTCCTGCTCCCAAGTCTCACTCTTATGTAGTTGCCCACCCACAAAACAGCTTGTATCTTTCAGGTTCTTTTCTGTTTCCTCTCCATCATTGTGGATAAAAGAAATTTGCATGTTTGAAAGGCCCATGACTGACGGGGTTGCCACAGTGTTATGTATCACCTGGGTTCTTTCCTTCTGTTGAGTTTTATCACTCTCCAAGTAGATGTTTGTAAAAGGGAGGGAGCTGATGAAATCATTTCCAGCAGTAAGGTGTGAAGGCAGATGAATCTGTCCACGTAATGGGCAGCCAGACCTTTATAGTGATGAATATCATTGGAAGGCCTGTGTGGTAATTCAGCATTCATTTGGTGTGCTGTAAGTAATGCGAAGATAGTCTATTGGTTAGGTGGTGTCATATAGTGCAAAAAGGGCCTATTTGAGGCTGTGCAGATGAATTTAGTTCTGAGTTTTCATTAAAGCTGTTTGTTTTTTTTTCCCCCTCTCATGATGTGTTTCAAAATTATTGTGTTATCAATAGCAATTGGTCTTGCTTTTGAAGCATGTTTGATAGGGTTTTATCTTTGCCAGGCTGTTGATTAGTTCTGCTGTGAGAATTTTTGTACACCAGGAAATAAACTTTTAAAATTGACATCTGAGAAAGTAAACTTACTAAAATCTTCTAGATTCAGTAACAGTTGTGCTACACCTGAGTCCTCCTTTCTCTTTAGTGAAGGGAAAGAGCACTGGTGTTGTGGAGTCACAGTGTGTCTACTCTTGAGAGCATGCTCTCTATTGCTACCTCTTTGGTTAACTTGTTCCTCACGGAGCTTTCTCTGGAGTTTAATTCTTTGCACTGACACATTCCTCATTCTGGAGAGGACTGTGTGTGTATATAACTTTATTTTTCCCTTGGAGTTGTCCCATAGTGTACCCCTTCTGCTCTTCTAGGAAGAGACAATACAAGTCTCTCTCCTAGCACTGGCAGTTGCGGCTTCTTTCACCTCTTTGACCCATTCCCTGGTGAACGAGAGTTGAGTAAAGGCTGCAGGTCTGCCCATGAAAAACACAAGGAACATAAGTTGAGATCCATATTAATTTCCCACCGGAAACTGCCTTTCTGTAATTACAGTTCCAACATCCTCCAGAAGAAAAGGACTCTGTCCCCCCCTGCAGCCCCCCTGGCAAACGTGATGCTCCTTGTGACAGGGAAAGCAGGCATGGAGTGGAGCAGGTCAGCTGGGGCCTGAGAACCAACCGGTCTGTGTCTTCATTGCAGAAGGGGGATGGGCGCTCTTCTTCCTCCCAGCACCTCCTTGTCCCTTCCCCCAAATCTCCCAAGTAAATACAATTTTATTTTATTATATTGCTGCCGATCTGCTGTTGTTTTTCTTACAAAAAAAAGTGGAAGGGGCAAGAAGGAACGAAAGAGTCTGGCGACAGGAAGAAATGAATTGCTGAAGAATGACACTGGCAGGGACTATTGTTCATTTTAACGCTGGAGCAGGAGCAGAGAGAAATGTTCACACGCCATTCTTGGGCATCCTGCTGGGCAGGCTAGGAAAGGGGCATTCCAGCTGGTCATGAGATTTGGCCGGACAGTTTGAATTGGGCTGAATAGAGTGCTAGCTGTTTTTATTATTTTATTTTTTTTTAAAAAAAAAGAAGCCTACTGATTAATTGCAACGGAACCTGATTGAAGGGAGAGTCTGAAACCCTCATAGACATTACAGACATAAAACCGTATAATGCCTACCAGCATGTGATAACTGGGCCTTAACCCTTTATGAGGCTCATGGGGGAGGGAGGAGCTCACCAATGTCATCATTGCCCAGTCTGTGTTTATGTGTTTGTGAAAGGGAGGACTTGTCATTTGGGGAAAAGGTTGTGTGCACAACAGGAGACCTGTGAACGAACTCTGTCTCATGAAATGCGAGTGGCTGAAGAATGACATTAAGGTTTAGGGGTGTGTTAGGATGGAGAGATTGTACAGGGATTTGTTCAAATGTTGCAGGTTATATTTTAATAATTTTGCAGACTCTAGTAGCCCTTGTCCGTACCTATCTCTTCTTTGCTTTCCTAAATGCATCAATAGGAAAAATTCACAAAGGGAGCTGGAAAGTTCCACAGACTCCTTGTGAATTGTTGCAAATAAAATTGGTAGAGACATGAATAACCCTGTGATGGATATAACATGAATTACAAGGCATGTATTTAAAAGAAAGTTGCAATCTGTGAGAAAACAAGGCTGTAGTTCAGGTGAATGCAGGAACTGGTATGGAGATTGAAAGTGGAGAGATAACTCGGACATGTTATCTCAGTGGTGAAAGGATGAAGTTTCAATTTGCTTCAAGATGGGACCCCTTTCTATGAGCGAAAACTTGTTATTTATTGGTTTCATTTCAATTCAATGAGAAGGAAAAAGGCCTAAGTCTATGTTTTGGTTTTCTTTAAACTGTTCTATTTATCGCTCAACAATTTAGTGTCTGGTCATGGCTGAATGCTTTCTGTTAATTTTCCTTTAATATCATGTTTGTTATTTGCTTCTTCTGCTGAGAAGTACAGATGATTTATTCAAACGGACTCTTCAGTCTTTGAAAGGGGTCTCTGTGTTGCAGTGTGAAGAGATCTGGGAGGGGGAACACTCTTGCCCCCCAGCAGTGTTCAGCTTCAAGTGTGGCACAGTAAAGGACAGCAATGTAAGAACTCTAATGAATATGCTCTCCAGACGTTTTATCCTTTTCTACAGCAAACTCTGCACGTGTGTGCCCACTGGCTCGGAAATGTTTCCGTAGAGAGGTGAAAAGAGCAGGGATACGTTTGGTAGCAAACAAAGGTCCTTTGTGGGCCCTTTGGGAACATGACCGAGAGATTACTTTTTCCTATCTAAAATCTTCCAATTTATCCCTACAAATAAGGTTTTGTAGAGACAGTAAGAGATTCCTGAGTTGGAAGTTGCTCATCTTCCTTTTACTTATCCTGCATCTGTAGTTGCTTCCATCAGAAGCTACTGGCTGGGCATCACAGAAAGCAACTGGCAAACAGGGGAGTCTTCATGTCCTCCCTACTAGGAGAAGGAAAAATATGTTAGAACAGATAGAAATATCCTCTCTCTGCATAAACGCTTGTTTTAGATGGGTAAGAAAGGCGTCGTGGTAAGTCAATACAATTCATCAGTAACATGGAGAACAGCATGAATAGATAGTTAGAATATTGTGCTGTTTTCACTAACTCCTTTTCCTGAAAAGATTGCTTTTTGCAAGAGCTGCTCCTGCAGGTGGCTGTGTACCAATCCTCAGAACGTCGGAGACTGGAAGTGAACATCTGCTTGTAGCTGACTTGGGAGTTAAGTTTCACGGTAACTCAGCATTGACATAGACAGGGAGTTGGGAATAGCACTTTCCTCATTCTGTATTTTGAATGCGAAGAGGATGGGTGAGAATCATCGTAGCTGCAAAAAAAAAACCTTAACAGAGGGCAAGACCTAAAAAGTCTGCTGTTCACACAACCGAGTGGGAGGCTGGATGGAGGAGTCACTTCTGCACAAAAATATTCTTTCTTGGGGTCTTCACGTATCTTACTTCTTATTTCTGTTTCTTCTGTTTGTTTGTATCTCCCCCTCCTTCCTCCCTACCACCTACTAGTCCTGCTCTAGTCCTTTCCTGCAGCTCTGTTAACGTTTAACAAATTTCCCTTCAGTTCCTATGTTTCTTTTGGCTGTAGCTCAAGGCAAACTCCCCAGATCCAAAACTAATTTAGGGCTCTGAGCAACAGTAGCATTTAAATGTTGGCTTTATGCCATCAGGCGGGCAGCCTCTTCACTGAGAAGAAATCTAATTCCAGTGTTTATTAGATCAACAGTGGCCTCAGGGCTGGACTTCCTTTAATGTTGGCCTTTTAATAATTGTAAGGCTAATACAGGAACTCGGGACCCCCAGGAGGGTCTCAGGAGCCTGGCTTTGACCTTGTTTTTGGGAAGCATAACTTGGATCTTAGTTAATTTGGGTCAGGGAGCTTAGGTGAGCAGGCAAGCGAAGTGGGGCAGGAGGTGTTATTTTGACTTCCCAAGCAGCGTGTGTAAATCCTGACACATTTGTGCAGTAGTGACTTTGATTTCCTGCAAGTTTGTTTAAATGAGCTCTCTGGGGTAAGGACCTAGGTAGGGCAGGGCAAGTTGTGCCCTGTTTAAGAAGTGGACTGGGACTGGGTAAGGTCTGTGTTAATTTCTCAGTTTGGCCACGATCTCTTTGGGAAGTCACTGAAGGCTCAGGTTTCCAAGCAGAAGGAGTGCCTGTGGTGGGAGGTATGGGTACTTTGCAATACTGAGAATCAGGTCTAAATCTCTTTGGCCAGATGTGTAATGAAGCTTAAAGGTCTTATTTTCCACTGGTTTTAAATGACTTGGGCATGCAAATACTCACCAATCTGTGCTGTTGGGTTTCCATTTCTGTTTTTGAATCGAAGATAATACTTCCCAGCTTCAAGGGGTGCTGAAATTGTTCATTAGTGGAAACAGGTGCTCTGACACTGTAGTAGTGGAGGCCACACAAATATCTAGAAAGGTGTGGTTCCAGAATGAGGTCACTCTGCTTCTGCTGCGTCTTTCTCTGCCTGCCTCAGTGGTGTTGCTATTATTTCACTGAAGGCGAAGATGAAACCCAATGTCAACAATATGAGATTGGTTATAAAGAATCCCGTGGTGCTTTTTCACTGTTGTGGTTAATATTTCTGGATTGTGAATGTGAATGAACTGTGGAGCTTGTGGGTTTGTACAGACAGCACCTGAGACCTATGGCTGAAGCAAAGGAAGAGTTTTGTGACCACTTTGTAAATGATGCAGAGGAGTGTGAAGTCCAGGCACTGTGGGAGGTGCAGGACGGTGCTTCGTGAGCTGCCTGGAAATCAAGCAAATGCGGGTGGGCTGAATAGGGGCTGATGTACAGCATAGCTGCCCTGCAGTAACCCCAATTCCAAAGTTCTTGTTTTTCCTGTTGGCAATTCTATTGGAAAGAGCCTGTCCAATCTGAGCCCATAAAACATACTTACGTTAAGCTTGTCTTTTTGAGTGCAAGTGTGTATATATATGTGTGTATATGCGTACATATATATATGTATATGTATTTAAATAAATGTTACTGGTAAAAGGTTTTGGTTTTTTGTTTTTGTTTTTTTTCTTTTTCATTTTTTCCTTTTAAGTTAATCCAGTTCTTTGGTAGGCACTGCAGTTGCTGTGATGTCTCTGTGGTTGTGCGGTACCTCTCTTTGCCAGGCCCAACCCTGTTCTTCCAGCACAGTCTGGCCAGCTAATAATTGCCCCTTTGCTGTTCATCCTCTGAGGGCAGCATAATATCATATGTGGGGTTATTTTTTCTTATTTTTTTTAGAAAAAGCAATACAGAACAACTCTCTTTGTCCCAAGATAGCACTGTTTATCTTGTGGCTTTTGCTTTTGAAGTCCTCCTGCATGTGGGATTGCAAAAATGAGCTTCTGCCTTCTTCTTGCCACAAAACCACACTGCGTATCCTACCCCTTCCCTGGAGAACTCCTCTGCTAAGCCAAGCTATTGTGGTTGACTTCCTAGTTTCTTGTGTGGCAAAGAGCTGGAAAGCTACAAAGCTCAGATGCTCTACCACTAACATGACAGCCTCTTTAAAGGGGACCAAAATAAACTCCTTAAAATGTCCCTGTGAGAGAACAGTCTCCGTCTTGTCCAGGAACCTGGCCTATTCTTTATCACACCATAATGATGAGAAGAATTTCACTGTGGCCCACAAGAGCCAAAATGGGCTTTTTTGAGGGGGGACCTCCTGTTGTCTCCCCACCCTACGTGTCTGGGCAGCTGCAGTACTGTTTGTATATTAGGTTCCCTGAAAAGGGTGACTTTGCAGTGCTTACATCTTTTTTCCAGAAATAAAATTATGAATATCCATGCAGGAGAGTTCTGGGATTGATCAGGACAGAGGAATTTGGCTTTTATCTTGAACTGGTTAGATGAACAAAGGAATCTTATGTCTCTGAGATCTCGAGAAAAGTTGGGCACGTGCTCTTGAAAGGAGAACATCTTGCAGCTAGTCCACCATGTGGAGCATCAAAAGGATGAAGGAGGCTGAGTAATAATTTCCTGTGGAAGAAACTTATTCAGTATACTTACAGAGTCAGCACAGGAGGGTACCCTGAAGGCCAACAATGGCACCTGAATGTATTCTGAGCAAGGTTATGAGTGCTTTGTAAATCTGGATAGCACTGGTTTGGACAAGCAGTGATGCGCTAATTAACAAAGGTTAAATTGTGCAGCAGAGGAAACTGAAAGCTCAAGAAGCTTCTGAATCTAAAGAGAAAGGAGCCACTTTCTTAGAGAACCTGTGGCAAGTAGGTGGTTGTGTAGGATCTTTCGTGCTCTAAATATGCTTATCAGAATTCTAATCCTTGCAACTCAGATCCAAAAGTGTCACTTTCATTTTTCCTTGGCTCTGCGAAGCTTCTGAGAGCTACTTTTTAAGCAGTTCTTCCTGCTCTTACCTGTCCTGTTTTGACCGCTTTACTTAGCCCTCTTTCCCTCATCTGTGAGACAGCTGCACTTCAACAGGTACAGTTTACAGGCAGTGGATTAAGTCAAGTTGGCATTAATTTCAGTTTCTCTTAATGCTTTGACCAATGATTATTTCTTCAGTAGCATCTTCAGGACTGGAGACCATTTTTTCAAGAGTATAGACAGTAGATATCAGTAGATATCTGTTCTCCTGTATGAAAACTGAATTCCAACTTGGATTCTGTTTGGTAGTTGTTGGATATATATATTTTTTTCATTTATTTTCACTTTAAAACATTTTAGTGCAAATGGAGTTGAGTTAGACCATGCATTGTGAGATGACAGATGTGTCTTTCTCAGCTGCTACACAAAGGATTTAGTGAAATCCCAAAGACATTCAACTCGGAAGAGAGTGTTGTATCAGTGTGAGCAAAACCAGAGTGAATGTTGGGACTGTACTAACAGTTTTCCCTAAAAGATAATTCTTCGGCTACCTAAGCTAGAGGGCATGAATAAGATGAAGGAGGAATGCTTCAGGATTTTTGATTCTTCCAAGTCACTTTCAGGCAGTGACAGTGTATCCTTGCTGTGACTGTAATAAATCTTGGGTACTCCTGCAGCCTAGGCACTGTAAAGCTCCCTGTAGGTTAATTGCTTCTAGTATTTAATTCTTTTGCTGACTTTTTCAGATGGACTGAGCTCTCTGCTTTTGTGACCAGACTGCTTTAAGTATAGAATGTTTGACACAGAGGTCTTGCAGGATGTAACCTTGTAAGTCAGACAGTGGTGACAGCGTCAGAAAAGGAAGAAGTCATGTCTGTAAGAATATCTTTTGTAACTTTTGGTGGACTCACCTGAGCCAGACTGTGCCACTGAGGATACTTCTTTGTCTTGGTCAGTTGAAGCTTTAGGGGATGAACCAATTGTTAGAATCTTGGATGTTGCATAGTGCAGGCCACATTTGAATAACTTGAGAGGTGATGCTTATCTTGTTTCCTTCTGTTAAGAATTCTGTGTTTTATTGTGGCAAGCACAGAAGTTTTGTGCATTTCCCCTCGTGTTTTTATTTTAATGTTGCTTTTAGGAGGATATATCATAAGAAGAAAATCTAGAAATTTCCCCATAATAGGTGGAGAACTTCCTAGCAGGGACATGAGGCAATGTAACTTCAAAGCATATTGAAATTAAAATACTGATGTTTTCTGTTCTGTAGCTGGGAAAACAAACTCCAGTGCTTCACTAGTCCTAATCTATGCCATAGTTTATCTCCATAAACTTTGATATGCAAGAGTAGAAGATGGATTCCTACTCACTGAACTTCATTCTTGTGAACTGGTATGCTAGTGGAGCTCAAGTAGGTGAAATGCAACAGGAGTACCACCTTCCTTTGAATTATCTCTTTTTCTTAAAACAGCAGGTTGCCCTCTAGGCTGGGACTTAACAGTTGTCTGGTACCTGGAAGATGTCCTGCTAACATTTCTGCTGGCCCAGTGTTTGTTTTCTATCTCTTTGTGTCTAGTGTACTGTATGATTCATGACAAATAACTACTAAGTTTATATACCCATTATGGGCCAGGAAAGGATAGTGGTTATTAGTGTGTGGTTTAAAAAAAGAATGAAAGAAAATGGAAAGTTATCTGTCTCATCATGCTGAGGTGACTAATTCTTGCAAAGCATTATGTAGGTTTAAGGTAGTACTTTAAAATGTTTGTACAGGGTTTGTGCATTCTGAAAGGGTTCCTGCCTTCCAGGCCATGGTCTCCAGCTAAAAATTCCCACATTGTTCTAGACCAGATGGTGATATTTCTGATCTATGTTATGCTGCAGCAGCCTTTTAATATTGCCTGTTTCTAGGTAATATTTTATTTCTGTTCTGCTTGAGTGAAATGGTCCTGCGTGACAAGTAATTTAGTCCTGTGACTGAGCACTTTATCCTGTCCCTTGGCGGCTTCTTTGTAATTCTCTTTTGGTGCACAGTTGCACAGGAGCTTGCAGCTGCATAAGAAAATGCTCCTCCAGGCTGAAATCAGCAATATGTACTTTTTGGTAGCATCTTTCAAGTATCACTGTGCACTTCATAATATGGATGAAGTGCTTAGAGGGTAAATCTACAGATAATGAAATTTCAAGCCTGAAGAAATGCTTTTAATAGTGACAGGAAGGTAATTTCACAAGGTGGGAAGCATAGTGTTCCTTGGGATCCAAGTTTATACGTAGACGAAGTAGTCCACAGCAAAACGAAGTAGTCCACAGTAAATACATGGAATAAAAGGATTTAGGAGTTCAAATCTCTTCCAGTAAGGGCCTTGGATGCGATGAGGAGAATGTCAGAGATAGTATACTGGAGCTCACAATTTCCTTTATTTTATCAAGAATCTGTGCCAGTAAGTATGGATGTTCCCAGTACTTAATGTTTTTGAACACTCTAGTAGAGGCAATAGGAAAACTATTTAATTGTGACATTCTGAATTACTGAAAACCCTTTCTAAAAGATAACTGCCTGGGTTTCATTGGTTGGCAGGCCTATGGGGCCACAAAACAAAACCTGCATTTTTGACTCCTTTGCCAGCTGCAAATGTTTGAGGAGACCTTGTAGTTAAAGGAAGCGGAACATTTGTCAGTTAGTGGGAGGTAAATATTTAAAAGCATACAATATGGTCACATTTTATTCAAGAGAATTGAAAACTAGAGTAAAAAATGTTTCATCAGATTCTTACAGAACAGTTTTAGTGCAATCTGGAAAGGGCTGCATATGAATCTGAAGAGAAGAAAAAAAAGACTCTCAGATGTTGCTGTCATCTGTGTGGCCTTGCCTGCTGGAGTTTCTCATTCATCTGGAAATAGAAGTTTACTACCTAATACTTCTTACTTGCCTCTGGACCAAAACTTTGTGATGAGATTTTGAAGTGTGTAACATTTTGGTATTTGAAAGGTTCCCGCGTGTATAATGGAACTTCATGGGTTGTCTAGTATGAGCTATTTTCTGTAGGCAACTGAGTGATTACTTGGGGGGGGGTTGAGGGGGGCGGTAAAGGGGGAAGGAAGAAAAGTCTTACTTATTAAAAATAATAATAATAATAATAAAATTGCCCAAGATTGCTGGTCATTGCCTCTTATCTGATTTGAAGAACCAGATAGTGAACAGGGGAAAAAATGCAGTGTTAGTTCAGGCTATAAACCGATTATTATTGAAGTATTGAGAGTAATGTGCCATGACAATGCATTTGCTATACGTTTTCTTGCCACAGTTACAGTATTTTGTTTAGCTTCCCTATGTTAACCTGTTCCTGAGGTTGTGTGGAACTGATATTCTAACCTGTATGAGCATGTCTTCCTCCAATATGTGACACTTTATTTAGTCTAAAAGTACGCTTTTGGCTGCCATGTTGTGTCATTACATCTGCCCATGGCTAGCTTATCTTTTATTATTGCTCCTTGATTTCTGCAGGCATTGCTTCATCCCAGACTTTTCTTGCCCATAACTCTAATCTTCTAAGGTTATTCTGTGTTATTTCTCTGTCCTCTGTGGGTTTTGTATAAAATGTTTCCTATTTTGGTCTCACTTCAGGCTGCTTTAGTATGATTCTTATTCTGTCTTCTATATCCTTAATGAAGTTATTTAATGGAACTAGATCTAATGCTGATCCCTATGGTATCTACTAGCCATCTCTACCCCCTACAGCTTGACTTGCTGCCATTTCTCATTATCTTTTGTTTGTGGTTCTTCAGCTGATTTTTTGGTCTGTGTGTGCTTGTAGCCAAGCCAATTTGAATTAGTTTTTGTGAACAGGATTTCATGGCAATAATACTGTTCTTTCTGCTCAAAGACGCTGGGTGTTTAGGAACACACAGTAATCTTCAGCACGCTGTACGGAGGTAATAGTAGTGTACCTATCTTTAGAGATGAAGAAGTAATTTTGTAGAATGTTGTAGAAGACAACAGATAAAGCTAGGACAAGTATCTAGAGACCTTGGTTCTAGTCACAATGTTTATTACAAGATGTTCATTTATGTTTTTCAGGGCTTTGGAGAATGAGCTGTAATAATTACTCCTTGACGCTCGAATCTTTTCGTGTTCAAATCCTTCAGTATTTTTCTGTCAATAGTTGTTTCTGTAATTACATTTCTGTTCACTCAGTGCGGGATGAGGTTTTTGAGTGGGCTGGTAATCATTACTTCTGTGCAATTAGAATTGAGCCTCAGAGAGTCAGATGTGCTTAAAGGTCTCATATGTCCTGAGCCATGTCATATTTCTTAAATGCAGCCTCCATTCCCGTCTCCCCCTACCTCACACATCCACCAGTTGCACCAAACATTAACTCATTTCACACTTTAGCTGCTTGTTTTATTTTCTTTAGATAGTAATTAGCAGATATGATGTGGAATTTCTCTCCCCTGTGCTTTTTGTTTCTTGTGGCCGTATGCAGTGTAACATTTTTCAGATCTACCTGGCATAAATGTGCAGTTTAATTTGAGAAGTGAAGGGTGGTTTTGCTTGGTAGCGTGCCTCCCCGCAGAACTTTGTTAAGCGGCATGTTTAAGAGCCAGCTGGTTCAGGACTTGAGGTTTCCCTTCTTTTACAAGTTAAGAGAGGAATCTCTGAGCCTGGAAAAGTTTTCTTCTTTTCTTAGGAACTGCTAAAGTATGTACAATACCCAGTCACAATGAAAGAAAATTAACATTAAAATCTGTTCTTTGGAAAATGCTGCAACATTTTAAAGTCCCCTGCCCCCTTTTTAAAAAAGAATAAGCAAACAATTAATTACCACCGTAGTGTTTTTCCTCAAACAAAGTGAAATAATTCTGTTTAAAGCTTTGGAAACTCTTGGATTGCTCATCTTAGTGGCACACGAAGGTATTTTTACTCCAGGCAGGCATCAAATATTTGGACGCCCTGTGGGTACCCAATCAGAGCTGCTGCAGATACTTTCACAACGGCAGTAATGAAAGAAAAAACTCTGTTGGCTTTTATCAGCGTGAGGTGCCCTTCCCAACATCAGACTGAGCTGCAATGTTGCTTTTGCTGTGTTTGCCAGCAGAGTTTTGGGCTTATACAATGGTCAGCAAATCCCTTTTCTAAAGCTGGATTAACTGTACTTTCCTTCAGTGGAAACTGCTGTTTGGGTAAGAGAGAGAAATCCAAAATTCTCATTTTCTTTCAAGATAGGCAAGCAAAGAAAACTGAGCTGTTTTGTTGTAGAAACACTCGGTGAAGTGCTGGTTGAAGAGGGAAAATGTATCAATCGGTGTTCAAGGCCATCTGACATAACGTAAGTCTTTCCTCATTGAGGAATGTATGTGATGGGAATACAAAAGAAAGCTTGGCTTGGAGGAGGAGGAAGAGGTGGAAATGATATTTAACACAGGCATTCTAACAGCAGATGAACCAGGTAATAAAGTCTGTGCTACAGAATTCACTCATTTGAACCCTAAATTAACAGTGAGATGCTCATGGGTTCCTAAAACACAGGAATTAGAAACGAAGTGCACATGTTGAAGCAAGGGCAAAAGATTCTGATTAATACAGTGCTTTGGTTGTTTTGTTTTGTTTTGTTTGTTTGTTTTTCTTTCAAAAATACTACTTCTATTATCCTTCCATGCTTCTTTTGGGAGAGAAAAACCACAGTCTTATACCTGCCATTGGTGGGACATTTTTTTTGCTCTTCGTTTTCCATTTAATTCCATTATTCATACCCCAGTTCTTTTACTGCTCTAGATTCGTGCTGTATGTTGCCGACAAATATTTGTACTGTATTCTCAAACCTTTCCAATAGCCATTTATACCTTCTGTCCTCTGCTAGAAACTTCTACGTGGTAGGATGAAAAGTATAAAAGCTGGTGTTGACATCTGTTTGTTCTGTTTGCATCTCTTGTGGTAGTGAGCTGCTTCAGGAATATCTCTGCCTTCTGCTGAAGGTTTTCTGAGAGCCGTGAAGTGCAGAGTTAGGCTTCTGCCCCAGGAGGGAAAGGAACCCAGAGCTGGTGTGATGCTCAATCTTGGACAGAAAGAATGAGTCTTCCTTTCAAAGGCTTCTGATTCTGAACTGAACAGTCTGCAACTGTAAATCATGCCAAGTATTTTAGTAGTTCTGGGTTTTGTAAACCTGCTGGTGTTGTTTTGCCTTGAAGCATAGTAGAATTAGCCATGGTTAGCTATGCTGCTGCGTTATACATATGTGCAGAATTGCATGATGGTACATGCAAACTGATGGCTGTGAACTTAGTACTACTGCTTTTAAAAATAGCAATAAGGATTTCTCAGTTATGATGAAAGGAAGAAGATACAACTAAATGGGTGGAGACTTGCAGGAGTGCAAGAGTCTCTTAAACAGTCAGTTCTCAGCATGTGGAAGGAAAGAACATGGCAAAGCAGCATGGTGTTGCCTATAGATGCCAGGATCTTTGGCAGCTGTTGATGCAGTATCATTAGCCCTAATCCATTTGAGGTATCTTCATTTTTATGGGGCTATGAGAAAGTCCTGCTGTTGCCAGAATGTTATCAGGGCCTGACAGAGGTGATGGATGTTGGAGAGCAGGAACATGTTTAAGCAACAGCCTGTGGAAAGGTGAATTCTCTGTGAAATAGGTAAGAGCTGCCATCTGTCACTGTTCTCACTGAAAAGTGAAGAAGCAGCTTTTATCCTAGAATAAAACATGCTGTGAGGACTTGGAAGAGGGTATCTTCAGTCTCACCTAAGAATTCACTATTGCTAACCAAACCAGGGCTACAGAGTTCAGTTTGGTAATTTTTCTGCCTACTTAAGTTTCCTTTGTAATTTCTGTGACTGTGTTGAAAATACAGGGCTGTTATGTAATAGCTCCTGAGTGTTGCAGATGACCTCATCAGCAAAATGAACCTTTGTATGTTAAATTTTTCTCTGTGGGTTGTATTATCTGACCTAGTGAAGAGTTACAGGGGGGTGAAGAGGAAAACAGCAAGAATCTTTTGTTTAAGAAACCCAACCCCTGCAAACTGGGGAAAAAAAATAGAAGGAAAAAAAAAAAAGTGCACTAAGAGGAAAAGGGTGAGCTGTAGAAAGAACTGGATGACCATTTACTGCTGCTTTTCAGCTGGAAGTGAGATAACTGTTCTGCCAGTTTTAAATGTAAAATTACAAAGGTGTTAAGTATGTTTTTAGGAAGGGAAAGATGGGGGTGAAAATTTTACCTTCACTCCGAAGAGATTTTGTATGTCAGATAAACATAACAATGGAGGATATTTGGAAGCAATCTGAAGAAACTGGGCATACCATACTAAAACTAAGGTGATGGCAGATGTTTAGTATGAGGTCTGTGTTAAGACTGATTTCCTGTTTAAAAATTTGGAGGCTGTTTGTGTAATATTTTGCTATGAAAATTGTTTGGTTTCTGGATTCTGCTGCTCTCACTTCTGGAGGGAATAAAACTATAGACAGTGATGATTCTTCGTTGCTTGTAACCATGTAAAGAACTTGTGCCGTGGTCATATGAGCTATCAAGGTTGGCATGGAAAGCTGAGTGATGTTAGCTCAGAATCTGGCAATGATCTCTGTATAGCTTCTGTATACTGCTTTACACATATTGCAATATCTAAATGTCATTTCTTTCCTCTTGGAAAAGTGAAATGATTTTTGAATACAAAGGGTTTGTTAAAATGTCCAAGACTCCAGTGTGATGAAAAGTTTTATGAAAGATGTTTGTCATGGCTAAGCCTGGAGGTTCACCTGATTGTTTCTGTTCCGGAATTACATGCAGAAGTGTAAGAAGATATTTCTGCTTTGATTGCTGGCCCAGTTGCCTGAAGGGCAAGTGCTGACTTCTGTCATGCTCCTGGACCCCAGACTAACTGTGGCTGAAACGTGACACTGGGGGTTTATGTTCCACTGTAATGCCTGCTTGGTTAGTCTTCCATCTCAAACTCTCTATGTTTATTAAGTTCTCAGTGTTAAATAGTAAGTCTTCCGTTGAGGCTTCTCATACCAAATGCACTACTTCCGCTCGTTGTTGGGGTGATTGGAGAAATCACACTTCTCATCTTTCTCCTTCCTGGCCCCCTTCTGTTACACAGGGGAAAGTCAATGGAGCTCTGAACACTGGGAAATAATCACGTTACACCAAGGATGAAATACTGTCCACACTGAAATAATTAAGCAAATTCCTGCTATCTGTAGTGTCTCAGGCTTCATTCAGTCTGTTCTTTTTATTAGGATGTTTATAGGTAGGAGTAAGTTACTGTGTTTAACGGGTCATCTTTCTTCAAGGTGAGCGATGTTAGTGCTTCCTGAAAAATAACATCCAATTGTAAGGTCAGAGTAAATCATAATATATAAAACACATCATTATAAAGTCTAGGTTAGTTAACCTAAAGATCACAGATTGCAAAGCATAAGGATCACAAAGATCATAATTTAAGTACAGTGCGTTTACATAGTAGTATCATAGATATTGGATAGTGCATGCAAGAAGGTATTGGTTCTTGGGTTGTAACATCTCCTCCAGTTTCCAACAATTTCTGTAGCTTGGTGAAAACAGAAATGGCTGAACATCGCAACTTCAGTGAGGCAGGAGGAGCAGATTTAAGACATGCGTGTGTATAACTTGGTATTGATTGCAGCAAGATAATGGTATGTTTAATAGTTCAGCAGATTGAGTTGCAGTGTGTAGATTTCCCAGGAGTTTGAGACAGCTGCACTAATTCTTTCTGTGCTGTTTCAAAGCCGAGGTGCATTTTAGCTGCTGTCCTGCAGCTAAAATAATTTGCTCTTTTATGTTTTTTTTTCCCCAACTAGTCTCTCATTTGTGTTTATCTTAAATATTTCCCCCCAAGTTTAAGAATTGTTTGCACTGATGTTTGATCCTTTCCTTTTCCTGAATCTACCCTAGGATGTGAGATCATGGGGCCTTGGCAAGATACAGCAAGTTGCTACTACTTTTGTATTTGTCTTTTTCTGAGGGTAATGAGGACAATGATCATCATCTTGGTGTACTCCAGCAAGAAGGGGTATTGGAGCTGCGAGTATTTAGGATAAGTGCTGTGAGTTATTGTTGAGCCAAATGATAGAACATATACTTAAAATAAATAAATAAATAAATAAAATACTTTAAGCAGTATCTACTTTAGGTTTATGTGGTTGTGCTTTTCTAAGTAGTGGTAGGCTCCAGCAGGAGGTAGTTTGTCTTGAATTTCCTGTGCTGTTGGTTTGAAGGAACTTCTCTTTGAGCTTTGTGGAGGTTTGTGGTTCTGCATTTCATCAAATATGTTGCATAGGTGATGTGTTTCTTTTCCCTAAGGATGTCTGGGCTGAGATTTTCACCTCGCATCAGAATTAAACTTGTCTTTAGACATCTTCATCACTCACTCACTGTGAGTCTTTTTGAGTCAGGTTTTGCTGTAGCCAAAACTTGTGGGTTCATGGAGCGTCACTGTGGGTTCATTGGCCCCTTTCAAGTTCTGTGCCCTTCTTTCTGTTCTTTATTCACCTTGCTCTTCCTGCTTCTACTCCATTTTGCATCACACATTGTTTGCCTTCCCCAACATCTGCAGTAACACCATAGGTATACCTTTTCTGCCAGGCCTTTTAAAGATAAATTATTACAGAGATGGGAAATAAAAAGCTTTCTGCACCCATGGCAATCTATGTGCTGGGAGATAAAGCAGCCAATTTGGCTGTGAGCATCCTTGAGAAATACTGCTTGGGGTGTGCTCGGGAAATAGTTTGAGTGGGGGCTGGCAACAGACAGTGCAGCAGAGGGAGCAGGGGCTGCCTGAAATGTTCTCAGCCAGGAAGAAGGTTATCATGGAATTATTCCTTCACGATGCAAACATCCCCTTGAAACTTAAATCTTAGCTTAACTTACTTAAGTGGGTATCTCCACTGGAGGGAATTCTGCTGTTGAGAAAATTTACAGAACAGTTACATGCAATTCTGCTGATACTGCTTTTAACAACTGGAATGGGAAATGAGGAAATTGAGGCCTTTCTTCTCCCCCCACTCCCACCGTAGGATTTTATGGTTTATTTGCCACAATCCATGTTCAATCATGGATATACTAAATGCAACAAATGAGATCAATACTTCTGCAAATAGATGTTTTGGGGTGGGTGTGTGTATGTAACTACCACTTATTAACAGTGTATGGGTTTACATCATAAATGGTTGCATTTGCAACTGGGTTAAAGTCAGAGCTGAGGAGAGACTTGTTCAGTAGGTGGCAAAGGGGAGAACAGGACTGGGAACTCCTTAAGCTAACTTTAAAGCTGAAAAAAAAGTGTTCCTATTGGATTATGGCTTGACATTTGAACTGCATTTTCTTTTGGTCTGTTTGTAGAGCTGAAAATCCTCTTTCCGTGCTTTCATGAATGTCATTTGTGCACACGACAATGTCATAGGTTAATCTCCACAGATAAATAAATGATTTTTTTATTTTTTATTCTTTATTTTATTTTATTTTTTGATCTTTCACTGGAATCTGAAATCTCTAAAGCACTGACAAATTAACATTTGGCATCTAGAAAGTTCTGGAGTCAAGGAATCCCTAATAACCCTCAGAAGTAGAATCTTCGATATCCCTTCTGTTGTGTTGTCAGAACTAAGAGGAGCAGTGTCAGCGCTCTGCTGTAGGAGAAGGCTGAGTCTGTAAAATTAAAAAGGGTGTTCTGGCTCCTGGGATTCTTTCAGCTCAATTGTGATTAGTGCAAATTTATTTTCCATCTGATTCCTAAGGCTGTATTTGGCAGGTTGCTATTTGCTGTTGCCTTCACAGAGTTCCGTTCCAGGAAACTGCGCACAGTGCTTGATCTCCTATTTCAACAGTGCAAGAGGGGTGAATGTTTTTCTTTGCAGGAGAGTGTATGTTCATACATGTGGTGTGGACATAGAGAATAATTGTGATGTCAATTTGTATTTAACGCTCTTCAAAATACGCTGTTTGTTTGTTCCTTTTGCAGGCATAACAAGTAGCACCGAATGTTCCTGTGGACGCAATCACTTTACATGTGCAGTCAGTGCTTTTGGGGAATGTACATGCATCCCAGCTCAGTGGCAGTGTGACGGAGACAATGACTGTGGGGACCACAGCGATGAAGATGGCTGCAGTAAGAATACCTTTTTCTGACTTGTGTTTGTGTACAGCTGAATGTCTTAGCTCCTTTTCTGCAGATGTTTCTTTTACTGACAAGTCCTAGTTTTTGACTGACAGGTGTTTAAAATTGTAGGTGACCTACTCTTGTAATCTACCAGGGCCAGCATCTACTGGCAGAGCACAGTGAAAGACATCTTCTCCTTTTGCAGAGGTTTTGGAATGTTTGCTGGATGTTCTCCACTCTTTCAAAAACACCCTCTGTGCACAAAGTTACATGGTTCTTATGTAAGTAAAAATAGAAAACAAGCAAACAAACAAAACCCAAAACACAGTGTGATGTGTATTGAAGGTAGATAAAGTAATACTATGGTTTCAAATTTCTATGAAGAGGTGTTAAGATGAGCACTAGGATCAACTTCCGTTGGCTTTGGGATTCACTGATTAGCTTGTAGCTGCTGTGTATCTGTGTTTTGTCAGCATTTATGTACATGCATTCAGATGAATAGGAACTGATCAGAAGTCTCGGTCTTAGTGGATATCTCGCAGTATAATGAATTGGAAAAGAAAATTCTTTTCCATGAGGCCACAATTTAATTGCTTTCTTCCCTTGAATCTTTGGATTCCACAGACCTTGGTAGAATTAAATTATAGAGAAAAAGGCCCAGTTTTGTGGAGTTCCTTTCCTGAAAGTTTTTCTAGAGCTGAAGATATAAGACTCCTCTTAAGACTGCACGGACACGGCTGAGAAATAAATCTTCCTCTGTTGGATATTTCTGTAGCCCTGTCTGGTTTCCTTTGTTCACATCTGTAAGAAAAAAGAGCTTTCCTCATCATCGGTATATTGTTTTTATTCTTCCTTAAGTGTTTTCAACCCAGCTGTAGGAAATCTTCTTTCCTTCTCAGTTCTTGTTTCATACAATTTTGCACAAAATCAAGAACACACAGGAGGCCTTGGTGAAAAGCAGATTTTTGAGAAATAGGTCACCAGCAAACTGAGATCATCAATGCTTTGGTTTAAAGATGACTCATGAAAGGGTTACTGGGCAAGGAAGGAAGCTTAACTGGATTTAAAATTACTGAAAGAAGTGGAAGTGCTAAAGGAAAACCTGCATGTTTACATCTAGTAATGGAGAATGGAAATTATAACAGCAGGAAAGCGGAGATGAAGATCTGAGATCTAAAGAAATAATATTAAAATCTCAAAAGAACAAGAGAGAGCTCAGGCTGAGAAAAAAAAAAAAAAAGCAAAAAAAACAAAAAAACAAAAACAAAAACAGGAGCATGGGAAATGGAGAGGTAAGACAATCCAGTAACTAAATTAGTTTTGCTAGCTTCTTCCTGAGCACAGAAACTTGTTTATTTTTTTCTATGATTATGCTTCTATTCTACAGTCTGTTGGAGTGCCTTGAAGGGGTCAGTCACCATTCAGACAGGACATGTTTGTCGATAAGGTCTACTTTGTGCATTAATGCAGTCCAGCACCAAAGATTCTTACACTAAGCAACTGCAGAACTGTAGAAACAGAAGGGGGAACTAGGAAGAGATTTTTCAAAATTAACAAGAGTTACTTTATCATTTGACATGTACTCAAGCTGTGAGTCTTCTTACCACAAAAGATTGATTCTGAAACTTTGAACATTTGTAAAAAGCAATCTGATAAGTTAAGTAATGGGGTTAAGGACCTTATAGAAAGGGTAAATGCAGGGCTTCAGTGGTAAGGCCCTGGGAACGGTTTTTTTATTAAGACTTCTGGATTTTGTTTTGAGTAGCTGCTCTGTATAAGTCCAAATATGTGATATTATCATATCTGTTAGCTTGTAAGACAGATTGATTCTTCAGCTTAGGCTCCTGGTAGTTGTCTGTTATTTCATATCTTGCATAGTCATTATTGCACTGTAATTCTTTGCTAAAGATCACTTGTTAAATCTCTCTATTTTGCTTGACTTATTGGAGCCTTGGGAGGATATATCCTTCTGTGGGACTAAGTTTCAGTTTCATTGGTTTACTGACTATGCCAGCATAAAGAAGACAGGAGTGCAAGAGATGGGGTGGGGTGTAAGCTCCATTGAACAGCAACTCAGTCTTTAAACCATTGTAAGCTTCTCACAAATCAGTACTGATACTTGTACACAGTATATGATAATGATCAGTTCATACATGGCCAGCAAGGAAAGAAAATGTATGATTTGTGTGCATTGTTTATGGCTGGAGTAAAGTTTTCAGCAACATATATTTTGAGCTTGATTTTATTTTCTATTTGTTGACTTTCACTTAGGATTGATTTTCTTCACATAAATGCCAAGTTACAGGTTTGAAGTTACAGATTGTCCTGATGAGGTCATCCTACAACCTGATTTTAAAGGCTTAGCTAAGAAATCAGTGAGGTTTCTCACAAACCGTGGGATAGTCTTCATGCTGAGATGAGCCTAGTGGTTTATTCTGACTCATGAACCAAAATCTGTGCAAACACTTGAGTGAACTTGTCTGAGGTGCTCAAACTGTTATGATTGTTTTTCAGCATCATGTGAAAGTAGAACTCTGAATGGTAAAGGCAGGAGCTGGAATATCATCAAGTAGGTGTCTCTGATCCAAGAACCAACAAATGTTTGCAAGAAATCCTACGTTTCTCCCAGTTTCTTGCAGGCTAGTCTTAGAGAGTTGTGGGATTTTCTTCCTTCTTCTGTAGCTGTCCAAACTTATCAGAGAAATTATGTAGCCACCATGCTTGTTTTAAGATCTGTTTGTCCTTAAGTCTATCAGCTGACATGTATACTGTATGCGAATGAAACAAGAAGTTTCCAAGAGCTATGTCAACTTTATTGAGAAAGCAACGTGAGAGTGGGAAGACTTTCAACAGCTACGCTCCTAATAAAGCAGGAGAGTGAAACCTGAGGTAGTGGGAAAAGCAGAAAGTATCAAGTTGAGATTCAGTTCTGGATCAGTGTCTATAGACACTGCATATGTTTATGAAGGTGATCAGACTTTACTAAATGCTCTATAGTAAAGCAGTTATCTAGGCTGGGGCTGGTAATCTATAATTTCAGTTAAAGAGGTAACTTGAAACAAGCTGTATGTTAAGGAAGGAAGATACTGAGACTCAACAGTGAGAATGCTGTACCTATGAAAAAACAAGAGTAGAGACAGGGACTGTTTCTTCTTTTTGAGAGAGATTTTTCAGTTTTGATATAAATTCTCTTGTGTTTTTTTGTTGTTTTTTTTTTCTTAATGTTAATTTGCAAACTGTAAACTGATGCTTTTAGAAGTCATTTGCAGTAGTTTTTTCCCCTTCTATACACCCCAGCCTGACTGACTTTCCTGTAAGTATTTTTAGCTTGTATTGGTGTCCTGTATTGATTGCCTGGCTCTCTCAGGTGTTTTCCTGTAATTCTTGGTAGAATCCTGCCTGTGCTTACCTGGATGTGATAGGAAATGTCTTCTTACACATCTGAAGCCCTGCAGTGATGAGAACCAATTATTCCATGACATGTTGACTTCCTGCTCAGGATCATGTTTACAGGCCAAAGTTCTGTAGTAATAATAGTAATAAGCAACATCCCAGCTGTCATGTCAGCTTCACAGACTTTCTCTGGTGTCAGCTCTCTGGCTTACTGACAGTGTCTGGCTTGGAAGCATTTGCCTTGGAAGCCTTTGCCTGCCTTGTGCCAACAGAGACTACTTTGGACTGTCCCTAACGAAAGCTGCATGCAAGCAGAGGGATGGTTTTCATTCTGCCCTTCTGCCTGCACTTTGAAGTTCAGTGTGGTGTGAATGAGTCTTGCTTCCTGTGGCAGGGGTGAAAGGACAACTGAGTAAACTTGGCCCAAGGATTGATAAATAGTTCTGTTTCTCATAAGAAATAATCCAAATCCCCCAACATCTTGAAACAGAATTTAGAATTTTCAGAATTTTTCTGAATTTAATATCTGTATTGTACCTCCTTAGCTTGTAAATGCATAGCTTCTTGGGACACAGACTTCCTTGCTTAGCTGCATGCTCTGCTGAACAATGCTATTTCATTTCAAGGTCCTGAAGAAGAATTGACCTTAAAACTTAACTGAGGAGTGGCCTGCTGTTCCCAACTCATTTGGGAGCTTTACGTAATTCCTTTTGAGCAACAACACATTCAAGTCCAGGAGATGGTCTCTTTGCTGCCAGAAACAGTACAACTACTACGCTTATCAGTCCGCCGTTATCTCTTTTCAGCAGTCATAAGGATAAAAATCTTGCAGTTCTTTTACTGAAATTACTGACAGCTTCCCCATAATGCTTTCCCCATAATTACCGGCTTTGAGCTCATACGCAAGAGCCTGGGTGAAGCTTTGCTTCTGAGCTTCTAGTTTGGCTACTTAGGAACACAGTTTATGGTTTCTCTTGAAAAGATAACACTTCGCAGCTACTCTTTCTTGTGAGTAAAGTTAGCTCCATGCTTTATCGTTTTATTGGGCTTAGTATATACGTGCTTCCTTCAAAAACCATCACAAATAATGTAGTGCCACCTCGGACAAGAGCTTTTGATTGAAGGGCTGTGGAAGGTTGAGTGCTGATACAGTCTTCCTTTTTTCTTTTTCCAGCCAGCAAAGTGCAGTTCAGCAGTGCCATTGAAAATATTTTCTGTTATTCTACAAAATGTGGCAAGTGGAATGTAGTGTCACCTCTTCTTTCCTGGCTGCTTACTAGCAGCCCTTATTCCTCTTTGTGGACCTAAGGTCTGTTGTGCTGCAGAGTTCAGCAAACAGATCTCTGTGTGCCAGTGTGTATGTGTATGAGTGCACGTTACACACGTGAGACTCAAACTATAGGTGGTACGAAAGCTTTGTAATTTATATTTGTTTTTAAATTAACTCCTTGTTTTTCATGTGACAAAGAGATTGTCTAATTAAATGGTATTGTTCAAACTGCTGTGACCCAGATCAGAGCACTTGCCGTCCTTGAATACAAAGCAACCTGGTCACTGCAGGCAATGGGGATAAAGTGTTCAAAGGACAGCGGGACGTGATTCAGTCTGCGTTTCACCTTATAAACTTCCCTTTCCCCCCTGCCCTCCCCCTCTCCTGCAGCTTGGCCATAAAAGAGCGCCCTGTGTAATAGGAGTTGGGAGAGGGGGAGGAACAGCAGCCCTACACTAGACCTAGCTTTGCCGAAACCTTGGATGATGTCCAGTGTGACCATGCAGAGGGATGAGCTCAGGGAAATGGTTGGAAGTTCAAAGGCTTTTTTGTGTTGCTCACTGCCAGTCGACAGATGTGCTCTCTTGGGCTGTCACTGGCTTGCTCTGGTCTTCCCACAGGCTTCCCTTCCTTGTGCTTGTTTCCTGGGAAAGAAGATTCATTCCTGTCTTTCCAGGCATCTTTCTGTCTTCAGCTCTATCCTAGGGTTTGCCTTTGCATATCTCTTTTAGGAAAACTGCTGCTGATTTGCACAGATGTGGAGAGATGAAACTGGAATTGAGTGGGGAAGTGGAGGACTGAGGTGTTACTGTGTTTACCGTTGTGTTACCTAATTCTGCTCTGAGCAGTAGTGAAAACATGTTAGTGCAGTGATTATTTTCTCATCAGTGGAAACCATGCCACTGAAAGCCTTGCAGCTTTCTTAGGAAATAATGAACACCCTTAATTTTACCACTGGTAGAAGTGGGGCTGTAGGGCCAGAACTATCCCACAGTCATGTGATAATAACAATCAGATCTGGGAAGAAAATCCCAGTGTTCTTTTTCCAGTCTCCTAATTGCTAGTCCATTTGTCCAGAGAGGTCTTGCTCCCTCTCTAGCAAGAGAAGAAGTCCTTAACATTTTGTTTGTATGGCCTTGTATTCTTCTTCTGACTGAGGGAGAAAGAATATGGAAGTGTGGCTTTTACAATTAGTCAAAGCAGTAAAATGTGTTTACCATACTGTACAGCTATTCTGTCATGTCAGAGGATAATACAGTGGGGGCTGTTTGAATGTCAAATACTACATGTTTCCTGAGAGAGACATCTTCACTTTTGAATTTCCTCTTAACTCTGTATTTCCAAACATCTTGTCTGGATATATTTACAACAGCATGAACTGATGATATGCCCTCAGCTTTCACTTCATAGGAATAAAACTCAACTCCACCAAAGTACAAAGAAATAAATGACCAGCAGAAGGGCTGAATGATAACAGTCCCAGAACAAAGGGCTGCACAGTGAAACTGAAGCTGACGTGTAGAACAAGCAGGAATGTTTCTGTGAAGACAGTTTGCTTTTTAATGGGGAAAAGGGATTGTGGGCTGAGAGGGGCAGGGCTGGAAAAAGAGGTTAAGAAGAGGCTGCCCCTGCCTGAAAGCTGCTCCTGGAATCTCCTGCATTTTCCTTTGAAGCATCTGTCTCTGAGCATGATTAGATTCAAGTTACAAATTTACATGGATCCCTGTCCTGATCCCATTGGTGATTCCTAAGCTTTATGAAACATCAGCCTTCATTAGGGTGTGTTTTGTTTTGTTTTGTTTTTGTCTTAAGTAGTTTTGGGATTTATTTTTTGTTTCTTCCTCCTTTAAAGGAGAGCTCCTGTAGAAGGGGATTTATCTCCCCCCTGGTGCTGTCTGGGCTGGCACGCACTTGCTGTCTGCTGGGGTGGGAATTAGGTCCTCTTTTGTATGTGTTTCGCTCTCTTTCCCCTGCTCCTACACCCCCTCCTCTGTGCTTGAAGCTCAATTTTTATATTTAGGGGGAGTATGAAATTGGCTGAACTGCTCCCTGTAGGGGTGGAATTTCATTTTGTGTCGTTACCTCATGAAGGGATGCAGCAGTTCAATGGGATAATGGTATCAGCTCTGAACCAGTGCTAATGGCCTAACCCTCTGGGAGCCTGAAGAATTCTCCCCTGGAGAGTCAGCATGCAAATTCCCTTCCAGGCGGCTCCTGTGCAGTCCTTTGGTGATTAGTCACGCTGGGACTGGGGAGAGCAGACAGAAAAGCATATGCTGGGGGGATGGTCTTAGTCCTGAAACGGCAGCTGAGGCCAGGAAAGGTTTGCTTCAGCGTGCACAGTATGGGATCTGCACTTGAGGGAAAGAGGACTGATCTGTGGGACTGATCTTCTGAATCTAAAACTTTGTCTTGGTTTTGTCTGGAAGTAGAATTTAGGGATCTGGAGTGTTTTCCCCTTCTGTCCCCCAGAGGATGAAGGGGATGCACCTTCACTTTAATACAGCAGCACAGGGGTGCTCAGAGAAAGCAAACATTAAGGAAATGGGTCAGCCACTGGAAAACCAGGGTATTGCCCGAGGTGTGGAGTGATTATACAGATTTGTATGCTTCCATTTCCTTCCTACCTCTCCAAGGCCTCGAACTGGCGAGTTGCTATCTGGACATATACCTACACAGGGCATCCTTGACGTGATGAACATTTTTGCAAGGATTCGTGTCCAGTTCTGTATTTTGTCATCTATCACAACTTCAGCATCATTTGTGGTGATGTCCGCAGGGATGTCCTGTCAGTTGCAGGGATACCTATGCCTGCACTGCTACAGGAGCTACACTCACTTTTAGGAGTGACTGAATAGATGATCCACATTTGTGGTTACAAAAAGAGGTGTCTGTTACAGCAAGTCTGAATTTAACTGCTCTGGTGTATTCTTAGGGTGAGAGGCTTTTAGGACAGGTGCTTGGTATGAAGTGTTAGAGGGCATGCTATAAAGAGCAGAGCTGTGAATGATTCTACATAGTGTAATCCATACTGCTTTTGCAGGACATTGGCAGCAGTCCTGGGGTGAATGGAAACAGAGGGTTAAGGAAGCTGGAAAAGCTGAAAACGTGACTATTTGTTCTTCTTATCCAGTCCTCTTTGTGTGCTTGGCTGCAGTCTTCACAGTCTTCTCCCACCCCTTTGCTCTCCCACCTCCAGGATAGCGTTGGCAGGGAAAGCAGAAGCATAGCAGGCAAGGGCTGGCCCTCCTGGTGACAGATGGGAGATGCTGTCGGCAGGCTGGGCTGGGATGAAAGGATTTCAAGCACTGCCTCTGCTCCCCTTCATGTCGCTGAGCTAACCTTCTCTTTGGAGAACACACCTGTCAGGAACAGAGTCTTGTGCAGCCCCTTCCCTATCACAGCTGGCAGCGCTTAAAAGCATGAACTTCACTGGAGTTGAGTGTTCTGCTCATCTGTGGGGGAAGGACAGGGCTGATGCTCCCTCTTAAATTTCATCTTTGTGACTCCAGGCCTCATTAAATGCTGTGGATTTGTGGTTCCGCTCCATTGCCACCAGAATCCTGTGTAGGAAAGTGTCCCACGCTGCCTCTTCCTCGGTCCCTCCTGGAGATCTCTAGCAGCATTTGAATTCCATTGCCCATAGCAGAGCTACAGTGAATTTATCTACAGTGGTGGATTCCCATTTCTCCTTGCAGGTTCTTTAGACTAAATTGCTGTCAGAGCCCCCAAGCTGAAACACACATTTTATATGTTCTTCACGTGGCTTGCAAAACCCTGTTCCCAAAACTGCTGCTTCTCATGGTTCTTACCCTAAAGAACTTTGTGATTGAAACTGTGTGAACTGCATTGTGAAGCATACAGAAAAATGTTGATACTGTAATTTTCCTTGTTATAAAAAAACGTGCTATTAGAGGATGAGAGCAGGCTTAGGGATGAAAGAGAAAAAAATAAACTCAGTGGGGAGTAGTGACAGCTACTCTATTGTGGAAAGGTCATTGCTTCTCTGGGGAGGAAAGACTGACGAGCTGTAGACCTACCCTGGCCCACCATCTGAGGCACAGCTCTTCCTCATGACTCAAAAATTCATGTCTTTTGTTTAAAAAAGGTGTAGCCTTCCTCCACTAGGAGGAAGGAGCTTTCAGGAAGGAAGCCATCTGCAGCTTCGTACTGAGGTGTTTCTCTGCTGTTGCAGTGCTGCCCACTTGTTCCCCCTTGGACTTCCACTGCGACAACGGGAAGTGCATCCGCCGGTCATGGGTCTGCGATGGAGACAACGACTGTGAGGATGATTCTGATGAGCAGGACTGCCGTAAGTCACCTCTTTAAGGGGAGAGGGGTGGGCGCAGTGCCTACCTGCTGTGGCTGGGGAAAGCTAACCCTTTCTATCTTGGAATTCTAAGAGTTTATCCACCGAGGCAAGCCCTTGGCTTGCAATAAGCTACATCCTTCCTCTGACAGAGAGGTGTTCCTGATGTCAGTAAGCCCTCCTGTGCTGGCACCTGGCTTGCTGTTTGAATGTGTATCCTGGGGGAGGGGATGCTTCTCTGTCCAGCTGCAGAACAGTTTATGCCCCACAGCCTTGCCAGTTAATGTCGCATGAAGTAGTTCCCTGAGCTGAGTGCTTCATGTCCTCCCCTCTTCGTGGAAATGCCTAACCTCTGCCAAATACCAACTGAACTGCTTGTCTGGCTGACTTCCTGTGGCCTCACGTTCCACTGTCTGACTTTTCTGCTGTGCGGACCTGTCCCCAGCATCTTCTCCCTTCAAACCGCATTCCCTGAGGAGAGAGAAAATTGCTGTAGGGATGCTGCCTGTGCAGACAGCAGTTACCCTGAAAGCTGGCTTGTCTGCTGCCTGTAAGGTGCTGTCTTCAGAAGAGCTGCCATGGCAGGCTGCTAGCCGTGAGCACTGCTGTTGTGCTTCTACAGCTTATTAAAACAGAGGGAATTTTGCCTGAGCCCTTGGACCTTATCCCCTTCCTTTTACACTTTTATGTTTTGTTATTTGTGGTTGGCTTCTGTTGCAAAAGGTGTTCAGGGATGCAGCTTTCCTTCACCAAAACAGATCATCCAGTCTGTACTTGGCAGCATGTTCTGGGAAACTAATGTGTTGCATAGCACTTGATCTTCAGCTTCTTTGAAACAGCATTGGTTGTTGGAGCTGACATCGGGCTGCAGCTAGGAGCAGTATTTTGTGCTGTCTGGTTGATTGCAGCTGCTTGATAAGCATCACCCTGCAGCTCTTGAATTCTACAACAGTTGTGTGTGTGGTACTCCAGAGTGACTCAATCATATCTCAAGAAATGCAAAATAATTCTCTTGGCTGTGATCTGTTCCATGTCTTTTTAACTATTTATGCAATACTTGTGTGCTAATTAATTCACTTTATAATCAGCATGCCCCTGATCTTTGCTGTCTGGGCAGAGGACTGGAAAGCAGAGTTCAGGTTTTTAACATCTGTTCTGTGTGATGTTCTGAATGGCAGGAGTAAGCTTAGTTTTCTGGTCCTTTTTTCATGAAAGATCTGAATCCTTTTGGTCTTCTGTTGTTTTTTATTTTGTTGTTGTTTTTTTTCACAAAAAGTTGGAATGCCCGTATATTTAAGGCAACAGTAGAGAAGGGTGTGATCAAAAGATCTGGAGACTAATGAAAGGAGCTGGTTCTGTGAATAAGAGAGTCCTAGGGAGTTGTCCAGACTAGCACATAACCATAGAAGGATTTATGATGGATTGAAGTCCTCAGGTACTAATTCTGCAGTCCCCTTTTCTTTCCTCAATGGCCGGCAGACAAGCTTTTGTAGAAGATTGGAAGATAGAGTGGAGTGAGGCTGCAAATGCTGTAGACTTTAGAAGAATTTTAACTTTTCCCTTTTACTTTTCAGTGAACATTTCCTTTCCTGTGGAGGTAACTTTGACATTGTGGGGGAAAAAAATAAAGGTGCAGCTACAATTCTACCATTAAACTTTTTCCAGATAATGATAGTCACAGAATATCAGAAATGCAGGAATTGGAAGGGACCTCAAGAGATCACTGAGTCCAGCCCCCCAGCTAAAGCAGGTACCCTACAATAGGTCGCAGAGATAGTCATCCAGATGGGTCTTGAATATCTCCATAGAAGGAGGATCCACAGCCTCTCTGTCAACCTCTTCCAGTGCTCTCTCACCCTTCTAGTTGGTATGGAACTTCATATATTCAAATTTTAGGCCACTGCTCCTTGTCCTATCCCTACACACCACCCAGAAGAGCCTGGCCTCAGCCATTTGCCTCCCACCTCCCTTTAGTCATTTATAAACATTTATCAGATCCCCTCTCGATCATCTTTTCCCCAGGCTGAACAGACCCAGGTCACTCAGCCTTTCCTCATATGAGAGAAGTTCCAGTCCTTTTATCATCTTTGTGACTCTCTGCTGGTCTCCTAGGAGATCCCAGTCTTCTGTAAACTGGAGAGCCCAGAACTGGCACGTTATTCCAAAAGTGGCCTCACCAAGGCAAAGTAGAGGGGGGGGATCACTTCTCTTGACCTGCTGACCGCACTGTTTTTAATGCACCTTCTTGGCCACCAGGGCACACTGCTGGCTCATATTGTCCACAAGACCCCCAGGTCTTTCTCCACAGAGCTCATCTCCATCAGGTCATCCCTTAACCTGTATTGATGCATACAGTTATTCCTCTTTAGTTGCAAGACTCTACACTTGCTTCTTGTTAAACCTTTTTATATTTTAAATTTTTAAGGAGGTTTTTTTGATGTGAGGATCGCTTGAACTTGACTTGGAGCTCTACAGAAATATCAGCACATGGTGGATGGCTCAGTTACTCTGCTCTGTGCCCTTGTTCTCAGGCTTTAGAGTTTGCTGTACTGTCAGCTTGCAGTTGGAGTGGGAGAGAGACACTCAGTGGCCATCTGATGTTGTTAGGGAAAAGGAAATGAACTCTCCAACATGGCAGTATCCTTGAAGGAGGATATTGCTCTATTTAGGATACATCATATGTTTGTTTTTCTACAAGATAAATCTTTGTGCCTTACCTTCACCTTATTCTACATTGTGTCCCGGCAGCGCCACGAGAATGTGAGGAAGATGAGTTCTCATGTCAGAATGGGTACTGCATCCGCAGCCTGTGGCACTGCGATGGTGACAATGACTGCGGAGACAACAGTGACGAGCAGTGTGGTGAGTAATGGTGCTGCCAATATGATGAATGCCCTGATGGTGCTTAAAAAGGCATTGCACACACACCTGTGCAGTTCTAAGATTCCCTTAGCATGTCAAGGGCTTGCAGCTGGCTCATCTGAGCAAAGTTTGTGTGATACTTTTTCCCTGACTGGCTGCTTGGAATCTCAGGCTGTGGCTTATTTGCCAGGCAAATTTGTGACTTGTTATTCCTTGACATGCCATTGTGAAATCTCTTTTGATTCCTTTTGAATCCACTACTCTGTGTCTATTAAATGAGCACTGGTGGTTTTGTCCAGACACTGGACAACGTGGAAATGTGTGATTTAATTAGCAGGCATGTTTGTTGGTGCCCTCGGAGCTTCAAGACTATGGTGTGGTTATTTTCTGAGCACTCTGAGAAAAGTCAAAGTATTGTTTTTCTTACTGCTTTCTCTGCAGATATGAGGAAATGCTCAGAGAAGGAGTTTCGCTGCAGCGATGGCAGCTGCATAGCTGAGCACTGGTTCTGTGATGGTGACACAGACTGCAAAGATGGTTCGGATGAAGAGAATTGTCGTAAGTGCTCTTCTTGCTTTGTAGCCATAGGAAATAGCCCTTTGGATCTGTTCTTGTCTTGAGATTTGGCACGTTTCCTGCAACAGAGATCAGAAACAAGTCAGTTCTGCCTGTACTGGCAGCTATGCTGCCTTCTGTTGTCTACTGCAGAGGGCACGAGAGGATGGTGTGTCTCTCGTGTTACCTCACAGAAATACTTGATCTGTTCCTGGCTACTTCTCTGTTGCTTCCCATGGCTATGTGACCTTGAGTCAGAACAGGGGGCTTATGATGTAGTGAATATAACTGTGTATAAAACCGTAGGAGATAAAGGGCAAGGGGAAAAGGGAGAAAACAATTGCTTTCTTTATCCTCTTGTCTGAATCCTGCCCAGAATTTCTCAGGGGACTTTGCCCACTGATAATATCTTCAAGGACTGCATGTTGCTAACTGGCACGCTGCAAGGGCTGCCTGCACAACCAGCTTCTCACCATTCAGGTGCTTTATGCAGGACATCTGATAAGGGACGGTAAATGAGTTAGCTGGAAGCTGATTTGACTGATGGGAATGGAGAGAGATGGGGGTGTGAGAGCCAACAACAGTTGTCTTTTTTTTTTTTTTTTCTTGTCTACCATCCACAGCCTTGTAGTAAATGGGACAAGAGTCTATTATGTCCCTTCCTAACCCCCACTGCCTCTTTGCTGTGTCTCTGAGCGCGGTTAGTGCCTGTGAAAGTTTCAGTGGTCCCTTCCCCCACCGTGCTCTCAAAGGCATTTTGCAGAATTTGTTCTAGATAGCAGGAAACTTCAAAAAGCTCTGGGAGGAGGGACTGGGGCTGCCAGCTCCTGAAGGGCAGGGGGAGTGGGTGCACGGAGGAGTTGTCTTTTATCTCTCTAGATAATGAGAGTTGGCAGCAAACCAGGAGCTGCAGACATTTTTAAGCTGGGAAAGGGCTCTAAGAGGAAGGCAGCTTTTCTTCCTCGCCTTTCCCCTTCTCTTTTCTCCCTCCTTTGCCTGTTGCTTCCCTACAGGCTACGAATAGGCCCTGGGGGAGTGAGGGGAGATGTTGTTTCAACCTTGCCTGCTTATGAAGGTTTACAGGCAACCTGAATTGTGCCCCTGCTCCTCTGAGCTGGAATGCCTCTCAGATTGTGGCTGGCAGTTTTTTTCTGTAAGGCATTTTAGGTATGGAACTTCACTAAGGAGCTTTGTTTGGCTACCTCCTTTTATCTTATCTTCCTCAGTGTGGCTGTCATCTTTTTCTTACATCCAATGCTGCTCATTGTTCATCTAAAACAATGTGGGACAAAGCTGTTCAGTTTTTTTCCTTGTTATTTATTCATTTATTTCTGTGGAGGGTACTTGGGAGTAGGAGGGTCATATAATTTAATCATAGTACATGAGAATTTAAGTCATTGGCTTCACTTTCTGCTCAGATAATCCCAAACACTTCTTTCACATTTCCTTGGTAAGGAGCAGGTTAACACACATTTCAGTACCCATACTGGCTGAACTGGAGCTCTTACTGCATGCCTACAGGCATAGTTCCTGTCCCAGATTGCCAGTCTTTGTTTTCCCTTTTATTTAATAGATCTGTTTTTGGAGCTCCTCAGTTGAAAGAGTCACGTGTCTGAAACATGCAGTTCATTCTCTGGACAGTAGGAGAAGAGACATCAGATTCTGTTCTCTGGGAGTCATATTTTTCCTCACTTCCCACATTGTATGCTAGTGACCAGAGAACAGTAGGAAAATCCTTGACTAAGTTTGCTGGGTTCTGCCTGGGGAATGCCAGTGCTCCTTACTGATAAAACTGTTCGAGTGATGGCTTGAGGGTGATGGGAGTGAAGAAACTTCAAGGGTTATGTGCAGAAGTGGGCACTCTGCTGCCTGCCGCTTCCTTTGGTCTTTGAGTGCGTATTTTTGTTAAAATTTTTAGAGAAATCATGCTCTATTTTAACCTTGCATTCTGAGCTGCTTCAATCCTTAATATAGAACTATTCCAAAAGGATAGTTTTGTTTTTGTTTCTGTGTCTGTCTTTTGGAGACTTTATAACGATTAGGATTCTTTACAGAGGATACTAGGACAGTATCTTGAGCACAAGAGAGAAGGTGATACTCATGGATCTTCATCACTTTCTTCCATTATTTTTGTTTTTATTTTTATTTTTTAGAAGGGTGTTGACTGCACAGTTGCCTTTGTGTATATCTTTAAACTGCTCCTCAGTGAAGCACAAACAGCACTGATAGTCTTCTGAGTAATACAGGTCATGCAGAGATAGGCAGCAAGGACTGGCAATTTCCAACACTTTTCCACTGAGTACTTGCTGTTCTTTTACTAGATTGAGAAAGGTTGCATCTAAACTGGATTGTGCGCTGTTATCTTAGACATCTTTTGTTTGATTCCTTTGTTAGCATCAGATGTTCCAGCTGCCACCTGCAGCTTGGAGGAATTCCAGTGTGCATATGGACGTTGCATCTTGGACATCTACCACTGTGATGGCGACGATGACTGTGGGGACTGGTCTGATGAATCTGACTGCTGTAAGTTAGCGCAGGGTGATGCACGGATCCAAATGTCTGGCTTGTGAACCTAAATGGATTTGGAATTGGCTGGAAAGACAGATGTCTAATTGACCACACATAAGCTGTCTCTTTCATTATTTTAAATTCAGGAAAAGAAGGGTAGTGAGAGAAATCACTGCATAGTCAGCACATTTCTGCACACATGAATGAAAGCAGCTAGTCAGGACTGAGTTCCAGAATAGTGTAAGTGTGGCATTGAGAGATTTCTTGGATATTCCATTGGTCTGAATTCACTCTGTTGTTTAATATCTCTGCAGCATCTCACCAGCCATGTCGCTCTGGGGAGTTCATGTGCAACAGTGGCTTGTGCATTAATGCTGGCTGGCGGTGTGATGGAGACTCTGACTGCGATGACCAGTCTGATGAGAGGAACTGCAGTGAGTGCTGGGGACTAATGGGAGTGTTCCATTTCTGCTGGATGCATGAGTGTGCGGGGGAGTGTTATTGAGACCAGGCTCTTCTAATCATTCTTGCTCATCTAACTTATTTTTGTTTTGTTTTGACCCCTCAGCTACGTCTATGTGTACAGCTGACCAGTTCCGCTGTAAATCAGGGCGCTGTGTCCGTTTGTCCTGGCGCTGTGATGGGGAAGATGACTGCTCCGACAACAGCGATGAGGAGAACTGTGAAAATACAGGTTTGGTCTGCTGCCTTGCTGCTTGTATCCAATAGTTCCATCCTGGAGGTAATAGATAGCAAAGTCTCTTTTGGATGGCTTGACAGAGTTCAGCCTCAACTTTCAGTGCTTCTCGAAGAAATGAGATATGTAGATTATCTTATGTGCTTGCAAACACATGCAGTGCTTAGACTAACTAAAGTGGTTGTGTTTTCTGGTCAGGTATCAGATCCCTGCATCTTTCTATCCTGTTCATGCTATGTTTTACCACAAAGCTTTGAGGCACTTAGACTTGTAAACACTAATAATGTTAAATTGCTACATTCATCAAACAGGTATGAGTCTAATTCACGCTTTCTGGGTAATTCTAAATAGCTTTTGTGTTGCCATATGAAGCTACCAAGCAATTGTTAACAGGCAGTAGATCAGAAGAAGACATGTTGTGAAAGTTAAGAAGAAAGCCTTTGTTTTAGAGGTTAAGGATGCCAACCCCTGCTGTCCCCTCTACCTTAGACCTCTGCTCAGGAGTCTCTCTTTCTCTTTGTCATTTCCCTTACAGTTATTCCTCTATATAATTTTGGATACAGAAAAGAAGAGGGTTTCAACAGACCCTCATATCACTGTAGGATTCAGGGAATATCTAAAATCTTCTGTTTTTCTTAAATCCTTCAGGTTGTCCATAACCCTTGTTGAGGAGTAATGCATACTGGTCAGTGAATTTGTCATAGTGAGCAGAGTCCAGAAGTGTATACTGACCTGTCTAGATCTGTGTATTTTAAAAAGTGGGTTTGCAGGTGATAAAAGCGATTTTTAAGTACTGTAAGCATGAGCTGGACACTGTGTATTGTACAGGAAGAGCTGAGGCTGAGCTCTGAGCACTTCCTTGTCTCAAAGTATTTAAACACTGAACTGTTGCATCCCTGAAACCAAATCTAAATTCCAGAGCCACTGAAATTCAACCTCTCCACTTCAAACAAACCCCAAGATGGCTGAGCGCAGCCATTGCTACCGTAAAATTAGTTGTGCAGTTCTGCATTAGGTCTACAGTCATAGCAACAAAGAGTTCTAGTCACAGTAGAACATGTACTGACTCATCTGATGAGGAATAGCCTTAATGTCTGTAGCATGAGTTAGAAACCTGTGACACTTGGAATTACGTTTTTGTTGGCTATAGAAAGAAAATTCCTAGAACACTAGGGGATCAGCTTAAGTAAGAATCTCTATCTTCATTATGATAAATGTGGCCCAAGTTTCAGAATCCTTTGTGAAAAGTATTCCTGCGCCCTGAAAAGTGAGTCTCTGTGTTTCTGTGTTTCCAGTTGGTGTGTCCGTTAGTTCTTATTTCTCTTAGATAATCTCACAACTACGCTTTTCCATTCTGCTTACAGGCTGTCTGCCAAGTTATTTTTTTCTTTGCTGGTAACTGTATTGTCTTGTTGTGTTCGTAGGATTATCAGAGTGTGATGATTTGGAAACCACTAACAAAGTCAGCTTGAGAGGTACAAGAAATAAGAGGCAATAGGACAGCGTAGTTATCGCTGAAGAAACAATTAGATTGGCAGAGTCCCTACAAATAGCATTACTTTACTTACAGGAATTCCGTAGTGTCCTTGCCAACAGCAGAAGTTGAAGTGTGTAGCTCGTGTGTGAAATCCTGTTGCCTGAGCTCACATTTCAAGGATGCATGTAAATCTCATTCCAAGTCTGTCACAGTGCAGTTAGTGCTGGACAAGACGCACATTCCTCCGCAGGCTTAAGATCCATAGCCATGCTGATTTGGCATCTCGGATGACTGAACTTGCTCCTTTCTGATGCACGCTCAGGAACATTGTGGAATCTGGAACCAAAGGGAATCAGTCTAAGACCCTGAGGTCATTCTGAGAGAAACTAAATAGCTGAACTTCCAATAATGCAACACTGGCCTCAGTTTGAAGGAGAGCTAACAAGCCTCTGAATCAATGTAAAGAAATCTGGAGCAGTGTGAAGTGGAAGATGAGTTGAATTCAAGGAAAGAGGAAGTAATGGATTTCTGCTCGTATTATAAAGATTGTAACCAATCTTAGAAAACGTTCTTTATCAGTTACTTTGCCATGACTGTTGTTCCATCAGTAAGCTCTGGTCTGCTTATATTCCTCTTCCTCTATTGCAGGGACCCCCCAGTGTGCTCCAGACCAGTTCCTGTGTGGGAATGGGCGTTGCATTGGCCAACGGAAGCTCTGCAATGGAGCAAATGATTGTGGAGATGGCAGCGATGAGAGCCCTCATCAAAACTGTCGTAAGTTCTGCAAGTCAGGTCTTAATTATAAATGGAGGCACTGTGTGTGGGAGTCAGTTTGTTTCTGAAGGATGTGTGTAAGAAAGCTTGGGTTGTGTTAATGGAAGGGAGTGTGGGTTGAAGACTGAGGGCATTGACCTCTGTGGTTTTCCAATTGCATACTGTGGAGAAGGAATAATGGGGAGAAGATTATACTCTCAGGTATCAAAGTCTGTTTGCAGAGATAGTGAATCTGCAGACAGATTATTCTGAGCTTCATTGTCCAGCAGCTGTTCCCCGTTGGTTGTGGCCTGCAGGGACGTTTCTGACTGTGAAGAGGCAGCTTCCAGCACAACCTGTATCATCCTTGTCTAGCTTAGCCTGTTCTTGAGGGTGACTGCTACTTAACAGCTAAGAACACAAGCAGCTGCTTCGTGGTTTCAGCTCAGTTATCTTCATCTATTGCTTTCACAGGTCCACGAACAGGGGAGGAGAACTGCAATGTCAACAATGGTGGCTGTGCTCAGAAGTGCCAGATGGTACGAGGGATGGTGCAGTGCACCTGCCATACAGGTTACAGGCTTCTGGAAGATGGCCGGTCATGCCAGGGTGAGTTTTTGGAGCAGTGGCCTCTTCCCTGCTGCTTTGATGTGCTTGGAGTTGATGGCTATGAGGGGGTGCAAATTGGAGCATAAAGGCAGAAGCAAGCTTGTGGTGAGATTGTTAGGCTTGTTAATAATAGTAATTTTATCCCTTTGGCTCTAACATGCAGATGTGAATGAATGCGCTGAGGAAGGCTACTGCAGCCAAGGCTGTACCAACAGTGAAGGTGGCTTCCAGTGCTGGTGTGAGCAAGGCTATGAGCTGCGCCCTGACAAGCGTAGCTGCAAAGCTCTAGGTAAACAGAAGTTCAGTCTTACTCTAGTGCATGTTTGTTGGGTCCAGTTCTCTTAACTTTGCCTCTAGTGCTTCACTGACAACATTATGCTGCTCACACACAAGGAAGTACCTGGATTTATATTAGGTATGCCCAGGTTGTTGGTGAAAACCTGTGAAAATTTTATGATTTTGACTATGGGGTGGTGTTTCACTGTTTCCTTTCCTTGACAGCAGGACACTCTCTGCTTTCTTTTCTTATTCCTTGTCATCTAGGTGGCCTACACCCTGAGGCAGAAACAGTGTCCTTTTTCTGTTTTGGAAGTGTCTCAGTCCTTCCTTGTCGGTGAAGTTGTATCACACCTCTTTGCTATGGTTTGAACTTAGATGCTGGTCACCAGTCCTGAGTGACTGCTGTACGGACATCTGTTTTTTAAGGGCATCTGTACATTTGTTTAGCTTGATTCCTCTGCTCCCATGATATAGAAGCTGATGAATTAGGAATTCAGTTTCAGGAAATAAGAATGTAGTTAGGAATTACTCTAATGAAATACATAAAGAATCATAGAATGGCTTAGAATGGAAGAGACCTTAGAGGTCATCAAGCTTCCACTCCCCTGAGGTGCTCAGGGTTGCCAGTCACTGGGTCAGGCTGCCCCAGAGCCCCATCTAACCTCGTCTTGAACACCTCCAAGAATGGGGCATCCACAGCTTCTCTGGGTGACCTGCTCCAGTGCCTCATCACCCTCCAAGTAAAGAATTTTTTCTAATATCTAACTTAAATTTCCCCTCTTTCAGTTTAAAGCAATTTCCCCTTGTCCTATAACTAATAGATGATGTAAAAATTCACTCTGCTTCCTGCTTTACAATTTCCTGTCAAATACTGGAAGTCTGCTCAGGGCCTTCTCTCCTCCAAGCTAAACAAAGCCCACTCTCTCAAACTTTCTTCATTTTTACTTTTTTCAGTGTAAGTATCTACTGACTTACTTTATATCTGGCTGAGGCATACTTTAACTGTGTCCTGTTTTGCTGTGGTTAGAGGTTGTGGTAGAAGGTGTGGTAGAGCTTCTGTGTTTGCATGGCTGGAAGGTGGATAGAGACAAAGGCAACTATAACCTTACTGCCAAGTGTGTCCCTAGTGTATGGCTTCAGGTGAGATGAGCTCAAGTGGGACCTGGACTGATCACATCTTGCTGAGTGAACGTTTGCCAAAATCTTTAAAACTGCCCATTTTCAAAGTAGAACTATGTGATGGGGTTAGGAAAGGGGCTGTCTGAGCTGTTTTGTAATTGGGTGTTGATTTCTTAGTACAAATGCTGCAAGACTGTGTTCTGAGACTTATAGTAAAGGCAACGGTATCCAGGACTCTATCAAAGTACTCTCTTGCTGTCTTCTCATATATCCTCAGGGCCAGAGCCAGTGCTGCTCTTTGCCAATCGAATTGATATCCGGCAAGTGTTGCCTCATCGCTCAGAGTATACGCTGCTCCTGAACAACTTGGAAAATGCCATTGCCCTTGACTTCCACCACAGCAAGGAGCTGGTATTTTGGTCTGATGTCACTCTGGATCGCATAATGAGGGCCAATCTGAATGGTAGCAATGTGGAAGAAGTGGTGTCTACAGGTCTGGAGAGTCCAGGTGCGTCACCCCAAAAAGGCAAAAGCTTGTGCCCTGTCTATGGTATGAGAATAGGGATGGGGGAGTGGAGATAAGTAGATTCCCTGCATTCAAAATAGAATACATCTCCTTAAGCACTGGAATGGGTTGGATGGAATGAGTGTGAGATAATTGTCCCCCTGGAATTTATCTCTAACAAAGAATAAGATAGGAGGATGGAATTGGGCCTTTCTTGAGGCTAAGAAGGAAAGGGAACTATTTTTCTGAGCAGAGCCTGTTCCTTATTTCATTCTGTGCTTAATTCTCCCCTGGAGATAGGTGGACTTGCTATTGACTGGATACATGACAAGTTATACTGGACAGACTCTGGAACATCTCGAATTGAAGTAGCAAACTTGGACGGTACTCACAGGAAGGTGCTTTTGTGGCAGAACCTGGAGAAACCCCGGGCAATTGCCCTCCATCCTATGGAGGGGTGAGTGAAAACTTGAGTCCTCAGTGAGCCTTCCATGCAAGGGTTGGGTGAACAGTGGTCACTAAGGGTGCCCCTGAGTGCAAGCCCTTTGCTTGGTACTTGCAGTTTGGGAAGCCTTGCAAGCTGGGGGCTTTCAGAGCTTTAGTCCTATTCTGAACTCTTCAGGTTTCAGCAGCCTGAAAGTGCTGGGTGTTGCCTTTCTAGCTGCTGCTTCTCCCATGGCTGTAACTCAGTCTCATGCATGAGGTCATGGGATCAACATTGTTTTACCCTGATAGGAAATGTTGCAGTGTGCATTAAGTTGGACGTTAGTATTCTAACCTGTGTCTCTCTGCCTCCTCCAGCACGATCTACTGGACTGACTGGGGCAACACTCCTCGCATTGAGTATTCCAACATGGATGGCTCTAATCGGCGCATCATTGCGGATACGCACCTATTCTGGCCCAACGGACTGACCATTGACTATGCAGGGCATCGAATGTACTGGGTGGATGCCAAACACCATGTCATCGAGAGGGCTGACCTTGATGGACGGAATAGAAAAGCTGTTATTAGCCAAGGTGAGTAATGGAGCTGGGTACTGGAAATGTTCTCTGCAGCAAAGAAGGCAGAATGACACGGTGCTTAGCTGAGTTTCAGAGCCACCTGCTTGTAGGTGACTTGTTATTCTATGGTTATTTATTTTTTGATTGCTGTGGGGTGAATTCTGTCGCTAATAATGGATGGACTTTACTACCAGAACATTAATGGACAGGAGGTAGGAAGTATCTTGTCACATTAATGTATGGTGGATTTGAGCAGACTGACTGTGGCAGTGCTCCTGTTGAACATGATGGAAGCCCTGTATTGGATGTCTGTTGCAGGCCTTCCACACCCATTTGCTATCACCGTGTTTGAGGACAGTTTGTACTGGACAGACTGGCACACCAAGAGCATTAACAGTGCCAACAAATTCACAGGCAAGAACCAGGAGATCATCCGAAACAAACTCCACTTCCCTATGGACATCCACACGCTGCATCCTCAGCGTCAGCCAGCAGGTAACTGCAGAGAGGGTAGAGACCAGTTCGAGCCTCTGGTAGAACTGTTGCTGCCACCTGCCCTTTAAAGCAGAGAGATGTCAAGCCTGAACCTAGTATATTAATGCATCCCCCACTTCTGTCCGGGGCTGCTGCAGCATTTGCTCCATCTGGCAGCTTGATACAGGTGCCTCAGCGGCGGTAACCCTGTGCTGGGTGTTACCGCAGCTCCCCCTGCTGGCACTCAGTGGTGAATGCTTTCCAATGAGAAATTGCTCACGACTGGGGAGAGGTGGGAGGAAGATAAGTGAGCACAAGTAATGACTGACACATCCCATAATCCTTTTAAATTACTGTAATCTGTTTGGGAAGTACATTGATTTAATGTTTTTCTACTATACTGACCCCTAAAGATGGAGTTCATGCTTTAATTTGATTTCTTATTCTGAATTAGTGTCCATGTAGACAAGTTATCCATGTGGGGCTTTGCGCCTTGGCTGGTGTTTTCCCCCTTTTCTTTACTCTTTGCTTTATGCGTGGTTGTTTTTGTCTTTGGCTACTTGAGCAGGGAGAAACCGCTGTGGGGCCAACAATGGGGGCTGTACACACCTGTGCCTGCCAAGCAGCAAGGATTACACCTGTGCCTGCCCCACTGGCTTCCGGAAGACCAGCAGCCATGCCTGTGCTCAGAGTAAGTGAGGTGGGACCACAGCCTGCGTGTCCAGATGTTTTGTGGGTGGCAGAGGGTTGGTTGTGGGAATATGCAGCGGTTTCTTCCAAGAAGATACATCTGGATGGACTGGATAATATTTAGGGCCCTGCTGAAGAATGCCCCACCTTTGTGATGCATTTCTTTATTCTGCATTCCCATTCCCTTCACTAGGCTGGATGGGTGGGGGTGCAGAGAAGCTCAGTCCATAGGTCTTCACACCAGGGCTGCTACTAATGCCACACTGCCTGCCACAGCTTTTCCTAAGGCTTTTATAGGAGCTGTGTCAGTGATGACCAAGATATTCAACCTTGCTGACTTCCAGAGTTTCTATCAGTTTTCAACCATGTGGGAGAATTAGGCCAACTGTTGTCCTAGATTCTCAAGAGATGGCAAAGGTAGAAATATGTCTGTGCCATTTTTTGAAGAGTATGGTTGAATTTGTTCCCTTAGCAAAGATTACCTCAGGATGCAGTTCTCTACTCCTATGCTCCCTGCTGATCCCAATCCCTTATAAGATGATAATTTTTGCTGCCAATAAAATCTTGGGCTGTGACCTGTCAGTAAGAAATGATGTAAATGATTAAGTTTGGATATAGCAGGGAATTGTCTGTGTCTATCACTGTGTTGTTGAACTTAGAGAAATTAAAAGGAGACCTTTCGACCTTTGATCAGGTCTTGACAAGTTCCTGCTTTTTGCCCGAAGGATGGACATCCGTCGGATCAGCTTCGACACAGATGACCTGTCAGATGATGTCATCCCCCTTGCTGATGTGCGCAGTGCAGTGGCTCTGGACTGGGACTCAAAGGATGACTATGTCTACTGGACAGATGTTAGCACCGACTCAATCAGCCGAGCAAAATGGGATGGATCAGGCCAGGAGGTACAACATTAACTATGTGCGGAGACCATCTAGCCAGGAGACTCCTTGTGCATCAGATTTGAAACCACCGGGAAGCACTGGCTTCCTGAGGAACTGTAGTTCATGTTGGATTTATTGTTCATTGATGGGCTTTGACGTCAGTCAGCACTTAAAACACAAGTTTGGTGTAGGTTCCTGTTTATCTGGAAAACCCTAAGGTGGGGAAAAAGCATGTTGATTTACAAGCTGGGGTTGATTCCTCTGTTGTAGCCCTAGACTCTGAAAGGAGGATGTGTTACATTTTCTGTTATGTACAATATTGTAACAAGAGCTGCATGCCTTGGGACTTGTATGTGCCCTTATGCTCTTGTTACCATTAATGAGGCAAACAGAATTCAAGAGTTGGAGTTGTGTTTTGAACAGATATGAAAAACAGGTGTATAACTTCAAGTGTAAGACTTATTTGAACTAGTAAGTCCTTAATGCTCTCTCTCATATCTTATTGTTTTGCTTGAACTTCTGTTATTTGAAAGTCATGTTTGTGAATAAGCAGCACATTGGGCTACCACTTTTTCACTAGGGTCTGATCTCACTAAGGATTTTCTTGTTTATGTTTTTATTTAGGTCGTGGTGGATACCAGCCTGGAAAGCCCAGCTGGACTGGCAATTGACTGGGTCACCAACAAACTGTACTGGACTGATGCAGGTACTGGGCTCCTCTGCTTTACTGGAGTTTCAGTCTTCATTATGAGTAATGAAAACTGGATAACAGCTGAATGGTTCTTTGTCTCGTCACAAATTTGCCTATTTCTGTCTAGCAAAAAAGCCCACATGAGATGAAACTCCCTTAAACAAAGGGGAGGTTGAAGTGAAATCATTAGTTAACCTCTCTTTATAGTGTTCCTGGTGCTAATTCTTTAGAAAGGCTTATAGCAGAAATCAAATTCTACTGCTCTCTTGCTGCAGAGCTTGTATCTGTGCATGTTCACATGATATATTCCATCAGTACATCTTGGGATGCAGCAGGTAGGATTTGAAGGTTGTTTCCCATTGGACAAGTTTGAAGAGATGTAGGAGAGGTGATTCTTCTCCAGCTGTTGTCTTATGTCTATATTGTATAGATACTCTGGTAGCTTAGGAAAGTAATGACTTGTGCTGACATAGAACTTGTTACCAGTCACAGCCACACAGGTGACAGGGGTGATACTTTGAGCCACATTTCTTATTTATCTTCCAGACAGGAAAAAGAGATGGGGGATGGAGAAGAAAGCATTGATCTATGGATAGTGTTTACCTTACCTGTTGTTATTCCTGAGGTATGTGTCTAATTCTTTCTCTCAATCTTTGTAGGAACAGATCGAATAGAGGTCTCCAACACAGATGGGACCATGAGGACTGTTCTGATCTGGGAGAACCTAGACAGACCTAGAGATATCGTAGTGGACCCCGTTGGAGGGTGAGAGATTCTTTCTTCTGGGGTGGCATGGAAATCCTTTTCTGTCTTAGGATGTTATAGTGCTTTGATTTAGTGCAGTGATCTCTCTGGCACCTTTGTTCTATGTTCTGCCGAAGGCTGAAATTAGAGACCTGATTTTGGACACTAGTAGAACAAGATAAGCTGGAGTAACTGCATGTCATGCTGCAAGAGCAGTCAGATATTTTCATATTTCTAACAATTAAAGATCTGGTACAGAAAATGTTGTGAATTAGGCAAACAAGATGCCTTCTATTTAATTGTTTCACATCTATGTTGAATTTATACTCAAGCACTCTGTTTATCAACCACAACTGAAACAGAAGGACCTCCTCAGGTAAACTGGGGCTGATCTTAAGCATGATGTGACATTAGTGACTTATTTGCTTCAAAGCATTGTGTCACTTTGAGTACTGAATGATCAAATGCACCGTGGAAAGTGCTGCTGGGTAGATTAACAGAAACAAATGGTTTCAGTAAAAAAATTCACTTCTTACCAGAGTGTAGAGCTGGGAATTGCATGGGTAGAAAGAAGTGTGCTATGCTTTCCTTGAGTGGGTTGCTGAAACACCAGTGCAGCAACAGTACAAAGGGCTAATGGTGAAGACTGGTAAATAATTGGTTAGTTATTAGACCTTTAAATTTTTCCTCCACGCTTTAATAAGGCCAGCACATGGGCTGTGGAAAGGATTTGAGTTTGAGTATAATTTTAGGCATAATACAAAAACCCAAGGCTGAATATGAGTATGATGTTAGTCTAGTGCTGCTTCTTGCTAGCTGCTGAAGGCAACAGACTCTTACTTCTCACTACAGCCACTGTCCAACTGTAAATGGCAGTGACAGACTTCACATATTCACCTCTCTCTTGGCCTTGTGTTCAGGTTCATGTACTGGACTGACTGGGGAGCCAACCCAAAAATTGAGCGCGCTGGTATGGATGCTTCAAATCGCTTGGTGATCATTTCCTCCAACTTGACGTGGCCTAATGGCTTGGCCATTGACTATGAGTCACAGCGCTTGTACTGGGCAGATGCAGGCATGAAGACCATTGAGTATGCCAGTCTGGATGGCAGCAACAGGAAGGTATGGAAAACATCTTTGAGGAGAGAGCATGAGGCACAAGTCCCAGAGCACAGAGTGCTGATGGCCCCTGCCTCTCTCTCCAATTGAAAATGAAATCTTCCAAATCAAGACATGTTCAGCTGCTTTCACCAGGAGTGAAGTTCCCTTTCAGTTGTAAACTGTGTTTGAGGGAATCTCTGTTTGAGGGCTCACGCTGCCCCATCACTGCTTGTGCTGTGTCTGTACATTTTGATGTTGAGAAGGGGCAAGGGAAGCCTCTTTTCCTTAGTGACATTTAGTAATGTTTTTTTGGGGGGCTGGGGGTGATCCAACTAGGTGCTGATTGGGAGCAATCTACCTCACCCATTTGGACTTACTCTTTATGGCGAGAGAATCTACTGGACAGACTGGCAGGCCAAAAGCATCCAGAGCGCAGATAGAAGGACTGGGCAGGCACGGGAAACGCTGCAGGACAATCTGGAGAATCTTATGGATATTCATGTTTTCCACCGGCATAGGCCACCAGGTACAGGACTCACCCCAAGCTACACTGAGCTTAGAGTTTATTCAGGCTGTAGTGTGTGTCACTGCTTCCTGCAAGGAGCTGAGCTATCTGTCAGCCCTCAGTGCCTTAAGTTGTGGAATATGAGAGCATGAGAATAACTCTCGGCTTGGTATTTAAAAACATTCTAGAATGCATTTCTGTAGCTGTTAGATCCCTTTCTTGTACCCATCCTGCTGCTGTATGGATTCCTGTTATCTTTCCTGTAGTACATACACCATGTGAAGTTAACAATGGAGGCTGCAGTCACCTGTGCCTTCTGGCACCTCTTCCGAAAGGTTATAGCTGTACCTGTCCTACTGGGATCAACCTACAGTCTGATGGCAAGACGTGCTCCACTGGTGAGTCCGCTCTGTAAGATTCATTGAGGGTGGATCACAGCTACATTCTGGTCCCATCCTTGTTAGAGAACAAAATATGCTTTTATGCACTTACCTGCTTTACCTTGAAAAACCAGTCTTGATGCCTGTACTTCCTGTGTGACAGGGAATTACTGTAAAGAAACAATTTGATACTGTGTTTTTGCAGAAGGAATTGTTCTTGAAATTGCATTTGGCAACTAAACCAGTTCTCACATTTTGGCCATATTTTTGCTGTAATCGAATCCCACGCTTTACCAGAAGCAACTCTTCTATGAATGCACTCATTTTCAACTTGGAAATGAAGAAGCATTTTGTGTCACTCAGTACAGCTTTTGTGCCCAGACTCCCATAAGCATCTGTGACTTTCCCTTTTCCACTCATATGGATATCAGCTCCAGAATGCTCAACAAATTACACCTGCAGTTGCATGACTTTTTTCGCACTGATAGCTGTTCATTTTCAACTCTCTGCAGGAATGACCAGCTTTCTGATCTTTGCCAGACGGACTGATATACGGATGGTCTCTTTGGATATTCCCTACTTTGCGGATGTCGTTGTTTCAGTCAATGTCACCATGAAAAACACCATTGCAATTGGAGTGGATCCTCATGAAGGTTTGAACTTCATAGTGTATCCAGCTCCCTGTTTGAAAGGCAATAAGTGACTTCAGTATCTGAATGTCTGAGTAGAGATCTGGATGCAGATTTTACTGTATGTTGTGAACTTGAATAGATATATTTTTTTTATTACATGGTGAAAATGTTCCTTTCCCGATGGGGATGTCCTTATATGAGGACAAAGCCAACTGAGTGGAGAAAGCTATCTGTGTATTTTAGATTTAAGAAAGCTTTCCACCAGCTGAAGCGTGATACAGCAGTAGAGCTGAGACAGTGACTGTTGGTTTACACTAGAATCTGTCGCTGTGTTGATGTAAACCTGTTGTGTAGCAAGGTCTGATTGCTCTCCTCTGGGAAATTCTGAGAAATAAAATGTGGAACTCTACTACCAGCTTAAAAAGTGTTGTATGTTCCCTTACCTTTTGTGAAGCTCACCTTATTAGAATAGCAGAAATCTATTCTAATAGCCAGCATGTACACACCTTTTGGGGATGATTGGAACACAATTTGGCACTCTGGCTGAACATCCTTGTGCTGCTGTTATTTCTGTGCAGTCACATCTGTCTTGAAGTGCCTAGCTGGTAGTCAGACACCTGGGTCTGGATTGTTAAGAGTTTTGGTAATTTATTTAAGTTTCTCTTATTCAACCCAGGAAAGGTTTATTGGTCGGACAGCACACTGCGAAAAATAAGCCGGGCTGCCCTTGATGGCTCCAAATTTGAGGACATCATCACCACAGGTAAGACTGATTTTTGTCCTCTTGACAAAATAGGTGCTGTGTGAAAAGAGAAGAGATTCTCTGGTCTCCTGGTGGAGTAATCTCTTTAAGTTTTTGGTGGAAGGGGAGGCAAAGCCTAAAGCATCTTGATGAGGTGCACAGAGGCAATATTGGAAGTTCCTGACTAAGCTGGGAGAATGAGAAGTGATTGATACACCTTTGTGTTTTCTCAGGTCTGTTGACTACAGATGGGTTGGCCGTGGATGCTATTGGCAGAAAGATATATTGGACAGATACGGGAACAAACCGTATTGAAGTGGGCAATCTTGATGGCTCCATGAGGAAAGTCTTGGTCTGGCAGAATCTGGACAGCCCACGGGCAATAGCCTTATACCACGAGATGGGGTTAGTGTTGTCAGGGAGATTGTCTAGGGGTTGGAACACAACTTCTGACCTCTATTTCCATAACACTTGCTGCTTTTCCTTAGGTATATGTACTGGACAGACTGGGGTGAGAATGCCAAGCTGGAACGCTCTGGGATGGATGGCTCAGGACGTGTGGTTTTGATCAGCAACAACCTGGGCTGGCCCAATGGACTGGCAGTGGATAAGGCTGGGTCCCAGCTGCTCTGGGCTGATGCACACACTGAGGTCTGATTCTCTTCTTCAGCACTGTTTGTCATTGGATTTGTGGTAGCCTGAAGGATGTTTTGAAACTCTTGTGTGAGCTGTGGAAAGAACAAGGGGAATATAAGTTTTTCTGAGAGCTTGGCCTCTGGGAGGGTGGAGAGGAATATCTCTAGTTCAGGATCTGGTTGCCACTTGTTATAGTCATGGTTAATCACAAATGTTTTAAGTGTTTTGTGTGTGGGGCTGATGTGCTTGCTTCTTCCTTCAGCGTATTGAGGCTGCAGATCTCAATGGTGCTAACCGCCGCACCCTACTGTCCCCAGTGCAACACCCCTACGGCCTCACTTTGCTGGACTCTTACATCTATTGGACCGACTGGCAAACTCGCAGCATTCACAGGGCTGACAAGGACAGTGGTGCCAATGTCATCCTGGTGAGGGCAAACCTGCCTGGCCTCATGGACATTCAAGCTGTTGATAGGGCACGGCCCCTAGGTGAGTTGCTAGACTGCTCCCAAATGAGTAGTGTCTCATAGTGGTGACAGTAGCCCTTGTAATCTGTCATTGAAAGGAGTCCTTTGAGGAAGCATGAGTGATAGAAGTAGAGCACCAGAATCAGTTTTTCTTTTCTTCTTCTCTCTTGTGTAACTATTTTTAAACTTTTCCCTGTTTATCCAGCTCTATAGCTCTGTTGTTTACTTCTTACTGCACTCCTTTCTTCCCCTTCATTTCATTTCCTACACTGGATTGTATTGACAGCCTCATTCTCACACACATCAGGGCCTTTTTTTAAGAGGACTGAATGAGTCATGCCATGTTACACTTCACCTGAGTCTACTGGCAATGGACTGTCTCTTTTTTAACTCCAAAAGATGCTCATTCCTCTTAAGCTCGTTGAAACCTTAGTTCTAGTAATTTTTTTGCCCAACCATTGTAGGCTTCATCTTCTTTGTTCTACAAAATCAATGCTTCTTTAGCTGATATTAATATATCATGCTTTCAAACTATTCTGTGCTAGGGATGGATTTCTTATGTTATTCTTTGGGAATCCTATACAACCTCATCTTGCCTCCTTGCTCTTGAGTCTGAGTTGTTGCTTTATTTCAGTGGAATTTCACCAGTGCATACTACTTCTACTGTAGCAGCTAACAGTAGAACGTTGCTCTTGACAGTATAACTTTACTGTATAACTTCAAGCTAATAGGTGCTCCAGCCATCATATATCCTGGTAATGTTTCCCCTCCTCTGCTCCTTTTGGACTTCTCTTCCTACTCCCTGCACCTTCTGTGCTTATCCACTCCAAATAAATATGTGCTGGTTTTTCAATTAAAAAAAAAAAAAAAGCAACAAAATCCTAAGACATGACCCTAATACGTCAAACACTTGCAACAGGCTTCTCTGATGCCTTTGTTTATTTGCCACTGTGTGCAGCTAACCTGAAACAGAAGCTTCTTTGTCAGCCTGGCCTCTGGTGCATTGTCACGCTGCTTCTTCACAGGGTGGGATCTATCAGTCAGCATTATTTCTTTCCAGCTATAATAAAGCTCAACTGCAATTCTGAGAATCTATCAGCATTTGGCCAATTCTTTTTCCAAGGGAAAATTACGAAGAGCTGTAGATTCTCATAGAGGCTACAGTTAGGATGAACTGAACTGCCAGCAGGTTGTGCACATATGTAGCCTTTAAAATAGAGCTTTGGTCTCTTAGTACCATATTGATCCTAACACTGTGCTTTCTCTACTTCCTAAGGCTTTAATAAATGTGGAGTTCGTAACGGTGGCTGCTCCCACCTTTGCTTGCCTCACCCCACTGGATTCTCCTGTGCCTGCCCCACTGGCATCCAGCTGAAGCGAGATGAGCAGACATGTGACTCTTCTCCAGAAACCTACCTACTTTTCTCTAGCCGTGCTTCCATTCGTCGTATCTCACTGGATACCAGTGACCACACAGATGTGCACATCCCGGTCCCTGAGCTGAACAATGTCATTTCTCTGGACTATGACAGTGTGGATGGCAAGATTTACTACACAGATGTTTTTCTTGATGTAATTAGGTGAGTGCCAATGATCTGCTTGGCCACTGCCCAGTTCACCTAGCTATGTGTGATGGCTGTGCCACAGCAAGCTATGGAGTGTGCTATTAAGTTGAGGGGACTGTGAGGCACTGTCAGTATACCACAGCTCACACCTAGTCTGTGGCACACAGCATCATGTGTATTGCTGAACTAAATGTTGAAGGTGTATTTAACCTGTGGGAGATTATGGGGAAAAAGATATTTGGGAGGTAGCAGTATGAAGTGGCCCTGTGGTTTAGGGGGACTTTTTTGTGTGATCACCATCGGGAACTATCTATTCCTCACTATCATCCACTTGTCTTTTATTTCCATCCAGGCGGTCTGATCTGAATGGTAGCAACATGGAAACTGTTATTGGTCAGGGCCTGAAGACTACCGATGGTCTGGCAGTGGACTGGGTTGCTAGGAACCTCTACTGGACAGACACAGGACGCAATACTGTAGAAGTAGCTAGACTGGATGGGAGTTCTAGGAAAGTGCTGATCAACAACAGTCTGGATGAGCCCCGAGCAATTGCTGTCTTTCCCAAGAAGGGGTAGGTATGGGGTTTTGGCAGGACGGGGAGAAGGGCTGTACAAAGGCAGGTTGGAGGGGGAGGATGTGAGTAGAAAAACAGATGTGCTGTGTGATTCTGTAGGCACCTGCCAAGGGCTGACTGAATAACAGAGGAAGTTGAGCAGACAGTAGATTTTAAGATTGGACAGAAAGATAGTTGGGAGTCACAACCTACAGAGCACATGAGCTTTTTTTTTAAACTGAAGAATGCAGCAATTTCGTTGGTAAATAAAATTTTCAGTAGGTTGAACAAAATGTTCTTTTCTTGTTGCATTTGTCTTTTATCTCATTAGGTACCTCTTCTGGACAGATTGGGGTCACGTTGCTAAAATTGAACGGGCAAACTTGGATGGCTCTGAACGTAAAATCCTCATCAACACTGACCTAGGATGGCCAAATGGCTTGACCTTGGATTATGACACCAGAAGGTCAGTGAAATAATTTGCTCTACCTGCATGGAATTAAGAAATGTAATGAATTTTCTTTAGCTTTCTTAGCTTGGTTTTGTGAAGTAATTTGTTCTGTCCAATCCATCTTGGCTAGAAAATGACTAGAGAGTAAAAAGGAATTGCATAAGTGGAAGCTCACCTCTTGTCTTGTTCCTCCAGGATATACTGGGTGGATGCGCATCTTGATCGCATAGAGAGTTGTGATCTCAATGGGAAGCTACGACAAGTGCTGGTCAGCCAGGTGTCACATCCTTTTGCTCTGACACAGGTAAAAAGATTACCCCCCCCATGCCACCACCTTTCTCTGTGCTGTGTTGATGAGTTTGGACAGTAGTAGTTTGGGGACAGGCAATGGTTGTAGTCTGTGGGAAACAAAGGCAGATGAGGGGCTGATTACTGTACTCTTCATGTGGAGTTAACAAAGGAGGTTTGTCTGAAAACATGGAAGGTGTAGATAGTTACCGGCTTTATAAGGGGTGGAGAAGGTCTTTCTTTGGGCCTTTTGCCACTGGGATATGTTTTTGATGGGTATTCTGTGTCTATGCAGCTAAACATCATAATGATTCTGTTTGTTTTTTTTTTCCTTTCCTCCATGCTATTTCCCTGAGCAGCAGGATAGATGGATATATTGGACTGACTGGCAAACAAAGTCTATACAGAGAGTGGACAAATACTCTGGGCGGAACAAAGAGACAGTCCTGGCCAATGTTGAAGGGCTGATGGATATCATTGTGGTTTCCCCTCAAAGACAGACAGGTAAATAGGAGGATCTTCATTTGGGCAAATGACAAATGGATACAAAAGGAAAATCTACGACCACTGTGCTACTGTAGATGTCAAGAGAAGTTGGTGAATTTCCTTGGATGTAAACTATTAATGTGTTTTCCCTGGGCATGTTTTTTCTAACTGTGACATTTCAGTCAAATATGTCTTGACTGTGTTCTCCTACAGCTTTGATCAGCGAATGTCACTTTCTGTGTTATTCATCTGACACTGTGTTATCTTTATATACCAGAATAATCAAAACTTGGTGTCTGTGGTGATTGGGCTACTCTCTATTGATTTCCAGTGCCTTCCTATCAAGATTGTCTTGCTGTTACCACAACTTCCTTAGCAATCAGACGTAGGGCATGTACCAGAGGATAGCTATTTGCTGGATTTCTAGGAGGTGTCTGCCTGAGCAGGAAAAAAGTCACTGCTCTGAGCTCCTACCTAGATATCTGCAAGAACTTTTAAAATGTCTTCTTTCTTCCAGGTACTAATGCTTGTGGAGTGAATAATGGAGGCTGCACTCATCTCTGCTTTGCCAGAGCTTCTGACTTTGTCTGTGCATGCCCAGATGAGCCAGATGGGCGGCCCTGTTCTACTGGTGAGTTTTGTTTTGTAAGCACCATGTGAGTAAGAGCTTCCACATGAGCCATTGCCACTGTTTACGCATTGATCATTCACTGATCTGCAAGCCTTATGCTTCAAGTAAGACTGTTGTGAGCAACAGAACTTTCTTCTGTCCTTCCTGCTGATAGATTGGGCTTGCAGTGGGAAAGCTGCTGATACAAGTTTGTAAGCTTTTCATTTTAGAATCTTCTCATAGCTTATCAGACTTAATCACCTATTCTACAAACTTGGGGTCTTATTTATTTTTCTGTGTTGTCTTAGTTCCTGGTGTGATGCCCTTTGGTCCTGAAATCACCAGCGAGAGAAGTCAGACACCACCTGGCAGAATAGGTACCTCAACAACCAAGCCTCTTACATCTCTGGAAGAAGAGGAAGGAAAGTAAGTGCTCTTGTTCTCTTGGAATTGGGGTATGAAAGTCACTGTTTGTGCAAGATGCAACATTCAAGCCCTCTCTAGCTGTCCATACCCAAAAGAGATTATTCCAGCTTCAGACTTAATGGGCACAATGAAGAATTAGAATCCTCCTGAGTCCATGCCATTCATCTGATTTATTTATCAACTCCTAAGTTCTTAAAATTAGAGGAGGCAGAAGTCTGTTGCATTAGTTTACTTAGACACTCAGACTTGACCTGGGCAACTGGTTCTGGCCTGGACACAGGGCAGCTCATCTGGGGACAGAATAGAACCCTTGCATCTCTAATGTTTAAGCTACAGTGCAGGTAGTTAAGAGAGGGTCTTTTATTCTGCAAATTCCCTACAGCTTGCTATTCCTGCTGCCCAGAGGAAAAATATATATACTGGAGAAGAAAAAGGAAGGCTTTTGTTGTTGAATTGGAAGTGTAAGGGATTTCCATGCTAGCCTGATCCATTCTGTCTTTTGATACCTTTGGCACTACTTTCAGTAACAGAGTACTCCAGGATTTGGACTCAATGATCCTCGTGGGTCTCTACCAACTTGGGTTGTTCTGTGATTCTAATTGTGTCTTTTTGTCATTCAGCTGCTCTGACAAAGATGCTAGACGAGGCTTGTGTACTCATGCCAATGAGGCAGTGTTGGCAACAATGGGTGAGTTCCTTGTCTTTACTCTTCTATACCAGTATTCTTCCAGATGTGTCCAGAGCATTCAGTCCATAGCGTTTGAAAGTAAAACTTCTGAAAATCAAACTTGAATTTCTCCAATGCTCCTGAGCAAAGTGTATCTGAAAATGAACATCGGTCATAAACATTCACTAGCCCATATGGGAGCTTTTCACACTGAAGTATCATTTGAAATAATACTGTTTTCTATTTTGATCTCCTATGTCATCCACTGGGCTCTCACTACTAATGCTAACTCCTCTCACCGTTCTCTTTGTGTTTAGCTGAGGGTGGTAGTTAGGGTAATGTTTTCCCACTTCAGGAGTAACCTGTCAGCAAGGAAATCCAACTCATCTTTATTCAGCAGTTTTACAAGCATCTTGATGCTCCTGGTTTGCTGGGACCTGGGTGAGAAGAAGGGCTTCGTTCACGTCACACCAAACAAAGGCCTTTGCTAAAGCTTAGCATGCTGACATTTTGCTTCACATACTTCCGCATGGTTTTTATAATTCTGTATGAGGTGTTATGCTGAAGTCAGTGTTATCCAGTGGAAGTTAAGGAGAGTGTATAACATACATTTGCTGTTCGCTTTCAGGTGAGGGACTGCATGTTAGCTACATCATTGGAGGCCTTCTCAGCATCTTGTTCATTTTGCTGCTTATTGCTTCTTTAATCATATATAGGTGAGTGATATTTTCCGCTCTCTTGGACCACAGTAAAATCTAGATTCCTAAGGAGCAGAAAGCTACTAAAGACCACTTTGTCTTTCTTCATTGTCATTTACAATCTGTTTGTTCTCGTTTGGAAGTGGTGCTTGATGAATTGATTAGCACGGTTTGCTTCCTGTCCCTTTGAAGTGTTGGACATGCCACTACCATGTATTTTTGAAGCCCTGTTAGCTAAATTTTCTGCGAAGAGCTTAGGTTTAAGGGAAGGGATGTGTGGTAATTCATATTGCTGTACGTGTTTGAACTCACATGTTCTCTGCCAGAATAACTGCCTTTCCAGTTATTGTTAGTATAGCTTTTTGTGGTTACATGGCAGTGCCTTGCTGCATTGATAGGTGGTGAGTATACTGGTAGCTAAAGGGTATTGTGAAACCAGCAGTCTCTCTGGCTTTGTAGGGCAGTGAAAATTGCTGGAGCTTTCCACTCAGGAACTTTGTATCCTGGCAGTAGGGCTCTGTCTTTTTTCTAACACCTCTCTTCCTCTAGGCATAATAAATCCAAGTTCACGGACCCTGGCCTAGGGAACCTGACCTACAGTAATCCCTCATATCGGACATCTACCCAGGAGGTGAAGATTGAAACAGTTCCCAAGCCAACAATGTACAACCAGTTATGCTATAAAAAAGAGGTAAGAGCTGCTACTAAGGACCTGGGAACCCAATTCAAACTACTGTTAAGTATTATAGGCCTTCATATGTGAAAATATTGCAGCTTGTTAGCATTTACCCTTTAGAAAATGGAAGAACATCTTCAGTAAATTACTCAATTAGACTTTTTTGCATCAATCTGCAGTACTTCTTCTCCAGAGCTGCAATGACCGATCTTTAGTTCTGTGCTTCTTCCCCACTTCCACGGTGTGTTGTACTTCAGTAACCAGCACTCAGTGCTAATGAAGTACAGGCATCAAAGGGAATTGTCTTTGCTGGACACAGTCCCAGTTGGTGACTCCCCAAAGCAACGTTAAGGCAACAATCAGGAGGAGATTCAGGCAGCCAGAAAGGATTTGTTAATAAGAACGTGACTCCTGGTTATATGCAGCATGGGAGAGGTGGGACAGGGAAAGAGATGGAGCCCTTAATAAATAAGGCACATTACAGACCCTGCAGAGGTCCAACTTGTGTGTGTGGCATGATGGAGAGGGTTTAATACACTGTCTTTCAGCACTTAGTTTCTCCTTTTTTTTTCTCCTCAGAAGTTTTCTTATCACTCAGATAGTTTTTCATCTTCCCTCTTCTGATTTCCATCTACATCCTCATGTCAGGTATCACTATTCTGTGCATGTGTTTGATCCTGCCTCCCTCACTCAAGCTTTGCTGTGTAGCTGTCCCGTACTAATTGCTCTTTCATGTTTTTCCATCAGCTTTTATGTCCTTACAGTCTGCCAAGGAAGCTGAGGTCATTTTCTATGGTCTTGGCTTTGGCTACATAGTAGGTGAGATCTGAAGAAGATAATTTCTGTACAAGTACTTATGACAGCCTGTTAGATTACTTAGCTCCTCAGCAGGGATTGTGGCAAGGCTTATGCAGAGGAGCATTTTTCCTTGCCTTTTTTTCAGAGGTAGTATCCCATAGATTTCCCAAACGTTCCTGCAATTTGTGCCGTGTCTACAAGGGGTAACACAGGATGCTTTTTCTGGGAATCTAAATCCTTTCTGTGATTCTCTTTAATTCTGTTGCTCTTAGATACACCCAGATGTATTCTCTCTTCACTTTCTCCCCCAAGTTTATATCAGATGTTCTAATGCTCCTGTATGTCACTGAGCCAAATAAGGCAGATTTCATTACCTGAATCTCAGTGTGGTCCTGCTAGCCTCTGATGATTTCCACTGTTTCCCTATAATCTTCTTCCCTTGTATCACTGTGGGACTTAACAGTGGTATTCCGACTGTGCTTTACTAAGAGGTGAATCTAGAATGACTCAGACATAAAGATACTGCAGACAAATCAATTCCCTAACCCTCCCTACTTTTACCATGAAGTCTTCCAGCTGTTCCTGCTTTGCATGGGGTTGAGTTTGTTGGCTTTTTTGCCTTTTTTTTCCCCTTCTTCTTTTATTTATTTATTTTGGTTGGGGTATTTATGCTTGTTTTTATTTAACTCCTTTTTAGGCTTAGTGTTGTTTTTGGTCCCTGCTGTCAGGTGTTGTATGTAGCTGAATTAGAAGAGACAGATCATGCTCATTTCCATTCCACAGTTTGGAGGTTCCTGGAGTTTGGAATGAGAGCTCTTGCAGGGAGGATCTAGGTCTAGAAGAGAATGAAGAACAGAGGTGAAACTTAGAATGGGGTCTGTTGTTTTGACAGTGTGACAGCGCGAGCTAGTGGCTGTTTACATGGAGGTCCAGCTTTTTGTCTTCTTTGTTGTTGTTGTTCCAGCTCTGCTTTGCTCTTTGCCTTATTTTTCCACTGATGTATTATTTTTTCATTCATCTGTCTGCTCCTTAGACTGGTCCTGATCACAGTTACACCAAGGAGAAGATAAAGATTGTGGAGGGGATATGCCTTTTATCCAGTGATGATTCAGAGTGGGATGACCTTAAGCAAATTCGGAGCTCTCGAGGAGGGATCCTCCGGGACCATGTTTGCATGAAGACAGACACAGTCTCTATCCAGGCTAGTTCTGGTTCACTGGATGACACTGAAACTGAGCAGCTGCTACAGGAAGAACAATCTGAGTGCAGCAGTGTTAACACAGCAGCGGCCACTCCTGAACGGCGTGGCTCACTCCCAGACACAGGCTGGAAGCACCAACGCAAGCCCTCCACGGAGAGCGAGGTCTAAAGTACATGTTGCTTTAGGAATGCTCGAACCCTCCCTAGCCTCTGTTCTGCACAAAAGACTACAGGACTCTGCCTGGCAAGCAAGGAAGGGCCCAGAGACTAGCGCTTCTTGTGAGGGGCCCAGAGATTGTGTCTGCCTTTTAGCAAGGAGTTTGGCCAGCTGTGCTGTTGTGGTTGAAGAGGGAGGATGGGTGGGTTGGATGGAACCCAGAGACCCTTTTGGCTCATTTTCACTGTCTGTGGTTTATTTATATGTTCTCTTTTCTTGGAAGCTGCCGTGTTAACTTTTGCAGTGACTCCTCTGGCCTGAATTTGGTCCAGATGTGAGTTCTCTGGCAACCTGCAAGTCCTATGTTGTCCAGCTCACAGTCAATGCCCATGAAGAGAGGACAGCTGCCGTGATGCTAGCTCCTAGTCACAGAAGTTCCCTTAGTCACCCCATCAGTAGCAGCACTCTTCAAGGCCTTGTGTTGTAGGGGCTGTGCTTGGAGAGATGTTTTGGAATAGGTGGGATGTACCCTGGGGCTCAAGGGGACAGCAGCACAGCATCAGGGCATAAAGATGGTAACCACAGTTGTTGCAATGACCCACTTCATGGGAGCATCGCTGCTTATGTTCCCGTCTTCTAGTAAAAACTTTAAGGAATTCTCAGATCGGAGCACAGTGTCTGTTGCTGGCAGTAGGCACTGCTCCTCTTCTCCCCTTTCTCACTGAAAAATGTTTCTACTCCAGAAAATAAGTCAGCAAGTGGCCCTTTCAGGACTGCTTCCTGCAGTGCAGGAGTCAAGAGTGCTGTGCTTGAGGAAAGAGTGTTCTTAGTTCTAGAGGGTTAATTGGGAAGAAATGAATCTCAGCCAGATCTCAATTTTACTGTTGCCTTTTTTGTTGTTTGTTTTATTTTTATTTTTTTATTTTTATTTTTAATTTGCTAAATCTCCATTGGTCCCAGTTCTGCAAGGTCCCAGTTCTATCGGCCTTTATGACATTTTTTTGCTTTTTCATAATGAGGAGAAAAAAGATGATTCCTAGAATGAGTTTCCCCGAGGGGAATCCTCAGTGCTGACAGTTAGGAGCTGCTTTATTACAAGGCTGAGCCCATATGACCTAGAATAGGAGACAATAATCACAGAGCTACAAGGGCTATTTTAAAATAGTTGTTTATCAGAGAGATGACACTTTAAGTAAGCTCTAGTGTTACTACTAAATAGCTCTCCTTGCAAAGTCATTTTTCCCATCAGCTATGCAAGCCTCAGTTATTCTCTGGCCTCCAAAGCCTTTATCCTCTAGGGGATAAAAGTAGTGCTACGCTTGCAGTTGTAACCCAGCAGCAGCTGGAGCTTGCATTCTCTCAAGGCATACCTCCACTTTTTCATACTCCTATGGCTTCCTATTATCTATTTCTTCAAGTGGGGAAAAAAAAGAAAATCTCTGGACACTCCTTCAAAACTGAGATTTTTATCAACCCCTCAAGTCATGTAGGTACTATCATGGTAAAATACTAAGTCTTAAGGCGGATATTTGGAAGCAGAACTTTCCAGTGAAGAATCTCCCATGGCAAACTGTGACCTCTTTGTCTCCCGGGAAGAAGCCAAGTACATTCCCACCCATGGTGGAAGGAGAGCAAAGCATGCAGTAGGAATACAGGAGAAAGGATGCATCTCCTGTGCAGTATTTTTCCAGCTAGTAAAAAAAAGGAAAATCAATCCTATTCAACTCTAATCTTGTTCATATACTAACAGTCCTGCGGCTCCTGAAAACATGACGGTTGCCAGCAGGTTGGCTGTACTTTTTACACCAGAGTTAGCTTTGCAGAAAGGAAGAGATGGCAATTTTAATCTGGCTAGATGGCATAAACTCTGTTCATAACTGCACCCTTGGGCTGACTGGTGTATATTCCTGTGGAAAATGAACTGGAGCTAAGGCTTGGAAAATTCTGTGTTAACGTGGAACTCTTCCCTACTCCCAGAGGGGTTTTGTTTTTTAAATTAGATTTTTTATTTAATTATTTATTTGATTGTGACTCCAGCCTGGAAAACATTGCTTTTATTGGGTGGGGGCACTTCTGGATTGAGACGTGGACTGGACTGGGAGCTGAGCAAGGATCACGTATCACTAACGCACACCTGGCCTGTCTGGGCTGCCGCACGCAGGGACATCAAAGGCTCAAGTAGTGTAGGCGAATGGGTTTGAACAGAAGCCATGTACAGGGGCGGAGGCATTAGAAGTGAGAGTGAGCAGGTGGATGGAGGAACAGTTATTTTTTTGTTTGTTTCCTCCCCCGCTCCCCCCAACCTCCAAATACCTTTTGTGCACCAAACTCTTGAGGTGGGAGGGGGGTGGAGGGAATCATCTGCCTGTTCCTGACCCTTGAGGTTCAGTCAGCTGAAATAGTTGCTGGCTGAGTCACAAGCGCAGGTTGGAAAGGAAAACCCAGTCAGTCCTTTCAACAGCTGATGGTGCTTGTGATCTCCACTGTAGCATATTCTCTGCTGATGCTTAGGAGGGACACTGCGCATTCCAGCCCAGCAACCATTCATAACTGCTCTCTGCTCTCTTCCGGAATCGAATATGGCAAAAAAAGGAGCAACTCAATGTCCCCCAGCCTCTCCTCCCCAAGTGAGGTGGGCAGAAATTAGTTTCTTTATCTTAAAGTATGGAGAAAGCCCCAGTAAGATGCTGCCTGGGGGGTATGCCATGTTTCCCCACTGCGGAGGAAAAGACCTTCATTGCACTTAGGCTGTTACGAATGTAAAAAGGCCGCTGGAGGATGATCTCTTGAGCACTGATTTACTATGTACAAAGCAAACCTCTCTCCTGTCTGTCCTGAGATAACGTCCGTGATTTCCCTGTGTTCCTGTGTAATGGTTTTAATGTTACTCACTGGAGACATCAGAATTTCTGGAGTTATTTAACCACTGTGTTCAGTATTTTAGGGGTTGATGATAATTTAATATAAATTTAGCTTTTCTTAACCACTCTGCCTGGCTTTTGGTTGTGAATCGTGCGTGGTATTCGGACTCTCCTTTGAAAGAGGAGCTCCCGGCTGTGTTTACACAGAGCCCCAACTGTACCTCATTTGGGAGGCAGGAGGTACGAATGGATGAGGTTTGTCCTTGCGACTGGATTGTAGCACACGCTTCTGCCACTAAGGCCTCAAAGCAAGAGCCAGACAGCTACGCCCATTTGCACATTCCCGCGTGCACACGTGCTCTCACTCTGCCTTTAAACCGCTATTTCTGTTAGCATTTTAACACGGCAGCAGCCTGGGAGCGTAACGCTCTTTATTGAAAGGAATTTTAGAGCACGGTGGTACCCAGCACAGGGCTGTGCGCAGTCCTTCCGTGCTGGCACGGCACTGCACCCTTCCGTCCCCATTCCGGTGTCCCCGCGTGCTATTCCTTCGGTCGCTTTAACCGAAGCGAAGGAAGAAAGGAGCGCAGAGAGCGCGTATGCGCACAGCAGCCCTTTACTGCCGGCCCGAGGGGACACGCCTCCCACAGGCCCTTCCTCCCCCGCGGGCCGCTTCTAGCCGCACTCCTTTGCCTCGCCGCCACCGTCGCTACCTCACCCCAAGGCTGCACGAGCGGAGCCGCGGGTCGCCCCACCCCACCCCCCCTCCACCTCGACCACCAGCGGCCCGTCCGACCCGGTGCAGCCGGCAGCAGGCCCGAGCCGGCCTCCCCCGGCCCGGCAGTGCGCGGAGCACGCGTCGCCGCTGCCCAATTCAAACGGACCAACCAAACGCGCTCTTGCGGGAGGGGGCGGGGCCGTCCGCGGCCAATGGGCGGCGAGGACACTGGGAGGTGCGGGCGGTGTTAGCGATTTCAAACCGCGCTGAGCAGCGGCCGGACACTCGCCGCGCCCGACCCGCCGGGCCCAGGTGAGAGCCGTCCCCGTTCGGCTTCTGCTGCGACGGCCGCTTCCTTTTCTCTATCGCCCGCCGCGCTGCGCCGGACCCGCGGGCTGCTGGGTAGGCCTCCATTCTCTATTAGGCCCGGGCTCCCGGCCCTGTGAGGGGCTGTGGCGGAGGCGTGGTCCGTGACGGCCTCCCGCGGGAACGGAACGGGCCTGGGGGCTTCACCCCGAGCCGCTTTCGTGACCGGAGAGAGCGCGATGGTTAACGGCGGAGGCCGCGGCCTGCGTTGTGGAGCTGCGAGGGGCGCCGCGGCCTGAGGGGCTCGCGGGCTTGCGCGTGTCGTTCTCGCGGGACGGGGAGCGGCCGAGGGGTTCTGGGCTGCGCTGTACTTAAAGGAGGCCTCACTTGGAGCTGGGCTTTCTTTTGCACGGCAGCCCGGAGTGACGTTCCCGCAGGTGAGGGCGGCCTTAAAGCAAAGCCATGAGGGCATCTGCGGTTCTGAAGCTCTGGTACGAGGCTCAGGGATTGGTCTGGGATCCGCCGTGTCCCTCATCTGGAGATGCTTCCTGCTGAGCCCCTTTACAAGGGGGGCAGGCAGGAGTGGGGATCAACGCCGCCCTCCTGTGTTGTTGGGCTCTGAGTCCGAGTCTTGTGATCCGTCTCCAGGCAGGAGCTTTCAGGTTGCCGTGTAGGGGGTTTTCCTCCAGCATCTGGAACTTAGTGAGTGTCCCACAGCATTGAGTAGCAGGTGCTGGGGATAGAAATTGTGTGCAGCACAAGCCAACCCCATCTCTGCTATTTAAGAAACAACAACAGAAGCTGCACGTACCCTAAAAGCCACGTGCTATAACTTTCTATCTAATTTTTCTTGAGTATGTATCAGCGGTCTAATTATCCTAGGGTTTCCCCTTCCTTTGTTGTTGGTTTTTATTTTGGGTGTTGTATGGTCCTATTGGAAGTTGCTCTCTGCAGACAAGAGCAAGATGTGTGAATGTCAGGGTGCTGGGTTCCGGCTATGGGAAGGAAGCCTTCCTCAGTTATTGCTCCTGTATTGAGGAAAGAATGGCTATGGACTTGTAGTGAATGTTTCCCTCCCTCCTCTAGGCAGTTGCAATGGGGTTACAGCTTTAAGTTACAGAGAGAAATTGATATATGGAAACAGTCTCAACAAAAACGGACTGGTTCTAAGTGAATTATTGTAGATGCATTTATTGAAGGTGATCCTAAAGAATACAAAATTGGGCCTATTCATCCAGGGACCAGCTATGGGAAAGATTATTTGTTACATTTGTGCAAAAATAGATGAATCTTGGTTTGAGAGGCACAAAGAACTCATGAATCGCACACTGCCGGGCTTCCCATTTGCTAGTCTTGCTGCTAAAAACAAACAAAAGAACTAACTGCGTGCTAAAGGAATGTTATTCCTGGTTGTCATACACGTGTGACTTGAGTCTGCGGGGCCTGTATCCATGCTGACTCTTGTCCTCTCCTTCATAAGGGCCAGTTATGTAATGTGGGCCTGTATTCCAAAATCCTGGGCTGTGCAGCTGGTCACCTTGTGCTGATGTCTGTTGGAGCTGGAAGGTCTCGTTTCCCCCTTGGCAGTTCCAAAAGCTGGTTTCTAGCACATGTTAAGATTTGTTTTTCTCTCGTGTGTCTCTTTAGGTGATGAATTCACAGCTGAAATTCACTTGGCACGTTGTGAGCTTTTTCAGTCGATCTTTTTTTTTTTCCTTTGCTATTCTGAGTAATTATCTGCCAACTTCAAGCCTGCTGTTCGCCCCTTTATAGGTCACTGATTACATCTCAAACAGGGAATTCATCTGAATGTTTTGTGGACTAGAGGTAAGCGTCTCTGAATGTGAAGGGTTTGATTTGAAGGCTGTAGTGTGCAGGACTTGAAGGACCCTTGTCAAGTGTCAATACTTGCAAACCTTGTAACCAGGGATTTTCCGACTGGTGGCCAGCAATTGATTCCCTCTTCTTCCCCCTTGCCATCTCCCCTGTTCCATTGTTCCAGATAGGTGTCTCTTTTTCTGCCTTTTTAAAAGAAACATGTAGAAATGATGTTATGTGCAACTTAGCAATGTAGTGTGACTGGCTTGTGAATTCCTTGCTGGAGCAGGATGGGATGAGGGCCATGTGCTGCTGAACAGAATGGCCGATTGCTGGCCATGTGGCTAATAGAGCTGGTGCTGCCATGGGCTGCTCCTGCATCCTTGTCACATTGGCATTGTGAAGAGTAACGTGGGAGAACCTGGTACCTTTATGCTTAAATGAAACGTTGCCTCGTGCTAAGCAGCACTGCTGGGCCCTCTTTGAATAAAGAGTCTCCTGAATTGAGCAGATGCGTGTTGTTTGAGGCTGTCTCTATGACAGCTCGGTTGCTGTGGACGTCAGAGGTTGGAAAGCAGAAGCGGTGGTGTGTGTGTGCATTCCTCTGTGTTGCAGGGGTGAGGCTGAGATGAATGGAAAGGAACTTAAATTATTCGGTGGGGCGCGGAGCAGCTGCCGTGTGGCTGTTCTTCATCTAGCTAAGATGATGTCTGAAGGAGCGCAGCCTTGCATCATGCATCTGCCTCCCTCGGGAGGAGGCTGTCGGCACAGGGTTTCCACCATGGCAGCTCCTCCTCAGTTGCTATTGTCGCTAGAAAAGGCATCTCCGAATGTCAGGTGACGGCTGGAGCGAGCCGATGAATCAGCTCTGCCGGGGCGCTGTCATAGCGCGGCTGGCGTGCGGCACGAAGCGCGGCGGTGCCGTGGGGCAGCTCGCTCGCTCGGGGGCCGTTCGGAAGGCGGCGGGCCTCGTTCCTCCCGACAGGCTGACGGCCTGAGGGACTGCCGCACGAGGGGATATGCCTGCCCCGTGCCCGCCCGTTTCGGCGTTGACCTCCTTTCCGCCGGCACGGGGCTGCGGGTGCCGAAGGCGATGACTCACGAAGACGGCGGGCCCAGCGACCCGGGCCGCTGACCGCCGCCGGTGCCCCCCCGGCCCCGGGGAGCGTCGGGGGAAAAGGGGTCGCGGAGGTGCCGTCGGCCCCGGCGCTGCCCTGCCCGCCTTTGTCTGGCCCCGGCGCGGGCCGGCTCCCCGCCCAGGTACCGCCGCGGAGCCCCGAGCCCCGCCCGCCGGCGGGGAGGCGCTTCCTCCGGGCCGGCCCCTCCGCCCGCCGCCGATCCGGCGCTGTCAGGTGAGCGGCGCGGGCCGAGCGGTGAGGCGAGGCGGCGGTGTAAACAATGCCGGGCCTGCGGGGCGGCGCGCTGCCGCCGCCTGACGGGAAGGGCCGCGGGCGGGGAGGGAGGAGGCGGGGAGCGGGAGCCGGGCCCGGGGACTCGGTGAGGGCGGCGGGGCTTCCTTCTGGAAGGTGCTGTGGGTGTGGGGAGGCCGCGGCGGCCGAGGGAGCGCCCGGTGCTTCCCGCGGGGCTGTCTCCGCGCGAGCTGTCCGGCGGCGGCGGCGCGGGCTCTCCTTGTAAGGAACATCCTGCCGGCTTCCGCGCGCCTGATCTCGGGCTGTTCCTTCAGGGATGGGGCGGCGTGCAGGAGCGGGCGCTGCCCTGTCGGCCTCCCCCTGCCCGAAGGATTACCGCGGGGCACACAGACCAGCCTCTGTGCTGCCCTTTGCTTCCCACCCCTCTCTACACCGTAGGGTTGGCTTCTCTCCAGGCTTACCCATGCAGTAAGAAATCTAGGTGGAAGCAGAAGGCTGGTTTATGTCGTGGTGTTTCTTGCTTTGAGGCTGCTACTTTCCGTGCATCCAAGCTGTTTTCAGGGACTGTATTGAAACATATTCTAGAGAACGTAGCTATCCCCCTCATCGATAACTTGCTAGCTTTGACATTAAGATGTTGCTAAGCATTGGAGCAGGTGAGAGCGAATGCAGTGCCATTTACTCTTGTATGCCATTTCATTGCTGCTGGAGCTCAGAGAAGCTGCCCCACAAAGTAGCCAGCAGTCTGCAAAGGACTACTTCTTGCCTTTTGTTTCTTGCATTTCTCATTATTCTGAGGCCCCCTGTCATCAAGAGCCTGTGTGTTTCACATCTGGAGATTGAAATTGCCACCTTCTAAAACCTTAGGAATTTCATCAGCGTCAAACGGCCCTCTGAGTGGTGGTGCATCTGCATTAGCTTTTGAGCTCCTTGTTGCCGTGCCTGTCATCAAAAGACAGGGGGACTGAAACTGGGAGGCCTGCTGACAGCCTGACTGGAAGGTCTTCTGACTTCTGCTTTTACCTCTTTAACTTAGGAAGACTGAAGTCCAGCTAAAACTCCTTATGTGGAATTTGCTGAAGTGGTTTACTGCGCTATTTATTTTGCTAGTTGATGAGGCCACGTTTCTTCAGTTCACATATTCTACTGAATGCATCTGAGTGTTTAAAACAAACAAACAAAACCCCTATGCTGAGATTACTTGAATATTTTAAGCATTTTTCTGAGCTACATTATGCTGTAGCTAATGAGTTTTAATTAATGTAAAGGCTTAATTGGCAAGCACTGTAGAACGTGCTGGGCTAAACTTCTGAGACGGTGAAGCTTCATATGTTGAGTGGCAAAGAGCCCCCAAACTGCTGTTAAACAAATAGAAATTCTTTCTGCTAGCAAAACATGGACCATGCTGGCACAGAGCTGTCTATGGAGAACTGTTGTGTCAATGCACGTGAGAAGTGTGAAGGTGTATGTTAAAAGAACCTGCTCTAAGAACGTTTCAAATGCAGTTCTGCTTGGAAATGGACTGTCTTCAGTAAGTTCTTCAGAGCTTACTCTTGGGTAAACCTCCTGAGAAGGCTACTTTGGCATCAAGCCTTTTGGTATTTTAAAAGCTATTCTTGCTCAGCAGTGATGCTTAATAGATGGAAGCGAGCAGGGATGAGTGGACAATTGATATCAATAACCATCTGGTTTTTGTTCAGCACAAAATGGCTTCTTCCTTTGCATTCCCACTTCTTATGGGAGAATGGTCTGGAAAGTGAAGCTTCATGACAGTACATAGTGAATCCATAATGAGCGTGCTTTGAAATCACACGTGTCAGGATATTTATGTCAAGAGGCTTTTCTTTAGTGGTCCCCCTGTACTGTAAAACTGTAGGGTTGCTGCTGTTCAGCCCTTCAAAATTTTAGCACAGAAAGCATTTATGTAGGAGCTGAGTAAGGAACTTTTCAGAGCAGCGTGTGCTTAATCCAAGTATTCCCCTACCACCCCTTTCACATGTTACCAATGCATTGATGATTTTTTTTTTCCCTATAATTCAGTAATAAATTCTCGCTTTTACATTTGAACTTGTTGTGTTGCGCTGGCCTATAAATATTTTTCTGCTCTTACGTTGTCTCCCTTTGGAAGATATCCTGTTCTCTCCTTGATGGTCTTCACTTTCTTACTGCTCCATTGCTTGAGTTTGCTGTGCCAAGAACTGTCAGGGAGGATTTGTTGTTCATCTCCATTGCAGATTGCTCAGCTGACTTGCTTTTGTAAATGTTTCATTGACCGCCTTAATAACAACCCTCTCTCACAAAACTGATTTTGGTGGTTCAGTTGCTTCAGAGGCCCCGTTCTCTGGATGCTAACAAAATGAGTGCTGTTACCAAAAGACTTATTAATCTGTTTGTTCTGAGTCTGTCAAATTAGTTGTGCTGACAAGTCAGCTATCTAGGTCAAACACTTCATTGCTGCAGATTCACTAGTTGTAATGCAATTTGGCTGCGTTATTGCAGTGTGAGCCTGCTCTCTATTTGGGTGTTGAGAAGTAATGAGAAGAGCTGAACACGACTCTGTAAGGAAACTTCTTTTTTTAAAAGACTTTTTTTTTGTCAAACGTGGGATATTCTTTGAACGTTCAGAATGCAGGAACTTAATTGAAGGGAGAAACAACAGTCTGTTACTCTGCTGAAGGCGCGATGCAGACAGCCCGGGAGTTCAGGATTGGGGTGGCTGTGAACAGAGATGAAGATGGAGAGAATAGATATTTAAAAGGGAGCTCCCCCTCTCTGTGACCATGAAATACTTCCTGATAAACTGCCGGGTCCAAAGGGATTTGTAAGTTGTCAGAGAGGACATATAATTTTATTACTATTTTTAGGCGCAAGATTCAGCGCAGGAGGCAACTGAACCCATTTTATAATTGGAAGTAATGATTGTAGCTTTTGCAACCAGAAATAGTTGGGAAACTGACTTGACCAGACTGGAGGGGAAAAAAAGCGAGAGCGTGGCAGTTTGACCCTCCCTGTTCCTCCATGTAAGAGTACCTCATGGTGTTGGGAAGGAAAATCCAGGATCCTTTTCTCCTTTCTGTAATGTGGCAATAGGATATGCAAGTCAGACTGCTCACACTTTGGAGCATGCATGTTGTCTGAATGTAAAAGTAAAAAGTACTTGGAAATCTGTGCTGCGTCTGATGTTAGTGTTTGAACTGGGGGCTGCGGAGAGGTTGTCAGTATCCTGCAATGAGATTTTTCTTGTTAGAGCAGATTTCTGGAGCAAAGGAAATGCTCTTTTTTACTGCTTATACTGTCCTACTCTTTTTCCTGTTTTATCTGTGGTAGTTCTTTTCCTTCTGTTGATTCCTTATGCTTTCCTCAAGAAAGGGGTACCGCCAAGGAACAGCTTGAGTGTTGCCTCCAAGTTTGTGATTAGGCTTGAAAATGACTTAAACAGAGTAATCTTAGTAAGAAGTTATTCTTGACAAGGGCTTGTGTGAGTTTGGGGGAAAGCTTTGTGCCTGTTTGTGACTTGCTTCTGCACTGCTGAGGTCCTCCAGTGATTTCTACACTGGTACATTAAGTTGTTCTATGCTGGTACATTAATTATTCCTAACACAAATGCAACTTATATTACACGGGCTACAGCTTTGCTGGTATTTCTTAGCTGACAGACTGACTTGATTGACAAAGTCTGTTGTTGCAGTTGCATTCACACTAGGGCATTCCTGCATCCCTGACTAGGTGAGCTATTAAAAGAGCATTTAACATAAAGGCAGCTTCATTTTTGCTTGTGGACTGTTGCTAGCCTGGTTTCCCTATTGAGTTAGCTGTTTGTGGCTGACAGATAGCTTTGCAGGACATGCTTGTGTTAACTTAGAATTAGGAGTATAATTTCACTGATCTAGGATTTATTTTTCTGCAGAGAACATCGGTGTGTACTTCATATATGAAATGCTTTTATCTAAAAAGTGTACAGTTTTACTGGCATTGGCTGAATGTACATTATACATATTACTTTAGCATTGTGTATTTATACATCTAGTGGGATAAATTATTGGATAATGGTGGCCACTAGTTCTTGAAATTGAACTCTTTTGTGTATGTGTGTGAAATGGTATGCTGGAATGTGTTACTCCTTACCTGCTTTGATTTCATTTGCTTCTGTGGTGTTGTGAGCTGTCTCAGTGCTGCTGATACTTGCATGTCTGAGATGATCATTGAGGCTGAGGTCTCATCTCTCATGCCCTAGTGGTCAATATTACTATTTTAATGAAGTGGGAGGGATAAAACACTTCTATGACCTTGAACAAGTAATATTTGAGCCTACGTGAAGTAAGAAACTGGTCTCTGGATGACAGTTGCCAATTCTGGCTATTGTTAGAATTAGGGCATAAAGTCGCTAGCTAGCAGAAATGGATTTTGTTAGTTTTGTAGTACTGTTCATTTCAACTGCTCCATTTGTGAAGCAGTTAAAACATCTGTCCTCACACTCATGTTTTTCTTAGATCCTTTATTGCATACGTTCTTCCTCAAGCTTAGACAGAGCTGTATACTGCGTGCCTTGTGTCAGCTTACTGAGACTTTACCAGATGGAGAATTCTGGTGTTGGAAGTATTGCAAATGGAACTACTCTTCAGTGGCTTCTGTTAGCCTTCCTGAGCAAAGAGAGTCGTGGCCTAATCTTAGTAGGTTGTATGTAAATAACAGCAGGTTTCACATTAAATACAAGACTTACTTTAGAGCTGTATTTGTTTATTTTTTATTTAATTTTTTGAGATGTGTTGCAAGTAGTGCCTTGCTTATATTTTGTGTGTGTGTGTTCTAACGTACCTCTATGTCCACAGGAACTGCTGTAACTGTAAAGAGAACCTGAATTACAATGGGGGACGACAGTGAGTGGATGAAATTGCCCATCGATCAAAAGTGTGAACACAAGGTAGGATATACTGTCTTTGGGTTTGACTCGCTGTGTGTCTGTGCTGTGATACTTCTATGATACTCTTGTACCTAATTATAACAAAGTTGGATAATTTTTATAGCATGGTAAAAGGCCTGAAACAGTCAAGTAATGCTCATTAAGCAGAGTTCAATTGTGTGATAACCTGGATGGCATGTTTGTGAGCCAGAAGATCAGTACGCTTGCTCATGTGAATATATTACTCATCTGTAGCTGGAAGTACTGATAGGCTCACACCTACTCACCAGGAGTGGTTGCTAGAGCTAATGAAGAACAGTGGAGAATACTGACATATCTCTTTTTCTGGGTCGTTGTTGACAGGGAAGCAATGGGTATTTTGTCCTGTTGCACAGTGTTCAAATTGTTACTGCAGGGAAATCTTGCAGATGCCAGCTTACTGAGCACACTTACAGCTATGATTGAAGTACTTTGTGAGATCGGTAAGCTGAAGCCTGTATTAGCATGGCACTTAAATGTTTGACTGCTTCTTCCAGCTGTGGAAAGCCAGACTAAATGGCTACGAAGAAGCCCTTAAACTCTTCCAGAAGATTGATGATGAAAAGAGTCCCGAGTGGTCTAAATACCTTGGACTGGTAAAGAAATTTGTGACGGACTCCAATGCAGTGGCACAGTTGAAAGGACTGGAAGCAGCTCTTGCTTATGTTGAAAATGCTCATGTAGCTGGGAAGTAAGTAGCCTTTCCTTTGTTATTAGGCTGTTAAGAGTTTTATGTCCCTCTCTGAGAAAGTCTGCAGGTAAAATGTGCGGGAGTTGTGAAGAGTTACAGTATTATATGTTGAGAACAAGTTGCTTTCTGATTTATAAAACCTGCAGAGTAGTAGGTTAGATGGATTTCATGTACCTGTTAATTTATCAGAAGTTGCTTACATAGTGCATAATGATGTTGGAAGAAAAGAGGGTGGTACAGAGTTTGGAAGTGGTAGAGAAGTGAAACAGCAAATTGGTTTTGTGAGCTGGAAGTCCTCCTCTTGCTTGGCTGGATCAGTATATACAGGAAACATCTTTCCTAGGAGATATTCATGTAATTTATTTGTTACACAGAATGCACTTTCGTTTGTGGTGTTGTGTGCAATTTAATCCATCTGAATCTGCATACTCACCTATTTCTTCACAGGGCGTTGCTAATATTAGCGTTATCTAGCCCCATGAAATAATGTGTTCTCCTGGGGGTGGAATGGCAGCACCTAATTGACCTGATCCATGCTTTGATATACTGGCCTGAAGTGACTTGATGTTTAAAAAAAAAAAACAACAAAAAAAAACCCAGTATTTAAAAACAAATAAATTAGAAGTTTATTTGAGAATCTTAACAGCATTTCCAGACCCCTTAGTTCACCAGTAATGTAAATTGTTGAGTGTATTGGGAACTTTGGCATAATCAAAGCAAACTTATTTTCTGTTTGTACACTGGTATTATGTGTTACTATAATGTATGTAGTTCCTGCAGATGCTGAATTAATGTATGCTAGTAGAGACCTTTTTGAGATAGGGTCTTGTATTCCTAATCTGGTATCGTCTGGTATTAGGAACATGCCAAATAGCACTCAGTGTGAAGGAGTTCTATTGATTAAACTAGTGGGTAATAAAATCATCTTTTACAGAAGGTTATAGCCTTCAAAGTTAACTTAGAATTTAGTCTTCATTGTGTTATGAGTGAGTTCTCATCAATGTTTTAGTTGTTGTGTGTGTTTCTGTCTGGGGATAATGATGGTAAATAACCAACTTTCTCTCGCCTTTCAGGACAACGGGAGAAGTAGCTTCTGGAGTTGTAAATAAAGTATTTAATCAACCAAAAGCCAGAGCAAAGGAGCTGGGTGTAGATATCTGTCTAATGTATATAGAAATTGAGAAAGGGGAGGCAGTACAAGAAGAACTGCTAAAAGGTCTCGACAACAAAAACCCAAAAATCATAGTTGCATGTATAGAGACACTGAGGAAAGCACTAAGGTAAGCTTTCAGGTTTGGGACTGTGGTGCTTGTTTTGTTGTTGCTTTTTCCCCTCACCTCAGCAGTACATTTATCCATCTCTTGTTTTTTTAGCAGGCTGTCTTTACTGAACTGATTATTTTTATGGTGATAACAGTTGTGAGAATATTGCAGCTCTTCTGAATAGCTGAGATAAACTCAGTGATAGGAAAGTTGAAATTCATTCTATGTTATTTTTTTGCTGTTGGTGGCTTGTTTCATGTTTTTCCTTGCTGATGTGTGCACCTTCAACTGCGTTGTTGGTTTGGTTTTTTTGAATGCTCATTACCCCTATGCTCATTCCCTATGTTTATTTTTAAGAGCTGTTTGTGTCAATTTCCATTGTCCATATAAAAATTTCTTCGTTAAGAACAAAAGCTGATAATACTCTCTTAAAAACCAAAAGCTTATTTAAGATAGGGGAGTGGGTTTCAGGATTAGCATTGCAGAATTTGTTTGTTTTTGTTTCGTTGAGTCAATTTCCTGCTGATAACTTTGGTATTAGTGAGGCCAGAAAACCTTTTCCTGCAAAAATAGTAATAGTAAAAAAAGTAGCTCATGTGAAAACACTTGAATACGATGTTTGCTAGTGAATTTGCTGAAGTATGTGCCTAGATGGTGCTTCTTACACTGAGTGCTGTAAGCAATGATTTATATTAGGTTCTGCTAAGTGTCCTACTTTTAAGAACATATTTTACCTGTTTTAAACTGTCTCTTTAACAGTATGGTATAATTAGAAAATGGTGTAACCTTCCTCAATATCTTCCTACCAACCGTATTTATAAGACATGCCTTCTTTATACGTAGCGTTTTATTATGCTTTAGATCGGTTTATTTCAGGGAGCTCTATTAATCTTCTGCTTTAGAATTGTGCTTCCAGAGTTTCTGCACTGATAGCAAGGTTTATGTATTGTTCCTAGGTGTGTAGTTTGAGTACATAATTAGTTACGTTTCCAGTGTTTTTTGTTTTATGCTGAAGTTTTTTTTATTCCTTGTGTTGTTACAAGAATTAGAGGAACAGTGGACTGCTCAGAGTTCTCATTCTCGATAGCCCCTTTGTCTAGTATGCCCCTTATTTTAACTGTGATGTAAAAACAAGCTTGTGCCATTCATTTGTTTGTATTCTATAATTGTTACTTCCAATACTGGAGCCTCTTTTACATGTTTTATTACCTCACATTTCTCATACAGTGAGACTTGTAATAAAGCTTCTAGAAGTTGAATTTTTAGAGCTTAGATATGCAACTTTGTTTCTTACTAGCTGATTTTTACTAGCTTTTTCATGAATTACTTAGCTGAACAGTAACAGAAGAAAAGTGTGACTAGAAAGTTTAATTTGGAGCTCTCAAGAAAGGAAAAATGGTCCTCAGTTGGTATTCTGTGGCTTCTGATGTGACCTACTTCAACTGTAGCAGTTTACTATTTAGATGGGTATCTAAAAAAACGTGATATCCTTCAGCGGTGGTTGAAAAACGTACTGTGTTAAGTTCAACATGTAGAATCTGCTGATCGGGAAAGTTGGCTGAGGAAACCTATTTCTGTGTGTCCTTTTAGTTGCACGCATTTTAACACGTGTATTTTTTGTGAGGATGACCCAGGCTTACTATAATTATCTAGTTCTACAAGTGGCAAAATGACTAATGCTTTTACTGCAGTTTGCCTCCAAGGATAGACAAAGGAGATTCTATTTATTCTGATTTTTATTTATTTTTTTTTTTTTTTTTAAAAAAGGTCGTATAAATTTCAGTCTAAGGATACTTTATTTTTTCCCTTCTTGGCAAAAACAGATTTAGTCAATGGGTTGGATTAAATGTTTTGAAGTAATTTTGGCAGAGGCCTGGTATTGTAATTCTGGTTGGCTTGGAGAAAGGAATTATGATTGGGGAAATATTCTTGTAATTGTACAGTAGCTGAATGGTATCATAATAAGAAACAAGGATTTGAGTGTACAATATTCTCTGCATGTAGTGACTGTGCGTCATGGGTTGGTTTTAAAAATAAATAAATCACTTTTTGTGGCTCCTGCTTGGACTCTCTGATGCTATTCCATGTTTTTAACTTCCAGTGAATTTGGTTCAAAAATAATCTCACTGAAGCCAATCATTAAAGTATTGCCAAAACTGTTTGAGTCTCGGGAAAAGGCTGTTCGAGATGAAGCCAAACTCCTTGCTGTGGAGATCTACCGTTGGATAAGGGATGCTCTGAGACCTCCGTTGCAGAATATAAATTCTGTTCAGGTATGTAGAACTGTCTGGTTAGAAAACTATTTCTGCACACGTGCTTACCAGCCCTGATCCCGTAGTATTTGGTCAAAGCTGGAATTTTCCATTAATGAGGTGTTATTCTTCAGTTCCCTGTAACGTGGCTGAAGACTTTGGTCCCTCACTGTTGTTTCTAAAGGGATGACAACAAAATGTTGTTTCTTTTGTACTGGTTTTTAAGGATGGCATTTGGAAGAGTAGAATAGTTTGTCACAAAGACCTAACCCAAGGGCAAATAATTACTGGTGAAAAAAGACCCCCAGTACTAGAAGAGTTCAGGTCTGCATTTACAGTGTTTCTATTTCCACATATGATTGTTCCACCTCAGGAAGTGTCATTGTGTTGTGGTAGATAACTGGAACTTTCCGTTAATTTAAAACTTTTAGTATTACTAATACATCTTTCTTTCCTGTCCACTTGTATTAATTTTGAGTGGAAAGCAGTAATTTTCTGGAGCAGGGCATAACTTTTGTTTATTTTTTAAACTGCCTTGTCAGATGTAATTCAACATGTTTGTTTAGTCTTAGCCCTGCTGTCTTCAGATATTAAAACTATTACGAGAATCTTTCTCCACGTTCAGCTACTTGTATTTTAAACCTTTAGAGGCCTGACCATTCTGCATTTTGTTCTGAAGTAGATGCTTGGCATTAGTGTTTTTGGTTTTGTTGCTCAGCTACGTGAGTACATCTGTTCAAAAGCTTCTGAACAGTGAGTGTGAAGAAGTCACTTCTTTTGTCACCGAAGAACTTAATATTTAGCAGTGCCTTAAACTTGTAATTGGAAACCTCCGGTGCTTTCTGTGAGGGGTTGCTTGTCTGTGGTATGTACAAAATGTTGTGGATACTATGATTCTTTTTCCTTTGGCAGCTAAAAGAACTGGAAGAAGAGTGGGTCAAAGTGTCGTCGGCTGCTCCTAAGCAGACCAGGTTTCTGCGTTCCCAACAGGAGCTGAAAGCAAAATTTGAGCAGCAGCAGGCAGCTGGTGGAGATGGAGATGGAGGTAAACTGTTCATTTACTCCACTAGGAGGCATTGTAGAAAAATGCATTGAATTGTGGATGTTCTTCTATTCAAAATGATATAAAACATGGGATGCATTGCACCACAGGAGAATGTGGCTAGGGTAAGAACTTGATGTGATAAAGTATCTATCCTTTGGCATAGCAATTCACGGTTGCTGGCACTGTTTTGTAAGTGAGCCTTAGACGGTAGTGTGGTTGAAATTGCATTTATCACATAGCTTGATGTTTTTCTTAATTCTGGTTGCAGGAGATGATGATGAGGAAGAAGCAGTACCACAAGTAGATGCATATGAGTTGCTTGAAGCTGTAGAAATTCTTTCAAAGCTTCCAAAGGACTTTTATGAGAAAATAGTAAGCATAAACTTTAATACCACTGGTTAATTCTGTGGCATGTGGAGCTAATGAGTCTAAAGACAGACTTGCATTTTGCATCATAAACTATACTGCTGCATGGGTAATAACAGACTAGCGTAAGCAAATAATAGAGTGTCGTAAGTCTTAAATTTTGGTTTTTACCATCAAGAAAGCTGTAATTCTAAGGATAAGATACAGTCCTTTTCCAGGATGTATTTCGTGTTTCCCTGCAATTGGTGTTGAGCTTTAGGGAAATCTTGGTTTTCTCAGAATAGAGTTGAGCTCTAAAAATCTATGGTTTGTGGCAAATAGGATCCTGTAGGACTGTTTAGGTTTATAGATTAATCTCTGTGATTTGCTCTGCAGGAAGCAAAAAAGTGGCAGGAAAGGAAAGAAGCTCTGGAAGCTGTGGAACTGCTGGTGAAAAATCCTAAGTTAGAATCAGGTGACTATGCAGACTTGGTGAAAGTTCTCAAAAAGGTAATGAAACACAGCATATGTGTATGGTTTAATAATTATTTTTTGCTATAATTTCTTTGTATTGAAGTTTAAAAGTTTTAATTAAGATAATTCTCAGGGACATAAACTTCTTAGTTGGAACAGTGGTGGGAGTAACCTTATCTGTAGCCTGCTGACCATACTAAGGAATTTCTCTAAGTCTCTGAAGTTTTCCACCTTTCATTACTTTTTCCTTTTCAGGTTGTTGGAAAAGATACAAATGTTATGCTGGTTGCGTTAGCCGCCAAATGCCTTGCTGGTCTGGCTTCTGGCCTCCGAAAGAAATTTGGACAATATGCAGGACATGTAAGTAAGAGTATGTATGTTTTTTCCCTGTTTTTGTTGATGCTGGACACCAGGAAGTATTGGGAGGGGGGGGAGGGGGAGTTTGTTTTTCAGGGCTTGGTATTTGTCAAAGATACATTTTTGTAGTATTGCAAATGCTTACATTTACCTTGATTAAGAAGCGAAATCTCTTGCAGCTTAAGGTTAAAAGGACAATACTTATTCACAATGAGTGGTATAAAGCTTTACTGGTGCAACGAATCTTGTGTACTAATACTACTCTTAATTCACCTTCCATAGGATGAATTTGATTTACATTATCTCATGTTGGAGGTACAACCACAGAAATGCACTTGTAGCACACAGAGAGGGGGGAAGCATTTCTGAGCCTGAGGTCTACCTAGTAGTGCCATTATGTATGGTTGTTGGTTTGGGTTTGACTTGTTGTGTTATCATCTGCTTTGAACAGCCAAAGTACTGAGATTTCTTTGGTACCAAAATGTTTGGGTGGTCTGGTTTAATGCTTTTCTCTCCTTTTGCAACTCTTGTTTTAGCAAAAATAGCACTAGGAAAGCTGTGGAAATAGTTGTTTATCTCGCTTCTTTCTCGAGAGTCACTGTTGCTTTGTTCTTTATGCTGCTCAACTTTAATTTTTCTTGGGATGCATAAGAAGATACATAAAGGGGAGCTGATGGAGGTGGAAAAATGATGTGTCTGACAGCCTTTAGTGTTATGTTTTGTGGTGACTTGTGAAGTTACTAAATGTCATTGCTTCAAAGCCTTTGGGTCTCCTGATTTCTGGACAAAAGCTCGGGCAAAGATGATTTCATTCTGAAAGCTGCTTTCATTCTGAAAGTTCTTTATGAGGAACATGGTTATTTTTACTTATTTATTTTTAAGTTCTTAAGGCATTGTGAACAGGGAATTGGCAAGGGTTAACAGCACAAAGGTGCCACCTGAGCCATGGTCTCTGTGTCATAATGGGTTGAGTGAGATCTTGTAGTCAGATTCTGTGTAGAAAGAGGTACCTATAGGAAAACCTGTTTCCTGTTATGCAAGAGCTTTTACAAGTAACCAGATGGTGGTATGCTTCCAAAATGTTGAAAGTAGCCTGTTTTTCACAGCTAAAAGCTCTGCGTGTCTTTAGTTAGACATCAGAATTTCTTTTGTTATGTTACTAATGGTGAAGGTTATAGAGACCATAGTTAAGTGGAGCAGCTCATATTACCAGCACATTGAAGAGTCAGCTATGTCTGGTTGACTGAGAAGCTGTACTGGGTGTAAATTGTGGAGAAGCTCCAATGTGGTGTGGTTTGATTATCAGGTGTGCTTTTTCAAATTGATAAATCCAAAAATACCCTTCTTGGAAGGGATGCCAGTGTAGGAAAGGTTCAGGCTTTCACAACTGGAGAGACAGTGTTGTAGTCAAATAAGAGTGTCTTGGACAGTGGTGCTGGATGCTGTGAAGAATCTGGGAAATGGGACTGAATGTCTATATATGTATGTATATACACACACCTTCTTGAATTCTTAAAAAAAAAAAAAAGAAAACACAGCACTCTACTCTGGAACTGTTTAATTTCCTGTCAATGTCTTGGTATTCCACAGCACTACATCCAGAATATTCACTTGTGAATTTATATTCCTCTTCTTATATATGCCTCTTCTTAGCTTTTCTATGTAACTGCTCAAAAATCTTTATTTTGTTAATAGATTGAATAGAAAGAAGTTCATGTTAGAGATAACAGGATGAACTAGTTTATTCCAGGCTGCTGTATGTGCAGTGGTGCAGGAGAAATGCTGATTTGTTTTGTTTCTTTGTGAAACATCAGGGAACAAATTTTCATGTTTTACAGTTATACTAATGAAGGGTGGATTGACTTGGTTTCTTTTTCTCTTCTACAGGTTGTTCCAACCATCTTAGAGAAATTTAAAGAGAAGAAACCTCAGGTAGTGCAAGCACTGCAGGAAGCCATTGATGCAATCTTTCTTACTGTAAGTGAAACACTGATGATTTTCCCATTGTCTGAGAATTGGTGCTGTCTCTTTTTTATTTGCTTTTTTGTTCCTTTACTGAAACTAGTAACTTCTTTCTCACTGTAGACCACATTGCAGAACATAAGTGAAGATGTGTTGGCAGTGATGGACAACAAAAATCCAACAATTAAGCAGCAGACATCCCTTTTCATTGCAAGAAGCTTCCGTCACTGCACACCTTCTACTCTGCCAAAAAGCCTGTTGAAACCTTTCTGTGCTGCACTTCTCAAGGTAAAAATAAAGCAGCAGGAATTAGTACTTCTCTGATATTGACTTGAAGTGTTGGTGCAAAGCATCAGATTGTTTTTGGGAGAAAGACATCTGGCAGTGCAGGGGGTGGTGGGGCTAAAGAGCTTGTATACTATGCAGCTGTCAGTGAATTCTGGCTGATATTGAAGTGGAATGTGACTTGGTCATGGGAGTAGCTAAGAGGAGACTAAACTGTCTCTAAAACTATATATTCACCTAGTTTGTAATAGATTAAGATATTGATTTTTTTTTCTAACTAACCGCTGGACATTGACAAGTGCTTCTTGCAGATATCCGTAGCAAGCATTTCTTAGTGTTGCATCTAATTTGCTATTGGTATAAGCTTCTATTAATGCATAGGCTGCATGTACACTGGAGAACTTCCAGTGTAAACAAAGTGTGTATGCTTTATTATATGTTTTCTTCTGGGAAAGTTCCCTGGCTTCCAGAATGGAGATTTGAAAAGGATTGTGGTGTTTAAAATTACTTAGAAACTTTATGGTGTTTCAGTATTCCTTAAAGCTGAGGTGTTCTTCCTTCTCTTCCTGTGTGGAAGATTCAAGGATGGGGAGCTAAATGTATTTGAGAAACAGAGCAGATCAGGATATGAGAAAACAGAAGTAGATAATTTTCTTTCTTTCTATAATGGAATGGAATATTAAGTATTATGCTGTAGTGGTTGTAGGTTTTTTTTTAAGGTTGGAACAGGTTTATATGGAACATGAGTTTAAACAGTTGTTTAGATGTGAGCTGCAAGCCATGTGATGCATGCTGTATTTCTTGGCAGCATATCAATGATTCTGCTCCTGAAGTAAGAGATGCTGGTTTCGAAGCATTAGGCACTGCACTGAAGGTTGCTGGAGAGAAAGCTGTGAATCCTTTTCTAGCAGATGTTGATAAACTAAAGCTTGATCGGGTGAGTTTATGAAGTGCTCAATTTATTCATCTAAAATGCATTTTAGTGAAGAGGAGGAAAGGAGGTACAATGATTTTCCACAGTTGTTTTGGAAACGTATCTTACTTCATCTGCTATTGGAGCAGGAAGTCTGGAGAAAGTCATTTTTTAAAATTTCTTGTAAAATATTGAGTATCCTTTAAAATATTGAGTGTCCTTTCTTTGACTCAGTATCTAAAGTGTACTGATATGCAAGCACTGCTGCATCTTACTCGTAAATGCACTTGGCGTTAAGAATCTACCTGTGAAGTGGTGTGATTTTTGTGTTGTTTATTTGCTTGTTTTTTTGGTTGGTGGGTTCTCCAAATGCTTCTTTCTCCATCTGAAACAAATCTGAGGGATTTAAGTCACAAAGGCATGACCTAGTTCTATACTTCAAGATATGATTTGATATTCAATCCATACTTCACTACACAAAGTTTTTGTGTTTCTGCTTAAGTTAACAGGTTTGAATGACGACTTGGTTATTGTGCTAAGAACTAGGTTTTAGAGCATCTGCATGTGGAAGGGGTTCTCTCAGCTCTTCATGTATGAATGTGCTTCATTTTGAACTAAGAAAATGAACTGAGCAATATAACAGGGACTGATGTTATCCTGTGTTACAGCAGTAATACTAAACTTTGTTGTCTGAACAACTTAATCTTGTTTCTAGAATAGTAAAGTTATAGTAACTAAAAAGATACTTTTTTTTTTATGTTTTGTTCTATTTTCTTTTAAAACACTTCATCAGATTAAAGAATGTGCTGAGAAGGTAGAACTGGTTTATGGTAAAAAGACTGGAGCTGCTGAGAAGAAAGAAAGCAAGCCTGTTGCTGGAAAGACGCCTACTCTTTCAGGGTCTGCTGGAGATAAAGAATTAAAAGACACAGCAGCCAAACCAGGACCGCAGAAAAAAGCACCTGCTGTGAAAGTAAGAGATTGTCAAGAGTTTATTGACAGTTCTGTTTGTCTGTGGTTGTACTGACTTATAACTAGTTGATATTTTAAAGATTAAGCGTAACAGTTATGGTACCAGAAGTGTCTTCTAAATGTGTATTTTGATGTCAGAATGCAGAGATAGAAAAACAGCAGTTCACTTAGAATCTGATGAATTGGAGAGCTGATTGATCTCTGCTAATTTGTGTTTCCTTTCTAGCCTGGGGGCCCACCTAAGAAAGGCAAACCAGCTGCAGCTGCGGGTTCAGGAGGTGCTGGGGCTAAAGGCAAGAAGGGTCCTGAGACCAAAGAGATAGCTGAATCAGAGCTCTCGGTGAGTGTCTTGCTTTTATCCAAAATAAAGTGGCCTATGTAAATAGTTAATCAGGTCTCCAGTTACTACATTTTTCACTGAGGAAACAGATGTAGAAGGTAGAGAAAGGTAGAGATAATTACTTACATTGTAGTTAAGCATGTATGATTTCCTGTCTGGCATTAAAAGCTTGAAAATACGGTGCTCTGGAGTTCAATGTGTTCTGCTTCAGATTTCAAGCTAATAAACTACAGGTTTCTTACATGCTGCTTGTAGTTGGGCGTGGGTCAAGAACGCATTGTAAATCTGAGTCATGTAGTTTGTATACATATGATATATTAGATGCTTTGTTTCTACTTAAGAAAAACAACCTTTTCCATATCCTTGTAGTAGATTAGTTCGCCTCATTCCCCCTCTGTGGATCAAACAGTAACAAAAAACTGTTTAAGTTCTGACTTGCTCCTTTATGAAATCTATTTGCAATTATTTTTTGAGTTGTTGGCTACCTTCAGGGATTATCCTTTAGCATGAGTACTTTCCATTATATCAAAATATATAATTATATATGGCACAAAATCAGGATACAGTTCTGGAGTGTAATACTGGTAACAGAGATGCAAAGGAAGTTTTCGCTTTGTTTTGTTTTCAAAAATAACTTGAATTCATTCCATTAAGACAGATGTGGAAGATGTCTTCTCCTGTATACCTTTACCCCCTCAATAATTACTATGAATCCAAGCTTCACACAAAATTAACTTATGTATTTCAGTTTATCTCTACTTGATTGTTTGAGTAAAAGCTACCTGGTACCATTTTTGACTGTGCTACTTAAACTTTTCAGGGATTGTTTTTCTGTTGTGGTGTGTTTAGCAGCTTCCTAAATTTATGAGTTTGTAATTTATGAGTTGTAATCTGTACAAAATCTTTCAATCTACAACAGAACTTTTTCATTTTATGGTAAATTTAAGTGCATCCAAGAGCAGGAGTTGTTCCAGTACATTATATGCCCTTAGATCTGTTCTCCTTACTATCACAAAATCCTTTGGGATGTTTTACCTTTCTTTTGATCTGTATGCAGATAGAAGTTTGTGAGGAGAAAGCTGCTGCGGTCCTTCCAGCTTCTTGTATCCAGCAGCTGGACAGTGGTAACTGGAAAGAGAGACTTGCCTCCATGGAGGAGTTTCAGAAGGTGAGTTTGCAACAACTGATAAAAGGAGAAATGAGATAAAGTAAGAAATAATTTCTTCAGCTTGTTTTAGGCTTGCTAGCTCTCATTTTAAGAGACATACCAGAGTAGACTGCTACTGTATGTCAGTATGCTGTTTAAGGTGGGTTAAACAATACTTGCAAAATACAAAGGCTTACGTGGTTTAAATTAACTCTTAATCCTTAACTATGGTGCAGTAACCTTTTTAATTTTATGTAGATATGTTTCTGTCAGAAGTATTTGTACGTAGACTGAGGATGCATGCAGGTCTATTAAAAATACAGAGTAATTGTGAAGCTGGTCTCAAGAACAGCTAGATTAAAACAGGTTTTGCAATGATTTGTACAGAAACTCTTGCAAGTCCCCATCGGTCACACTAAGTGGTGACTGATCATAACATTAAAGTTTCAATTGGTAAATAGTTGATGCTTGAAACTTATGACAGCAGTATTAGTATTCATAACTGGTAATGAGTACTTCGTGTAGTTACAGACACGTAAATATGGTGCACTCACAAAACTGGAATGTGAAGCCTGATTTTTCTTGCTGTGGTAGCTGTCTTAAAACCTTTGAGAGTTCGCATTCAAAAAGCAAATCAACTGTTGCTTTTTGAATGCAACTGTTAATCAACTGTTAATGTACGAGTAGCTCATACTACTGTATTGCAGTTGCTGTTGAGTTGTAGTATTTTAGTGGAAGTGTTGACTAACTGAAATTATGAAGCTGTTACTGAAATGGGTCTTACAGATGAGGCTGTTCAGGTAAATTTTTATGCTAAGAATTTCTGCAACTCAGTCTAATATTAAGAAAACATTTACATGACAGTTCAGGTAGTTTCCATTTGTGTGGATGTTTGGTTTTTGCTCGATAGGGTTTTTTTGCACCATTTGTGACTTTTTGGCTAACTTTTGATGTTTATCCTTGAGGCTGTTGAACTTATGGAGAGAAGTGAAATGCCTTGCCAAGCTCTAGTAAGAATGCTGGCCAAGAAACCTGGTTGGAAGGAAACAAACTTTCAGGTAATACATCTTTACTTAAGTAACAGTTTGTTTTTATTACTTAATGTAAGCTGCTTTTCCAACTGAAAAAGGGCCCTGGCTGTATATGTGTTATATTCTCGTTTGGCTGTAGAGACAGCTGTGGATGCTGTACTAAGACAAACTCTCAAAATCAGGTGTGTTCTTCTTGTGCTTACAGTTGAGGCTTCAGGAGACACTTGAATGTGTCTAGATGTATAAAGGTGTGTTGGTGTATATGCATATATAGCTATAGGTAAATTCTAAATGCTAATAATGGTTGGTCAGTATTACTGACAGTATTAAAATGTGTATCCACAACTTGTTTATATTCAGACGAATGCATGTGTGTACTTGAGTATGCACACAGTTTAATAGAAAAAATACAATTTGTATTTTTTACATTAAAGACATACACTTTTTAAAAGTCTAAAATATGTTAAAAAAAGTGACTTCCTTGCTGTTATGAACGTTCCAGGTGATGCAGATGAAACTGCATATAGTTGCACTGATTGCACAGAAAGGAAACTTCTCCAAGACTTCAGCACAGGTTGTATTGGATGGTCTTGTAGACAAGGTTGGTGATGTGAAATGTGGGAACAATGCAAAAGAAGCCATGACAGCAATAGCTGAGGCATGCCAGCTGCCATGGACTGCTGAGCAGGTGAGTGAATAGCAGAAAAAATATTCCTCTGTTAAAGACAGAAACGTGTTCTTTCAATTCAGGGATTAAGTCTTCAATCTCCATGATTTTTTTGTTGTGCAACACAAGAAAACAAAACAACAGTGACTTGTTTATACGTATCTCTTGAGTTAGCTGCTAAATGCAACAAATAATGAGTAATAAATAGGTACCTTCTTGAAATATTGTTTTTTAAAAAAAAAATTGTAAAAAGTGTTTTGGGGGGAAAAAAAAAACACTTTTCTGTAATATAGCTCATCTCTGGAAGCCTTTTAGTACTTTAACTTCTGAGTTACTTCAGCTCTTGTCACGGGTTGACCGAAAATCTATCTGCACCCATGACAGGGGAACAGACGGCCTGCAGGCCGCTATCTGAAAAGGAAAAAGGAAAATTACGCTATGCTATGGTGATGCAATGAATTTTGCTTTGTTACCCACAGCTCAGTTGATTTATTTGCTGTAGCCTGTTTTTTGCAGGTATTATCTCTCATGTATGTACAATAGCACTTTGTCACCGGCTTGACAATGGAAACTCAAGCTTTACTTTTCTGTTCTAGGTTGTGGCTATGGCTTTCTCTCAAAAGAACCCTAAAAATCAGTCGGAAACTTTGAACTGGCTCTCAAATGCAATTAAAGAGTTTGGCTTTTCTGGGTATGTCTTTCAAGAGAAACTTGAGTTTAAGTGTTTTGTGTCTTGAGCTGAAGTTTTGTTCTTTCTCAAGAGTGCGAGTACACTGAACTTTTAGTTCTCTCAGCTCTGACTTTATCAGCTGCTCTTCCACTTCTAAATATGTGAACAAAAGTATCTGACAGGAGTAGTAAGATTGCATCCTTTGTTAAAAGATCCTTTCTCATTAGGACTTCTCTGAAGAATCTTAATCCACATATAGGAGTGAGATGAGTGATATTTGATGCATCCATGCTGTGACACATCACTATATAGTTCTGTTTGGCATAGTATGGTGAAATACATACTGGGATGCTTATTTTTTTTCCTCATTGGGTAAATTTTTAGGGTGATGTTTTAGCCAACACAATTAGTATTGCTTCTGGTGCTGGATGGGGGTGGAAAATAGGTTCTTCAATAGAACCAGTATATAATGTTCCTTAGTTTCTCAGCACCTATCTCCTAACTGAACTCTCTGTTATGTGTATACAGTAATGAACCATTTACTTATGAGAATAAATTTCTAATAGTTGAATCCGCAAGCAAAGGCTAATTTATTTGATTGCTTAGGCAGTTACCTTGACTGTCTAAATTATTTAACAGTCATGAAACAGATGGTTGCATTGATAAGTCTTGGAAACGTTTTTCAGTGGCACCTTCATATTAAGAGAAAAATTCCCTGAGAAGTGTGTATTTCCACCAGAGTGGTGTATGAATTGAGATGATTGTAGGGTGGTGGTGTTTGAAACCTTAGAAAAGAAGCTTCCATGTTGGCCCATCTGTTTTCTGTTGCTGTGCTGTGGTGGTATAGAAGATTCAGTAATCTAAACCTTCCTCATCTTGTGAATTCCTGTTTCTGAAATTTGGACCTTTTTCGGCAAGATCCTGGTACAAGTGAACAAAAAAGTACTTTTTATTATGTAGCCACATTTCATGTGCTTAAAATGGTACTAGACTTGTTCCTTTGGATTTCAGTACTAGCAATCACAGGACTGTAGTAATTTAAATTCCACAACTCTAATAAATAGTCTTTGATTTTAAATATCTTAGGTTTACTGTGTTGCCTTTCATAGCAGGTTATTCCCAAGACTGATCTATGTATTTATTTAAGATAGTGATGTGCAAATATTACTTGCTTTTTGGTGATTTGTATGTATCTGTTTATTCTCATTGCATTTATTTTAATCTTTAACGTACTATGATTTTGTTTTTTGCTTTATGTTTTTGTTTGGTTTTACTAATGGGAACGTGGTTTCTTTCCACAGACTGAATGTCAAAGCTTTTATCAGTAATGTGAAGACGGCTCTTGCTGCAACTAACCCAGTAAGAAAATCTTTTTTTTTAATCCAGAATTTTGATCAGTCCTTAATGTGTAGACTGAATGCTTTTATCATCTGTCCATCAGGCTGTAAGGACTTCTGCCATTACCTTGCTGGGAGTCATGTATCTTTATGTGGGACCTCCTTTGCGAATGTTTTTTGAGGATGAGAAGCCAGCCCTTCTCTCCCAGATAGATGCAGAATTTGAAAAGGTATGAAGTGTAGCATTCTTAATACCAAATGTCACTAAAACTACTTGGTAACAGCAGTAGTTGCAATGTGTACTAGTGCTGTGGGTAGGTTCTTTGATTTTATTTTAAGTGAACCAGATTTTTGAAGATAGCAGCTGCTTTGGTGAGCAAGTGTATTGTGCCTAGCTATGCCAGTGTTTCTTTTTTCCTATGACAGATTTCAAAAGCTCCTGTTTTGGGTTGTGGTTTTTTGTTTGTTTTTTGGAGGATTATGTTTTAAAGTCTTCTACACTGAAGTAGTATATTTGTGTTGCGCAAGTGCCTTTACTTTTAATGTCAGACTCTAAAATAGCCCTTGTAAATTTTTGTTGCTTGCAGATGCAAGGACAGACAGCACCAGCCCCAACTCGTGGCATTTCCAGGCACAGTGGAGGAAGTGGGGATGATGGTGAGGAAGAGGAACAGGAAGATGTTGGGAATGATGTTGTGGATCTTCTGCCAAGAACAGATATTGGGTGCGTTTATCTTCTACAACTTGAAGACATTTGCACTGCAATTCAAAGCTTAACTGACATGCTTTATAAGTGTAAATTGTTATTATTAAAGCACTCTAATCCTAAAGGCATGTAACTAAGTAGATGGACTTTTTACTTTTTCTATCTTGTACAGTGATAAGATCACAGCTGAGCTAGTGGCTAAGATTGGGGACAAAAACTGGAAGATCCGAAAGGAAGGTCTAGATGAAGTGACAAGCATCATTAATGATGCCAAGTTCATACAGCCCAACATAGGAGAACTTCCTGCTGCCTTGAAGAGTCGTCTCAATGACTCCAATAAAATCTTGGTATGTTATTTGAAAACCTATTTCAGCTATTTCCAGTTTGGAAATGAGAAATAGTTTATGGCTGAGAGCTGTTGCAATGTCATGAAACCATGAGTTTGAAACCAGTGGAGTGGATATTTCCAGATGATATGCTTGCTGTTTTTACAAGCATTTGTCTTTGCTTTGTATTAATGAAAAAAATCCTTCAAAAGAAAAAATCTATGTAGGTCATCCTACAAATAATTCACCCTGTTTTAGTTTCCATATGTCACTAAGCAGGCATTCTGAAGTAAGAGCCTATGTACAGCTGTGTTAACTCTCCCCATATGACTTGAAATTTTGCACATATGATTATAACTGTGTCTTACTGAAAGACTTTGTTTATATGCAGGTGCAACAAACACTGAGCATTCTTCAGCAGCTGGCAACAGCAATGGGCCCCAATATCAAACAGCATGTGAAAAATTTGGGCATTCCTGTCATTACAGTCCTTGGGGACAGTAAGGTAAGATGCTCAATACCTTTCTCCTTTTTTGCCTTTCACTGCCTGAGATAAGCCTGCGAATGATTCTTACTGTTTGCTTTTGAGATGTAGATGGTAATTAAAGCTTTGGAAGCTTATGCAAGTTGTGATGGTGATTTTTTGGAGGGGGGTTGTTCTTGCTTAAGTAATGATTTATTATCCAAATAAAGTGTCCTTAGTATGTGTTCTGCATGAAATATATTCTACTGCTTGTGAATAACTGGAATTGGGGTCATAGTTCATCTTACAAATGGAAACACAACGACTTTATATGTATACATGATTCTCAGAATGAAAATACACTACTTAACCAAGAAAACCTTATTGACTTTAAAGTTGTGTGTAGAACTCTTCTTCTAGTGCATCAGTGTGAATTCCAGTGTGCTATGTTGTCTTGTTCTGTGATTGTGTGGGAGGCTTCTAACATGTAGGCTGAAATATGACACTGACTGATACCAAAGCTTGTATAATGTCAGCGTTGAGCTTGTCAAGATACTGTGTCAAATCAAAGCTAGGACCATGGGAGAAAACTATTTGGAGCAACTGGAGAGAGGGAGGCTTGAGGCGATGCTAACCACTTGTGCCAGAATTCACAGGCAATCATCAGAGGTGACATTTCAGATGTTCCTACTCTGAGTGTGAGTAGTAAAAAGCACGGAAAATAGGTGAGCAGGTTGAAACTGGAAGTCCTCCTAGCAGCAAAAGCAACCACTTGGGGAGCTGCTGAAGATGTGTGCCAAAACTGGATTCCTACTGAAGTGCTATTTTTGTTGATGGTGCCTGTAGGAGAAAGGTGCTTGATGCACTTTCACAAGTCTGCATTCATATGCAGATTGAAAAGGAGAATCATCTTCCCTTCACCTCTGCCAAACTGAGATGAACTCTTCCAGTGGAAGTGCCTGGAGATCAGGGCTGCTTGGAAGTGAAAGCTCACTCGCTCAGCATAAACTGATAGTGGTTTAGCAAGTACCTTCTAGTCAACTGCATCTTGTTGAACCTGGTTCTGTCCTTATTTGAAGACGCTCGTTACCTAGGAGAAGGTAACTGCTTCTGTGTTTCAGTTTCATGGAGCTTACTATTTCTGAGGAGTTTGTATTTGAAAACAAAAGAAGCCAGCTTTCAGTTTACAAGCTGCGATATTCTGGAATCTACAAATGGAAATGCAAAATGTCTTCTAGTCTACTGATGAGCTGTGCTGATATTTTGAACTACAACATGCTAATGTTGTTGCATGCCAACATGCATCAATGTGCCAGTGCTTAATGCATCTGCATCCTTGGTATTGGTACTGTCTGCAGCGATTCTTGTTTACTCTTTGAAGAGGCAAAAATTCAGAAGTATTCCATGTAAGGACTTCAAAAGACTGCTCCTTTTTGTGTCAGAAAGTTTGATATGTTTGCACCAGTAGGAATGACAGCAAGTCTTGCTCACCACAAATAGATGAATATTGCTTCAAAATAAATTAAAATCATTTGGTATGTGGAGATTAGTCAGGGCTGCCAAGAATTGCTGATGCCTTTAATACTGACAGTATGGAGCTGAACAGCACTCAAAATCTAGTAGTCCCTTCTGCTGGAAATCATTCTGTGAAGAAGGCAAGTATGATCCTGGTGCTACTTGTAAGTCACCGTATCTCTTCTCTGGGATTCCTCTCCGAAGAGCATAATTTCCGTTTAAAATGCAGCAAGTCATCAGTCATGTGGGTAGATGACTTAAAGCTTCTAATGAAACAGATACCCCCTTATGTGAGCTGAAGAGCTCATTATCTCTGAAGCTCAAAACTACATGGTGCAGTTGCAAGGATACAGACTTTGAATTACAATCTACAGATTCACTTTTGCACAGTTCTGAGGAGATGCACAAATTGTGGTACAGAAATTGTCACATTTAATACAACAATGAAACTGGATCTACTTCTTGCCAATAGTGGAAGGACCAGCATAAAGATCTAGATTTAAAAAAAAATAAAAACTAAAAGAAGCTTTAGTTCAGGTTGTTTTCTCAGTCCTAAAGAACTGGTTGGTTTTTTTATGAGCAAGTTGGTTTCTTTTTTTATTCACCCCTCAAGTTATTGTGAGAAAACAGCAAGCTGTCTTCACTTGCAAGTACATGCTTTTTAAAGATAAGGCCTACTCAGATTAGCATGCATCATTGCCAAAATGTGTAATACAAATGCAGAATACAATGCTACTGGTATTACAATTGCAATATACTGTGATACTGATGGGGAATTGTATGCTCATCCAAACACTGTTGCAATAATAACTGTTCTGCAGAATTTACGCAGTTGCTAGTGTTTAGGGAGAAGAGGAAGACCTTTGAGCCACACTTAAAATGCTGACAGTAGATTAACTGAGTAATTAAGCAAAACCAGTCTGTAACGTGCAAGTAGACAAATGTATGTGTTCACACTTGAGGATGCTGACTCTGGGTACATGCCCAAAGTCAGTTTTAAGTGCAAATGTAGCATCTATCTTCTATCTGTAATACAGCTTTAGTATTAGCTTGCTTCATATTCAGCCTACAGGAGAGTGGTCTGTTATTATGTATACACTTGTATTTGTGCTGATGGTATTTTGAAGAGTCACATGTTCAATCTGACTTCCAATTTCATGTATCTGTTTCAAAAATGGCACTGTTCTAAAGTGTTTGTTTTTTTTAAGAAACAAAACACTAAAGGTAGAACTTGGATAAAAGACTCACCTGTCCTTGTTTTGAACACAACTCACAAACCTGAAATAAGATTGCCCTGAAACTACTGAAACAGGTTCCATAACCTCTTTGTCCTGCTGTATGAATGTGCTAAGCCTTCTACAAGCTGTTTTTTCATTCATTCAGGAGACTCACAAACTCTCGTTTAGAAACGCTGTGAACGCTACCTTAAGATAAACTTTTGTCCCTGTTTGTTATTTACTATTGGAAAATATGTATATATGATTTGCTGCCTTCTATATCTGATGGCATTGCTAAAATTGGATTCTGAATCCTATGTTTCTTGAGCAGTGAATGAGAACAGATTTTAAGACTTATGGCATAGAATCTCCTGTTGTAATTTTCTGACCCTTCTTTAGGTTTATTCTTAAATCTTGTTGTTGCTACAGAATAATGTTCGTGCTGCTGCACTAGCAACGGTGAATGCCTGGGCTGAACAAACTGGCATGAAAGAGTGGCTGGAAGGAGAAGACCTATCTGAGGAGCTCAAAAAAGAAAATCCTTTCCTAAGACAAGAGGTAGGCTTCTCTTAACTTCTTTGTGTTTATTTACTCAAAATAACCTTTTTTGCTATGGACTAAGTTATGTAACATCAGTTTGCTCATACAAAACAACTGTTATGAGTAAACAAGGAGCAAGTCTGTTCTTGCTGACAAAACTGTTAAACTTCACAGGGCTGATGAGCTGTACCCCAGTGTGATAGCTGTAACTTAGATTTCAGTGCCTCGGAAATTGAGGTTTTGCCTCTTTTGGAAACCCTTATAAAAACTGTTTTGTTTTCCCTTAAATTATTACAATAGTGATGAAGACCAGAACAGAACTGGAGGTGTGTTAGTATATTGAGGTTAATGAAGTACAACTTACTAATCAGCTGGACTACCCAGTTCTGAAATTTCTGTGTTGCAGAAGAAGGAAACAGCCCACAGTCTTACCTGACCAGGCTCCAAGTTTTAAAGAATCTGCCTATTCAAATACTGTACTCAGTGTTTGTGGTAGTTTTTAATTGTTGATACTTCATTTATGTTGTTTAAGATTATGTTTGTCTAAACATAGGTTTTTTTTCCTTCTTTATACAGATATGTAAAGGACTGCTGTTCATGCTCTTGTGGCTTGTGTTAGATGTTCCAAATATCAATGATTGCTTATTGAAAAATATTTTTTAAACTTTTAGCTTCTTGGTTGGTTGGCTGACAAGTTGCCTACCCTCCGCTCTGTTCCTTCTGACCTGCTCTTATGTGTGCCTCACCTCTACTCCTGCCTTGAAGATCGAAATGGGGATGTGCGTAAAAAGGCGCAGGATGCCCTGCCATTCTTTATGATGCATCTTGGCTTCGAGAAGATGGCAAAAGCCACCGGCAAGCTGAAGGTATTGTTTTGACTGAGTGTGGATGATGTGACTTTGAATAAGTGACTGTTACGTGGTTAGGCTCATGATATTTTTGGTCATGAAAAAGTTTGCTTGCACTGAACATCAGGGGGCTGAAAGTAAGGTCAGGAGATACAGTTTTCTGTACTTCAAAAAGACCATGGCCACAAATGATTTGTCACTGTAAGAGCTTGTTGTTTATTCACTGTGTATTTTTTTTGAAAGAAATCTGTTTGCTGATAGCTTACCAGTTATTGTCTTACTGTATGCCTTTGAACATGTACTTCAAAGATGGCTTACTCATACAATTACTCATAGGGTTCTCCAGTAACTTCATAGGACTGCTCAGCTGGGACAGACTGCTAGTTCATGTTTCATATAGATCTTCCAGAAATAAACTAACAGCAAGTTGTCCCATCTCAGAATGGGAGTATCTGAAAGTATGGATGTTCTAAGTGTTGTGGAAGATGCTTACTAGAGAATATTCTGCTTTGAAGTACTGTTGTTTTTCTTGTCTGTGGTATGGATTGAAACAGTAATCCTTCTGTATCTGTTGTTTTGTTTCCCCTCTCTCTGCAGCCTACTTCCAAAGACCAGGTACTGGCTATGCTTGAAAAAGCCAAAGCCAACATGCCAGCCAAACCAGCTCCTCCTGCTAAAGCATCCTCCAGAGCGGGAGGGGGAGCAGCTCCAGCCAAATTCCAACATGCTTCAGGTAACCTCTCAAGTTCTGGGAGATAACTGAAAAAAAGGTCTGGTTTACATTCCCCTGAGAAGACTTCTGGTGAAACAGCTCTTTAACTGATTATTTATGTTTTAAACTATGACAAATTTGACATACTATGATGTTGAGAACTGTGTGTGCTAACATGCAAGAGAGTGTCTTCTGAATTCTGTGTGATGGTAGGGGCATTATCAAATGTTACTGTCATTATCTTTGTGAGTAGTTTATTATTCTAAGAACAGAGAAACAATATTGATCTGAAATAGGCTTCCTGGTAATTTGGAATAATCTTTGTTTTTCCAGCTCTTGCTGAAGATTCAGGATCAAATGTTGCGGAGTCCAAGCCTGATCCCAAAAAAGCCAAAGTAGGAGGAGCTTCCTCTAAAACTAAGGTAATTATTTTATTTTCTGTTCTGCTGTGAAGAATAGTGTTGAGCCCATGTATTGAAGGAAATTCATCTCCTTTACAGTTGGAAAGGTAAAAAAAAATCTCCTTGAGCACAGGTGCAAGAAGAAATGTTTAAAAGCACAGTAATAGCTTCAGCTGAGCATGCTTGAATTGTTTTTCTTTGTTACAGTATTTTTTCTATTTATTTTGAAGTTAAACAAAAAAGCTTTTTTTATAATCCTGTTGGTTTTGTTAAAGTGATGTTATGAGAATAACTGATGAAGGTCCAGATTTGTGACAAAAATGAATGGAACAAACTGAAAGCTGTTGTTGGCTTGTCAGGGTTATTATATTTGTTTGTTTTGATTCTGGAGTTAATGTCTCTGCAGTGAACACAAAAAGAAATAAGTAAAACCCATGTAAGTGATTTGGATCGGTAACTCTTCCAAGTAAATACATCTCTAACAACAAAGCCTTTTTTTTTTATGGCTTATTTACAGCAGTCAGATGTTAATAGCAGTGTGTCCAAGGGCAATACCAGTCTGTCCAAAACTAATACAAACCTCAGCAAAGGCAATACCAGTCTGACAAAGAGCAAATCTATCAAACAGGTACTACACTGGGTTTTAGGGATGCGTGTGGGTAACTGATGCACTGGTCCAGAATGATGTGTCATCTTTCACAGGATACTGTTGTGCACACTGTCACAAGTATTGCTTCCACAGCGGCAGAGCACATACTTTTAAAAAATTCTAATCAACTTTATTCTTTCAGCTTCTCTCTGGCTCTTGTATACATAGGCAGCATGAGGTTGGCTGGCATCTAATGCTTGCTATTGCTTGTACTAAGGCATACGTCTTGCATTGCTTCTTAATACTTTGCATTTGGGTTTTTTTTGTTTGTTTGTTTCTTCAGGGTGTACAGGGGAAGAAAGTATTAAACAAGCCTGCTTTGAAGGAGGATGATGACAAATCGGGTCCCATTTTTATCATAGTCCCAAATGGGAAAGAACAAAGAATGAAAGATGAGAAAGGACTGAAGGTGAGAAAGTCTGAATGCATTCTTGTTTTGAAGTAGTATTAACTTTAACGTATCCTTTTGTTTTGGCATTTAGAATTAAATATGCTAGGACACAAAAGTTCTATTCTGTCTGTCCTTTGGGTTGTTTATCTAGTGCCCAAGTTGACTTGCACAGGCCCATATTACTTTGATTGTGATATTTGTCTGTTTATCACATTTTGTGCATCTATATGTTCTTGTAAGAGCTTCTTACAGCTTCTAAGAGATGATCCTCAGCTTTGTAGTGCCAAGTTGATCAACCTTTTGCATGTAACTAATGCTGGAGTTCTAGGATCTGCCTTGAATTATTTATATGTACTTTGAACGGTACTTCTTAACAAGCTTGTTTTTTTTGTGTGTAGAAATTCTGTTCCTTAAAACATGCTTTACTGATTACTCGTTAGTGAATAGGTCTATCTAGCTTAGAAACAACTCTGACTAGTTGGTAGTAATTTAGGTGGCAGCCTAAAGATGACTGCTCAACGCAGGATCATTTATGTAAGCCAAAGTGAGCAAATGACATTTAATTTTTTCCATTATCTTTTGATAATGAGAAGATTTTGAAAACGTATCCTGAAGTAGTACTAAAAGCAATGCAATTTGCAGGTTCTTTCAAGAACGTAAAGTGCAGCTTGCTTTAAGTTCCAAATGCAACTTTTTGCAGGTGTTGAAGTGGAACTTCACTACTCCTCGCGATGAATACATTGAGCAGCTGAAGACTCAGATGTCCAGTTGTGTGGCCAAATGGTTACAGGATGAGATGTTTCATGCAGACTTCCAGCACCACAACAAAGCACTGGCTGTTATGATTGAGGTAAGTTTGGGTCTGTACTAGTGGATGACAACAGAAATAATTATTTCTTGTTGTCTCATCTTGAATTAAAATCAACTAGGAATGCTCTGAGAAGTTAGAGGTAACTGTACTGTGAAATTGAGACTTTTCCTGTGCAAGTTAAGTGAGCACTTGCAGTTTCAGAAAGCTATCAGTGAGTGTAGACTGTCTTAACAGGCATAACTTCTTCCTTATTCTGTGTATTTCACTTTCCCCCTCTTTTCTTCCCCTGTTGTTTGAAGCATTTGGAAAGTGAGAAAGATGGAGTCATCAGCTGCCTGGATCTGATCCTGAAGTGGCTTACCCTTCGGTTCTTTGATACCAACACAAGCGTTCTTATGAAAACGCTTGAATACCTTAAATTGCTTTTCAATATGCTGAGTCAAGAAGAGTATCACCTTACTGAAAATGAAGCATCATCTTTCATCCCATATCTTATCATAAAGGTACTATTCATTGTACAGAAGTTAACCTCGCTTTTTATGGGGAATATTGCAAGATAACAAATTTTACTACAGTGTTTGATGCTCATTCTGAATGTATTGTGTATTTGCCTTTAAAAAGGCATTTTCCAGGAGCAGCTTTTGCACTGAGAATAATTTTGACTGTCTAAACTACTCATAAGTATGAAGAGATTGTTGAAAGTGTTTAGTTTTTCTTCCTGATTTTTTTTTTTTTCTTTTCTATTAGGTAGGAGAACCAAAAGATGTCATCCGCAAAGATGTACGTGCTATTCTGAATAGGATGTGTCTCATATATCCCGCTAGCAAAATGTTTACTTTCATCATGGAGGGGACAAAATCTAAAAACTCAAAACAGCGTGCAGGTGGGAAATAGCATTGCATACTAAGCAGTTTCAATTTTAAGTCGTGTTGTTCTGCATTGTGAAAAGCCAACATAACTTGTAGAATGTGAGGTTTGCCCTGTATATAGAATTATATGCACTTGCAAATAACCCTTTTGGATATTTTATTGCTTTTTGTTTTTTAATCTTTGGAAGGTACAATAATTTAAGTTACTATCAACATTAAGTTTGAATATTCCTTGAATTTCCTTGAATAGGCTTTTGTAAATAAAACAGTGTTGTGGAGAACAATGGTGATAGTACCGTCCAAGTGACTAAGGGAATCTGATAATATGAGCAGAACTTTGAAAAGGTGTCTTCATACTGTACAGAAGTCTCAACTGTTTTACTTTAGGAATAATTTACCATGTAGTGTTCTGAAGCTCAAACAACTCCATGGTCACCTTGAATCCTGATAAATCTAGGTTAAATTCTATAAGACATTACAAACTCACAACTGTCTAAACTTCCTAGTTGTGAAGTTAAACATCACTTTGCTCATGGTAATGGGAAGTACTTGGACAGGTATGGGAATGACTGACAGCTTTTAGATGCATCTGTGTTTCTTTATCTCATAAAACACCTCAAATGTGTGCATCTATCAACAGGGAGGGCAAGAACTATCATTCTGTTAACAAACTGAGCATTGTGACAAATGACATTCGCACTTCTGTATAGTGAGTGTTCTCAAGCAGCATGGATGTCAGGACTGTTTCTCCAACAGCTTTAATTTTGGATGTGCTTGTATCATTTTCTTCCTTCAGAGTGCCTGGAAGAGCTTGGATGTCTCGTTGAATCATATGGCATGAACGTATGCCAGCCAACTCCAGGGAAAGCCTTGAAAGAAATGGCAACTCATATTGGTGACAGAGACAACACTGTTCGTAATGCTGCACTCAACACCATTGTAACAGTCTATAATGTTCATGGTGACCAAGTATTCAAGCTGATTGGAAATGTGAGTGTAACTGGAAATATGATGGTTGAATTACAAGTGCTTAGAATAGGCAAGCTGTAACAGGACCTTGGCTTCTGTAGCAGAGTCCGTGGTGTTAAAATGTTGCCTGGGGTTCATAGGTGTAGAGGATATGGAAGGTGGATAGGTGTTTTGTTATTCAGCAACACAAGCAACAATTAAACATATTGATAGTGCTAGGATTTTAATTAAAAACTGCTTCTTGAAAGCAGCATGGGCTAGAAGTGGTTGTAATTCATATTGTAGCTTGTCATTATGGATTAACTACTGAAGAAGAATCTGATAGAGTGACCCTGTTGGAGTGCTTCTAGATGGTAGTATTGATCTGCCTTGGAATTGCAAAATCTCAGTCTATAATAATAATAATTGTCACCTACAGGAGGTATACATTTCTAAAATTCATTCAGCTAAGTGAAAACATTGTTTGTTTTAGCTGTCAGAGAAAGACATGAGCATGTTGGAGGAGAGAATAAAACGGTCAGCCAAGAGACCGTCTGCTGCTCCAGTAAGACAGGCAGAGGAGAAACCTCAGCGTATCCAAAACATCAGTGCTAATGCTAGCATGCTGCGAAAGGGGCCAGCTGAGGATATGTCTTCCAAACTCAAGTATGTAATATGTTATGGTTTGCAGGTGGTATAGTGTATGTGCTAATATCACGTCCAGCTATGTTATTTTATTTCTTTGTATCATCATCTTTGCATGTTGTGAAAATTGGCCAAATAACTTAAAACAATGTCTGAAACTTTTTTGTCTTGTCTGTCTTGAAATCTTTCTAAATGGTCTTGTGCCTTTTTTCACTGCTTCTCCATGGACAGAATTATGTATCGCACTTATAGGATGTAAGTACTGCCCACTAACTCCTTAGTGCCAGGGCTCTTCTGTCTTTCCATTTCTATCCTAGTTATCCCTTCCAGAGGGGTGACAGGTTTATCATGGCCAGTTCTAGATTTATAGATCTACGATCTGAACAAAAAGAAACAAAAGCAGAGGTTTCTACCAAGATGTCTGTAGGTGAAACTGTAGGCAGTTATGGCACTTGTGGTAGAAGCTGTTGGAAATGTTGGGAGAGTGTCCTGTGTGTTGCATTTATCTGGACTGTGTCCTTAACTTGTTAGGACGAGTATATAGCACAGAACTGGATGAGCATGTGTGAAACATAGAGCCTGGAGAGATGGTATTGGAAACAAAAGCTCAGAAACAGTATTCTCATCGCTTGATTTGGAATAAAAGTCCCTATTGAGAATAGTGTATTATGTTCTTGAAAAAATTAGTATGAATTACAAGTTATACGGGAGAATCCTAGATTTAGTTGAGCTTGCAGTGTTTCTGTGTACACATGCATCCTATTCATCATCTTTTAAAAAAAAACAAACACATGAGCTCTGAGCCTACATTCCATTAATGCTACTTTAAACTGTGCTGAATGATATCTGACAAAATTAGCTAGTGTATACCTAACTGCAGGTTGGGGCGGCAGGGGCTCATCTTGTAAGAGTAACTAGGAAAGCAAGTAACTGGTAGCTGCTCTTCTGGCCTAGAATATTTTGGTTTACTAATAGCTAGAGGAGCAGCAAAGGGGTGTTTTTAAGGATCATGGGTAAAATCGTATCTCCAAAATGTTTGCTGTCCTATTATGAGAGCTTTAAGGCTACCAGTAATGTTAGTACTAGTACTTTTGCCTGTTGTGTATATAATAAACTTCTCTCCTGGTTTCTGTAGCCAAAATCGCAGTATGGGCAGTCACTCAGAGACAGCACATACAGTTCCACGGGAATTTCAGCTGGATCTTGATGAAATTGAAAATGACAACGGTACTGTCAAATGTGAGATGCCTGCACTTGTACAGCACAAACTAGATGACATCTTTGAGCCGGTCCTGATTCCTGAGCCCAAGTGAGTCTAGTTAGATCTAAGTAAAACCAATAAGGCTACTTAAGAACTGTCCTGAGAAGCTGAAATGGACAATTTGTACAGACCTCTCTAACTGAGAAAGTGAAGTATCAACTGTTTTGAAAAGAGCTGTTAAAGTCATGGTCTATGGTACTGTTCTGAACTCTGGGTAACTGCTATTTCTAATGGAAAACCTGAGTTCTGCTTATTTATTTGATTTTTCTAAATGTTACCTGTGAGTTTACAAGTATGGTAACAGACATGTTGTTAGAAATTCTTTCTACCTTGAATATCCCCTATGAAGATGAAATTGTTCTCTCTCTTGTTTCTAAACTGATTCTGAAAAATAGCAGTGTAGTGTAAACTAGAACACTCTCTCCAAAGGGTAACAAATCCTGTTTTCACTTGTTTAGAATCCGTGCTGTGTCGCCACACTTTGATGACATGCACAGCAACACTGCTTCTACCATCAACTTTGTCATTTCTCAAGTAGCCAGTGGTGATATAAATACAAGCATCCAGGCTCTATCACAGGTAAGAGAAGTAAGGTGTTGCAACTATTCATACTGAACTAAACTATTGCTCTGCGAGGGTGATGAGCTGCACTCTGGTGGAGCAACCGTGTCAGGTGACATGGACTCTGCTCAGAATCTCCCTGATGACAAAACTAAGTGCACAGGGGCCATCTGACTCGCTTTAACAATATCAATTTCACTTCCATGTTGTAGAATAGACTCTAACACAGACGCATTAAGGGCAGAAAAAATAAATTTTTTGTCAGGTATGCATCTATACTGCAGGTTTGAGAAAGCAGACTGTTGCCAATGAAACTTAACTTTTAAATGTAAACTGCTGTGCAGACTCAGCAGAGAAGGATTTTGTATCTTTTATAGTTAAAGCCTATTTTGAATGTGCAAAAACTATGTAGAAATGTTTTGTCTGGAAGATTTTGCAAAATTGTTAATTCCAGAATCTGTAATAGATGCCATCGCTGTACAGGGTGCTGATGCAATTGTAACATCTTACATTGGAATTAGCAGTAGAAGTTTGTAGTTATTATGTTGACTTGGGTGCTCTCTTTTGTTTTTAAATCTTAGATTGATGAAGTTTTCAGACAGGAAGACAAAGCAGAAGCTATGTCTGGCCACATTGACCAATTTCTAATAGCTACATTTATGCAGCTTCGGTTAATCTACAATACGCACATGGCAGATGAGAAACTCGACAAAGATGAGATAGTGAAACTTTACAGCTGTATTATTGGGAGCATGATATCGGTAAGGCTTTGACCTATAAATTAAGGAGAAAAGCAAGTAATCTCTATGCTGATGTTGCAGGCAAATGGAATGTCTGAGCAGAGCTGACTTGTACCTAGGCTAGCGCACTTTGATTTTATGAAAGGTTTGTTGCTGTTTATCTGCTCACCACTGCACCTTTTGGGAGGGACTGAGAGTAAGTAGGGAGGAGGGACTTCTTCAATAGCTTACAGCCATTCTGATGTTTCTGTTAAGTTCTATTTTAATATTCCTGAAGTTGTGAGTACTTAGTTGGATGTTCAGGTATTTTTCAGAAGTTACTCGGTACAAATAACCTTCCCATTGAGGGATAAAGCAGGAATGTCAAAGGATTTGATAGTGTAGTGAAATCCTTTAATTGAAGTATTTTATACAGGGAAGATGTCTAACCTTGTTTTCAATTTGTAGCTATTCCAGATAGAGAGTCTGGCTCGAGAGGCCTCTACTGGTGTGCTGAAGGACCTAATGCATGGTCTTATTACGTTAATGCTGGATTCTCGGGTTGAAGACCTTGAGGAGGGTGAGCAGGTCATCCGGTCAGTCAATCTCTTGGTAGTGAAAGTTCTTGAAAAGTCTGACCAGACCAACATTTTGAGGTATGTTTTTTTTAAAAAATAAAATAAAATAAAATAAAACCCATGACTACTGTTCCACTTCATCTGTTCCGTGTTTCTCAAATAATTGTGTTCGTTAGTTATGCTGTAAGCAGAGAATGATGTCCATGAAATTGTTCGGCTAATTGATAAAGAATCGTCAGTGGTGTCATGGTTTTGTAATGTTGCTGTCAATATTCCACATCATAACATCATGTGCAGTGTGGATCATTTAAAAAAAAACAAACAAACAAACAAAAAACAAAAAAAAAAAACATGACAAGTGGTCATTAGTGGGTAATCATAGCTTGTCTGCATAATCTCTGCTGCTGAAGGCAGGCCAAGCAAACCAGTTTGGAGTGATTTGGTATTTCAGCAGGCTGTCTCGTAAATGCTTCTGAAGTACTGTGAGGAGGGAGCTCTTACACAGCATGACATAGACAACTGGAGTAGTTTCTGGTGTGATACTGTGTTGAGAAATTTGTCATTTTCTGTGTAGTTCTTTCCCATGTGATTCAACTCTAAACTTCATCCTTCTAGTGCTCTGCTTGTTTTACTTCAAGACAGTCTGCTAGCAACAGCCAGCTCTCCTAAGTTTTCAGAACTTGTCATGAAGGTGAGACTCTAATAGTGGTTTTGAACTGTGAAATACCTGGTTATTTAAATCAACAGCCTTGCTTTAAGGAACAGGTAGTGTTTAAAAAAAAAAAAGTGACTATAATTTGAAATATTTATGAAATGTTTAATTCAATGACTTTGTTCTCTACTGAGAGAAAGCTTAACACTTGCTAGTACTATACAGGAGATTATATGTGCTCCACAAAGGGAGATATAGTCACCTGCTTGGAGTATTGCTTAGGCACAGTAGTGCGCTATGTGTTCAAACAATCCCAGGCTGAAACTGGCTTATGTATTTTACAGCACTCTTTTATAACTGGTGTGATTTACTGCTGTCTCTTGTTAGTGGTAGTGAAGCCAGTACTACTACATACAGTTTCATACATCACTTTTAAAGGAAGATCTGGATGGAGTGCTGCTAATTAAAGGGACCGTATGTACCACTAATTTTAACAGACACACAAACTACATATCTCAGTGTATGTAGTAGCAAAGTGAAACAAATCAAGGATAGTTTTGTATAATCTAGTCTTAAATATTTAAATATTTCTTCCTGGAGTTGTTTTGCTTCAAGTCAACCTGTCATTGCAGTGTCTGTGGAGAATGGTGCGTCTTCTACCAGAAACCATTAATAGCATCAATCTGGATCGGATTCTACTGGATATCCACATTTTCATGAAGGTCTTTCCCAAAGAGAAGCTGAAGCAGTGTAAGAGTGAGTTTCCTATAAGGACACTGAAGACTCTGCTTCACACCCTGTGCAAGCTGAAAGGGCCCAAGGTCAGACCTGGCACAAGTAGCGTACTTCTTTAAATTAATTTGTTCATGTACTCGATAAAACTTCTGCCTCTTTTTCTTTAGATCTTAGATCACTTAACGATGATAGAAAACAAAAATGAATCGGAGCTGGAGGCTCACCTGTGTAGAGTAATGAAACACTCCATGGATCAGACTGGAAGCAAAGCAGATAAAGATACAGAAAAAGGGGCTTCTCGCATAGTAAGTAATAGGAATATCTTGTACAGCAATTTATTCAGGAAATGAGCTTCATTTAGCGATTGTGGAGTAAGGATTATTCTTTCCATATGCAAGTAGCATTGTAAATAATCTACTTTTATGGCTATTTTAGAAAGTTTCAGTGTATTTCTGTTATATTTCTAAATATTGTATGTATATGCCAAGGTAAGATGGTCTCCTGGGACACTGACATGTGCAGCATAGGCTCTGTACTGCTCGCTTCATCTACTAAGAGTTAACCATATCCAAACCAGCTCTTAAATGCTGGCCTCTCAGAAGCATGCTTACAGCTTGGTAATGTAACAGTAATTATGTAAAACTTTTGTAAAGGTTTTCTTTGGTGTTTTGTTTTTGTTTTTTTTAATTTTTGAATTCCTATATCCAGCTAACAGACAGACCTGATGAGGTTACTGTGGGTTTGTCTGTACTTCCCTTCATTTTTAAGAGAAGATTGTATTACCCACTCTGCTTAAAGTTTGCCTTAATTTATTTAGGAAGAAAAGGCTTCAAAAGCCAAAGTGAATGATATTTTGGCAGAAATATTTAAGAAGATTGGCTCCAAGGAGAACACTAAGGAGGTAAGTGCTCTTTTCCTGCGAAGAAGAAAGCATGATGCAGTAGAGTAGTGTATGCAGCCATTGTAGTAATGCCCAGAAACTCTTCCTTCCCAGGGTTTGGCAGAGCTGTATGAATACAAAAAGAAATATTCTGATGCAGATATTGAGCCCTTCCTGAAAAACTCATCTCAGTTCTTCCAGAGCTATGTGGAAAGAGGCCTCCGACTGATAGAAACAGAAAGGGAGGGAAAAGGACGCATTGCTTCTTCTACAGGTACATGTTACAGCAACAAGATTGATTTATAGGAAGTACTTGCATGTGTCATGTTTTCAACATCTCCAGATTTGTGTGTGTGTGTGTGTGTGTGTGTGTGTGTGTATACACATCTGTGTAGATATGTTTTTTATGGGATTCCAAAGCAATTCACATATTTTTAGTGCTTGTGTTAAGTATGGTTTGCAGGGTAGAAGTTCTTTATTTACAAGGAAGTTGTTAAAACTATAATCACATCAAGTGATGAAATATCTGAAAGCTGCACGATATACAAGTAATTCTAAGTTCTGTCCTGTAGTGTGGGACAAGTATTATCTGTGTTTCATGCTTCCGGTAACAGTTTTTACTTGAAAGCATACAAGCTGTTTGGCAAACTTGGCAGCTGCTGCTGTTCACATTTTACCTCTTGCTTGTAAAAACTGTACAGTAGTTTTGTTCTTTTGCTGAATACTGTTTAATGTGGAATCTAAAATTTTGTAGGTAGTTTGAACTGCTTTTACAGTGGTTGTGGTGACCCTGATCTAGCAAACGATCTTTTCTTTTGGATAAATGATCATAAAGCATGCTTTAAATTTGTTAGTGAGTCTTTTCACTGCAGGCAAACACAAATGACTAATGCAATCTTAGGGAGGGAATGTGACAAATGAGTAGCAGTACAAATTGATGTTGTGTGGCAAAGCTACCTTTAATGTTTGTTTGTTTGTTTTTTCAAGTACTTAACTGTGTCCTGTGTGATTCCTTTTTTTTAAGCTTTTTCTCCTGCTACTGTTTCCTCTTCTACCCCTATACTGTAAATTGCATTCAGAAGAAAGTTTATCTCAGCACTTCTTAAATCTGACTAGATACAAAGAAGAATTTCCTGTTTATCTAAAACTCTGTACAGCTGAGAAATGTTGATTGAGCTATTAATGCTTTTGAAACTGGATTGTGCTCCAGTTTTCTTCTCCCAACTATAATGGTTGGAGATAACGAAGGATATTGTTCTGTCTTGCTAACTATACTTCGGTTAGACCAACTATAAACACTTAACTGTAATTCTCCTTAAATCTTTTTAAACACCCTTGCAGTAAACTAATGAAAACAAAACCCTGTTCAAGCTAAGCCTTACAACTTGCCATTCATTTTGGAATGGAAGAAGTTACTTTCATAATGTATAATCTCTTCTAGAAGACTGGGGAAGGAAGTTTTGAACACCATGTAACATGCTTTTGGACATCACTGTTTCAGACTGAACTGGAATTTGCAATAGTTTTGAGTTATCTGAACAAGTAAAGAGCATTTAGAATCAGTGGTGAGGTCTGATGGGATGACTAAAGAATGTAGCAAAAGATGGAAAGCTCCAAATATTTCTCATCCTGACAGTGTAATTGTTAGGTTCCTGCTATTGTTTATCTTTGATTTGCGTCAGCATCTTTCTCCCCATCCTGCATGTGTCTTTCTCCCCATCCTGCATGTGTATGCACATACCCATCCTTTGCCAGCTGTCAGCATCATTGCTACTTCTGGAGCTGCTCTTCTACTGCTTTCTCTTTGTTTTATAGTTTTCCTCGAAAGAGTGAAAACTGAAGATTACCTAACAGATGTGAAAGAGCCAGTCTTACTATCCTAGCAAATGCATATAATTTAATTCTTCATCTCTTGCATCTCATTTGAAGCAACTGATCAAGAGGCTTATTTTCAAGGTTTTTAATCTTTTTTTTTTTTTTTCTTTTTTTTTTCTTTTTTTTCTTTATGACAACTCTCCTTTCCAGGAATTTCTCCTCAGATGGAAGGAACGTGTGTTCCTGTTTCTACCCACACTGTACCTTCATCTATAGGAAACACAAATGGGGAGGAAGTGGGGCCTTCAGTTTATTTGGAAAGATTAAAAATCCTCAGGCAACGTTGTGGCCTTGACAATGCAAAGGTATTGTACTTGACAACATTTGGAAATCCTGTGGGGTTGTACCTCATTTATGCTTCCTTTATAAGGATTCAAATGATTGGCTCTGCTGTGCCTAAGACAAATTCACACCAGAATCTAGCTATGCTCTGAGGCTGAAAATGTCAGGGATATAGTGTGACTTTTTAGTCCAAGTGGTTGGACTTGTGCAGTTCCTTTGTGTTCATACTGACATGAAGTTAATCATCAGCTACTTACAGTATAAGAACTGAGCACTGTAGCTGGCTTTGCACGGTTCTGACTTTGACACCTGACTTTAATAGCACTGGTGACCTAGAGCAATGTTGTTCCTTTCCTTTCTTCTGTTTTCAGTGCTTTTTATAAAAAATGGCCATTGACTGTATTTTATACTTTTTAATTGGCTTTTGCCATTGTCTGTCTTAACACTTCACTTTCCTCCGCTATAGCAGGAAGACAGACCACCCCTGACATCTCTGCTCTCTAAACCAGCAGTCCCTGCAGTTGCATCCTCTACTGATATGCTTCACAGTAAGCTCTCCCAGCTCCGTGAGTCACGAGAACAGTACCAACATCTGGACCTGGACTCCAATCAGACTCATTCTTCTGGCATTGGAACTACCACAGCTTCACCCTCTTCTGCAGCAGCTAATATTGATGACTTAAAAAAAAGATTGGAGAGAATAAAAAGCAGTCGCAAATAGAGATGCGAGAGAGGCAGCATCACGGTTGCTTGGGCTGTCTTCAGCTTTAGTTTACTAAACTAGAAGTCTTCATAGTTAAATGGCCTCATTTAGGCCTGATGTATACAAACTGGTTTATGTATAATACAGTGGATTTTGGAGGGACTGGGTCATTGTGGCACAAGTATTTGTACATACTCTGCTTCTCAGTGAGCATCTCTTGACAATAGAAGGCTGTCTGTGTATTAGTTTTAGTGTACAGACCTGTAAACAACCATCCTCTTGCTCAGACTAGTTTCTCATAACTTGTTTTTTTTTATTTGTAATATTGTCTTTAAGGTCTTTTTTCCTAGTTCTTAACTCTTAGAAAATCTTCAGTGATTTCACTTTTAATTTTGTGAATTCTTCTCCATGTAATCCTTGAACTGTTGATTCTTATGGACACATGGCATGAAGTAACTAATTTAAGTGTCTTTTGTAAATAAAGTTTGCATTAACTATACCAGTCTTTATAGGAACAGCGGTGACTGCTGGTGAGAGAAGTTGCTGTCTATTCCTGAATGTTAGTGACTGGGCATCTAGAAATTGAACTAAGCTATTCTTGAAATGAACCTAAAGCTTGGATATTTTATAGGAAAGATGAGTGAATAATACTATCTCTGGGTTGCAATCCTGAGAGTTTGCACTCTTCTGTGAGCAGTAGTGCATTTTTTTTCCATGTAGTTGCTGTTTTTTGTTTTGGACTATGGTTTCTGTAAGTTGCAAGTAAGTTGAGGATATTTAGTTTGCTGACACGCTTATTTTAAATTACTAATCCTTGTATTGCCTCTACCTGGATGAAGCATAGTCCCTTCTGTGTATAAATGCTTTCTCTTTGAGAGAGCCTACTGCTGTTGATAAGAAATAGATTAGCAGTGATGTACAGTCAGTGGCCTCATTTATCCTGAACTCATTTAAGTGGTCTTCCTAATGGAGTTCTCAAATGCAAGTAGACCACAGCACCATATTCAGTTGCACTTAAACATCCAATGTTAGCAAACCATCCTGTTCTGTATAACTAGAAAATGCCTGCTAGTGCTGATCTTCAAAAGCTGTAGTCAACTGCTTTTTGAGTGAGGAGCGTATTCTGACTAGCCTTCTTCAGAAGCAGCGAGTATGAGAGCTTAAAAGACCTACACTGTGTAGCCTTCCTAGCACTTTCATCTCTCAGGAGGTGATGTTTTCTTCTTGCTCCTTCTCTGCCTTGTGTGAGCTGGCTGTAAAGCATAAATTGCGTATCTGTTCCATCGCTAGAACAAAGCTATTGAAGAGTTGGACAGGTAGGCTTAAAGCAGTGTTTTATTACTCTGGGTTCTAATCTTGGCTCATGTAACTGCTGCTTTTGTTGTTTGCTCTGTGGACCACAGGAGTCTCAGCGTTTGGGCTACAGCTGAATCAATCTTGCCTGATTAAGTAAAATCTTGGTTTAAAATTAGTACACATACGACAGATCTATGCCAGAGCTGCTGCAAATGACTGCAATTTTCCTTTCACAGGACCCCTTGGCTGGGGTTACAGTGGATTTGTAATACTGCTTGGTGCTTGTGGTGAGTTTATGCACTGTGATAGCAGGTGAATTGTGAGCAGTCTTCATCCTGTGTTAACTAACATGATGCCCTTCATTGCTTCACACTGCTTTGATTCCGTAGTTGCGGTCTCCTATGCTAACCTGAAGTGGTCGTGCCCTTTTATTAAACAGATCTAAATGGCAAAAACAAGTTTTGGCTATTGCTGGTAAGTGCAGCAGCTTTGTGCACTTGGGGCTGTTGGCAAATAGTTGCTTGGATGTCACTGGAGTTACTGCCACTACCTCTCAGTTACCAGCTGCTTTTTGAAACAACATTTAAATGAATTCATATTTTTATTTACTGTACCATGTCTAATAGACATTTTGAAGAGCTGTTTGTTAATTAGTTCAGGATGTTAAAGCGGCAATGCCTGCGAACTTGCATACTACTATTTTAAACAACTATTTTAAGTTTGAAACTGAATTGGAAGTGCAGGAATAACGAGTAGAAGAAGATATAGTTGTTTACTATGAATGAGTTTTTGCCCTGTGTCTTTGTAGTGTTTGGTTGGACTCAATATCCTGGGAGTTCTGAACTAAAACTTGTGCACATAAATTAATAAAGCCTAATCTTTAGCCCAGAAAATATTTAAATAATATTAAACTGAATTTTAAACATGATTCCTCTGTATTGTTTGTAATAAGTCCGCATTAACAGTGACTTACACCAGAAATCGTGTGGTCCTGGTTCTCTGTAGGTATTCTAGGCTTCTCACAAATAATAAGTAGTTGTGAAAGGATGAAGCTATAAAATTTGAGCATTAAGAGAGCTAAGCATTTTCATTTTTCAATGTCTCTGGTTATCAATGACTTGAAACAGTTGTGGAACTTGTGTGTTTGAGGTTGGTTTCCTCAGGTACCTTTGAGAGGTTGCTCTTATACTTTTCTTGAGCAATCAAAATAGGAATCAACTTGAGGACAGCCCAAATAAGCCAATTTCAATGAGGCAGCAAAACACAGTAACTGATTAATAACTTTATTTCCGATGCATTTCAGATAGTTCTCTCTACCATCTTTTTTCCAAGTCATTCTCTTAATACTCCATTTTTAAGCAGAAGCAGCTTTATCTATTGCCTGTTTCTGTAACTTGATGTCACTGTGAAGGATTTGAGAATATGATGTTTTGGGAAGCAAAGAGAGCTTCCAAATCCTTCATTACCTTGAGAGAGATTTGGTCTGAACAGATTGGATAGTTATGTAATACATATTTACTATTGTACTTCAGTGTCTTTGCTCAAGAGCTCATGAAAGAAGTGGGGCTTCTTTTAAGTGTGAATCCTAAGCAGTTGTATAAGAACAAAATAGGTGCAGTGCCAGATGCTGCCTTTGGAAGACCTTGGAAAATTGATTGTTTACAATTTGCTTCCTTCTGAATCTAGTTATGCCATTGGAAAATATACTTTCAGGTCCCAGCAGTATTTTTCATATAGAAAGCTACTACAATGCAGAAATGTTACTTCATCTATTCAGACCCCTGTTTCTGTACATCCTTAGTTGCACGTTGATGACATCTGTAAATTAAGACACTAACTTATAAGGAGCAGTGCTGGTATTTTGTTGCTGCTGTTGTGGCTGAGAACAATGTCTGTCTTACCAACAAGGGTTATCGTTGCTTTTGATGTGGAGTTTTGAATAATGCTGCAGTTCTTGTAAGGTGGTAGGTATCTCCAGTTTGTTATCATCATTTTAGATTTCTGGAACAGAAAATGAGTTTAATTGAAGGGGGGAATGGATGGTGTCCAAGAGAGGTCTTGCTTGCTGTGACGCGAGTCTGTCATCTGAAGTCTAAAATCTGTTGATTATTACTGCTGATAGAGTGAAGAACATTTGAAGGGCAACATCTTAACTAGCAGTACTGCTAATGCTGTTGTGTTGGTGCTTCTAGCTATTGCGATGGCATGGATTCAGGTGCCATTCAGGTGCCATTCAGCTTAGCATGAACATGAGGAAGAAGATGGTTGAGAACTTTTATTTTCAAGGAAAAACACATTCCTTTGTCAAGTTGCAGGGATTTAATTCCTACTTCAAGATTTTCAACGTGTGTGCTTTTAAGAAGTGGAATATTGTAACAGAACTGAGAACAAGCAAGGGGAAGCTCTTCTATCCTTGTTTTTCAATGGTTTTTCGCATCCATTTTTTCAGGCGGAATACGTGAGTATAAAATCCGTATTTGCCATCTCGGTCACAGCCTTCTCCCCATGAAACTATTCCCACTTGATACCAACGGTTGTCATCTGGGTTCTAAAGCAAAGAAAAATGAAATTAGCACAAGAATAAGATTTTCAGATCTAGGACTTGTTTGTGCCACAGCCTTTTTACACCACAAATACTGCTTTGAAATTGACTGGTAATCTGCTAGATAACGTAGCTTCTTGGCATAACTTTGTCTTCACTCTTAAACCTCTAAGTGGAAATTGGCCATTGCTTATGAATTCAGCAGCTGATCTATATCTGCAGGAAACTCAGAAAAGAAGTTGAGCTAGATGATTGCAGGATGCATCTGATTTGATCACCTCAGGTTTCAGATGGGTTTGCTTTAGTCACTCAGCAGTTTTAATCTCTGCTGCGGTTTTTTCAGGTGATTATATAACTTCAGCATCAGACAAACTCAGCTCTGTCTCTTTGAACTTGTCTGTTTGTTCGTGAACATACCTTCATTACAAAGGGCCCCCCACTGTCCCCTTCACAAGCATCTCCTCTCTTTGAGTCTTCAGGACTGTAACCTACAGGCAAGAGGAAAATTAGGCTTTTGACTACAGGAGAGTGGTGATCATCATTTCCTTGAAGCATTGCTTCATAATGAGCTGCTGCTTGCTGGTTGCTCACTGCTTCTACAAACAGTGGACTTAAAAGCAAATGTGTTTTTTTTTTTTTTAATTTAATATTTACATAACAGCTATCTCTGCTGTCTTTGCAACATCACTGTACTCTGCCACCCCATGCTCTCATTACTGTTTTTTATCAGAATTGCTATTGGTCAGCTGCTGTTTGCAGCTATAGCTTGAGCTGCTGTGCCTTTGTTTCACAGACTTCAGTGTGTGCAAGTTCCATGCACTCTGTTCTTTCTTTGTATTGACTAGAGAAAAATGACCCTCCTCGTTTTTACTTGCGTGTCATTCTGCGGGCTTTGCTCTTCCTTGTCCAGCTGGATGCTTATTTTACAGCCTTGCTATAAGGAAGACAGAGGTTTCACTGTCGTGCTTGATGAGCACGTGTTCTGTCATGCAAGATTCCTTTTTGCTGCTGTATGTCTGCATCTCTGCTATGTTTTTTCAAAAATGCTTTCTTAGAAGAATAAACAATAGGAACACTGTATTGTTGGGGTACTCGTGAATTTGGCTTCTATCCTGATGCAAGCATATTGTCAGATGCAAACAGCACAAACTCAGCCTAATAGTTGTTGACATGCCTGCAGGAATTAGGAATACAACAATAGCAGGAAGTATTGATCTAGCACATAAATCCCTAGTGTGTTTGTGTCTTGAACACTCTCTTCTCAAAGAAAGTGCTAGTAGAGGAGGTTTAAGAAGGTGCAATAAAGATTATCGGAAGTACAGTATTTCTTCTATAGTAGGAAAAAGAAAATGGAATGAGTGCTTCTCAGCTTGGAAGAGAAATGACAGAGCTACAAGAGATCCATAAAATAGCCTGTGACATCAAGAAATATTATGAGTATAGATTCATTCTAATTTATTAGTCAGGAAATTTAACAGGACACTGGAAATTACTTTATCCACATATGCTGTAATTAATCTGAGGGAGTCTGTTCCCATAGTAGTGGCATAGGATTAAACAGGTTCAAACAGTTGGGGCAAGTTAGTAAAGAATGGATTGTTTGTCTACCGAGTATTATAATAGCTGGTTTGCAGACCTTAACGTAGAAAGCTGCTGAACTGCTTCTTATGCTGGTGAAAAGATTGTTTTATGAGCACAGTTCTCACACAGCTGTTGCTGATAATTAGTGGAATTGTTCCATTAGGCTACTTAGCCTGACAGCATAGCGTTAAAAGCTTATTCCTAAATTCTCTTGCCTTTATGTAGCCTGGAAGCTGAAAGAGTTATTGTCAAGGGAAAGTTTTCCTTGAGGACATTTGCAAGTTTCTTGGAAGGTAACTTTGTAGCACGAGTTTCATGAGGACCCCAGACTCCAAGTCTTCAATGGCAAGCTTTAACCTTACCTATCCAGGTGCACTTACCAGCACAGAACATATTGTCGGTGACTTTGACCCTGGTGGATGCCTTGCAGGTGTTTTGGTCTACAATAGGTAGATTGAGCTGCTGCAGAACTGTTGGTAGGTTTTCTGGGCTAGTGGCCCATGTTTCTTTCAAATTTCCCCAGCCAGTTACCCGCCCTTTGAAACCTGCCAGCATCAGCCTGTGGAAAGAAATAAGATTATAGTATGTTGTGGCAGCTTTCTCTTGCCAGACTCTTTCCTGAAAGTAGCTTAAACAGGCATCTTTCTTATCTTCCATGATGACCTGAAGAATGTTATAGTCTATATTTCTGGGGCTGAGGGGACAGATAACTCACCTCTGTACGACCTCCTTGGTAGGCAAGCAGACAGGATGGATGTAGTCACTGAAGATGACCGGTCGCTTCAGGTGCAGGAGTGCAATATCTCGGTCCATGTTCTCTTTCCAGTTGTACTTGGGATGGATGATGATTTTATCCAACAGAACAATTTTCTCTTTATTCTTTTCATATCTGAAATAGTTGTAAAGGAAAGAACTCACTGTACTGTAGCAAGTGAGAGTCTCTGGGGGCTGATAATTTTCTCAGGTGCTTTGTCCCCTCTTGACAATGGAGTACACCTTTAAACTTCCCATGGTTCTGCTCTCCTTCTCACTTCAACCTTTGGGATCAGCAAGCAGAGCAAATATAGCTCCATTAAATCTCACTATTGGGAGGCCTTTGCTGTTTGCATATTTCTGTATACTTCCTTGGATGCTGATTTTTATCCAAACCTCATTGTATCTCACTACTTAAGGGCAGAGCTAGTTCACTCTTGCTTAGTTTAGGCTCTTACTTTGCCCTGAAATGCTTGCCAATCCGCACCAAGATATCGTTTGTAGTCAAGTTCTTCTCCCAGGGTGGATAAAGAAGGCAATGAGCAGCAGTCAAGACCCAGCTGTTACTGATGAGGCTGGCACCACACAGCAGCTCTTGAGGACTCTTTTTGTAGAGCATCACCTGCCTTAGACACAAGGAAAAAGGAGTGCTCAGGATTGATGTCTTGGCTGGATGCATGTGTCTTGTGGTGTGTCTTGGTGCTATGCAAGGAAAGTGGGGTTTGCAGTAAACATGGAAGCACATGGTGCTGTACCAATAAAAGGACAGATGGCTTCATTGAAAATATATCTACCCTGGAAATGTGTAACTTACATAACAGACAGTTTGCTTTATTTCCTTCACTTGCAAAGATTTCTTATCCTGTCTATTCCAGCAAAGCTGGAACCGTGGACCACATCAGTGCTCTTGCTTTCCCTGAAGCTTGTATACTTAGCTCAGTTTATTTCTAGCTATTCCTACTGCTTTGTCGACCACTTGGAGAATCTGTGATTAGAAATGATACCAGCTACATGCTAACTGTCAGACTGCCCATTGTATTTCTCCCCCTGCATGAAGGGTGTGGGAAGGGTAGAGAAGGGAGGTAATACTTACCAGGGGGAACTTCCAACTTCTGCATCATCCCCATGTACAACTCTGCCTCCCATGTAGGAGTCCATCAGCTCCTTCTCACTTTGATCTGTTATCTGTTTCTTTTCAAATAAAGGGCGAATGCCACAGTCTGAAAAAATAGGCAGTCTGTTTTCATTACTCTGCCTGCTTCACAGCAGCACAATTTTATCTGAAGTCAGCATGCTAAGTTGGAAGAGCCTAGGAAGAGAGTGCTTATTAGGTCCATAATTGTAACTAGAATTTGACTTCTGCACCTTCAGGGAATTTAAGTGTCTCCCACCACTTTTGGCAGCAGTTGGTAAGCTGGTATTTCAGAGGCACAGTGAGTGCTTGGGCAGAAGAAACTGCAAATTCTCTATGAACTTTTTGCTCACCTGCTTCACCTTCACCAAAAGTTTTTTCATCGAAGAAGGTTTTGAACTCTTGAACGATGGTACGTCCTGATATTTCCTCCAGCTGTTCATTCTCATCCTCTAGCGAGCTGTCTGAGAGAGACAAAAAGATGAACAGGGTAAAAAGCCTACTGCTGCAGTTTCTACATTTCAGCCAGTGTAGATGTTCATTTCCATGCACAGTAGGAATGTTGGAGGAATGATGTTTTAAAACCATTGCTACTTTTCATCATCCATCAGTGTGAAGCTTTAGAGAAAAGAGTACACCTGAGAGGTAATGGCTTTGTATACAGGTATGTTAGTAGGTAGGTTAGTGCAAGGGCTGTTTGCACAAGTAGGACTTTCACATGCATGACTCATGCTAATCTAGTCATTTTTTGTTTTGTTTTGTTTTTTCCATTCCCTGACACTTGTGCCTACTCAAACCAATAAAGGTTTCTTACCGCAGTAATGCAGGTCACAGTATTCAAAGTATGGTGGTTCGTCTATTACACACCAGACACCCTCATCGTCTGCATCAGGGTTCCGACAGTAATTCTCCACCAGCTTCACCTCTGGGTTAATGGTTTTGTCTTGGAGCAATGCTTTGGCCTTCTCTGAGGCCCATGGCAGGCACCTAGCCCCAGATACAGTGACTGAAAGTGTCCCTGTATAAAGCATGCCTTTCTCTGGTTCACAAGGCTGTGCTGTGGTTGATGGTGTGACCCGGGGAGTGAACTCGACTGTTGTCCTTTCTTGACCTAGAAAGACAGAAAGTTGTGATTTAATCCATAGCTTTGCCCTGGAAAATACTACTGTTAGCAAATAGTACTTGAGCCAGTTTATTAAAGCACAGAGTTCTAAGGGGCATCCATTTATATTTGAGAACTTCTGCTGTGCTACCTTGTGAGCAATGACCCTCAGCAAAGTTGTAGCATCAGATGTTATTTCTGGTATGGGAATGTATGGGCAACTCAATGACATTTCCTTTCAATCCTCTTTTAATTTTTAAAGCACAGGTCCTTTATTCCGTGTGTCCTCTATTGTACAAGCACCCTCCTTGCTAATTCTTTCCCCTTTCCTATTGTCAGTCTTACTGCTAAGTCCCTTGCTGGAGAAAAGCTAGGATGCAGTGCTGAGACATACCACATACTGGAATGGGGCACTCCTCCCGCTCCACTGTTGGGTCTCGTGTGTAGCACCACGGACCTCTTGAGTTGTTGTCTGGGTTCCTGCAGTAGTTCTCAGTGAGGTCGGGATAAATGGAGGCATTAAATCTGTGAGGAAAGGATGGTTAGGATAGGAAGGAAAGGCACCCTGGAGAACACTGCAGGAGAAAGCAAGAGATGAACTTACTTAGGTATATGTGGGTATTTGCTTGTCCACACTTGACATTCAATGCCCGATTTGGTGTAGCTAATTGTCCCCCGATAGTTCTTGCCCAGATTAAAAGCACAGTTACCTGTCAAAATCCCCAAACAGGTGAGCCTGGGTCAGTGGGAATGGATGTTACATTTTTCAGTGTCAGAAGTACCACAGATTCCTTTAACTTTGTGGATGTGTGTGATCCTCCACAACCATAGGCATTCTTTTTATAAGAGGGGAAGGGCACATCACTTAAACTTGCTCTGCCTTATCAGAGGGAGCTCTCCCTGAGGCTCTGTGCTTTGCTATGGCTACAAGGCACAGGCCTGAGCAGTTTTGAGAGGCCAGTCTAACCCGGAGCTCAAGACCGTGTTACTTTGTCATGGGGAAAAGGGTATCTACCTTCTGCCATTTCAATGGAGGAGTTAGGCAGTCTGTAAAATAGATAGTGGAGAAATAAAGCAGAAGAAGGGAATTTAAAAGTCCCCTCATTATTTTTCTTTCTAGTTAGATGACCTTGCTAGCTTTAGATCATTTTTGTTTTTCCTTCCAAAATCTGGAGGAAGCAAATTCCTGGCACTCAACATATCTGGGATCTTAAGGTCTGCATTCATTTCTTACCTTCTAGACAAGCATCCAGAGTTGTCCTAGGCATCTTTGTGCCCTGACATACTTGCAAAATAAGAAGAAAGAAGCACGTTATATGAAAATCTAAACAAGCATCATGTTTTGAACCAGATTATCATCTAGGGACAAAACGCAAGTGCTTTTTCCTGGTGAGTGAGCTCTTTTAAAAGGGCAGGGAGCCATTTCTCCAGGATGGAGGAACTTGAAGCAACGTACCTTGGTATTTTGCCCAAAATGCATCCTGTAAAAACAGAGAAACAAAAAAACAAAACAAAAACAGCGTAAATATCAAGGAGTAGAGATGCAGTACATCAGACCTTGGCTGCTGCAGTTCAAACAAGCAGAATGCCTCAGTGCAGCAAATGGAGCAAGCTAAGCTAGTTCTGTTTGTATTAAATACCAGGGGATCTAGCGAAACAGGAAGTCTGGTATAAAACCACGTTCCCACTCATCAGACTCAGGATTCAAGTCCTTTTTCAGCTCTGCTCTGAGATGCAAACACGAACAATTGGTTATGTGCAGAAACATTTGCTCTCCATGTTCTGCTGTTAATCAAGTAATTGATCATCACTAGGAGAAACTCAGGCCACTTGCTGTGGATTTGCAACTAATGAGACTAACAGAAGGGACTACAGTCGCTTCTAAAGAAAACCCCAGAGATGCTTACAGCAGTTCCTCCTCATCAGCCTGCAGAGGAAGTACAGCAGCACAGAAGTGCAAAGAATTTAACCTGGAATTCGTAACGGTCATATGCAAGTATTGCTCAGTTCTTCACATCTGCATCTCTCCTGTGCAGCCTGAGAGTGATTGCTCTAGAAATATCTTGTAGAGCTTGTATAATTCTGGCTTTAACTCCTGACTGGTAATGTTTATTATTTTATACTCAGGTGTGGAATTATCACTGATACTGGCCTTGGGACTAGGAGCATTTTACAACAGGATGGATTGAAAAGAATTAGCTGAGAGAGTGAGTCTGGAAGCCAGAAAACAGATGCACTGTGCCAGAGTTTCAGCTCAAAGGGGCTTGAGGCATCTGCGCTCAAAATTTGTTTGCTGTCAGCTGTTCTTTCAGTGTCTGGGACTGCAGCCGTTGAAATGTGTGTGGCACCATACTGAACTAGTAGATGAAGATGAAATTCTTATCTAATGGTTGAGGGAAGGCTCTCTTTTATTTCACTTCACGCTTAAAATAGAGAGGGAGGAAAAAGAATTTGAGATTTGTGGTGCGTTTCCAGGAGTGGCTCTAGGAGGGAATTATCTAGGAGGGATATCTCGCCTCTCCCTGGCTGATAGGCACAGTAGCTTTCCATCTATAGCACAAAATTGTCTGTTAAGACCCCAGCCCCTGGCTGTGTGTGACCCACGTGTCTCACTGCAGGAGCTGGCTGCAGGACACCAGTGTGGCCTGTGACGTACCGTGTCAACAGTGGATTCAAGGGCTTCAAAGGCCTCTTCGTAATTGCATGTCTCCTCCAGGCACTCTCGCTCCAGGTTTCCTTTGATCATCTCTTCCAGAAATCCCTTGTTGGCACGTCGCGGACGCTTGAGCAGTGACAGTGCCTGCCCCTTTTCCAGGAAAACTACCGAGTCAGAACACTGCCAGTCAAAGGGATGCTCATGGTGGGACGGTCCCTGTGTCTCCTCTTGAAGTATTCACTCAGCGGGTGTAATGCTCCCACAGCCCAGCCTCCCCAGCTCACCGTACAGAGAAGGGAAGCCTTGTCAAGGACCTGTGAGGTCCACAGCTGATGGTCAGAGCAGTCTCGCTATAATTCATCTGTCAGTATTGGCTTCATCCAGGTCACAGAAGTGACAAGATCTTCTGCTATCCTTAGCAAAGCTGCTCTGCTAATTTGCTTGTTTGCTTGGGGCTTCCTACTGCTGTCTGTCAACCACTGAATTTCTATATTGCCAATTTCAGACTACTGCAATAGGAATAGGTAAATTCAATCTTCATCTTCTAGGCCCTGATCTGAGACCTGTGACAGGTCTTGCCCCACACAGCAGTGGGATAGAAAGGACCCGAACTCATATTAAAAGCAAATAGATGAAGTAGAGGCTCTAGTAAAAGAAAAAGGAGCAGTAAGCAGGAAGGCTGCATACTGTGTGTGACCTAAACTTTAGATAAAGGATAGCTGGAGAGGCAATGCAGAGTTGCAGCCAGTGGGGTGAGCTGAGGAACTAAGACGACCCACAGCTGTGCTACACAGGGTCTTGTTCTGAGCCACATTCTCCTCCACCATCAGTCAGGTGACCTGTGAAATCCACTGGGCTGTTGTCACAGCTTTTTCTGCCAGCTGCTGTGTGCCACTGCATCCTCCTGGGCAGGGAAGCAAAATGCTCGCTCTGCTCTCTGCACCCTTTCACTCCCAGCTACAGGCTTTTAGAATCTCCTTCTGCATTACCTGGAAAACCTTCTATAGGCTTTACCACTGGAAGGAATTAAGCCCATCCTCCTTCCTTAATCACCCACTGGTACTGCCCATCTCCCTGTGTTCTTACCTCCATCATGGCTCAAGGTGAGGTGCAGAAGGCTGAAAAGGAGCAGGCCCTGCAGCATAGTGGCTTTGCTGTGCACCATGCTGTACAGCCCTGGCCGCAGAGGAAATGCAAAGGGAGCAGAATAAGTGGAGTCACAGCCCTGCTGGGTTAATATTAAACCAGAATGAAGAAACAGGACTCCAGAGGTCGTGGTGTGTCAGGGACAGCAGGACTGAGGCTCCTCTTATCCCTTCTCTCTTGGCATCTTTCCCTCCCTCTGGGGCATTTTCATTTTCATACTTAATTAGTGGAAACCAAACCGAATGTCTTTGGACACCCCGCCACACTCCAGATTAAAATTAGCATCCCAATGTATAACATGGCATGAGGATTAAGAGGATACGTTTGTACCAGGGCACAGGGAGAGCTTGGGCCGGTAGAGAGGTCCCTGCCAGCTGCCCCAACCCAAGCAGCTTGCTACTGCTCTCCGTGTCACCCTGCTCTCCCGCAGCTCTTGGCATGACTGCTGTGTCCCCATCATGCTGGCTTGGTTCCCTGCTGCAAAATCTTCTTGGATGCTGTACTCCAGCAGCCTCACATGTAGCAAGACTTGGAGATCTCCTTAGTCATTCCCAGTCCTCTTCCTGTTTTTGGTTGCAAGTTCCATCCCTTTTCCCCATAGAGTCCAGTTGTCTTCTCTCCCCACAGTTATCAGCAGGCTCAGTCTGATATTTTGGCACCAGAACACACAATTTAAGTTTCTCCCATCTCCCTCACCCATGCCAAGTAGCAGAAGGGGTGCTGGCTGCAGTCTGTGGATTTTCAGTTTTCCTCCCAGTCAGGTCAGTAATGCCATCCTCAGCATATACGTCCCGTGGCAATATAATTCCCAGTGGGGTGGAGGAGGGTGAAGCAGTTTGAAGTCTGGTCTCTCCCTTCTCTTCCCACGCCAGTGGAACACATTAAAGTACAGAAGGAAACAGAAGCTGACAAGCAAGCAGAAAGCACACCAGAAACAGGCAGAAAAACAAGGGCTTGTGGGAACAGGAAGGCAAGAGTTATATGGGTGCCACAACATCTGCTAACAAGCAAGTCAAGAGCTGAACTACCAGAGCTGGGATTGCTGTAGTGATTCCTACATGCAGAAAGCTGGAATGGTGAGAGAGCAGCAGAAAACAGGGCAGTGTTGTGGTAAGGCTCAGAAGCTGCCACAGGGCATAAAAGTGGTTTCTCCCAGCAAAGAACATGTTTTGTTCTGTGCCTCAGTGCAGCAGATACAACTGTAATGTTTATCTCCATAGAAGGAGTGCAAATATTAGCATTAGGGTGGCTCAGGAATGACTCTGTGGCCGCTGGTACAAAGAGCAGTTGCAGAGGCTCCCGCCCTCATCTAACAGGAGTATCCCTACTCTCACCCACCACACCTGGATTTTGGAAAGGCACTTTTGGGAAAAGCCAGATTGACCTGGGTGTGTGTGCATAAGATTAGCCACAGCCCTAGAAACACCCCATATTACTTAGCAGACGGGATTCAACATTTAAAAGCACGCAGGCAGGGCCTGCACTGATGCTGGGATGGGAATAAGGTATCAGTGCTCCAACAAAGGTTTGGGAAGTGGTGAAATCAAAGTCTGCTGTCCCACTCAGCAGTCACTACTGCTCTGCACTGTGCGAGGAGGCAAAAACAGGCACACGTTTCTATAAGCTCAGCAGGCAACCAGAGGGACTTGCCCAGCTGACAACATTGTAGAGGATAACAGCAAAGGCAGTTTATTTACACTCTGTTTGATAATTTGGATTTGGTTTCACGTGCAGTTGGGACAAGTGACATTAGAGTTGCCTTCACCAGAGCATTACTGAGCAAGCCTTTATGGATGTGAGTATCACCCACGCCCTTGGTCTAAGTGATGAGTGATGAATACACACACACCTGTGCAAGTGTTCATTGTGGATCCTAGTAAGAAAGGCAACTACAGTTCATAAAGCTTTGATTAAAATGCCATTTGTTGGAGATAATTTTAGAAGGCAAAGGGGAATAGAACTAGATAACTGTAGTTTCCTTCAGCAGCTGGTATTTTTTGCCAGTTTCAGCCATGATTTGCTATTCTCCTTGGTTGTCATCTCACACTAAAGTCACATGATAAGGTTGTCCGGGACATCCCTTCTCTTTGCTCATAACTAGTTGTCCCATCTCTGGGATGCCAGGTTTTATCCCGTACCTGCTGCTTATAGACAACATGCTGCCTACAGAGCACAGCAACCTACACAGCACAGCAGCAAGCGGCATGCTTCTTCGCCTGTATTTCTTACTGTTTCCCATGCCTGAATGTGGGATGAGGCAGGAATCTATTCTTTTTCTCATGTATCCTTCCAGTAAGGTGTTTCTTACTGGGGTCTTGCTGACAACACAAAATGTAGTACAGGTGTTCATTATGGATCCCAGTAAGAAAGGTGCTCAGGCTCCATAATGTATTAATTAAAATACGATTTATTGGAGATAATGTGAGAAAGGGGGATAGTAAGAAACAATCTTACATCTGTACAAATGTTGTGAACCCCAAGGTGTACAGCATCAACCAGATGTCCAGTCATGGTGGTGGCATCATCACAAGGTGCCTGGGGGAGCCACCTACGGGCTCCTTAGGCTTAGTCCGCTATATGCAACATAGCACAGGCCTGCACCTACATACTCAGATCAAGCATTAGGCGAATCATTTATACAGCAGTGTTTCTCTCACAACCACTTTGTAACTGCTCCCAGTTGTTCTCTCCAATCACTTCAGAATAAAGAAAGATGTCACAGGTCAGTAGATCAAGCAATAGGAGCCTGGCTTCTCCCTTTCCTTTCCCTCTGCTCCTCCCCCATCTCTCCCAGTGATGCTGTCACAGAGGGCACACGCTTCAAACACAGCATGTAAGCCCAGCTCCAGCGAGAACACTTTGCAGCTGTGTCAATATTTGAAATATGCAAGAGCTTGGATAGGCAGCAAAGGGAGAGCAGTAGAAAGAACTACAGCTCCAACTGTAGGCCTCCCCTCATACACCTGTGCTTCCACTGGTCTGTATTCAAGAGCTCAGGATAAGGACCAGGCTCATCTGCCCCTGGCTTGAAAGAAAGTAGCTGAAAATAAGTAGACTTACCTGTTCATTAGCTGAATTCACCTCCTGCCCTTATCTCAAATCAAGGTGTTGTGGATGTGACTAACGCCTCGTCTACAAACTGGCCATTAAAGTTTATGGAGGGGAAAAGAAAATGAACATCTGACATCTCAGATTGCCACACTGCTGTCTTTGTAGCACCCCGAAAGGGAGCAGTGCTATCAGCGGTTCTCATGTGATGCCATACTGTTCTGTTGTACAGTAGACATTAAAAGCTCACAGAATGCAGGCCTCTAAACAAAGCCTCCTGGGGAAATGCAGCTGCTGGAGAGGGGCAGAATGGAGATCAAGGCTAAATCTGTAGAGGCAGTAAATGAAAGCAGCATTTGTGCTACATGTGAAATGCAAGCACGGGGCAGGCAAGTCTGAAAGACTCTGTTAGGGCCGGTTTTGTTGATCTCTTCCTATGAGGCCTTTGGAAAGAAACATTTTCTCCCTGACAAGGCATCAATTTTATTCAGCACAGCTCAAATGGCAAATGATCACTATAGAAGACAGAACAGTGGGAATTCTTCAGAACTGGGCTGCTGGGGTTCCTGCCCAGCTGTTCCAGCATCACTGGCCCACATGCCCATGCAAACACCGAGATGAACCCCACTTGAGGAAAAGGGCAGATCCAGGTCTCCTGAATGTGCCTCTTTTTGCCCCATCTGTAATTTTCTGCTGTGGATCCACAACATCCCTTGTCCATTTCTTCCCTACACCTGCCGCTGGCCTTGATGTCTGAGATGGCCTTGAGGCGTTCATTCTCAGGCCTGGGCACTTTGGCTTGTCACGGCTCATGTATGGGAGAAGTGCTTTCCTCTCCTGGCAGCCCATGGAAGCGTTTGGCAGCCAGCCTCCTGGCTTCAACAGGGGACGTCAAGGACTCTGGTTTTGTCAGGCCCCATCCTGGAGAAGTAGGAATCGCCTGCACAAACACAGAAGCACGCTGGGTGAATTAACTGGCTGTTGCTGGGTCACAGTACACACGCAGAGTACACGCAGCCCCGCGCCCACCCGCCCCGGCACCACGTCGGCCTCGGCGACATCCAGGTCGCAAGGCACGGCAGCGGGCGGCGTGGGGGAAGGCAGCGGGCCGCGGCACCCGGCCCGGCGGGGCGTCCCGTCGCTCACCTCCGCCGGCCGCGGCCCTCGGCCGCGCACCACGCTTCTCACCGCTCCACCAGGCGACAGCCCAGCAGCGCGGCGCACACAGGATGCCCCAGGGTGCGAGGCAGCGACGGGCGCGGCCGGACGGAGTCCCGCGGAAGGCGGGGCGGCGTTTCCCCGGCGACGGGCAGCGCTTCCGGCGGGAGGCGGATGCCGGAGGGGCCTGGCGGAGGGGCCGGGCGAGGAGGAGGCCGCAGGTACCGGAGGCGGAGGGGGGTGGGCGACGCGGCTCGGAGCACCGAGTCCTGTAGGCCGGTGTGAGCGGGACCGTCCTGTGCGGGGAGGCGGCGGGGCCAGGGAGGGCCGGGCCGAGCCGGGCTGCTGGGGAGGGGGAGGAGCCGGAGGGCTGGGCGGGAAGTGGCCCCGCTTGGGAGCCTGAAACGGGCTACTTGCACGGCCGTGTGCCCGGCGAGAGTCGGCCTCGGGTCTTTGTCTTGTGGAAGCCGGGAACACCTGGGGTCTCTTGCTGAGTGACTTCTGCTTTGCAGTGCGGAGAGGAGCCCTCCCGTGGGGCCGTACCTTGTAAGAGTTGTTATTCCTGATGTTTTCATTACTGGGGTGCGTTACCGGGCCGTGTTTGCTGTGCAGAGTGTAGCGCGGTGCGGGGATTAGTTGGATGCGTACGGAAGGAGACATTTCTGCAGCTGAAGTGAAACCGGCGGGAGTTGCAGGTGGCAGCAGGGTCAGAAAAATAACGGCAGCACCGGAGCGGGGCTCCTTCTTGGTTGGAGCGTTGCTTTGTTAGGGGGTACCGGGCTTCTCTCTGTGTCAGTGCGGCGCAGCTGGATTTTGTCTTAAGGAGCGTCCCGCTCAGAATCGGTGTGAAGGTTGTATTGTAGAGGGCTGACGGTTCCCTCCTGCACAACGTGCTGTGCTGCACCACAGCTCTGCCAGCAAAAAAAGTCCTTTTTTTCTGGCTGGAGAGCAAAGCACGTGGCTTAGCGAGTGCTGAGAGCGACCCGGAGAGGAGCAGAGAGCAGTTGGGAGGAATGGGAGCAGTTGGCTCTTTGGAGAAGTGCTTCTGACGCCAAGGGTGATTCTTCTGTTTTGAAATGTTTAAGTGGGCTTTTAACTTTTTAAATCTGGGATCATAATTGTCCTTGTGTTTTGATTGGCTGTGCAGGTTGTATGCTTTGCATCTTGTCATGCAGTTTCTCTATTAAATGCGACATTCTTAGACTCTGTTACGCCTGGCAAAGTGCTGTTCTCTGACTGCTGTTTGGCCCTTATACTGATGCAGGACGGACATCCCAGTCAGTGGCAGATCCTGCTTATGGCTCGTTTTGAGGAGATGGAAAAAATCGCATGCAGCCACTCTGTCAGAAAATGAAGTATGTAGACTTGTGAGGATCTTAGCATAAGGGCTGTCCTGGCTTCAGTTCCACGCTTAGTTTCTTACCTCCCAGCTCTCACCTCTGGATCTTCTCAGTGCCCATCAGTTCCTGGGCACTCAGAGTGCCGTGTTTTTCTGAGTCGCTGTGATGTGAGAAACTGTGTGCTTCTGTCTTCTGCACCAGTGGGAAAGGGCAGGGGAAATTCTGCAGAAAGCCCTCTGATGGTCCCTGGGGCCTACAGTCTGCTTCATAAGCAGAACCTGAAATCTAAGAGGTCTTCTCTGGGTTCTCCTGCCATTAACTGCCATGAGGTGCTGACCTATTGTTGAGGAACAGAGCTGCCTGCCTGCTAGTGAACAGTGCAAGGAGGTACCTGGGGAGCCCACTCTGCCTTCAAAGGGGGAAGGCAGGTTTGGGCAGGAGCGTACCCACTTAGCTCTGCCTGGTGTGGAACTGGTGACCTCCTTCTTCCTCGTGGTGCCACACTAGCGTTAATTGTAGGAGTGTGCCAAAGGGGAAGTCTGCCAGTGCTGTCAAATAGCCAACGCTTACAGCACTGGAGATGTGCTGCCAGTTGTCTCTGAAGCCAAGTTGTGGTCCTTGTAGTGAGAGGCAGGGAAACTTGGTGTCTTGCTGGCCCTGTGGCAGTACTATCACTCTTCTGTGGGAAGGTTTGGATTTGGTCCTTAAGGGCATCAAGGCTGCTTAGGGGGGGGCACTGTTATACAGGGCATCCTCAAGAGCTTGGTATAGAGGGCATCTCCCTGGGTCAGTGGATGGCAGCAGCTGAAGGTAGGTAGGGCCTCTGCCCACTGGAGTGAGGAGTGATTGAGAGCTGCATTAATCATGCCCTGTGCAGGGCTGGGCGGTGGGGCTGCTGAGCTGCAGTGGGAATGATTTTAGCTCACTGAGTCATAGGGATCGGTGCCTCGCGTTACCATAGAAATCAGAGCAGTTGCTAGGGGTGGGGAGTTGCTTGTCATTTGGCCCTGTTGCTGCGTGGTTCTGGCATGAGCTCATGGTTCAGAAGAACCCGATTTCTTGCTCTCTGCTCCTCTGAGAGCAGAGAGGTCAGGCAGCTCTCAGTCCTTGCAGGAGGGCAGTGAATGGCCTTGCTTGGGCCTCTGCTTGGCTGCAGAGGTCAGACCCTGTGTGTTTGCCATACAGCCTTGACCATCCACTGCCCAGATGCATCTTGCTCTTTCATATTTTGGGAATCTAATTTCATTTGCTTAGCAAGGCCCCTTGCCCTCTGGGAGCCTGAGAGAAGTGAAAACCGGTTGTAAACTGGTGAGTAAGAGATAAGGGAGGACAGGAGGTAAGCTTTTGGAGTAGTCTGTGGGGAAGGGACAAATGGTAACTGTTCCATTTCCTTTTCTGTCAAAATACACCAAGCTTGGTCTTGAGTGTTGCCCTGAACATGGCTGTGACACCTTCCAGTGCTTGGTCTCTTGCAGGTCGTGTCCCCAGGGCTCAATCATTTTCTCTGGATAGATACACACAGTCAAGCTCTAGAGATGGAAGATGCAATATATTCTTGTCCCCTCCATTCTGCTAAAGGAAATGGCTTTACTGTGATTATCTTCTTTCCACACAAAGTCAGTGTGCCTCCTCAGATCATCGTTTAGCTCTTTGCTCCCCTCGTAAGGCGAAACAAGCACAAGCCTGTCAGAGCAGCAATGTTACAGGGAATCTTGCTGATGCAAGGTATCATTTTGTGTTCCTACAGTTCCTCTTGGCTTGCTGCCTGCTGGCTGTTGAATTACTGTCCATGTGGTGATGCTGACTTGGGTCTGTTTGAGTAGTCCAGGTCAGCATATCTGTCCTGTCCCGAGTTTCCTTGCTGGTTTCCAACAGGCTGACGTTAATGGCTGCCAGTTGTTTCCTGGGGGTCTTCCCTGAGGATCGGTGCCCTTAGGAGGTGCCCTGTGTTGTGCTACTTCTCTTCTGGGTTTGACACGCTGCTGCTCCAAGTTAGGGCGAGAAATATTTGCAAGAGAGAACACAGTTGTTTGTTTCTTGGACCCACTTAACTCCTTGTTATCCTTAGTAGTATGGCAAGTTTGGTGAAAAATACTCATTTGAGCAGTAGGACTTTAAATTGAAGCAATGATTTCCATACTTTTGCAGTGGTTCAGCAGAAGTATTTGCTGGGTGATGCTGAAGGAGAATAGGGTGTTATGTGTATTGTTCTCTCTGTCTTACTAGCCTACAGAATCCTGCTTTAAGAAGCTCTGAGCTTTTTGCTTCTGTGTGCAGATCCCAGCACATTGAAGCACCCGCTTTGGTGTTGCTGAGAGCTCTGACCCTCCCTTATGGGGAGAAGGGGGGTGATTCCTGGGAAAGCTTCCAGCGCTGGGCCAGCTATGGAAACAGCTGGGCTTGGTGCCAGCTTGTCAGAGGGAGGGGAGCTCTTAGCTGCAGCGAGTGTATTGGGCAGGGGCTGGCATAGCCTGTCACCTTCCTCGGCATCTTGCTGCTGCTCTGGTTTCAGGAGAGAAACTAATTTGGACACAGCTGTGGTCAAACAGACTCACTGAGAGAGGGTTAGTGTAGGCTCCTGATGTGCTTTTGATAGGAACTGACACAAAAGAATCTGACATATGTCAGCGCTCCTGGCTTGGAGGAGGAAGAGGGGGAGGGGAACATGGTCTCTGGCTAGGTAAAGATAAAGAAGGCTTTGGGAAAAATCAGTGAGGAGAGGTTTTTTGGGGATGGAAACTTGTGATCTCTGTGTCTCACCCAGTGATCTCTGCAGTCCTCGTTTTAGACGCTGCAAAATAATCTGCAATATTTGGAGACCATGGCTGCAGACCCACTCTCAGAGCTTCAGGATGACCTGAACTTGGATGATACCAACCAGTCCCTCAGCCAGCTCAAACTGGCCTCTATAGACGATAAGAATTGGCCAGCAGATGAAGACCCTGCTTTTCCCAAATCAGGTCAGTATCCTTCTTGTTTGGGGTCTGGGTTTAGGCCAAAAAAGAGCTGTTTCTCCTGCAACATTGTGGTTGCATCTACATATGTAGAATGTCCCAGCTTCTCCTGAAAGCTTTATAGGTGCGTTTCCATTGCACCACACCCAAGTGGATTAGCTCTTCCATTGAACAGTGCTAAAAGTTCAAGGCCGGCTGGTGTGAATATGCTGTTCTCAGTTGTGGCACTGACTGTGCTTTAGTGGTGGCAGCATAGATGCACTGTAAACCCTGAAATATCATCTCTTACGGTCTCTTGCAGGATAGTTTCATCTGCCTAGGTGGAAGGGTCTTGAGCTTCCATGTGGGAGACAGGCTTTTAGAGCCCGGTTCTTCAAACCCGTATGAATCCATTCAATTACTGTGTGGTGAACTGTTGCCCAAGGAGGTCAGGGAAACTAGCTCAAGGACACATAGAACAGACAATCCAGATCCATTCTTTTAAGTGGTTATTCCATATGTTTTGTGCAGATGACTCCAAAGGCTCCCCTGAGGCTGTCACTCACCTGCGTTGGGATGATCCCTACTATGATATTGCCAGGCACCACATTGTGGAAGTAGCAGGTAATGGTCTTTTCTCCCTGTTTTCTCCTTTGATATCTTTGCAGCTAAGCTGAGGAGGGCTCTTTTCTAATATAGTGGTGGGAGCGTCTGCCACGGCCACGTGGTGATGACAGCTGGCATCATAAAGAAAAGGAGCATCAAACTTCTTGACTGTTTGCAATAAGTTTTAGTTTTCCATTGACCTTGGTTAAACTTGCATTCTTTCTTGAGCCTCGTTGTCTTGATTACATTATTAGTAGGACTTGGTTGCTTTTGCTGATTTGTTTTAGGCATGGCCCTGAGCACAGGATGTGGATTCTATTGATAATGTCGCAGAAATTACCTAGTTATGCAGCACAGTTATGAGCTTCCTCAGCTGACTGAGTAGGTCTGGAAGCTCTATTGTATCTGAATGGCCAGGGCTTGCCATCCTGTCTACACATGGCATATTTTAGAGAGCTGAAAAACGGGGAAGAGGCCCAAGGCTCAATGCAAGTAAGGAGGTGATCACTCAGAATCATGAGTGTTCTTATTTCTTCTGTATGGTTGTCTTACCAGTATTATTTTAATTGCACTAGTCCTCGGTAATTTCGTACTGGGACCTCCAGGAGAAAGACAGCTGGAGATAGTTTTCAGTTTGCTATGGTAAGTCTGAGAAGAAGGATTATTCTAGTTTGTCTTGCATTCCTTATTTAAGAAAAAAAGCTTCTTCAACCTGTTGGGACTTGACACACTTCCTACTTGACCAACTGCAGCTACCTCATCCCCTTTCTCTTGTTATTTCTCTGCACCTTGGTTCTTGCCCCAGATATGAATTTGCAGAGAAGCAGAGGCACAAGCCTGAGTCCTTCTGATCAAGGGTTGTTCTGCAGAAGGGCTTGATCAGATGGGAAATGTTTGTGGGCAGCTTACCTTGGCATGTGTTGTCCTGATATCAGTCTTTCTTTGGCCCTCATTAGAATGAGGTTTCTTTCTATTGTCCTCTCATGTTACAAAGGATAATGGCGAACTTAAAACCTCACCCTTCTTTGTCTCCCTCTGCGTCTTTGTTGCTGGATGACAGGCATTTAATGTTGGAGCCGGTGTGTCTTCCAGTTTTTCTACAAGTGCTTTGATTTGCAGATATATTAGTAACCCTTTCCATGGGCTGGCTGTCAGGATAGGAATTAACCTGAATCTGGACTGGTCTTCCTGCTGCTGAAATTGGGAAGGAACAGATGTGTGGACTCCTGCCACTTCACTGGTAATGTCTGGATTGTAATGTAAATGACAGAGGAAACGGTTTCTAAACTCTGGGAGCTAGTGGGTTAAATAATACTGTTGTTCACCCCAGGCAAAACCCAAGAGCTTAGCAGAGTGCTTAGATCACAGACGTTGATAAGAATGGAATGTCATCAGCTCTTAGAAGGATACACTTTGTGGGCTGCCTCCTGATATGAGCACCAGTCTTTCTGTGGGATATCTGTTCTAAGGTAACCATTCAACGGTTGTTTTACAAGAGCTCTGAATAGAGTGTTGCTGCAAGGGAGATGCATCTCACTGGCTGTTGGAAAGCAGCCATTTGTCACAGATGTCTAGCACAAGCAGGAAGAATTTCCTCACTTCCTCGAAGGGCTTTGGGGAGCTATGATGGCTGCTCTCTTCTCCATGGTGGTTTGAATTTGTGTTTCTAGTGAGTTCTCTGGCTTTGTGTCTCTGTGTAGCACAAAAGCATCTGAAAGACCCATCAGGTGTTGGCTGTTAGGGGCCACTTCTCACCAGAGCTGGTTTATCTGAAAATGTATGATAGTTTTCCCCATAGAATGTGGTGCAGAGCCTTACTTAAGTAAAGAAACACAGCCCTGGGTAGGGGATTTGCTGGCACCTGGTTTGTGAGACTCACTGCTGTTTCATCTCCCGGAAGTGAGAACTGTAAAGTGGATTGAAGGGTCTGGAATTGCAATCTGGGTTCTGAGGTGAAGCAGTTTGTTCTGTTTTCTTGGTCAGTAATTAATAACATTGACAGTTCAGAGAATCAGACAGCGTAATGTTCTTTGGGCTGTCACTGGAAGTGAGCGATCTGGGAAAATCTGGAAAAATCCATTCAGAAGCAGCCCGAGGAGTCAAAAATCTCACAGGAGGATTGAAATGGAACTGTTTGGATCTGGCTGTACTAACAAGTTGTGCTTGTCAGCACTTTTAGCTGCAGTGAACATTTGCCACGCTAAGCCTGAAACCAAGTGGCTCCACCCCAGTTCTTTTGTAAATATTGGCAAAGGGCTGCAGATGAAGGGCAGTTTTATCCATTGTGCTGTTTTATTCGCTTTCTCTTCTGTGTCCTTCCCTGTTTTACACTGTAGAGCAGAAGGCATATGGCTCATTCTGTTTGTGCTTTCCCTGAAATGGATTCTGGGTGCTGATGCTATTTTGAGACAAGAGCAGAAGGCGGGTTCCCATCCTCAGGCTGAGATCCCAGGGTTATCCTGTGTGGTCAGAGCAGTAATTGCTTGTTGTGGGATGATGCTCAATGTTCATAAACAAAACAAAAATACTGTTTTGAACCCACTCATTTTGTATCTGACTTTAATTTATGACTCAGTGCAAGTCATGCTGCGTTTGAATATCGTAACTATCTGGCCTTAAGGGGGAAAAAAATGATTCAAAAACATTTTGCAGAGTTTTCCAGAGAAATGTGGTGTTTTTTTTCTGTGCTTCAAAATAGTGCAGCAGTTCCATGGAAGCTCCCTTCGTGCTCTGTGCTCCCATCTCTTCTTGGGGGCTGGGATCTTCCTTGTAAGAGGCTGTTTGTTGCCCTGCAAGTTGCTGGCATGGCATTGCTATCCCTAGCAGTGGTGTGTTACAGGAAGACAGAGCAAAAAGCTCCCAGACCTTGGTTCCAAGGGATGACAGTGGCACAGTTCTGAATCTATGAAGATTTTAGTTTTGGGCAAGCTTCTGTTGCTTCTGGGATATAGAGCTTTTCTGAAGGAAAGAGCTGCAACTCTTTGCCTATCCTTTCAGACTTCAGCCTTCAGGTGTCTGTTTATGGAGCGCCTTAGGGAGGCCATGTGAGGACTGCGTGTGCTTGTGCTCTCACTGATTTTGAGTTGCCTTTTTGTGAGCAGATAAATTTGTCTTTGCATGTGGCTGAACATCGGAGTGGAGGTGGCTCAGTTTCACCGCACAAACCACTTCTGCAAAGTGTTTTTTTTCCCTTAGAGCACACAGCGTTTGGAGGAAGCACAGGCTTCTGGTTGAAGGCTGTTGATGAGCTATCCCAAACTCCTGATGAGAGTTTTTGTTTCCTAATGCAGATTCTTCTGTGGCAGAGGTTCTGCTTCCGTCTGCTTAAGGCTGAGGCAAACTAGTGTGATGTAAGCTTGGCCTTGAATTTCAGCAGAGGCTGAATTGCAGGAATACGGCAGGTAGTTAATAACAGTCTGAAGGTGTTCCTACTTGAAATCTGGGATGTGTGGGCAGACATTTGGATTGTTCTAACGCATTCCTTCCTCGTTCTTCTGCCCAGTCAGAAGTGCTGGTCTGCCACCTTTGCAGTCAATAGGCAAACCTGTATGAGGTGCGTCAGGATTCCCATTTTTTTATAAAAGTTGTTTTCTTCCTTTTTTGTAAGGAAGATTGGAACTTAACGTGGAGTTGGCAGATGAATTTTCTGCTGCTCTGGAGCTGGAGATGATGCAGCAGTTGTCAGGAGACCATTGCTATCAGCTGCATAGTCTCTACCCAGTGCCCTCAAGGCCTTACAGAAGCTTAGAGCGTGTATTTGCTAGGCTTGTAGGAAATCTTGCTTCCTCATACCATTAAATTGGTAGCCATAGGACTGTCCTTGCAGAGAAGGCTCGATGCTAGTGTGTAGTAAGACCTGCTTGTGAGGTGGGGAAGCGAGGTGGAGTCCAGGGAGCGTACCTTCTTGAATGTTGTGAGACTGCAGAGAATGTCTTTCTTGGTGCATGTTACCAAACCTACCTGAAAAGCACTGTAGTTGGCTGTTGGCTGCAGGTACCCAAGTTGTAACTAGTGCTGATCATTTGCTATTGCTGTTGGTGACTGACCTGGGGAGATAAAATCTAAACTTGGGTCACATTAGCTACTGTTGCACTAAGCAGGCAAAGGCAGAAGCTGCAGGCAAAGCTGATGTCGGGAGTTTGTTGCAGCATGCTCTTGGTGGCCAGTGTACTCAGCAAAGGGATCTACTAACAAGGATCCTTTCCCTTCTGGTATGGTGCGTTCTTTTTGGCTCCATTAGCACAGGACACTTGCAGTTCTGCTGTATATGGTTGTAGCTTATGGCTCTAACTTTATAAAGAGTACCTCTGTATAATACAGAATGATGTGCTGCTTCTGTAGAATTGGGCCCATCCAAAGAAAGCCCCATATTTTGAGATGTGAGATCATGGGAGCAGAGTTTCTAAGAGAATGTTAAGTTTCTAAGGGGGATCAACAGAACAGAGAGTTTCTCTTTAGGGCTCTGCTCAGCTCAGCCTTCTGTGCCAATAGTTCCATTTGGGTCTGTAGAGTATGTGTAGCTGGTGATGGGAAGGATCCAGGGATGGCAATAAATACTTCCATAGCCTTCTCCCTTCCCAGAGAAACCCATTTTTTTCACCTCTAATTGGCAAATTGGCAGTTTCTCTCTCTCTCTCTCTCTCTCTTTTTTTTTTTAATTCAGTATCTAATGAAAAGTTTTGTTTTGAACACAGTGTTGTACTTCTAAAGTGTCCTTATATTCTTATTAGTGAGTTTGGGCTTCTTTCCAAATGGGCTGTTGGGCTTGTTATTTATACAGGGGGATGCTTTCTGCTGCACACTTCTGTGGTTCTTTGCAGGACCTTGAGGGAAAGAATTAGTAGCATTAAACCCTTTTAAAAGTCGCCATTTTGTTGGTGAAGGGAGTGTAACTATAGCTTATAAGGGCCAGAGACTGGACCATGGCTGTACTGAATTTGTTGCAGTTTGAAGCAAGAGAACCAGCTGTCATGGATGACAGTAACCACCTCTACTTTGTAGATATGGTTGCTCAGGAGAGAAGAGGAACTTGTGGGAAAGATAAAGTGGAAGGGGTTTAACTGCTGCAAGACAGCAAGTAAATGCATCCCAGTGTCAGTCTCACTGCATACTGAGACTTCATACTCAAGATTACTTTCTGGGAAAGAGTGCAAAACTTGGCTTGCTATAACTTTGTTTCTGTTCCTCCAGACCAGGGTGCACTTGATGGGGCCCAACCAGGTAGGTAGATTTTTTGTGATACTGTAGATCATGGTATTCCTTTAGCATGACTGTGGCCTATAGCTGGGTTATCTCAAGGGAGCCCAAACTTTGCTCAGCCTCGGGCCATGCTGGCAACTTTTCAGGAGTCCAAAGGCTGCACCAAATTGTGGTCTGAGCGCTGCACCTCTGCCTCAGGCACAGTGGAATCATCTGAACCGACTTTGGCCTGTGGGCTTTTCCCTGTGGTGCTTCGGGGCTCTCCGGTCTCTGTGTAAATTCTATTCTTCTTCTGGTGGTGGCCTGCTGGACCGGCTCAGTTTGAACACTTACCCTGTTGTCATGTGTGCTCTAGAAGTTCATCCTAGGATTGCTTCTTCTCCCTCTGTTAGACCCGTGGCTGCATTCACCCATTATGCAGCTGGCACTACACTTGGATTCTCCAGGTGAAATCTACTGTTATCAGTTTCTTCTGCATTTGGCTGCAGAGTGTCTTGGTAACTTGTGCCTCATTCTAGTCTGAAGCTGTGCTGAGCTACTCTGTGCTTGCTGAGTGTTTGTTTATATTCTGGACTTCAATCGCAGGCCTTAAGAATTTGGCTGCCAGTGTTTTCACACTTCTCAGTGCAGAGGAAATTCTCTTCTGCTATGAAATTCTTTCTGCTGTTTCTGAACAGCAGGCCAGAACCCTTGGAAAGGTACAGCCTTTCCATGGAATTGCTGATCCTCATCACTTCATTATATGGATGCTTCTCCCCTGTTTGCAGTGTTCTGATGGAGACATCCTCCATTTTGCATTCCCTAATCTGATTCTCTAGGGTTTTTAATTTTGTTTTGTAGCAGTAAGTCACTTGATAAGGCTTTATAATTCTGGCAATGCTTAAATATTGGGAATGGCTCGGTGAAAGATTCTAGGTATTAAAATACTGCCACTTTGGGCTTTTTACTTTCTTTTCTTGAGAGGCTAAATCCACTTTGGAATTCAACAGATATCAAAACTCTACCAATGATACTTAAACATTGCTCAGCTGTGCTCAGCAGAAACCTGGAATTACATTAGAGAAGGTGTTGGTTGTTGTTGGTTTTTAAGCTGGCAGTGGCTCCGAAGCATCCTAAGCTTTGTGAAACATGGAATAGTGTCCCAGATTTCTGCAGTGATGTCCCTTCCTCATCCCCAAACTGCCCACTTTGTTGTTTTTCCGCTAGCTTTGGTGTCAGATTTGATCCGTCTGCATTCTGTCAGTATTGAAGTACCAGCTTATTCTCATTTGAATCTTCCATCAAAGTGGATCCTTGGCTGCGAGTACCTGGTGAATGAACTGGGTCCCCATACTGCAGTTCTGTTGCTGGCTGAATAAGCTGATAACATCAGATCATGGCAGAAAGGATGACTGGTAATTTTCAGAAGAAGCACGTAGAAGTGCAAAGCAAGATTTGCAAGTCAAGTGTGTATTTTCCATTTTGGCTGCACAGATGTGTTTAATGCAGAGTTCTGTCTCAGGACAACGCTGCTTCCTTAATATGAAGTTCTCCTGATATATTTGCATTGATACAGGTTGCCACCTGAAGCATTCGTTTTGGTATTTAGTCTTCATTCCTTCTAGAAGTACGGCCCTGCTCTGATGGTTTGGCTCTGTGAGTACCAGTGTGTACAGCTGCTTCTTTTGTGGTTAGTTGTTAACTATTCTTGAGAAGCTGAGTAATTACTTCATGGTCTCCAGTTGTGCACAATAGAAACCTTAGCTACTTGCAGGTGCAAAGAAGGGGTAGGGAAAAAAAAAAGTAAATTTGTAAGATTAATATTGCAAACAGGTGAGCAAATAGCGTAAGGGATGGAGCATCTGGGAAGGATGAGATGCAGTAAGGGTTTGTTCAGCCTGTGGCAGAGGACACATGGAGGCAGTTTCTTCTGGCAACTGAGAATGCACAGAGGGGGCCTTACATTCCTGCTTATAAATTGCAACAACTGATTGTTTGTCTTCAGTGGTTGGGAACTGAATTTCAGTATATCTAAAGAAGTCAGACTGATCGGATTTACGTCAGGAAAAAACAGGATGGTCATTCAGTTGTTTTAAGTGTTTCTGTGTTGACAGGCTGAGCTCAGTGTGACAAAACTGGAGAGAAACCCAGAACTCAGTGATGGGTATGGGGTGCTCATGCAAAAATTCATTTAGATTTGGAAGGCAAAAAGGGTCACTCCTTCAGTGATCCGAATGACTGCAGATGGTCTCCTAGTGTACTTGGCCCTGGAAATTATCCAGGAGAAACATGCCATCTCTCTAGATGGTCGCTTTTTTCTTTTAATATGAGTCCCAAACCTTTTTACTAAGGCTACTAAAACAGTGAGATTCTAGACTTTGCATAGGCCCCACCATAAGTGTTATGTCATTCTAGAAGAAGATGCTTAAGCTGGTTGGTTCCTCACTTGTGATTTATCCAGTCTGGAAGTCAGCGCCCAGTAGGCTGAACTGTGTGGCAACCTGCAGCATCACAGTAAGGTGGTGCTCTGCTGCAGTTCTTCACAACCGAAGCCTTCCTTGATCAAGCTTCAGTCTTCTTTTCAGGCCTTCAGACCATCCCCTTCAATATGAATCACAGCCTCATTTAACTGAAGATAGCACCTGTTCTGACTTTAGCACAGAGCTACAATCTGCACAGATCTGTCACCCATTTTCTTTCGTTGCTATAAAACTCATCAGGTTCTCAGAGGCTACCATCATTAGTGCTCTATGTGGGCAGGATCCTTTGTCTTCTAGACAAAGCCATACAAGCAGAAGAGTCCAAATGTGCTGTATCTTCCCTTTCAGCACTTATTAGCCTTCATCTTTGTGTTACAGAGAGCTTAGGTGCATTTGATCCATCCCTCAAGTTCATAGCAAGCTACCAATAAACTCTGGGCTAGGCAGAGAGTGGGCTACCGTGGGATATGCAATGTGATGTTGGTTTTGTGGCCTGGCTGTGGCTGTATCTGGTTGTTCCAGATGATCCTTGCATCACTCTCTCCTAGTCCTGCTTTCTGGGTCATGTGTGCTCCCTAACTGCCCCTTACCTGCGCATGTGTATGTCAGTGTGATGGCCTACACCAGCCCTTTTCTGGTCTGTACCTGGTGCTGCCTCAGGTGTCCCTAACCTTTGTAGAGGCTCTGGCTTGCGTGCATCAATAAATTTGTCTTGTGTTGTCTGGTGAGTGACTTGAAAATGAAACTTGGAAAATGGAGGTGAACAAGAAGAGAGAATCTGTTCTTCTGACCAGGATGGAGGTAAAAGGGTTAGTGGCTTCTTAGTGTCATGGCCTGTGTATGTGAATTCTCTGGCTGCTATTTGAAGCAGCAAGTGGTCATCTCTTGCTAACAGGCAGTATTTCTGGGAGCCTCAAGTTTGTTCTGCACTTAATGTGAGATCTCAGTTGTTGCATGGCAAGTCTGGCTGGACAATAGTTGGGTGCTGGTGCCCAAGCAAGGTTAAAACAAACAGCTGCATGCTCTGAATGCCATAAAGCCAGCATGGCGAAAAGGGTATCTTTCAAGAGTAATGATGTACTGCAGGATTGTCCTGCATAAGTGGAGATCCTTGCTGCTTTCTGCGTTGTGTTTTGAATGGGATGATTGTGCCATGGGAAAAGGAGGTGGGTATTCTTGAACATAACCTTGGTAAGCTCTTTCACTGCTCTCTTCTCCTGATTGACAATAAAACATAGCTGGGTGAGTAGCCAGAAAGATGGGAATACTTGAACTCTTCACTCTAAAGGAACAATGTCGCCTCCACTGCTGCTAAAAAAAAGTAGGTCATCTCTATGGAAGCAGATCGAATTGTGTGCCCATTTAGGACTCTCCAATAGAACGTGTATCCAGACCTGATTCTTAATTATCGAAATCTCTCAGTTCCCCCAGCATGTCTGCTGAGCTTGTCCATGCCCACCTGCTTGGGTTTTGTTCATGGAGATGGAGAGCTCTGCTGGTAGAAGCATGCTGATGTATGAAGGCATATTTGGAGGAAAACTCAGCTCATTGCCTCTGAAGCCTCAAGAGGTGGCTGGGAATGTCCCTCCTAAGATAAGGTTGCCATGTGGGTTATTTCGCTCCAATGTGATAGGGATTGTTTTCTGATAGGTTTTTGACATAGAATGCTCAGCGCAGCTCTTTGGGAAAATACCATTATGGATGGAAAAATCTAGGAAGCAGTGAACAGTAGCTTTGTCTGCGGCACACACCTCCCGCTGAGCCCCGTCTGGAGAGTGCAGCAGCCCTAACCTGATCCATCTGTAGAAGAGGCTTGTGATGATGCTTACTTCTTTATGGGATGTGGCTGGGGCTGCCTGTTCCTGGGAAATTCTTGGTTTCCAGGGTATGGAGTGGCTTTGTTCTGTGTGCAGAACGAAGCATGAGGTGAAGCAAGAAATACACACACCAGACCATGAACAGTTATTCTGGGACTGTGTGCAGTTGTAGTGGTTATTGCCTCTGTGAGGGGGCAGTTATCCTGTGCCTCCCTGTGCATGCATGTGACAGGAGCAGTGCCCCCAGAAACAGCGTTGCAGCATTAATGCTCTGAATACTGCAGGCCTCCATTTGTATATGCCATGAAGCACACTGGCTTCTAGTCCTTGCTCTTCCTTCAGGGCTGAAGCATGGACTCTGTTCTTTATTCATGTTGCCAGTTTGCCAGGCCCTTGGTGCTCAGGTTTCTATTTTCATCCTAGGCCCATAACAACTCAGCTAAAAATCAAGTTCATCTTTGCTGTCAGCTTTGGCATTTTGGACTTCTGCCTTGTTATGGTGGTTTTCCGTGTTCCATTTCCCCTTTGCTGTCAAGCCCACAGCGTAGTTCTGAAACTCTTGTAATCTCTGACATTTAATCTGCAGGTGATGACAAATATGGAAGGAAAGTCATTTTGTTCAGTGCCTGTCGGATGCCCCCAAGTCATCAGCTCGACCATGTGAAACTGCTGGGGTGAGTAGTGTCTCCAGAGGCTGCTGTTAATGCAATTTCCAGGTACTGGATTCCTGAGGCCAGGTCTATGTGGTGTATCGTCTTTATCTGGACATGTCCTTGCAAAGAGCTTACCTCCATTGCTGAGGATACAGTCCTCTGTTATGGCACACTAAAAGGAGGAAGAGCCCCTTTGTGGCAGAGTATGAAGTGAGTTCATGAGCTGTCTGTTTTCAGGTACCTGAAATTCACCCTGGACCAATATGTGGAAAGTGATTACACACTGGTGTATCTACACCATGGCCTGACTAGTGAGAACAAGCCATCCCTGAGCTGGCTGCGGGATGCCTACAGGGAATTTGATCGCAAGTGAGTAGGCAAAAGCTGCAGCATGCTGCTCTGTAGTCTCATACAGAAGGTCTTTCCCCTTTTTCCCAGGTAGCTTGGTGATCACATCTTACTATTGCCTGTTTCTACTAGTTGTAGAGGTGGGTTTTGTCTGTTGCAGGGTAAATTGTGGGATGTTCAGCTCCTTCTGAAATTGCATTTTTTAGGACAACAGGCAAGGAGCAGAACCAGGAACCAGTGCAAGTATGTCAGCTCTGTGGTATAATTGTTATTTCCTGGTGAGGCTGGTCACTGCTCCCGGGCAAATCTTGGAATGATGCAAGTGTGCCCTTAGACTGCTGGGCATCCTGACATGAGTATGAAGCATGGAAAAGCAGAGGCCACGGGTGACTGGGGAGTGTTGAGGTGGAATGCAAAAGGAGCAGAGCGTCTAGAATGTCTTAATCTTGTGAAAAGGTTGGTCCCCCTTCTTAAAGCGAAGGTCACCTCACTTAGCTTCTCTTGGCAGGTACAAGAAGAACATAAAAGCCTTGTATATTGTGCATCCAACCATGTTCATCAAGACTCTTCTGATTCTCTTCAAGCCTCTGATCAGGTAGGAAGCACTACGGGAGGCTCACCCAATGCTCACATTGCTGGGGAATAATGGAGCATTCCTGGGGAAGCACAATGTATGCACAGGCTATCAAGCCTGCCCTACAACCTCATACCCTGTGCTGTCCCCTCTTGTTTCTGAGCTTGAAAATACTCAGACACAAGAAATACAAAACGTTTTGCAGATCTGTGCTGCTCCCTTGCTATCCAGCCAATTAGAAATAATGTGTTATAGATTCTGCTAAGAATAAAAAAGGAAGTGAGAGCATCAGTACAAATTCTGTTAACTCGTTGTGTTGATGCTGAAATCCTAACTCCATAAAATAATAGAAAAGTAGTTATTTCCACCTGCTGCTTAGAAGGAAGGAACGCAGGGCCAGGGGAGGCTGCCGCTGTTAGGGCTTCTAGCATGACCTGGAAAGTCTTCACATCTCCAAGTAAAATACATGAGTTGAGAGCTGCGTGGACAACATCTCTGCTACTCAGCCATGCCCTACCCCCTTGCCTCATCAGTGCTTCTTTGAGACCCCTGCTCTCCTTGCCTGTAAGATCTGCTTTTCAGATACTGGATTTCTTTATTCTTCACAAACCTTCTTGTCTCTTGTTTTTCAGCTTTAAGTTTGGACGAAAGATTTTTTATGTGAACTTCCTTAGTGAGCTGGAGGAATATGTAAAGCTGGAACAGTTGGGGATCCCAAGTCAAGTGCTGAAGTAAGAGTGCTGCTTATCTTCCATTTGTTTAGAGCTCTAAGAGGGGATTTTACTGGGTGAAAGGCAAGGGGAGGAAAGGATTATTCCACCCAGGCAGTGGTTTTAGAAGGAGCAGTACAAATTGCTATAAAGACTGTTGTTTCTCTCTGCTGTTTTTCATGTGTGTCTCTGATCCCAGCACCCAATTCTGCCCTTGAAGTAAAAATACTTCTCCACAGGAGCACCCATCGTGCTCATGCACCCATCCCACTCAACCCCCAGGGGCTTTCTGCAAGTTACTGAAGTTAATGCTGACCTGGACCTTGTGGCACGTATCTGCTGTGTCAGGCACTTCCTCTGCTCATTTGGCACAGTTCAGCTCCTCTTTGAGGCTTCCCAGAGTCACTACAATCTTAGTCCCTCATCACAAACAGTGCTGCCCTAGCCTCCTACCTGCGCTGTGGTCTTCAGCTGCTTCAGCTCATGATTCCATATGTATCTTCCTTTTCCCCTGCTTTTTTTCTGTCAGCCTTACATTTGTTAATGTTGCTCCGGATCTGCCTGTCCTGTATGTGCCTAAGTGAAATCAACTGTGGTAGGCTGGAGGTGTTACCAATGTGTTAGCAGTGGGTCACGTGCAGTGCTGGGTCTGTGTTCTTTCTGGGAGGTGAAGTGGCTTTTTACTAGCCTGTGTTTTGCCACAGATATGATGAATATCTCAGATCCCTCCAGAAACCTTCACAAGTGCCCCAGAAGCCAACTCCCCCACGCCCACCGCTGCCAAACCAGCAGTTTGGAGTCTCGCTCCAACAGTGAGTATCTCTGAATTTTGTTGTTGTTGCCCTGATTGATCTGTTTTGAGGACACTGTATTTATAGCTGAAGAGCTGCAGGAATGGCTGTAGATTTTCTCGCAGTTTGGACTTACTACAAAACTATAATCATCCTTCTGAGGAGCTCTATCTGCATCCAGATTCTGATTGACTCAGTTCAGTTCCACCCTTTTCATTCCATGGCCTGAACCTAGATCCTATCTAAATTAGGGTGAAATTGTTTCTGTAGTTAGGGCTCTTTGAGGGAGGAGCTAAATAAGGACCATGAGGACAGCTTTGTGCCATTAAAAGCTGTGTCTAAACAAAGGAAGTCTGTTAGAGACTGAATGAGGTGTCTTTAGGGCTGTGCTATTTTTATTGGGTCCAGCCGCAGATCTGTTGTTTAGTTTTTTTCCATGTCGTTTGTAGTCAGTCTTGTACTGATTTCCAGCCCCCATTCCTGCACAGTGACGCAGGCAAACACAGACGCTGGCAGGGGATAGTGATACTGCCCAAGTGTTGGAGGTATTTTTAACTTCGTGATTTTGCAGCAGGAAAATGAGGAGGGGCCGGGATTGTGTGGCCAGACAGATCCTCTGAAGCAATCTGGGAACACATTCCCCTGCTTCACCACTCTTCCTCATGTCACTCCTGTGGTGCTGTGTGCCCGAGCCTGTTAGTGGACTGAGGGGTGAACATCTGCATGCCACAAAGTTGTACATGGACTGTCTAGTGTGAGAGTGGCAGTGGATGCCTCAGCATCACTAGGTGTTCCCTGATAGCCACTGTGTTGGCTTTTTTTCCCCTACAGAAATGCAGTAGATAAAATTATCCTATGTATCATTCTGCCATGCGGCGGCTTCTATCTGCCCTTGTCCACAAGGGAAAAGACCAAGATAGTTTAACTCTCTTCACCTGCTTTGTGACTAGCAGCCTTACCTTCTGGGAACCCCACTGTCCTGGTGTCTGCCTGTGGTGATTTTTATGGAGGACAGATAAATATAAATAATGAGCACAGACTTGCTTCAGTGAATGACTTCTCATGATGGGAATAATGAAAGAGCCAGGGAGACAGAGATAGCAAGATACTATGTCATCCCAGCCAAAGTTAGTACACGTTTAGGCAACTTGAGGTCTCAGGGGCTGTGTGCAGGGCAGGGCGGACCAGTCCTTTGTAACCTTATGTCTCTTCCCACAGTCTACGGGAGAAGAGCCCTGACCAGTCTCTTGTTCCCCTGGTGGTCAGAGAGACCATTGCTCATTTGCAGGAGCATGGTAAGTGTCTGGGGAAACCAAAGCCCTTCTTAATTCCACGGTGTTGGCCTCTCCTCCTCCCTGTTCTAATCCACAGTGTGTTCAGACACAGCAGAGCAGCCGTCTAGGATAAGGTGTAAAGGCCTGACCCAGCCTTGAAGAGATTGTACAGTTTCATGCCTGGGAGGTGTTTTTCTTTCAGTTAGCCATCCTGTCACTTGGCTAAGAGTAGTAAATGCTGCTTGTATCCTTTGCCTGCTGCTGAAGACAGGAAGAATTTCAGTTCTGTGAGGGGAAAAAAAAAGTTAAAAAAAGGAATTTGTTGATAGCTGTCAAAACACCCCACAGCATGGAGTTATGCTTGTTCATAATAGCATTCCTAGAGGCTGCCACATAACGCATCTTCCTTTTCCATCTGCTCTCACCTTACAGCTCTCGCAACGGAAGGGATTTTCCGGAGATCAGCAAACACGCAGGTTGTCAGGGAGGTCCAGCAAAAATACAACACGGGTGAGTGCTCCAACTCAGCTGAGCCCCTCTCGTTCTCTGACTCCTGCTGTCCTGCTACAGCTGTGTTGGAGCGAGCCCAGCGGGGCTCCTCAGCTTTTCTGATCGGCCTCTCGGTGAAGGCCCATCAGGGTAGGACCTGAGTTGCAAAGTAGAAGCATCTGACGCTGTTCAGTACTTCTGGTTTGTGGAGAGTGTAATCCTTCACACTCATGTTTCCTACACCACCCTTTTCCTGTCTCTCGGGAATGTTTCCCTGTTTCTTAAGATAGGATAAACCACATTTGTCTGGTTATGCTGAAAGGACTGAAGATGGATGACTGGGTCATCTCTTTCATGTTTTCTGAAGATTTAGTGCTGGGTTCAGCGGTGCTTTGGATATGTTTTCGGGGCACATTTTTCCGCTCCGTTAGAAGACGCAGTGTTTCAATACCCTCTCAATGTTCTTTAAATAGTGGCTTCCCTAGTTCTGGGCTCCAGCCTTCACAACCTTCACATCACATTCTGTGTCTGGAGGAGATCTACTTTGGCCAGTGAGTGTTGAGTCTCTGTGTTCCTTTCTCAGGTGTGCCGGTAGATTTCCAACAGTATGAAGATGTCCACCTCCCTGCTGTGATTCTCAAGACCTTCTTGAGAGAGCTGCCTGAGCCCCTCCTCACTTTTGGCCTCTACAGCCATGTTGTCAGCTTCCAGAGTGAGTTGTAACAAGCGTGTGCTCTTCCCTGAATGTTGCAGTGGCCAAGGACAAAGATATCTTCCAAACCACCCTTGGCTGTGGAAGGGACAGTCCTGCATGGGATACCCTATGGTTGCAAACTGGGCTTTGTTGGAGTGTGTGCTGAGGTATTCATCTTTTCCATGGAGAGACGAGCATTTCTTACAGACTTACTTACCCCATCTCCCTTGCTTTTTAGGTGTGGATGAAGTGAATCGTGTGGATGTCATTCGCAAAACACTTCAGAATCTGCCAGAAGAAAACTACCATGTGCTCCGTTTCCTGACAGCCTTCCTGGTGCAGGTGAGCAGCTCCAAGGCTTGGAAGTTGTTTCTTAGTTCAGTTACCAGTGCCTTGCATCAGCTTCTTGACTGCCTGCTCTGTCCTTTCCTTTAAGAAGAAATGAATCTTAAGCTAAGAAACTGCCTCTCTTTACCTTATGTTCCTCTAATATGGAGTCTCATGACTGGGAGTTGCAGGCAAGCATTAAGCCAATGTGGTCTGTACCAGTGAGGCTGAAAGTGTGGAGTTGCAACTGCAAAATACCCAAGCAGAAGACTGGACTAGAAGAATGGTCACAGATCCACCCTGCTTTCTGTTGCTAGAGACACTAGTCTGAGGGAAGATGATTTTAGTTAGTGATAATCTGTAGAGATATTGGCTGACAGTGCTCCTGGTCCTATGGCACTGTGGCCTGGTTGCTGAGCCATAGTGGGATGTGGGAAATGGCAAAATGTTGCTTCTTGCTTTCTGACTGCTGCAAGTTGTGTGTGTTTCCCCCAGCCAGTCCTGAGCTTCTGTCTGCCACTCTCCTTCCATCTGCTCTGGAGAGTCTTGTCAGCTCTGGCTTTGGGGAGGGAAGAGGGCAGCTGCTGTGTTGTTGTGCAGCATACCTAAAGGGAGATGGGAGGCAAATGGATGAGGCCAGGCTCTTCTCAGTGGTGTGTAGCAACAGGGCAAGCAGTAATGGCCTAAAACTTGAACACGGAAGTTCTATACTAACACATGGAAGAACTTTACAGCAAGGGTGTGGGAGTATTGGAACAGGTTGCCCAGAGAGACTGTGGAGTCTCCTTCTATGGAGACATTCAAGACCCATCTGGTTGCTTGTCTGTGTGACCTATTGTAGAGTGCCTGCTTCATGGGCTTGGACTCAGTGATCTCTGGAGGTCCCTTCCAACCCCTGTGATTCTGTGATTTCACAATGTTCTCTTTCCTTCCCCCATAGGTATCTGCTCACAGTGACAGAAACAAGATGACAAACACCAACCTGGCAGTTGTGTTTGGCCCAAATCTGCTGTGGGCCAAAGATGTAGCCATCACCCTAAAAGCCATCAACCCCATCAACACCTTTACCAAGTTCCTGCTGGACCACCAGAAGGAGCTCTTTGAGGATGTGGAGGCCTGATTCCCAGCCAGCCCACACCAGCACACTGTGCCCACCTTCCCACCTTTCCCACCTTGTCTTGGGGCTGTGACCAAGCTGTCTCCAGTACAAAGGGACTGTTGATCTCCTGGGTGATGAGCAGAATGAGGGCTGTGGAGATGGTGGTGAAAGCGTAAGTAAGCAAGCAGGAGACTGCTGCTCCAGATGGGGATGGGAGCTGGTCTTCCAGCTACTGTGTGGAGTCCTGCCCCACCTGCCAGTCTGTGCAGCTCCTCCAGGGCTCATCACCAGACTGTTGCCCTATAAGATGTCCAGCCATCCTTTCCTTCTTCCCTCACATATGGTTTTTCTGCCCTCCTTGTCCCTTCCTCAGCAAAGATCTTTTTTGTTTGTTTGTTTAAACTCCCAGCAGCCCCATCTCACTCCCCTTGTTTCAGCTGGTCTATCAGGGCTCCGGCAAGACTTGCTGGGTGTGTGGTAGAGATATTCTTGCTGTCGGTGCCATTTTTCTGCACTGAACACATCCTGCCTTTCCCCAGGGGCATCTGAAACACTGAGTGGAGCAGGCAGTCCTTGTGCTTTTGGTACTTGTCCTGCACTTGCAAACACCACTTTAGCCACAAGCTTTTGGCAGGCAAGTGAGAAGGATGGGTTCCACAGCACATGGGCTGTATAGACCTGCCAGACTGCAATGCACAGAAGCTCAATTTAGCCCTAAATTGGGGGTCACCCATGCCAGCTACTCTTCAGCTTTTGCTGGGGTTCCTCCTGTAGTTACCCAGCTCAGGTGTTTCTATCCAGCCCGCAGTATTTCCAGCCTGGTTCGGAAGGTGCATATCAGGCCTGGCTGTGCTTGGGTTCTAATTGGGGCCCTTTCATAGATGGGAGTCTGAATTGCAAGAAGGTGTAATGGTGGCAAAGGAGTGCTGAAACTATGAAGATCACTGCCTTTCCCTCTGGAAGCAACACGAAGCCTCTTCTATTCCTTCAGGCACGCACATCTGTGCTGACACAGACTGCCTTGGTTGGTTAAGTTTGAGCAGAACTTTCTTGCACAATGTAACAGTGAGTGTGGCCTTAGGGGGAGGTCTAGGCTCTGCTCCACCTCACCCTGGAGTGCACCAGGCCTGGTTTACAAGCTTCTGCCCAGGTACTGAGCAATCGTGTGCCAAAGCTGTGAGGGATCAGCTATTCCTTGCTGAGGGATTCGCCTTCTCTCCTCAGTTCCTTTCCCTTCCATCCTCCCATGGAAGCCTCATCTGGTGTATCCTGTATGCTCTGGGCATGCCTGGAGAAATCGGATTGTCTGCAAGGCAGGCTTAGGGCTGGACGTGCCTGTTGCCTTCCCAAAGCAGGGCATCACTGTTGGTTTGGGGTTGTAGCGTGCACGTCATACCTGAGCTAGAAGAGATCCCTCTCCTTAGCCTGGGCCTGATGGGGTGTTCATGGGGAGCTTCTAGCCTTATTTCTCTGGTGTGTTACACCCTTATCTTCTGTGCCCTGCCTGCCTGGGCCAGTCCTGCTTTGTGCTGTATTTGGCCACAGGGTCAAATGTTTTGGACCAAACAGAACTCTTCTTTTTTTTTAAAGCTACTGGATGCTGAACAGAATTTACATTTTTGTAGCATTTTAGCCTGATCAAATTTGTTGTTCCAACTGCAATCAAAATAAGTGACATCTGCTGCAAGGATGATGGAAGTTGCTATTCCTGCTACGCTGTGGAACAGGGATGGGTGTGAACACAGGAAGCCTGGCAGGGCAGTGAGGGTCTAGCAGCTGGCTTGGAGGAGGCACGGCAGCTTGTGGGTGGAAATAGTGAGCAAGAAACTGAGCGCTGCTAAGGTTGGAACAAGAGATGTTCTAGGACAGGGCTGGGCCTGATCCTTTCTAGATACGAGGGGACTTTATTCTGTGGAAGCTGCGAGACTGCTTATTCTCCCTCCTCTGAGAGTAGGAGTCTTTCCTATTTAGCCAAGAGATGCACACATACTGTTTTGGCCTAAACTGTTCACAGCAGTAACCAAGTTTTGGAGGTAAAGATAGTGGGCTCCCAGCTCACCTTTGATCTCTGTTGGAATAAGTGAGCAGCACTGATTTGCTGTGCAGTAGTCATCTGCAGATGGACAGTGGGGAAAGAGGTGCACCTACTGCAGTGCTTGCTTTAGGAGCTGAGGCTTCCTGGGCATACTGGGAGGAAGGGGAAGGCTGAAAGAGCCCAGTGCTCAGCATCCAGTGCTTTGTCCATGCAGACACCCTGCTCCCCAGCTTTAGAGTGGGGAGAGACCAGTGCTCCGGCTCTGTCTGCAGTTGATGCTGGCCGTGCTTGCCACTCCCTGGAAGAAAGGCAAACCCAGCCGATTTCTCCAGGGAGAAGTGAACTCAAGGCCAGGAGCTTGGGATGGGATGTGCTTGTGTGCTGTGGCACAAGGCCTGGGCCCTGCGTGCAGCTGCACATCCCTTGGCAGGGAGGCTCTGGAGGAACAAGTGCCATTCCCTGCCCAGTAGCCAGGAGCAGTGCTGGGAGCTTAGCTGTGCTCCGTGGGGAGAGCAGGTTGCTGCAAGTGTCTTGGCTGAACACGAGCCAGCAGTGTGCACAGGTGGCCAAGAAGGCCGATGGCATCCTGGCTTGTAGCAGAAACAGTGTTGTCGGCAGGGGCAGGGAAGTGATTGTCACTCTGAATTCAGTGCTGGTGCGGCTGCACCTTGAGTACTGTGTCCAGTTTTGGGCCCTCACTGCAAGAAAGACATTGAAACCCTGGAGCGTGTTCAAAGAAGGGCAACAAAGCTGGTGCGGGGTCTGGAGCACAGGCTGTATGAGGAGCGGCTGAGGGAGCTGGGATTGTTCAGTCTGGAGGAGGCTCAGGGGAGACCTCATTGCTCTCTATAGCTTCCTGAAGGGAGGCTGTAATGAGCTGGGGGTCGGTTGCTAGTTGTAACACTGACCCTGAGCTGTTCAAGGAACATTTAGTTGTTGACATGCTCTAGTGGAAACTGTTGGTGCTAGGCAGACGGTTGGACTGGATGATCTTGTAGGTCTTTTCCAACCTTGGCGATTCTGTGGTTGTACCTGTTGTGCACGGAGTTTGTTTGGTGGGTGCTGTTTCTTTTTCTTTCTCCTCTCTTTTTTTAGTGAATTCTCTAACGTTTCCTTTTTTAGCCAAACGGAGCCTGGTGCATCTCCTGCAGGCAGGGATAACAGCCTGCTCCAGTTCAGTGCCTGCAGGGAGCAGATCTGGAGAGTGTTCAGGAAGCTGCTGCCGCTCATGGTGGGAAAGTGCTTGCAAATCCTGGAAGGGACCCAGTGTAAATATCCCCTTTTGATTGCTGCTCCTCGTGCTGGAGCTGCTGGGGGCCCTGGAGCAGGCACAATAACCAGGGCTGCTTTTGCTTCTGCTTTTTGCTCCCTTAAATGCCTTCTATTGAGATATCCCTTGTGTGACCTGAGCAAGGAACTAGGTCTGCCCACAGCCTCTGCCAGTGGGCGGCTGTGCACAGCTGCATCTGCCCAGGCACAAGGAGCCGGGCTGGCAGGGTGCGGGCCCTGCTGATCCTGGGGGATGGGGTCTGCGTAGGGTGCTGATCTGTGGCATTTTCCTTCTTTCTGTCGAGCTGCCCGAGGGTCTCCTCCCTCGTCTTTCAAGTCAGTGATCAGACATTTTTCCTTTTGGAGGTGGAAAAATGGTTCTGTTCCAACCCTCTGCTTTTTAGCACCTAGCTCCTTTCCCTCTGTTAATACCTAGTGCTGTCTTCATGGCCCCGTGTCGCTCTCTGACCCAGGTTGAACAGTGACACCAGAGCTTGTGGCTGGTGCAGAGGGGGCTGGGGCTATCTGAACGCCTTGTGGCAACGTCTGCTCGTCTGACAGAGAGCTAAGGGCCAGTTTGGCTCCTGTTTCACACACAGGGGCCCCTGTGCAAAGTATTTGGCATCGCTTTTGTTGCTGTTGTTCCCTGCCTTCTTTTCTGTTGACGTTTATCAGGTGCAGGGCTGGGGTTTCACAGTGGTATTGGTTCACATTGTTTAGTTCCTTCTAATCGGCACCAATCCTGTATTTCACAGTTTGCACTTTTTGTATTTCAATAAAAATGGATAAATAAATATGGGTCACTAACTCCTTAATGTACAATAGGCTGTGGGCAGGACTCCGCTCCTTGCTCTACATATGCTTAATTCCTGGTTACATTGGGAACCCTTCTTGGCTAGTAGAAAGGCACAAGGTGATTAGTGCAGCATAACAACAAAGGGAATAAATACTGCACGTGAGGGTAGGAGAGCAGAGAGCACTGGAGCTAAAACCACACCCCCAGGAGCCCTGGCCACATGCTTTGTAGTCTGAATATGTTGGTTCTGATGTTAACATTTGTTTCTACACGTGTGCTGCTTTTCAGTGGTTACTGTGTGTTATGTATGGCTCGTGCTGTCTAAGAGCTTTCCAGTGTTGCCAGTTCCCCTTCCTTATGTCGGCATTATTCAGCATGGCTTGTGAGCAGCTGTCAGCCCTTTACAGGCTGAGGTGTTCCTGGAGTTCTTTTAAGAGTGCAGAGTAGGCTCACTCGGGCAGCGTGTGCCTGGTCATAGCCTTGGTGATAGCAAAGATTCTGGTGGGCCTTGCGGGAAGGCCCAGATCCCCCACAATGGTCTGTATGAGTTTGTTGGCAATTACTGCTTCTCGCTGTGTGCAGCACCTTTCCTTAGTGCACAAGGTGATGCTGATAAATACATGTATGTGCACACACATCACGTACACAGCTCAGTAGCTGTAGGGTTGCAATGGGATACCGGTTTCTGATTAGACTGTTACTCAGTTATCCTTGCTCCCAGTGCTGGAATAGTTCCCTTCATAGGACCTTGTGCTATGCTTGGTCACTTTCTGTTCTTGAATCTTCCCCTGTATAATAACCAGACACCCTTTATGCTGCAGCTTGAATCAGCACTGCCTGTATTTATGCATCCATTTTTACCATCTTGTTGTTTCTCCTCTGAAGATGTCAGCACCTTACATGGCATCATGTGTTATCTGAGGTTAACTTTAAGCAACACCGTACGCACCCTGGCTGACTACTGTCACTGTAACACAGCAGTGCACTGCAGCCGCTACCCCTGGCAGGGGCATCCAGGTTCCTGGAGGAGAAGACAGGGGTTGGGACCGTCCCAAACCTGTGGGCAGACGTGGAGGCAGGCGCGTAAGGGAGCAGCGTGGCTGCACATTGCTTACGTAAAAGTTTTATTGGAAATTCTTTGAATACTTGAAGTACAGCGGAGACCATTTCCAAAACAAGACCATTTAGGAGCCTTATCCTTCACCCAAACTATCTGGAAAGCAGCAGCTATACACATGCTGTCCTTAGCACAGATCTGAGCAGACATCTGCTAAAATGAGCAGCCCCAGTACTACAATCTGTAGCAGGCTACAGCAGCAGCCAGATCTTTGCTGAAGCTGAGCATTTACACGGTGGTCAGGGAACTCGGAGCCTTGATGTAGCAACTACGTGTTGAAGCTGAGGAATGTCCAGAAAAGAGGCACATAACTCAGCCCTAGAGAATCTCTTTATTGCTATGGTCATCCAGCTCAACACCAGCAGCTTACATAGGCTAATTTCCAGCCCTCCAGAGAAAAGAATGGCCACACTGAAGTTCTGCTCTGAGATGCGGGAGCCGTAGCAACACACGAGCAAGTTATCTGGCTGTGTTCTGGTGGGTGCTTCTTTAACACAGCTATAACCTGGAGCTTCAGAGCTCACCTGTCCTCCCATGGAGCGCGCCTCTCAACCAGAAAGCTGGCAAAGTTCAAGCACGGTGTTGCTCTGTCCTTACAATAGGCTCTACTCTGAACTTGGTTCCTCGCTCTATCAGTGGGCACGGAATTAGTGTTCTAGAGAGGAGTTGGGCTTCCCCAGTCATCTGCTAACCATCTCTTTCAAGTGAGAATGCAGCATGGTTGAAGAGGCTGCCACGTTGCACTGACTTGAAGGCTGGATGCTTAACCACTGTAGGGACGTGAAGACAGTTCCTCAGTGCTGAAGGAACAACACCACTCCTGTAGGAAGGGGGGAAAAAGTGTATCGGGCGGGAAGGGGCCTTGCAGTTGCTCATTCTGGTTGCACGTGGGAGGAGAAGGAAAACGAATCACAAGACCAACGTCCTTCTCTAAGTTTCTATGTAGTGCCACCGTTTCTCCCGCTGTCCTTCTATCAGACAAAAGACATGCAGCAGCCCAATCCAGCACAGCGTGCTGCCAGCCAGTCACACTGCTAACAGCCAGCTCGTTACAAAAATAAAGTTTCAGCTCATCGAAAGGCAGCTGATTAAAAAGTACCATAAGCTCCCCAAAATGTGCTTCTTTAAAGAAACTGCCTTCTGAATGGCTGAAGAACACTGCAAATCCATCCATACCTATCAGAGTACAGCTTCTAAGTCCCTGCCACTGCACTGATGTGTGCGTTTCATTCTGTCCGTGGGCCCTGACTGGGTGAAATGGAAACACAGTCCCCAAAACAGAGTATTAGAATGAATCAAGCCTGTCTTATAAAATAAATATCTTGGATATTTTCTTGCAAAAGGAGACTCAGTGGACAGGGTCCCATGGCACACATGCTGTCTGCAGTGATCCAGGCAGAACGACCCGCACGACTACATGAAAACAACATCTTTTAAATATAGGTTTCTTTAAAAGCAATAAATATTTCTCAACTCTTAGGATCATCTATTAACCATAAAGCAGGAGAGTTGGCGCGGGTTAGAGGAAAGAATCTCAGACTAAGACTCCTAATTACATAACCCTAAAGAAATAGGATTCCTAGTATTTACAGTTACATTTCAAAAGCAGAGACTACGAATTCAGCGTCACAGCTGCTACGTGCAGACTTGCCAACAGTCAAAACTGGTAAACTCTACATGGCTGAGTATCAGTGCGCTCAGGAAGGAAACCTGGAAAAGCACTGCTGTAGCTTCACTGCTGCTTATCAGCGAGCCGTTACAGAAGGTGTCACACAACGACCGTGCAGACTCGGTTCCTCAGAAGCAGAAAAGCAAAGGTAACTTGTATTACACAGGTCCCAAAGCCGATGTCTCTCCCTGTGCTCCAGGCACTCACACTCAAGTCAGGCTGCAATGGCCCGTTCTGCGGAATGGATGTCCTGGACATAGAGCTGCTGATCTGCTGAACTCACAGACCTTAGAAACGGCCCAAAGCTTTCTATGCTCTAACAGGATCAAAGACTGTAGGAAAAAAGTGTCTGTTAGCAAGAAGCTACGTTGAGGGAACTCACGGCACGGGATCTTTGGAGGAAGAAGATGGCAATTTTTCACAAAGCCCCTCCACACAGAACAGACTGAAGAGCAAATGTGTTTCATACATTGGAGTTTGACTTCCTGTGTTCCTACTGGTCATGAATTCGAGACTGAATGCGAACAGGAAGAGCAGTCCAGAACTGCAGTGGAGCAGCTGAGGAAAACCAGCAGATGAGCTGTACCTGCTGCTGAAAGAGCAATCAAAGAAAGCTCACTTGATGGAAGGAAACAGTCAAAGCAAGACAAAAGGCAGAGCAGGGGTGACAGATATTTGTTGACATCATTCTCCAGGATGCCCCGAGGAAGAAGAAATGCTGCAGCAAAACTGGAAAATGGCTTCACTGCAAGGTTTCTACAAAGGCATCAAACTCTTTGACATTTTTCTCATGGACTGCCAGCTTCTCTGGTAACGAGTCCTGGAGGGGCAAAGAAAGGTTCGGATGAGGACTCATTCACAACAGACAGAGAATACATTTAAAGCGTCTTTGTAGAGCAAAAATTCCTTTCCTAAGCAATCCAACCCCTCTCCACCGCTCTGGGCTCCCCCTCCCACATGCACAAAACGAAGAGTCCTCTGACAGGATCCAAACAGGGACCCTGAAAAAGGCACTCTGACCAGAGCACGTGTTCTGTGCCGGGGCCTGGCCTTGTGCAGATCCACCAGGGTTTCACTTGTGTGCGGACTGCAACATCAGGCCTAGTTTGTCACTAAGTCTTACAGAACAGAAGTGGGATCGGTTCTGAGGGAAACCTTTTGGGAGTTTGAATGACAACTACAGCAAGCACGTGGTAGCAGCTTTCAGCTTGAAGATAAACACAAAAGTTTCAGTGGCTCAGGTGTGCTATAAACAAATCTGCACTTGCTGGAAATATATTATCGAGGAACCCCCCCTTGGTCAGATTCTTTTAAACTAGGAATAGGGAGAGCACTATAACACATGATTCCCACAAACAGAAGTTGTTTAGTTCCATACCAAATCCTCTGCCATGGACTGAGCTCCTATGTCAATGGAGAGACTGCTGAGTTGAGGGGGGTTCTGAAACTCACGGTAAAATGTCCCCAGGTCCATTGGAAGAATGTCATCTTTTGAAAATGCTGGTTTCTAGAATCAGAAACACCACCGTCAGTTCTCATTTCAGAGACCTTTGCTTCCCTTTTGTCATAATCTCAGATATAGACCCTCCTTGCTGCCAGTAAATATCTTGGTGCTACAACTGCTGTTGTAATAGCGCAGATTAAATAACTGAACAGCTCCAGCTTTAGCCTTACCAAGGCAAAGATCTGTGGTTGCCTGAACTCTTGGAAAGGAGCATTTTTGTGGAACCTGGTTCCTTTAAGTATTAAAGAGGACAAATGGCCCAGGTGTTGGTAGGAGCTGGATTACTTAATTGGTAGCTGCTGGTATCAGTGCCCCTGTGGTTTGGGGATTGCTGGAATCACGGGTCTTTTCCCTCCCATGAAAACAACTTTTATGTCATTTGCTGTTGTACCGGTACCCAAAGCCCACCCAAGGTGTCGGTGTTATGTGAGAATGCTGACCAGGGCACTTACAAAATCAATCATAACAAAGTCATCGTGGGTGTTCCCTGCGCTGCTGCCACTGGAGCCCTCTGAGTGTAAGCTGCCTTGTAGAGGAGATTCAGTTTCTGGAGAATCAGGAGGATTGACCTGCCCAAGGAATTGAAGACGGTGAGTAGTGATGTTATTTATGAACTCATTTGTCTTCATGTTTTTATGCTGTGTGGGTAGTTAGACTGGATGATAAGCACATGGTGCAGTAGCATGTGCGCACTGTTTGAATACCAAGAGAGCCCAAGACTCAACACAAGAGACCCCAGTTCCTGGGTTTCAAGCAGCTAGTAATATAGTGTATATATATAAATGCTGAAGTGTGTTCAAGGAAGGGAATAACATCAACATTGCATGAGGGATGCTGAGACAGCACAAATTATTCCTTGGGAAGGGGCTTACCATGGGGTCGTTATCTTCCAGCTCAACATTCTTGGGAGCAAACATAGCAAAAGGAATGTCTAAGTTGGCCATGGTCACCTGAGGAGATTCAGCAAACAAAATGTCACTCAGAGGCTCTGCTTACCCAGCACAGCAAAGCATGCTGAAAGTCTTTGTCAGGTCTACTAAAAATTGCCTAGGATTCCATTATCAGTTTGGCAGGATGCTGATGACCTCATTTAAAAAGACGTAAAATACAGACACACACTCCATTTATAACATCTTATACAAGACAGGCAAGGGTTAACACACTGCTACACATTCAAACAAACCCCCTTTGCCCATCCAAAAGGCCTAGGGGAGGGCTTAAAAACATAATTAAAGCAGCTGTAGCAACTGGATGCATCTCTAAGCTGCCCTAGCTGAGCTTCCTTAATGCCTACTTGCTTGTGATGAACTGGCCTACTGCATATCCTTTCAAGGAAAGGAGGCTTGCTGCCAGCTTTGTGGGATCACTGTGGACTATGAAGTCTTCCATACCCAGACTGGGTGTTGGCAAAGTGGGGCAAATTCAGCAGCTGTTGCATCCCAAAAGGATTTTATGGCAAGTATAGCTATGACAAAACCGCAGGCAAATGCTGCAGGCAGAAATATGCACCCTCAGCCTCCTGGGCTGCCCTGGCATTGGGGTGCTTTGTTTCCTCTTTGTATGAACAGGCAGGAGAGGCAGAATACGTTTGTGAGAAAGCTGTCTGCTAGTTACCTGGTTAATAGGTTTGTTGACGAAAGCTCCCACCTTCCGGATAAAGATGGTCTCCAAAAGGTCATGTGGGGAGCCACACTTCCCTTCACTGCTGTTTGATACTGTTTCTGTGTCCTCGCTGGAAAAGGAAGACAAACTGGTGCCTCAATGCATAACCAATACAGGCAAATAAGATGCTCTGAAAGGCTCCTTCATTTTTCTGGGTTTACTCCCAATATTAGATAGGAGAAAAACAGAAATAGTTCTCCTTGTACCACACCTCTCTCCTCAGTTGTAAGCAGAAAGGGGGAACTTGTGGAATCAGATATTTTGCTTCTATCTGGAACAAAACTCCTTGGTCGAACAAAAAGGTGCTGCTGACACTGAAACAGCCTTTTCTTTTTTGGAGAGAGACTTAACTTTGGAATGTGCATGTTCAGAGCTGTTCTTGTTCAGAGCTGTTCCTGTTCATCACCATTATTTTTTCAGTAATGCAATCACTGCAAGAATCTTGAGGAGGTGAGGTCAGGAAGCAGAATGCTACCATTCACTCTGGTAGCAGTCTAATGCATCACAACAGCCAGAGCCAGGATTATTAGTTCACTAAATGGCTCTCAGTGTTTTCTCTGGCCTGTTTGCTTTCCTATCACGGGCATTTGGAACTTTAAAATAACCAAAGAGAAAGGTTAAGTCTTCTGGTGTGAGGACTGTTTGCATAATGTTACCCAGGAAAGTGCTAGGAAAGCCCCAGTCAGATAAAACTGCCAGCTGTTTTAGGGGGAGGAAAAAACAACAGTTATGCTAAAACCAATAGCTAAAAAGGGGAAAACAGTTTTATCTTAATGTGATCCCAAATGGGTTAGCGCTAGTGGAGGGTCATCGCAAAGCAACCTACCTACTAGAAGGAGTAGCTGCTGAGTAGTGGACTCCATCTAGTGGGGTGCACATCCTCTCTTGGTCAGCTTGAGTGCCATGTGCTGGCTGGTTAGGAACCGGGGGAACTCCCCCCTCTTTGCCTGGACCGACCAACTGGGATGGAGAGGAATGATTAAGTTAGATAGCTCCAAAGCAGGTCAGCAACACAGCGCAGTACAGAGCACATTTCCACATGTTGGGACTAAGTCATGGTTTCTGCCATATGACTGGGCTCTCGCAGCCACAAGGCAGCAGGTGATGTCAAGCAGGTGACCATTTCAGTACAAGCTCTTTCTTGTTTCCTTCCTTCTCCTCTCCACTTAAGCCTGTCCTACACATAAGAACTGTCCTACGCAACAGAACAGAACTTATTTTGTCTGATAAAAGGATGCAAATATGCCAGTGTGGTCTGTCAGCATGCCCTGCATTTAAGTTACAGAGCTGTGCTCAGGACGCTACAATGGCAACAGCTCTGTAAGACAGCCAAGGCTTGGAATCAGTGGCACATCAGTGCAGGCAAATAGGTTGGATTTGGTTTTACAAACAGGTTTGACATCTTTCAGCCATTTCTCTACGTGACCCCTACCCTACCCCAGAACAGTCAAAGATGCTGAGGAGCTGATTCTTAACTCCTCTGCAACTTGTGCTTTCCCTGTACTTAGCCTAGATTCTTTTTGTTTCTGACAGACAAGATACTAACGCATGCACTAGTTTCAAAGCCTCCCTCAGCTGTAGAGGTGACACAAGAGGGTTGCAATACCAGCCATGCTTGTTCTTCTACCCTCCACAAGTACCTGGTGAGGGTGTGCAGCATTCAAGCCACCAGCAAAGAGTACAGGATACCCCATGTCAGCTGATCCAACTCCCAGGGCAGCAGGCTGATAGGAAAGACGAGAGCTGGAAAGCTAAGAAAGAAGAAAGAAAAAAACAAAAAAAAAAAAAGGGGGGGAGGGGGACGACAAGGGGAGAGGAGAGAGGAAGGGAGGGGGAATGTCCCACAGTCTGAATCATCATCAGTTACTGAAGAAGGCACAGGAGAAGTGAGAGGCACAGCACAGTGTTTCAGGCTGGCAGAAGGATGCCAGGTTTCCCCCCATGAAAGTTATTATTTTAAAAAGTCCATATTGTAGGGGACTACATTTGGGCTTTGTCATAAACAGGATTGGTTTCCCACGCATACAGACTGTGAGAGGTATGGCTGCCTCTGACAGCCAGTCGCAGGGAAGCTCTGCTCAACAGGTTTATTTTGCATACTTAAGAAGCTAATATTTAAATGTTTTGTTTTCCTCCACCCCCCAAAACAAATGCATTATCACCTGTTTGAGCCCACTCCCAAGGCAAGTTAAAATAAGCTGATCTTTATAGTCTGTTCAGTTAGCTTCTGCTGAAGAATACAATGCCCCATAAATGTGTTAGATAAAGAGAGAACTGGGAAGCAAACCCTTCTCAGATTGCTTTAGAAATGAAGTGCTCCAAGGAGTGAAACCCAGGAGAAGTTCCTTATACACTCAGATTTCCCTAAGTAGAAATCTAACTGCATTAAATAACTTTTTCTTGCTTTGGCTGTCTTGGCCTCGAGAGGAAAGCTTCTCAGGGCATTTGCTATCCTAGCAGTGCCAATGCTGATGTAATTTGCAGGAAACTGAATGGTGAGCAGCACTTTTATTCACATGAGGCTAATTAAGCTGAACAGAGCAATCTCTTGTTAAAGAAAAGCAGGTACAGGATTCTTATTTTTCTCCTACAAATGTCCAGACAACTTGACTCTTTGTTGTGAGACACGGGCACAAACATGAGGAACGTGACTTTAGGCAGACCTGTAAGGTGTAAACAAAGAGTAAACTCAGGTCTTGATAAGGTGCTTTTTGTAACCTGGAAGACAGGTGGAAGTGAATTTGGTATTTTTTCTCCTTCAAATTAACAGCATCTCTGTTCCAATCCGGGAAAAGTTCTAATTAATGACTGTGCAAGTTTTAGAGCCACTGACTGTTAAGAAGAAAGCACTCAGTGCTGTGCCCTTGCCTCCTGTGTCTTTGACTAACAATTAATCCTTGCAGCTGCTGTTGTTTATTCGAGGGTGTTTGTCCTGTCATTAGGAGACCTTCAGCTGAAAAGGCATTTAAGCAGCTGAGTCTCATTGAAATTCATGCAAGAAAAACATCCAAGTAGATCTGGCTCCTAATGAAGGTAGATAACATTCACTGAAGTTGGGAGGACCTCCAGTGTCAACGAGACCAAAATTTATTTGTATTTCCACTAAATTGGGTATTTCTTCGTTAAGAGTATAAAATAGAGTTGCCCTTATGCCTTTTGTTTCCTCTGTCCCTTTGCTCTCTCTGTCACACAGCCCTCCTTTGCCAACCACGGGCTGTGCTCTTTGCTGCATCCTTAGTGTTGTGGCCGTAGGCAGGGCTCCTCCTCAGAGGTGGGGGATGCTGGAATGTCAGCTCCTTCTCAACCTGGCCAGCCTAAAAATCATCCTGTGCCTTTTCTTCTTTTTTAAACTCACTCCAGTGAAGTCCTTTTAAAACCTTGCGGAAAGTTCCTCTTTCTTCTGTATCCCCTGAGTTTTACAGGCTGCTTCATGCAGATCTGCTGTTCAGCACAAAGACTGCAGGTGTATTTTATATCTAGAGCACACTGGTTTTTTTTGCAAACTGTTCCATTTCCAAATAACCCATTTTGGTTTAACCAGCCTTTCCCATGCACAACAAACATTCTGCTTTGTCAAATGTGTACTTTCCTGTATTTGTTCAGTCGTGCCAGGACTCTCTGGCCACGTATAACACGTTCTATTGACAACTCACTTGATGTGAAAAGGCCAGCCCCATCACTGGGACCTTCAAGGTGTCCGTCACCACAGGAGGAGGGGTCTGAAAATGTGCCTTTGTGACAGTAAAAACACACTGTGCACAAACACAGACGCACAGAGGAAACAAAGAAAAGAAAGAATGGGAGAAGGGGAGAGAGAAAGAGAGAAAAGGGCTTCAGAGAAGGACTATAAAGAGTTGGATGAACTGAATGCTAGCCAAGAGAGTTTGGCTGCAGCAGCCATGTCTATATGTAGAGCAGAATATTTCAATATTGCCAGAAATGTGTTTGCTATTATAAAGAATTGACTGCTTTCTGGTCTCAGGAAACTATTCCACACAGGTAATATTTAAGACTCCAATGAACAATGACAGAAAGTAACTGCCAGATACTGTCCCACAGCTAACAGAACTGTTACCAGCCAAACAGCAAGGTCAAGGCCAAGTAGTTACCAAAAAAAAGGTAAAAACAGTTTTACTTTTGGAATGTAGAAATAACATTGAGTTTGATTACTTTCCACCTGTGAAATGAACATGCCCCTAGTCTTCCAGCACTTGGAAGGGCAGCAGACTGTATTTCTGCATGTCTGTGTTACAGCCATAGACTAAGGAGGGACCAGACAAAGGGGAGATTAGAGCATACTAATGGGAAGAGAGACCTTACCAGAACTGACACCAGAAGTAAATGCTGTCTTAGAGAGGGCTAATGCAAAAGGAGCAACCCAAATCTGGTTCAGTCACATACCTCGTACCAGTTATTTTCCTACTAGCATGGTTTTATGAAAGCTTTATTTCAGGGTACTGCCTGAGGCTAGATTTTACTCTACATTTGGGATACTTCAGAAACACACACAAAGAATATGCTATACAAGCTGATGGAGAGAAGGTAACACTTACTGCCTCGTATCACACAGGCTAGGCCTCATTTCTAGTGGGGAGGCAGGCAGAGCTTTGGACAGCCTACCTATACGCTGTCTACACCACACAGTTCCCTGTGTTCTCTCAAGTGTTAAGTTGTAAGCAAAAAGATGGAGAAAGAAACCAGTCCGTCAAACAGTTGATTGTAACTGTTATAAAGAAGACTGGCAGTTGTTTATAAATAAGCAAACTGAAGCTATGAGCCATGTAAAAAGCAAGAACGTAGGCTCATGATTGATGTGAATCCTCGAGGTTCATCTGGTTTCATAAAGCTTTTTCCCTTCAGTGACAGTAAAACTTTATGTTCCCAGGGGAAATGCCAGCTTCATTGTATTTACAAATATTTGTACTGTTATTTAATACTGTCACAAGCAAGCGAGTGGAAATTTCCTCATGAACCCTACTGCATTTAACCTGCTTTGTGAACAGGCAGACTACAACTCAGCCACAAACACACCTCCTGAGCTGTGTATCCCAGAACAGGAAAATCTTTATTCTGTCAGACTTACCGTGGGTGCCTGCTGGTCAGTTCAATGGTGCCTAATGCCCCGTCACTCAAAAGCCAGTTGGTTCAAAAATGCTTCCTAAGAAAAGCTCATTTCTGGCTCATTCACTCAGTAGAACAAATTCTATTAAACCAACCATACTAATTCCTCTGAAGCAAAGTCCCACAGCATATTCTTTTGGTTTGGCATGACATTCCAATTATATTTCTTCCCATGTTTTACATTCAGAGGAAGAGATTTACAGAGTCTTTAGATTGTCTTTAAAATGCATCTGCTTGGCTGAACAGCAAAGAATTTTCTTGAATATATAAAGCTATAGATGAACAGCAAATGCCCAGGCCTTTGAAGTATGTAACTCTGGAGTCAGAAGCATAAGGACAGTAGAAAAGGGACAAATTTGAGTTGCTGTTTTGCAAGGTTCACCAGACATTTGTTTTATGTATATTTTAAAACTGAAACTTCAATAACATTGGCATGGGTAGGTAGAGGTACAGAGAACTAAACTGATTCCCAGGTTCATATGATGACCCATTTCTTTGCTGATACTTACTCCTGTTCCCCCAGCTAGTTCTAGATGGTCCAACTAATGAAGCTTTCGCCTCTTTCCTGCTCTTCCATTTTGCAGCTTGGAAAATATGCCTGTGCCATAAGCATTTTAACGCTGTTTCAGTATTTCCTTTTCAGTGTAAGCCTGTTACCTCTACTTATGCTGCTTGTCACTGATCTCTTGAATTCCCCTTTTTGCAGTGTCGCTACATGCATGTATCTAGTATGCTGCTGTCATCTTCCAGTGTATCTCTGTTCTTTCAATCGTTCTTGGTAATTCAGTTTTTCTAGTCCTTTGCCATCTTGTTGAAATCAGTATCTAATGAGGTTTAACCCAGAGTACAACCATCTGAATAAGAAGCTTACACCTTTTAATTAGTGTCAGGGGGCTGCATGTTTGCACAGCAGTTGATATACACACACTACACTATCAGTAATGGTTCTGCCTAGGAATAAAAAGGGCTTGTTTTCTCCTACCTGAGATGGAGGAGAGGTGGAGAATGATGTAGTACACACTTCTTGGGAATCTTCTACTGAGGGGTATACTGCACCATTGTCCTCACCAGCTCTAAAGTAGCAAGAAAACAAAAACATCCAAACTGGAAATATTCCACATAACAAGCAAATAGCAAAACATATGGGGACAAATGCTGCAAGGAGGCTGGGAGTATTTGGGTGGAGCTGAAAGGAGAATTTTGAAGGGCACTCATCATCTACTTGGCAGAACTGAGGAAAAGAGGGCATGGGAATGTTACTTTGCCCAGGATTATCCTAAGGGCTTCTCCTCTACCCCCAGACAGAAACTTCCCTCTATGATTTTTAGTTGTTTATTTATTATACCAAAGAAAGATTTTCTTATGTCAGCCAATACTACTGGCTTTGGTGTTTACAGAACCATTGCCAAACAATACCACTGGTCCCAGTTTGAGTGCCCTCACATGAACGTCAGAGATGACAAACCTTGTATCTACAAGGAGAAATTCACTTTCAGTCCTTCCCTATTGGATATGTCTGGAGCTGCATGCCTCTGAGTAGTTCAGCAGCAAGATTAAGCGCTACCCTTTTAAACTCACAGAGGCAAAGTTTTACTTCTTTTGTGTCCAAGTGCTTCTGTAAAGAATTTGGCAATATCCTGGTGCTTGCTGCACTCAGTACTCTAGACATGAAATGTTGCCTTTCCGTATATGCTTGACTAAATCAGTATGACAGACCCTACTCCTCCAGTCTCCTTCCCATGCAGTCAGTGGAAAAGGCTCTGTGTTTGGGCATAACGATGCCTTCACCATGGCCCATGACTTCTTTCAGCGTTTCCTCACCTGTAATTGCAGGGATGCATGGGCGAAGAGCTGGGATAGGGGCGGTCCACAAAGTGATCAATGATAATCCCCATGATAGGAGGGGTCCTCTCAAACTGCCTGCAAGGCAACAAGCAATGGCATTATTGTAAGGCTGCTTTTACTCTTTACTGTATCCCAGTTCGTGGTATCCTCAGAGAGCGCTAGTGTCTGCTAATGGGACCAGAGTATCTTTACAATTCAGCTCTGCAACTCCAAGCATGCATTAGCAATTTGGAGTTCCAGCATTTGACTCAGGGCAACCCAAATACTCCATTTGCTGCAAGACTTAAGCATTAGAGAATGTTCTCCATTAAGCAGAATTCAGCAAGAAAGGATAAGCAGAAGGGAAAGATTTAGGGGCTCACAGTGTGAGGGATTTAATAGTACATTGCTGTGAAAGTTTCTGGCATTATCTTCTCACCTGGTTGACATGAAAGCTAGGTTGATTCTGTAGGCACAAGACAAAGTGATGGTGCCCACTGGGGTACCCACTGTTCCAACACGAACTGTTTGAAAACCTATAAAGTTAAAAAATGATTATCAGTTCTACTGATTACACAGAATCTGATTGTTTGTTTTCGTTACTGTTTTATTCTGTGATCTTATTTCTATAGAGCTTCCATTATCCTTTGTAACTTGAACTCCAAATATGCACACAGGGTCTGTTACAAAGCAGCACCAGGTTGCCTTAGTGGGATGTTCTATCTACAAACTCCTGATGTTACTTCCTATCTTGTTTTGAGATACTATCCTGAAGTGCTTCTTAAGCTGGTGTAGATCACTGTCTCCTCTACTGGTCCTGCTCCTTATAAATGTACCTCCATATTCTTATTTCAAGTCTGTGTCAAACTGGCAATCGCTCTTGATTTTGCCAAAGCACCACATTTCACCTCTCACTTTATGATACGACTCTTCACTGAGCCACATATAAATACTGTGTAAACCTCAGGTTTTATTCTGTTTGTGGCACTCAGGAACAGTAACAAATAGCTCACCAGTATGGAGAATAGTTCCATACTGTTTCTGTGTAATGCCTAACCGTACCTTCTCCCAAGCCACTCAGTTGCACTTCACCAAAATAGATCCTGTGGGAAAAGAAGAAAGGAAAAGCTATCAGGTCCAGTGGGGACATAATGCTATACATATCCACGTTCCCTATTTAATTTTATGAGTCGAACAGTTGGAAGCACATTTTCTTTTGGGGAAAAAAAGGCCCCATGCATAGTGACTAGAATGGCCACATCAACCTTCTAGCTATTTCAGAGGAAGACAGGCCATGTAAAAAGAAAGAGAAAAAGGTAGCTGAGTCTAACAAAGAGTATTCCTTTAAGCATTCAACAGCTCAGAATGAGGCTATATGGTGATAAACACAAAGTCCAAAGTTCTCTATCAGCTTTCAGTAGTAGACAGATCCAAATCATTTGAATTTATTGTAGCTAATTTCTTTTTACCACATTTACAGCTGCCCTACGCAATTCTAGATTGGCTGCTTATTCTATTCCGGATGTGGAACTTCACATTCCACTTTACCTGTACAATATCACATATTCATGGCCTTGCTTCCTTGAGAGTCTGTAGGCTGGAGTTACCCTGGTTATAGCAAGCAAAGACTTCAGTAGTAGAGACAGTCTGTTGTATACTGTGTATGAGACTTTGATTTCTTTGTCACACCTACAGAATGCAAATGAACAAGTTAGTCGTCTGTTCCTAATAAGAAAGTACATTTTTAATCCAAATGAGCGGGTGAATTGTTTTACGTCAGTTTCATTGCCAAAATGACAAAAAAGATCCCCATGCTCAGCTGAGAGCCCTGCTTCAATTTAGTCACCTGGTGTAGATCTACTTGCTGAAAAATGCCATGCAGCTCTGTACTTGGCAGTAACATCTTTACAGCATTAAACACTTTTAGAGTTACTGAACAGATGAACTCTTCTGAGGGGTGGGAAGTATACTCATTATAATGAAAGAACTAAGACTGAACAAGTTTACTATTTTCTTTTCTTGACACTAATATTAAGCAGCTCAACAGCTGCACTAGACAAAGACCCCTGTGAAGCATCACAAATCACACAGACAATTATGTGCGCATTCATCAACATGGACTGAGTACTGCTCAGTTTCATCAGCCAAAACAAACAAACAGCAAACAAAGAGGTGGTGTGAAGAATGCACTTACTTCTCGTTCATTTCTAGACACCAAATTTCAAGCTCCATGGAATCCCCCTGGATCAAAGAAAAGGCTCATTTCAGTACACAGCCCTTTGCATTAACTAACATCTCATGAACAATCAGCGTTAGCCACTCTTCTCAGTAAAGATGCTTCTTCTGGTTCCCCTTTTCTTACAGTGCAACAGTAGTAAAAGGTGTGTTGCACCTCACTGCAGAACTTGATCACCTAAGGAAATACCATCCTCAGAGTAGCTAAGCATCTCATGGCTTAAGAAATTAAGTTTTGCTGTTTCACCATCTGTGTGTTTGGCCCCAAGATTTGCAGTGAATTGTTTCTGCCAGACAATACATTTCATTAGCACATTGCCTAACTTCATATCTGAAGATGCTTTCACATTATCTTGAGCTAAAGGGTGAGAACTCTGCAAAGTGAGCTGGGGTTAAAGTAAAAAGTAATAATAATAAAAAAAATCAGCATCTGTTTTAACTATGTCCTCACCTCTGAGGTCTTAAGAGAAATCTCCACACACATAGACCGTCCAACAGCGGGCAGCTGTCCTGCCAAGGCTTTCTTTGCTTCATGAGTAACCTCTGGTATATCTTTGATGGCCAAATTGAACTGCAGAATGAAAGAGAAGGTTATTTTTTGCATTTCTTTGGAAAACTGCCTAATACTAGGTCCGCATTCATTGAAATATTTATGAAATAGAGAATTCCCAGATTGGTTGAGGCTTTTTATATTTGCAAACGTTTCATTGACTGTTAATTCAAATGTTCTTCTTTATCCTGCCATAAAAATCTTGTTCTTTCTATCTCAGTTGCATCACGTGTTCACCCACGGAGTGGGGCCTTGAGTCTCTCTAGTTTTAATAAAGCCCATTACTACACAGTCTGGAACTGCAGAGTTGGGAACTTGTGACAGAAAGGAACTCATCACCCCTTCTCCTGCAAATCTTGGCAAAGGGCCTTAGTCAGCTGGCAGGAGTTGCTGAGAGGTATCGTTTATCTCTCCTCTAATCAGCCCTTCAAAAGCCCCGAGTGACAACAAGAAAAAAAAGGCCAGTCAACATAATCAAATCTAGTAGCTATAATATGAATAGTTATTATAGGCTGTACAATGCTGTAAGAGCTGTATTGTGTTCTCAACGCTAAAAATAAACAACAAGAGATTTTATGGAGCTGCTTTACAAAACATGGCTTTACCCAGTCGGAGCCTGTTGGGGAGGACGATGATCGGGTACAGATTTTCTCTCCAAGTCGGGCCTGGACAATTACTTGTACCGTCTGAAACAGAAAGGACATGATTCATGTTGGGCTCAGGAGAGACCAGCACAGACTTCAGCTCAGAAACTAAAAGACAAATTCCAAGTGAAAAATAAAAGGGGTCACTAGAAGGCAGGGAAGCATAGCAAGATTGCTGTGCTAATTGTCAGGTGTAATCAAATTATTATATACAACAGGTAAATGTATTTCAGATAGAAAATGATTTTAAGCTAACCTTTCTTTGTAATAACATGAAATGACTAACTCAGTTTTCTGATCAGGAGTTGTACAGTTTTCTGTACTACTGAATCAAAATTAATAACCACATCCTGAACCTGGACACTAATGGAAGTCAATCTGTACACTTCCAGCATGTTAAAAATCCATTGTCATCTAGCAAGGCCAAGCAGTAAAACAGATGGACCAAGCCAGGCCAAAGGTTATAGTTACATATCAGCATAATACAAAGGAACATTCTGGTATTATTGGTTTTGAATGCAATATAAAAATTTAGATAGGCTGAAAAGGAAGTTTAGAGCCCAAGAGAAGTTACCATCTAAATGTGGGATGGTTAGGTGTGTTGATGGGAGCCCAGCACTGACAGAGGTGTGATGTACCTCAAACTGATCCTATGGCTTTTTCCTTAAGCAAGAAAAAATAAAGATTTATTTGCAGGAGAAAAAAATTACCTTTAGAGCAAAAAATTTGATGAACTTGTCCAGGTCCTTCCTGTCCTGCGAACTGAGATCAGTGTCCATTGCATACGGCAATCTGAAATACAGGACAGGCATAGGAATGGAGTCTTCCTTCAGCTTTCTGTTTGGATTTCAACATTTCAAAATGTTCAAAAAGCCATTGGAAGCCACCTCAAGAGAAATAACAGCACCAAAAGCCTCAGCCTGTCAAAAGTTTAACAAGAGTTTTGAGGGGTGTATGTGATGTTTAATCTCATGTGAATAATATATCTGGTCAATGCAAAAGGTACTGAGAAAGAAGTAACAAAGGGAGGTCACAATTAAAACAGGGTACAATTTCTCTAATTTTGCTAGCTTAATTGAAAAAAAAAACCAACAAAGCAAAACACTCCAACACCGCATTGGGGTCTGTACCAAGCAGACCATCCATTGGACGCAGCAGAATGGCTTCAGATATAATATATTCTCTGTTAACCACATGGGACAGAACCAAGACCAACTGTTTTCCTGGGTAAATGTGGCAGTAAATCCACCTACAACCAACTGAAAAGATGTATTTTTGCCAATGGAGGGACTACAGTTCTATGTGTGCTTCTCTTGAAAGCCTGATGACAGTCAAACTCCCCCAGTTATACTGGCTTGCTTGTCAAAGGACTAGGAAAGGTTTTAGCAGCAGTGTGGAGCTTGCACAGTGCCCGAAGCTGGCAGGCCAAGCTACTAATCAGATTTCTGCCACATCACATCACGTGGCCCAAGAGAAACGATAATTTTCTTTCAGTTTCTTCACGTGTAGGTTAATAATCACATAGAGACCACGGGGAGGACTGACTTAATGAGCAGTTTTAGTCAATGCTTTTTACTCACAAGCCTTCAAAGTATTAATTCATTCTTAACTCCTGTTCCTGGTTTTTTTCTGAGACAGCTAATCGCCCTGAAGCAGCTCGTCAGACATCACATGTATGGAGCAGAGCACGCAGCCCCTCACAGCAGCGCTGCAGTTCTCAGCAAGCAGGAGCACTCAGAACTCAACCTTCACTGCAGTCACCCCAGATACCCACAGAACATCAGGCAATCATTAATGACTGCACATCCACAGCTTCTATTCAAAACAGCCCGATCAACAGAAGTAAATATCTCTTTTAAGTCATGCTGCTATATAAGAGTACTGCAACTTCCAGAGCATTTTCTAGAGTGCTGCTTTCTGAATGACACTAAAAAGAAAGCTGGGCATCTACAATGGTGGAAAGTTCCAGAGCTACATTCATAGTGCGCCTCCCCATACTCTACTGCTTTAATTATAAGTCATGGTTTGACATGAAATCTAGCAACATAAGCTGTAGATACGCTATCAGATTATCCTTTGGGTATTTTAACCTCCTCAAAATGTTTCCTGTGCTCAACATCCACCAGCCAGACTGCACATTTCTCTGTTGCAGGAGGGATGTAAAAGGAAGCCGGTCCTTGGAGCACGGATGTTTCATGATGCATCGCTCTAATGCAGGATAAATTAAGCTTTCTGTTTAGACCCTTCCCACCACAAAAGAAGAGTGAGCTGTAGTTACTCTTTTGACTTAACTGAGCAAAGCCATGTAAGGGAGGAGGAACCAAGAGCCACAACAAAACTTGGATCACGTGGCCAACAAAATACTGCATTAAAAAAGTGCATCTGTTTCTCAGTAAAGAGAATATTGAAATCTGCACCCAAGAGTAAACAAATTAGTTTTTAATGAGAAAAGAAGAGAGAGAGCATTTATTTATTACCCCTGGAGAACGCTACAATGAAGCACTACCTCCTTATGCTGCAAGAGAGCTGCCAAATATAGCACCTATATTTTCTTGATGGGACTGGAAAAAAAAAAGTCTGGATATTGACTTGCAAGATATTAGAAAAATAATGAAAGCTGTTAGGCTCACTGGTCTGCTAGGAAAGGAAATGAAGCATCAACACAGTGCTCTGCACACTGTAATGAATCAGTTCTAACAGCGTTGTACCCAAATAACTCTCGAGGGGAGAAAAGCAGCTGTCAAGAGACATACCTCAGATGCAGGGTTCAAAAAGTGAGAGCTTTATAGTTCTGCCTTGCTCCACCTGAATCAGGATTCCTACTGCAAGATCCCATGCTTTCTATAACATCCACAGAACATTTGGAGCCTCATACTCTCACCTCAAGCTCCCAATGCCATAACAGCTGACTCACTAGAGTCTAATGTATAGTAGCAAGCATTGGGCAGGATTTCATGTCAGGGAGCTGTAATTTCAGGGACAACGATCACACTGGAACTCAGCCACTGGCACGCCCAAGGCCTGGCATTGGGCAGCCAGCACCTCATCGTTTTTGTAGGGATCCTCTGATGGTTATGTGTGACCTGCTGGGGCTTAGGACACAGCTCACCTTTGGGATTGCTCTTGGAAGAATCAAGACTAAACCACAGCAAACATCCTACTTACAAAAATGCCTTGGTACCCTCAGGTTACCTGCTGCTGCCTGAGCTGAACATGAAGGAAACCTGTTAAACTTGTTTCGACCAAACTCATCCAACTCTTCAGTCTTGTAGGTTGTGATGCCAGCAGGGCCCTTGCTAAATATTGGTCACTCAAGCAATGCTCCACTCCGGGGGAACGTGATCGAATTTTACACGGAATAACAAGCAGAAGGAACTGACCTTTGGTCGCAATCAGAAACCCACAGATGACTGATTCCCCTCAACCAAAGAATTCCTTAACCAAACAGAAACTGCACTGCTTGAACCTTGCACACAGGCTGCTCACAGGTAAACCAAGCATCATGGCCACACAGCTTTTGGCTTTGTTGCTGCTTTTCTGCAGCATCCACTTCCATGCCCTATTTAATCATGCCTTTGTCTCCACTTTCTTCTAAACATTAGTCTGAGAAAAACATTCGAAGGACAAATGCTACATGTGGTTTTTTTAGCTAAAGCCTCACTCTTTCTTACAGTGCCGTGAGGCAGTGAAGAATACGAGCCTTACCCGGCAGTCAGATATCTAAGCATTGTACCTTACACGCTCTATTGGCAGGTGCAGTCTCCTTCACCAAGGAGAAGGGCACGTGAACATGAGGTGAGGGCACCTCATCTGCATGATGCAACAGGCTACAAGAGCCATCCGTTCCCTTCAAGCACTGCTCCAGCCCGGAGAAGGACGGCTCTCAGCATGCCGTGCCCACTGCCAGCAGCCAGCTGCATGCAGGCACTTGTAGCCATGCCACGGAACAGGTGCACAGCAGTGCTTGTGAGCACCTGCATTGCCGTAGAGCTTTCATGTCTGGGAATTCAGTGTGTACTAGCGTTTGACATACAAAGGAGAAAGGAGCCGAAACGCCTGACGCACAGCGGGCACCAGCATTAATGGTGGGAAAAGCATATACAGGCTGCTTCCATTACGTCTCTCCACTGAGATTTCACCCTGCATCATGGCTGCTACAACTTTAACTCATAATGCTCTCCTTTATTTATCAACACTAAATAGTTATTCAGGGTTTCCATCCCACAGTGGCACACTGACACTGAAAAGAGCATGGGACAGTGACAGCCCTGCCTGTTTCTAAGGCGGGCTGCTCTCAGCACAGTTCTCATTTTCCCATCGTCTGACCATTCCCTGCACTGTCCCCCACTCCCACTGTTTTTTCAGAACTCTTTTGTAAACACAGGACCCAAATCCAGCATTTGAGTGTGTCCTGGGTGAACCTCCACAAAATCCTTGTTGAATCGCTCAGGTAAAACAAACAGGAAAGTTTTGGAAGATTTTAATAGAGTGTCTTTGATAAATAGGCTTGGCTGCCAGGGGAGCTTTCCTAGAAGATCTCCTTCAATGATCAAGAAGTGCCAGTGCAAGCAGGTATTTTCAGCGCATTAATAAGCAACTATAAAAAGCTCACGATGGAGACATCAGCTCCAAGGCCAGGCCTGTGTGTCAAGCTCTACACAGACTGAAAGTTAATTTCCCCTTCTTAGCAGGTTTGCTGAAAACCCGGGAAGAAGAGAGGGAGGGAGAAGGGAATGGTACTAACTTAAGGTGTGCCACGCTCATTCTTGAAATTCTGTGAGCTAAAAAAACACACAGACAAGCAGATTCTAGGAGAAAAAAAAATGATTCATATGATACAAACATTCTGATGTAATCAAAGGCACTGTAGTTCACTGTATGGCTAAGTTTTGACTAGTAAAGACTTGTTTTTTTCCTGCTGATCAGAACTTTGCAACTGATAAATGACTTCCCAGTTGAGGAAGCGCCTTACTAAAGCCAGCGCTGCCAGCTCCGCTTGCTTAGAAAGAAAACAGAGTAATTCCTGTTGACCGGCCGTTACATTCTGTACTTCCCTGAGCTCTAACGATGTGTCAACACAAATGTCTGCCCTGGCACCGCGTGTCAGGCCGAAGTGCATGGGCTGGAACACAGTGTACGGCTGTACGCCCCGTATCACAGCACCGTGGTCACGTCTAAGCTCGGTGTGTGCACACGATCGGGAAAGTCCCAAAGAAACCCAGGGGACCCTGCTCGATCCTCCCGGACGTCCGGCTGAGCGCAATGCCTTATCCCTCTCCGCAAACAGGACGGTTTCAGTACGTCAGGCCGCTCCCGCGATCGTCAGGATTTGCCCCCACACTTCGTTTGCGTGGCCAGCTGCAGCTCAGCGAGGCAGCAGTCCCTCTTCAGACAGGGACGAAGGCCGTGGCCGCCTGTAAGCACCCCCGCTCCCCGACACGAGACACCGTCGCGCAGGACGGGAAACGGGCAGCTTTGACAGCGCAGCGGGCAGCAGCGGGGGGAGCCGGGCCGCCCGCAGGCCGCTCCCCTCGGTGTCCCCGGGCAGCCGCAGGCCGCACGCACTGCCAGGCCCGGCCGAGCCCGCACGCCGCCGCGGATCCCCGCAAGCAGAGCGCAACGATCCCCCGCCTCCCCGCCCCTCCACCCCGGGCCGGTACCTGCGCGGGGGCGGCAGTGCTGGCGGCGGAGCGGCTCATCCCGCGCCCAGGCCCGGCTGCCCGCCCCGCGGGGCCCCGCTCCCTCGCCGCGCTCGGCGTCCCCTCAGCGCCCCGCGGCCGCCTCCCGCTCGGTCCCGGCGCTCGGGCTGCTCCGCCTCACAGCCGCGGCCCGCGCCGCGCCGCCATCGTCACCATCGCGGCCGCTGTTTGTTTTCATCCGCTGCGGGCGGAGAGAGGGAGGGACGGACGGAAGAAGGGAGGGAGGAGGCGCCTGAGCGTCCGCCGCCGCACTTTCCACACGCGGCCCTCGGCGGCCCGGCCCCGCGGGAGGAGGAAGGCGCGGCCGGGAGCGGCGAGCGGCGCGCCGCCCTCATCGCGGAAGGCCGCAGCGAATCTGCGGGGAGGCCTCCTTTCCTCAGCGCCAGGCGGCGGCGGCGTCGCCTCTAGGCCGGGCCCTTTGCTGCCCCGGGTTCCCGGAGGCTGGGAGCCGCCCCAGGCCGGTAAGGGCTGGTTCTTATCGGGGTTCCCGGGGCTTCTAAAAAGCGAGGAATAAAAGGAGCCCGCCGCGTAAGCCGGATAAAAGGAAAATGGGGACAGACTCCGCAAGGCTGTCGGTTAAAAGCCGTGCTGAGCCTCCCTCCCGTTTGCCCCGTGCAGGTGCAGGCGCTGTGACGGGCGGTGTGTGGCGGCCCCCGGGAGCCCTCGGCCCGCCGGCATGGCCGTGCCCATCGCGGTGCTGGACTGCGACCTCCTGCTGTACGGCCGCGGGCACCGCACGCTGGACCGCTTCAAGCTGGAGGACGTCACGGACGAGTACCTGGTATCTACCTACGGCTTTCCGCGGCAGTTCATCTGCTACCTGGTGGACCTGCTGGCATCCAGCCTGTCCCGTCCCACGCAGCGCTCCCGAGCCATCAGCCCCGAGACCCAGGTACTGGCTGCCTTGGGCTTCTACACCTCTGGCTCCTTTCAGACACGCATGGGGGATGCTATTGGCATCAGCCAAGCCTCCATGAGCCGCTGTGTTGCCAACGTCACCGAGGCGCTGGTGGAAAGAGCTCCCCAGTTCATTCACTTTCCTGAGGATGAAGCGGCGGTGCAGAGCCTGAAGGACGACTTCTACGCGCTGGCAGGCATGCCGGGTGTGCTGGGTGTGGTGGACTGCACCCATGTGGCAATCAAAGCACCCAATGCCGAGGACCTGTCCTACGTGAACCGGAAGGGCCTCCACTCCTTGAACTGCCTGATGGTGTGCGATGCCAGGGGGGCCCTGCTGAGTGCTGAGACGCACTGGCCCGGCAGCATGCCCGACTGCACCGTGCTGCAGCAGGCAGCCCTCACCAGCCAGTTTGAAACCGAGCTGCACAAGGATGGCTGGCTGTTGGGTAAGTCGGTTCTTTGTTATTGCTTTCTGCCGGCTCTACATGGAGTAGAGAGCCTCTTGGCACTGGTGGTAAGCTTACTTCTGATTGCCCTCTTGTTCAGTTTGGTCTGTCCTCTTGGAAATTCATAACAGTAACTTCCAATCTGTTTTACTTACTCTGATTATTGTATATTTGTTTCATTCATTTATATTTCAGTATTCAAGACCTACGTAAGCAGAACGATGCAATTTTAAATTCATAGAATCATAGAACAGCTCAGATTGAAGAGAAACTCAAAACTGATCCAGTTCTAACCCCCTGCTATGGGCGGTGTCACCACCTACTACATGAGGCTGCCCAAGGCCCCATCCAGCCTGGCCTTGAATGCCTCCAGGAATGGGGCATCCACAGCTTCTCTGGGTAGCCTGTTCCAGCACCTCACCACCCTCCGAGTAAAACATTTCTTCCTTCCTAACATGTAACCTAAATCTCCCCTCTTTTAGTTTTAAAGCCATTCCTCCTTGTCATATCACCATCAGTCCATGTAAAGTCAGTCTCCCTCCTGCTTGTTAACTCCTGTCAAGTACTGAAAGGCCACAATGAGGTCTTCTGGGAGCCTTCTCCAAGCTAAACAAGCTTGGATTGCTATAGCCTAAGTGCAACACATTGCGCTTAGCCATTTTAAACCTGTCCTGGTCCCTCTGAATAGCATGCCTTCCTCCTGTTTTGTCAACAGCAGCACTCGGCGTCATCAGCAAACTAGCTGCAGGTACAGTTGATCCCACTGTCTATATGATTGATAAAGATGTTGAAGAGTACTGGTCCCAAGACCAGGGGGGACACCACTTGTGACTGGCCTCTACTTGGACACAGACCCATTAACAACAACCCTCTGGCTATGATCATTCAGCCAATTTTTTATCCACTATCAAATCTATGGGCCTAGTCCAGTCGTTGTACTTTCACTGTAATATGTATTAAAGAGATTCTCTCACAGCTATGTCATGTTCTTCCAAGACTTCCCTTTGTAAACCGGAATGTTTTTATTTTGTTATTTATCACATTTGTAAACAAGAGCTCTCAGTGCTCCTTCTCATTTTCTATTTTAGCCAGAGAAATATGTTATTCCCTATCTACACTACAAGAAAACTGGGGGGCAAAGACCTGGAACTGATGGTGAACTGTAGGCCTGTAACCTGTTCTCCTTCCTTTCCCTGCCAATAGGCGACAGCTCCTTCTTTCTCCGCACCTGGCTGATGACCCCCCTGCACATCCCTGAGACCCCTGCGGAATACCGCTACAACATGGCGCACTCTGCCACACACAACGTCATTGAGCGGACATTCAGAACCATCCGATCACGATTCCGCTGCCTGGACGGGTCCAAAGGCACCCTGCAGTACTCCCCCGAGAAATCCAGCCACATCATCCTGGCCTGCTGCGTGCTTCACAACATCTCCCTGCAGCACGGGCTGGACGTGTGGTCTGCCCCTGCCGCGGGGCACGTGGAGCCAGCAGAGGAGGAGTATGAGCAAATGGAGTCGATGGACTCTGAAGCCTGTCGTATTCGTCAGGAGCTGCTGCTCACTCATTTCAGCTAGCGCTGTGGCAGCAGGAAGGCTTCTCACTGTTCCTTTGAGAAGATACAGAGACCAGCACGCCTCCTCCTCTTAAGATGGTCAAGACTAAGGGATGTGAGACGGGGAGAAATTCTGTTTGTTTCCTGGGGTATCCAGAACTTCATCTCCTTGTAGGTGTCATTAATTGCTGAATTGTTGCTGTCGTGATTCTTACAGACAGCCCTTTCTCCTGACTTAGAGGACAATGACTGTAACGTGAGGTTGGTGGGGAAACGTGGAAAATTGTGGTGATAACTATTAACAGATCTGTAAGCTTCGCACTGTTTTACAAAGCAGCGGTTCTATGCCACCTTGTAACCCAAACCACTTACAATAGATTTCTGAACAGCATTTCACACACATTAAACCTCACTGTGGGGCTGTGTCTGAGTTCATAAGCGGAGGAGCGCATGGAGATTTCTCTTTGGTTTGCAGCTATAAACTCCTGCTAAACGCCAGCCGGCAGCCATGCCCACCTCAGGGACCAGCGGTTCCTCCAGTGGTATGGGCACGGGCAGTGGTATGGGCACGGGCAGTGGTATGGGCACGGGCCGTGTTTGCCGCCGTATTGGTACATACCTGGAGGGGCAGGAAGGGACGGGCATTTCTTCCTTCCACACAGGCTGAAGGAGGCGGTAAGCGCCGGCTGGCCGTGACTGAGCTGTGCGAAGGGTGAGGCGCGGGGCGCGTTTCCGAGGGCGGGATGCGGACTAAGGCGAGCGGCCGCAGCCCCGGCATCCCGCCCCGAGAGGGACGCGCAGCCACGGCCGCGGGGCCCCGTCAAGGGCAGCCCCTCTCGTCCCGTACCGTCCCTCCTCTCTGCCGCCCCCTGGCGGCCGCGGGGAGGGCCCCGTTGGAGGAGCTCGGCGCTCGGTTGGCGCTGCCTGTCGTCGCTCTGGTTTCGGCTGCTCGGGCCTGGCCGCCTTTCGGCGCCTCTCCTCGGCCCTGGCTCGGCGCTCGGCTGCCTGGCCTGGCCGGAGCTCGGAGCGGCGGCGGAGGCGAGCGAGCTTTGGGGGCTGCTCCTGCCCGCCCGGCCCGGCCCCCCGCCTCAGGTAGGCTCCGGGCCCGCGCGTCGGTCCGGCTTCGGCTTTAGCGCGGTGCCGCGCCGTCGCTCCCCGGCCGGGCGCGGGGGCGCGCCCGCGCGGCCGACCCCGCAGCAGGGCCCCGGAAGGCTGCGGCACCGGCCCGCGCGGGGCTGGGGGGCCTGGAGCGAGGAGCGGGGCCGCGGCCTTTGTGAGGGAGCTCCGGGCCCGCGGCCTGCAGGCGTTCCCTTCCCCGGGCCGAGCTCCCCGTGCCGGCGGCAGGCGGGTGCGGCCCGTGCGAAGGAAGCGCTCGGCTTCCGGGGCGCGGGACCGGGAGGGGCGGCCCGGGGAAAGCGCCGCGGCGCTGCTGGGCCCCGGGCAGCCGGGCCGGGGATGGAGAGCCGTGCCCACGGTGCGCGCTGCCCCTGCACGGCCCTCGCGCTGCTCCCGCGCCCTGCGTTCTAGAGGGCCGCGCCGGGAGCCCCGCGGGACGGCAGGGCCGGCTGCAGGTTGAAAGAGTGAGTGGCGACGGCTGCGTTTTCGGGTCGTTTCCTCAGCGTTTCGCTGTGTGGTGCGGAGCGTTTGCCGTGTAAGTAATGCTCGGTGTGAAAGGCCCCAACGTGTGCCCGGTGCTGGCCCTGACGCCGCTCTGCTCGTGGGGGAGCACGGCCCGGTCCTTCGCTGGGTATCGAAACGCTTCTGCTTTCACCTACCGTGTTCCAAGTTCTCTGAGAGTGTTTTTCCTTGTGCTGCCCCTGGGAAGCGTGCAACACAATTTCTGCTCTAAAAAAGGCTTTTCAGTCTCAGAGGTCATTTGGGATGGTCGCTAACTTTTTTTGCAGTGTATACAATAAAGTTAACCTGCTGTACGAGATGGATTTACAACAGGCTTTTATCAAGGTATGAGTGAATCCTTGGTGCGTGCAGCTGTGCTCAGGCAGAGAGCTCCACGCTGCTCCGCTTCTCCACACAAAACATTTGCAGTGCTCTGTATGGAACCCACTGTGTTTTTCAGTGCTGCCCTTGTTTACTGCCCCACCCGGTTAGTTCAGTGGCCATTGCAAATGTCATCTGGCATCTCAGCCACTGCCACTCCCATCCTCTTTCAGATCGCTGATGGGAATGCTGAAGTGGGACCTGGCCATGACCTGTTTCTGATGCACGTTCCCTGGCAGCCCATGACAGTGCTGCTCAGCTTTGGTTTGGGTTAGTTTTCTGGAAGTGGGGTGAGGTGATGTCTGGGTACCTTGTGCTCACCAGTTGGTTTGTGGCAGTGTGGTTATTAATGAGTGTGGAACTCTGTTAGCGTTTTGGTATTTATCCTTCTGGTACTTGGAGCACAGAATGTGCCTGGATCCAGATATGTGGACTTGCCTTTTCAGGCTTCGCTGCTGGGGAGTTACACAGATTGTTTCATTTGCTGACAGCTTCTCCTTCATTTTCTTTCTTTTGCCCTTTTGTGAGTCATAGCTGACCCTCTGGATTCTTGGTCACTTGTTTTCTGCTTTTGCATGCAGCAGTTTTAACTTTTGTGCAACTGCAATGACCATTTGTAAAGAAGAGGAACAGTAACGCAGTCCACTACTACCCCCCTGCCACAGGGTAGGGTTTGGAGTACTTGCGCCTTTCTTGCAACATATTGTTTTGTGAAACTGTTGGAAAGTGACTTCAGTATTTTCTATGCACTGGTTGGCAAACAAACTGAATTTGGAACATTTGCAAAGTCACTGATGTTAAAATTCATTAATACTCTTGAGACAAATAGCATTACGGTTTGGGTTTGGTTTTTTTCTTTTTCTTCTCCTCCATGTTGTGCTGGTATGGAGAGCTGATAAGGGGCATAGTGCATGTTAATAGTTACCTTGTGTGCTCTTGTGTTAGTATCCTGCACTTGCCTAGTAAGGGAAGTGACAGATCCAAAATATGAATGAACAGAGGGCAGAAGAGCTATGGTTTTCAGAAGTGGCAGGGCAGTGAAAGGGGATTAGTACTAGAGCTTTTTGAATTGAAGGTTGTTCAGTTCTATAGCAGTTGCTTAGTGAAAGACCCATTGGTTGGGTTGCTTAAAACAGATGAGACCTGTGTGCCCAGTGGGTTTAACACTGGCTGCTAGGATGTTTGATTGTACCTGTTGTCCAGGAACCTTGCTTTCTCCAGTTCCCAAGGGCTGTGTGAGGACACAAGGGGTGATGAGATGCTAAGGTTGAATGTGGAGAGTCCTCATACCCTCTGCTTCTGGCACTGTCGGGGTGGGCTCTTGGGCTGTCCCTGGAGCAACCCCTGCCTGCTGCCCATTGCTGGCACACAGTGCTAATTCACCACCTTGTGCAGCACGGAATTGCTGAGAGCAGTGTCTGACCCCTGCTCCTGACACTGCCTTTTTTTATCCCCACCTTGTGCTAATCGCACCTTCAGAGACAGAGAAGGGGAAAGGTGTGCATAAAGAGTTCAGCTCCTATGTAGCTAATCTTTGCTTTTTGCCTCGTTCCCGTGTTTGATTATTTCCACGTGCACAGGAGAATAACACGGAGCTGTGTTTTTTCAACAAATGGTCTCACTTCCAGTAGTTTTTTCTTCCTTGCTTTGTTAAGGTGGGTGTACCTTGAGCTCAGCCTTGAATGAATGAAGTACTTCCCCTTGAACTGCACATTTCTTTACTCTGTTATCTGCTTGAGAGTGCTTCTGGGAAAGGGGTTAATCTGCATTCTTTTCTGCTGTGTTTCTCTCTGTCCTTCGTTTCCTACAGTGTCCAATAATAAGCCAAAGGTACCATGGGCTGAGCATGGAGTTAGGAAATAAGCAGTCTGCTGGATCTCACGTCTCCTGTTTGACATCTCTTATAGCTTTGTAAAATTACATATCCTTCTCCTAGCTTGTGGATTGAAGCTAGTATCTTCTGAAGAATTCATGAAGCTGGTGTGGAAATAGTAATAGTAGAAGTGAAAGTGCTCCATAATAAATACCACAGGGCAGTGGAGCCATCAAGCACCAGACACAGATTATCACTTACCTTTTTTCTTGTTTTTGCTACTTCCCCTTCTCATCTTTACCATCAGTTTGCTGACCTTCACAAGTTGATATCTGCAACTTTCTCTTCCGCTTCCTGATAGCTTTGCCGTAAATAGCTGGCAATTAAGCGTACTTCTCTTGACTGAAAAGTTCTCTTAAGAGAGTATCATGCTCATTTAATCCAGACTGGGAAGACAAATTAACATTCTGCTGGCAGTCAGCTCTCTGTTGGTGTCGTACGGTATCTCATACTGACAATGTACTCCTGGTGTCTTTGTGATGTAATTAAATTTCCTGAGCTCCTTGTAATTCCAATTTAAAGCACAATTATGACTTTTTTTCTTTCACGATCCTGTTGTGATTTATGTGGAAGTGCTCAGTGTTGCAGATGTGGCTTAGAACAGTGTATCTCATGCATTTGCAGAAGAGGTGCTTTGGAGTTGCTTTCCAAATCTCTCCAGCCTTGGTCAAAGGAAGGCTTCAGATCATGAACTTGCTCTCTATCTTTCTCCTTATTTTCCTTTCTTCCAACAGTGTAGGGCAGATAGGTTGTGGGGCTGGCTTTATGCTCTTGAGTAGCCTGAGGTCAGGAACTTGTGTATTTCCAGTGTCTTCATTTCAGTTGGTGTGTTGTATTTTATTGGTTTGTTTTTTAAGGATAATCACTGGCACAAAGGGTAGAAGCAGAACGCACTCTAGTTCTTCTTCCTTCGCTGTTTTGATTAACCATGCTTGAGGAAGTTGTTTGTACCTCTGTGGACTACTGAAGTTGTCTCTGTGAAAAACCTTTTCTGTTTTGTTTTCTTTTGAAGCCCACGAAGAGGCAGAAACTCTGAGAATACTCTTAAGGCATAAGTAGAGGTGGTACCGGTGGAGTTAAGGGAAACAAATAATGGTATGGAGAGGAAACTTAACTATGCAGCTGATCAGGTATGCTTTCAGAAATCCATGTGTTCTGGCTGCTCAGTACTGTGCATGGGACAAGCTTTGGAGGAGCAGGAGGCTCTAAGTTTAGATCAGCAGAGCTATTCTGGGTATGAGTCATGTCACCCATTTTTACTGATTTTCTTGTTATTGCATTGTTTGAATTCCATTGCTGTGTAGTTCGATTACTTACCAAACTAGGACTCTTTGGCTTCTCTTGTTTGTTTAGCTGGACTGATGCAGCACGGAGAGGGCAAATCAGCTTTTATTTTTGTTTTGGTTTTACACAAGCTTATTTATTTATTTATCTATTTTGCTCAGTCTTCCAAGTGGAGACACGAGGAGGGCTAGCAGGAATGGCACTGTGCTTGGTATGAATCGAATCGTTGTTTTAATAGAACAGCTGGTGGAACTGAGGTGTTCTTCTAACCAGGGTGTATTCTCTGGGGTTTCTCACGTGTGTTGTTTTGTGTGACTTAGGAAGATGCTGGCGTCATTGTCCCCATATTGCAGAGGGGGAAAGTCTGAAGTATAAACAAGGCTGTAGTTTGTACCACTTCATCAACTTGTTTTCGTGCCTGATGTTATTATCATGTACAAGGGAGGGATTGCTGAGTTATCACTGAGATTTATTAAATACAATCAACATACTTCTGAGAGCATTGTGCTGTTCCATACAGCCCAATGGAAGCTGAGCTTTTTTCTAAATCCTTTTCTCTTATTCCTGCCTATATTTGCACATTTGCGTGGATCTTATACTAATGACTGCCAGTGCTGCATGAGAACTGCTTAAGAAATGATGTGCTGATATTCAAAGCCTGCAGCCTGAAGCTTAATTTAGAGTAAATGAAATGGCACGCTTTATTGATAGTGACTGGATGCTTCACTTGAGAAGAGACATTTTGAAAATAGAAGCTCTGGGCTTACAAGGTAGATAGGAGCATGGCTGGAGCGTGGGGCTGTTCACAGTACAAATGGTCTGAGTCTGCTTGTGCTTTTGCAGCTTAGTTTTGTTTGCTTTTTCTCTTACTGCAATATATGATGCTGGCGCTGGCCCATAACTTATGGGGATCACATTGCCTTGATAGCCAGTGCATTCTGATAGTCTTTACACCTGATGAAAGGACTCTGAGGCATCTTTTGGATAGAACTCCCATTATAAACAGCATTTTCTGATTGCCAACCGTGTTCCCAGATTCTCCACAAAGCTGTTAATGCTGAAGTGGTGTGTATGTTGGAAATAGGACCAAGATCTCTATAAAGTGCTGAGGCATCTAATTGGAGCACTGTACTGCTGCACAATGCGTAAAATATCCTGACGTCCTTTCTGTAAGGCTATTTGCATGTGCTTTTTTTATATTCTATTTCTGTCCTCACCTATTTGTTGGCAGCTTCGTGGGGTCCTGTGCCACTCCAGAGTGTTACGGTTTGCTGCTTTGCCGTGGTTTTCTAGCAGTTCAGCATCTGTAAAGTCACGGTGGGGCTTATATTGATCCAAGTCTGGGAGTTCTTGAGGCTTCTTCAAGGACAGCTGGCGCAGAGCAAGTCAGAAGGCTTGGGGCTGGGCTGTGTATTGCTCTTTCCAAAACTGTAAACAGCCCAGCATGCTGTCCTGAAATGCCCTGGAGGGAGAAAACTGTTAAGGAAACAAAGCTGCCAATTGTAGAAAAATTTGAGTTTCCATTTTCAGAATTTGTCTGGTGCCCTGGACCACATCCAGGCCATCACCTCATCTTCTAGATGATGCGCACCATGTTGGGTCATCCTGATTTAAAACCAAAACAAGAAAACAGAAAAGTACTGGTTGCAAAGCGGTTCCTTGTCCTGGTGGTCAGCCGTTCATCAGCTGCGGTAGCTCAGGTGTCTGTAATAGCAGCAGCTGGTACTGCTTTGCTCCACCTCTGGCCTGGGCAGCTTTGGTGCAATGCACTGCAAATTTCCTTTGCGCTGAGACATGAGCAGTATTTTTAAGCTCGCTGAGCTCCACTGTTAGTCAAAACCACCATAAGATAATCCAGTAATTACTAAGTCTTCCTACAAAAGGTAGCAGAAGTAATGCCTCCATCTGCGCTGCATCTTGTACTCTACTTAAAGGCTCTGACTCTTTTTCCATGCCCATCTCCTGAGCCGGGTAGCGGAGAGCAGTTCCTGCATTCAGACTGGTTCAGGTAAAGGATTAAACTTCTGAAGCATGAGTAAAGCTTGGCCACAAAGGGCTTGGTGACTCTGATGTGGCAGCTCTGCTCCAGGAGCTGTGCTCAGCCCTTTTTGAAGAGATCCCAACTTCTCCGTGTGTTGAGCAGACTAACAGGGTAGTCCTTAGGCTTTAAGTCTCTGGGTTTATTTTGTTTTCTTTTCAAATGACTTTGAGAGGTTGAGTCAGTTCACAGTGGCTGAAAAATGAGGGACAGTCCCTGCAGGAAAAACATCGAGTGTGAACACGCTCACGTATGAAGCGTTTGTGGTATCCAAATTAGTTCAAGAAATTAGTACGCGTCTGCAGAGATGTAGATAAGCTGTTTTAAGGTAGGTGCTTGCTGTTATGCTGTGAAGGTGACTTAGCCTTTAAGTAAGGTTAGTACAAGGTGTTCACAAAATGCAGTTGGAGGTGTTATCTGTTTATTTTACAATATGTAAACTTGCTCACGGCATAAATAAACATCAAGGTGTTTGATAAACATCTTGATTTCCTTGTTGCTATTGTACTTCATGTAATATTACACTTTCTACTAGAACTGAAACGTTCTGAAGTTGTCAGAGCTTGTTCTTTTTCATGAGTAATTGGGCTCTCCTGCTTGTAAATTATTGGATCTCTTCAGTTGTTGAGGTTGTTTGTTCTTCACACCTGTCGGAAGGCTGCTCTGAACCTTGAGGTTTGAGTCTCTTCAGACTACAGCTTGTTCCAGCTGCAAGTCTGGTCTTCCATTTGTGTTTGGCTTATACGTTTCTTCTTGGATTGATGTAGCATTTACACCTTGAAAGAACCCATAAAGACAATTTGGCTGCTGTCTTCTCAGATTCACTAGATGGAACTATGCTTATAGTTTGCTCCTGTAAAATGGGTTTGGTTTTTGCCTGCGTTGTTCTTAAGCTGTCCTTCTCTGCCATGCTTTTTCCACTCTGATCCTGGTCTCTTTTGACTGGTGTTTGCAGAATACAGGTGTGGATTTAGTAGTACAGGGGGAAATAAAAGACTTACATGGCACTTTTGGCTGCATGTACTCTAATTAGCCTTGTTCTGGATCTGTCCTTTTTTCATCTGTGCAGTGGTTTTTGTCAACTCTTGTAGCGTGACGGCTTTGGTCTTTCTGTTGCTTTTCAGTAAGGCTTTTATTTTGTAGATAACTCCTATCTAAGGTTTGGCTGGCTTTCACAGATTCTCAAAAGGTTTACTTTATACTGAGGAGTTTAGCTTCTCTATAAAAATAGAAGATCTCCATGTTGTTCATATTAAGCATCAGGGAATTTCCAGCTAACTTGAATTTCTCTGCTCTGAATTTATTTTCTAGGAAGGCCGATGCAGTTGTTCGTTACTTTCATTGCACTTTGTTGAACTTCTACAAATAAAGACTAGTCTGCTTTATCAGGACTTATTTCCTGGCTTATCTCTTGAGTTCCTCCCTGTAAGCAGCAGCTGTCTTCAATCATCTGCTCAGGAGGCTTTTTGTTTTTAGGGAGGAGGGGAAGGTTTGCTGCTGGCTGCTTTGAATTCTGTCACATAAAAATTCAGCTCTTCTTGTGTACATGAATCTTTTTTCCTGTTGGTGATGTATGGTGTGTTCAATGTTTTTTGGTTTTTTTCTTCACAGTAGTATATGGGTGGTTTTGTTCAGTGTGACGTGAAGCTGGGAGGACTCCTCTTTAGATCTTTCCATTGTAAAGAGATGACAGAGTAGTATATGCACTTTGCTGGGATCAAAAGGTGATAGCATTGCAGCAGCGTTCCTTGTTCTGTCTGTTCTAATAAAAGTGTAATTGGAGAGCTTTTTGATAACAAACCCCTGTGTGTGAGACCATCCAGAGGCTGTGTAACATGGTTGCTTTTAGGGTTGCTATGTTTGCTTCTGTTAAAGAACTTTTTTTAGGAAAAAAAGAAAAACCAAAAACACCCAGATGTTTTAAATGCTTTTCCTTGGTAGCTCAAAGTGTACTAAAAGTATTAATCTTTGCCATTTGGTATTACTTGGATGAACTGTTTTTCTAAGTACGGGGTAGATGGAAAGATGATTTGCAGACAGAATGAGTCATCTCAATGGAATTGGCCACTATACCACTACAGCCTTCAGTGAAAGGCTTTGGTTTGATAAGTGGTTGTTTTCATACACTGTGAACTGTTGGGATGGAATTGAAAATAATTAGGACTTGAGGTGTGCCAGTTGTTTAACCTTTGCAGTGCTACAGGTTGGTGCTATTGAAATCTGCGTGATTTCCCAGAGTCTTCTCATGTTGTCAATTTTTTAATGCTCTTTCTCTTACTACCTCAGTCTTCCCAGATAAGAGATATCTCTTTAAGGTTCAAGGACTGTCAGTTTATAAATCTTCTTTCTTTATTATGTACAGCAAGAGATGTTGGGAGGGGTGGGAGTTTTCGAGTCCAGTATTTTAGTTCTCTTTAAATGTGGTCTATCTAGGACATCTGTGTATGGAAGGGGCTGGATGCTTTCAGAAACCTTTTAAAGTAGTCTTTCATTGCAAAACTGTCAAATTTGGGTCTTGATCGTGGAAGAAGGCAGCAAAGGTTGGGGGAGAGAGAGATTTTCCTCTTAAATCTGGTGTAATGGGATTTAGTGTTCTTTTTTCATCCAGCTAAAAACTGCCTTTCTTGTCTTTCTCTTTTCTTTCTAGGTTTCCATGAAGATAAAAGGTTGAAATGTGGATAGCCTGTTGGTAGCTTGGTGCTGGTTGTCATCTGGAAGGTTCCCACTGGTATCTTCTCCCAGTAGTTGCTGTCACATTGGCTGCTGAGAGTCATGAAGGTTGTACCGGAGAAGAATGCGGTCCGCATCCTGTGGGGTAGGGAACGAGGTACCCAGGCACTGGGAGCTCAGCGGCTCCTGCAGGAGTTGGTGGAGGATAAAACTCGATGGATGAAATGGGAGGGCAAGGTAAGGTGGTGGAAGAGGTGTGCAGGTTGATGCTGGAGATGGGGGTGGGAGGCAGGGATTTGAAATAAATTCTCATGATTGTATATTTGATGTGTGATACTTGATATGCTCTCTGGCTGTATTCAGTTCCTGCAGTGGTGTGATAATAGATATGTTCCTGCAGCAGGTTCCCCTTATTGTCTGTGTGGCTTACAGTTCAAGTATGATCTTATGACACATGCAACACTTCCTGCTTTGTTGGCTTTTTCAGAAAGTTGAGTTACCAGACAGTCCACGCTCCACCTTCTTGCTGGCGTTTAGTCCAGACAGGTAATTAACTCCTAGTTCATTCTCTGTTTCAGCAGTCTCCTTGCACTTACTGAAGTGAAGGAGGTTTGTGCCCATTGAGTTGTTCAAGCCTGAACAGTCAAGAGAAGCTTCTGGTTCCTGATGTGCATGGACAGAACTTGCACACCTTCCTAATCTCTCAGCTTCAGGCGTAGCTGTTACTTAATTTCTGACACGTCCAAGTGATGTGTAGTTCTAAGGAAGAAGGATTTGTATGGTTGCCACGAGATTTCATTAAAAAAAACACTTGAGGGGGTAAAGGGTGCTTCATCACAACATACCAAGTGTTGGGGCACATCCACTGGGATACTGAGGACGAGAGAAGAGAGCAGACTGATGCCTATGTTTGGAAACAGAAATGGAGGTGGGATCTCTCAGTGTCGCTTGACTCTGTTTGAGCTGGTGTGGAAAAATGGGAATGTTTATTCACCCTAAACTATCAGTCAAAATAGTTTCTTCTGAGGTGTACATTCACTCTCTTGACTGTAAAAGTCAAGTTTGTACTTGCAGATCTGTTGAGCTTGTTTGCATGAACCCCAAAGTCTGGTCACAAGAATCTCTATTGCCTTTGATGATACAATAGCCTCTTATCCTTTGAGTGTGGGGCTCTGTGTGGGACTGCAGCCGGGTTAGAAGTGGAAAGACCCTATTTAGTTGAAGCTAACCACAGTTTGGTCTTGTTGTATTCTTTTCATGCTGATGTTTATCCTGCCTTCTGCATTCCCAGGACTCTAATGGCTTCCACACATGTGAACCACAACATCTACATCACAGAGGTGAAAACGGGCAAATGCGTTCATTCCTTGGTTGGACATCGCCGCACTCCCTGGTGTGTGACCTTCCATCCCACCATCCCAGGCCTCATTGCTTCAGGATGCCTAGATGGGGAGGTTAGAATTTGGGATCTACATGTAAGTCTTTCCTGAAACTGTATTTGGTGGGTGGTTGACCTTTTTAGTCTGAAATTGTTTCCCAAATGTTGCCTGGTAAGAAACCCATTTGGAAGTTTTATGTAAAACAGATGATAGCCATGCTCCTTTGTCTAGAGAGATAACAACAGATTCTTCGTTCAGTCAGGCCAGGTAGGTTGTTGTTCTTAGCCCGGCACATATATTTGGTATGAGTGATACAGATCATCTCTACTTCTAGAGAACTTTTTGCAAGGTACCTGTTTAGCTTATGTGAAAGACTTGACATCTTTCATTCCACTGGGCATATTTGAACTTTTTATTAGAGAAGCTTCTACCCTGCCTGTTCTGCTTTGCTGAATGATCTTCCCCAAGACAAAACTTGTGTATTCACCTGGTTGCTCTGAAAGGCAGCATTTGTATGGGCTGCTTGAGACACGCTTAGTAGTATAAATACTTCTGTGGTCATTCTTGCAGACAGTGCTATGTTCTGGACATGGACTCATATTAGAGTGGCTGTTGCTGTTGAAAATATGTAACTTCCATGCTGTAGGTATGATCTCAATGATCTCAAACTCCATGATAAACTGCTTGTGATTCTTGACTCCTCACCCAGGGTGGAAGTGAAAGCTGGTTTACAGATAGCAACAATGCCATTGCATCGCTTGCTTTTCATCCTACGGCTCAGCTCTTGCTGATTGCAACAGCCAATGAGATACATTTCTGGGACTGGAGCCGTCGAGAGCCTTTTGCAGTGGTGAAAACAGCCAGTGAAATGGAGCGGGTCCGGTAAGTTCCTGTTTCCAGGGGCAGTGAATGCTTATCTAGAAGAAATGGTCTGGCTTGGGGGCTGAGGGTTGTTCCTGTGGGATACTGCACACAGAGAGAGTGGAGAGAAGCATTGTACGGTCAAAGAGTTGCAGACTAGTAGAATGAGTTCTGTGGGCAGGAGGCAAAGCAATTGGAAATAGTTTATCAGTTTGGCTGTTCTTATTTATAGTCCTATAAATGTCTTTGGATCTACTCCGTTTTTGTTTGTAAACTTGGTTATTAAGCTTGTCAGCATTAAGGATGAGAGAACCCAGAAGTTGCTGGAAGAGAGTGCTGAACTACTATGCAAGTGCAACTACAGAGAAAACTTGCTGGAAACTTGATGCTATCCTTTGAGCAGTTTAAGGCAGTGAGGAAACATTCAAGAGGAGTTAACCTCTCCCTCTGTACTTAATTCTAAATTGTAATATGTATGTACATCTTCCCTAAAACTTCTTGGCTGTTTCAACTGATACAGGCGTGCTTGCTTCCAGCTTTTAACTTCTCTGTAGTGTTGCTGTGGACTGAAAAATAACTGCAGTCCTCAGGTAAATAAATGTATTTTCTTAACGCATCAGCTTTTTTACATCCTTCAGAAGCAAAGATTGTAATGTAGTCACATTCTCATTGCATATATTTCATGTAGGATTTTCTGTTGTGCTGTGTCCAACTCCCTGTGTCAATGTGGAATGTGAACTGAGGATTGATACTGTCTTTGCCTTTGTTTTAGGCTGGTACGGTTTGATCCCTTGGGACACTACTTGCTCACAGCAATTGTTAACCCTTCCAACCAGCAGGTAAGGGTAGTGTCAGTACCCGCACTGGCTAATTCTTTACAAGATGCTCCACATGTATTAGCCCTAGTCTGTTCCTAAGCAGCCTTATACTATTCAAAAAATATGAAGACTTTCCAAGCTGAGTTCTGTCCCAGCTTGATTGGTCGTAGGAATGTTTTCACGTAATGTGCAAGACTATTAAAGAACTCTTAAGTGTGCTTGTTTTGCCCCACTGTCATTAGTGGTGGGACAGATTTTCTCATGCCCCTGCTCTTTCAGTTGTTCTGTGACATTCTCTTGGATTTGAAGCTATGCAAGGTATGATTAGCAGTACTTCTCCACAGCTGCTGACTCTCAGATGCTGCTGATTCTGTTGGTATAAACTGTGTGCCGTTGAAGCTTGCTTGGCTGCAGGAAGAGCTTGTCTGAATCCCAAAAATGAGCTCCTTTGAAGTCTGGCTTCCTGCAAGTCAATGCCAGACTTTTTTTCATCTCTAGGAAGAGGCTTTATCACATCCTTTCATCTGTCTGGGATAGTAGTTGGCTTTCTTGCGTTTATCTGGAAGTGTAGGATTTTTGCTTTGAGGAAGCTGAACTTTGTTTCCTTTTGCAGAGTGATGAGGAAGTGGAAATCTCCGTGGACAGCACAGAGATGCCGCATTATCGCCAGCGTGCTATCCTTCCCTCTCAGCCCGTGAGGCGTACACCTCTCCTCCACAACTTTCTGCATATGTTGTCCTCCCGCTCCTCTGGCATACAGGTGGGAGAGCAAAACAGTGTTCAAGACTCTGCTACCCCATCCCCTCCACCGCCTCCACCACCACCACCTCCGCCTCCAGCCAGTGAGAACACAAGGGCATCTGTTTATAACAGGCTCCGGGAGCGTGTCAGCTACCCCACAGCAGAGTGCTGCCAGCACTTGGGGATGTTGTGCCTTTGCAGCCGATGCTCTAGTGCAAGACTTCCGTCTTCTCTCTTCCCACACCAGGAAAATGCACCCTCCACGTCTTCTGGGGCCACTGGCACGTCCTTCTCCTCTGTGCAGACAGAGCCTTACCAGCCCCCAGAGCAGGCATCTGTAGCACAGGAGGAGCAGGGGATACTTAACAGGCCCTCTGCTTTCAGCACAGTTCAGAGCAGCGCTGCTGGCAACACCCTGCGCAACCTTAGCCTGGGCCCCACGCGGCGGTCCCTGAGCGGGCCCTTGGCAGGCCACCAGTCCCGCTACCAGCAGTCTGCAAGAGAGATGGCTTCAGGCTTGGGAGGGTCTGACTGGTCCAGGACAGTGCTGAACATGAGCTCCCGGTCAGAGCTGGAAGCCATGCCTCCCCCTAGGACCAGTGCCTCCTCCGTGAGCTTGCTGTCGGTGCTGCGGCAGCAGGAGGGAGGTTCCCAGGCATCAGTCTATACCTCTGCAACAGAAGGGAGAGGCTTCCTAGCCCCAGGGGCTGAGGCGGACAGTGGTAGTGGCACTGGCCCGAGCAATCCGGCCAGCATCCGTAATGAGCTCCAGTGTGATTTGAGGCGATTCTTCCTGGAATATGACCGACTTCAGGAGTTAGATCAGGGAATTGCTGGGGAGCCCAGCCAGTCGCAACAGGCTCAAGAAATGCTCAACAACAACATTGAGCCTGATCGGCCTGGTCCCTCCCATCAGCAGACTCCACACAGCAGTGAAAACAATTCCAATTTATCCCGGGGTCACCTGAACCGCTGTCGCGCTTGTCATAACCTGCTGACCTTTAACAATGACACGCTGCGCTGGGAAAGAAGCACGCCTAGCTACACACCAGGGCAGGTCCAAAGCACATTTGAGGGTGTGCCTCCAAATACCAGCCAGGTGCAGCCTGCAGAGAGAACCGAGGGCAGAGCTCCTGCCTCTAGCAGGCTGCAGCTGGGCAGCTCTTCCACCCCGCAGGAGGAGAGGACCGTGGGAGTGGTCTTTAACCAGGAGACGGGGCACTGGGAGAGAGTTTACAGCCAGTCGGCTTCAAGCAGACCTGGGAATGTATCACAGGAGGCCTTAAACCAGGAAATGCCTGAGGAAAGCTCAGAGGAGGATTCACTCAGGAGGTAAGATATATGCCCGGCCTTCCTCCTACATTTTTTCTTAAGCCTGTTCCATCTGGTCTGAGTTTTTCAGTATTTTCAGCGTTTAAAACCTTTTCTTACGTGTTCATGTGCTTTTTGTGTAGATGAAAACACCGAAAATCTGCATTGATGTCTTTTATAGCTGCTGTTGTCATTCTGTTTATAGGTTCTGAAGGTTGTAAGGGCATGGAGCAGGCCTCTTAATGGGGAAGGAGGATGATAGCACATACAGGCAAAAGGACATGCTCTTGTAGCAAAGCTTTGGCATGAGCTGTGTTCCTGATGTTGTTCAGATGTTGCAGAAGAGGGGGAACACAGGATATGCTGGAGTCCTTAGTATGTCATATCATGTGCATGCTTTGGATGGAGAATCTGCCCAGATTACGCATGGGAGATCAAGCAGGAGTTGAGAGCTGCTTTTCTGAGTCATAGAATCATAGGATTGTTTGAGTTGGAAGGGACCCTTAAAGGCCACCTAGTCCGACTTCCGTGTAATGAACAGGGGCACTTACAGCTAGCTAAGTTTGCTCAGGGCTCAGTCCAGCCTGACTTAGGATGTCTCCAAGGATGAGGCATCCAGCATCTTTCTGGGCAACCTGCTCCAGTGCCTCATCACCCTAATTGTAAAAAACTTCTTCCTTATATCCAATCCAAATCTCCCAGCCTTTAGTTTGAAATCAGTTCCCCTTGTCTTGTCACAGCAGACCCTGCTAAAGGTTGTTCCCTTCTTTCTTTTAGCACCCCCCCCCCCCCTTCCCTTAGATACTGAAGGGCTGCTATCAGGTCTCCCTGGAGCCTTCTCCAGGCTGAACAATGCCAGCTCTCTCAACCTGTTGTTGTAGGGGAGGGATTTCCATCCCTTGGATCATTTTTGTGGCCCTCCCCTGGATGTGCTCCAACAGGTCCACATCTCTCCTGTTCTGAGACTTCATACCTGGATGCAGTACTCCAGTTGAGGTCTCACCAGTGCAGAGCAGAAGGGCAGGATCACCTCCCCCACCTGCTGGCCATGCTGCTTTTGATACAGCCCACAGTATGGTTGGCTTTGTGGACTGTGAGGGCGCAGTGCTGGCTCACATCCAAACTTGCCATCCACAAGCCCTTTTCAGTGGGGCTGAGTGTTCTGTCTTGTTGAGAGTTGCTGAGTTGGAAGGATTAACAGTCATTTACTGATTAATGGTGATGCCGTGTAAGGTGAGAAAAAGTAAAGCTCCATGTCCGATGGTTGGGCATATACCTGGGTTGTGAGTGGTTGATTAAACCCATGTGCTTTGCTTGCCTTCGATATGGAAATAAGTTTTGAAAGTGGCTTCTGTTCACCTGAATCTGGTGAGAGCTGTCTGGGAGCCTGCTGATCACTGGAAATTATAGGGCTTGCTGTTTTCTTTTTTAGCAAGGTGATTCTGCTTTGGGAGGATTTTTAAGACTTTAGACGTGTTAGAGGAAACAGAGCAAGCCAAATTGCACTTGCTCTCCACTGGCTTACAGCAATGATTCAGCTACATAGGCATTCTTTGCATAGGGTTTCCCCAGTGCTTTCAGTTTGACATCCTCTTGGTCAAGTGATATATGCATTTGCCAGAGGAGAAGTTCAGTCCTGTTGTTTCTCAGAAATGGATGCTGTGTGCTTTAGGAAAGTAAAGTTTCCAGGTTTGGTGCCAATGGTACTGACTGATGAGGCTTTGTACACAGGAGTGCCTGAGGAAAGGGAATTCTTTCCTCCTTGCAGATAAGCTGATTATACTTGGGCTGGAACAGTGGCTGTCTTTCTTGTTGCTGTGTTTGCGTAGCAAGTAAGTTGTGGTGGTCATGAAATTATTTGTCTGCTTCTAAATCCTTGCCCCAATTTTGTTGTTGTTGTTGTTGTTTTTTATTGCCTGCTATGAGAGTATCAAGCTGATTGCATGGTAGCTACTTCTTTCTTGGGCTGAGACTTACCTGACGCTGGTTTATTTCAGGTATCCTCCAGACCCATATAAAAGAGCAGAGTGGTGGGAAGGAACTGGCAAATTTACCTTTGAAACGGCACTTAAACTTTACATCATCTTTCTTCTGAAACAGCTCTACATGCTCTTATCTCCGCTCCACTTCTTTGCTTGTTCTCTGCACTAAGCCGCTGCAGTGTCAGAAGTAAAGAGGGCAAGTGCAGTGATCAGGTTATTGGTACTTATTTGGACAGTGAGGTGTAAAGGAATCTATAGGTACAGTCCTCCAGCTAGTTCTGTAGGAGTTACTATTTTTTAACAGTTTCCTGGGGCATACAGCTCAGTGTACCCCACCACACAGGAGCTGAACTGATTGTGGCTTTAGAGCTGAAGTCCTGTAACTGAACCTCTGGGTGACTTTGCAGGTGCTGGTTGCTGCTGTCTGCTTCATGTCTGTAGCATCTGCACAGGGTCAGTTGCCTATCTACCTGATTGCCTCTGAGAACAGATGCTTTTTAGTAGGATGGGTGAATTTGAGGCGTGTAGCTCAACAAGTAGGCTTAATTCCTGAGGAATTTCTATAGCATGAAACCTTTAGTGAAACGCTTTAGAATGTGCCTCCTTAGGGCCAGCTCCAGAGTCTCCCAGACACAGGTTGTGCTCTCATGATGGGCAGTTCTGGAACCACTTCTATAGGGCAGTATCCAAAATATGTATTAATTTTTGCAGCTACAGAAGTCTGCAAAGATTAGTGACTAAGGTTCATGAAATGTAAGTTACGTAATGCTGAAAGTGATAGGGAGGGGAGGTAAGTCTTAAAGCCTGAGAGGACAAGTGGTAACTGAATTACGTACTTATAATCAAGGTAATTTTGTACCTGGGGACATGAGATTAGGTTTTAGCATTAAAGACCTTCATGTTTTTGCTCCTACCCTGAGCCTTATCTTATGTTCTTCTTTGTTTCTCCATTAGATGTCCTCATTGGACAATTGAGCACTTTATTCATAGACTAGCTGAAAATTCTTAGATGAAAATTGCATCTGGAAACTGTGTGTACATTCCCATTCCCTATGCTGGGGTGGTATCCATTTCTTGACGTGGTTCCGTTGACTTAAAGTAGCTTGCTGAGATGACATTGCCATAGAGGGTCAATTAAGTCAGTAGGTAGTTTAATGAAAGATATTCCTCTTTGAATTGTGTTGTTGCAGCTATGCTACCTGGTTATGGAAACAACCACTCTCTTTCTGATGATGCTGGGTTAATTATCTTGGACTAATTGTGAAAGCACTAATAACTATGTAATGAAGCTACTCCTGACTAACAGCTCTGGCACCTCTAATAGGAGAAATGTGCCACTGAGAGCCTCAACAGTATGGCAGCCTTGTCATTTTCAACTTGGCCTGAAAGCAATACAGACATTGAGGAGCTTGAAGCTGTGTGAGTGATGTTTGAAGTCGGGGAGAGTCTTAGTCTAGTTAAGCATAAACTGGTGGGATTGAGGTTCTCCAAGATGTTCTGGTTAATTCAAATGTAAGGTGTTGTTGTCTTTTTCCCCCCTCTGGACTGATCTTTGCCTCGCTTCTAACATCAAAGTGAAAAGAGCCTTAGAAATCCCTGAAATTGGTCTGTGAAATATGCTGCATGAAATTGGTGATAGAAGCTTTTGGCAAGATCAGGATGAAGGAAAGATAGTTGAGCAACTGATGATTTTTTTTTTGTAAATTGTTAATTAAAAATGGGTTGAGAAAGCATTGTGTTAATGCTGTAATCTTTGCGAGGAAAAAGATCCTGTAAGTACTTCAAGCCATTGTTGTTGCATGGGCCAATTCATATTTATAGCGACAAGTTAAATAAGGATACTACAGAATCCTTCTAGTCAGCCGCTTGCTCATGTAGAGCTGATGTCAACTTCTTAAGAAAATGATGTATAAAACCCTAGCAGTGGTCCTTCCTGATTTGCATTTCAGCTAGCTAATGAAATAGGAGCAGTGCAGTGCTGTCTAACCAAACTGATCCAAATCTCCAAATGCCGCTTCTCTGGCCATGTTAGTGGGATACAAGTGGTGTCTACAGAACTAGTGAGTTGTTGCACATAGAAAAGTCTCGATTTTTAAATCATTTGTTGCTTCTGCATTCTGGCATGATGCTGTAGGCCACAACTTTTCAAGAATGGATGCAGAGAACAAACAGTGCTATTTGCATGCCCACAGTCATGCAACTCAAATCTTACCTTATGAAACTGTTCTGGATTGGGGGAGTTGAAAGAAATATACTAGGAGAAACAGGCCTACACATTCGAGCTTTCGCTGTTCACAGTGTGCTAAGGGGAGCAATTTTGATATTGTTTACCTTTTGCTTTCACTAGAAATTTAAATGGATTACTGTAAATGAAACATGGGTCTTGTCCTCTAGACAGGTGCGTTTGAAAGAAGCCTGTGTTTGATGAGGAAAGGTGTTTTATTGTCCTTGTTCTTACATTAAGAAGCTTTGTCTAGCAGCAGTTGAATGCTTGTCTAACTGCTCCATTGTGCTCATTCTAGAGGTCCAATTCTGTAGGCTGAGAAATGGACAGTTTCTGTGTCTATGTTAAGAATAGCGAATGGTTTTGCCTTTGCTTACTTGAGCAAACAAGATAGGCTGTTGAAGCAATCTGAAAATCTGAGAAATCTTTTGAACTGTGCCATGTGCAGGTAGGAGCCCACATGAGATGGAGGAGTTTCTTTTGTCTGGGGACATCTGTATCAACTCTTGTATTTTGTTTGTGAGTGTACAGAAGTGCAGCATCCACAGCACCGTGCAAATAATTGGCCTGCTTAAGTTGCTTGTTTGACTGAACACATGGCTTCTTTTGGTGCTTTCCAGTCTTAGATGCAGTATGCACAAAATGACAAATGCAGATGAGCTTTCCTGGGATTTCATGCAATAGTGACGGGGGGAAATTTGTCTTTCATTTTGTTAGCTTCTGCCTGGGGACCAAGGTCACCTCACAGTGTGACCTCTGCTTTTGCTGTGCATACTGAGACCAGTTGTCTTTCCTGGGCTGAGACTGCAGAGCTTGGCTGAGATGAGGAAGTTACATAAAGGGTAATGAGTGGTGAATGAATTTGGCTGTGGTATTGCCCTCAGAAAGATGTCAGTGCTCTACCTGTGGTTTCACGTGCTGGGTGGTGGTAGATCTCTGCTATGCTCCTGTCAGGCCCACAGGAGCCTAAAGTGGTGGCAGGTGCAGAAATGCTGTTTTTTCTGCTCACAGAACGCCTTTCTTCATTCCTGATGGTCTTCCTGGGAGCCTGTGGCCCTCCATATACTCACTAGGATATGAAAAGGAACGTGCAGTCTGTTTTCCTCTAATTTCTCTGAACTCTTTTCATTTCCTTATTGCCTTGCTGCCACAAGGTGGTAATGTTGCTTTTACTCTTTGCTATTCTGGTCTCCTTGCAGAACTGAAATGTTTGAGTTCTTGTAAACGGGGGGAAAAAATGTAGTTTGAGGTCCCATCCCTCCCCATCCCTAGTCCTAAATTGCAGTTTATCTGCTTAATTGTTATACACTTGTAGGTTCTTTGGTGTTCGGGGAAAGGCATGACTAGGGATCCTGGAGGGGAAAAGACTGATACAGAACGCAGACAAGAGAGCGGCTCAGCTTCTTGGTGTTTCTGAGGTTTTATAAGAATAGCTGTGGATCTTGAGATGAAACAGGTATTTTTTTATAATAAATGAATACCCGAAAGTGGAAGCTATAAGAGACCTCGACAACTTCACCAAATTCATCTTGAATTATCACTCATTTCCTACCAAATCTGGAGGTAATATACAAAACTGCCTTGAAGGTTTTTGTCCCCACTTAAATGGGTGCTCATCCTTCCTCTGAAGACTTCCATATGTGACTTGTTTTCTGGATTAATGCTTGGCAGGTGTTGACTAGAGGCTGAGTGACTGCCTTTTCCATGGGGCAGTTTATTTTTTTTGTTCAAGTGTACTTTGAACCATTGCCTAAATTTTTAGCCTTTTCCATGACATGCATATATTTGTGGTGTTTGTTTTTTCTGATGCAGACTGGCATGGCTTACTCATGACTATGAGGGGATGCCTCTTACGCCTCTTCCGTCTCTAAGTAGTAGCTATGATATTGACTTGTGGTCAGGCTGGGACCAAGCTGTGATTAAACTAGTTTGTCAGAGTAGGAGCACCCACATTCCTGCCTAGTGATGGGAAGTGCTGTATATGAGATGGAAAAGGTGAATAGTTACTTTTAAAGGTGATTGTGGAGTTCTTGCTAGAGCCTGAGCCTCTTGTGCGTTGCTCTAGTTTTTGCTTTAATCGACCAGGCTGTTGAGATTTGTGCATATATTGACTCCTGGTAGATTTTTCACTATTTAAAGCAGTAAATTGTGCATCATTCATATCCTATCCTTAAAAACAAACCTACCAAATATTTCCCTGTCCCCTGTCAGGGGCTTGGAGTTGCCTCTCATGAGACATTTCCATGCCTGAAATGTGTCATCAGAATGGCCAGAGGTAGCCTACAATTAAAGAGAAGAATGTAGTGCTACTGCCTTTTCTTTTTTTTTTTTTGAAGGGAAGGAAACTGAAGCATGGGGGAAATGAAGCCTTGCCCAAACCTACCAAGTGTGTTTTGTGGTGGAGACAGAACATATGCATACTGTGTTCAACCTTGTTTTGTTCCTTGATTAACAAAAACAGCGTTGTTACTATTTTTTCCTAATTGTTGACAGCAACTGTGGTTTGTTTATTCAAATATTTAATATTTATTACAGCAGTGACGTATTAAGTTCAATTAAAAAGGAGGAGTGGAGCAGGAGAACGACAGCGCATTGCTGAGCTGTAGACGCAGCAGTACGGTTCTGACTGCTTGGAGTAAATGTCAGTGTAAATGTTTCCTTTGCCAAATCTAAACCAATAAATCTATCAGTAGCTGTTGAGTGGGTTTGTCATTTGTCTGTGGCCCCTAAACTCAGGCCTGTCACTACTGGAAACCCTGCTAACTTTGTGTCCTGGCACTTTTATTTTGGGCTGTTTTGTTTGAACTGGTGGTGTTTAGACATCACCTTCCTGCTGGAATAACATTTATGTTCTGAATTCTTGCTGTGTTGTCAATTGAACAAGGAGGAGCTTGGAAAGACTCTATGAAATGTGGACTGAAGAATTTTGGCCAGACAGCTGGCTTTAAGTAAGGTATATGAGGAAAAAAGATTATATAGGTCTTAGAGTAGTGTTCTTTCATAAGTGTTGTGGAAAGGAGGGTTTTCTTGCAAACCTTGTAGCCTTTGTGTATAAAATAGCAGTTATGGAAAAGTTTGTGCTGTTTCCAGCTTGTTGAATTCCAAAGACACTTGTTACAAATAACAGTGACTAGAGATGAGTAATATCTCAGTACTGAGTGGGATAAATGGATGTTGTTAGGGGGGTTTGCAACCAGAGCAGACTGGTTCGGGTTTGTGTTTGGAAAAAGGGACTTAAGGGGAGAAGGGCAAAATTTGGGTAGGAGTGAGTTCTGGAAATGTTAGCATGGACATGCAGGAGCAAAGATGTCTTTGCTAGCTGTGTTGGTGGGTGAGATGTGTATATTATGGACACACCATAGTGGCTATGGACACACCACAGGTTAGTGTTGTTTATTTGGACGCAATTTATTTGTTGTATAGACACACCATAGGCTGGTGTTGTTTATTTGGCCGTTTTAACAATGGAAAATAAAAAATGGTTTTCCTCATGAAAATGTTACAGCAGCCGGAACTGTGGGAGAGGCCACGATGGTACCTAAGTGGGCACTTCTGTGCCAGCTCAGGGTTTTCTGCCACTGTCATGCTTTGGTGTGTCTTCTTTCCCCATACTGAGAGTGCTGTCTGTGTAGGCAGGAAAGACTTTGTTTTACTGAGATGTTAGAAGTTTGAGCTCCTGAATATTCTGTGAGTTGTTATGTAGAAGGACGAGTGAAAGATGTGTCCTCTTGTACAAATGTTCCTCCCTCTGCCTTTGACGACTGGTTTCCTGACTGAAGAATAATGCACGGTTGCTTTTCTATTTCTTTACTGAGAATTGCTTGAGGGAAAAGAATGATTCCTGTGCTTTCGTTCTTGCAGTGACTAATGGGAGTTAGTCCCTGTTGCTGAGCTTCCCACCATACTTCAGAAAGCTGACCATGGCCAGTCTTTGCCAAACTTGGGAAAAGGCTTAAGCTTTCTTTTCTTTTTGTTGGTCTGAATTAAAATATGCAGCAATGGCTGTAGCAGATTCTTGCAGCAGCTTGCAAATCGAGCAGGTACAAAAGCAGCGCTTCCTTACCAAATACCTGAATGGAGTTTTCTTAGCTAAACCACTTCCTTTCTCTTACCTCTTTCTTGTCAGTCCAGGCCTAGAATCAAGGGTTCCCCAATAGAAGAAATAGATAAACTTTGCTTTCATTCAGTCTCAGGGAAATGAGAAGTTGTTTCCTTACAAGTCTTTGTTATGGAACTGTTTTATGACTTGTCTTTTTGCTCACTTGTCTCTTTTCTCCTGGATGGTAGCAAGAGAAATTGGACATGTTTTTCCGTTATTAAAATGGAAGAGGTGCATGCTTCCAAAAACTGTCTTATGCTGTTGCTTCTCCTGCAGAAAAGTTTTTGGTACTTGAGGTTTCTTTTGTTTTTGTATGGGGGTCTGTAAGGAAATAAAGATCTGTTATGCAGGTTGCATAGAAGTTGGAAGACAGCTATTTGAGCTGACAAGACAGCTTTCCTACAGGCTGGGAGAAGTGCTCATGGCTTTCCTCCCTTGGAAGCTGTTCTTTGCTAGGTCGTCCATCTCCTGTGCTGCATGGGGCTTCCATGCACATTTCTGCTCCTGCTACAGCATCATGGACAGCAGGTCCAGGCAAGCTCGCTTGGTCTGGAAAGGTTGCTTCTATTCATGCTGGGTTTGAGTGTGTGATACTCTGTGTAGGAGATTACTCTCATAATTAATAGTGCTCTTTGAGGTGGTTAACTTCTTTAGCTCCTATTCCTCCATCTTAGGTGAAGGATTTTTGGAGCTTTCTTGAGTGTGAGGTGGAGTTGGGGATGTTGACGGTATAATCTGCCTCTTCTTAATGCTAATAGGAGCCCTTAATCGTTAGATGTGCAGTCACTTACATATATTGCATGCTTATGCTTATTTTTCACGCTCTTTATGAATGCACACAGCACAGTGTGCCTGGGGACAAATTGCCCTCATCCAATTATTCGCTCCTTATTAGAGAATCTGGGCCTGAGAATTTGCAGTGGAGCGCACATTCACTCCTTGGGCCTGGAGCAAATGGGGAGGGAGAGAGAGGGACCTGTGGTGTGACTCAGTAATACAACAGTAACCAAAATAGTGAAGATTCTTGATTTCTCTAGTTGAGCCATTCTGGTCTGTTGAATAGCTAACATGCATTTTAAACATTTTGCACATACATATTTAACTGATTGCGCCAAATGGCTGTCTGTGTGATGTAACTGACGCCCTCCCTTTCTCTTCACAAGAAAGCACCTGCAGGAGCTGAAGTCTGTGAATAAACAGGGTTTAGTATCTGCCAGGAAACTGATTCATTTTTCTGCCCAGAATGCATTAGTATCAAATCTTCCCCCGTCTTCGTGAGGTAGGAGGACTGGGGAAAGTGGCTGAACAGTCCTGCAGGTCGTCCCTTGTCCTGGGTCTTTTCATTATTTCAGCCTGCCCGAGAGCATTTGAAATGAAGTGATGGATGTGCAGTGGGATTTCTGTTTTCATAGCCTTAGAAACCTACAGAGATAACAGTATGGTTCTTGCCCCCTCAAGAAAGATACCTCCTCTTCAATTCCCTATGGAGAAGTGGGAGTCCTATGTAATTATCCCAGAAGCTGACGCAGATCTGTGTGCGTGGTTATGTAGAGATTTTTGCTGTCCTCATAATCTGTGGTGTCGCGATCTCAAATTCTCCTTGTTCTGGAAGACATATGCTGTGAGTGTGAGGGCAGGTAGAAGAGCCCTTAGATGAACAAAGCGGTCTGCATGCTCAGGGAGTTCAGTGTGTTTGCTATCTTCTGGCCATGCTTTCAGGCCTTTTTTCATAGCCATGATGACTAGGACCTGGTCTCTGGCTGTATTTCCAGTATATAATGACATGTTGGTAAGTGTCTGCGTAGGAATGTTTGTCTTCAGCTTGGCTTGTCCCATCCTGAACACAGTTATAAATCTGCTACTATAGAGCAAAACAGCATGTGCAGTAGCTCAAGTTGTGTGAATTCCTTCCTCCACCCCAAGTCTTGAGATGGCAAAATAAGTATAGGATCTTTCATCATTCTTTTTTTCCTGAGAGTTACTGCTAAACTAATCAATGCTGTTGTAGCTGCTCTTGACCCTTTTAATGTCTATCATGTATATGTGCTTCCTCTTGCTTGTTGAAATAATACATTAATTGTTCCTTGGGTGCTGTGTGATGAGGACCTCTGTGTAATGGTCCTTCATCTTTTGTTCTGATGCATGGCCTTTGTCAGCAGGTGAAATAATAGATTAAGAATGTGACTTTGGGTCCACTTAAGAGAATTCATCATCTTCCTCAGAGCCACTGACCTTCCCTGTGATGAGCTTAAAGGTGCTGTGTAGCTCCTGTGGCATCTGGTGGTAAGTGGAGGTTGAAGTTCCTACACAGAGAGCAAATGTGTAGTATTACCTTCTGGTTAAATGCAGAACAGCTAAATGTTCTTGAAACTGTCTGCTCCTTGCCTCGTGATTAAAAGAACTCAAATCCAAACATCTATTTCTACTTCTTGTACTTTTACCTGCAGTTCTTTATGTCTTGTAACTTCCTTATGCTCTTTCTCAAATAGACTCATTTCCATCCTGGCTGGACACCTGACATGCTGTCTGTTTTCTAAAAAATGCTTAAAACTTGTTTTCTACAGAATTCTTACACTGAGTCAGTCAAGGGAGAAAATATTTTTCACAAGAATTTCTGTCTCATATACAACCTGCTTCTCCTTCAGAAAAATAGATTCTGTTTCTCTGAGAATGCCACACTGGAAGGGTGTCATCTGTCTTCATCCACCCATCAGAATTAGCACAAACCCCTTCTCCCAAGCAGACCAAAGTGTTGTACAAAGACCGTGTTCGGAATGTATCTGTGATTGTGTTTGCATCTTTGCTGTCACTGTTTGCTCCTTTCCCTAAAGAAAGAAGACCCTAAGGGGCATTCACTATATTAAGTAACTCTTCTCCCCTAGAACAAACAACCAAAAAAAATCACCTAAACTCCATATGAATGAAAGAATGCCTAGTGGTGCTTAGATACCGTAAGGATGGCAGCCACAAGCTCTTGCTTTTTACTGGGGAGGAGAAGTTGCACAACACAGATATGAACGAGGGGTTGGAGGAGCTAACTCACAGCTGTGAGACCAGGTGAGTGTTTAGATTTTCATCAGTCCTGTCTGAGGGATATCTCAGATTTATCTAGGTGTCATATCTTGCAGGAGCTTATAACTGTCACAAGAAAAACATATTCTTGTTTGACCATTTCTTTGCTTCTAGTCATCTGCTTGTGATCTGTCTTAATTCAGTCTTGATGCCAAGCTTGCTATGACTAAGCACAGTCATGCAAAAGTTGAAACAAGTCTAGAAATGTGAGCTTGGAGGTATCAGAGTTGATTCTATAAAGGACTTAATTTTAGAAATCATCTTTTCAGGCAATCTTTAAAACTGCACACTGATTGCTTTTTTATTTTAAGCTTGAATATGAAACTGGTGATAGCAATAATGTTTTGCTGTTTTACAAAGACTAAAAAATGCCTAATGGATTCTGCATATGTGACTTCATTTGTTTTTTTGAAATTAGGCAAGACAGTACAGAGTTCTTTGGTGAAATGATTTGTCCCTGTTTGTCAGAGAAAAGGGAAAGGGGAAAAGAAATGAAACCATTGGATTGGGTTGGATTAGGTTTTTATTCATCATAGCCCCGCTTCTAATCTTCTACTGAGACTGTAAGTGATCTTCAAGAATTAACTGGACTTGTTAGCAGCTAATAAATGAGCCTAGGATTTGAGAGCAGGTGGCAGTTGGGGAGATGGAGATTGTTCATCTGTCTTCATGCTTCAGCTTTCTTGTTTTCTGTTGATTGTTGCACCATCATTAGGTTCCTTTCAGTTATCCTCCTCTTGTTTTAAACTGTTGCTTTTTTTTTTGCAATCATTAGGAACAGATCCATACGGACAATTGCTCGAGAGAGCTGACTACTAGCTGTAAGTCAGAGAGCTGAGAGAGGGGTGTGGGTGTAGTGCTGTAACAGCACCTCTCAGTGAGTGGCAGGGAATCTAAAACCAGGGGAGATGTAGAACCAGAGGAGGAAGTTCACAGAAGCTGCTAGAATTGTCATTGTACTCTTTCGAGGGATGATTAGGAAATGCTGTCTTAGGCCTACTTCATGGCTGAAGGCTGGGCCCATGTGAAGGGTGGGAGTGTGTGCTGCCCTTAGCATGCTTTGTTGCACTGGTTTCTTCTGGTTGTTCTTGTTTGAGTGATACACAAGCAATTGCTCACCACTCTCTGACCAATGCCCAGCTAACCTTCAAGCAGTGGAAGAACACAAGATGAGCTCCCACCCCCCTCAGAACTTCTTCTGCATGATGTCATATGATGTGGAATATCCCTTTGGCTGGATTAAGTCAGCTGTCCTAATTCTGTTCCTTCCCAACTGCCTGTGTCCATAGCTGAGAGTTGCCTTGGTTCTGTGCAGCGCTGCTTAGCAGCAACTGCTAACATCAGTGTGTCATCAGCATTGTTTTTCTCCCAGAACCAGAAACACAGAGTCATACTGGATGCTGAAGAAAACAATTCCATCCCAGCAAAAACTAAGGCACTCATGTGCAGTAGCTGCTTAGGAGGATGGAAGCTGACTGAACAACCTCTTGGCTTTAAGGAGACTAAAGCCTCGGTGCTGTGTGAGTGCCTCCCTTTTGGAAGGAGAGCCCTTCCCTCTGTGTTTGGATGGAAGCACTGCTCAGCAATGCACGTGCTGTGACAGCAAATCCAAGATTTGGTGTAGGGAACTGCATATTGCTAGAAACTGTCGCTGAGAAGTTAAATTGCTGCATTTAAGTATCTTTTCAAAGCTTGCCTAGATGAATCATTCTGTCCCAAGAGGCTTTAGTGGTGATCCTCGCCCCCAGGGAGTATAGCACAGTCTGGTAGTTGATGTGCTTGGAGGAGATTGCATCCTAACTTTTTCCCCACTTGTGCTGCATCTTCTGGCATTCAGCTGCCTCAATCCTGAGAAATTTTCCTTTTTCATTTGTAGCATTCAGCACATCCGTGTTATCCCTCATGCTCTTAGTTGAAGGCATTCTGTAGCTTGGCCTTCACTTCCTTTTCCCCTACAGTAATGATTGCTGCTGTTTGCAGCCATGAGTGAATGGAGTGCATAGAGAGTGGCAGTCTCATAGTTCTGATGTCTGATGGAAACGACGTTTGCTGAGACACCAGTGCTGATGAAAAGGCAGTTTATATCTTCTTGTAGTAGCTTTAAAAACAACAATAACAAAACTGACAAAGAACTGCAATCCTCCTCCTCCGAATTTAGCAAGCTGGGCCAGAAGCATCTCCCAGGGTGAGCAGAGTTAATTCTCATCATCGTGGCAGTGACTGACAACCTGGAGGATGATAATGTGTGATTTTTTTTTTTCCTGGTGAGCGGGGGAGGAGAGTGGAAATTGCGGTTTTTCTGCTAATTGTACTTTAGATGTCATTTGTGACAGTTTCATATTGTCTAGACAGATATAGTGGAGCAATTGCTTGTACAGAGCCTAGTGTTAACCTGTTATATATCTGGGTAGCAAAAATTGGGAGTTGGGGGGGTGAGGGCGTGCAGCAAGCAGGAGAGAAAGAGGATTCTGTGAGCTCCGGAAAGGATTTGGGCGTTAGACACGATCTACTGAAATGTTTCTAACGGAGGTGCAAGAGATGTGTATTTTTGTTCTCTCTTTGCATGCTTCTCTGTTGGAAGTAGTTAGACATTTAGTGGCTAGTGCTTTCCTGTAACTGCTGCTGTTTTGTCTGTGCATTGTCTTTACACTCCTTAATAAAATCGCTACTAACCTGAGTAATGTCTACTTTGGTAGGCTACTGGGCTGTGTTAAACCCTGGACTTATTGAAAACATGCACTCTGTGCCCCTTGTGGGACTTCGGGTGGCAAAAACTGCAAATGCAGCATCTAAGACTGCTGTAGAATGCCACATGAATTAATTTAAAAACATTAATTTGCTGCTTCTTTGGGGACGGTAGGTTACACTACCAATATCAAATTAGACGTGTTATTGATGATTATAGCAGTGAATCTATTATTGAACCCATTTGTTGGTACCAGATGCATTCAAATCTGTAACTTGAGCCTCAAGAGCTTAGTCTAGAATGAGTTAGTTAAGTAATAGATGTTATTTGTGTTCAGTACTCAGGTTTTAGTACAGATTTTGTTATTCTTGGGAGCATTAAGTGCAGAGATCCATCTGTATCTCAGGAGATTGTATTTTGCCTTTTTTGTTTTGCTTTTTTTCCTACTGTGTATATTGATTTCCACCTGTTTGTTGCTCTTAGTAATTTGAGAGGGCACAGTTGTAGGATAATTAAGAATCCACAACCTTTAGCGGTTTCTTAGCAGAATTATCATCACCCACGTGGTTTCAGTGTGGCATTACTAAGTGGCTTGTGTACCTTGCTGTGATGTAGTGCAGGAGGTGTCTTTGGTGCTGGCAGGCTTGGAAGACTCTTGAAGGGCAGTGTTAACTGAGACTGTTCAACTCTGCACAGTCTCAGTGCATCCTATGGATGGCACTTAATGAAGCACATCTGTCATCCCTCAACAGCTCCTGTTGCTAAGTGGGGTGGAATTGCCAGCTGATGAAGTAAAATCACATGGCTTTGAAGCCTATATGAAGTCCGTTTACCTGGATAACTGGGTGTTGGGTGTCAGTCTGTGGCTCAGTCAATTGCTGGTTTATGTTTTACTTGAAGTAACACTTAATAGGCTCTTCATGTTTTATTTAAAGGATCAGATAGGGTCTAAACTCTGTTTTCAAGTGGAATGCCTCTTGGGACGACTATCCCAAGGTACAAGGTACTGCGGTGCGTGCCTTGCTCCTGCTTTCTGCTCAAAGCTCCACATTTGGCATGCATGGGACTGCTGTCACTGCAGGGCGAAGCATGGCTCCTGTACCTCCTTCTAAAAGAGGCTGCTGTAAGCCTCCCCTTACACACCAGCTGCTGGGCTGTGGGGTGCATGATGCTGCGTGGGCTGGATGTGGGCTGTGGGTGTCCACACAATAAACTTTGCTGCACATTTGGGCTTGGGACACAGAACAAGGAAATGCTCCTGGTTTTGTTGTTTTGTTTGAAGCATCATCTGTAGAACATGAAGCTATTGATGCAGACTCAGAATAAACTGCTCTGGGTTTTGGAGAGAAGTGCTTGTGCAGAGATTAGACGGGGCTGGTCAGTAGGATGCTTGCAGGCTGCTGACTTGGGAGAGCTGTGTGTGTGTAAGCAGCTCATGAAAGCAGACCAAAAAAAAATCCCACCAAAACATTGCAGGTATCAGTTCTGCTTGTGACGTATCATCCAGTCATCCACCTCTGCCTTTCAGAAGCAATAAAAGCTGTTTCTCTGTGTTGCAACTGTTGGGTTGTAGTAGTTGTAGGGTCTACTGTTTAAAACTACTGTACCATTATTTCTGGAGTGGCTGCTTTTTTATGTATGGACTTATGTACTTGGTGTGGGAGAGAGATTTTGATGAGCCAGTATTAAAGTATTGTAACTTTCTGGGGAGCCAAGGGGTTCGCAATATCTAGCAGTGCTGAAGGTGAGAACTTTAGATTCAGTGACCTGGGGAATTAATTCATTTCAATAACAGATTTAATAACTATTCTTGAATAAGACAGATAATTTCCAAGAAGCTTTGTGCCAGAGTGAACAGGATTCTTTACCTCCTGTGAAGTCCCAGTGCTTTGCAGCAAGCCCTGAGTCTCTGCAGTCAGGGCATACTGAGTAGCTGGAGAAGTCTCGTGCTTCTCCCTGTGTTCTAGATTTAACATTTGAAACTGAAGACTTTATTCATTTCTCTTATTCCTGGAAGGCAATCCAGATCTATCTTGTTTCTCCCAGTAGCGGACTTACCCCTCTTCCCGTCAGAATTACATGTGTTATTTGCATTCCTGCTGTGCTTGCCTGAGAAATTCTGGGCAGGCTTATGCTCTCAGTGATATTATGACTTGCTGTCCAGAAATGGGAAGTTGGATGTGGATCTGGTCCACCATCCTGCTTCCTGTGTTGACGTTTGGTGTCCTGCATTGCAAATGCTAACTACAAAGGATGAATGTGAGGCCAAGACTGTGATGGATTCAGACCTTTCTCACCAAGTGTGTGGGGGGTGGGTAGAACAGATGTGGTGTCAGATCTCCTTGACTTTCAAACCATAACAATTTTCATTTGATTTACAATGACTGGAAAACAGAATTTAGCAGGAGCTCCAAGGCAAAAGGACTTGAAAGGAAACTCAGCCGCCTTATAAACTTTAGTAGTTGATTTTTGAACTCTCCACACCTGCTCAAAATCATCTTTCTTGTAAGTGTTAATGTAATGGCTGCAGCGGGCTGGAATGAGTCAGCTGTGAAACAATGTCATCCTCTGCTTTGTGGCAAGAAGCTTCATAGAGGTGCATGTAGAAGCTGTGGTGGAGGACATGTTCCTGCTATATACTTCGATTCTGCTGCCTTAATGACTCAGACTTCCTTCTCACGTATTCAAGCTGTCTGGCTGCATTTGCATACATTTACTTCTTGAGTGAATATTTCGTATCTCTCCCAGTAACTGATTAAGATACAGAGGAAATGAATACTTTTGTGTCCAAAAACCTCCTCCTGAGCCCTGAGTTTAAGACTACGTATCTTATTGTGAGCATTTGCCAACAGTGCCCTTAGTCTCTGTTGTGAACTGTGTCCTTTGTCCCATGCTCATTAGCCGGTTTTGTGGATCTGGTAAATTGGGATAGCTTGTCTCCAAAGGAGAAATAACATCTGCATCCTTCTCTTGAAATTTGGTAGTTAGTTTGGGATGACTCTTCTTACTTGAGGTATTCTTTCTTCTGTATGGTGAAGATGCTACTGTTTGTATAGGTATGTGACAAAAACACATCTTCAGTCAGTGATTTAGTATGTTGCAGAATTTTCTGCACCAATGATAGAAGTAGTTCTAAGAGGCTTTAGAAAGTAGGACATAAACAGAAGAGACTTCATAGGACTTCAATTTTTTTTTATTTTTATTTTTTTAATTTTATTTTTAGGAGGTTGCTGGAGTCTTCCCTCATTTCGTTATCTCGCTATGATGGAGCAGGGTCCCGGGAACATCCAATCTATCCAGATCCAGCCAGGTAAGATCTAAATGCAATTTGAAGATATTTCAGTTTCATGGACAAAAATACAAATATCCCTGAATCCTTTGGGAGTGATCCTAGTATAGGTCCCATCTCCTCCCTACTGACTTTCTTAGGGACAGAGATCAAACTGAATGTGGAAAAAGTCGTTAGGCCTTGAGGTGAATGAGGAAATGAGAAGGAAATTGCTGTTGAGGTAAGCATGTAAGGATTCCTGAAATCATTTGGGATGGAGAACACTAGGTGGCAAACAGGTCCAACAGTAAATGAGATGTTGTGAATGCATCAGAAATATCTTCTCAAAAAGATAATAATGAAGAAAGCAATTGTCTGTTTGGAAGCAAGGGAGACTGCAGTAAAGACAGCTGAGAGCAGGCAGTGTGCTTGTAAGAATGAAATGTCTCCACAAGTGTATCTGTATGAGAGACCAGAATGTTAAGTATACTTAACTGAGAACAAATTATTGACAATTATATCTGAAGAGTCATGAATCACTGACATTAGACATGGAAACACCTGTAGTTCTGCTTAATTTCCAGAAGAGGTGGGAGTATTGTAGAAGACTAGAAAAAGCAAACATGGTAGAGTTATCAAAAATGGAAAGAAGCAATCTTTGCAGTTACCACTTCGTGTATTAAGAAGGCAACAGATGGGATGTTGTGACCCACAGACTCTGTCAGAAGAGATGATAGAATTGTTAACTGCAAGCAGCTATGGAAGCTTTCAAAAACTAACTAATGGCAAAATGAGCTTTCATTAGTTGGGTTTAACGAAGCTATGAATGAGAACATTTCAGTGAATTTTAAACATTTATGCTCTTAAGGAACCTATGGCGTAATTGCTTGAATTGAAGGCAACTAGAATTTATCGTATAATAGAATAATATGGGTATAGCAGTGTATCAAAATTAAATATCTAAGTTGCTGGAGGAGTTTCCTCTTGTTCTTTTCTACATTGGCAACAACTGTGTTTTTATTCAGACAACACTTCGAGTACAGATTTTGAAATAAGAAGCGATGTTGCTTGCTAACCACAGTATGATTATGCTAGTAAGCAACTGTTTGCTGACTCTGTATAAGTAAATCCTTATAGAGGTGAAGTATTATGTCTTTTTCCATGTACTGTAAAGAAATTTGCTCTGTGAAGATGGCTCAGAGGCTTAGAAGTGATGTGAGTCTGTCTGTGAGTGAGGTGCAAGGTAAAGCCTGCTACCTATAGGTGAGGTCATTGGAAAACATGTCATGGTCTTGTCAACTGAGTTTCAGAGCAATGCTGATAAATGTAAAAGCTTTCTGGATGAATATTGATTAAATTATAGGTAAAGGGATTGATTCACCTGGACAGATGAAAATGGTATTTTATAAACGTTAGTAAAAGGATACTGCTACATGTAGGTCAGTTTGTGAATATGTGTTACATTTCTGGAAATGTACCAGTCCTTATTCTCTGGAATGCATAATGCAGCATTTTCTTGATTACTTGATTTTTAGCAAATTTCTTGAGCAGGTATTGTAAGAAATGCTTCTTGCTCTCGGGAATTACAGTTTAAATAGGCAAAAAAGCAGGAGCGCCTGCTTAGATTACCAATTTTATTTATTTTTTCCTCCTTTGTCAGATCTCTCCCATGATGAAGCTCAGTAAAGTGTATGAAAAGGGGATGACTGTGTGAAACATAAGCATAAGAAGGAGCATTGACAGAAGTATTTTTATACTTGAAGCTATTTCTGAACTGATAGAGCATTCTTCATGTGAAAGTTCAGCCTTTTTTTTAATCCCATAGAAGGTATAGTAGTGTGAGTTTATAAGGATCTTAGAAAGAACGGTCCAGTATTGAAACCTGTAAGAGGCTTAATTTGTTCCACTCAGTGTCACTTCATCTTTTTCAGAGAATGAGGTACGTAATATTAATCAGTGTGAGCTGAAAATCTGAGTGCAGTGAGATGAGTTATTTTCCTTCATAAATCTTGCTGGTGTGCTGGGCTAGCGGAATCTTTTTAATTGTCACTTGACCTTGTTAGAAATTGGAGGGAGGTGAATAAATGGAATGCTACTGTATTTGAGTTTTGTGTAGCATCATAAGTATGTAACAGGAAAGATAGAACTTAAAAACAAACTATCAAAGCAACAACAACAAAACTGGAGAAAGAGAAACAAAGACAGCAAACTTGATCTATGCTCCTCAAGACCTAGTTATTTCCAATGGATTATTTTCCTTTAACTCCATCCTTGCTCTGAAGAATTTATTTTCAGTTGTGTTTGTGTGTTTCAGCATCTCCTTTCTGTAATGGCACTGCATTCGAACAGCCTAGGTCAAGAGTGAGGCAGGAAGGATATTTTTGAAGTTACTTCAGGCTTATATATTCAGGTGTGGATTACAGCCGATTTTCTCAGGGGCTTTGCTGAACATCTCTAAGGTCATCTTGACTCTTAGCTTATTCTTCATAGGTCAGATATATTAATCTTACAAGCTGCTAAGGAATCAAATAGCGCTGGCATCAAAAGAACACCTCTTAATAGTACTTTAAATAAAGATATTCCAAAAGATGCTCCCAGACAACCCATACAAAGGAACACGGGATTGGTTGGTAAGTGCATCTCTAGAAAAATCTAAGCTTCTGAAACAGTTGCTGGAAAAGAAATGCTTAGGTTGACAGATTGTCAAGCCTGAGTGTTGTTTCAGAGTTGAGCCTGAAGTGGAATGGAGGCAACTAAAAGCTGGTGTCCGTTACCAGTGCTGCCTTCAGGTGGTGGTATGCTGCTGAAGTAATCACCAAGGAAATCAATGGCACCAGCCAGGCAACCACTTTTAAAAAGTCTTCTGGTTGAGAAACATTCACAGGCATGAGTTATAGCAATGTGAATATCCTAGTCATCAGATCAGTTAGAGCTGATGAGTGGTGTCTTTTGTTCTGAGACATTAGGGAGCTTGGAGGTCTGCAGAGCAGTGTAGTGCCCTTACATACATGGAATGCAGTTTCTTGCTGTGGTCATTCTGGGCAGCTGTATGTAGTTATCCTTTGGCTGAAGTTCTTGCGATTTTTATTTTTCCTTCCTCTGAAGCCACTACAATGGGAGAAGGTGAAGAGAAGCATTTTTTGTTTAAAATATTTCATGTGCTCTGTAAACATGTCCAGCTTGTTCAGGTGTCTGACTGTAGCTGATGACATTGTGTGATGCAGTAGCTGTTTCTTTAATGCTCATGATGCTATTTAGTGCAAGATACTTGAACTTAGTGGTAGTAAAACATTTCTTTCAGATCCTCACATTACTTCAGTTCTTCTCACTGGCCAGCCTGCAGCACTAGGTACCCAGAGAAAACCCCATCTCTCAATGACATAGCTGCTGGATGAGATAGAAGCTGTTTGATTCTGGTTTTTGCACAGCAGCATTTCTCCTACTCAGTGCCTTGTTCTGTGTCTATTACTTGTGGCAGCATCATCTCTTGTACTCCGAACCATCTGCTTCAGTACTCAGGGTCCAGTCACCTAAGAAACTAGGTTAATTCTGGTCCCGTGGTGCTGTCAGATACGGCTGACTGTCCTGGGGATGCAAACTTGGGTTAAGAATTACTGGATAAACTCTGCTTGTGCTTTGCCATTGGTTATTTTTGGAAGCTTAGGTGGGAAATAAATGGCAGTCTGCTGTGATTGGCTTGTGTTCAGCCAGCTGGTAGATGAGCTGCAGTCAGGGACTGATTTACAATTGTATTCAGTAGCTGAATGAACTGAAGAGGTATTTTCAATGTTAACCAGTATTTCTTATGCTGCTTTGCAGCATTCTGCTCCCTTCAGGACAGTTAAATCCCTTATGCTGGTTCTCAGTTCTGATTTGTGTCATGACCATATTCCAGAGGCTGATACAGCCTGACAAATATGATTTTTTTTTTTAATTTTTTTTATTTTTTGTTATGCATGCACTCATCTGCAAAGATTAATTCCTTAGCCTGCTGCTTTGAATATGTTTCTCCCCTACATTGTTGTATGTTATCACTTGCACTGTTCTTTCTGTGTATCAGGCTTAAGCTTCTTGTCTTACCTTTGGAAATCCTCTTCATTGTCTATCCATTCTGCATGCCACGGGCTGCCAAGAAGCTGAATCTGGCTGCTAGTCATCTGTTATTGCCTGTCTTTATTGCTTATTCTTTCATGTCCTTCAAACAGGAATCATTGTGTTTTTCTTGTGATGTGCTGCATGACTTGAGAATACTAAATGTCTGCAGAATTCATTCTTCATGTCTTTCTGTAAAAATCTCCCTAGGAGAGCAATTAACAAAGAAAAAGGTTTAAATGATTATGCTTTCTGGGTTGCTGAGACCGCTGCTCATGTTTTCTAGTGTTACCTTGTGCCCGTGTTCATTTCTTTGTCTATATGCACATATTATGCTGTAGACTTATTTCCTTGGCTTATGCAGAGACATTGGCTTATGCAAAAGGCCGGAGGGGAGAACAGCTTTTTGTTTATATGCGCATTTCTGTAAAGCCTTGCTTTTTTTTTTTTTAATTATTCTTGGCCCGATAAGTTTTCAGGGGAGTAAAGAGAGTAAAGAGGAATGCTATGTACAGCCAAGTCTTTTACATTCTGAAAGCATGAACAACTTTAACTCATCTAACAATGTGTAAAAGACAAAGGAAACATCGAAAATAAAGTTCATGTATATGGTTCTCCTTACCACTTTTGCTGGTTGTTGAGAACCTTAGCAGACCCCATAACCTCTAGTCTGCCTACATATTAGCAAAGTTAAAGAAACAGCAGCCTGGTAGTGTGTAGGGAGCTTACACTGAGGAAGAGGGACATCTCTTAGTCTCCACTTATTTCTCATCACCTTCTCTTTTGCTTATACGCCCTGAATGTATGGAGGAATGGGAGATTGATTGTACTTGATGATTGTCTGCAGTCAAAACAGCATTAATAACAATCAATCTCTTGGAGAATTAGTATTTTTTTTTTTCTTCTTCTTCATGCTGCTATAGGGAGCAATCTCTCAAAATGCTATTAAATATAGATTTCCAGTGAAATATGGCTGTAGGGTTATTAGCAGAGCACTTTGTCAGACCTGGTCTGATTGTTTGCTGCTCATGCTGCTGGATGTAAATGTATTCATTCATCTTACTCGTAGTACATCACCATAGAACCAGCACAGCTCTGGGATGAGTGGGCAGAGAAGAAAGTCTAGCCCATATAACAATCATGTTATCAAGAGATGATTATTGAGTTAACATTTTGACACTAGTTGTAGTGTAACTCAGTGAACCTTTGTAGTGGTGGTCAGAGCGAGAGTGAATATGGCCTTAAGAGTTCTCATAGCTGACAGTGAGGTCTATTCTGAAAAGACTTCACATTGCAGCTCTGTTCTGAGGATAGATAGTGTTCACAAAAAGTGGAAAGCCTACCTCCTGTGTGGCTGCAAAATAGTATATTTTCATCTCTATATTACTGTCTGGAATTTACTGTTTACTTAAGTTTTTGTTTCATTTTTTCTTTGTTAAAAGCTGCTCAGACTTTTATCTGTGGACAAAAGCATGGCTGTAGACTCTATTATTGGTCTTTTGCTCATGATGCCTTTATGGAAAAGGAGATCAGTACATCCCAGGGTCGTGAAAATAAAGTCTGGTAACTTGCATTGATGAAAAAGATGAAAGTCAAACAAGTACGGAATGGGAGAGCTAGAAGTTAAAGGAATAGGCATGTTAATGTCTTAAGTTTTTGAGGGTTGGTTTTGTTTGTTTTGGGGTTTTTTTGGTCCCTTTCCCTAAATTTATTTTCAAGTCTAACTCAAAGGGGGAGACACGATTCTTCAATTCTCATGTTTTAATATTGAGTAACTGTGCTGCAGAAAGTGTTCACTAAAAGTTGTGGATGTTCGTAGGGTGGGAAAGCAGTGTATTTTTACGCATTTAGCACCAAGGAACTGGGTAATAACTAGTACGTGATGGCTGATGCAATCAAAGGCCAAATTATACTTGTGAAGGGGTTAAGAGTTAATTGCAGAGGAAGGTGGGGTGCAGGGTTTTATTCACAGCACTACTCTCAGAACATCTAGGGGGGTCTGATGAAGTTGTCTTTATATGAAATCCTTACCATTTGGGTTACAAAGTATATAAAGCTGTGTTACTTTATTATGTGCTTGATGTTTTGTGCTGCTCCTGTGAAGTACCCTCAAGACAGCACCACTTTGATTCGCTGTTTGAGCGCTTATGCTGTTTGGCATTGCTAGCATTGTGCATTCAGACTGGAAGCAGTCTTGCTTATTACCAGTGATGGTTCCTGGGATTAGTTGTGTGATTTGGTAATGAAAGAATGGACTCCAAAGACTTCTTAAAAAATAAAATAAAATAATAATAATAATAAAATCTGTGCTGCAGTTTAAGTTTTTGTTTACAGGTACCCTGTAGTGCTCATATATGCACAACAGAAGAATGATGTAGGAGTGAAATGTACGAAGGGAAAAGTAGTTTTACTTAGTTTACTAATTTACACTGTCCTGGATAAAATAAAACCAGCCTGTTTTGTGATGTGCTGCTACCATCCTGGAACTTGGAGCTCCCAAAGAAGGGCAAGGTTAGCTGTCATTCTGTGCTTCTGTAACAAGTGTCTGTCTGTATCTCTCTCTTGCTCAGGTTATCTCCTGCTGCATATTATGCTCAGAGGATGATTCAGTATCTTTCTCGGAGGGACAGTATTCGACAACGATCCATGCGATACCAGCAGAACCGTCTCCGCTCTTCCTCCTCTTCTTCTTCCACTTCAGAGAACTCAAGCCCATCTGTAGAGGGAAATGACCTGGAATTTGAAGATTTTGAGTAAGTGTGCATATGCTGTCTTGCCCTCTTGCTAGTCTGTTGTCAGCAAAGGACCACTTTGTGGCTTCCTGTTGCTTGCCAAGCAAAGACATCTCAGGCCTCCTGTAGGAGCGTGTTAAGTTTAGATCATTCATTCAGTCCTTCAATGAAAACAGGTTGCTACAAATTGATCTTGTCATTTCTGTTATGAAAAATGAAAGAGGCTTCAGGCAAACTTGGCACATAATTCTATCTCAACCAGATTTAAAGGACTGGTTGAACAAAGGAGAGGAGAATTTTGTTTTGTCATGAAATTGATGAGGAGCCAAAAATATATTAGAGCTTTCAAATATTGAGACAGATCAAGAACAACCAGGAGGCTTTGCAGAACTTAGTTCTGCAGTCTAAGGCTATTGGAAATAGCCAGCATGTTCTGTTACTTTTACTTGTTGTATCTATGCAACTTTGTCAGGTTACTTGAAGTTTCTGGGATTGCATTTTTGGAAGACTTTGTGCTTGTGAATCTGTGTTAAGGCTTAATTTCCTGCAAGGAGAGCAAATGGCTTCTCATGTCAAAATGAGGAATGGCTCTGCATCCTAACCTTAGAACTGCACTTCTGTAAGCCACTGTATTTCTTCCTGAGCAGTTCTCCTGACAGACTTTTAAGTCTGCTCTCCAACATCTGCTTTTGGACTTTTAGTGATACCCAAAGTGATCCCAGAGAACAAATTTATAGCAAATCCTTTCCAATAAATGGGAAAAGAATAATAGGCCTTTTGGACGGCATGGAAACCAAAAGCTCAGGCATTTATTTGAAAATGAATTTTGGAAGAAAAGAGAATGACTGTTCTCATCTGCTTTCAGTCACTCCTTTTAAATAGGAGACTTTTCCCTCGGTATTTTAAGTATTTCACTGAATTTTTCCTCTTTTGTGTATATTATGCTTACGACACAGGATTGTGAACATGGTTATAAAAGTAGTCCATATAGACAGTGTGGTAGTGAGCTGCGTTTCTTTGAGAGGAGCTTTGAGCCCCTCATATATCTGGGCTTTTGCGTTTTTCCTACCAGCAGAGGATGCTGTCAACTTCGTTGTTGTCAGAAGTTTCTTGTTTGCTTGCTGCATTTGCACATGTTTGAGATGGCATGATGCTAAAGCTGCATGCTCTTTGTATCAACATGAAGTCCTTTATGAAGGGTGCTGGTAAGACTGCTCCCAGAAAAGCAAGTCGTTAATTCCTTTCAAGTGGTGGTAGAATAGGTTTCTTTGTTTGTTTTTTTCCCTGGGTGTTGTTTTGTGAAGCTGTTGTTTAATGCTGCAGCAGTTATTGAGAAGTATAAGGTAAATCAGTATCTCCCCTGTCATTGTGGCTTTGTGTAAGATGAAAATGAAGGGAGGTAAGGTAATGCAGAAGAGTCACTGACTAGTAGGTTTTTTAAAGCAGTACTCTGGCCTGGAAAAGCAGAAATGTGCTGGCTGCTGAGCCAATTTTGTAAAGCGGGCACCTCAGAAGTATAGACCTTTATTTATTTTACTCCATTCTTTTCATCCAAGGCAATTTGTTCTGCTGGGAAAAGAAAAGCTGGTAGAGTCTCCATTCACAGAGCCAGGCAAATACCTGCAGAGAAGTGTGTTCCCCTGCAGATAATATTCACATGGTGTGAGCACCCAGTCAGGGAACACTTCAGTGAACCAAACTCATTGGTTGTCTTTCATTTCATACTGAGCAAAGAGAAGTGCTCATTCCTTATTGTATAGTAGCTGAATTTGTTGGTTGAATGTTTCATACTGAATTCTTGTCTATGCATTCAAGACATTGTCTTTTTTCCTTCTCTGCTTCATTATTTCTCCTGGCTGATTAGAGGGAGCTGCTGTGCAGGGTTCTTTGAGCTGGAACTTGTCTCCTGACTCATTTGATTTCTGCTGAGACTACACAATGAAATGTTTTGCACAAAATTCTTTCTTTTCCTTTTGACTCCTGTATCCCTGCTTTTTACTTGTTGCCTGAGCAGAGTCATATGTTTCTTTCACACCATGGTCCAGGCGCGCTAATTTCTCTGCTTCTGATGATCTGATGCGTTACAGAGTTTCTTTGTATTGCTGGATGCAGCTCATGTTTTTCTATTGGTATCTAATGAACTTCTCTCAATGTGAAAGCCATAGCAATTTCCCTCAGTGCTTTATCTTTCTAAACTGATTAATGCAATTGGTAAATCCTCTCTCTTCTTAACTCTTGATATCCAGGAAAATGAAAAGTGAAGGTAGCATTAAACACCAGTTGGTTTTACTAAAGGTAAAGCTGTGGCCAAGGAACAAGTCTAGTACGTGTCTGGTAGGCACTCTGCACAAATCATCTTTGGCCCTCATCTTCTTTGGGCTTCTGAGGATTCACTTCCTCTAGGATTCACTGTTAAGACTTTTCAGCTTTGCTTTCCTTATGACCTAGTATGCAGGACAAAGTAGCCTTGGCCTCTGTCCTGTCTGTGTGCACATAGCCCATAAATTTAAGCTAAAGCCTCTTGCCCTGCACATCAGTATCTTGGTTTCATTTCCTTCAGAATGCCTGCAGTTTCTCCAGAATCTCATTTGAATTAATTCATAAATATATTTTATTTGTGGTAGTGATAGCTGTAGTTTTGGTCTAAGTATGTGAAATAGAGTGGTTTTTTTTCATAGGTATTAGTAATATCCTTTTATTATACCAGCTGCTATGGGCAGAGGGAGGAGGGAGACAAGCTATACCTGTATTATTTGATCTAATAAGATGTTATCTCTCTACATGCACTGCCTGTGTTTAACCTGTCACTGTTGTCATCTCAGTTCTTATTAAATACAACTGACAACTGTAAACTTAGTCATGTCTGCAAGAAAGTATTTTATACAGACTGTATTGTATATACAGACTATAATATTAGGTTATTAACAGATAAATTGATATGAGTGGGTTTTTAGGTTAACATTCTATGAATCCTAAGCTAAAATGAAAATGTTTCTTGTATTCTGGAGTAAGAGTCTCTGAGTGGCGAATGACATCACTTCATTCTTCCAAAATAACTGGTGGAAATAGATTCTTTGCAGACCACTCATAGATGTTGAACTTGCTAATTTCAAGGTCTTTTTGAGTGTCTTCTGTTTTGAAACACATAGTAAGTTTAGATTTATGGAGCTAAACTGTATTTTCACTTCTTCAATAAGTTTGACTGGATCTGTTCTGGAGCCTGTTACTCTGGAACAGTTAAAATATGGGAGGCTGTGCTTCCAGGGATATCACATTTTTTTTGTATGCAATTCAAAATCAGTCACCCTAATCATTATGTGAAGCTGTTTCTGCAGTTTAATTTCTTCCATTCATGTAACTTTTTTTTTTTTTTCTGCTGCAAATATGGGAAGGAATACAGGGTTTTTTATCTGCCTGCTGAAAAGCAGATAACACAGTACAGTATACCTCCTTGTCTGGAAGCCTTGCTCAAAAATCCTTCAGTTCTGTGAAGGCTTTCAAGCTGGGGCTAAAGGTGTGGCTGTGGTTGACTCCTGCTTTTGAGGCCAGGCTACCTGGTAGAATGTAGTTTTGAAGGATCTTAGAGTTAATACTACTTAAACATCTGTGGCTTTTTCTTCTTTTGTCCTTTTTTGTTCTTCTCAAAAGGATGCGTGTTGGGCATTCAGTTGTTCCATTGTCACAGATAGAAAGGTCTTTCCTGTGTTGTCTCTATACAAGAAGTGTTTCACCTCCCAGACCTTGAGAACTTGTTTTGGTGCTTTGTCTTTTTTATTTCTTTTGAGACATTTCAGAGCACCCAGACAGAGAATATGAGCACCATAGGCACTGTTCTGCTGAGAATATAATGGGCACTCTGTTTTTGTAGGAGCAGGCTCTTGCTTAGTGGAAGTGATGAATCACCTATGGAAAGCTTACAGGATTCAGGGTGAAATCATTTAGCTTTTTTTTTTTTTGTCAGCTTTAAATCATTTTATTTATGGTGTTTCTGGACCTAGACTTCTCAAATGGGAGTCTGGAAGAGGTCCTTTCATAAGTGTGTAAGAGCCCACCATGTCTGTTTTTTGCTACTCTCAGTTACATTATTGATGCTGCCATAACTAGAACTGGCAAATCCAAGTTCCTCCAGTAGTCTCTTGTCTTAAAAAGTTGGGTAATTGAAGTCTGCCAGCTGATTGCCGCTTTATTGGGTCAGTATGTCTCACCTTTACTCTCTTGAACATGATATTATTTTAGAGAGTGATATGTTAGATTTTTCCCCTCTTCTGTAGGTGACATGTTTGTTTTGGTGTTCTGTCATAGCCAGTGCTCTGCTTGGAGCTGGTGTTTTGGTTGAACTTTTATATAAAAAGTAGGAAAGTTCATGGCTAATAAGATACTTCTGCAAGATAACCAGGCAATCACTCTTCCTTCAGAATCTCTTAATTTAAAATATCATTTATTATGTTTTTTTAGAAAGCTTGACATGTCTTAATACCTGAAAATATTAAGAGCTGCCTGGAAGCAGTTGTGTCTGAAGTGATATTACCTGAGAAAAGCCTGAAGGGACGAGCAGTGGCCATGGCAGTGTGGTAACTCAGAGTGTCACTTGGATAGTTCAGGCTTTTGACTCTTCTCACTGTTGCTTGTCAAGAGGAATGATGAAAATTGGGTGTGGGAAGGGAGTTGTGTATTACGATGAAAAATTTGCATGCTAATCTGTAGAAATGCAATCAGTTCACAATGTACCTGCTGCTTTCCTGTCCACTGTGCATTAATTTATTCAGAGTGCTTTTTGAATTCCAGTGTCAGCCTTCAACTTCTTCAGAAGGAGCTCTGAAAAGTAGGACTGGAGTTTTCTTGTGAGGGGAACAGATTGTTTAGAAGGGCTAAAGCTTTTGTGAGATTTTAGATAAGCATGGAGCTTTTTGATCTGCAGCTCCAAGACAGCAACTAAGAGCAGTTCCATTGTGAGAAGTGTAGGGAATCTGGGAGGTAAGAAAGAAGGCTACTTGGTAAGATGACTGTAGCTTCTCCCACGTCGCATCCAGGTGGATGGGATGCCAAGTGTTGGGTTCTGATACAGTGTAGTAAAGATGAGCTGATAGTATTTTGGTGTGGTGATAGAAAAGTAGCATAGCGGTTTGTAACAATGTTTATACTCCTCTTTCTTTTTTACTGTTGCTATCCTGATGTTTATGTTTAAGGTTAACAAAACACTTGACAGGAGGTGGAAAACATATATGTGCTTGTTGCTTAAGTATTGGTGAAATGAGATTTTTAGGATCTTCGGTTCACCAGAAAGCTGCAGAAATAAAAGTAATTTCTTTCTGGAAGTCTTAATTGGAAAGTTTGTCATCTGTCTCTCCTATGTGAGCACCTACAAATAATGGTCTTGTTAGTGTTTTGTTACTTGAGTTCAGAGATAAATATAAAAGAAAAAAAACAGGATTACTGTTTGTTGCATGTAGCTGCCTTTGTTGTTGTTTTCTTCCTGGAGCCCATTTATCTATGTTTTTGGTGCCAACTGGTTGGAGCTTGATGGTCACATTAATTGTTCTTCACTTTGGTATAAGTTTCTGTAGCAGTTAGCGCTAGGATGTTGCTTCTAGATACACAGCAATTTATGTTAATTATATTCATCATCTTAAACACAGTTGCAGGCTAAGAATGCTAACAAGTCCTGGATGAATGGGAATGATACTGAACCTACTCTTTGAACTTCACTTTTCAAGGATTAGTGAGAGTCTTAGTTTGGCTTGTGATCTGCTCATAATAGCCTGCAGCTTCATTTTCCCTGTTCTTTTTATCTTTATCTTTTGTGACAGTCTTTTGTATTCTCCTTATCTTGGTCTTAATGTCTAATAATACTGCTTGGATGCAGTGACAGGCACTGACTATTTCCTTGCAGGAGCACTGCAGGATATTGCTAACCTCTCCAGTATAATGCTGTTTTACCATTAAGTCACATTCCAGCAAGGCAAGCATCTTCATAACAGGGTGGTAAAGGAACGAATGCCTCTTGGAAGGTGACAGTTGCCAGAAAAGCTCACATCATATCCCACACTGTATGTTGCCTGGGCTTCTTGAAACAGTCTTCATGTCAAGACTGAATCCTTCACCCTTCTGAGTTTCTCCTGCAGCTTAAGCTACTCTGAAGTTACATTTGTTTTCATTTTGCCTTTATTTTCTGTCTCTGAAACTCTTAAGTCAAACAAGATCACCTGGTAAATGATGTCTGGTATTGATGAGAGTGATTAAGGCAGAATTTTTGCTGTTGACTGTACAGAGCAGGCAGTGGTTAGCTTTCTGCAAACCTGTGGGACTGATAGTTAACTGTGCAGTTATGTTTTCATTTGTAATTCTCTTGGAAAAGCAGTGTAGTAATGACTGTTGAGTCATGGCCTGACCCACTGATTGAACACCTGAGGAAAGGAAGTCGTTAGCTCTCAGAGCACAGGTGAAGGCAATGTGACCCCAAGGGGTGGAGCCTGTCTGCACCTTTCTTAGACCTCATTTTAGGGCTGACCGTCACTGGGAAAGGATCTCTGGTTGGAGATTCCTCCCTTGTGGAGTTTTTCCTGCAGGCTTTGATCTTCAGAGATGGTTGAGCACTTTTCTCTTTATAACACCATCCCATTCATGCCAGTCCCTTTGCTATTTTATTCCTGTATTGTCTTTTCACTGCATTAATCTTTTGGATTGTAACAAATAGTCAACGTGTCCTATTATATATATATATATATATATATATATATATATATATATATATATATATGTAGTGCTTGCTTTAGGTGCTTAATTCCAGCACTGAAGTCCAATGGGACAGCTGTTAGTGTTTGCTGTACGAACTATTGAATGAACACCAGTTATACTACTTAGCTGTAGTGATGCTTTCACTACCCATATTCACATTTAAGTGCTTGAAAATGCCCAGTTAAGGGGTCTCCAAAGAAAGACAGTTGTAATGTTGGATGATTTTTTTTTTCTCTTTATTAATAAAACATTGAATAGAGTTGTATCCTCAGTACCAGTTCTAGGCTGGGGTGTAGGGATTCTCTACCTCTGTCCAGACTCTGTTTCTCTTTTATAAGGGTTCAATGTAGCTATGGGGTATAACACCTTATTCTAAAAGGTGTCATCTGTTTGAAGGTTCATCACATAGTGAGGTGATTAGAATAGAGTCAACTGGATACCTGCTCTGCTCCTAGATAAGAGGGCTTTGTTGTGGTTTGAAATTAGTGTTTCTCTGAAGTAATTAATCCTCAGTGTTTAACAGGTAAGTGCTGCTATTTCTCTTGACCGGGTGACAAATCCTCTCTTATGTGATGCTTGTCTGAAACACTTCATCTTCTGAAGTGCCATTTTTAATCTTGTAAATACATTTCCCTCAGAATGGCCCTCTAAAAGGTAATCAAGGCTGGAGGTTTTGTTTCCCTCTAGACAGGAGAGCCATTAGTAACACAGCAATCTACAGTACCATTGCTGTTAGGAAGTTTTAGTTGATAAATATGTTGGAACACCAGAGGAAACTTTTCTTGAAAAAAAAAAAAAAAACAACAAACCTGCTTGCTTTGACTGACATTTAAGCCTTCAGAAGAACATAGGAAAATGGAAAGGTGCTATGTCTTGAGTGACTTAACTAATTTCTTCATCAATTACCATATTAAGTAGCTATGTTAAATAATCTCTTCTAGTTCTTACCTCTCCAGCTGGACAGCATTGCTGTTGGCAGTTTCTTTAGTATTTTTATTCCTCAATTTTGCTGGACTTTCACTGTTATGTTTGGGAGTCTGTCCCATGGTCCAAAAACATGTAGTGCCAGGAAAAGCTCTTAGTGTAGCATATGCCTCTTTTTGCTTAATTTTTCTTGGTTCGTATTGTGTTCTTCTGTTCTAAGTGCTTCAGCAATACCTTTCAAAGACAGCTAGAAGAAATTATGCTTTTAATCTTTATGTGATTGAATGCTCATTTAAATCAAAGTTTACATCGTTTTAAAGTCTGTGAATGTTGGTATTTGTTACCCTTTTTAATATGCTCGGTATGCCGTGCTTAGCTATTTGTACCTACATACAGAAAAAGTCTCAGCTCAGAAGTTGTCTTGGATCTTTTCTGTTAAACATATTCCTGTTTTTAAGTAAGATGCTGTTGTCCTCTGTTGTAAGTAGGATGGTCCCCATTTTCTGTGTTGAGTTTACAATTTTTTTAAGTCTTAAGGATTGTGAGTAAAATAACATCTGTAAGGTGGAAACTGCATGCTTTTAAGAGACAAATCTTATTGATCCAGGACATGTTATTCCAGCTGCTGTGTCTTTCTGCAGAGTTACAGCAACTTGCATCGTGACTTTCATCTTCTGTGTTTCTTGCTGAAATATTGAGAACGTCAGGGTTTTATTTATGTTGTGTTTACCTCTCAATTTTGAGAGGCTTATTTCCTAGAAAAGCTTCTAGCTTTCCCAGTTTGCTGGAGATGCTCAGGAGCCTGCAAGATCAGGCAGAAAAGAGATGAAGTCCTAACATTTTCTGATGTCTTGATCTTCTCAGTTGTAAAGCCAGTAGTTAATTTACTGTCATTGTGCTCACAACTCTGTATGTCTCTTACCAGTAGCGGTGCTAGGAAGTGGTTGACATGTTCTTAGAATCACTAGCAAACATAATGTGCCCCCCCACACTCCTTCATGCTTCTGTACCTTTGATGAAACATAATGTGCTTTATCTCATCATCCTATGCAGCTTTTGTGAGTATGCCCTTCACAGTATAAGTCATCATCTCTTCCCATCCAAATCCTCAGAGAACCCCGTGAACTACACACATTCTGTTTCTTCTTCATGGCCATTTTATTGATATCCGAAGTGCACTCTGTAAAGGACCTGGGTCAGTTTTGACCAGCCTCTGAAGCCAAGTAGTGCTTTTTGGTAGTGTCTTCTAAGCTCTCAGTATGGTCTTTATGCTACTCCTGCCCTTCTGCTGCTTCCTCTGAAGTAACCTGCTGCAGTCTTAAACAACTACTAGCAAGTGTGAGGAGATGCCTCATGTTTGAAGTACTGACAAAGCTTTTCTTCATATTACATTGATGGTATAACTGAACCCACTGCCAACCCTTCAAGATATTTGTAGATGCCACTTTACCAGTTATTTAGCATCAGAATGAAGTGCAGAAACCTCTGCAATAGAAATTGATTTAGCATTTTAAATTTGATCAGATGAAGCGCTATAAAATGCCAAAAATATGGAACAATTGGCTTGGTCTGGCATAATTTGATTCTTCCCTGCTTGTGTGACTTTACTGGTACTGGCTCAGGTAATTAAATGGCGTTTCAAAATGGTCCTTGTTGACCTAATTCTGCTGGCAATGTAGGCAGCGGGAGTTTTAATGTTGACTACAATGGGAACGGTTAGACCAGCAGATTGCATTAGAAATTCCATGCTGTGTGTTTAATTTCACTTCCTAATACAACAATTTCTAAATATTAAAAATTACTGTTGCCAAGATTGAGAAGCAAAACCTAGCTTTTTTTTACCTTATGGTCTTGATTATCTTCTCTATCCATTCAGTTAGTAATGTGGTTGCAGAGTTACTACATGTGAAGAAAAGTCTTTATTTTACAGAAAGGGTTAAGCACTGGAATAGGCTCCCAAGAGGAGGTGGTTGACTCACCATCCCTGGATGTGTTTAAAAACCATTTGGATGTGGTGCTTGGGGACATGATTTAGCGGAGGGTTGTTAGGGTAGTATGGTTAGGTTGTGGTTGGACTCAGTGTTCTTTAAGGTCTTTTCCATCCTGTGTGATTCCGTGATTCTGTGTTGCTGTTCTGGATTATCCCATGCTGGGGTCTAAGCAGGTTATCTGTAACCTGAATTCTGGGCCAGACCCTTAAGATTTGTTGACCATTTGTTGGTGAGGTTTCCTCCTCAGACGAACTAGTCTGGTTTTGTTTCTTCATAAGTTCCCCTGTGCCACTGGCTTTTGCAAGTGCACTGACAGCAAAAGATATTCCAGGAGACTTTTCAACCCTGTTACAGCACTTGCTGTGACACATTGGTTTCACTTATTTTTGCAGGGAAGCTGTTGGGACTTTTTACAGAGGAATCTTACCAGTGCAAACACACTGAAAGATCTGTCTTTTCAGGTTATGTTAATGAGACTATCCACTGCAAATAATTAGCTGAATGAATCTATAGGTAGTTGACATTAGGTAGGAAGTGGAACATGAGGTTTTAACTCCTAGTTTAGAGAACTTCGTAGGAAGCTTTTAGTTTCTTACAGGAGTGCTTCACGCTGGCACTGCAGGCAATCTAACATCTGCTCTCCTCCCTCTGTCAGCAGGCAGTGTGTAGTACAGAAATAACACGAAGTGCCACCCATCTTTACTGATCTGTGGAGCTTTTTATTTTCCTTTTTAGAAGGTGCAGAAATAATCTTCAGCTGGCACCAGGGTAATATCAGCTGTTCTAGCTTTACAGCAGTAGATGCTCAAAAACTCTTACGTGACGTTGAGCATAGGAGTTTAGATATAAATGACTCTGTAAATTGGTGATTTGGAGTGATGTTTGGTAATATCCCTTTTTCACACAAACAGCTAAGCGAGTGTATCTTAAGCTTCCATTCTGGTACTTGGAAATTTTAACATTCTTGCAGGATAGTCACTGTTCCTCATTCCAGATCCTGTTGCATAAGTTACAGTGCAGTGGTAGATAGAATGGTGGGGGTTTAAAATTTATTTATTTTAATTTTTAGGGGGGAGGGGAGGGGGTGTCTTAAAAGTAGATTGTTTTTCTCAGAATCTCCAGAGGCTGTCATGATGAAAACTGAAGGATGTATAGTCTGTTTTTTACCTTTCTGGCTTTTTGTGTTGAGGGGGTTATGTAAGTAGAGACAGTAAAGGAGTTCTCCCATTCAAGTTAAGTTCTCCCATCTTCCATTCCAGTTCATCAGATAGTACATGTCCTAAAACCTTCCTATGGAACTTTGGCTAGTGCCATTTTAAAATACCAGAATTACTTGCTTAAGGATTCTTGATTTCTGCTGTGGGAAACTTTGCACCTTCACCATTTCAAATTTGTTTGCTAGAGCTAATTCCTCATTCCTTTTGAAGCCTGTTGCAGAGATTCTCTTTATCTGGGTAGTTCTACAGGGTGTAATCCTGTTCCTCTTGCCTTTGTTTGTCCTCTACAAGAGCATCTTGTGGTTTTAGTAGATGTCCAAAACAAGTACAGATCCTGAAAACTGTTTGGCTTTAGCTCTCCAAGGGCTGCATATCAGCATAGTCTCCAAGACTGCTACATGAACTCTTACAAAATAATAATAAATCTATTTCTTGTCTGACTTTCAGCAGTTCTTACTGTGTGCAGCAGGATCTGGAACAGGATGCTTGCTGTCCCCTTTGGCCTTTTCTCTTTAGCAGGAAAAAGCTGTTATGCCAGCACTCATGCTTTTCAGTATTTCTTCTGTTATTGATCTGCTTCCTGATAGAATGGAGGCTTCTGATAAAAAGACCAGTGGAATCTTTTATTTTGCTGATTTCATGAACCCCTGCTGGTTTCACAGAAACCTCAAGGAGAGGTGTGGCTTTGGCTGTGAATAGCAAATGCTGCTTCTGCAGCAGGAGGAGAAATGGATGGTATGAGCTTTGATTTAGGTTTTATTTTAGTGGAAATAACTTGAAATGCTAATGAGCTTTGCAGAACAACCTCTGCTCTTGTGTTCTTGGTTCCTCAAGTGTGTGGGAAACAGCCATGCAATGGACTTTCTTCTCAGCCCACGTTTCTTGCTCACTGACTTCAAAAAGCAAAATAATAAAAAAAGAAAACAATCCCAACCACGTACACAACTTGCTGGAGTGGGTTAGGAATGCACTGCTACTGTATTACACAAGGAACATTTAGTTTTCTAGTGATTCTAGGGGTCTGGAAGTAATATTCTCCCCACAGCTGTCTGGGAAGAGGGCAGTTAGAACTGCAGACAGATGGGGGTCTGGAGTCCAAGGAGAACATACTTACTGCTTGTGCAAGGTCATGCAGAAAGTAAATTTCTGAACTGAAAGCGTAAAGTATTACAGAGATCTGTTTCAGAACTCAACTCAGTGATGGAGTGTCATTGTTTTCCTTGCAGTTTTAGAGCTGTATGTGTGATTACAGGCACTCTGACAGCTGTGAATGCAGTGTCAGGAATTTTGCTTGTTGGAGGACCTTTAATCTTGGCTCCTGCTTGATGTGGGGTTGCTTTTGCCAAAATCAGCCATGGCTTTGTCTAACTGTGGCTTGGGACTTCCAAGGCTGGCAGTTCCTCACAACTTCTCTGGGCAGTCTTTTTTGGTCTCGCACTGTTATGGGGAAGAAGGCTTTCCTATACCTGTTGTAGGACAAAAGATTCTAAACCCTTTTACCTCATTCTCCAAGGCACAGTCATCTGTTGTGAAATGGAATGAGAGGTTTTTGAAGAGTTGTGGTTTTGTCTGATACCACTTAACATTTCTGACTTCAAAGGAAAAGCTTGTGAAAATTGAGACTTATTTTAAGTTGTGATGCCACTTAAACTGGACTTTGATGGGGGAGAGCTCAGAAGGAGTCTGCAGATGATGTTCCTTAGCCAGAACTGGAAATGAACAGGTGAAATGTTGCAGATGTCCTTGGCTAGCAGAACGTTTTTTGCAGAACTGTGGTGTGCTTGCTTTTGTTCTCATGGTCCAAATCTCAAGGTTTCTGATTCATTTATTTGGGTACTGACTTTAATTGACTGTGATTTTGCTGATGCTTTTGAGACACAAACGATGAGGAAACTGTGTTAGGCAACCTGTACGCAAAGCTATCAGACATTTCTGGTATAATAAACTATGAATTTGGAGCACAAGAAGCATATGACTTTTGCGAGAGAACCATTAAAACTCAATGGTGTCCTCAAGATGACCAGTTGACATTGCTTTTTTTTTTTTTTTTTTTTCTGTTCATGGAGAATACATTATTACATTGTATTTTCAATGTGCAATTTTTATTTGTTTTTCTTTTGCTGAAGGGACAATGGAGATCGATCCAGGCACCGAGCTCCCCGTAATGCCCGCATGTCTGCACCATCGCTGGGGCGCTTTGTCCCAAGGTAAGGCTTCTACTTGTAAGAACAGAAGGATGTGAAAATCCTGGAGGGCTTGTTGCGGTACAACTCTATTTCAAGCAGTGAAGTGGCTGGCTAAGCGGAGGAGTCCAGTCTTCCTTCTGCTACAATGTTCTGAGATCTAGTCATGTTTCATCAAAGCTATTGCTGTAGCATACTGAGATGTGTCTTCAGGTACATTTACAGTCTCTGTTTTGCAGACGCTTCTTGCTGCCAGAGTACTTGCCTTATGCTGGAATTTTCCATGAAAGGGGACAGCCTGGCTTGGCCACTCATTCTTCTGTCAACCGGGTTTTGGCAGGTAATGAGATTTTGTTGTTTGAAATTATGTATGTTATGTATGAATCTGTACAGAAGAGGACCCATCAAAAAAAGGCTAGTTCCAACTGTTGATGTTTGAAGTCCCTTGAAACAAGAGAGAGGACTTTTAAGGCACGATGGTAAACTATCATTCAAGTTCTTGGGCACTGCAGATTCCATTCTTCAAAGATGTGTATGGGAATGTCAGCGTGATTTGGGGAGGGGTGCTGTTAACAGTTGTCTTTGTTTAGCTTCCTTCCCTATTTCTAGATGTCTTTTACTTAACAACCTGACAGACTAATGATCAGTTTGCTGCAGGTCCTTCTAATTGAATTATAGGGTGCCTTGTTCGTGTTCTGGCTGGCAAGATGCACACAAGGCAATGCAGGATTCAATTAGGATGTTAATAAGTGTGTATTAAAAAGCTAGGCTGCCACCACATATGGTGCACAGGCATTTGGGAGCCTTAAAGGGCAAGCGGAGGTGGGAGGGGATGTGGAGGGGGACAAGAGTCAACACACTCCGGCAGCTCATGAATGAAATGGTTCTGGATGACATAACTCTTGAGGGTGCTTTTTTGTCTGATTCTGAGTTGCTCTGTAATTAACCCAAGTACAGGGAGGGCATCTTGGAGCTTGAGGGAGAACAGTGGACAAGGTATGGACAGACAGACCAGGATGTGCTTTTTTTTCCTGTTTGTAGGTAGTTTCATCACTGAAAGGAGTGCTGTAAGGGTCGTGCAGACTCCTGAGAGATCTTTAGCTTATCTTAAGCTATGATCAGCTATGCCTAAACTGTGCTGTGCCTACATTAGATATTTCCCAACTGTTCTGGTGTGGAGCTGTGGTTTTTGCATCTGTAGGACAGGGGTCTTGTCTTTGATTTCTGGATCTTAAGTGCCAGAAGCATCTCTTGGATTTTTGTCTGTGGTCATTTTTGTCTGAGTGGATGTATGGTTCATAGACCTTGTTACAATAGATGAGGCTTCAAAGCACCTCCGCTATTTTTTATTAGGAAACAGTGGAATTAGCTTGAAGCTTTAGCTGACGCATGTACTTTCCCATGCTTTCTGCCTGTGTGGGCTTTGGTTGTTGGCACATGGAAACAGCACACTGGCAGATAATTACTTGCTGCCAGGCAACACTGCAGAGATTTTCTGTAGCCCAGCTTTGCAGGAGACACCTGCCTTCAACCATCTTCCAGCCCTCCTCGTAGATCTGCCTATTCCTTAGTGACTGGGAAGCAGCCTGGCTTCTTCTCCTTGCACGTTTTAGGGAATTTGAGCCCAAAAATACACAACATTTGCTGTTTGCAGCATGCATGCCAAAATTAACAAAAGAAGATGGAAGTTGTAATCATAGGGCTTCTAGCAGACAAGACCAATCTTTTCTGTATGGTACTGTGCTGAATGGACTTCAGGAGTGGTTTGTTGGCTGCTGCAGTGTTATGGGTCCTCACACTGGAAATGGCTGGGGTTCCAAGTGAAGACTTTTGTTGCCTTAAATATAAAAGTAATTAATTCTCCTTAATGCAGTAATTCCTTGTCATACTTTATTTCAGCATTCTGTTTATTTTGGTATTTACGTACACTTTCAGCTTTCAAAATGTTTTACACTTGCGTTCAAAAACATGTTAATGTGTTACAGAAGCCAGGAAAGTTGAAGATGTAAATATTAGGTGGAGGTGTGAAGGATGAGAACTAGAAAACGAGGTGGCAGTTGTGGAATAGAGAATTTCTTGTGGCCATTAGGTCAGTCAGCAGCATTGGCATTTTTGGATACTTTACTTTGGGGCTGTTGAAAGTTGCAATGCAGATAGTATGCCTTCTTTTCTGGTTAGCCCTTGCCAAAGTGGTAGTTCTTTCTTCACTACCATAGTGAAAAAACTCATGAGTACTTTAATCCTGGCCTGGCAATTACAGGTGAGGTTGCCAGGCTTGGCTGAGATAAAATCAATCATCTTTCTCTTAAATCAGGCTAATCTAAGCCTCAGTGCCTTGAATTGCTTCATCCTATGGTGCATCCAGTCTATTACTTCTGATTATTTTTTTTTAATCCTTAAATGCCAAATGTATTTCTTATGCAACCTCTACAGGATTTGAGAAAGATGCCAGAAAACAAATTCCTAGCCTGACAGCTTCCGTAAAAGCTGACTATAGTCTTCTGTGGCCATGTGTACATGGGAGCTGTTACGCTTCTCCTGTCCCATTTATTGCTGTATGAGGAGAGGAAACAAAAGAAGCAGACGGATCATAAGGGTTTGTGTTTTTTGTGCTGCACTGACTAAATTTCTTAGTGTCAAACTTCTTGCTGTCAAGTTCTGTCCACATTTACTTTCAGATTTCTGCTTTATATGAACAACTTTCCATTATTTAATGTTGTTCTCCTGCAACTCTTAAAGACAGTAGGTCCATGCTAGGTGAGAGTGTCTTGTGAATAAATGCAATCTTTAATGAACTCCCCAAAATAACGAGTTATCTAAACAGATAGGCTAGCACTAAAGCAAAACTGTGGATTTGACGGCATGGCATTGTTGGAATGGGAGGGCTTAGAGATGTCAGGCAAGGTTTAGGTCAGGGTTAGATACACTTGTATTAGACAAGGATGTGCAGCCATTCCTGCTACAAAGCACTACTGGGTGAAGGTAGGAAAGGTTGATAACAGATGGGTAAAGCAGATGGGAGTTCAGGGTGTTGGGAATTAAAGGGTACTAGTCAACATGACAGACAGATATCTCATGCCAGCAGCCTAATTTGCATGTAGCATTGGAACAAAAATAAGTCCTAGTAGCACTGTCCTTCTCCAGTCATCTACTGACACAGCGTAGATCTTTATGTTAGCAGACATGATACACTACATCACTGTGTTTTGTGGCACCAAGTAAAACACTGTATGGAAATTTATTACATCAACATTGTTACCAGTAGCATTCAAACTTGTAATCACACCAAAAAGTGTTGGTAGTTTGACAAGTTATATTTTACTGTAAAGTCTGTGTTGATTGGCAGTAATTACACTGTCCTCCTTTAATCCTTTATTAACTGAATCTTATATCAGCTTTTTCATTATTTTGTCTGGAATCAATGTCAGGCTGACAAGACTGACATGTCTCATCCTATTTCAACCTTTTAAAATACTGGTATAACACTAACATATTTTTCTGTCTTCCATGTTCTCCTTTTATTTCAAGACTTATCAGAAATCTGGGAGTTCATTTGGTAGCTCTTCTGATACTCTAGTGTGGGCTGCATGCTGCCCTTTGGACTCTTCTCTCCTTATTGAACTGACATAGATGATGGAGTTATAGTCTCCGAGGAGGCATCCGTACAGTGAAAACTAGTTGGATGATGTTTTTGTTGTTTTTTTTTTGTGTCAGTGAAAGCAATAAATACATTTTGGTTTTGTATTCAATAGGGCTGACCTATTTCATGCAATGGACTACAGTGTCTTGGGACTGTTTGTCTTCTAGTCTAACCAGCAGTGTGTGTTTTTTCTTTTTGTTCTGATAGGCATTTGTGCCTCCCAGGAGAGACCAAAGAGCTGTTCTGTGGGATGAGGTTACACATTTCTTAATGGGAGTTAGTGCTGTAGCAGAGTTCAGCAGCATAACATGCTTGGCTCTGGATCAAGGAAGTCACAGCTCAGTGTTGTTTATCACCTCCTACTGTTTTTTTCTTTTTCTTTTTCTTTTCTTTCTTTCTTTCTTTTTTTTTTTTAATATATATTTTTCCTTGAGGCTGAGGATTTCCATCCAGTATTTTGTTTGCAGATTTCTTCATCCTAAGTCACACTGTGAGCAGGACAGGAAGTAGTATGAGAACCAAGTCATGGATGGTTTTTTGACATCTAATTATAGGCAGCTGTAGGTCCTAATATGTTATTAAAAAGGAGTAAATATAAATATTCTTTTTAAAAAAAAAGTTCCTTTCATTCCTACTGAAGTGCTTCTGACCTCTTTTGCCTGCATGAGCCTTTCCTGAAGGCTTTATAGTAATTATCCAGCTACTTCAGGGTAGGCAAAGACATGCAGTTGGTGCAGTGAAATAAAGAAGGCATTGGTTTCAGTTTAGTGCAAGCTCAGAAGAAGAAATCAGTGTTTGCCAAGGAGCTTCTCGGGGGGCCTTAAAAATTGACACAGAGGCCAGTTTGTTGATGTTCTTGTTAATCAGCAGGGGATCTTCAAATGAAATTGTACTGGAAATGCTTCTTTCTCACCTTGCTTTGGTTTAGTGGACAACTTTCTGTTACATGCGTCTCCACACATAAAAGATTTTTTCAGTGTGTGGATACAGATTGTGTTTGTGTGTTCTGACTTTGCCACCAGACTTTATCTACTGAAATGTATTCCAGCACAGTTGTTCAGAGTTCTCCATCTCATGGGGAAATCCACACTCAGGATAAGTGAAGGGCTGAATGGCCGTGAATGGCAGTCTACGTTTACAGATTTTGAGTGATTTCCTTGCTATTTTAGGGTAATAGACTCAGACCAGAGACTAAACACATGTTTTCAAGAAATAAGCTTGGTATTTCAGATTTTTCCATTACTCATCCCTATTCAGTATATAACTTGCTACAAGAGGGATAATGGTGCAGTTTTGGATCTCTCTGTGTAGGTGCCAACAAAGCCATGTAATATGAATTGTAATTGCTATTTCTTGGATTGGGATAGGGCTGAGGCTGTAAGTGAAATTACTACTTTGTCACCTTAAACTTAATAGTACTGGAAGGTTGACAGCCTGCCTTTGATTTGGGTTGCTGGACTTCACATATGGTACCCAGATGATATTTGTGCAGAATCACATAAACTGTCCTATTGCTCAGAGTTATTGTCCCTGGGAGAATTCCAGGTCGTATGTCTACAAGTGATGCAGAAGTTCAGCTTCTTGTTTCTGTACTTCTGCCAGAAACTATTAAGGCACAATAGCTGGAACATTTGAAGTTTCATTTAGATAAAGATTAGCTAAGATGGTGTGTAAATATTGTCCTTTCTCTGTGATAGGAAGATTTGTATGAGGTCATGATAGTTTTCCTAATGAGAATTAGGGCAGTGACCTAATGATGTCTCCTGCTGCATGTTCCCAATCTGTTAGCACTCTAGCGATGTTAAGAGCTCACTTGTTCAAATACAACTGAATGACTATAACTCACCATGAGTTAAAATGGATGTTGATGAGCCTCTGACACAGACAACTGGAAAGAGTATTTGTTGCTGCTGCTACTAGAATTCACCCAGTAACCTTTCGTCTATGCGCTAATGGTGAAAGTGATCATGATATGAGGCTGCTTTGGTTTCCTTGGAAACAGTACTGCAGTTAGATTCTCCAGTTCCTCTGGCATCACAGGTGTGAATGCCTCCCGTAGTGAAGTTTTCTTGACCTAGCTGTGTTCTGTTGCTTCCAGTGTCATAGCAAGTTGTGAATTCTATTCTGAGATGCCCTCACCTTTCAAATGTGCTTGCAGCAATGCCAAGCTGTACAAGGTAAGACAGAAATAGGTGACTGAACTCCAAAAGGTCATCAAAAGTTGATTGGAAAATACATCCTTCTTGTTCCTGCACCCCCATTTTTCTCACCATTAGCAGGTGTGTACTCCACTTCCTCTGGGAAGGATGTTGCTCCAGTTCCTCAAAGGCACTTTCCACTCCCTGCTGTAGCTACTTTATACATCTACAACTCAGTGCTACAGCCTTTCTTCTTTGTATTTCTGAGTGAGAGGCTGTATTTCCACAAAAAATGTGAACAGTTCCCAAGTCTGTCACGAAGGTGATAGATACCTGCAGCTCTCCAGTCAAAAGGAACTTGAGGAGTGCTTTAAGCTTCTTACGTTTACTGGCTGGTGACATAGGCTATGGAGAGACCACAGAGAAGGAGGACTCAAAGGCTAACATCTTTTCATATTAAGCAGTACCCAACAGACTTGTAACAGAAGCATACTGCTATCTATGTTCATTGACTGTGTTTCTCTATAGGTCTGTTTATTGTCAAAAGGAGTAGATCAGGATGCTCAGCCAAATTCATGGAGTTGTCTTAAGTGAAAAGGCAGAAGCAGGCTAACAGAAAAAGCCAGTAATGAATGTCTGTGAGTTAACTATATCTTACTATTAGATCCAGTATTGTCTTATAGATTCTGCAGCACTGGCTGCGGTGTCTTACCACATCATGACTGTCATCAGAAAATGAACTTCATGGTAAATATTCTTCAAATGAAATCCCTCTCCCAGAATCTAGGAATTAGTTTATCACTAAAGAAGAGCAAACTTAGGAACTAGCTGGTATTATGTAACTTTTTTGTGGCTACGCAGGGGACATTTAGCTGATCCACAGATGCTATGTTCTCCCTTACAGGTCTTACCTTTATCTTATATCAGCTGTTTCTTACTGTTTTGCGAGACACCAATGAACTTGTTCTTCCCAGCTCTGTGCTTTAATTGGCAATCCAGCATTTCCTTTCTCATGCTGCAGTCTATTATCCAGTGGCAGCAACTTGACTCAGTGAAAGCTTGAAGGTAGTTGATGCCATTAGCATTCAAGTGACCCACAAACCATCTTTTGAAGTATTAGTCCTGTGCAAAGACCTCACAAAAGTTCCCGAGCTGCTCGCATTGATTTTAATATAGGTAAATGCTGCTCTGAGCAGAAGGATTTTAGTTCTCCTGTCTAGAGAGACATCTGTAATGGGATGGTAGGGAGTGTTGAAGAAAGCCATTAACATGTACATTTATATAAAAGAAAGTTGCGTATGTTGTTTCCAGTTAGCCTTTTCCTCCCATCCAAATTGTCCAATTTCGTGGTGAAAATCCATGTGGTTACTCTTCCACGTTTTGATACCAGCTTCTGCTGTATGCTGTCACATACAGAAAGTATAGGCAGAGAAAAAGCATCAGGGTATGTTGCATGTTGGAATGAAAGAGCATTAATCTGACTGCCTGCTTGTAACACCCTGCTTGTTCGATGTCTCTGTTTACTTGCTTCTTGCATTTAGTGGCAAAGGTACTCTGTAGGCACAGAGACTTCTATGCTGTGAGCTGTGAACAGGTACAATGAGGTTTTCTTGGTTGGGGCATTAAGAATACAAAGCTTTTAGAGACTGAAGGGCAGAAGGGATGAAATCACATCAGAATAAAGAGTATTATCATTTTAGGAGAAATCCTTGTTAGATGCTATCCTGTTCGTTTGCAGAGACCAGAGTAGTGTCAAGGCTCATACACAGTCTCCAAACCCAGTTTATTTACTAAGATAAACTTGTAATAAATTATATGTATATCAGTTTTTTTCACACAATAAGAGTTGCCTCTTTGTGTCCAAGAACTGGAGGTGTTCAAAATGGCTCTTAAATACTGCAGAATGAAGGTGCAACTGGAAAGTCAAAATAGTGCTACTAGTGTTTTAAAGCTTGCTTTTGCTTAGTCCTTGTTGTTCTTGTCTTCCCTTTATGTTTTTTGCAGCTTAGCCTGCAGTTCATCTCAATCTGCTAAATGGAAATGTGTTAATTGATAGGGAATATGAGTCAGCTGGAAATAAGAATCCACAGCTATTTGCGCTGTGGGGGGTACTTACACTGTAATTTGTTGGTCATCTGACTTGGGAAACTAAGCTTCCTGTGTAGAAGTAGTTAGAGAAGATTTTGCTCTGATTCATATGGAGGGAGCTGAACTTAGGTACTTTAAATCTTACATGGAGCTGCCAGTGTTTTTATCAGTGATTATATAAGGAACTTGGGAGAAGTACCTTTCTATTGTGGGTACCTTTACATGCATCAAATTAGGCTGGTTGCATCCTGCCCTGACAGCTGGGTGCAGGAAAAAACATCTAGAAGAGAAGCAGAATGGACAAAATGGAAGCAGCAGAGGTGGTATAACAAACTAAGAAACAAAGAACTTTGAGAGGAGGAAAAGAATTAGCTGTTTGGCTTGTATGGAGCATGCTCCTTTGGGAATGCCTTGCTTCCAGGGGTTAAATACTGCTTGGCAGAGCAGCAGTGCCAGGAAATTCAGCCTGCACTGAGCAAGGCGGTTAGACTAGGGAATCTCCAGAGATCCTTTCCATCATTGACCTTCAGAGATTCTCTGAATTATGGAGTACACAAGAGTAGTGAAATGATATTTGGGCTCACTGTATGTGAGAACGGAGTTCTATTTGAAGCAGTAGGTACAGCTGTTTCTAGTTGCATGTATTCGGATAGCCTGGTGTAAGACGTTGATGACTGTTTCTGCAGAGGACTTCTGACTCTCAAGGATTGTCTGAAAGAGTGAGTATTACTGGAGAAAGCTGTGTTACTAGTTTTCTTTAGGGATACTTATTTTGTGCCAAGAGTCTCAGTTTCCTTTTGGTAAGCTGAACCAGAAAGACAAACACTGTTCAATCCCTCACTTACATAACATGAGTCTGTAGAAAAAGGTGGTGTGGATTAGCTGCAATATGTTATGAGCGTAACTTACAATTTTATTTGTAAATGCAATTTAAAATGAGTACAACTTTTCCAGTCAGAGTGAGTGCAGACCCCTTCATCTTACAGGATATGCTTAATGAAGAGTTAGGTGTCAGGGGATTTTTGGCTAGGATCTGGAAATGTGGCTGCACTGAGATTAGCAGTAGTTGAGAAGATCTGCATTTACTCAAGTGTGCCAGATGTTGTCTGTGACTGGCTGCATTTCAGGAGTTGTGGAGATGTTTTTGATGTGTTGTCCTTGGTTATGCTGCCCCAGGAGAAGAGTTTCTGCTACAGAAATGCTTATGGCTTTGTCCTTCCCAATCCTTCATAGGAGAAGATTCTGCTAAAGGGTTATGAGGTCCCAAATACAGAGCCCCAAAGTGCTAATTACACTTCTGCCATTCTGTTAGAGGGATGATTACGATGATTACATTTCCCAGAAGAGATGAAGGATGCAATTGCACTGTTATTGTTACCAGCCCTGGTACGCAGGCCTCCATATGCGTTTTTGGAAGCACGTTTCAAACAGGAACAGTATGGTACTCAAATCCCTAAATTAGGCTGAAACAATGGGGAAGATTTCAGGCAGTTAAGGGAAGCAGATTTTGTGCAATGACCCAGGCCAGAGGCAAGATGTACTTCAAAGAAGCCAGCTGTTGAGTGTGGGTAGGAGCCTTTAGTTCATAGTTACTGGTCTGTTGCTGTTGGTTGTTGGAAGAATCAGGAGCTTGGGTCTGGGATCAGGAGCTTGGGTCTGGGATCAATCCACATCTGATTGCAGCCCGTAAAATTGGACTTGCAGCAATCTGTTGATTTAGTGGACAGATCTTTCCTGCATTTTCTTCATTCCTTGTGATAATCAAGGGGAGCATGAATTCCTGTCATGATTACATAGCTCTAAAACCTTACAATAAAGCAGGCAGTATCAGAGTACGAAACTGCTGTTATCTTTTTGTATGGTTTTAGTACCACATTTCTAGGTGGTGTGCAAATCCACTTACAGCTTTTCTCTGTGATTTAGAAGGACTTGAAGTAGCTCAAGGAAGAATCTGTGGAGGAAAACTTCAGATGTAGTGCCATAACCTTAATGTACTTAGCTAATCAAAGAAGTAGTAGGTAATAGTTGTTTGATTGGTCTAGATACAATGAAGTGGGGAAGAGTTTTTGAGAAAACATGCTTTAGGAGACAAAAGGAATTAGAAAAAATGCAGACTAATTTGGACTGGAAACAAATAGCAGATATTGGGTATTGGTAGAGTTGTTTTTTCTGTTTATTTCTAAAGGTACTGCTTCATAAAATTCGCCACTTTCCTTATTGATGAAACTGTTGGTGTTTTTTTTTTTTTTGGTAGGTGAAGTGTTTAAACTAGCAAAGTTGTTCCCTGAACTCAGGGAGATGTTTATGAGTGTAGGAGCTTGTCCCACTGTTTCTGGTCTATGCGATAGCCTCAACTAGGTGTCTCCTATGGTCCCAGGGCAGGAGGCCCCAGTAGCCATGTGCATCATTTCATGTGCTGTAGTCTGCTCAAGTGCTTTGTGACAGAAGTGAGCACTGAATGTGAGAGAGCTTGTATATAGTATTTGTGGATACAGGGTGGCCCTTCTGTTGTTTGGTGACTGGAAAGCTGAAGCTGTCTTTGAGATTTAGAAAGGCAAGAAATGTAGCTTGGGGAGAAATGATGATGCTCTTAAAAGTGAAGGGTGCTAGCTGATTTCTTTTGTATGCGTTGTTAAAGTGATGAATTTCTCGATACCATTATATCAGACGGGGTAAGATTTTGCAGAAGTGCTCATCATCTTGTGGGCGGTGAAGGCCCCTTGGGGACATGTCTCTTTGTGGGTGGTAAAGCTCACTTAGCCTTAAATTATTTTCCCATAGCTCATTGCTTCTTTCTTTCTTTCTTTTTTAATGAAAAGATCACCCCCACTCTTGAAGGAGAAGGGAAGGCAGGGAACCTGTTGAGATCTGTGTGCAGAGTTGTGGAGCTGTGGGCTTTCTCAGTGACCTGCCACATTAGACTGTTGTTGTCTGTGCAGAGAATAATCCTGATTTTTGCTTACACATTTTGCATGGTATGGGGAGATGAAACCTTGGACCAGATTCTTTACTTTCATTATAAACTACCCTCACAGACACTTCTGTAGCAATCCTTGCTTGAAGATGAAGGAAGTTCTTGTTACGGCAACAGAGTTGTATGTTTTATAAGGGATTGGTAAGGATGCTGTATATTGATCTCTAGCTCCCTTTCCCAGGCAGACTAGTTTGTGTCATTGGATCCTCCTGCTTGCCATCCTGGAGTTTTTGATAACTGAGCAGTGCATCAAACTATCAATAAATAGGACTTTTCCCAGAGCATAAAAGCTACATTTGTTGTTGGTGTTAAACAAGTAGGAGTGATGTCAGGAGGTAGTAAATGTCCTGCATGAAACAGGCATTCTTAAAGAAGGCAGAGGATCCTAGCAGTGTTTCCACAACAGCAAATAAGGGCCCGAGTCAAGCTGAGAGTATTATGTAATCTTGGATCAAATTTTTAATTCTCACAACTCAATCAAAAGTAAGCTGGAGGAGATTCTGTACACTGATTTTAGACAAATACAAACAGAAATCAAGTGTGAAAGTGTATTCTGCATATACCATTCCCTCCAGTGCCTTCTTTTTTAAATGGATATGCCTCTAGTTCAGAGGTGGTGACAGAGGAGAGGATAGTCTCCATTGTTTACAAGAGCACAGAGAGTTGGTTTTGAACTAAGAAAGAGCTGCATGTCTGCACTGCTGCAGGAAACTGTATTTTGCTTACTTGAGCATTAGTTTGACGCTCACCTGCTGAGCTCTGTGTGAGTTGGAATCCAACAGTCTCTGTGTTTCTGCGAGTTCAAAATTAGCAAGAGCTGTGAGCCAGGAATTCATCTATGAAGACAAGTGCTCTGGGCTCTTGAGTCATGCTGAGTGCCATGGTAGCCTAACTTTTGAGTACAGCTGTTGTTGATCTGGGAACCTGATCTACATCTCTTTCCCTTGCTTCAAGCACTGCCTGTAACTGTATGCAATTTCAGCTGTACCAAGCTGCTTCAACCTGCCTGCTTTTACAGCAGTGTAGATGTGGCGTATGGCCAGTTAGATAACATTAGAGCTGGCAGTGCACAGAGATTGGAGTGGAAGAAGCTGTGGGTATGTTCATAATCACTTGTTTGTCTCTTCCATGTTCTGGGGAGGTGAGTGTGGTACTGGTGGAAGTCGTACACAGAAGCCTACTTAGGAGCAATTCAGGAATCAGAAATGTTATGACCTTTGCTAAGTCAGGAGCGATGATGGTTAGGAAACTAGTTCTGAGCTTTGACCAGGAAATGGTTACTAAAAGCAAAGCAGCTCTAATAGTGTTTGAGAGATGGAAGGTAGGCTGGAGACATGAAAAGTGGTTTTGCCGAAGTGAGCACTGTGTTTGTAGGAAAAGAGAAGTGACTGCCTGTTCACGTGGTGCATTTGAGAGCTGAAAAGAAGACTGAGCAGAAAACAAAGGTCGTGATGAATACATTTCCCCTTTTCACCCGACACGTTCAATCTGTGGTCCAGTGCCTGAGGAATTTAGAGATACAAGAACTTAATGCACATTTGTATTGTGAGAGAAAAGAAGAGCGTACAAATGTGTACTGACAAGTGATGAGGGGTGGAAATCAGCACAAAAGAAATAGGGTAAAATCATCAGAGCAAGTGGAAAGCTTAAAAGGTTGGCAAGATTCTTCTGAATGTGATGGAGGAATAGCAGGAGGGATGGGGAGGCTAGGAAGATGGAAGAAGTAATGTCATTCTCTAATTTCTCATAAGCAATTGGGATTCTGCGCAGAGAGAAATGGAGCCTGGAGGAGGGGAGGGATTGAGGAATGAGTCAAAGGTGGTGACAAGGCAGCTGGGATTGCAGGCGTGGGTTTTAGTTAAATGGGAGAAGTACTTTTCCTTATTTCAAACAATTGTTCATATTAGCATTCACGGTGTGGGCATGCATACACCCATCCATGTGACATGTCGCCTGGTGTGCTGCACACAGCTTGTTCAAGGATCTGTCTTTTGGTTCATGACAGAGGCCGGCTGCATCTACCCTGAGGTGCCATAGTAGAAGGAAAACGATGAAAACTATCACTACTACGCACAGAGATATCTTACAGTGGATAGTGAAATGGGAACTGTTTTCAAATCTGGTGAGGAGCATGGTTGGGAGGAAGGAAGCAAAACAAATGCATCTCATGAGGACACCAAAAAGCATGAAGGGAACGTTTTGACAGACTCAGTGATAGAAGATGCAGTAAGAAGAGGGGTGAGAGAAGACAGAAGGGTTAACAGAAACTGGAAGACAGTTATGGTGGAGAGGATTCAGTAACACAGCACTGAGAGAAATATCTTGTAGGCCATGTGGAATGAACAGTTATGCAAAGCTATTGAATGATAGGTGACAGCGTAGCTAAGAGTTTGAGCCCTTTGTGGAAGGCATGGAAATGATGTGAGTGGTGTGCGGTGCGCATTTCTAGCCTGGCTGCTGGAGTTCCGCAGAAGGCTCCTTGTTCACTTAACACGTATGTTCCTCTTGACATGGAAAGGAGTGAAAGCTGGAGGCAAAGCCCCGTCTTTACTTCCCTGCTTGCAAAGAGGCTAGTTCTGACCAGAAATGTCAGTGTATTGCTGCATGGGGATGGTCAGAGTTCAAATGGCCTTTTTTTCTTTTAAATTATTTGGCAGCTGCTGCTGGCCCAGCCTTCTCAAGCAGGAAGCTCTCTGGAGCAGGGTGCAGACCCTTGTGGCCCTAGCCATAGAAAATGCAGCAGCATTGCCTGTGAAGTACACTGTATTGATATTCTGGTTCTTGCTGGAAAGAAAAATCACTCTTGATAGCTATCTAATGACCTTTCTTCTGCCTTCAGTTTCTTTTGTTTCAAGGTTCTTGCCACTGAGTGTGTGCAGACACTCTAATGCCTTTGCTTCAGGGCCCTGCATTAAGTGCAGGGCACCTGGTGACAGTGCCCTTTCCAGTTGGCTGATTGTGCAGAACTGTGAAGAGCTTGATGTCAGTATCATTACTTCTCTGATTTTAGTTAGCTACTGCTTACGTTCTGCCGTCCTTCTCACCTGTGAAGTCCAATAAGTTTGTCCAGTGGCATCGTGCCATTACACTGAGTCCTAGGACTTGAGAGCTTGAGCTGAAGTGCTCATCTTCTTAGGCTTTACCTGTGCTGATGTTTTGTTCTGGTAGGCACTGGACCTCTGACTTTCCTGCAGTAAAGGTGATCTTGGAGCCTCACTGCAGTTCCCTTTTAGTTCATGACCCCTACCTCTAGTGAAGCATGGCTTTCTCCAGACTGTTTATAATCTAAAATTTTACATCAAACCAGTAAGCTGCAATTGCCCCATTTTCATCGTCTGAATTTCCTTTTGCTATTATTAGTAGTGTTAGTTACATTGGATAGCAGTTTCTTGAACACGTTTGCTTGTATCCTCTGATAGTATTATGAACTAATTTGTGTTGGATTAAGGTCAAGTCTGCCCTAGAAAGAAATAAAAACCTATCTGAAATACCCATCTGTTGTGCAGCCCAGGAGCTACATGTGGAGTAGCTGGGATGTACTGCTGCTGCTTTGAGCTTAGGTCTTAGTTTATCCCTGTGTAGCTTTGATTTTGACTTCTAACATTTAGTAAAATAATGGGATAAAGTGTCAGTCTCTTTTGATCTTGCAGTTGCTTTTGTAATTGCAGTGAATTGGACCTGTCTGGCATGAATTCAGCTGTGGCGCTGATTTACAGAAGTCGGCGCAAGGTTATGAACTTTGCTGAACTCTTTGGGGAAGAGTGCTGCTTTCTGGGAGCTCTGCTGCTGAACCACTGTGTTTTAAATGTTGTACTGTTTCTTTCAGGTTGTTAAACAGTGGTCCAGCAGCATGTAGACTACTGTCAGTCCTGCTCTGCTTGCTCCAGGATCCTGATCACTCCTTGAGCCTGAATCTCTGTATTCACTGATGTTATGGAGCTTGCTCAGTGCATTTAATCTAATGGTGTTAAGAGTCTAATTTCCATTGCTGTCATTGAGGTCATCGCAAGCTGCCCTCAAAACTTCCTTCATCAGAAAGTATTCAAAGCATTGTAAGGGCCAAGCACTTTTCTTAATGTAGATTACTTTTACCTTATTATTTCCCAGCTGGAACAATGTGGACTCCTCATTGTGTTCTTCCAGATTGAGCTTCCTGCTTTCTACTTTACCATGCTTTAATTTTGAACTGCCTTCCCATTAGTTTGTCTGCTATTAGGCTTTGTTTTTTCCCAGTTTGCACATTTTCTGCTTTTCTTGGTTGTCTCCCTGTTCACCACTTTACCCAGAAAACAGCTATCCTGGCTGCCTGCTTCCCAGTTCCTGCTCTTCCTTCACTTCTCATCAGGTTGGGGATACCTCATAAATTGCTCCATTAGTGATGTCTCTTCAGTTCTGTCTTCTAAGAGCAAGATTAGTGCAAATTTTGCTTGCAGATATAGCAACTATATGGGACCCACTGGTCTGAATAGTGGCCTTTAGTGAGAGCAGCACACAGTTAAAGCACATTTCATGAATGCCGCCTGTCAGCTCTAAGTTTCCCCTAAGACACTTTGTTAGTTTATTATATGGAGTTTATTTAAGTTGTCAGGACCTGCATTCTTATTAATGGAGTTGCATTTTTCTCCAAGGAGATGTGATTTCATCTTAACCTCCCCGTATGTGTACTCATTCAGAACAGGCAAGTGTTTCCTCAGCAGACCTACTCTGGTCACAGGATATTATAGCTGTGAAATGTAATCAACCATTGAGTGTGTTTAGCTTACTTCTCCACGTTGTGATGGCAGCTCAGTTTGTGTTGCTGGGCTGACACAGCGTTTCCATTGTAGGATGCTCAGGGTTTATGCTGTAATAAAACTAGTTCTGAAATGTGTATAAAGATAGTAAGAATTTTTGCAAGTCTTCCATTCACTGATGAGCACAGAGGGTTTGGATGTGTTTCTGTGCTTGGAGCTTGTATTAATACTGCATGCTGCTTTTTCTACAATGAAAGTGCCTCTTGTTTAGGAGCTTTGCACTGTATTGATATGCAGTTAAATCTCGGGAATTTGGATCCTTCTAGGGATCATACTGCTTTTTGGATCAGTGAAAATGTGTGTTATTGCAGTGTGGTGGCTGATAAGACATTTATGTGCTCTATGAGGATACAGCTGAGGTTTTTTCCCACTGAAGATGAGTATTTTGGCAGTAGTCACATGCATTTCAAGTTGTGCTAAGCACACATCCTTGCAGTAAGAGCTGCAGAGGCAGCAGCAGGCATTTGGCTGCTGATTTGTTTGCATTAATAGGATTTCAGAGATTTCACTCGTAAAGGAAGAGGCTATTCTCCATAAAAAGCAATTTTACTCTATTTTAGCATCTGTTCTACATCTATCTGCACCACTGTGTTATTTAGTTGGGAGTCCTATTTGAGCTCAGGAGAGGAATTATTCAGTGTGAAAAGAAAGTGTGGCCGTGCTAATCTGCCAGGTATGGAGCTGGTGATAACATATAACTTTTGTGGAATATGGGGTAAAGCTGGCAAGTGTGACAAGTCTCTACAAGAAAATCTCAAAAATTGCAGGAGCTCTGAATTAGCTAAAATCATATAGAGCAGTTCTGGCAAGGCTGGATTAGTGTGATGCTGCATTAGCCTCTGTTAGACAAGTGAACTGCAGTAGACGTAGTGGATAGTGTGAGTGGTGTGACAGCTCAAGTTCACAAGCATCGGCCTTGGGTGCTAAGGACATCCTCACTAAGCAATGACAGCAAGCCTGTAAATGAGATTTTTTTAATTTTATTTAATTTTATTTTTTTTCTACAGTGGAAATATTCCTCTGAATCCAGACATCTCTGCTAGACCAGAAAGTTAAATTCTTAGTGGTCACTGCAAGCAAAAGCGTATGAATCCCTGCCAATTGCATTTTTCAGTGCCTGTGCCACTGGCCAAGGCACAGCACATGAATAGGCTGGCTGTGCACATGCTGGTGGGACCTTGCAAACTTTTTGTTGAATAAGAGAATTGATGCTGGGATGCAGGCACACAAATGACCCTTAAAAGTCAGGTGTGTTGAGCTGCTTTGCTTTGACACATAGCAACTGTATTTGAGGACTACCTGACCAGTGCCCATGCCATGCAGCGTAATGAGCTCTGGTGCTGGAAGAGCCCTTTAAGTAGGGGAGGGGAAAGTCCTTCTTCCCAGAATATCTACATGCGGAATGTTGTCCTTGTGTGCATCAGGAATGCAGCAAAATGAGATGGGAGCTCTGGAGACTTGAGCTTAGAGCCTGGTGGCCGCTCTGCGCGACTTGCACAGAGCTGTGCTCTTGGTGGAAGGCTGCCCCTTTGTTTAGTCTCTGCAAGGCTCTCCATCTGAGGCAATTAGGATTAGCAGGCACATTTCATGCTCTGAAAAGTCAGAAAGGGAAAGAAAAAAGAGTTTTACGAAAGGAATTGCCTGCCAGGCAGAGATTCCACTCTGTTTTTGTGCAGAGAATAAACACAGATGTGAAGGTTAAAAAGCAGACTTCCAACGGCCTTTAATGAAGGGCTTGGAAATGGTGCAAGGGTCTTATTGACAGAGGAGAGAGGAGGCATTGCAAGGGATGGAGCTGGCAGAGGGAGGAGCCCAAATGACACTCAGTACAGATTAGCTGTGAGACCTTGCTAGTTCACCTTCAGAGGGATTGCATGAAATTTGAACTCTGGCAGGAGAGATGTGGCATTTTGGCTTGCAGAGTCACCTACTGTTTTGTGAAGCTGGAAAGGAAGGAGAGCTGTGAACGTACCCTCATATGTAGTTTCAGACAGAGGTGAAAGAAGAAAATACACACTTCTTTGTAGACTACAAAGTTCAGCTCTCTTGTGCCTTTTCATACCACCTTCATCTGGAATTGTAAACTCCTTCCTCCAGCCCTTTACTCGGTGCTTTTTCTTAGAACTTCTTTCTGCTACAAACAAAATCATCTAAATGGCTGAAATACGCAGACATGCTTGAAACAAAACATTAGATGAAATGCAGTGCAGATTGGAATGTATTTTTAGTGCTTGAATATTTTCCCTAAAAGCCTGTGCTGTAGGAAACATGTTTTACTGCTTGAATCATATGGTAATATGAGGCATGCTTTTGACACACGCTGCTGTCACATGGAAATAAAGAAACGGGTCCCAAAACAAGCAACAGTATCTACAGATGCTTCTTTTAATGGCTCTGGCAGCTTGCTGATTGGAGGACTCGTGCCTTGAGTTCTATTCCCAGCCAGGGACATGAATGGACTGAAAGGAAAGCTTGCTTGCCCACCCACTTCTTAAGCAACTTGTGACCACTGTCTGTCAAACAGTAACAGATGTTAGTTTCTGTTTCCATAACCTTCTCCTGTCAAGCTCTTCTAATGATCTCCATTAGCAGGAAGATTTCAATTGACTCTCTAGCCTTGTAACATTTATTTCTACCTGCGTGCCTCGTGGGACACCTCTCTGTCTTTAGAAATGGTATGCAGAATCAGAATTCCAGATGTCACCTGGTACTCAGTAAGGAAAAGGGTTTTGCTGTTTAAAATGCATTTTCACGTGTGCTACTAAATAGTGTAAAGTAACTCGCAAAGTGGAACTTCTCCATAGATATTCTTCGCTATGGTGTCTAGAAGGTTCAGAAATGACAAATGAGAAAGAGGAACACCTGAGCCCGTTTGGTCTTTGCTTTCTAAGTTTTCTAAGAAGGAAAAAAATTGCACTTAGAAGCTTCATTTGAGTTGTGTGAATATAAACAACGCTGAGACTTGCAAGCAACATTTGATGATTGTACTAACTACCCTGTAAGAACAAATTTTAAACTGTGCAAATTTTGTATCCTCTATAGCAATAAATCTGCACAAGCTAAATAATTACATATCATTAACAAGATGCAACTATTACTTTGACTTCAGTTGACAAAGTTAGGGTCACTGGGTTGTTCATCTCTTCCCCTTCCCAACAGCAATTGAGCAATCATCTTGCTTCCTGCTCATCACTGAGCCGAGGCTTGAGTTCAACACTCTGATATGCCCACAGTTCAGTTGGTATTCCTCATTACCTAGTTTTTTTTTTGATGGCAAGAGACTATGAACCTCACATATAAAAAAAAAAAACAAAAAGCCTTTAGCGGTAACTACTTATTCCTTACTGGTCACTCTGAGTGGGATGAGTACTTCCTAAGCAGTGATGTTTGCTTGGTTCTGTGTTTATGTTCAGAGGCTATAATAAGGTAATAATAAGATATAATATATATACTATATATAATAAGGTAACCTATTTGTGAGCCATGAGAGGGTAGTGCTTTTCCTCATCTGAGAAGTTCTGTGTGAATATTGCTGACTGAACTCTTGCTGGTCCTGGAATCTTGCTGTTTTCTTTCATAGTTGGTTTTCCAGTTTCCTAGGGAATCGTGTTGGCATGAGCAGGGACATCTCTGTGGGGTGAACAACAGGAGAGAAGCAGGAATTCTCTTTCCTGAGGAGGAAATTACCTGCTTAATTGGTGAAGTGCAAACAATTTGGACAAGAGGGGAATGCATCTGAAAAGGACCTTCACCTCTGCTAGTCTCCCAGAGGGACAGCTAGACCCCACCATCAAAGGCAGATGTCTCCCTTGTGCATTTCTATTTCAGTTGTTACATCAGACAGAGGAATGTCTCTAATATCAGGATGTCGAGGAGCCATCAGGAGTGTACTGGGGATGGAGGCTTTGGGCAGGGCATTTGTTAGTTTCTTGTTTATGTTCTTGAAAATAAACTCATTTATTTTTGAGGTCTGAAACTTGTAGCAGGAAAATTCCCTTTCGCATGTCATGTTTGCATTATTCACGATGCGAATGAAGCCCTCGGGCACTCACTGAGCTCCTATTAGGGTATTCATCTTTGCTACCTGCAGCTGAGGCCTACTTAAATTCCCATCTCTGCTAAGGCTGTGGAACTTGGCATGCTAAGTGTTGCCCCTGTTAAAGGAAATTTTGCAATGGGAATGAACATGAATGGGGAATTGCATTCCTTCTTATTTTGTACGTCTGGGGTAAAGGAAAAACAATAGCCTTTTGAAGGGTTCAGCTTTCAGAGAGCATAGATCTCTCTGGGGCTTTCTCAGTTCACATCATTATACTACACTTAGCAATGTTTTTGTGCATCCATTCATATAATTTTGCCTATTTGCTATTTAAACCATGCTGGGAAATTGGAAAAAATGGTCTCTTCAAATGGCTACTTACCAAAATTGATCCTTAAAAATACCAGGTTGCTATGCATATTGTTATGCATGACAGTGTTAGTCCAGTTGTAGGTAGTTACATCTGCCACTTCCCAAGGCAGTGTCTCTAGTAGTCTGGAATACAGATTTGCTGTGACTTGTCAAAAACGTATTCAGGATTGCATGTTGTTACTGTCCCCAAAGCCAGGCTGCCCTGTGGAATGCTTCAGACATGGAGATGTGCAAGAAGCTGTTACAGCCCCAACTAATTGACTAGGATGTGGTGATCGATAGTCACGTTTCATCTGGCTTCAATTTGTTTCCAGATTGGTTGAGGGAGTCTGACGCACTCTTGCAGCAAAGAGCTCTATTCTTGGTTTATCAAATAAACTGGTCCTGTGTTTTGGGCTTGCTGGAGACTGGGTAGTAGTAAACTCAGGATTTGCATAAGTAAAACTCACCATCTGTGATAGATCCATTCTGCAAGCCTTGAATAACCTCAGTATCATTAGCTACAGTTACAAATGGGCACATAAAGAGGTAATTACTTTTCAAAGGTACTCATGCTTAAAGATACAAGTACTGATCTAGGGGGAATTTTATACCAGGGCCTAATCACTTTCTCAAATTGAGTCACAAATTAGCTCAGGGACTTTTCCAACTTCCTCAAAGGCATCTGCCTTATCTTTAGGCATCTTAATAAATTTTACTTGACTATGAAGGAATCTGCCAGACAATAAAAACTTGGGGAAATGATCTAGTTGGGGGGAAGGGGAGGGGAAGAAAAGTATTAAAAAAAAAAAAAAAAAAAGAGGTTAAACTCTACTTTCTGTTAAGTTCATGGCAGTGAAATTTTTATCACATGTAGATGGTCTGCATTCTTGAAACCAAAGGCTATGTACCTTGAGTATTAGCTCATCCACTGAGAGTCTGATAGCAGTAGTCTCAAAGTATCCTACTCTTCACCACTTCAGAAATACCTTGTAAAGTGATTTTGCAGCCCGTTTTTTCTCTTTCAGTCTAAACTCTGACATGAGCTGGTGTGGCTTGATTCATAAATGAGCAATAGCTGACTACTGACAAAGGTTCACTTCTCCACATGGCAAATGAGTTGGACCCTCTGAAAGGATTGAGACTGATGGATAAATAAGTGGCACGTGTAGGTGGCCTATAAGAATAGGTGGTGTTTTTTCTTCTTCCTAAGCCTTTGTTAAGACATTTTTCCCCCACTCTTTAAACTCTCCTGTCATGTGCTGAGTGGGGGTGGGTGGAGATCAGGGCGGTGGGGGGAGAAGGGGGGCTGCTGAAAGCATTTATCTTCATTTCTGCTATCATCCAGTGTTTATTATGCCGTGATAGACATACGCAGGAAAGCTGCCAATCAAACCTACATTCACTGCATTTCAATTGGCCTTCACTTTGGATTTCAGCATTTTGAAATCTACATCTCCTCTGCAGAAAAAGGTCGTTCTGTTCATGGCAATGACAAGCCTGAGACCCTCGGGTACCCATTGCAGTCACTTGTGATTCCATCAAACAATACAAGATCCAGGGATCAGGACAGACTGTCAAGTGCTTGGTGAGAACTGTTGCTTCTGAGAGCTGATCTGCTGCCACCCAGATTTAAGTAGCTGAACTGTGGGTTTTGCTTCAAGTTACACTAGGACATAAGAGGCATCAGCACTTTCTTATGTTCTTACTCAGGCTGAAACCCAGTTGAGGTGAAGCAGCTGAGAAGAGTCCTTGAGCTGCACAGCGAATACAAACTCTATAACACTGATGATTTAACATCCCTGTTAATTTTTTTTTTCCCATGTTCTCAAGTCTCTCCTACCAACCAACAGAGAAATCAAACACAAAAGGTTAGGACAGCATAGTTGTGTACTGGGGATTATTTTCTTTCCTAAATTAAATGTCTCAAATGTTTTCGTGCCTTTAATTGTCTCTACTGTAGGGCAGTGCATGTGGGAGGCTTCTGGCAGGGTTTGTGAAACCATAGAAATGTTATTCCCTTTTGTTGTATGTAACTAGATACAATTTAATAATTATGGTTTTCAAATACACGATTAGTGTAAGTGGAGGTAATTACTTACTCAAAACAGGTAGATCATGGAACTGCCATTAGTGTAAGGCCCACTTGTTTGGATTCTTTGAGAAACTGACCAAATCTTTCTGAACATACACTTTTTACACTGTGGACCTCGTTCCCTCAAGATCCTCTTTTTGCTGAAGACATTTGTTACCTGTGGCACTAGCATTACTTGGATTTTGCTGACTGGAATTTGTGCAAGGCTGTCCTGTAGATGGACAGGAGCTGTGTAGGACTTAAGTACCTTAGGAAATACAAGGAGATGAGAGGTTCAACCATAACTCTCCTGAAGGTTCCAGGGAGAAGGAAAACAGGACCAGAATATCTACAGGAGAAAAAATCAAGAACATTTACCAGTAGCTCTTTGGATGGTGCTTGTAGCCATAGATGCAACAGTAGTATAAGCCAGATGAATTTGCTGTTTGTGGAGCAGTGGGTGATGTTGCTAGGCTTCTGTGATGCAGAGGTAGTGTAAGATTGTTCTGCTAGCGTATGTTACTCTCCATCTCGTATGTTATTGGCTGTGTCAACAGAGTTTGTTGTCATTGCAAAACAGGTGATGACCTTGTGATTCTGTTCTGCAACAAGAAGTATTCTGGAATTATGTGCCCTGAATAGTGCTGTTGTAGCCTGCCATCACAGAGCGTTTCCTGGCCTGACCCAGCCTGTTGAGGCAGTCATTACCCTTTGGTCATGCTAGGTACAGTTTCAGTGCAGCAGGTGCTACTGCTCAAAATTTGCATAGAACTAGTTTTTTTGTTCTCCCTCTGGTGGTTGGAAGCAACTCAACAAGGGGTGCCCTTGTGTACCAGCCACGAGCTTGTAACAAGGAGACTTGAAGACAAAGGAACACAAAATTTAATTGTCCTTCAACCACTTCTGGTTGCAAAATGTAATTTCATTAATGCATTGTCTGCGTTTTCCAGTGCCTATCTTTTGTTTAGGGGAGCCCTTTGTTTGGGGGAGTATGGAGAACAAGGGTTTGGGCACATGTGAGAGTAAAGGAAACATCATTGCTTCTGCCCTCCCAGCAATAGGTGAGCATCTGATGGGCAGAAGCAGAGGCTGAGCTGGCCAGGTGTTCTTCCACCGGTGCTGCTGTGGTAACTGTCCTGTGGGAGAGTGAAGTCACTGTACACTTCCCATCAGACAGTGGAAATGCTGTGGTTTTCCTCATGTGTACATGGAGGTGATCTTGTTTTGTTCTCCCTTATCCAGTTCTCATAGCTTGAGCATTTTTGAGTGCTAGGATGTGTTTGTACATGCAATTGAAGGTCTTAGAGACTAGAAATAGCAGATTTTTGACTGTAGTACTGCAATGGGAGAACTGTTTCCTTTTTCCATTTGTTGCCATAAGGATTGCATTTAATGCCTCTGAGCTTTTACATGTATACCTACTTAAGTTGCCAGCAAAAAGTTCCTTTCTGCCTGGAGAATTAGGCTCTTTGTGCTAGTTACTGAAATATTACACTCAGCTGTGTGCTTTGGGCTGTTGCCCAAATCCTAGGGTGGCTACAAGGGGCTGCATCCAGCACAGCCCCTGCCAGGGATAGGTCAGCAGAGCAGTAAAGGTTGGAAAACCCTGAGGCCAGCTCTGAGGTCCTCCTTACCAGACAGAACTAACTCATCTTCTGCCTGTGAAAGTACAAGCAATATACAGAGTTTCTTTGTTTTCTCTGCGTGTATGTATTACCAAAGTCCACAGTCTGTATTTGTGGTATTCCTCTGTCTCAGAGACTCCAAAAAGGAGTTCCTGCTTCAGGAGTGTAGGATTGGGTTCTGTAGTGGGCTCTCCTTTCACTGTCATTTCAGATAGAATTGCTTCTCATCCTTACAGTGTGGTGTATGTTGTAGGCAGCCTGAATCTTTCTATGTGGAGTTTAGGGGTAGTGAGGAATATGTCCTCAAATGTGTGTGATTTGACAGGGCAACATTATTGCCTTCATAACTGTACTAGAAAATTTGGTGCCTGTGAAAATACATCTTCACTAACATTGAATAAGCTTGGACTGAATGAACCTGATTGAGATTTCTACCTTGTGAACCTGTGCAAATATTATTGCTTATCAGCCTTCTTTTCTTTCAGAAATATGTTGCAGAGAGGTTCTTTCTTATTAATTTCCTGTTTTCTGTGGCTTATTTAGGTGATGTTGCCATTTCTGTAAATAAGGCTTCTTTAAGAATCTTGAACTTTGTGTTTGATTTTAGAAAGCTCTTTGTTTAGTCACTGCAGTTTTTTTTCTGGATGATCTTTTGGAGACTAATTATAATTATCTTTTGGAGATGATTATTTTTCTCCCTTTCCTGTAGGTGCTGTGATTGGAGATGGACAGTCAGCTGTGGCCAGCAACATTGCCAACACAACCTACCGGCTCCAGTGGTGGGACTTCACGAAGTTTGACCTGCCAGAAATCAGTAATGGTAAGCTAGAAAGGACACCAGTACATACTCTCTTTTAAGTCCATCTGGAGGTACCATAAGCACTATGATCTTTGGAAGGTATTTATATGCTGCAGGGGTTTATTTGATTGCCTTGTTGCAGTGGGAACTGTAAAATGCTTAGCCTTTTGGGAAAGCTGACAATGACAAAATGCATTCAGAGCTGTTACTGCTCTGTCTAGCTTGTGTGTTCTTGCTATCAGCAAATCCTTGTGTAACTGGGGCTGTATGTGAGTAACCTCATGAGAATATATAATCCTTGCTTAAAAAAAAAAAAAAAAAAAAAGGAAAATCTGTATCCAATCCCCTCATTCTTCTACCAACAAGTTTATAGAGGGATGGCTGGCATGCTATCTTTATATTTGTGCATTAGAAGCTACTAATAAACTGGGACTGGATGTTTCATGTTACTGGCATTACTGTGGGTTAAAATGCTGCAATGTGTTTCAGTAATCAGAATCCTGGTCTGTTGCTTACCACAGTGATGCAAGATGAGGGAAGTAGGTGTAGCTTCTAGCCATTTGCCAAAGCAGGGATTTGTCCCACATTTCAGGTGGAAGCCACTTCTGGGTCAAGGATAAACAGTATTACTGGTTTGTGGTTTTTTATTTATTGTTTTGTTGTTGTTTTGCTGTGGGTTTGTTTTTTGTTTTCCCTTCTTATTCCATTTATTGAGTTAAACCCTAATTTTACATGCATTCTGTGCTGGCATAAGCTAGCTCTTGCATTGGAAGAGATTCTGTTATGCAGATTCAAGAATATTGATGCTTGTGATCAGCTGATCAAGGAATGACTTTTTGGTGGATTAGAACTAACTTGGCTAGAAGGCTATTTTTAATCTGCAACGGAATCCTGATATAGGTTGCTGCACAGCTGCTGGAATATCTGTGGCAGCCTGATACGGAGATAGGAATGTTTGTGCAGTGATTTTTAACTTAGACCATCTCTGTGCATATTTTAAATTTAACTACTTGACTTCTTTTCAGAGGTAACAGGGATTCTGTTTGCAGAAAGTATCTAGGAAAAGGCCAGCAATAGCCCATGCTGTTAAAGAAGCTGTTTCTTACTGTGTCATTCACACAGACAAGGTACCTGGTGCCTGTGTCATAATCTTTCTGTTTTTATAGAATGTGGTGGTGTGGCATTTATAGTCTGGTGAGAAATAAAAGCCCTGCCTTTAGATGGTGATGCTTGATGTTGAGAAGGGGAAAGATGCTTTGTATTTTGTCTGATAAGCATTCTGTCATGGGAAGGAAGAGGCAGTGTCATCTTGAAAGTAGAGTATTTCACTGAACGCAAATTTGTCAGTGCTATGATATATCCTGTTAAGTTTCAAACTTTGTAGTAATAATGTAAGGGATCAACATACAAGGTGAAGTTTTGCCATGTGGTAGCAATACTTTCCATGATCCATTCTGAAATGATGAGGAAGAGAAGAGAGGGAAGCATCTTGCTACTTGGATTCTTGTATACTCTTCTTTAAGCTTGTAAAGTATTTGAAGAGTGGTACAGCTGCCAGTGGCTTTTCTGGCCCCATCTAACTGTTCAGGAGCAGGCTGCTGTTTTATTTTTTTGAAGGGAAAAAAGTCTCAAGATGTTTATAATTTATAGAATTCTGTGGAAAATAAAGACCATCTGCTGTTTAAGGCAACGATATTTATCTTCTCCCTCTCCTCTGCCAAAAAGCTTCCATTCTGAATTCATTTCCAATGAGCTGGATATTGGGCTAAGGCTTCCTTTGTCGTTGTGCCCTTCTTGCGGGCCATCTCCATCCTTTCTGAATCCACACTTTATGCTTTGTAGTACTTAAAATTGTAGAATTGTTTGAGTTGGAAGGGACCTTTAAAATCCATCTGGTCCAATTCCCCTGCAATGAGCAGGGACACCTACAGCCAGATCAGGGTGCTCAGAGCCCTGTCCAGCCTGACCTTGAATGTCTCCGGGGACGGGGCATCCACCCCCTCTCAAGGCTACCTGTTCCAGTGTCTCACCACCCTTATTGTAAAAAAAAACAAAACAAAACAAAAGCAAACAAAAAAAACCACCACTTCTTCCTTATATCCAATCTAAATCTCTCCTCTTACAGTTTGAAGCCATTTCCCCTTGTCCTGTCATGGCAGACTCTCCTGAATTATCTGTCTTCTTCCTTCATACAGTCCCCTTTATTTCCTGAAAGGCTGCAATCAGGTCTTCCCTGAGCTTTTTATTTCTCTAGGCTGTACTTGATTGTCTTTCTTGACTTACTACCATTTGGAAATGTTTGGTTTTACTCTGCTTCTTTGTTCTTACATACTCAGCCCAAGTCTGGCTTTTCTAGATTTGTTAGCTGTATCTCCCTTTGCCACAGTCAAGTAGGGACATATGAACGTGGAACAGCTGGATTAATCCTAAGACAGCCATTTACCACGCTTCCAGAGTCACAGAAAAAAGGAAGCTGCAAGTTTGCCAAACCAGAAAGTTGTTAATGTCGCCTAGGGCTACTAATCCTTCCCTTCATAACCTGATGGTAGTGCTGCTGATGATCTGTTTTTAAACTCCAGGCCATTTTATATAGTAAGCGTGTCTCTTCAAAGAAGCTTTATCTCAATGGTCTGCTTGTGCCACTTAGCAAAAATGTTGATGCAGATGCACAAGTTAATCGAGATACTGCAAAGTTAAGAGTATAACAGTGCAGTGGAGATTTTTTCAGACTGTCTGTGACCTTGGGTACAAACAATTTTCCAAGTAAAGCATCTGACCTCAATAGCTCCTTTTTTCCATTGTTTTCTGTAAATCAGAGATGATGATGTGTGAGAGTCTGCTTACAGAGAGGGTGCTGTTGCACTTCCTGGGACAGACTTGAGACACAAGTGTTTTGGGAGTTAAGGCAGATGAAATGATGCAGCTGAAAATTGAGATTGCCTGCCAGCTCCACTTCCCATCAGAGAAACATCTCCGTGGCCAACCTCCACCTCAGAGCAGCTCTTCTTCCTGTTACAATTAAACAAAGAGAAGGTAGTTTGGAAATGGGATGCTTTTCACTGAAATGTGAAGTGACAGCGGTGTGCTTAGTGCAGCCCTGTGACAGCAGTGTGCTTAGTGCAGGCCTGGCCTGACCTTTGGCTATTCACAAGCCTTGGCTCTGGAGGCAGGGACCTCACTGATGCCAAACCCAGCAAGTGTACATAGGTCTTGAAAGGCTGAGCAGCTTGGGTCTGTTCACCCTTGAGAAAAGAAAACTGAGAGGGAATCTGATCAATGTCTTTAAATATCTAAGGTGCAGGAAGCAGAGGGACGAGGCCAAACTCTTCAGTTGTGCACGGAGATAAGACAGGGGGAAACAGACACAAACTGAAGCACAGGAAGTTCCTCAGCAGCATCTTTAGGGGTGGTAAGGAGAACCTGTTCCCAACACTGTATCCTGGGTTATCTTTGGCAAACAGTGCTGTCATGCTGGTATTTCCAGGCCTTCTCTAGCTTCAGGTGGGATTATGCTGTAGGTGTGAGCACTCCGTTTTGGCACAAGAGCTTGATTAATTTGTTCTCTGATGTTGCTTTTGATCTATTCTGTCAGCTCTGTGGTTGCATAAACAACAAAAGAAAACAAGATGAAAGGGCAGCCTTATTGCAAATGGTTTTCCAAAAATAGCAGTTTTTTCCCCCTAAAACCTTCTATTTTGACTTCATTTTAATAGATGGAACTTCAGCTCAAAGAAGTCAAATAGTCGAATGCATAGGCATCCTGATCATCTCCCTGACTTAGGAATCTCTTAGATGCTGTTCCTTGAGGTTTTTCTGCTGACACAGTAGGTGCCTTTGGTCCTGGGTGTTTGTGCCACCTGAGTCTTCCATCCTTTGCAAGTTACAGAAGACCAAACAACTGTGATGCCAGTGTGAATGAGATCTTGCAAGTCTGAAATAAAGGGCACTCTTCTTCTGTGTGACTTGCATCTGTGACGTTTTATGTTCCAGGCAAACTTTGAGGGGGAAAGATAGTTCACTTCTGGCAGAGGAGCTCACAATCTGTTTTTCTAAGAGCCATTCAGCATATGCATTAAGCCTTAAAAAGAACGAGACACACAGTCATGTTGGACATCACTGTGAAAGTCTCACCAGAACTCTGTTTTGCATGCTGTGCTAAAGGAGTAAAGGGAAAAAAAAAAAAAAAAAAAAAAAAAAAAAGGAAAACAAACAAAAAAAACCCAAAATATTTTTTAGGTTACAGCGGATTAGAATAAAACTCCAGAGAGTTGAGTGAGAAAAGACCCTCCTAACCAGTGTCTAGTTCCCTGCAAACACATCCTTTATTTCCTCTTATTCTATCTTCAAGTTAGTTAAATTCTTTCCCCTTCCACTCTGGTTGAAAAACCATTATAGAATCTTGCAATTCTGATTTTAAAAGAAATAAATCTAATTTCTAAACGTAATGGTTTTTTTTTTACGCACTTACTCTCACCTGTCAGTGTTAGTTTTGAAGGTAATTGTAACTAATGTTCTCTGGCACTTCGGTTTTTGGAGCTTTTTCGTAAATGCAATTCTATTTCCTCTCCATGATTATTATTTTTTTTAAACCATAAAATAAGTGCCGTATTTTCCCATTATCTTTTAACTATTTGCTGGACTTGGTACCATTTAGGGCTTAATCTTTTTGGAGCATGGCTGGCTAAAACTGTGCTCATTGTTCTGCACGTGCTCTCAGCAGAGGCTGGTATGGTAGCACTGACATTTCCATGGTGAGCATGCTCCCCATTATAGCTCAGGACTGCCATCTCTTTCACTGTCATGCCAAGTGGGTGCCTCAGTCATTGCTATGATCACCAAAGTTGATCCTGTTTCCAACTGATGAGATGCGAGGTAAAGCAGAATTTTAAAAACGTTATCAGACTCCAGAATTCTTGCATTTCCCTTCTTTTATGCTTCTGTATAGTTCAGTTTTCCATTTGTGAGCCAATCATGCTCTGTTGATGAAGTTAACCAACTTTGTCAAAGAATTCATCAACCAGCTGCACCCTTTGTGTCTAGCTGATTGAAAAAGGTAATAAATAGGGTAGGTTTTGAAATGAGTCGCTGAAGAACTCTGCGGGAATCCTCCCAATTTGATGGAAATTACAACAGTGAATTGCCATGTATCCTGTAGCTAGTTCATTGCATATGTACTGTAGTTCTTGTGTTGATGCCCATCTCCTCTTGTGATAGAGGAGTGTTTCAGTGAAGCCTGAAGGGGGGGACTTGGAAGGCACATTTTAATTCTGCCATTTTCAAATGAGGTAGTGCAGCCCTTTATTCTGTGCTCTTTCTCTTCAGCTAGCTTTAGACTGATCACTCCGGAATTTTGTCATATTTTGGACTGTCTGTTCTTTAAAGGACCAAGTGTATTTTTGGTTATTTCAGCACTGGCAGTGACTACGTTATTTACCTTTCCTGTTCAGCACCTTTCTGTTTATATTAGGCTGAAAATTACTGTTTTTAGCAGCTTCGAAACTGAGGGAAAAAAAAAAAAGCTGAGTAAATTTAAGAGTACAGGTGTAGGTGGTTTAGTACAGAATGTAATTAAATAGCCCGTTTCTTATCCTCATGTGTTTTTTCATTGAAATTTTTTAAATGGAAATGGAGCAGTAGAAGCTGATACTCAACCATGCAGGTAAGTGGTTCCAAAAAGGAATGACTTCAAGACCAGAAAAAAAAGTAAAGATTAAGTTCAGCAAACATTTTTAATCAGCAAAGAGGGATCAGTTCTGGCTCACACCCCACCATGACTTTGTTTCCTGCTGCTGCAAGTGGCTGTTTCAGCTCCGTATCTCCTGCAATAATTACAGCGGCTCCAGTCAAGAAAATGAAGTGCTTTTTGGTTAAGCTGAGGAAGTGAATATAGTAATCTGTTGGTGAAGAGATAATACTAAAAGCCATGGAACTTTGTTACTCTAGGTATGGCACGGATGTGTGGTAAGATTCAGTTGCCCAAAGACCATGTAGGCTGTAAATGCAAGGCACAGAAGGGAAAGGTCTGTACGAGGTCACTCAGTAGCTCACTGGCAGAGATTAAAGTAAAACTTTAGTTTTCTGAGGTGCTGTTCACTACCTTGCCTGTTTAACAGCTAATTCATTGATTGCACAAATGTCTCATACTGAAGTAATTAAATGGTGGACTGGCTAGAGAGTTCTCTTTCCTATCTTGTTTCCTTTATCCAAAATTGGTGTAAAAAAACAGCTGTCAGAAAGGAATGTCTGTATCTACGGGGAAGAATTTTTCATTTACCTTCTGTTTATTGGCAATATGGGAAGGTGGAACTTAGGGTTTCTGTATGAAAAGGGGAAATAAATTAAGGTGCACTGTTTCTAATGTTACCACTGCTGGAGTATGTCAAAGAGTCACAATTTGGGACTTGTTTAAACTATGCTGTCCTTTGCAAAGGGTAGTGTTGTACTCAAGAAAGGAGGGATTTGATAAAATGCAGTCATTGCTGTTTCTTGGCTGAAGGCTCCAGGCGAGTGGATTTCATTCTCTGGGTTCATTGTGGTGTCTTATCTCTGTTTTGGAGCAAATGTTACATTAGTCAGAGTATTAATATTTCATAAACCTTTGGAAGACGCTAAATGTCTTGAATGCCTCGTACTTTTAGTGTCCTGACTCCTGCATCAGGTTTGAATCTTACTTTGTTCTGTTGAGCCTGAATGTTTTAATCACTGTCCCTTTCTTTCTTCAGCATCTGTCAACGTGCTTGTTCAAAACTGCAAGATTTACAATGATGCTAGCTGTGATATATCTGCAGATGGGCAGCTACTGGCAGCTTTCATTCCCAGCAGCCAGCGAGGCTTCCCTGATGAAGGAATATTGGCTGTGTATTCTCTGGCACCCCATAACTTGGGCGAGATGCTTTATACAAAACGATTTGGTAAGATGCAGCAAGAAATCAGGGTGGGTGGGGATGTGGGATGTTACCTCAGAACGCAGCCTTCCATGAGAAACACAATAGTCTGAATGTCAGTGCCTGTCTACTGTAGTAACAAGAAATACAATATTGGCCATCCCACTAGCCACAAACCTAGCATTGCTGGGAGGAAGTTTGTGATGCTGTCTGGATACTCAAGGTGCTGGTAGTGGGGAGCTGCTATAAGGCAGTTTTTTATTCTTTGAAGAACTTCACTGTCTTAGGGGGGGGAGGATACTTGCAGCAGTAAAGTGTCTTCACAAAATTTATACTCGTGGAGGACTCCTTGTTCTTTTCTGCCTCTTAGAAGAACGAGCTTGTATGCTTTATGTTATTGAAATGCTAGAAGAGAATGTGGAAACTGTGTGAATGATGTCAGGAGGGATGTCAACCTTTGAGAGAAGTAACTACTGTTCTGTTTTGTAGGCCCTAATGCTATTTCTGTGAGCCTGTCTCCAATGGGCAGATATGTAATGGTGGGACTGGCTTCCCGGCGGATCCTATTGCACCCTTCCACAGAACACATGGTTGCTCAAGTCTTCAGGCTGCAACAGCCCCATGGTGGAGAAACCTCTATGAGGGTGAGTATGTGTATATTCTGTTTTTGTGATTTTTTTGTCAGTGGTGTCATGCTCCTTTGGCTCTGGCCTTCTACTTAGTTTCTGGTTTATGATACCGAAAAGGTAACATGCTCCAGGCTCGCTGAATGATAAACACATGTAGGGATTTATCACACAGGTATGCAAACATGACAGGAGAATATAAATATTAGCAGAATTTTAAAACTATACTGTGGTTTCAAATATAATGACAAACAAATATTCAGTTTCATATATGCATTATCATAAGTTTAGATATCACTCACAGTACTTAGTAGGTGTTTTCTATTTTGGGGGGTTACTATTTATCTGTCTTGTGGCACTGCAGTTGGCTTAACTGTGAGGGAGTGTATTGGCTGACGTTCCTAAAAGAGACTTAACTTCCTGGAGCGGCCAACAGTGGTTTCATATTAGACTTGCTTACCATGAACCTTATCATGTTTTTTGCCAAATAGGGTGTTCATAGCTAAGTATTGATGAGCTTTCTATGTATATGTAGTCCAGCTTTGGGAACAGAATTTCTTTTCTGTACTTAGGCTTTGTTGCTGAGCTGTGACCCACTCTGACTATTCAGAATGTGTGGAAAACTGTATTTAAACGGACACAGAGTTAGGAGAATGTATACAGCTTGCTTCATTCATCAGCAGAGAAAGACAGCTGCTCAGTAATAGTTTAGGAGATAGTTTCTGAAGCTGAAATTTGGACTCAGTACTATTTTTTTTTTATTATTATTTTTTTTGCCACATATTCAGGCATCTTGCAGGAGATAAAGAATAACTATGTAAGAGCCTTTTCACTTTTGGGGAATAACTTGATTATAGTGTAATTTCTTCCATGGACAGCTTTTTGAACTCTGTCTATATCTCTGTCTTTTTAAAGGGCCTTCTGATTATTTTACTTTTGGCAGAGCCTTCATAATGATGTACAGGAATTGCGCTGGACCATTTGACTAGTGGCCTGGTGGTAGGGAGAGAATTTACCTCTGGCCCAGAGTGCTAGATTCAACTTCATGCTCTGTAGTTACTGTCTAGGCTGCTCATTATTCAGGGAGGGTCATGTCAGCTACGTTGTTACATGAGCTGCTTTATCAGCCAGTGTTAAAATTTATGTTTATCTTCATCACCTGCTCCACATAATGAGGCAAAGGAAGACCGATAATGAAGATATTCTTTAGTGAACCAAATCGGTATGGTTGGTGAAAACTGTGTGGATATGACAGCATTGCTAATTACGTGGATTTAGTATCCTGCTAGATCCTTCTAGTTTGCCTTGGTACTGATTCATTTTTCAGTCATTTTCAGATCCTAGTGAAGCAGTTTTCAGTGCCAGACAAGGGAGTGTCACTTTCCATAGTCTTTGTATTGTATCAGAGTAAGTTAAGGTAAAGAAGTCCTATTAGCTAAAATCACGTCTCTTTGCATAAAAAGCTATGATAAGATTAATTCCTCTCATCCTTTCTTTACCTTTTCCCTAAGCTCCAGCTGCTGTAGTTTATAACCATTTTTTTTTTTGGACACATGTTGTGTAACTAACAAAATCAGTAAGCTTTGGTCTGAATCTTCCATTCCAATATTTTCCATTTATTTTTTCATTTCCATTTTGCACATACCTTCTTTCCCCAGAGTCTGTTATACTTTAGATGCTTGTATCCTTGCTCTTAGTCATCATTTAGCGAAGTAATGCTTTGTATTCCCTTAATCTTTTCTTGTATTTCAGTCTCCTAGCTTTAGGTTTTTAAATCCTAAATTCTCTCCAAAAGAGCTATTTTTTCCCCTAATTCTGGTATATATTCGAATGACAGAATTGTAGAGGCTGGAATGGATCTCTGTAGAGCATCTAGTCCAATCCCTGCTAAAGAAGGTTTCCTTGAGTAGGTTACATAGGACAGCATCTGGTCTGGTTTTGGATATCTCCAGAGGAGAAGACTCCACAGTCTTCCTGGGCATCTTGTTCCAGTGCTCTGTCAGCCAAAAAGTAGAGAAGTTTTCATCATTTTCAGATGGAACTTCCTGTGTTCCAGTTTGTACCGGTTGCCCTTCGTTCTGTACTGGGCACTGGCCCCATCTATTCCTGCCCAGTAGATATTTGTAAACATTGATAAGATCTCCCCTCAGTCTTCTCCAAAACTGGACACAGTACTCCAGATGTGGCATTTCAAGGCAGAGTAGAGGGGGAGGATCTCCTCTCTTGATCTGCTGGCCTCAATCCTTTTTATGTGCTCCAGGATACCATGGGCCTTCTAGGCCACTCAGGCACATCACTCACACTCAGGCACATCAGGCTCATGTTGAGCATGTTGCCCATCAGGACATTCAGATCCTTTTCTGCAGAGCTTCTTTCCATCAAGTCATCCCACACCTGTTCTGGTACTTACGGTTATTTCTCCCTGGATATGGGACTATACACTTGTCATTGTTGAACATCATAAGATTCCTATCTTTCCTACATATGTAGTGTGATGAATGTACATAATGTGATAAACGGAGTCTTACCAGAACTCCACAGAGAATTGTTTTTCAGCTTTAATTATTATTATTATTATTATTATTATTATTATTTAATACGGAGCTTTAATTTTACATTAATTTACTTTTTTTTTGTTATGGTACCTTGAAATTTTTGTACAATTTTTCTCGCTCTTGCTTTGCATCACTGCACCCCTGTCTTTTTCATCTGCTGTAGTTCTGGATTATTTTTCTCCAGATGGTGTGCATGTATTCTAAAGGTTGCTTTTTTCATCTTTCTTGCACGTTTATTTTTAGCTTCCAAAAGCTTTTCCCCCACATTCTCAAATCTATCCAGTCTAGCAGGGTTTGTTAACTAATTTGCTGTTTTTCCCCTTTCCTGCACCATGATTAAAGACGTTTAAAATGTCTCATTTCTGACTGCTTTGGTCTTTCAGCTTTCTGCCTATGTGACAGGGTCACAACTAGACCAATTTAAATTAATTTGGTTTAAGAGCCTTCCTGTCGGATGACGTTGGGTTTAGTTTCAGCATTCTGGTGTGTTGTTGGTTGTCTTTGTGCAGTCTGCTGGACTGTTTTTCAAGCATAAAACTGTTAATCTTGCAAATGTTATTCCTTCATCTAGTTGTAGAAATTAGTAAATCAACTACTGGCGCCAGAAGAACTGGCGCTTCTTCTGTCTTGAGTTTAGCAATAGCTCCATAAGTTTGTAATGCTTTTTAGGACATGCAAAGTAAAAATAGAACTTTAAGTAGGAAACTTTATTCATAGCTCACCATCTTTACAGTGACTGCTGCATTCATATTCCACTGAGTAAAAACCTGTTTGCAGCTTGGCCAGCATGCAGTAGAAAGAAGCATAGGAGAAAAGGTGCTGGTGGAACTGTATTCTTCTATCTCTAATGTGTACATTAGAGAGAATCAGAAAGCATCCTCGCTGCTTCTGTGCCAACAGTTTGTAATACAAAGCAATTATTGCTCAACTTCTTAATTAAAAAGAAGTCATAGCCATGTTCTAAAGCAGTTCTTTGTGGATGTTTTAATTGTGCATTACTTGCAGAACTCCCCAGAGAGAAATTCAAAAGAAACGCTGTATCAGATAGTATGCAAATTCTTACAAGGTGTCTCAGGATTATTCCTTCCTTCCTGACACCATCTGACTACCTGTCAATGCATTGGGAGAACAAGGCTTGGCAGTGTGGCTCCTAAGTTGTTGTCAAAGCTTGGCAACCTGCTGAGAAGTGACATACAGTGATTACTTCTGTTTCCTTTCTCTGCATCCCTGACTAGTAGTAAGGGTAATGCAAGTTTCCATTCCTCAGATTGTTTTCTTCATCTTCCTGTTGCAATAGAAGTTTTGAAGATGCAGGTAATTAGCGCTGTTACCTGCAATAGCACCTAGAAATATCCTGGCTGGTGGTATAATTTGCAGAGCTGAAGGGAAGTGTCCTGGATATTATCATGGAGCATCTTGATAATCTGTATACGTCTTGGTTCTTCTATTTAAGAGAGATTGGGTAGAGTTAAATAGGTCAGAACCATGATTTTAATTATGAACTGTGCTTAGAAATGAAGTAAAAGTGGTAAATTCTGATCAGTTGTGATAGCATCATGAGCTAGAGATCCATGCTCTTTCTGCTTACTCCTTTAAATTTAATCTGCTTAGCATTTGAGATAGAAACCTGCCTTTGCCAAAGAGCAAGTTTCTTTTTCATATTTAGACTTAAAAGCTTGCGAGTAGTCCTGACTTTTAACAGGAATGTTATGCATAAACCTTGTTTTGTTTCTTTTTTCTTTTGGCGACTAACAAACATGTCTGAAATCTGCCTGTAGCTGCTTTTAGCAGCTAGGGGTGGTGCAGGAAGCAGCGGTGCTGGGAATTGTCCTAATACAGATGAGTTTCGGAGATGGGAGGTTTGGAGAAAGAACACAGGATTTTGCAGCCTATTTTGAAACTGTAGGCAGAGGTGATCTGAATAAGTATCTGCTTTCAGGCTGCTTGGTCCTGGGATGACTTCTGTATTTTCTATGACTCCAGGAGTACATGGAAGCTAAAGAATATAGAATAATGTGAACTTCAATATTTGGGAACTTAGAATTGTGAGGATCATAATGCCCTTGGTCTGTTGCCAATGGATATTAGTGAGAAGACTGGAGGTTTTTTTTTTTTTTCCTGGCATTCACAAATTCTGATGTCCTCACGTTACTTAACTTTTTGTTTTTGTTTTACCCAGACAAAGCTAACTCTGAAATCACAAAAATGCAATTGCTGTAATTCAAGTTAAAATAAAACTCAGAAAGGAATTTTTAAACTGAGGAGAATAAGATTCTTGAAGATGATTGAATACTTAATTGACACAAAGCTAAAGAACTAATCGTGTAGTTTGTGGGGAGTAACATGACATAACCAATTCCTGTCTCAGGCACTGCATTGTGATTTGAATGTAAAAGGAAAATCCAGACTTAGCTCTTGGTAAGTTAAAAAGCCCAGAATTAACTTCTGACAGTGGGAAAGATCCTGTTGAAGTGGTTGGTCAGTAGTCTGGACAGAAAGAGCTGTGTGCACTTCATTCTAAACAAGAGAATTCCACATACTGCGGGAAGAAAAGCCTGAAGTAGAAAGGTGCACCAAGTTTCAGCACAGAAACAAGCTTTCTTTCAGAGTATTAACTCTTAACTGGGAGAATGCACAGAACATGTGAGAAGATGTCAAATTGTGTTGAATACTCTGAGCTGTGTGCAAGTGTCAACAGAATGTATTCAGTATGGGCAGCAAAGGAGATGGCATTGCCACACCTCATTGACTTACTTTGGTGAGTTGTGAGTGCTCCTGCAGCTGTAAGTGAAGGCTCTTTATGCCTGATAGCAAATGGCTGTGCACATTTGCTTCACTGAGACAGGAGTTATCAAGAGTTCTGACAGAACTGTAATGTAAAAAGTAAACTGATGACAACATGTGGAGATGGCTTACCGTAACAAGTCAGCTCCATCAGAAGAATTCAGGTGAACTGACATACGTCTGTAAACAACAACAGTTTACAAACAAACAAACAAAAAACAGTACCAACTTCATGCTATGTTACTGAAAAAACATGTGTTGTCTCTCATGTCATCATTTGAGAGAGACTTTGACATCTACAGGTGGACAGAGGGAGCTCTTGACTGTTCTGAATAGAGCAGAGTGTAGTATATCCACTTTCACCCTGAGAAATTTTCTGCTGCTGGCAGAAATTGAACCATGCAGATGCTTCTCTCACAATCGAAAGTCCAAGCTAAGTCAGAGACTAAATGTCTTTCTTGGTACTAGGAAGAGGACATAGGGGTAGAACCCTGTTCTTATTGATAAAGGAAATCTCTCATTTTGATACAGTGAGGAGCATATGATAGACTTGTTAAGGCCAAATGGTTGGTTGTGCTCTATCAATCAGTAGATTCTAGTTACTTCTATAAAACAGGGCATCCAAAACTTATGCTGGGGGAAGCACTGTTTATGTAGGGTGCTGCAGATAAGAAGTAAATTCACTATCAGAAAATGCTGTGCTGCATTAGCGTTGCAGATGGCTTGAAAAACTCCATAGATTTGCATGTTTGGGTATAAATGAATAAATAGCATCTTGGAATCAGGTAGTGAAATTGTTATCTTGATTGGTTTCACCCATGTCTGCACAACAGCTGCTGGGTCAGAACTTAAACTAGAAACTTAACTGAGTGGGTTACCTTTAGAAAATACTGTGCTGATATCTCATGCAACGGTTAAACGTGTGCAGTATTGGTTGTAACAAATTTGTGTGAAGGAAGATGGCATCCGTTCAGTACGGGCTTACTTTGTGGGATAGAATAATAGGAGCTAAGACTTCTTGTTTAATGTGGAGGCCAGAATTAGTAAGGCTGAGCTACAGCAGTTTATGTAAAATCATGATCCTGTTTGCCCTGCAGTAGCTATTGTTTGTTTCAGTGCAGTTGGGAACATAGTTATAAACTCGGTAGGAATAATTATGGCAAAGATGGTTCCACTTCTGAGATGACTTAGGTTCAGTCATCTTATCGAGGTCACCCTGAGGAAAAGGAGCTTTGGTAAATTGCTGCTTGGCTCGTGCTTAAGTCACCGCAGTCTGGGAAGACCTGCGGAATTTCATGAAGATTTTTTCAGTACCTCTTCATGCGATTTTTCTTGAATTAAATTTAAGCTAGCTCTTTTCTCCACTAGTTATTCCTTCCAGACGTGTAGGCAGCTGGATGACAGCCTCTTATCACCCAGATGAGGGTGCATATAGCTCTGTCATCAACATATTGTTGACACTTGATCTTGTATGCCACTCTGTTGAGGCTCAGCAGACAAAGAGTAGGGTGGAATGGCAGCTGTGCTCACATCCTTTGCTCTTGTCATTAGATCTTTAACATATTGTGGATTTTACTGTTACAGTCTTAGTGTGACATTTAATGGGGAATTCAGAGGCAGTGCTTTTGGACTGCAGTCTTGAGTTAAAGGCAAAAATAAAGAGGCTTGTCATTCCTTTTGCCACAGAAGTGACCATATTTTTATTAGATTGTTCCAGCACTGACAGCTGTCAGTGATTTTTGCAGGAGACAGCAATAGCTGGGGGCACAGTCCTGCTTGCACAGTTCAGTTCACTTTTGTGTCTGCACTGAATATATACGTATCTATCTTCTGTCTTGCTAACACCCCCTTTGGCATTCTTTTTTCTGTCCTTTCATCTGTTCCAGCCACACACACGCCTGATTGAAAGCACAATTGTTTTGTTTGGCAGCTTCTTGCTTACTCAGCCCTAGTTTTTGGATCCAGGCTTGAACCAGTTGCCGAAAGGGCTTTTTGCAGGTATTATCCTGGTTTTGCAGCCTCTGGGAGGATGGTAGCAAATTAATGAGCTCCTTCACCTCAAGAGTGTTATCTTCATGGTGAGAGCTTTGTTATCTGAAATAATCGGCTTCTTTATGTAACCTAGCTCTTGTTAATGTTTAGTTATTTAAAAACTACTGGGTAGTTGGACTTGCAGACTTGTGAGATGAAGTACCAGGTGATATAATGCCAAGAGCTTGCCTGAAGAGAGGAACTGCTAAAGAGAAGCCTGAGGAGAGGAGTGCTGTAATGAAACCTCTCCTGATCAGCACTAAGTTATGTGACCAAGTATGGTCAGGAAGAACTGACAATGCTTTATATTTGTGCAAAGTTTCTTGGTTAATCTGCAGGCACTTCAGATTCTGTCTTGTTTTAGGAAATAGATCAAGTCTCCCCAGTTAAGGTTTCAGTGGTTGCTGAAAATAAAGGATTAGCTCTCAGTTAATTCGCCATCGCTCAGAAAGCAAGGCAAGGATTTTCAGCACTGGCAACAGATGCAGAAAAAGGCAGGAAGAGGTTTGATGTATCAGTAAAGAATGAAGAAGAATTTCATGTATGATCTTATTGCGTCTGGGGTAGATAAATGGAGTTGAAAGAAATTTTATTTGTGCTGAGCATTAGATGATAAGATCCATTTGAGGATAAGACTGACAAGTCGAAAAAGATAAGTGCATTATTTTTGCTTCTTCCATTTTAACGGAGAAGATCTAATGGAAGGACGTGTCTGTTGTGGGCAGGAATTAGCTCTGGGGGAGGGGATGAGTGCAGCACAGTCCAACCTGTTTAATAAGAGGAGACTTAGAGTAATAGAGCAATTTTTTTTTTCCTCTCTGATCATTGGAAATGTATGCCTTTTTCTTTACATCTGCAAATAGGTACAGAAAGGAGACTCCTTCCAGAAGGGAGATTTGCTTCATTACAAAACATAGATTGATGCACATTGTCTTTTGGATTAATATATCAATCCATCAGTCAATTATTCCAAAGAGTATTTGTTTTACTTTGCCTTCAAGGCCCTCTGCTTTAGACAAGCTGAATTCTGCTGCAGAGGTCTGTAGGTTTTGTGGCAGCGCACAATATAAGCCTCAATTTCAGCAGCTTTATTGAAATTCATAAATAGAAGGTGGAGTGAAGAATGATAATCTAAGCAAAAAAGGGAGAGTGTTATTTATTAAGGAGGTCAGGTTAGGATGTCTGTTTCTTATTATATTTCTGGACCTTAAAAAAAAAAAAAAAAAAAAAGAACAAAGAGCTGTTTAAAGTAATTGGCAGCATTATAGAAGTCAGCGATGCAGGTGGCTTCCTGGCAGCAAAGCAGAGAACATGCATTGCTTTTAGTGGAGCAGTAGATGCTTTACAGCTGCTTCGTACCCAATATGCTAATGTCAGATGCGAATACATTGACTTAAAAAATGTACCAGGTGAGATCTTTCAGTGGCAACACCCCCCTGGGGTGAGTAAGGCAGAAAGCCATCTTGAATTGATTTAGGTTCAGTCTCAGTAGTGTGACTGCAATTAAAAAAAGGCAAGATTATAAACTTCTGAAATTTCAAAGTCAGATTGCAGAGCCAAAGATGAAGGGCAGATGGGAAAATGCAAAGTGCATGAAGTCCTAGTTGTACTGCTTTTGTTTTCACTCTGCTTGTGCCTTCATCCTGTCACTGCACCTCATCTGCTGCTCTGCAAATCACAAGTGCAGTTTGCAGTTTTTTTACAAGCTGCTACTACTGCTGTTTGAATATTCTTTGTACGTAGCCTTTGCTTTCAGATGTAACTTCAGTGAATGCAATGCAGTGCTGTGAATTGATTGTGCTTTTAAGATTGCATCTTATTACATGGCTCATGTAGGTTAGTTTATTAAAGTGTATTACTTAATGAGGTATCTGTACAGTCTAAAGCACTAGCATAATTGCAGCTACACTGAAAAGCTGTGCTGTCCCCACAGTTACTGTGATGGTATAACCTGTATCCATACAAAGAGTACTCTGTTGATCTACAGTGTATGTGTATAGATACTTAGTTGTGCTGTCAGTACTTGTCTCTTGTGCCTGCACAGGTCTGTTTTTTCTTGTAACTCTCTTTTTGAACCTCTTTTCTCTGCAACCCAAGTCAGGGTGGCTTTGGATTTTACCAGTCCCCTGGTAAAGAGTGTCTGCTGCCCAGGAAGCAGTGTATGACAGCTGTATGGATGAGGAAGAATGCTAGAGCCAGGAACAGAGCATGGGGTGGACAGGGTCTCACATCTCTGTGCCTGCCGTCAGCGTCAAGTTAGAGCTGTGGTGAGAGCTCTTGTTCTTTCCTGGGCACTACAAGTTAAATCTACTTGCCCTTTTGTCCTGTGTCCTTTGATGCAGTAGCTTTGGGCCAGTATTATTCTCAGGGAAGAGGCAGCCCCATGCGGGATAGTGTTTGTTTTGCAACTTGATGTTCAGGTTGATGCTTTCGATGCACTCGCCATCTTTGTGTTCAGGTTACATTCTGTACCTTAGTTCCTAGCATTCTGTTCTTACTTGCACCTCCCTGCACAGTTCCTTTTTAATACTTCTTGTGCCCTTCAGCCCTGTTTGGATTAGCACACTAGATGTTTTTCTTCCTGTGTGTTTTCACAGCTTGCCTCTGGTGACAGCACAGACTCAGTTGAAAATTAATAATTAAATTTTAGCCTAGTGCCTGATAAACCAACCTCATCTGCTCCAGTCTTTCCTCTCCTTTTACCTGTCAGGATGGAGCTTCACGGATGACAAGATTTCACCATGTAAACAAGTGAACAGCTGCACCCCCTCCCCACTCACTCTTTATCAAGGCTGATCTAGCAGCCCAATTTACTGCCTGGGCTAAGCAAAGGTAATGGCTTGAAATTTATTGGCATCTTGAAAGGAGATGCATCTAGTTGAGAGCAGAAATGTCTCTATTGAATTTAAAAAGATAAAACACAAGAGTTCCTGCTGAGTTTCCCTGCCCAACCGCGCCAACTTTCTCTTCTCCTCCAGCTTCAAAATATGTTTTTGTCCTTCTTGGGTGCCAGCAAGAAGGAGAAGATAGGTTGTACTCTGCTGAAGAAACAGTCATCAGTACTCCCTTGCTTTCTTTTGCTGTGAGCAAAGAACTGGCTGTGCAAGCAGCATGGTGCTTGCAGCTTGCCCAGTCCTGGAGCTACTCAGCCCAGGTGAGTGGTGCAGCACTGCTGCCAACTGGCATCGGCTCAGGCTTGGGGCAGCCTGCTGCTTTGACTGGCAGGATCCTGGTCCAGCTTTTTATTATTGGTGGATCCCATAAATAGAAGTAGAAGGTGGACTTTGAATGGTGTTATTAAATGGTAGCAACTTCTCTGAGATGGAACAGGAGGGAAAGAGTGAAGCACGAGGTCAATAACTAACTGTAGGGCTTTGAAGAGGAGAAGCCTTGCAGCAAAATGGATTCCTTCTCCTCCAGGGCAGGTACAAATTAACTGTCTAGCTCTATGCATATGTGTTGTGCCCAGGGCACAACACACTCAAGTCAGCAGCTTGATGATGAAGGAAGGATGGTTGGGAAGGATTCCTTGAAGCTGTTGATTGTCATGCAGCTTCTCTGGCTCTCTGCCATAAGTAAATATTTAGTTTAATATCTGAGTGATTGTAACAGGTGCCACAGTGCTGATGTGCCAACACTGACAAGTTGGAGGGAGAACAACAGTGATAGACTTCAGGTGCTCTGCATGAAGCAGTCTTGCTGAATACTTCTGGGGGGCTGGTTTTTGTTTGTTTGGGTTTTTTTTGGTTTTGTTTTTTTTTTGTTTGTCTTTTTTTGTTTGTTTTTTGTTTTGGTTTGGTTTTTTGCCTTTTCTCTTGCCTTATAGCCCTTCTTTCTTTGAGCCATCTTTTTCCCATATGAATTCAGTGTTACTCCTTGATTAGTCATAGAAGTCGAGGGAGGGTGGAAAGGCACACCAAAGAGGTAAGTAGTTGCTTCTGGAGCAGTCTTTGAAAGCAGAAATGCACGGGCATAAATGACCCAGCCAAACCTTTCCTTACACTTCCGTTGTTATAGGCATGTAAAATGGTAATAACCAGCATTTTCTCAGTGAGTATTCCTTTCTCTTTGTATTGCTGTTGCCTTCTGTGTGGAAGCTTAGCTACCTAGACAGTTTGGTATTCCTGGAGGAAGATTTTGCTCCTTGCCAGCATGCCTTGCACTTAGAGGAGACATGGAGTTCTTTGGAATCTCCTTGAAGTGTGGAGGCATAGTTTTCTACAAATATAGGCAACAGTCAAGTAGCTGTTCTGTATAATGTAACCTGGGTTGTGTGGCTACTAAAGGAAAGGGGCAGGAACTTTCTTGCCTGCGGACATGACAGTCTGTTTATTCTGCTGCCAAGAAGAGAGCTGCTTGCCAAACTGATGATGCTTGTTTGGGCTCAAGCTTCCATAGGGATATTCTGAAATGCCTGATGGGGCAACTCCTGAAGCTCCCCATTCCCAGACTTTACAGTGTTTATTGTTAGAGAAACATATCATTCAAAACCTTGTTTCAGAACGGCGTCTGAAAACAAATGAATTGCAGCTGCCAACTTAATAAAATGCTGTGTAGCCACATCTAATGGTGTGGCTCTGTAATATTGGATTAGTAGTACAGCAGTACCATGGGAGAGTTTGCCATTGGCTATGGTGAATCGTCTGGAAGCTTGATGTGACTGCTGACAGTGATTATGGACTGATAGTGTGATTCAGCATGTTTGTTCAAAATTAAAATGCTAACCTATTAAATATAATCTCTCTGGAGACTGTGGTATGATGTGGTGGGTGCCTTAAAGATCAGAGGACATTTACAACAGTGGTTCTCAAACCCTTGAGCATCAACTGTTGCATGTGGCCCACAGCTAGTTTGTGGACCAGCCCTAAAGAAAGGGAAGTGGAGAATTAGCAACTTTTTGCATTTTTATTGCTAGCTGTAAGAGTGTTTGAGGACTGGCAGTAGTCTCTTGATGCAGAAGTTGAAGAATTGTGTCAGTTTGAGATTCCAGTAAGAACTTGGAACATTATTCCTGGAATTTCAGACCTGAAAAGCATGGACTTTCAGGTCCCTTTAACTTGGGGTGTTCTGTGATTACATGACAATCCCACTGGCAAAGATATGCAGTCACCCTACGATATTTTCAGGCTGAGTAGTTTGGCTGAAGCATCTCAGTAACTTTATACAATTTAGCAAGAGAGGCAAAAAATAAAAATAATAAATAAATAAATAAATAAAAAACACACACAAAAAAAAAAACAACCCCCAAAACAAATTAGCTATGATCTGTGTTTCCTGGAAGACTTCTAACCTCCTTTGAAGAGAGGGACCTGCCTGCTGATGTTGAAGGAACTTTTTTTTTTCCTCCCTCCTCTGTGGGTAGAGTAGGGGGTCTTGCTAATGGATGCAATTGCAAGAGCCAATCTGTATGACTGCATCAGATTGATTAGCTGGGTCCTGGTTACTGCTGCGAGTGGTGATTATGCCAGTACAGCTGCTCTTGTTTTTTCTGTACTAATTACCGCACGTACGGATGTCATCACCCTTAACGCTGCATGGAGTTGTCCCATTAGCGTGGGAGTGGGAAGCAGCAGGGGAGGGGAGCTTTTTGGTGTGTTTAGAAGTGTATGAAGATGTGGAGTGATGAAGCATCTCTTCTTGTACAGGATTCTTAAGCCATCTTGCCTTTGACATTGTGTCCTCAGCCAACATGTTTGCAGGTTGTCAGGATTTCCATTGGGTGCCATTTACATTGAACACCTGGATGCTGATCAGGAGCTGGCAAGTCCCTGCCTTTGCGTGACTGTTTTGTGAGCCTGTGGGACAGCGGCTATGCAAGCTGACCTGCAGTGAGAGAACTTAGGGCTACCTCTAGCAGGACACTTCTTAGCTGTGATGCTTTACAGAGGTGTTCTCAGGATAAAAGAAACTGTTTTTCTGACTAGCTGAAGAAGGGTATGATAGAATACTCTTGCTGTTCTTGATTGATTTGGAAAGCTGCAGCTCTGGAGCACCACTCCCCTTCCCTTTCCTCCTCCTCCTACTCAAAATCTAGTCTCCCCATCTCAGAGTGCACCATCATCTCCATGGTAACAAGTGTTTGCAACATATGTCTGATTTTTATTTTTTTTTTCCCCTTCTTTCCCTTTACACAAAAAGCTAGGGGAAGAATGGGGGAAAATGTGACAGGGATGGGTAAGAGCTACATAAACCTCAAAGGGCCTGTTCCTTTGAGTGCTGAGCTTCTCTAAATGCTGCTGGCTGCTGAGAGATATCTGGGGCAAAGAATGACCAGCTTCTGTCATGCAAGTGAGATCCTAAAGGGCAGTTTTCTTTTCTGATGTGGACTCCTCAGAGAACAGGTTACAAGTGTTACTGATTATGGGAAATAATGTTGTTACATTCTTTTGCCCTGACTTGATTTTTTGGCATTAAGATGGTCCAGATGAAGGTTGTAGGTGTTAGCTATTGGAGGATGTACAGCTGAATGGTATCCACTTCAGATTGATCAAGTTAAACTATCAGATAAGCAACATGTGGGGAGGGGGGTAGAGTTGTAGGGAAAAGCAGGTACATAAGCTGTTGTCCTTAGACCCAGTCTGTAATGCTAACTAATGAGACCCATGCTGGGAACTGTTAATTCAGGCCATCTCAGTAGTGCAGTGGTGGTTATTTTGCATTCCTGTCTACCTTCATCCTCTTGTTCCAGTGCATCCTAGTTCTCTTCCATGCTTTCTGGTCCAGCACCATTCCTATTTTCTGAGGAATCTGGAATCCACTGGGGATGGACAGATGATTGCCCCTCAGAAAAACTTGTGTCTCAACTTGGAATTAACCCATTGAAAGTGTAGCTTCCAAGTCCAAATTGCATACCAACACAAGCTGCTGGCTAGCAGATGGAAAGAAAGCATTGAGCTGTAGAAAAGGTGTTTGCTTTTCAGAGCTGGAAATTATCTGCTTAGATATAATCTGATCAGTTTCGTTGTTTTTGCTTTTCAAGCCCATACACTGAAGATACCAAACTAGTGCAGACCAGAGAGCGGAGCTTAATATTTGTCCTACAGGTGCAAGGAACTTTCATTCTGCTATATTACAGCAGTATTTAGGAAACAGTTTTACAGCTGTGCTAACTACCCTCAGTCTTAACAGCTCTTCAGCTCTCATTTTAGTGTTGGTAAAATGGATGCAAGGGAATGTGAACTGAGTGATTTGTTACTTGCAGACTTGTGCCATTCTGATAATCTCTGGACATTAATTTATCTCATCTGTGCCCTGTTGTTGTGGGAGGTGGTCAAACTGAGCCGTTTTCAGAAGACTGTTTAAATGATTTAAAATATGAGTTGTATATTATTTCTGGGTAAGGTTTGTTTAGTTTAATGGAAAAAAAATGAACTGTTGATGCTGAAAGCCTATGCACTTGCCAGTTTCCTGTTCCTCCCTGGTGAATTAAGATGAGAAGTGAAGGCTAGAAGGGATCTAGTTGTCTTGCTGTCTGATGGCTGTGCTATTTGTTCCCATCACTTTAACTCTGCAGCCCACTGAATGACATGCAGAATCTTGTGGTGGCAGGATTTCTTATGTTCTGCAGCTATGTGCCAATCTGTTTGTTAAGCACTTAGGGGCAGGTGTATGTGTCTCTAGCAAATGCTTGCTCTTGCTGCTGGATTAGTGGTTTCTTTTAACATCCTGTAAAGTGATGTGTCTCCTTCGTCAGCTTTGTTGCTGCAGGGAGGCTGAACATTTTTTATTTGAGCCTCCTTGGCTGTTCTGCCTTTTGTCTCATCAAGTAACTTTCTGTCTTTGTTTCAGAGAGTTTTCAATGTTCTGTACCCGATGCCTGCTGACCAGCGAAGACACGTCAGCATAAACTCTGCTCGCTGGCTGCCTGAACCAGGCCTGGGATTGGCATATGGCACCAACAAAGGGGATCTGGTGATTTGCCGACCAGAGTAAGTGTTTGCTTTATATGGAGTTATAACTGCTTTCATTATTCTGTTCTTAGGCTGCTGGGAATAAGATGTCTTCTCAATGCTTGGGGCATTGTACTTGAGGTGCCTTCCTCAAACAAGTAGTCATGATACTCCTTTTGGACTACAGCAGTGTTAACACTGTCTCATACTGTCTTTGTTAGTTTTGCTGACTTACGAGGAACATCTTATTAGCTCACTTTATTTCCCATATCTGTCTTGGATATCTGAATCCTTTGTTTTATATGCACTGTCTAGTGCAGTGTCTTTTAGTCTCTTCGGATTTAGGATTTCCACAACTTGCCAATGAGTGTAGCAAATACAAGGTATTAGAGATACATTTGATATCTACCATCCACAGGTTGAAAACTGCTGACCTAGGCTTATCAGCTATTACAGTGTTCAAGTATGAGATTCAATGAACTGCAGAGGTCTTTGTCATGATTATGAGCAAGCCAGTGAATTGTTTTGATCCTCACTTGAAAGCCTAGTGGTGTGATGCATAGACTTTGCCTCACTTTTACAGCCCTTATGGCACTGTATGAATAACTTTGCCTCTGCAAACCTGCAATTAAGCACAACCTATTTTATATGTTGTGTCACACAGATGATGACTGAGAGTGAGCAGCGATGTGTAAATCACCTTTAGTGTTCTTGGTGGTTTATGTACAAAACTTTGAGACCCTTTTCTCCATTATCTTGTGCAAGGGGCTCTTTTGAAGCAGTGCTTCTCATGTTCTACAGGAGTACTTCAGGGATTTCTCTGCTTCAGTTATTTCCTGGTATTAAGCTGTGTTGGTATTCTTTTGAGTTGGAGCTTATAAATTAGAGTCTGGCAGCTAGAAACTTGCAGCGCTGCTGGAGATCTTACCAAACGCATGTGGACTCCATCTGTTGCGCATGAGATCAAGCATGTGGTGCTTGTCAAGAGTCATATGATCAGCGTGGAACCACTACATAAATCAGAATAAATATGTACAATTGTAATAGTGACTAATACAGTACAGTCTTCTGGTGAAATTTGCTGTTAGGATTTAGATTGGACCAGTTTAAATAGCACAAAATGCCAGTGCTCTTCAAAAGGCTCTCTAGTTCTCTTGAACATAATCTTTCATCAAGGCCTTATTTATACATGAACTTCTACAAGATATTATTATGGAATAAGCTGTAATCACTCTCATCTGGGAAAAATGGCTTTCCTCAAGTCTAGTTTCTGTACTTTCTAAGCAGAGGAATAATTTGGGAGTAGCGGCTTTTCTTTTCTCAAACACTAGTTACTGTAAGTTACCTTCAGTGTAGAGAAGTGGTAAGATCTAGTCTACTGATTATGACTCATAAGATGATCTTGGACAAAAACTGGGGGAAAGGAAGGGGAAAAGGGGAATCAAAGTGTCTTGATTGACTGTCTTCTGCAGAGTCAAGCTTGGTCTGCCTATTTCAGCTTGCCACATCCTGTGTTAAATATCTGTTCTGGTGCTTACAGTAGCTCCAAGCTGAGTGCCATGTCTTTTATTGGCATCTCCCTAATTAAAGACACAACAGGAACTGCTTTGTGTGTTACAGGTGCACTGCTAGTCTTTTTGTAGCATCTCTGTGAAACCTTTCTTAGCTCACCTGTTTGCTTTGACACTTTTCAGTCTCCTTATTTCCATCCTAGCAACAGTCATGAGAAATTTCAACACAAGCAAACTTTTTGAATATAAACATGGGACACTGAATAGAAAGGTGGGATATTTATTAGTAGTTTGATCAGAACACTTCAGTGGGTTCCCTGCTGGTGGATTGGAATAACTGATGCATCTGATGATTACTGCAGACTTCACATGAACTTCTTTGGAGCAGGACTCCTGATATGTTCTGTTCTTAATTGCATCATTTTGTAGGCCAATTACAGACAGATTGACTTGAAAATCTGTGCATAAATATTTAGATATTCGTTGCTCTGGAGAGTTTGCATGGAGGCTCTAACATCAGAACATGCAAATAAGTAACTCTGTCAGAGCTGAAGTGGTTTGCATCCATGATGCCTTTTCCAGGTCTGCCTCATCAGAGAAAGAGGAGAAATTCTTATATGTAGATGGCATCTCAGTAATTCTTGGCTTAACAGACTTAATATCTGATGACTTTGACTTAAGAAATGAGAAAGAAAGACAAAAAGTATTTGTTTTGTTTCCATAGACAGTAATACAGAAGGGAAGAAATACTAAATTAAGAACTAAGCAATTGACAGAGTATGATACGAGGATAGTCTAATGAACAGCAGGGATCCAAAAAAACATTGCACTGCTGAAAACACCCCTACTGTTTTAATTTGGCAAAGAAAACAGTGGTCAGTAGCAAAAAACTGAGATGGTTATAATTCCCCGGGTCTTTATTCCCATGTACAATGAAAGCATTAGAAACCCAAGTATTACAGGGCTAACATAAACAGGTTGGAGTAGCAGCTGTGCCTCATATACAGGACTTGAAGAGTTCAGGGGAAAAGAGTTGAGTAGGCTAAAAGTACAAACTAACACACAAACAGTGAAGCATAACTTGAAACTTCATGTGCTAGTAATGAGAGGTTATGCAAGTAGTTCTTCCAGAAATCTAAACAAATTGTAAGTAAAATCAGAAGTTTAGGACTATCTTGCTAGGTTAGGGTAGCACTGATGATAGTTGTTCTTCCAGACAGAAATGGGGAAGGTCAGGTTATGCTGGCCATCCATAATGTCAACTCATTACACAGATTTATGGGATATGTTTTGAAGGAAGGGGAAATTAAAACTGTGAGGAGTAGGTTCAAGTGCAATATGACTTGACTGTGGTAAAGTACAGCAGGTGGATACCTATCACTGAGAATTGTATTTACAATACAAGGATTTGCTCTAGATCTTAACACATTTTAGTAAGGCAATTAGCATGTTGGGATATGCTAATCTAAATCTAGTTAAATTGTTACAAATTGGAATAAGACTTGGTAAGGAGCAAGTAAAGGTATGCTGAAGGAAGGAATACAGCAGGATTGAAAGCTGGATACTATCACAAAAGTAGTTACTGTTGGACCTTCTTCAGGACCTATTCTGGGGCTGGCTGTTATTACTGTTTACACTAATACCTTGTAAGGGTGTGCTGAATAAATTTGCAGAGAATGTGACACTAACCTTGTCATTGCAGAGAAGGATCAGAGTATCATATATGAATTGGATTGCCTTAAAAGTTTCTGGAGCTATAGAAATGAGATAGAATTTAATAGTACAAAGTGCACTTAGTGACTAATAATGCTGAGCTCAGTAGTTAAAGTGACAGAGGGGAAAAGGCCTGAGGTTTTCACTGATTGTAGATGATTGAGCCATCAGTACATGTGGCTGTAAAAGCAACAAATTTATTTCTAGGATGAAACACAAGATACTTAACAGTAGAGATAGCAGAATGTTAGTATTGCTGTAGAAGAAACTAGATACATAAGCAGAAACAGCTTCAAATTCAGCTATTCCCATCTAGTATTGTGGTTGAGGAAAGCAGCTAGTGATGTCAGTGGAACAAATGCTTATCTAAGAAAACCTGCAGCTGTGGGTCTTCAGCCTACAAAGGAAGGCTGAAGAGGGGGGCTTCTATAGCCTTCTCTAAATGCTTAAGAAAAGAGAACTATTGACACTTAAATACTTCTTATTAGTCATTCACTATGGCTAGGTTATGACTGTAAACTAGAGAAAGGCCTCTAACCAAATGATTTCCTGCAGTAGCTTGTAAGTTTTTTGGGTGGGTGAAGAAGGCTCAGATATTTGAAGATGGCAGCTATGAGGTGGGTTAGCATTTACCACTCGCTGTGGCCTTGAGGTCTAGCACAGGGGGTGTGGCAGAGCTGTGTGGATTTCTCCTGACCTCATATCCTACTGTGCATTGCCTTTTCTGCATAGCTTCTACTGCTTGTTAGCCTCCTCCAGGCTGTTTCTCATGCACCATATGCTGCCTGACTTCGAATGTAACTATGGCTAGTGCTCACTGGGGTTTTGTACGTCTTTCTTGGCTCTCTGCAGCACAAGGCTTGGTTCTGTTCCTGAATCCTTGATATTTTTCAAAATGGAATGAAAGCCACAGTGTCCAATGCAGTAGAAATACCTCTACTAAATGAAACAGGGATTTTTATTCTTAGTGCTCATAGCCTTTCCTATCCTGTCATGTCATATCAGGAGCTTTCCCATTCACAAACACCCCCAGTGCAGAATCTCAAGTGTCTTGTAGAACGTGAACAGATCAGACTGAAATTGAGGAGGAACAGACTGCATGCTGCTTTCTGGCAATTGCTGGCTTCTCTTATAAAGGACTGTCAAGGGAGAAAAGCAGGGCCACATATCAGTCCTTTGTCATTTCATCTTGAGTGCCTCCAGTGGCTGGGAGTACATTCCAGAAGATCTCAGTGCTCAGATGCTTTTGAAAATATTACCTTACAACCCCCAGTGTTCTGAGAATGATGTTTCAGAACTGAACACCGAAGGTACCTTGCCTACGGCTTGCTCTGTAGTGCAGGCAACTGCATGCAAGAGAGACACGTTTCTTCAGCAGACAGAACCTCTGACAGTGGAATTAAAATGCCTCCTGAAGTTGTATCTGATTCAAAGACTACATCCCATGGAATTTTCTCATTGGAAAGTAGGTGTGAAGAGTCTCAAATTAGTTCAGTGCTATGCAGTGTACATATTCTAATTCTTTTAAGTGAGCTCTGCCTCAAATGTGAAATAATTCTGTGAAAACTCTTTTCACAAGGAATGCTGGTGCTGTGTAGGATCCTTGCAGTTGTCTGCAAATGTCAGTCCAGTTTTTTCTTCCTCTGAGTACTGCATATGCTCTTATCTAGGGATTGGGACAATGTCTGTAGTTATCAGTGCTGGTAAGGAAATGATAATCAATGCTGCTGCTTGCTATGTCCTGTCTGCTGGTTGATTCCATTCATCTGGTTCATCAGCCTTCTGCAATGATACCTTCCAGCAGCACAAGCCCTGGTGCTTTTTATTTATTTATTTATTTATTTTTTCCTTTTAAGAATAACTGCTGATAGGATGGAGTTAACATTAAGTCAGGAGGAGCTGTCTTCCTTTATGTGTCGTCAAGGTATATTTGCAAACCTGCCCAGGGAATATTTCCATATCTGTTAACTGGGGCAGCTGGAGGTATTGGTTAGGCCAGAGTCCTCTCTGCCAATGACTTCTTTGCATCTGAGCAGTGTCTTTTGGTTGTGGCCAAATAAGCAAATCCACATTCTGAACTTTTCCTGCCTGTTAACCATAATGCAGTGTATTTTCTAAGTAAAGGTTGAAGATGTGTTTTGATTGATTAAAATAAGATGAAAAAAGGGGACAAAATTGCTTACAAACATTTGAATAAAAACTAAACTTGAGTTATTTCCAAACTGTGGAAAGCCTGACTATTCTGAGTACCAAGAGACTCGGTCATTGAAGATACATGAAAAGTAGTGTGGTAATATGGAGGCTTGAAAGAGCATCTTCCTTCTGATTTTGTTTTTGTTCCAGTTTTGTTTCTATTTCAGTACGTGAATTTGATATCCACAATGAGTGATGGCATTAGGTAGAAGATACCCTCATGCAATTCCATTTAATATGTATATGAATTCTGGAGATAAAATCTGACAGTTGCTTTAAGTCTTCAGTTATTAACAAGTTCGTTTCCTTCCCCTAGTTCAAGATATGCTGCAGCACTGACTCGTTAGTGATAGTTTTCTGCTTTTGGGTAGGGAATTTGGTTCAGAGCTCAGTGGTAAAAGAAACTTAACCTGTTGCTTACTGGTTTGTTCATAACACCACTGTGCTTCTGCAGGGCCTTACTGGTTCTTGAACTGAGTAGCAATCTTTCTATCGCAGAACACAGCCATGTACTTCCAGAACAGTTACCAGATGCTTTACTTCATTCTATTCAGATCACATCTGCCACCTTCTCTTCCTTTTCTTTTTCTCTAGTTCTATCTACAAAAGCAATTAAATTTCATGCAGTCAATTATCTGACTTACTAAATCCCCCTGCCTACTGCATGTGGCTCATTCTTTCATTGTTTTCAGATTTATTCTCTTTTCTCTATTACATTACTCCCCTTAACAATAAAAGTTGCATTTAGGAGAGAGTAATTGTCACATTAAATGTGACTTTCTTTCTGAGGAATGATGCTAAGTTGGCTTTTTTGGCCTTTTGTCACTTTCCCATTTTACTCAAACTTTTTCAATATTAGGTGTGACTGCCTCAAAAAGTTAACTTTTTTTTTCCTTTTTTTTTTTTTCCTTTTAAAATTAATGAGTACAACTAGCTGCTGTGCCTGACTTCGTCTTTGACCAAAGACTTTTCCTACTCCTAATTGCATAAATACCATTGGATTATTTTTTTTTAAGTGGAGACTTCAGAGAGAAAATTCAGTATCTCAGCCACTTCGAGTCATCATTGATTTTATCCTTAGCCTCGCTGCTAAATAGACCTTTCTTCATTCGAGTACCATTTTCCTCATGTTTATTTTTAGAATGTCCTTTCCCTCTTTGGCAGCACCAGTCCATCCTGCTTCTTTAGAACCTTTTTTCTCTGCAGGTCCATATTAGACTTTCTTTCTCATTTGGTTGTTTGTTCCCTTGGCTTTCCAATAAGATCATCTTTGATCTTCCAGGCTTTGATCCAGTCTATTTGTGGAGTTACTGGTTGTCCCTTACACATGCATTTTTCATCAAGATTGTGGTGATTTGAGCTAGTAAGTGAAACAGCCAACTTTTTCTTCATTTTCTTTCCCTGTTTTAAACCCAGAAGCTGCCCGGTGCTGCAAATGATTTCAACTCTGTGTCTTCAAAAATGTAATTGCAGGAATAATTGTGGAGGTTCGGATTTTCGAGCAGGTTCCACCGCAACACTTTCAGTTGTCTGATTTCAAAACTGCAGAAGATAAAAGCAGAGAAGTTGGTCTGGTGTTGGATCTCATTGAGATTTGACCAAGACAGGGTCCATGGTTCTGGAGTTTGGCAGCTTTGTATGCAATATTCTATTTGAGGGAGGAAAAAAAAATAAAAGAAAAAAAAAGAAAAAAAGCATTTGCTATGCTTGCTGATTGTAAGCACTTATTTTGACATTGATTTCTCCCATTCTAAACACATTCTAAATGTCTTCTTGGTTTGGTCTGTTGGCATAAGATCTACAGAAGTTGACTTCAGAGTTGCTGTCTTTGAATCAAGGTGATTGTTAGTTTCTGCTAAAATTCCAGTGAAAGTTCAAAGACTGACGTGTGAGTTTGGCTCTCCAGACTTGTAGCAGTTTAAGATGTTTAAGGCCTTAGAAGGCTTAAGCAATTTGTACTCCCCTGAAGTCTCCTAACATTGTAATTTGTCTAAGCCACTGGAAGAGCTCATCGATCATAAACAGCTTAAGATATTCTGAGAGTTCAAAGCTTATTCAGAGCATAGTCTGCCTATAATCACTTAAAGCAATTAACAAGGCTTTGGGTTTTGAAGGAATTTAAGCAAGTTATCCATCTTTAGAGCTTGGTTTAAGGTGATACTAAGCTGGATAGTTCTTATTTAGGGAACCTAACAAATTCCAGAATGCAGAGGAACCTTTCAGAGGGTCTCTGCATGCTGTTTCACATGGTTGAAGCCACTTAAGTGATACTGTGGAATACAGGCAAGCTTTTGAGTGAGAAGAAAGTCAGCAAACAATTCTTCTGCCCTGTTTATTCCAGGTTATCTGACCTGCAGGGCATCTTCTTGTGCACATAAGCATCCATTTATTAATAGTGTTAAAACTGCTCCATAGTGCACTATATGATACACAAAGATCTTACCAGCTTTGCAGGAGAAAAATCTTAACTCAAAGTCTTCCTTTCTTTGTGTTTTGTCCATCTGCTTACAGTGTTGTAATAATATGGATATTTTGCACTGTGGCTCCAATATGCCACTCCAAATGAGGGTATGTCTCTTTTAACGTCAGAAGAGTTGATATCTCATTACAATGTGGGTAGCACAGGAGTCAAATACAGAGGATTCCCATTTTTCTGTCAGGAGTGGGTTGTAACTTCTATTTCCTGCTGAGAGTGGCATGAAAAAGCTGTCAGCAAAGCTTGCTTTAAGAAGCAATTGTGGCTTTTTGATGGAGAAATTAGCATGGGCATGTAAGTCTGCAAGAAGACTTTTCTTGTCCTTATTTTCAACAGAGGTATTGCTGTGTAGCTTCATGTCCCTTAAGGGCAATACTTTTAACCATGATATTTGTTCTTAGGTCCAAGATGATCAAACACTAACACTTTCATACAAAACTCTTTCTTTCTGCTCTGTCATTGTCTTGATGCTTAATTTTCATTTATCACTCGTGTCAAAAAACTGATTTCGTAATCTAGGACACTCTTCCCAGGAATTCCTCATGCGTTTTCTGTTGATGCTTCTTACATGATAGTCTGAATCAGAAGAAACCACTCAGTTTGCACCCTTTCTGCTTTGTTAATATCTTTTTCTCTTTGAGGTCTCTAAAAGCTTAACTTGAAGGATAATTTCTGAGCTTAAATGTCACATTTTCACCTGGGGAAGAAGACTATTAGAGATGTGTCTTCTGTAAATCTTACCCACTTTCTCCAGGAACTTGTATTGCATCCACTTTTATTTGTCCCCTGACAGGCAGAACAAACTCATGCATACTCACCCTGTGGAGGCAGGAAGGTATTATAAGGCACTGGTGCCTCCAAATTAATAAGGCTAAGCTCGTTTAAGTGGTGTGAGTTTGAAGGGAGCCTCTTAAAAATCCCAGTATTTAACATTACTGGCAGAGTTTCACAATTGAATAAACTGGGCCAGTCATCTTATATAGTATTCTAAGTTGAGTTGGCATCCTCCCTGAAGCAGGCACGTGGCTACCAGCTGCGCCAAGCTGCTTGCTGTTTTGCTTCTTAGCACCTTTGGCAATTCAACTAAGTATCAGGATGAGTTTTTATATAGTTGCTGCTTTCCATGTAGGTGAAGCTTGCAGAATTCTGGAAAACTAGCAGGCTGTGTGGCTGTAGAGATCCACACACTCAAAATACACCTGCTACTACCTGTAGTGAAGAGATGACCTTTACTGTGCTCTCCTGGATGTGATCAATCGGATAATTTCATATGCTACTTAAGTACCTGTGGTTCTTAAACTGCAGCCCTTTTCTTTTGTGACTTACCTTGTTAGACATTCCTGTGTTCAGTCTCCTGCTCTTCCCTGGCTAATCATACATGGGCTGTGCTCCAAGGCCTTGCTCTGAAGTAGGAGGTGCCAGTGAAGCTTGCCACGTTGATCAAAGGGAACTACTGCCCAGCAGTGCTGTTCCAGGAATCCTGTGATGGTTCCATACAGTTTGCACTGCAGCCAGTTTTCTCTTGGGTCTGCCTCTGCACATCATATGGACAGAAAGCTAAATATTTATGAAGTCGGGTGTTAGAAATGATTGTTTGCCTACCCAGGCGACTGCTGAGAGTGCCAAACTTTGCCTTGTACTGACAATAATGTTGCTTGGATAATCATGAGAGCCAGGGATGGAGCTTGCTGTGCTGATCAGCACATGCTGGTAGAAGAGATAATGAGCTACTGACAAGGATGCATCTGGAATCTGTCCAGGCATTGCATTGCATGGAGTACCACGCACTGATTCCTCATTCCTGAGCCAGAACAATGGATTGCTGTTCCTGACATGGTATCACCTTGCTCTCTGTGACTCCCCCTATATTTGCTTGACATGGTTTGAATGCTGTAAGAGTTAATAAGTTTAAGCAAAGGGAGGAAAGTGCATCATGGTAAACTAAAATCCTTTGTAAACTAAACTGGCTGTTAATGATCTTGAATGGGCAGTATATTAGAGAAAATAGCTTTAAAGACTAACTTAGAGGAAGTGAGCACTGGCAGCATGAAAATCTGATCTTCACCTGGCTCTGTGCTGCAGTGCTTTGCAGTGCAGTATGTCTGTTCCATGTTGGGCTTGCCAGGAGCTTACATGATAGAAATGGGTTTGTACTAGTACTTTTATATGTAGGGAGGGATTGCAGGCAGCAGTGTCATAATCAGAAATTGATTCAATGCTGTAGCAGACATATTTGCTACTGTTGAGTCTTTCCATGTGGCAGCATCTGATGGAGAGAACTTGGCCACTGTTTGTATGTTCTTCAGGAGTGGGGATGACTCAAGTGAAAAGACAGTAAGCAAGTATTATTTCTGCCTTTCTGGACATCTGTAACTTACCTGCAAATGATTTCTTTGTTTTGCCATCTTGATGCTGAGCTTTATTGTTATGGTAGGTTGTCCTATCCTCCTTCTCTTCAACCCCGGATTATGGATATACCAGCTGGGCCATTACCCAAATGTCTGTCAGTCTGTGCTGGCTGCTGCTCCCTCGGTTTACTCTTCAAATACTGTTTAAGACAGTGCTATAAGTAGTGTTTCATCTTTTCTTTCTCGTTACGTGTGAATTCATCGTTAACTTCTAGAGTTTGATTCTAGGTTCTTCAGGGGATTGAATATGAGCTATGTAGCCCAGTGCAGGAGGAGGGGCTGTGTTACTGAAGTTGTCGCCACTTGGTACTTAGCAGGCACCACTTAGAGTCCTTATTCAGCTCTCAGCAAAGCATGCAAGTCTGTGCCCTTCATCTTCTTCAAGCTCGTTAATAACAGGAGCTGGACAGAGGCTTGCTCTGCTGGGAAAGCCTGTCAGAGAGCAGCTCTGCATCTGACAAAGCTAATGGAAATTTCCAGTGAGGGTTTAGAGACAGCCATAAAAAGAAAAAAAAAATAAGAACTTGCCTAAGTGGACTTCACTGTCCATGACTGACACAGTGTGGAGAATTGCAATTTTTCACCCAGAAGCCTTCGGCAACGAATGTCCTCCTTATTGAGTCCACATCCAAGTGGCAACATGCTCCATGCTACACAAAGCTTCTACCTTATGCCTTGGAAAATGTTAAGGGCTTCCAGCATTTCCATGCCTGGAGTTTGATCGAGCAAAAGCTAAACGCTTCCTGAAAAATATTCATTTCTCCAGTGTAAGCTCTTCTGTGAAATGAATAGTCAAGCCTTGATTTGCAAGTCTCCTGGGAAACGTGCTGCAAAAGGCTTGCTAATTTACAAAAATCAAGCAATATTTTGCAAAGGGCGTAAAAAAACCCTTCAGGTTTTCTGCCAAGGGAGACTGCACTGTTTTAAATAGGTGTGGTTAAACCAGTGCAAATCTTTAAGCTTAATTGAAAATGTTTTAAACCAAAGTAATTGTGGATGTCACGTCTTACGTGCTTAAGATGGATTAAGGCACAAATATCTGATCAATTTTCTAATGCAGACAAGGCCAAAAAACTGTCACTTAACCCATAAAATAGTGGCTTTTCCTTGATTAAATATTTGCTAATCGTGAGGTGATGATCTCTGTATAAATTATACTGCCCGGCTGACTCCCTCTAGTAGGTTCAGGCATTTGCTTTCTCCACTGCATATTGATGCATTCTGAAGAATCCTTTGCATAGTCTCCAACAGTCATCCTAAGGCTGTAAGGTGGACACCTTCCTTATAGCCGTGGATTCCACATCAGAGAGATGTACACGTTTGCAAGAGAAAGCAAAGATCATGCAAAAGGCTTTACCCCTAGAAGTCTGTTACAAGATGTGGAGCTGGGAAAGAGCAAGTTGTTTGGTTGGCCCTGGTGGGAGAAAAGTGCTGACAGGTAGCAGTGAGGATGCTTACTGCCCACTGCCTGTTCTGAGCCAGTTTTCTGGCTTTACTGGTAGACATGCTTAGTCCTGGCTAAAAATCCGGGTTAAAGTGGCAGTGAGGATGCTGAATTCCCATCGTGACCAAATCTTGTGACCTCGGCTTAAATGTCAGAGTCAGCAAAGGCAGCTGCAGTACCAGCTGCCACAGGCCTTCCTCCTGCAAAAGGAAAGCAAAGTCCTCTGCTCTCTGGCAGTAAATGAGCAGCTAATAGGTTCTTGGCAGTGAAATATAGTTGATAAATGGCAGCATTTAAAAGTAGCGTGCGAAGTCATGTATTCAGCAGAATGGCTATTGATTTCACTGTCCAGAGAAAGGTGTGAACTGACAGCATGGATTTGAACTGGGATTTCCTATCCAAGAACCTGACTGTACGACAGCGAGCCTCTGCAGAATGGGTGGGAGAACGGACAGCAGCATTTACTCCTGCTTTGTGTGTCAGCATGATGCTGGTATCATGATGCTCCCTTTAGAAGTAAGATGAATCACTCAAATGTGTATGTGTGCTGAGCTTTCTGTGTAGTACAGGCTGTTGGGTGTTTGGGGGAAGGAGAGAAATGCAGGATTGCCAGCTCCTGATTTGCCCTGGGGAAGATTTTGCAATCTTCTGGTTTCTGGAAGTGGAAACTGACAAAAACGAGTGGTTCGCACAGGGTGTAGGTGAGGAATACCAGTCGTGGGTGGCTGTGGGGACCATGCCTGTACTTCAGAAAGCATGAAAGTGTGAAGGGAGAGATAGAAGAGCATGGGTCAGTTTGGCTCTATTGTACCACGGCTGCCAATACTTAGGAGGTTATTTTTTTCTGGAAAATTTCACTACCAAGATAAGAAGTCTTCCTTACCCAGGGAGTTTGTCGCTTTGTAGGCAGCAGAGTGTGACAGTTAGGTTCTGGTGTACAAAGGATGGAACAACCAGAGAGGGACCAGCATGTGTGCAGTGGTAGATTGTCATCTGCCAGTAAACTCTGAAGTCTGTGTAAATCAGCATCTCTGTGTCAGCTGCTTTCATGGGATATAATACAGTGCAGGGCTAGCTTGGAAAAAAGCCTGTAATGATCACTTCTGCAGAACCATGTCTGCTGACCTCATTTTCTACAGCTTTTGCCCTTGGCCCTCACCTGAGATTCTGTCACCCAGCAGCCATGCCCCAGGCCTCCAGTCGGCACAGCTTAGCCACTGCAACACACCTGACCTGCAACATCCTTCCCCCTTCTGAACTGGAGTCTTACTGCAGTTCTGCTGAGACATCTCATTATGGAGGATGTGTGTTTTCATGTATACTCATAAACACTGTATTTACGTTTATGCCTCAGTCATACTCAGCTACCAGCAACTTGTTCTGTATCCTTCTTTCAGACCGGATGAATGCTTTCAGACTACTTGAGGAGTGATGTGTGTCCCTCCCTTCACATGCAGCTCCTTTCTATCTTTGCAGGACTTCCTTCTTTTCCTTTTGCCACAGCATCAGTCCTGTGATTGGAGGCTTACAGAGTGTGACAGATGATCCTTAGGCTTATATCAATGCTCTTTCTGTTATACTGGGCTTGAAATAACTACAGTGTTGTCCATGCTCTTGCACTTTATGTAGGCAGGGCTTCTCAACTGGCTAGATCAAATCCCATAGTCACCTGCTTTGATCCTATAGGAGAAGATGGATGCTCTTAAGTGACTAGAAGGCCTCTTATTTCTGTGTGGTATGGAATAAGTTGGAATTCCGTATTATCTTCTTCCTGTTGAATTGCTGCTGGGCCTCAGAAATTGTAGGAGGTATACTTAGAGCATCCTGGCTACAACAGCTTAGTGTCTTCAGCAGTGCAGTGGTGAATAGCAATACACTGTTGACCTTGCCTGTTCCTGTGAGGTGATTAGCTGGCCCTGGATTTACATATCTTCTTAGACAATGCACTGTGAAACTTTGTTGGAGCGTTGCTGTTTTGCTAAACTTAGTAACATTTGCTGTAAAATACTAGTTTTGGACTTTTCCGGCACAGATATAGTTGATCCAGCACACTCTTTTGTGGAAACTTACCAGAATTTCCTCTGAGTCTGCCCTTGCTCTGCAGTGACTGTCAGTGGGAAAGCTGCATAGGGATTTATTTTTAGGTAGAAAGAATGAGAACCAACAAAGAAACTAATTGTCAAATAGAGAGCAGTGTTTTACTTAGCATTACCTAGAGCAGGAAATGCTGGCAGACACCACAAAGAGAATTGGTCTTTCCATTCCAATTCTTTGTTTAGTCACTTGGAGGTACGGTAACCTGATTTTATACACAGTTGTATGTCTTCATTTCCTGAAAATCTCTCTGCTCGTATTGCTGTGCTTCAGTACTAATATTGAATTGAAATGAATGGGATACTCCACAGCTATCTGGGTAATACAATACTCGGTGTTTGCAAGTGATGATGAACCCCTGTAATGAAAACATGAGCTGAGCTAGACCTGTGTTCTCTGTGGGACAGGAATCAGCACTATCCTCCACGTTGTGGTGATGTAATGCATGCTTGCTGAAACAGTGTCCTGCCATACTAATAACTTTTTCTTTGGTGTTTCAAGGGCCTTAAACTCTGGAGTTGAATACCACTGGGACCAGCAGAATGAGAATGTCTTCACTGTGCATTCCAGCAGCAGGAGCACTGAGCGGCCTGGGTGAGTCTCCTGGACATGGGTTAGAGCAAGCTGACTCTTTCTATTGGCTTCATTACATCTGACAGCATCACTTTTTGCCATGTGTTCCCTTTGTACCAGCAGCTTTAAAAACACAATTTTCATCTCCTTTTACATTATTGTGTTAGGCCACTTGGGATGCTTTCGGAAAGTGAGATGCCCAAAAGTGCTGCTGGAGATAGTGAATTACATGTGTCATCTATTGCCTTGGTAATATCCTTGAGCAAGATATAGGAGGAACATGTGAAGCTTCAATCATCAAAGATGCAATGCTAAGTTAATGGTGCCTTTGGAGGATAACTGAGCAATGTGGTGTTTGTAGAGACAAGTGCAAATCCATTGGGTGGCCTCTGTGAATGATTTTCATCCTTTTGGTTTCTAGTCATGGGACAGTTGTTTCTCATGACTGAACTCTAAAAATAAAGCTAAATCCGTTTAGAGCCCAGTTGGCTTCTTCATCCAGTCTACCTAATGATGCATACATGCATTTAGTTATCCTAAACACAAATATAATAGTGCAGTACCATGCTTTTTCCCCATTGAAAAGTGCTTCTCCTTAAGCTCACCGGTCTCGTCAAGAGTGTTGCAGTCTTGTTTCTGAACCGTGAGCTTCAGGATCCCAAGCAGGTTAAGAGTCGGTGTTTATGCTGTCCTACAGCCTTTGTCTGACTGAAAATGAACAATAAACAGCAGAGATTCTCTGCCTGCCATGAGTGGATATTGCCACTACTTGCATTTTTTTTGACAGTGTATATCAGTCTTGTGTGATGGGCTAAGGAGCAGCCTGAAAGGTGGGAGCTTCATTACCTCTTTAGGGGATTCAAGCATCAGAGACAGAAACACTGCTTGAGAATGAACAAATTCCTGAGAGAGGGTAAGAGAAGCAAGGCAGATTTCAAAAACTTACAAAAGAATTTGACTGTGAACGAGGCAGTCTTTCCTAGAAACTCTTTACCATTCCCAGCACTTACAGCCAGAGGTCAGTTTTGGAAAGAGCATCCAAGCATTACCAATATTCAGCTTTTGTAGCTGAATACACTTCAACTGTTCTTCTCTGGGAAGCTAATGAGCCTTGAGGCGGTTCCTGTTATTTGCTTTGGAGAACAGAGAATTTCTCTTGTCTGACTGGAACAAGCAGAAATGCCTGCCAGAGTGCATTCATGTGTGATGCTGACAAACTAGGGGGTCCAGATGAGGGAAAGGATACAGGCTGTACCCTCAGGAGCAGAAACTGTCCTGCTGCAGAGGGAGGTGGTATGTGTGTTTATGGTCCTGCGCTGAATTTGTGTTGCCAACTGAACTCAGTGACCCCGAGAGCGAATAGTTCTGCAGGCTGTGGTACTGCAGGGATACATATTTAAGCCTGTCAGACACACTGCTTCTGTGGAAGGGTGAGTAGACTGAAAGACACTCTTAGCCTAAAACTCAAGAGACCAGCTAGCTGAGGCTGGAAAGATGTGTCTGTGCTTAAGTGCAGATAACCATTCACTCCAGTCCCAAACTATGCAGTGGCTGGAAGCTGCCTGGTTGGAGTGGAGACTGGAAGAGGCTCAGGTAGATGCTTCCATCTTGCTGGGATATTTTACCTCCAATGCTTATGATCATATTTGTTTTTCTCTCTTTTCAGAACCAGCAGAGCCACGTGGAGGACAGATAGGGACATGGGCCTGATGAATGCCATAGGCCTACAACCCCGAAATCCCCCCACTTCTGTGACTTCACAGGGTACCCAGACCTTGGCGCCTCAGCTGCAGAATGCCGAGACTCAGACAGAGAGGGAGGTACAGGAGCAGGAATCCACCTCTGCAGGGACTGGGGAAGGTGAGGAGCTTATTTATTTGCCAGAACTTATCTGCTGGGTGAGGAGTTTCCATATAGATTCCATATCCCATGACGCATTTTTTACACTTCTGGATCTCTTCAGCAAAGATTTCTCCAGCATGATTTACCTGTAGCCAGGCCAAGATGATCATGGCAGCTTGTCCACATGAATAGAAAAGTCTTTTTCATATGCTTTCACAGGGTAAAATCAGCTGTACAAAGACACAGTGATCTCAAGAAAAGCCAATTGTACTGGCATCACTCCTCACAAATACTCTGTGCTGTAACCATCAGTAGGGCTGCAGACTGCTGAGGATCATCAATTGGTCCTTCAACCTCTGCACCTGAAACCCATGCAAGCTTCACAAGCTCAGCCTTGAAATACAAAATAACATACTTTAAATTAATTCTCACAAAGGCAGATATGAGTGTTCTCCTTAGTCTGATTAATGAAAGCTGTGATGAATGTCCAGCTCAGCTACTGGAAAACATCTCTAATGTTTCCCAGTGTGGGAGAAATTATCAGCATATAAAGAGCTTTGAGCAGCTGATGTGCAGTTCCTTTATGATAACAAATCACTGATAATTTGAAACCATAGTAATTTTGTCCAGGCTTCCTGTCTCTGTACTGAACTGTAGCACTTGGGTCCAACTCTGAAAGCTTGGTGTTGGACTGTGTGTATGTGGGAAAGGCAGAGAAAATTAAAGGGGCAATTTTGAAAGTTCATGACAGTCCATCTGACTGTGCAGAGCAGCCCCATGACATCCGTATCTGTATGCTTTGTGGTCTGACATTGTGGAAGATGCCTTTTGGCATGCAACTCTTTCACAGTTCCCACTCTGCAGCATCCAGCATGTGTGATACAATTTTGTGTTTCACTGATACTGGCTCTTCTGCTTAATGTTAGATTGCAGATTCCTGATCTGTGTTGCTTCCTATCTGCTAATCTCAGCAGAACTAGGATTAACTTCTCTAGAACATTAATGCAGTTGAGGACATGTGAATTCAACTGGAACACAGAATGTCTGGACAAATGTTGAGCTTATGGGAACTGTTGCTTCCACTGAATGTGGTGTGCAGACAGAGAACAGGGCACAGCGTGCAGCAGCTCTGGGAGCTTCTTGCATCAGGGCAGTGATGGCTGATGTTGCAGGTGTGGGGACCTCTCTCTGCTCTGTTAAAAGAGAACTTCTATATTTCCTCCCTCTGTTGCTGTTCTGCAATCACCTACAGGTTTCTCTTCTTCATTTTTTATAACCTTTCCATTTTCAGATCTGGAGCATGGCTTGTAACTAGACAGTGAGGTGGGGAAGAGATATCCCTTACTGGTGTTGTGGGCAGAGTTTCTCTGTAATGGAGTGAAACGTAGAGCATTCAGAAGAAAAGGAGTGTAAGGTAGCAAGCCAAGGGCAGAGACTTGTAGTCTGTCTCTTGCTTGAAAGAAGAGCAACAGTTTCCACATCTGGTGTGAACTCTGACTGGAACTGTGTGCCCTTACACAAGTGGCTTTGCCTGCATAATGGGCTGTCCATCCTCCTGTCTGGTATACAGGTTCCCAGAACAAAGGAATTACTCCCAGTGTGGACCTGTGCTCTGGTGACGATTCCGGTGTTCATGCTTTGTAGTTGATCAGTTCTTCTGCAAGTTGCAAAATACATGTATAGCTTGAGTCCCGCTGATCTCGCTGTGGCATTAAGGTTACTGTTATTCTAGCATCGTAAACTCATATTCTCCCAGTGCATTCAAGCAGGTTAGACTGGGTGCTATGCTGCTTTTCTGATGGTTAAATTTGCCCATTGTATCTGCCATAACTATTTGTCTGTGGAAAGGCAAACAAGGTTTCCTGTAATCAGTATCTTGATGTCAGGGACATCCAAAGAAGGGCATGGGGAGGGAAAGTGTACCATAGTACCACTAACATAGTATGTAACCTAAGGCAAAATATTAATCGTCTACCAAATGGGAATAAATCTTCCCATACAGCACACAAGGGGCTGTGAAGATTAATTAGTGTTTTGTATGGGGCTTTGAAGATGTAAATCACTGTGTAAGGGCTTAGCAAGTATTATCAACAGCAAAATGGGTAAATCAGATGTGATTCTGAGTAAAGTAAAGGAACGTTTTATCTATCACCTCGTCACAAGAAAAGAAAAAAAGAAAACAAAATAAAAATCCCTGAACGTCTCCCCAGAAAAATTAAAACAGAATAGTGCTACCCCCAGGAGTGAGCTTCTGTCCTGTGTCGTGTGAGCTCTGCTGCTGTGGGGAATTCTGGATCACAGCATTTCTTGCAGATGTGTGCTTACTGTACAAAGAAAAAAAAGTATGCAGAATTGCATCAGAAATCTAATTAAGCTCTGTGGTGGTATAAATAGTTTCCTTTTCTCATGCAAAGCTCTGCGGGGACTTTGCTGTTCTGATTATCTTTCTACCTCCTTTGGAGGAATGAGTATATGATGACTTCATTAGAAGCGGATCCCTCTTATGTCTGTATGGTTTTGTTATACAGCAGTTGATAGCTGCCTTGTGAGCTCTGCTCACCAGCCACACATGAACCAAGATAAGATACATTTAGGAAAAAAACTAGGAGAGGTACTGAGAAATGCCTAGAACAGTGTTTCAGCTGTCTCCTGCTTTCTTTTAAGCTGACAGACGTAGTGGAAATTGTGGTAGAGTTGTAACTTGGAGGCATTCTTAATTAAACACAATCTTTTGGGGCATGATGTAAACATTTACACTTGCAAATGGGCACAATGAGGAAAGGCTCTGTATTCAACTGGCATATGAAATCGCACTCAAAAATCAGCAAGATTCTTTATGAGTGTTAATGACCTCTGTTTAACCTTTAGAAAATGTAATTCCCAGTCCAGATTGTGTCAAGCTGTGGCTGACACTTGTTCAGGCTGCTGGATGTGTGAAGAGCGGTGTGAGCGATGTTGGCTGCCAGCAGGGGAAGAGGTACTGCAGGAAACCTGTCTGGTTATGTGCCCATGCTATCTCTGGCTGCATGTTGGTACATTTTCAAGTTAATCCAGTGATTATGTCCAGTGCAGATGAAACTTTTCTGGTATAAACAGATCATCCTGAGGATGCCTAAGCAGCACTTAGGAGCACAGTCAGTGTGCCTAGCTGTGATGTAATACATTTAATCTGAGACATTAGGAACACGTGCTGAGGGACTGCATGGGCAGGAATACCCTGATAGCAGCTGCGCCTCACGTGTGCTATGAAGAAACATACCATTTTGCATTAGCTGAACACGTTCCTGCAATGCTGTTGTCATATGTGATGTGACTTCTTGTGATCAGTGTGGGAACCGGGACACCAGGGCTCTATTTACAGATCTGCCTTTCATTCTCCAGGCAGAAACGTGGGCAGGTCCCTTAACCTTTCATCTGCCTGCCCATCTGTAAAATGTACCGTGTCCTATAGAGCTGCAGATCTGTACAGTGTGTCACGCGCCCGACAGAACAGCAAAGTTCACTTTCTCTTTAAAGCCCTCTGAAAAATGCTCCCTGAAAAAAATCATCTTCAGGTACTGTGCAAGCCTTTACAGTGCTAAGTACTTCAAGTACCTGACTCTCTTGGGATTAAATTATAGAGCAATTTTTAAACTCTAATGAGAAAAATAAGTTTCACTCTTCCAATCACCAAGGTAAGTTATTGTTAAGAAATTGGTTATGAGTCAAAGCAGCTGTGCCTTTTCTGTTCGAATTAGCCACCTCAGACAGGGAGTGTGAGCCTGCTTCTGAGCGGGCTGGGGAGGAAAGTAACTGGTAGTGTTTCTTCTGGCACTAGGGGAGATGCTGTTATTCATAGCTGGTTAGGCAGAGCTGTGACCCTCCCCTTCCTCCCCTTCTACAATACATGAATTAATTTTAAAATGCTTTTATTTTTATCTTTGAGCATCTGAATTAGTGGGTCAGCTCACACCTCAGAGCTCTTGTTCCATGTACTCTGAAGACTTAGGTAACTCTGCAGTACTAACACTTAGTGCTAATTTTACAGCTTTGTTTGCAGGCATAGCTAGCTACTGCTTGAGTTTAGAAAGAGAAAAGCTGAAAATAGGAAAAATTGAAGAGGGATATCACTGTATTGCACAGCAACAGATGAGTCCGACTGCCTTCGTGGGCTTTGTTCTATCGGGTGTTGCATTCTCCATGTCCGTTTGTAAATAAGTTGTACACCCTGTGTTTATGTCAGATTCCACTTCCTTTAAGAGCAGAAATACTCTGTATACCCACCTACGTTGACAGATTGCCAAGCATTTTGCCTTTGTAGTCTTCTGTAACAAATTCATCCTACTGGAGTAGTGTGGTAGAGGGCTTCAGCAGCCAAATGCATTAGCTCAGGAGTATCCTTGTCACCCAGAGTGACTGAAATGCTGTGGCCCTTGGGATAATTACTCTCAGGAGTGATTTTCAGTGTGTATTTGTGGGATTGATGGGGGTTTGGAACTCTGAAAATGTCACTTTGGGTAAGAAAAGGTTTTTCTTACTACTTTGAGTAGAAAAGGTTTGTGGGAATAGCTTATTACTGGAAGGGAATGGAGTATTGCTTCTCTGTACTGTCAGGCACAGAATACGTATGTCTTTATCCAGAAGTGGATGGACCCTTTTGGGATTACTTCCTGCCTTGTGATGGATTCTGACCCAGGAACAGCTGAGGTAGAAAACAAGTTTCCAGGTCTTACACCTACCTGCTCCACACACTGTCTGTTTCCGGAACCAGTTGGCTCAGTTTTCTGAATTTTGTCTTCAGTACTCTGGGTGTTTTTTCCTTTATCCTTAGCATAAAGGATCTTACAGGACTTGGAAGATCAGAATGTAGCTTTGAGCATAAAATAAGAGGAATTGCCTTCTCTGGATGGAGAATAAGATATGCAGTCATGTGGCTTATTGCTCCTGCAGGACCTCAGGTTATGCTTAAAACCCTTGGTATATGAAAAAGGTGTCACCAGAACAGGATTTCTCTCTGTCCAGTTTTTATTCAGCTGTTGGGTAAGTAATGGAGCTTGACCACTACATCAAGCTGAAATTTCTGGTAACCTCAGGTTTGGGTTCAGGGCACTTGTTGTTTTGGGTAAGTGCCCAGGTATGTAGCCTGAATGTCCACTAAATGGAAGTTAGCTTATTTCACTTGCACGGAGAACTAGTGTGGTCTGCCTTGGCAGCATGGTGAAGAACATGTGTGGGAGTCACCAGACAGTAGAAATAGGCTGTTATGTGAATCTGTGCTGTTGTTCAGCACAAGGCACGCTGCTCGGGAAGCTTTGCTCTGATCCAGTCAGCTGAAATTGAAACCTGAGGAGAGTGAGAAGGGGGGAGGACAACTCCCTAACTCCCAGAGTAGAGGTGCTTCTTGGCCACTTGAATGGTAAAGCTGACTTCTGGCATTTGATAATCTGTCTTTCTGGCATTTCCAGCACATCTGTGTCTCAGTCCTTGTAGTCTGAGGACTTCTGACCTTCCAATTCCTACTATGGCATCAGCCTCTGAGCAGGCATGTGCCTTAACTGGCAGTTCAGCTATAACATGTAGTAATTAAGGGGATGGGAATAGCAGGAGATGCTGCGGTGTGCGCTGTGTGCATGGACTCCTCTTGTGAAGCATATGTTTGTAATGTTAAGGAGCATCGGCTGGGGACCCAGGCTGATACACAGTTCCAGCACTCCTGCATGGGCCAGCTTATAGCAGGCGATCTGTCAAGAGCACAGTACCTGCTGTTCCAGGGCTTGTGTAGGTAGGGTGGGCTGGCACTCCTCTCAACCAGGTTGCACATCTTGGCTTTCTCGAGCTTCCTGTCTGGCCTGACCAGATGGTTGGTAATGAAGTGCTTATGACTGTGTCCCCAGAAGGAAGCAGCAGCGACTGAATTCAAAACCATGCTTCTCAAACCTTCCACTTAACTCTTGCTCAAGACTGATGTTCCAATATTACCTGGCATTCATGTCTTTCACACCGAAGTTTCCAGTCCTTCCAATCCTTCCTTATTCTTTTCTTGGTCTTGCTTGTGCTGGTCAATCTGGTTCCTAGCTCATACATCAACCGCATCCTGGACAGGATTTCTTTGCTTGCAGCTATTGGCCGTGCTCTGCACAGTCAGTGTTCTTGCACAATCCTCTGGGCTCTGCTTCAAATTCTCATGTGATTACTGGTGTCTCCACGGTCTCACTAATGCCCTAATCAAGGAGCTATGTAATTGTTGTATGTATGGTTGATATAGCAGGCTTGCTACGTTCCTAGCAGAAAAGGACTTATTCTGCTTGTGAGAATTAAGCTTACCCTTAATATCTGCTGTGTTTCTACAGCAGGGCAGTATGTCAGCAGGCTTGCTTGAAGAAATTAGGCATACTCTGTGGTGGAGGAAGTCAATGGTATTTGATGCAAATACCACTGAGACAGAGAATAAAAGGAGTAAGCTGTCACCGACTGACTGCATAAATGTTAACAGCTTTAACTATCTTGTTTTTTCCACAAAAATTAACATCTACAGCAGCATGGTGTTTTGTGTGCTGAATATTCCAGCTCCCATACTGGAGACACGATCTCTATCCCACAGTCCCAGGTGTTTTGTCTTCCTAGTCAGCGTGGCATTTTGGTTTTTGTTGTGTTTTAACTTCAGCCTACATCTTAGCCTTGTTGACATTTGTGTTGATTTCTTCGGTGCCAGGAGAGCCCATGGTTTTCTCCTCCTCTAATCAGCACTGTGATAGCTTCATGGAGCTGGGAGTGAGATTTATCTCTTTAATAAGAATCGTCAGGATCCCACTGTGGAATGATTCTGGTAGTTTATGATTACAGATTGTTTTCCCCAGACGGTCTGGTTAAGGTTTGTAGCAAAAGGAGAATGGTGAAAAACAGAACTGGGCTTGAATGTTCCTGCCGTGGGGTTTAATCTACATGGGCTGTTTGTCTGAGAGATTTTCTTTTTCAGAGGTGATCTTCAGCAGCCAAGGCATTTGACAGTGGTTCCCTCAGAGCTCACTACAACCAGATTATGAGGGGAAGTTTGAGGGAGAGTAAACAGAGACCTTAAGAGATGTTCCTCGAAAAGATATATGTTGAGGAGAGCAGGAACCTACACATTGGACTTCTTGACAGAGGGCACTGCATTTGTTTGGCATTTGAAGGAAAGTTACAGAAATGAAATACTGGGCTTCCACTGGAGCAAAGCCTGTCTTCTGTCCCAGCACACGTGCCCTGTTATTCAGTGACATTGTGCATGCGTTTTCTTGGTGTTTTAGTCTGCCTGGTGCACCAAAGTTGCTTTTGCTCTCTCTTTGCAGGTGAAGGTCCAGAATATGGAGCCGGTGGGGAGGATGCCCTGAGCAGGATACAAAGGCTGATGGCAGAAGGTGGCATGACTGCTGTGGTGCAGCGGGAGCAGAGCACCACCATGGCGTCCATGGGTGGCTTTGGCAACAACATCATAGTGAGTCACCGGATCCACCGCAGCTCTCAGACTGGTGCGGAGTCCACTGGAGCTGAGGGCACATCAGCACATCAGTCCACCTCACAGCAGCTGGCATCTGAGCTGGAGGGACGGATCCTTTCAGAGTCTATGCAGCTGTCAGAGCACGGCCTGAGCCCGCGGACATCTTCTGGCGGGAGTGAAGGACGAGGCACCGGTGATCTGGACCTGCCGGAGCAGGCCCAGCCCTCCATGGACACTGAGGGACCAATCGAATACAGTGACCTAACTAATAATAACCATCTTCCTGACAGTACCAACTTCTATAGTAATGACAGCACCAGTGGGGAGTCGCGGAACAGGTAGAAATGAGTTGTGTGTTGGTGCTACCCTTGTACTGCTCAGCAGAGACCTGTACCTCACAGCTGGCCAGAAGCTGGAAGAGTAGGGACATGTGGCTCCAACAGGATGTTGGTAGTTCAGAGGGTTTCTATGTCCTGGGTGAGTGGCAATGGATAAGAACTGCGAGGAAGCCATGGGCAAGGAAGCATAGTATCTTAACTTCCAACATTCCCACTGCTGAATAAGAACAGGAATATAAACAATACTGGCTGCACCCCATGCAGATTTTGAAGTCGTGTGGGATCCACTGAGCTCAACCCTGCAATTTGGTCAGTGTCATTCTTTGTAATGCTTCTTCCCTTTCCTTTTTCCTGCCCTTTTATGCATAGGGGCTGATCAGCAGAGTGAAGGGAAATGGGCCTGAGCATCCTTCCGGAGACTGGCAGCCCTCCTGTGCAAACCTGGGCGTGATGCTCCAGCGCTGTTGCTGGAGCAGAGGAGTCTTCCAGGACACAGTCCTGTGCTGTGGTCTTTTCTGGGAAGAGCTAGGATTCATCAAAACCTTCATGGCTCGGGAACTGCTTACACGTGGGGATCTTTCCTTCTTAGAAATTAGGTTAGTACTTGCCAGGAACCTAAGCAGAGCTGCTATGTAGATGAATAGAGGGACAGGGGCTACTGCTCTCCAGTCAGGATGCAGTTCATAAGTTGTGCCAACATTTAACATGGGTGAGCCATCCCAGTGGTTACATGGTGCCAGGACTGAGCTGCACCTCCTTGGCAGGGGGCAGGAAATGTCTTTGAGCTCTAGGCCAGGGTGTGAGGTATGGGTCTGTGATGTAAGGTGTTGCATGTGAAATCTTGACCTTGTACATGTAGTTTCTAGTGGAGAAATCAAGGCTCTGATATTCTGTTTTTAGTCTCAAATGTGATTTTCCTTTTCGTTTGTAACTCTCCATCCCTAGCAGGTTTGTGGAAGAAGGACAGGGAGAGTGTGAGTGCTAACGAGGGAAACACCAAAGATCAATGTCATTAAAATATGACAAACCCTTGCTTGACCTACTGTCTTCATTTGTGTGATGGATGTCTGTGGGATCAACTTCGGGAGATAGGTACATCCAGCTCAGAATCTCAAGGTAGCTTACAAACGTCTGACAATGGTCATTCCCTTTCCGGAAGGATAGCAGGCTCAGAGTTGGAGTGGAAGGTTTTCAACTATGGAGCAGAGGGAAGGAATAGAGAATCTCAATTGCAAGTTGCCTTTCAACCAGTCTGGGGATGAGCAGGCACTTCTGCATTTCCTATCATTCAGGTACTGCAACAGAGAGAAAGGGGAGCATTTCTCCTGTCCTGCTCAAAATGGTACATAACAGCTCTGTCCATCTTAGGCAAGCAGAGGGGGATCTGTCTTGCTGACCTCTTGAAGCAGAAAAGAGATCCAGTGTCTGGCTGTCCTGGATAAAGGAATGCACGCTCCAGCATCTGTTACCACTGTCTGCACTGAGGGATGCTTCCTCTGCCATCAGATCACCTGCCAGCAGCTGCTGTGCTTCTGCTCTGCTCCTCTAGACTCTGCACTGCAAAGATGTTACAATAAATAAGGCTGTCATTAGGCAGCACTCAGGCTCCCAGTCAGAAGAGTCTGTTAGAGAACATTAAGCAAATCTTCTCTTAAATCACAGCCTGGAAATGAACCTTAAATCAAATCAGCTGCTGCCAGGCCTCATTGCAGAGTGTTAATGAGACTCTAAAGCCTGCCCTGAGCCAACCACATCCCTGATCTGACAGGAGAGCAGCCTGAAAAACGGGATTCCCTTGTGTGATGAGGAAGGCTTCATGCATCTGTATAGCCTCAGTGTTGGGTGACCTGAGGATGTGCCGACACTGGGAGCCGGAGGAGCTGTGTCTCAGCTGAGGACTCGAGCAGACAGGGTGGCACAGGTCTGGGCAGAGCTGTTTACTGCTCTGCTTGAAAACAAAAACAGAGCCTGGAAAAAACCGCTTCTGCTTCAGCTCAGTCTGGCATCTCCTGTTCCCTCTCCTTGGCTGGTTTCTGGAAGACTCTTCAGACCCATTCTCAGTGGATGTGTTGCAAAGTATTTACACATGTCCATTTCTGTAACCAGAGCCAAACTACCTATGGAAAAATTTCCATCGTGGTTGCAAAAAGGTTTTCTGAGCTGTGTTGCTCTAGCAAGAGATTCTCAAAGTCCTGGTGCCACGGAGAGCTGCTCTGTGCAGGGCCCAGAGCTGTTCTGCTGGGAGCTGCCACTTGGTCAGGACCTGTCCCTGTTGAGGTGCTGGCAGAGCGGCAGTGAACTCCAGTGGGAGCTGCAGCAAACTGCAGCCGTTCCACTTGGCGTCAACTTGGGACGCTTCTGAAGTTCCAAAGCAGCTGCTTGTTTGAGGGCTCATGGGGAAAGCCCACAGATGAGGTAAGGCTGAGAGGCCTGATCAGAGCAGGCAGCTTTGGTGTTCCTCTTAACTGGCTCTCTAACCTTGGGCCAAAGTGTAGTGACAGCTGTGGCCTGATCTCTGTGCTTGTACAAGCTGTAAGTAGGAATGGAGAGAGTAGGCTTACTCCTCAGATGCTGCCTTGGATGTGCTTTAGAGGCATCTTGCTATATGGCCACAAAACTAGCAGGTGCTCTTGAACCTTGCGTGTGAAATGCATATTTTATTTTTGGAGTGCAGTCCTAGAATGTGCCAAGCGCAGCTCCCCTCCCTTGCCTTGAACTCCTTAGTCCAAGAGCTGGAGGTTGGTTAGAGCAAGGCTGAGCTAAACTCTGGCGTGGGCCTTTGGCCATCCCACAGTCTGCCCAGCTGCCTGAGGTGCAGAGTACTGTGCAGCGCAGGTTGTGGGATTGCAGCGGTGTTGTGAGGCTCCTTCCTAAAAAGCCTGCAGCTTATCTGCTTGCTGCAGCGTGATAACGCAGCACGGAGGCAAGCACCCTGCCAGGAGCGAGGTGGAAATTCAACACGAGCTGCCTGAGGAAACCAAGCTGGAGCCACGCGTGTTTGCTGGCCCAATTTAGGAGGCAAAATGAGAGCTTTGCTGCTTAGGAGCAGGAAATAATCTTAAAAACCAAAAGCTTTTCTCAGCCTTAGCTTGTCAGGAGTCTTTTAATGTGCTAACAAAATCCTGGGGAAAGGAGGAATGCAGTGCTGAGAATTTTATTTAGCTTTCAAAAGGGTTTTGATGAAGTCCCTCACAAGAGGCTATTAAAGAAAGTGAGTCACCTCCAGGGTGAGGGGTAAAGTCCGCCTGGAGACGAAAACTGAGGTGGGAATGGGAGGTGAAGTAAGAGCCAGTTCTTGGTGTGGAAGGAGGTTAATGGTGGGTTGGCCAGGCTCCGTAGGAGCTAGGGTTCTCTAAACACCCTAATGAGCTAGAAGAGCAGGGGAACAGCTGAAGTCCCAATGTTATTTAGGTTAGCAAGGAAAAGAGAGAGAAGGAGCCAGAAGCCTGGAGCCCTGGAATTGTTGGTTGGAGCTGCTGTGCTGGAAGGGGGCTTTTGTGTCAATCCTTCACAGCACTTCCCTGTGTAGGCACTGCTGCAGCCCATGAGTGCTCCAGCACCAGGCTTAGCAGGCAGCCCTGCGCAGCAGTTGGTGGGGTGATGGGCACAGCCGACTGCTGGGAGCCTTCCCCTCCTTTGGTGGCAGTGGTTGGTGGTGCCCCTTCCCCCACATGTTAAGGCACAGAGCCACTCCTCACAGCTTTTCTCATCCACAGACTTAGGGAGGCCAGCAGCAGGTGGGACTCCTTCCAAAAACAAGTGGATTGCTGCTGCCAGCCTTTTAGGCAGAAGTGCAGTTTGCTGGGCAGCAGCAGCCCTCTCTGCTCCCTCCCCATCTGTCAGAGAAGCCACTTTCCACCAGGAAAAGGCAAATTAATTGAAATGTTCAGCATGTGAGGTGTCTGCCCCTAATTGGGATCTTGGTGTGCAGCACAATGTGACGCTGCTGCCAGCCCTGCAAGGGGCTCAGAACACAGCAGGGGACAACCTCCCCCTTCCAGCTGCTGCCCTCAGCCATCCCCAGCCCCGTCATGGCAGCACCCCTTCTCTCAGCCCCTGGAGCAGAGACCTCTGCCCGCTGCCACGGTGTGCTGGGCACCCTCCAGAGTGCGCAGGGATTTGTTTCACTGCCACATCCTGAGCGGAAGCCTTTCATCTGCTCCTGCCTTGGGTGGGGAGCTGTGGGTGATGGGGCCAGCAGGAGCGCATGGTGTTGCCACTGGGAGAGATGGCTGGACTCTGGAGCTGCAGGACCTGCTGCTTTCTCAGGTTAGTGCTGAAACCAGAGAGACATTCATGTTGAAGGTTGCAGCCCTGCTCCATCACCTCACTGAGCCCCTCGAACTTCCCTCTGCTCCCAGATTCACAAAGCAGTGGCACCTGGAGAACACTGGAGGCTCTGAGTGCTCCTCCAGGACAGGCACTGCCACCATGTGGCAGGGCAGCTGTAATGGGCAGTTAGTTTTTTCTGACCACTTCAGTCCCAGATGGGCTCAGTGAGGGCCCGTGTGGGCTGATGGAGATAGACCGGCAGCTGGCAGCAAGGCTAGCTCTGAGGCATATAAATGCAAAGGCTGTGAGGGGTTGTGCTGGTCTGTTTGCCTGCTGCAAAAGTTCCTGAGAACTAATCACCTACATCAAGCCCAACGCTAATTAAAGCAATTACTTAAGGAGGAAGTGAGGCTGGGCCTGCTGCTTTGCTGTAGGTGCTAAGTGCATCTCCAGAGCAACAGCATTTGGGCTTCAGGGGGACACAAGCTGGGGGTTTGGGCAGTGCTGGGCTGCGGGAGCCCCGAGGGGCCTCAGGCATGGGTTTGCTGCAGGGGTGTTGAGGAAGGCTGAACCTGTGGCATTCTCATGATGGGATTTCAGCTCTGGCTGACAAAGGTGGCTGCGTTGGCATAATACGCTTATGCTCCTGTGAGATATTTGACATGATGCATCGTGACAGCCCCATCAGAAACTAGCCCTGCGCAGTGCTCGGTGGGCTCAATGCAGACAAGTGCACGGCATGTGCTGGGGATGTGGAATGTAGGTTGTGGCCCTGAGACAAGGCCAGGGCGGCAGGCATGGCGTGGCAGGGATGAGCACTACCCACAGCTGCTTGCTGCCTCTACAGACCCAGGTTGGGGAAACACCTCAGCCACATTCCAGTGACAAAGTGAAACAAAAGGACTGTGGTATGTTTGCTGCAAGGTGTCCATGCCACTGCTTCCCATGACTCCTCTGCCAGGGAACAGCATATTTTATAGGCTCTCACAGAGTGACACTCTCAAGCACCTTCCTCTTGCTCTTTTTTTCACCCCTTCTTCACTGTTATTTATCTTATGCTCATCAGCTTGAATGGGTTTTTCTTCCTAGGAGCGCTGCCTCCCACGCAGTTAATGACACTGATGGCAGCAGGACGGGCTGGAGATGGTACTTGCTGGGGCTTGGACACAGCCCAGCCACCCACCGCAGCGTGGGACACTTGGGCTGCCCCTCCAGGTGCTCCTCTCACTCTTCCTTGCTTGCTTATCCCCTAGTCCTGAGGTAGGGGGTCCATAGCCTCGATGGGGGGCACAACACTATTCCCCGGTGTGGGAGAGGGTCTTGAAGCACTGCTGGCATGGGTAGAGCAAGAACTGCTGAGAGGAGGAGGAGGAGGAGAAAGGCTGCACGTACATGTTTGCACACCCGAGTGCGTAAGGGAGCTGGCTGGGAGGGTGGATGGAGCTATGCCTGTGTGGGGGGCCTCCTGCCATTTTCTCCTCTGCTGCACTCTGCTCCAAGGGCCTTACCTAAATAAATGGTGTAATTACTGGGAATTAAGGGGAGGTGAAGGATTGATGCCAAAACAGAGCCTTCTAATTTCCAACTGCGCTGCATCCTCTGGGTTTCTCTGCGCACCTTCTCTCAGGGCTTCTCTTCCTCCTAGCAAAATCCTCATTCAGATCGAGTTGGAGAAGGAGATGGATGGAAACCTCCTGGTGGGAGGCTGCCTCCCCCCTCCCTCTGTGTGTAACCCCGTGGGCTCTATCCCCACCTTTTTGTCAGTGTCTTACCAATATCCCCTCACGGGGTCTCATGCCCTGTGCCTGCCCCTCACCAGATCCTGTGCCCCAAAAGGCTGCGGGCAGCTCCTACCCGTCTCTCCCCGGCTCCCCTCCCCTTCCCCGCAGACACCGCACTGCGATTATCGTAATGATCCCCGACAAGGCACTATCAGGAATTGCGGTGATAAATCTAAACAGACAGCTTATGAAAAAAATAAAAACAAACAAGCCACAAGCCTGGGCCCATAATTTAATACAAGGTTATTAGCCTGGCCGGTGGAGCACAGAGCTCTCTCCTGCTGCAGCCTTGAGCCTCCTCCACCCTCAGCTCTGTCGTGAGCCCCAGGCAGTGCCCAAAGCCTCAGCACGGTCCCTGCAGCATGCAGGGATGAGGGGCCCTACCCAGCCCACCCTGCCCTGGGGTGGTGGTGCTGCTGAGCTGCCCGGTGTGCCCTGTGCCCCAGCAGCACCGGCCACTGCACTGAGCAAAGGGGGACAGCTTGATAGGGCTGGGTAGAAGGGCCCAACAGAGCACCCAGTTCCTTAGCTTGGAAACAGCTCACACCTGCATTTCAACTTGATTCTTTTCCCTTTTCTTTCTTTTTTTTTTTTTCCCTTTTTCTTTTTTTTTTTTTCTGGATAATGGGTATAGAAGAAGTGATTCAAAAGCACTTTACCCCTTCCATTACCCAGAAAGCAAATAAGCACTGCAAGAATGGGGACTGCAACACAACAATTATATTGAAATATTCCAAGTCGTGCTTATATGGCAAATGTGACAAAATTGAGTGCAACCTTAAAATAGCAGCAGTGATCTCTGAAAGCACAGAAGGCAGATGCTGCTGAGCGGTGCGGTGTCAGTGCCATCCTTTGGCTCTGCCCAGATTCGGGGTCCCGGCCCTACCCCCAGCTCTTCCCTTTCCTTCAGGAGAGTCCCCAGGGTCCGTGCTGGGGGGAGCAGCACTGGCAATGCTCCCTGCGCTGATGCTTCAGTGCTGCTGCACAGGGCTGAGCCCCATCCCTGCCTGCTTGTTCCCTCTTGTGGGTTCTGAGTTGCTTGTATTATTATTATTACTTTTTCTTTCTTTTTTTCTTTTTTTTTTTTGGGGGGGGGGAGGGGTGTAGGCTGGTAGATGGATTAGCATTTATCACCAGGCTGACTACTGGAGGGTTATTAGAAGTGATTTGCAATGTAAAGAGTTCCATCATCAGGCACATTTTCTTTAGACCAGGCCTGTATTTGATGAATATTAAAGTGTGTGGATGGTAGCACTGGGTTTGGGGGGGTAACTGCTGGAGGCAGGGGTGTGCAGGGGGGGAGGTGTCCAGGACGTACTGGGGGAGCTGTGTGTGATAGGAGAGGCCTGGAGTGCCTACCCTCGACAGCTGGAGCCCATCAAGCAGCCCAATGCCCGCGCAGCCCCATTGGCTTGGGAGCGCTCAGCCAAATGGGTGCACCCAGAGTGCGGCAGTTTCCCTGACACTGATTTTCTTCGGGAGGCAAGAAGGAAGAGGAAAGGGTGGGGTGTGCCTGAGGTCAGGGCTTTGGGCCGCGGCATCCAAGGCACTTTCTCGCAGCTCCCCCGTGACCGCAAACGGCCCGGCTCTGCCTTCGGGCGCTGCCGCCGCGCCCTCCCCACCCGCGGTGCCACGCTCGGTGCCCGCTGCCCGCCGCTGTCCGCGGTGCTGCAGGGCTGCCCGCCCTGGTGAGGGGTGCCGGGGGGGGCCGTGGCACATCTGCCCTGGGAGGGGGGAGAGCACATCTGGGGAAAGGAGGGGGCACAAGCGGGTTTCTTGATGTTTGGGGGGGGGGCGGCGGCGCGGGGATTGGCCGCGGCACCGTGACGTTGTGCTCCCCCTCCGTATCCAAAGCTTTCCCCCGGCGTTTATGGGGTTGGGGGGGGACGACGACACATCTGGGGGAGGCACATCTGGGGGCGGGAGAGGGAGGGGGCGGGGAGGAGATGTTGGGTGGGGGGGACCGGGCCGGGCCGGCAGAGCCGGGTCCTCCCCCTCCCCCCGCCCCTCCCCGCCCTCCGCCGCTCGGCGCCGCCGGGAGCCGGGTGCCGGCCGGGGCCATGCGTGCCGGAGCCCCCGACGGCGCGGCGGAGCTCTCGGCGCTGCACCATGGCCGCTGAGAACAGCTCGGCCGCGGGCGACGGCGCGCCCTGGGGGCTGCCCGGTGAGTGCCGCGGGGCCGGGGGGTGCCGAGGGTCTCTCCGCTGGGGTCTGGGAAGATGATGGGGTATGTGTCGGGGTGCGCGGTGCCGTGCGGGGGAGCGCTCGGGAGTCGTGGGGGCTCTCTTCCAACTTTCCTGGGTGTCCACGAAGGGGCCCTTCCGCAGCAGAAACCGCCGTCGCTTCCCGGCCCCGGGGGAAGCGAAGAGGTGCGGGGCTGCACCCGGCGGCGGCTCTGTCCCGGCAGCGCCGCTCCGAGGACCGTACCCACCGTGCCCCGTCCCGCGGCTTCGGGATCGTTCTCTTCCCCGGTAACTCCTCTTGGACGGAGATTTGTCTCCCGGGCAGGACGCTACGTGCGTTTTGCCTTTGCTTCCCCTCTGGTTTTGGGTCGGGATGCCCTTTCTTTAGGCTACTTTGTCCCTCCCTACCCGGGACGCGCAGCGCTGCGCAGAGCCCCGGGCCGTGCACCGCATATAGCTTCACGCGGCCGATGGGTCGGGCAGCCGCACACACCTCGTTCCCAAAATAATGACATTGGCTTCAAATCGAGGGACGGCCCCTGGCATGTTCTCAAATCAGCACAACGCTCGGTTCTGTCCTTCCTCAATCTGAACCCCTCTGGCTTCACTGTGGCCGTGATTTCAATCTGCTACTTGCTGACACCGTGATTGGAGCATTGCTTTTCCAGCTGCAGAGCAGCAGCCGCACCTCCGGGTTCTTACTGGGACCCCGAGCAGCGGTGGGATGCTCTGAGCGTTGCTACTCCCAGCGCCTGGCACTTGGGCACCTGCCGTTCCCCAGCCGTGTTGCTGCCACACAGCCCAGGGCTGCGGCTGTGTCACCCTCACGGGCAGCCCAAGGAACAACCACAACGGCCCCATGTTGTGCCCTGCGTCCACTGGGCAGGGACACACAGGAGGGGCACCATCAGCACGGTGTGCTCAGCCACACGCCGTGCCCACGGCAGCAGGTCGGTCTGTGTTCTTTCATAGAAGAGAAATGAACTGAAATGATTAATTAATGCCGTGATCCAATTACTCCGAGTTTGCAGAAGGAGCATGTTTTTTCTCTTTAAACTGTCCCCACGAGGGTCCTATAGATATCAGTTTTTGTCACGGTTATGGGTTTTTTGCTTTATTCTTGTTTGTTTGTTTGTTGTTTCTAATGGAAATGACAAACATCTCCCCAGGAAAACACAGACAAAGTCGGGTAATAAAAATAACGAGCTGAGTAGCGGCGGTGCCCAGCAGGCCTCGGCCCTGGAGCTGCTGTCCCCTGACATGCTGAGACACAGCCAGCAGTGCCAAGGACAAGTGGGCACTGCAGGGCTGGGGGGTGGGGGGAGAGTGGCAGCAGAGAGAGGGAAATGGGAGCTGTTTGCAGCGGGTGCCGCCTTTGGCACCAACACGGCTTGCCTGCCCATGTACACACAAACGTGGCATGAGGTTCAGAGCCCAAACAGCCCCGCTGCCCCTTGATGCTCCAAACGGAGGCATTAAAGGGCACTGCCTGTCCTCTGTTGGCCATGGGGATGTGCTGCTCTTGTTCTCCATCAAACCAAGGGAGATTTTTTATGTTTCAGCATCCATCCGTGCTGGCTCTTGAACTGCGCACTTAAAGGACAGCTTTGGAAGCCACAAGGTGTGCTCTGGGGCAGTGAGACAGAGGGATTTTGCACTGAGCCATTCCTGTTTTCTTCCCCTCCCACCTCCATCCCCGCTCCTCAGCCTGCACCAGCATCAGCGCCTGCCCCAAGCAATGGGGATGCTCAACACCTGAGCACCGCTGGAACTCCTTCACATTGGCATTTGTGGGCTCACTGGAGCCTGCCTGGGGTTGGCATTCCAAGCAGAGCCGCCTTGGCCCTGCACTGCTGCCATGACGCAGAGGGGCCAGGGGAATGCAGGAGCCGTGGCAGCTGTTTGCTCAGCCTCAAGAGCTCAGCAGAGGAGCTCCATCGGTCAGCCGGCAGGAGGGGCAGCAGAAGCCTGGCCTTTAAAGGCAGAGCCCTGCGCAGTGGGCAGGCTGCCCCAGTGCTGCTGAGTGCTGCAGGCAGAGTGGGCAGTGCCTGGAAGCCAAATGCTGGAGATCCAGAAAGGCGGCCCTTCTGCTGCCACTACGGCCTTAATGCATTTTGTGACCCCTAAAGGGCACAATAGCAGCAGGCATTGGCACTGCCTGAGTGCCATCCGGGCATGGCAGTAGTGGAACCGCATGGTGCTGAGCTACATGTGCCTGGAGGAGAGTGGGGTCCAAGCGTGAGGCTGGGTATAGAAATCACCTCTGGTGCACCTCAGAGGGCAAAAGCTGACTGTTCCTGCAGCGCTAAGGGTTAACGCTGCCTTGGTCTGGGTCCAGCAGTGCTGGGCTAATCGGGCTGTGGGAAACTCTGAGGTTTCAGTTGTGCAACGCCAAGGGCGGAAAACATCACTTTGTGCAAACACGACGTCCATGTCCAGGTCACAGGGCGGATCCCGAGTGGCAGCTCGGCGCCTGGACCCTGAGCCTCCCCATGCCTCCTCGGCTGGGAGCGGGGCCGCTGGGACGGGAAGGGATGGGATGGAGCAGGATGGGATGAGAGGGATGGGACAAGTGCCTTGTGGAGTCTGTCCAGGGCAGGGCTGAAAGCAGCACACAGGGCAGCTGCGATCCCTGCTCCCCCACAGCTGACTTGGTCTCAGTTCCAAGCTGCTCTTGCTGCTCTCTCCCCCAATCCCTGTCTCTCCCACAGGTGTCTGATCCCAGACACAAGGAGGGTGCAGCTGCTGTGGGCAGACATCTGTTGCTCTCAGCCCCTTCCCCTTTCCCCACTGTATCTGCACCTGGCTGCTGTCAGAGCTCCAGACCAGGGCCACATTAGACCAAGAGCATCCCGTTAAGGCAGGTAGCACACATGCAGTAGGCAGCAGCAGTGTAGCTGTGTCCCAGGCTCTGCTGAAAGCCCTGTGTATCCCGAGCGCTGCGGGAAGGAGGAGTGCTGGGAGTCTCGGGGAGGGCCAAGGCCGGCAGCTGCAGCAGATGGCGAGAGTGGGATGGGGCTGAGTGCTGTGGGCAAAGGATAGTGTGCAGCGCCGGGATCCGGCCGGTGTCTGGGGCTGTGTGGGCATCAGCATCGGGAATCGCCGTGAGATATCCCCCAGGCTCTGGCCGACGGGCCGGGTATGGCTGAAAAGAGCCAACTGCCGCTTTCAATAAGCGGGTTACAGTCAGCCATCCCGAGGATCCGGTTTCTTCCTTTTTCAACCCAGAAGTTTGCAGCCTGACCTCTGGGTGGCATCCACGGACATTTGGATCGAGCCTCTCCTGTCCCCTCCTCGCGAGCTGTGCGGGGGGATGAGCTGCGCTTCCATCTTACAATGGGCAACTAAGAGTGCAAGCCTCCGCCATGCCATTAAACGCACTTAGACGGGGATGCGGGTCTATTAACTTAAGCGGAAACAAAACAAACAAACAAAAACAAACGCAGGAACTGTATCTTAGTAGAAAAGAAAGACGGGTTTGGTTTGGTTTTTTGTTTTGTTTGTTTTTCAAAGCAGGTTTAGGGGCTGGAGCGGTACAGGAGAGGAAGATGAGTTTCTCTGCCCTGCCCACCCAGCAATTCCATTTCTTTCCCCTTCTGGGAAATGCTCCCTCATCCCAATTTTGGTCCACTGATTATTTTTAAGACCACTCTCCTCCCACTCATCACCACGGGGGTCAGCCACAGACACCTTGGTTTCCATGAAGGCAGACTGTCTGCCCATTATCTCCCACACCTGCCAAGGCCGGGCTGTGAACCCATCTGAGGCCAATTACCCTGAAACTGACGCCTGGTTGGGCCCTGGGCCTCAGCCCAGCTGGGAGACAGGCCAGATGGGTGCCCAGTAAGATGCTGTGGGATTCACACGGATGTCTTTGGGCTGAAGCTGTAACAAAATTTGCTGTCTTCCCTGTCCCAGATTTCCTCTTCCAGAAGGAGCTGTTTGCTGCCAGAGACACAGGTGAGAACTAAGAGCTACAGCACGGCCCTTTCCCAGGGCTCACAGCCATGGCTGGACAGATGCACGGACCACTAGGTGTGACGTACTTCCTTTCTGTCTCTGTTCTCCTTGCAGACCCCATGCACAACCTCTCCGCGCAGCCCTGGCAGGCGAAGATGGCCAACCTGACCTACGACAACGTCACCCTCAGCAACCGCTCCGAGGTGGCCATCCAGCCCCCCACCAACTACAAGACTGTGGAGCTGGTTTTCATCGCTACGGTCACTGGCTCGCTCAGCCTTGTCACTGTGGTGGGGAACATCCTGGTGATGCTGTCCATCAAGGTGAACCGCCAGCTCCAGACTGTCAACAACTACTTCCTCTTCAGCCTGGCCTGTGCCGACCTCATCATCGGGGTCTTCTCCATGAACCTCTACACAGTCTACATTATCAAAGGCTACTGGCCACTGGGGGCCGTGGTGTGCGACCTGTGGCTGGCCCTGGACTACGTGGTGAGCAACGCCTCGGTCATGAACTTACTCATCATCAGCTTTGACCGGTACTTCTGTGTCACTAAGCCCCTGACGTACCCGGCCAGGAGGACCACCAAGATGGCGGGGCTCATGATCGCAGCCGCATGGATATTGTCCTTCATTCTCTGGGCCCCTGCCATCTTGTTCTGGCAGTTCATTGTGGGCAAGAGGACAGTCCACGAGAGGGAGTGCTACATCCAGTTCCTCTCCAACCCGGCGGTGACCTTCGGCACGGCCATTGCTGCTTTCTACCTGCCCGTGGTCATCATGACGGTGCTGTACATCCACATCTCTCTGGCCAGCAGGAGCAGGGTGAGGAGACACAAGCCCGAAAGCAGGAAGGAGAGGAAAGGCAAGTCCCTCAGCTTCTTCAAGGCTCCCCCAGTCAAACAGAACAACAACAACTCCCCCAAGAGGGCCGTGGAGGTGAAGGAGGAGGTGAGGAATGGGAAAGTGGATGATCAGCCCTCAGCTCAGACAGAGGCCACTGGCCAGCAAGAGGAGAAGGAGACCTCCAATGAGTCCAGCACGGTCAGCATGACCCAGACCACCAAAGACAAGCCCACAACGGAAATCTTGCCAGCGGGACAAGGACAGAGCCCAGCCCATCCTCGGGTGAACCCAACTTCCAAGTGGTCCAAGATCAAAATCGTCACCAAGCAGACTGGGACCGAATGCGTCACCGCCATCGAGATCGTCCCAGCTAAGGCAGGAGCCTCTGACCACAACTCCCTGTCCAACAGCCGCCCTGCCAATGTCGCCAGGAAGTTTGCCAGCATCGCCAGGAGCCAAGTGCGGAAGAAGCGCCAGATGGCAGCCCGGGAGAAGAAGGTCACCCGGACCATATTTGCCATCCTGCTAGCCTTCATACTCACATGGACTCCGTACAATGTCATGGTCCTCATTAACACCTTCTGCGAGACCTGCGTTCCTGAAACCGTGTGGTCCATCGGCTACTGGCTCTGCTATGTCAACAGCACCATCAACCCAGCCTGCTATGCCCTCTGCAATGCCACGTTCAAGAAAACCTTTAAGCACCTCCTCATGTGCCAGTACAGGAACATTGGCACGGCCAGGTAAGCTGGTGCTCAGGGACCACTTCAGCAACGTTCCGGCAGTCCTCCCCTTCGCCTCCTTCACCTGGAGGGGTCCTCTGCTCCCTCTCACAGAAGCACGGACTGCGAAATGCTGGCAGGTGATGCCCTTGTATGCTGACAAAAGTCCACGGCACCTCTGAGCTACAGCTCCTCCAGCCACTCTGGGCCCAGGGACTCGCTGAGGGTCTGGGGAGGAAGGTGAGCTGAGGCCACAAGTGCAAACCAGGAGCCCTCCCAGCTCCCTGCCCTGGATGTGTTGGCCGACAGCCATCAGCACTCCTCATCAGACTGGCCGCCTCTTCTCCCTGTGGCTGACCATCTCCCAGCTGTCAGAGCTTGTTTGCACACAAACAGCCTAAAGCCGGGTGTTTTCAATAGCCTTGTAGACCATTTACTACCCAAAATGAAAAGAAACGGGGGGCCCAACTCTTGCCAGCCACTTTGGACCAGGCTGGCTTGGGTGTGTGCACAGAAGGCCCTCTTGGACTGTCCAGTCATAAGGAGGTTGGGGCTGTGCCCAAGCAGCAGTGGTGGGCTCCCTCCTCACCTCAGTGTCACCTCCTGGCCTAGAGACCAGCGGGGACAGTGTGGGACACCTGTCCCACCGTGGTGGCCCCGGGGAGGACACAGGAGATGACTGCTGAGCTTTGTAAATGGACGTAACCTCACGGCCACTGCTGTCGCGGAGTCCTCAGCATGCGGGGTCCCACCAGCCCCTCCTGGCCCCATGCGTGCAGCCCAGGCCCCATCGTGCTGTTGCCTCACTTCTGCCAAGGCTGGGGCTCTGCTGAAATGTGGGGGCACTGCCATGTCTGTTTGTCTGTTTCACTCCATGCCAGGGCAATGCCATGAGACCTGGAGAAGGGCTGCCCTGCCCCCTCACTGCCGCTGCCTTTAGGATCCCGACATAGCGTTACCCACATTGCCTGGCGGGTTGGTTGGGGGTTTTGAAGAAGTGTTACAGCTACAGCAGACCCCCAGCAAATAAAGACCTCGGACCAGAAACCAAAGGCCACGGGTTGAGGAGTCCATATGGTGTCACCGAGTTGTCCTCAGCATCCCACAGGCCCTGACAGAGACAGTGAGTGCAGATGCAGACGGTCCATGGGGACATCCCTGTGCGTGCCTTTGTCACCCACCGTAGGGCAGGGGTGGGAGCAGCAAGAGGGCAGCAGCCCAAAGTGCTGCCGAGATGAGGAACTGCTGGGGGGCTGATGTGGGTGGCACCCAGGATGCTGTCCCCAGGCACAGTGACTGCTCTGCTCCCTCCGGTCCCAGGGGACTGGCAGACACTCTGGCGGTGCCACGAACCCCATGCTGGTACTGCCCCCCTCCCGCAGCATCACTCTGAGCAGAGACAGACATGAAGGTGCAGGGCCAGATCCCCTTCCTCTCCTGGGGTCCCAGCCCCGCAGCGCTGCAGGATGGCAGGCAGGGTCTGACACATCTGTGTTTTTCTAAAAAGATTTTTATTGGAAAAGAAACCAAAACCCATTTCCCCAAAGAGGTGAGAGCACCCATTCGGCACCACTCCATCACAATGGTCAGTGTGGCTGCGGCAGCCACCAGGGTAGTGGCAGCAGCTTCCCAGGGCCAGTGGGTCTGCTCTCAATAAAACTAGCAATTAAACAAGGCATCTCCGTGGCAGAGGAGGTGGGGAGAGGAGGAAGAAGAGGAGGAGAAGGATAAGAGGAAGGCTGGAGTGTGGCTCACTGTGGTGGGAGAGGCACATGTGTCCGGGGCTGAGGATGCCATCCGTCCCGCTCTAGTCCTTCCCCTTGCCCTTCTTTGCTGCACCCAATGACCATGGAAGATGTGTTAGCGTTATTGCAGCCAGCAGCACTCTCCGCCCAGCTCTGGCCTTAAGCGCTGCCTGGTGGAGGCGAGGACTCACCTTTGGCCTTGGCCTTCATCTTGGCGGCACAGGGCTTGCTCACATAGACCACCTCCTCACACTGGGCATTGTACAGCGCTTTCTTCAGGATGCCCGAGCGTGTTTTCACACCCGTCTGTGCGCTGCACCCTCCCCAGCTCTCAAACTTGTACTTGCAGTCAGCTGCAGGAAGGGAGAGGAGTTAGGAACGTGCAGCCCCAACGCAGCCCCGGTCCCCCCCACGGCCATCTCCGCACCTCCAAACTTCTTCTTCCAGTTGCAGGGGATCTTGCACTTGAGCTTCCTGCTCTCATCGCCGCAGGTGCCCTCGCGGTAGCCCAGGCCGCAGTCCTTGCTGTTGGGGACGCAGGGTCCCCAGCGCCAGTCCTGGCACTCGGAACCCTCCTTCTTCGCCTTCTCTGCAAGGGAGGCGGCAGCTGGGAGACGGGGCGGCACACCCAGACCCCCCCCCCCCGTGCCCACCCGGACTCCCGCTCACCTTTCTTGGCTTTGGCAGCCTCGGCGGTGGCCGCCAGCAGCAGTAGGGCCAGGAGGAGGAGGAGGCTCCGGGGCTGCATCCTGCCTGGGGCGGGGGAGGGAGGGATGAGCACCGCCCCGGCCCCAGGAGACTAGGGGCTGCCATGGTGCCTCGGCCCGGCCCCCGCGGAATCCGGGGGGCGGAGGGGGAGAAAAACCCATGGAAAGCGAACCCCCCGCCGCGAGGGGCCGGGAGCGGAGCCAGCGGAGTTCGCACGGACGGGCACATGCAGCGTGGGAGCCCGAGGAGCGATTTAACGGGAGAACGGCGCCCACTGCCGGCACCGCGGCTCCCAGCGCATCTTCGTGCGAGCGCCGGGCGGGTGAGTGCGTGTGCACGAGTCAGCGCTCATACATGTGCACGCGCGTGCACACAGCTCTGCGCGCTGAGCGCTGCCCCCCTGGCTGGGAGCCGAACTGCCCGGCCCGGCTCGGGGACACCGCGCCCGTCCCGCGGCGCTCCCGTGCGTCCCGCCGCACGGAGAGCAGCCTTCCACGGCCCGTCCCCCCCGCCCCGTCCCCGTCCCCATCCCTCCTCGCTGCCCCGCGCGGACTGACCCCGGATCAGAGCCGAGGGACGCGCCAGGTGATGCCTTGAAAGAGGAGCTCAGGTCCCTGCCCGCTCTCGCCCTCCCGGCACCCCTGGGCCTGGCCGAGCGCACCGGGGGCTCCCGGCCCCCTCCGTCTCCCCCAGTGCTGGGGCTGCAGAGGGCCTTTCCGCACCCATCCCACCGCCGCCCCTCGCCGCGCGCCCCGCGCAGCGCAGCCCCCCGCTCCCAGAAGCGCTCCCGCACATCCTCCCCGTCCTCAGGATGCGCCCCGCTCCCTCCGGGGGCCGAGAGGTGCTGGCCCCCACCCTGCCCCGCGGGAACCCTGCCCCACCACGAGCCCCTACGAACGGCGTGGGGTCGGGGGTCTGAGGCGGGGCGTGGGGTGCGGCTGCGGAGCTCCGCGTGCCCCCATCCCCCCCCACTCACCTGCGGCGCGGAGCGGCGCCGTTGCCTTTGTGTGGCGGCCGCGTGCGGAGCCCCGCGCAGCGCAGCGCAGCACAGCGGCCCCTGACGTCGGGCCCCGCCGGCAGCCCGAGGTGGTCGGAGCCCAAAGTCCCCGTGCAAGCCCCTCCTCTGCCCCCCGGCTGCACGACCAGCCACAAAGGCGGGCGGCGGGCCGAGGGGCGGCCCCGGGGGCTGGGGGAGCTGCTCAGCGGGGAGGGGCCGAGCGGCTCGGCTCGGCTGTCGGGGGCTCGAGCCCCTGCGAGGGGCGTCCTTGCGTCCCTCTTTCCGCGATGTGCTACGGAGCGGTCCAGGGCTCCGAGAGTTCTTTGGCGCTGAGCCCCGAGGCTCCGCGGACCGCGGGCACAGCCCCGTCGGTGCCTCCTTCGCTCTCTGCCCTCATGGACGGACCCACCAGCACCTCTCCCCACGGGCGAGCAGGGCTAACGCGAGGCTTCTCCTCCAGCCCCCCGGCCACGGCGGCCGGAAGAAGAGGCTGAGGTGGGCAGCAGAGCCATTTTGTGCCCCTTCCCCAGAAGGAAGGCGGCTGGGAGTGGGCTGCGGGCTTGTGGGAGCTGCTTCAAAGCCAGGAATCGCAAAGCGCAGGCAGCCGGGGGTGAGGAAGGGCCCAGAACAGAGACCTGGGTGCTACGGGGATGCGTGGAGCAGGAGATGCCTCCCGTGGCACCAACCAGCAACAGGGGGCTGTTTGCAGGAAGGGGCCTCGCACTGAAGAAAGGAGGGAAAAGAGGGAGCATGAGTGTGACAAACACGCAGTCATGCAGTCACGAAGTCACAACTGCCCTCTGAAGGAGGCTCTGCAGGAGGGATGGTGCTGGTGCACGCATCCCAAGAGGCAGCAGCCTTCCTCATCCTTCGCTCTTGTAAGTGGGCAGCAGCCCTCCTGCTGCGGCTGGTCCCACCGCCCCGCACTGCCCCAGAGGCTGAAGCCCAAGCTGGCTCACCCCAGCCAGGTGTCACCCACCTCACGCCCAGCGCAGCATGAAGGAATTTAAGCATCCTTTTTTATCTTATTTTTTTTATTTCAATGGCAAGAAACAACAACATCCAAACAGTCAAAAGTCAAAAAGCGAGGGCAGCGCGGGCTCACACCAGGCCCAGGGCCTGCTAGGGCCAGCACTCACAGAGTTACAAAAATACAGTCCTACCACAGCGCCTGGGAACACCGAACCGGGTATTGCACAGAACCCCATGCAGGCAGGGCTACCAACACCCTCCTGCCTCTGCCTACACAGCAGCCAGGCTTGGAATTGCACAGCAACTCAGCTCACGCGAGGGGCCCGGCGGGGAGGGGGACAGTGTGTCTCTGAACTACCTGTACAAAAATGAGGACGTACAAACAGGGGAGAAGGGGGAGCTGGGCCTCTAGGCGGGCCAGCAGTTGGCACCTTTGGGAAGATGACAGCGTTTGTCCACAAATGAGCAGCGCTGATGGGAACTCCTGGTGCTGCTGGAGCATCGCCGTCGGGACAGCGATGGTATTCATCACTCAACCCCAGCACCAGCTTTATGTGCTGCTCTGGTGCAGCTGCCCCATAGCCTCAAAGGTACCTCTGCCCCAGCCCAAAGCCTGATCAGCATTGTGGTTCTTTGTGGTGTCGTGATATGTTTTTTTCCTTCAGTATTTGCGTTGTGGGGGGATGTGAGCAGTGTCACCCAGCACGGCCTCAGTTGGGTGTGAGGGCACATCGGGGACACCCCAGCTTCCTCTCCTGGGACCCCACCTGTATGCTGCAACCCAGACCTGCTTTGCACACACCTCACACTTGAACGCACAATGCCAACTGTTGTCTGCCCTCCTCCTCTGCCGGCACCCTGCAGCCGGGGACTGCTGCTCTGCAAAAGTGCGTGCACAAGGGCTGCTGTGCTACCTCAGCACTCATGGCCTCTGCAGGGCAGATGGCGCCTCGTGTGCCAGGGCAGGTGGTGCCCCAAGTGCCATCCTGTCACACGCATGACTCAGGGCCGGGGATCCTGGTGCTTCCTATGCATCCCAATCCCTCTTTCTGCTAAAACCTGTGGAGGTGTGCTGGCAGCCTGTCCAGGGAGCTTGTGCCTGGGCTGGGGGACCTCCCAGGTTTCCCTGCAAAACCCTGAGTCTGATTTGTGGGGATGGCAGAAGCCGAATGCAGCGGTCACATAGGTTGGGAGGAGCATGGGGAGATCCCTGAGAGCAGCACAGACACAGCACTGAAAGCAGCTGTGCCAGTCCCAGATGCTCTGAGGAACGGGTGGGTGCACGTTTCCTAACACAAGGGACTTGTCTTCTGCCACAGAGACCAAGGGCAGTCCCGGGCCGACAAGAGAGAACAGGACTCAGAGGCAGTACGTCATGGTGCTTCTTCTGGACAAGGTGAAGTGCCTAATGGAGCGATACCACTAGCAGGCAGAGGAGCGAGCAGTGGTGTCCTGCATGGGTCATAGGTAAGAACTTGCTGGGGGCGCTCCCACTGCTCCCCTGCGTGAGGGTGACGGATTGCTACATCCCTGCCTGCCCCAGTGGGGCTCTGCGATAGAGCCCATCTGGAGCGGGGAACATGGTGGATGAGAGGCAAAGGGGGACACACAAAGAGCAGGGCTTCAAGTCCCAAATACCCCCTGTCCTCATAAACAGAGTCCCAGCCCAACCTGGGGCACAGCCCTGCTGTCTCCATCTCCTCCAGGGACTGGGCTGACACGCAGGGAGGGCTGGTCCAGACTCACAGCTCTGCCAGGTGCCATCCTCTTCTCGTCCTGCCCAAGCTGGTCGGGCTAAGGCACGCTGAGCGCTACACAGCTGTCTCCTGGTCCTCCCGCTGGATCATCTGGTAGTGCTGTCGGTTCTCGAGGTAGGCAGCCAGGTCGGGGTCGTTGGCCTTCTCGGCCCTGTGCTTAGGGGTGTCTCCCTGCAAAGGGAAGGCAACACGTCAGCACGCTGAGCACCGGAGGAGACAAAGGCTGCTCTCTATGACATGCTATTTCCCGGCGCTGTCGAGGCAGGAGGGGAGAGGGTGAGGAATGAGGGGTATGTCTGGGGAATGCCCGGGAATACCAACCCCCCTTCCCTCTTGCAGCCTCACCAGCGCTCCTGCTCCCTCAGGAGGATCGCATTTCACCAGCTTATTGCAGCCATCTGGACTATGTCCACTAATGAACTCCCGCACTCCATAAAAAGCAAATCTGTTAACAGCTCGCCGCTACGTCTCCTCTCCCCCTCCCTCTGCCTGCCCCTCGCTCCTTCTCATTAATGCCTGGGCTCCACAGTGCCGAACAAACCCTCTGCTGAGAAAGGCCACGGAAACCTGGCACTCTGCCTCTGCCATTGAAAAGCGGCCCCCGAAGGGAAGTGCTGCTGCCCAGCTCATCTCATGGCACACAGCAGGACCACGGTGACGGAGTGGGGTGCAGGGGCCCCCGTGACAACCCACAGACAGATTTCTTCTCTGAGAACAATGGTCAGGCTCTAGGAGCCTCCACTGTGTGTGGGTATGGCTGTGGACAAAAGTTTGAGCACATCCCACCGCAAAGATGCTCTAGAGTGCGACGGCAAAGGCACAATTCTCTCTCACACACTCGCAGAGAAGCTCCTGGGACACCCCAGTGCTTGCAGCCAGGCATGCAGCCACCAAGAAACCTATCATGCATACACACTAGGGCATGCCACGAAGTGCTGAGCATGCAGGGGGCCGGAGGCTGCTGTATGCCTCACTGCTCGGCTCTCCTCAGGGGCCTCCGCTCTGCAGCCACTGAATCTAAGCAGGCATCGAACAAAGGGGGGAAGAAAAGGGAGGAATAGAGTTTCTTTCTCATCCCCTGCAGTAGCTTTGGTGCGGCACCACCGCCTGCCTGGATCCACAGCCTGAAACTAGAGCTGCCAGGGCCCCTCTGCACAGACGGGCTGATGTGTGCTACCTGATAAGGGCCAGCCTACCTCAGGGTCGTGAGTGCAGGACCAGGCTGCCTCCAGCTGTGCTACATTGAAGGTCCTGCAGAAAAGGAGGCTGGTTCTTGCCTGTGCAGGCAGGCTGTAACCTGGGGCTAAACAAGGTCAGAGCCACGAGCAGGTGGGTCCCCCGAGAGCTACAAAGCCAGGCATGCACTCACACAGGCACATGCAAGCCCCATTCCCTGGGGCAGGCTGTCATTCCTGAGCTGGGCTTCTTTTTGTGCTGGCAGGTTGAGGCTGTTCATCAGGCGGAGCATCCCACAGCCCTGCCCAAAGGGCAGAGAAGGGCCGTGCGTGCCACCCCAGTTGCCTTCTCCTGGCTCTCCCCTCATTGGTAATCACCTTGTCCTGTGGCTGCCTGCCAGGTATCCTGCCAGGCCACCCCTCTGGGCACCATGTGAACAAGAAGCAGTGACCAGGAGCCAGAGATTGTGTATACAGCATCTCCCCAGCAGCTGGCACGGGGCTGCTCATTGTCTGAGGCGGCCCCTAAGCTCCACGAGCCCCTGCAAGCCTGCAGCCCTGGTTGGGGTCCTTGTCCCAGACCCACGGACTGCACCTTCTCAACCTGTTCCTCCTTTGCCAGACAAACACAACTACGTCTCCCTGCTGCAATGTCAGGAACCTCGCCGACCAAAACACCGCCTCAGTCCCCCTCCTGCAACTGCTCTGCGGGGGCTGGCAGCAACTTCTGGCATCAAGACACATCTCAATTAATGTGGTATGTGAACGAGAGCTCCTCGCCCGCCTGCTGACACTCTGCTTCACCCGAGGAGCCCCACTGCTCCATCCTGGCTCCGCGGGGGGAGCCCTGCGGCTGGGAGGGAGCTCGGCAGCGAGACTGTCCTCGCTGTGACCCCACAGGGTGGAAAGGGGGAGACAGGGATGAGACATTCCAGCGCCTCGCTCCTAATTTAATAAAACAACACAGAGAGAAGTGAAAGGATGGGGGGAATTTAACCCCTCTGCTGCTAGGAGTGGGCTGAGCGGCTCCCTGGGGACCCTAAACAGCTCCTCTTTCCAGCCCTGCTGCCTTCTGCATGTACAGGCGGCACGCTGGCAAAAGCTCCAGCTCCTGAGCTGCTCTTCAGACATCCCAATGTGGCTCAGCTCCTGCCAGCCCCACAAGACCCTTCCCAGCCCTCCCACCATCACCTGCAGGTCAGTCTTCATGAGTGATGCCCCAGCCTCCACGATGTAGTGGCAGATAGTGCGGTGGCGCAGAGCTGCAGCCTGGTGCAAGCTGGTTTCGCCGCTATGGGGAAGAAAGAAGATGTGAGGTGTGCCCCCTAAAGATGCCAAGAAGGGACAAGTGCTGCACATGGAAGGCATCCCCCTCGCTGCAGAAGATGCTTGTCCCAAGGTCAGCCCAAGGGATGCTGTTTGGGGACTGGAAACCATGGCCAACAGGTAAAAAATGTCAGGAACAACTTACTTTTCTTCCTCTGTGGCATCGAGGATTTCTGAAGGGGCTGCAGAGAGAAAGAGTGCAAGGCAAGTGAGACCTGGCCACAAGGCAGGGGTGGGCCTACCAGCTCCCCAGTTGCACCCCGCACCCTGCTGTAGGGGCTGCTATCTGTACCGCTCACAAAGGGCCTGGCTCCAAAACCCTCAGGCCAGCAACAGCATCTGACCCCAGCTGAGATTAGGGAAGACGAGTTGCTTCTGGATTCATTATAGAGAAATAGCCAAATAAAAATAAATCAGCTTGCATTTCAGTGGGAGCTGCCAAGAACAACAGGTCAGCTCCCATGAAAGTAGAAGCACAACACTAGGAGATGTTTCCCAGAGACATGATGGTCACAGCAAGGATGGGCTAACAGCCCGGGGCACCCAGCGCTGGCAGACAGTTGCTCAGGAAAGCCCGTGTCACGGTGGGAGGATATAGCAAATCTGACGGGATGGGGCCCTGCACCCAGGGGCACTCCCTCTAAGCAGAGGGTTGGGTGTTGTTGGCTTCCAGCCTGCTTTGCTAAGGGTAGCATTCTGGCCACAGTGAACCAGCCCGGCTCACCATTCTCAATGATGTATTTGACGATGTCCTTGCTTCCTGATAAGACGGCGTGGTGGAGGACAGTTCGGCCAGAGGAGTCTCGCACCATCAGGTCCCTTCCAGCCCGGTGCAGCTCTTGGAACTGTGGGATTGCCAGAGAGGTCCAGATGAGTTTCATTTCTCATCTGTAACCCCCCAAGCCCTGGCACCGCATCCCTGGGGGTGTCCAGTAGGTTGTTTCTGGAGGGGAGCTTTGAGGACCAAGGCTCCTTGCCAGGAGTCTGCCTGGCTTGCACCCTCTGCTCCTGCTTGGGCACTGCATAGAGGAAAGGCCTCACCAGGAGCCACTGAAGGGCAGTGGCATGTCAGAGCACGAAGCTAAAGTGCCTACCTTGCTGAAGTTACCAGTCTTCGCAGCTTCTATCAGGTCATCTGCAAAGAGAGGTGGGTTGGGATCAGAAAACTCCATCCGTGATGCTATTTATCTACCTGGGGAACCAAGAGTTGGGCACCAGAGACCCAAAGCTGTCAGCTGAGTTCCTCCAGGTGCCAGCCCTTTGTTCTCAGGGTGAACAACAGCCAGGTTGATTTTACATGATTCCTGCACCCTCGGGAATGTGAGGGAAGAGAGGTATGTACCTGGGGGTGCAGCCGGAGCTTGGCCCCAGTGAGATGTGTGCATGGAAGCAAGGGACTCTGCCCATGGGCAGGATGAATTGCGATGGAAGCGAGGAGCAGGTCTGGGTGTCAGCCAGCAGCCAGAATGCCTCTCACCGTGAGTCACTCACACGTCCAGGCTCTGAGCTCTGCTCAAGCTCCAGGAAACTCTTTCCATTTGCTCAGTTCAGCAAGGCCCCTGACCTTGTGCTCCCACCTCCCGAGCTCCTGCTGCGGCCTGGCAGAAACAGCCCCCAACCCAGCCAACAGCACACAGCTCTGCAGGTTGGCGATTTACCCCTCTGCCATGCCATTTCCTGCCCTCAGCAGCCGGGGGAGCACCTGGCCAGACCACTCCACAAATCATCATCAGGTCTCTGCTGCCTGTCTCCGGGGTCACCCTCCCCCACCTAGCACATTAGCTGCAGGGCTCCTGGCTGCACTTCAGAGAAAGGACGGGCCAGAAAGCAATGGCAGGAACCCAAAATAGTTCAAACTGAGAGGAGGCAGGACAGATTGAGGGCCCTGCTTGGCGCCTGCAGCGAGGACAGACGAACTCACCTTTGTGCGGGAGGCAGAGCTCAGCATCAGCACTGGAAGAGAAGAAGAGAAGGTGTAAGTAACCCTGCCAGCCCGGGCAGCACATTGCCTGAAAGGTGCATGTGGCGAGTAGAGGGACAGCTGTGGAGGTGCCTACCTGTGGCACACCTCCAGCCAGCAGGAGAAGCAGGCCAAAGGATCAGCTACCTTCTGACCATGCCATCTGCATCTTCCCTGAGCTGGGTTCTTCCCCATCCCCACTCCCATTTCCATTGCTGCTCTCAGCACATCACACATGAGCCTGGCCCGACCAGTGTCCACAGACCAGGTGCTGGAGCTTGGCCCCATGGCTGACTCACACTGTGACGCTCCACTGCCTTCAGTGCACAGCCAGCACTGAAGCAGGGATGGCAGGACAGCATCCCACACACCTGGTCTAATTTGGCAGTGGATTCTTATTCAGTTCCTGGGATCCCTGATTCCTGAGGCCCAGCACCCCATTTCCTCCCACTGCAGACTCACCCGGGGGCAGGAGAGCAGGGTGGAGAGGAGGAAGAGGAAGGGAAAGCAAAATGGTGCCCAGGAGGTGTGGCAGATGAGTCAACAAGATCGGGCATGGCAGGAGATGTGCCTACGGTCTGGGTGATCACCAGCTCTGGGTCCAGCACGTAGAGCTCATCCTGAGAGATCTCTGTCACATAGTTGAGGTGCTCCTGGAATGCAAAAGTCATCCTCTTCATCAGAAGCAAGACCTACATCTGTATAGCTTCATCTCTCATACCCTCAAACCCCACACCTTGCATCCCACAGGACTATAGCTGACTGAAGCTGAGAGGAAAAGGCACTGCGTGGAGCCTCAAGGAGTCAGACACGGAGAAAAGAAGGGAGCTGCATCCTACCTTGTCTACTCCTGTGAAGCTTGTCATCACCAGTGCCTGAGGCTATGGTCAGACATGCTTTTCCTGCCTTGTTTCCCTCAGTCCTCACCCCAAGCTGGCACAAACCCCATCTCTTTTCAAGAGGACCTCTGACCTTCACAGGATTTCTGCTTCAGCCCAAAGTGCACCCCGGGTGATGCCTGGAGGCATCCCAGCCTCAAGCAATCGAAGTCGCTTTCAGTGACCCTTGAATCTCCCCCACCTGAGTTTATGTTTCAGGCTGTTTTTCCCACACTCACCTGAGCGCGATCTATCCTGTAGAATCGATCTGCTGTGGTTGCTGCAAGACAGGGATAGAACCAGACAGAGTGATTCTTGGCTGCTCAGGCAAGCTTGCTGCAGTGGGACTCTTGGGGGCCCAGGGAATTTTCTTTGAAAACTGAGTGGGGACTGCCCAGATCGGATTAGAGGAGTGAAAGAACTCCATCTATTCTGTCCTGGCTGAAGATTTACAGCCATGGAGCTGCTGCTGAAGGCCTGTAATTCAGCTGCTTTAACAAGCCTGTGCTGTCTTGAATGAGGCGCTGGCTCCTTTCCTGACACATTTTCCTGAGCTCTGAACCTGCTGCTGGGAGACTGGCTGGAGGAGGGAAAGCAGTCCTAAGAGGGACACCTGGGAGCAGCCATCCCAGCAGCCCCTCGCAAAGGGTCTGAAGGCCCAAGGGAAAAGCAACATCTTTTAAGCCTAGTATGAGGTTTCCCAAGCCCATGTTGCAGCCTCTGGCTGTACCCGATGTCCCTTGAAGGGTGTGAGGGACCAACACACACACTGGAGATCTGAGATCTCAGGGGAAATACAGCAGCATCTCCAACAAGAAGGACAATTTTCCCAGGTGACCTCCCAGGACCTTTGAAACATCTGCCTTATATCCTTTACCTGATTAGTAGTGACTGCCAGCTCTGGATACTGGTCTGTTCTTCCCAATCTAGGCTAGGGCTGGCTCTTGCCCTTGGCTTTCTTCCCTGGCCCTTGCTAAGATCTCCTGCATGTAGGGCTAAGCAGTTGTGTGCTGTCCTGAGTACAGAGGAGGTGCTGTCCTGAGTACAGAGCAGGGCTCTGTCCTAAACCCTGCTGCTGGCAGTTAGAAACTCCTCTTGCAAGTCAGGGAGATGAAGAGTCAGTGGTAGTCACTTATCTCAGCCAGCTTCCAGATACAGAGATATGGAGAGCTCTGACCTCTGGGTCAGTGAAGGCACAGGAAGAGAAGAAAGTTGTTTCCAGAATGGGGAGAAAAAAGCTGTAAACCAGTGGGGAAACTGTTCCCATACCTTCAGGATACACAAGGTGATGTCTCACTCCCAGCTTGCTAGAGTATGGGGGCCCTCTGCCTGCACACCACAGAAGAGCAACCCCACCAGTCCTGAGAACACTAAACATACCCTGCAGGGCCATGCTCAACTCCGGGGCTGGAAAGCAGCAGATAGCCCTTGCCTGGCAGGCTCTTCACTCTACTCCTGGGTAGCTGCCAGAGGCACAGCCTCGGCAAAGAACTGCTGAACTTGGCTGCAAGGATCCCAGCATCCTTGAGTTGAGCTCAAGACCCATGTGGCTCTCAGTGGCTTGACACTAAAGGTCTGTCTTGTCATACTCCAGATTTATGCACAAAGCACTCCCAGCAGATGATGATACTCACAGTCCAGGAAGCACCATTTTGGCGACAGCTTCTGAGATGACAGTGTCTTCGGTTTGGTTCCATCTCCTTCCTGCACAGAAAAAAGAGAATACAATGATGTCTCTTGGCCCCTCTGTTCTCTCCCCACTATGTCCCTCCTGCTTTGGGAGGTCCCTGCAGAATGGAGGGCTGCAGGTACTTGGACAGAAATGGGAACTTCAAACACAGTGATGGAGAGCAGCATGGGACAGAGCAGAGCTGACATACCAGCTCACTGGAGAAGTGCCAGAAGATGAGCCCACAAGACAAGCATGATGCACATGACAGATGGGCTTGAGGGATGGTGAGATGCCTTACACACCTGAAAGAGCAGGCGCTGCAAAGCAGAGGGCTGTGGAGAGAAATCCTGCAGAAAGGCAAAGTGTGCTGTTACAGTGTTTGCCTGGGCAGCCCCCTACCCCTTCTCTGGTCCCACAGAGGTTTGCACTGTCGCCCTACTGCAGATATGGCAAGCAGCTTTACATATTGCCAGGCCAAAGTCTCTGCCCTGATCCAAAACCAGAAAATACAACTGAGCTCAAGAAGAGAAAAGAGGGAAAACATCAGGTGACCAAGGAACATCAGCACAGCTTTGGAGGCAGCCACCAGGTTGGTGATGTGGGAAAGTGGTATCCTCTGAGTTTAGGAGTCTCCTAGCCTCCTATTTGAGATGCCCTAGGCTGCAAGTGCCAGCTCACTGTGGAGTGAGCAAGGTTCTGTAAAGTGGGAGAAAAATGGACTGTGCAGTAAAACACCAGGTGCCACACTGTGGACTCAAATGGCATTGCTCGTCAGGAGCAAAGATTATGCAGCCTGTATACAGGTTGGGGGTACATATTAGCACACTGGCAGGAGCACTGCAAATAAAGAGTATTGGGAGGGGGAAAACAACCTAAATCCAGACACCAAGGGAGAAGCGGAGTTGTGCCCAGAAATGCAGAACCTGTCAAAAGCTGAAAGGAGGTCAGAGGAACACACAGTGTAGCAAACAATTGGACATAGGAAAAGCCTCCCCAGACACCTAGGACGAGGCAGGCCCTGTGCTGGCTTTTTCCACACAGAATCTCTTTGGGCCAGTGACTGGAGAACGAGGTCAGAAAGAGCAATGCAGAGAAATAAGCTGCTGGACAGCAGGGAGAATCATGCCATTCAGCTCAGGAACCTGCCTCCAACATGTAGTGAAAACAAATCGTGAGCTTCTACCAGAAGCAGGAGTGTGTGTGTTGATGCAGGCAGGTCAAGGCAGCCTAGAAATCCTTCTTCTAATTCCCTCCAAACTCAGCACACAACCAGAACCCCTTCCCACACAGAGCCTCACCTCCTGCAGCCTCTCAATTTGAGTCCGGCACAACTCCAGGTCACTGTCACCTGGAACCACGATGATCCCCAGCGGCACAGCTGCACAAAATGGGACACATATACAACTCAGAGAGCAGACTGTGCCTGATCCCCAGTACCTCACACAGCTCAGCTGCAGGCACTGCTGGACTCGGAGTGCAGTTCCCACCCCTCTGCTACTCAGCTGGTCACTCACAGGCTTCCTTCAGCTTTTCCTTGTCGTAGTGCAGTGCCTCGTAGTCTCGCATGCTGATTCGGCTCACTCGGATTCGCAGCCGCTCAGGCACTGGCTGCTGGCTGCATGCAATGGGGAGGGAAAAGAAAAGGGATCAGAAGGTGTTAACCCACTTTCTCCTTATGCACCTTACTCTTCCAATACAGGCAAAAGACCAGCTTCTCCAGTATGAGGCTCTAGCCACCCTCCTGCAGCCAGGGCCCTTCCCAGCTCTGCCTAGAGAGGACCAAATTGCTTCTGGAAGTGATAGATCAGTCCCTCCCCTTCTCCATCCACCCCTTCTGCTTTGGACAGGAGATGACTGATCTGAGGAACCTACTCGTTGAGCAGAGGCATGGAATTGCGCCGCTTGGTCTTCTGCACCATGTTGGCTTGGTTGCGCAGGGAGATGTGGATGCAGGAAGCTGCCAGCTTGCAGGGCTCCCCATCTACCTGCATGGGGATGGCCTTTGACGTGGTGAGAACCACCTGCCGGCACTGGCACAGCCTCTCTCCATGGCCACCCACCTGCAAAGCAGCCTGTGAAAGAGTCCAGAGTGAGAGCAGAGCACAGACTGAGAGATGGATGGGGCAAACATCCCCTGTCAGCCAGATGGTGAACTGAGTTCTGAAGGTTTGGGGCATGATCTCAGTGGGAAGGAATCCACAGAGATTTAGTATCCTGCCTAAATCTGAGGGAAAAGATAATGTCACACAAGCCAACACCACAAATGCACAGGAGAGGAACTGAGAAGCAGTGGGGCTGACATTCCTGGGCAAAAGGACTAGTCAGTCCCCTGGTTGCGAGCTACCACCAGCACCAACAAACTCACCAGGGATGTCATGGTGAAGCCAATGACTTCAATGCAGCCATCATCATGGCGCTGCGGCTCAAAGTCATGGTGCTCTCCAGGGTTGCCCCAGGGCATTGTGCCTGCACAGTATCTGTGAAGGAACAGTGAACCACAAATGGACAGGCATCCCCAAACCTGGGCACAGATCTGTTGGATGGCAGTCAGTAGCCCAGCGCACGAGGGAAGGTCCTGGGACTGCTCACCTGGGGATGTTCAGGAAGACCAAACACTGGGGCTTCAGGTCCTGGATCTTGGGAGTCAGGTCCGTGCCATCACACTGGAGACAAACACAGGGGCACTTAGGTTGCTATAAGGAAGGAGTCTGGCCCACCCTAGCTATCCAGGGTGAAATAGCCTCCCCCTCTGCTCCTCAAAGCGACCATCCTCCAAGTCAAGGGAAGGTGGTGCCCCAAGGAACACACCCTCTCCCCCAGCCCTAAGACACTCAGTGTGCTTAGAGCAGCTGCCCCTCACTCCCTACACAGTTTGCCCCCCTCCCTGGCCCAGAGCACTGCTGCACACTCACAACCAACTTGACGTGCTTCGCTAAATCTTTGGAGCTCCCTGTGAGGAAGTCGGAGAAGGCCGTCTGTCAAGGCAAGAGACAGAGTTAGTGCCCAGACATTCACTGAAATGGGCAGCCAGGAAGCCTGATACCCAACTTCAAACCCCAGCTGCTGAGAGGAGTAAACCCTCTCCCCGTTGACTGGCAGAAGCCCTCTTCTCTCACCCTCCCAAAACAACCTGATGCATTCCTCTTGCCATTTTGCCTACCAAAAACCTTGGGGCACCTCACAGCTTCAGTAACACACCCAAGCATTCCTTGCCAGCCCAGTTCTGGCTTTAGGGAAGGTGGGTTTTCTCTACTGAGACACTTGGGTTACCGGAGACAATTTCAGTTTCAAGCATAATACCGATATGACTATTTATAGATAACAGGACAGGGGAGATAGGTGGGAGATGTGAGATGGTGCAGAGCAGCACTTGGCCTTCAGTACTGCTAAATCACCAGTCACCCCACCACTTGGGTAGGAAGGTATACTGTGGGTGAGGGGACAGACAAATAAATAAGACAACAAGATGCTCTGGAAGGCATAATTAGCCAGGGAGCTGCAAATGGCTCGAGGTTTAAAAAAATAAAAGACCAAAGTAGTCTGAGGACTCTATAGAATGGCTTCATCCTTCCCTGCAGGAGGGCCAGCCTGCCTTCCCGCAGCCTGAGAACAATAGTGGCAGGAGATCAAGGGAGCAACTGTACCACAGGCCAGAGAGAAAGCTGTAGCACCAGCAGTGTCTGCAGCCAGGCAGAGCTGCAACTCCCAGTGCTGCAAACCTTCTCCAGCACCTCTCCAGCTTCAGGCACAGGGCTCAGCTTAGGTGTATGCAAAAGACACAGTCATTCAGAGGAGCGAAGTGAGGTAATGGACAGGAGCTGGGGCCATGCCTATGTTCCAGCTGAATCTACACGGGCATGCCTAGATACCCTCATGCACTCACCCCAGCATAGAACATTTTATTCCGAAACCGACTGTTGAACTTCTCTGGATTGGCCTCTAAGGAAAGGAGAGAAAAAAATCCAAGTTATTGGCCTGAACATGTAAATATTTTTCTCGCTTGCTCTCCCCAAACATGGCTCTCCAGCCAGCCTTGGCCAGGACAGTTCCCAGCTCACTGCCATTGCACACATCCCTCTTTCCCTCAACAATTCTTCTCATCCCTCTGATTTCAACTCTGTTCTGGTATCAGTTCTCTTGTCTACTTTTCTGAGGAGCATTTATAATGTGTCTCAGAGGTGTCCTGACTGCATACACACTGCAGCCTTACTGCACCCTGATGCCACGTACCTCTGGATTCATGAAATTCCAGTGTCACCCGTGCGTCAAAACCAAGGCTAAAGTAGTTATTAAAGACATCCAAGGGAAGCTGAAATGGAAGGGAGGAACAAGGTTGGAAATCCTCATGCTGGCAGAATGAGGCTGCCAGTGTGTGGTCACTGCAAAGACAAGGCAGTCATACACTGTGCTCATGAGGGTGAGTGGGGACTAGTCATCCCTGCAGGACACCACAGAGGTGACCAGTCTGAGGTGGTGGGCCAGCTCTTTTCTGCTGTTCTGTTCTCAGTGGCCTCATGGCACTGGCACAGGCCTCAAGGCAGGACAGGCAGTGTCCAGGCACAGGAGTCGCATGGGCTTATGGCAGCACCCAGCCCACCCGCTGCCCTGCATAAGAGTAGCAGATACTCCTGTGGAACAGGGGACTAAGGCAGAGAGGAGACGTTCTACCTTGTCAGTAGCTGCCTCATCCTTTTCCTCAGGGTTTGCTTCAGGGTTTGCTTCCACATGGAGGTTCCAGCGATCAAGCTGCACAATGTTCCCATCTTCCACATGTGACAAGATCTTGGACAGAGGCTCATCTGTGTAACCCTAGTGAAGAAGAGAATCCGGTGAGTCTTCTATCTGCCTCTCAGGGGCATCTCAGAGACAGTGGACTGCGGAAAACATCTCAGAGGACAGTATGTGAAAAAGAGTTTCTACTTGAATGCACAACATCCAAATGGGACTCTACATTTAAAAACAATGCATCTTCATTCTAGAAATCTCCTAAAAGTTTGAAAAAATTATTGCCTTTATTAATGTCCTAATATATTATAATCTAATTCAGAATAATTTGTATGTCAGAACAGTCATGTCCAAAAGGCACTTATTTATTGGTCTGCCTTTAGGAAAAGTTGGTGCGAATGCACCAAAGTACTCTGTCCACCTCCACCCCTGGCCACGGTTGGCTCTTTTGCCAGTCACTTACCCCACCCCAGTTCAGTGTCCTGGCCAAGTCATTGCCTGTCCCCAGTGGCAGGATGGCCACAGGAGGAGGTGGGTTGAGGCGCAGCTGGTCTAGAATGGAGAGTATCCAGCCCACCTGTGAAAGAGGGTGAAGAGGAATATTTGGTTATTTCAGAGAACAAGAGGCAGGTGAAGGTGATGTGGAGCACTAGCCATAGCCAGAGAGGCAGAGACAGGTTTCCCTTGCCACTACTGAGGCTATTCACATTCTTTAATACTTCAAATGGGTGCGTCAGGAGATATCAGAAGCCCCAACAGGGACACTGTTCCCACAAATGCAGACACTCCACACGACTAGACCACCTGGGAGCTGTGCATGAGGGGATCCACAGTACCTGGTGCTACCAGCCGTATCACAGACACAATGTGTATGCTTTGCCTTGTTCTGAACTACAGTGAGAAGAGCTGCCAAAAGGGTATTGCAAAGGGTAGTGTGGGTGTGAAGGGGCTGGGGGACTCACTGTGCCATCTCCCCCACATGCCAGGATCCGTAGGTTGTGGACCTTGCGGTACAACTCCAGCCTGTGGAAAGCAAGGAGGGTCAGGAGGGGAGGGCACAGACACTGTGACTGCAGCCAGGAAAAGGTGTTACTGCAGGGGTAAAATGAAGTACAGCAAACAGTACTCACGCCTCCTTGGGACCGCCCTGGCTGAGGTCAAAAACTTGCCGTGGGTTGAGATACCACATGAAGGACTGGATGATCTTGGCTCCCTAGGGGGATAAGAAAGATTTCAGGTAACAGGCAGTTCTCAGCGAACAGCGGGAAGAAAGCCTGGTGACAAGTCAATACAGAGGTGTTCTGGGATACTCAGGCAAAGTCTAGGTTAAGAGGACAACATTGGAAGCAAACAGACAGCAAAGGTTTCTTTTCCCTTTTGCAGCTACACATTACCAAAACTGTTCTGAGCTCTCAGTAGCCAAATGGCAAAGAGCTGCCTTCTCAGGGAGATGATGGGCAAGGCCATACCTGATTCCCACCACTCTTGGGGTTCACAAACACCAGCAAGGGCTTCATGAGAGGAGCTGGCATGGGTTTGATGACAAAAGGTTTCCATCTCCCTTCCTGCAAGAGACACCACAGGCCCATTAAGAGACCTAGTGAAATGCAAACTCCTACCTCCAGCTGAGCCCTAACATCACATAGGTCAGGAGTGGAAGGTAGAGAATATCCCCACCACTCCATAAACCTAATAGCTAAGATGTGCCCTGCCAGCAAACATAACTCACCTCCCAGCCTTTCTCATCTCTGTGACAACCTATGAGATCTTCATCCACTCCCAAAACACTCTTTGCCCCAGACCCCTTCTCCTCTACCTTGTACCTCAGTGCAGACCCTGAAAAGTGCTCTTATTTCCCAGTTCTGCTCCTCACAGCCCAGCACCTCTACCTTTCCAACACAAGGTCACCCCCATCCCCTCTTATCTCTTACCTCAGCACCCTTTTTGCTGGATTTTCGCTTGAATGATGTCCTCTTCTTTTTCTTACTGGATTTCATTGGATTCTGAAAAAAAAGAAACCCAAACATTCTATGAGGAACTGCTGGGTAAACAGGAGCTATGCAAAAACACATGAACTGCTATGCCTTACCTGGGGCCGTCGGACCCGCAAAATCCATGTGGGAGGAACAACGACAGCAGCATGAGCCCCTAGTGAGCAGGGCTCTTCGATGTGTTGCAGCATGAAACATGACACTTTGCTGTGATACTGGAGAAGCAGAGAAACAGAGAAAACTCAGCCTACTCCATTTCTCCTTCCAGCTGCCCTGTGCCAGTGAAAGGAGAGCTGCAGGAAATGATGCAGGAGTTTTGTAATGGAAAAGTGCCTCCTAGAAGGCACTAAGAAAGCTTCCCATAGCAGCTCCCAGCTATCTTGGTGAGAGTAGCTGTAGTGGCAGGCTGCAGAGGATAAGCCTGGGGGGTCCCAGCAAAAAGCAGAGGTCATTAGAGCAGATGTTCAATGGGGCTTTGCTCACCGCTTGCTTGCACCAAGAACAGCTGATGGCTACAATCTCCTTACTGTGGAAGGCAAACTTCTGCTGGAAACCCTGCGGAGAGAAGGATAAGAGGCTTAGGGAATTCCCTTACAGCTTTCTACCATCCAAAAGAACTTTCCAAGATACATAAACAAAGAGAACATGCCTGCAGCTGGAGCCCTCTAGATCCCTGTCAGATAACCCCAACACACTACAGCACCAGGGGGGTTGCTGTGCTCTTTGCAGGAGCATCTATATTGCCTAGGAATGGTGAGTCAGGAGGAATGGTGAGTCCCCTCTAGGACTGATGGGGCCCAGGGAGAGAACAACTTTGTATGAGTAGCACTTATGTAGTGCTTCACTGTGTGAAACAGGCCATGAGTCTTGGTTTATCCATAGGCTGCTCCTGCCTAGCAGGAATAGCAGTATGTTAGGCAGGAATTCTTTTACTTCCCAGTCCTGCTACTGCTCCTTGTTTGATCTTAGCTCCCCTTCAGGCTGAGGAAAAACACACCAAGAAGCCTCTCACCTTGCCACACTGCCGGCATTTCCCTTCCTGTCGCCTCCGATGCACCCAGTGATGCCGGACAACTATGGGCTAAAGGGAGAATATAAAGAAAAAAAAAAAAGTGAAAGTCCTGACACATACAAGGACACAGGAACAGGCAAGAGGAACAGACACAGGCCAGACAGAACCTTTGCTCTTGCAGCAAGCCTGCTGCCCATCTGCAGCAGCACCTAACCTCTACGAAGGCAAAGCCAAAGAACTTAGGGGCACAAGACCAAATTGTGGTGCTCACAGAAGAGGAAATTAAATCAAAACAAGATAAAACAAAGAACCAAATCAGAAAGGAAGCATCAGAAATTGAAGATAAAATCACAGAAAGCAAACAACAGAGTGGGTAAGCAGTACACTATAATGTTACTTTGGCCATAAATCACATCTTTATCTCTTAATATCTCTGACCAGATAACATGAAGTGAAGGGTAAAAAAGATGCCAGTGCAAAGTGAAAATCCCCAGTGAGACACAGTTTCTGCACACAGCAAGATGATGGGAGTGCCTGCAGCCAAGTCAACTGCCTGTTCCTAACAACAGTATTGTTCAAGGAAAGAAGCAGCCCCAAAGCCCCCATGCCCAAATCACCCTGCTCTTCTCCCCATATAAAATCCTGCTGACCTGCTGCAAGGAGAGGAACAGAGTTGCTCATGGGTACCTTCTCCCTGCCCACGGCCTCACTGATGGTAGAAGCAGGGATACCTCACAGTGTGGTCTTTGAGTATTGTAGGGGGACTGACCCAAGCAGCCAAAATTCTGTAAGAATGCTTTTCTATGGAAATGGGAAGCCCCTAAATAAACTGAGGAGTATTGGAAAGAGGCTGGAGGATGAGCCACAAAGGCTGGCAGGTGCTTCACCAGTGCAGCTCAGCAGACAGTTCCCAGGCCTCAGCTTGCACCCACTACATTACAGTGCAGACAAAACAGGTCCAACAGCACCACCATGGGCACCTTCCATTGCTGTACGGAGCACCGGTAGCATCCAGGGCAAAGCTGAGTGACAAAGCAAGAACTGAGCCTGCACTGCCCCCTGCCAAACCATGGGAAACTTGGGGAACTGCTGCTTGCAACAGCCTCCTCTATTGACTTGGACATCAGAAAGGAAAGGTCCTTTGTCCCACTCAGGAAAAGCTGTTTGCATGTTCCTCCCATGCAGATACAGGAGCTATATAACATGCAAAGCAGCAGATGCTTTGTCTTTTGCTTGCAATCTTCCCTCTTCTTACACTCAGACTGTACTGCTGCTTGGCAAGGAAGCATTCTTTACTGCACCTCCCCTCTGGAGCCAGAAGGCAGTGCAATGCCAGCACTTTGACAGGCAGCACGCTGGCAGCAGCTGATCCCTTTGCAACCAAACTGTAAAGGCAACAGCTCAGCCATAGGCAGCATCCAAGGCTCATGTCTCACCTCCCGTACATTCCGAGATCCTGACTCCCTGAAGGAAGGTTTGCAGCGGAAATTTATCTGTGGATTGAATACATATGATAGGAATCAGTAAAATCACCAGCAAGAGGAAACCTACTGGAGTTTATTTTACTATAGCAGAACCTCTGGCAATGTTCAGTGCTTCACTGCAAAACCCACCACCTCTGTCACTAAACAAAATGGGGCCAGGAGTCCCAGTCAAGTAAGAGAGAGGAATGGCCAGTATCAGACTGTCAGAGCTTTGCAAGCCACAGAGAGGCTTAACAGGTTTTACTCACTTTCTCCAGCTGTTCTATGCAGGGTGTATGCACTATGATCTTGCATGCTGCACACTTACGCCTGGAGAGAGGTTTTTGCTGGAGGATGAGAAAATGGGAGGAAAAACATGCATGTGAACAGCAGGGTAAGGAGGCCAGAAACTCAACCACTTCTCACACTTCCTTCATACATTTCAGGATGTAAAAAACAAATCCTACAGGAGTTTCATACAATCTAGACACCTTGCTAGTTACAGGATTTAAGCATGTGCCTAGAGCAGATGCTCTTGAGTCTGCAGCACAACAGGGAAGTGCTCTCCCACTGACAAAGCAGACCTCGGCCTCTTCTGACACTGCCAGAGAACAACACAGGATGTTTGGGAAGCACGTTTGTGGTCTGGCCCAGTGCTTTGGCTCATCCAGTGTCAGTATGAGGCTAGGGGGCAGGCATACGGTGGCATCAGTGCTGCACATCCAGCACCATGAGCAGGATTGAGTCTGCAAGCAGGGAGAGAGAAGTGCAGCTATGCTGCTGCAAGGCCTGTTGGGGCTCCAGTACAGCATGCAGGGACAGGAGACAGCAGGCCTGTGTCTCCACTCATTCTTCCCCTCTGTTGTAAGGTTTTTCCAGAGAAGCTAAATTCAGATTCTTCCACTAAGCATGTGTGATTCCAACCTCTCCCTGCAGTGACCTGCAGCTGCGTGCAGCCCTGCACTGGGCACCTGCTGCAAACTGAATGGCAGCACTGGTAGACACTGGGCATGCAGCGCTGCAGCACACAGAGACGGGAGGAACACGTCTTGCCAGCTCCCCAGGTCCTCACTTCTCCCAGCACCAGGGCATTCTTGGTCTCTCCGCTGGGTGGCAGCACAGCACGCAGCTGAGGAGCACGCAGGGGATGCAGCTGACCCCAGGCGACTTACCAGCAGCTTGGCCATGCAGTTCTGCTCCCCAACATAGCAGAAATCCCCAGAGACATTGGTCTCAAACCAGATGTGCTCCCCATAGACTGCAGTCTCCTGAAAGACACAAGACAACGTGTTCCTCTGAGCATCCTCAAATGATCACCCCGTCCCTAAACTGCTTTGTGCCAGGGACAAGTTATGTGATGAGGTGGGAAAGAAGTGGAGCTGGGTGTTGGCAAGGCATCAAGATTCACTGCGAAACCAGGGCCAACATATGCACAGATGAAACCTCACAGAGCTGCTGCCCACCCCCTGGAAATAAGACTGTCCCAGGAAACCAACTCTCCCCTTGTTCAGATCCCGTAGCAAAGATCTCCAGCCCAGCTGCAAAATGTCCTGCACAGAGGTGCTGCTTCCAACACCTGAGAGGAGAATCTGGGGAAAGTTCACCACACGAAAAACAATTTCCACCCTGTGACCTAACAGCACAGCTTACAGCCTGCCTGGCCTTGCCCATGGAGGAGCAGGGGCTTGTCCTGATATTCAGCCCCAGCCACCAACAGACCTCCACTGCCAGGAGCAGAGTTGGAGGAGGAACAGCTGCGCCACCCTCCCGGGGAGCTGCCTATGCCTCTCCTTGCAGCACCAAAGGGTGCTGCCAGCAGCACAGACAGTGGCACCAGCTGGAGGAACAGTGGAGGCCATAGAAGTGTCAAAGCCGAAGTCACTTGGGAAGCCCACTGCATCCTGGCCAGGAGCCTGTCCCACGCAACGCCCAGCAACACACACCACCACTTACGGTCCAGTCCACAGTGCTGCGTATCTGCCTCTCTGACTCGTTCCTCAGGGCTAGTGCGGGGTTTGGCTGGGCTACCATGTGCTGGAGGCTGGACTTGGCAATAGCTTTCCTAGAAAACACGGGAAGGCCAGCTGTTAGCTCAGGGGAGGAAGAATGGCGTGTCAAAGCCCACCGGGCTGCCAGGTAAGAGCCCCAGGGTGCTTCCTCAGAATTGTTGTGGAGCCTGAAGAAGCCTTTCCTGGTACACATAGCCCTGCCCATCCCTCCCTGCCCACCACAGCCTCCCTTCCCACAGCATCGCCTCCTGCGCACCGCCATACATACAGCAGCCTGGGGCTCCAGCCGTCGGGGCAGCAGGCTGATTCTGGTCCCAAGCACTCGGGGAAGGCAGCCCCTGTGCACTGCTGGGCCAGCCACCGCGTGCGAGTGGTGGCCAGCAGCCCGGGCCAGAGGACATCACTGGAGCGGCGGCGCTGGCTGAGGCGACGGTAGCGGCCCGGCAGGCCATGGGGAGCCCGGCTGCAGCCGACGTCGGTGGGCAGGCGGTGGGAGAATGCGCGGCGCAGGCAGCGAGGGCCCCTTGTCAGCAGCCTGGCCTGCAGTGGCCGCAGCCGCGGCAACACGCTCAGCCAGCTCTCCTCGGCCCACCACCTGCCGCGATCCAACCTGCCATCGCCATCCTCTGTAGACCAGGAGTTGGTGGCATCCCCGGCACCCTCCTGCCCGGTGGGGAGGAGGCCGGCCAGCAGCACGGAGGGTCCCAGCATTGTGGCACTGATGGCTGGCGGGCAGCCCCCGCGCTGCTGCTGCTGCACAGCGAAGCGGGGGCTGAGGCACGGCGGTGTGGTGCTGGAGCGACGGCGGGGAGCATGGCGGCGGGGCAGGGGCAAACAGGACAGGGCTGGCAGCGGGGCCCCCGAGCCGCGACGGCGCTGGGCAAGTGAAGCAGAGGGCAGCCCAGCCTGGGAGCGGCGGCGGGCCTTGCCCGTGGGCACTGCCGGCACACTGGTACGCCGTGGGCCTGGCAGCCCCTTCTTCCCAAAGTGCCTCTTAAAAAACGTTTCCATTATGCCTGGTGGTGGGGTGCTGGCTGTTGACACAGAAAGCAGGAGTTAAATAGGCTGCCCACAGATCTGTGGAGCTGGCGATGGCCCCCACGTCTGCAAAGCAGCCAGAGTAGCTGAGCTGAGAGCTGGGTCCTATTGTGTTGGGTCCAGCCCCTGAGACCCACTGGGAGCATCTGGGCCCCTCTAGTTCAAAGCAAAGCTCTTCTTTAAGGCAGCCTATGCTTCTTCTCACAACTTAGCCTGAGGAAAACACCCTCAGAATCACATGAGAGATCACTCCACGGATGAGCTCCTGCCCTGGCAAGGCCATCCCTACTCGCTGCCCCATGCTATCTGCTCCACTGGTGCTGGCACTCCTCGTGTTGCAGCTGTAACAGTTCCGCACAAGCAGCAGCAGGCCCACAGAATTTGTGGCAAATGGAAACTAAGCACTAAAGAAGAAAAACAATCAGGCACGTCAAAGCAGGGCAGGCACATTTAGTGGAGCCTGGCTGAGAAAGTTGGAGCGAAGGAGAACTAGGAAAATTGTCCTATCTGTCCTGCTCAAAACTTCCCTCTCGTTTTGGAAAGAGCTTTAACGGGTCTCTTGACCTTTCCCTCAAAGCTCAGTGTGTTGCCAGGACGTTGCAGCTGTCTGTGAAAAGCACAGGGCCACAGATGGAAGCTGCAGCAGCAGCGGTTTCAGCGCTCTCAGCTTAGCATGCTAAGGTCGGAGCGGAAGGGGCCGACTGACTAGCACCAGCACTCCCATTCTCCAGAGCTAGTGCTTCTCTTCCAGCCACTGTATCAGGGCTCTATAGAGCACGGTAAAAGCAAATTCTGGATCTTCAATTACTACAAAGGTAGGAGGTGGAAAGGTAGGGCTTGGTTCTGCCTCTGGCCTGGTTATGCAAGGAAGTCTCTAGTCTCACTGCCATATCTGTACTCAGTAATATTGAACAAGGAGGGAAAAAAATAGTGATGCTCTCCAGTAGTATGTGCAGTTCAGAGAGCAGCATTAGGGGAGTTACAGCCTTGCTGAACTGAAAGCAAAAATGAAGTACCACCTCCTCGGAGGGATCTCTCAAGTTCCATCACAGCGAGTAATGCATGTACACCCATCCCCACCCAGTGTCTAGCAAGTTATCCATCACACCACCAAGGCCCACACGGCTTTTCCAGAGGACTTAAGCATGTCTTGTTGACCAGCCAGCTTCCAGCCTGTCCCTGTCACCGCAGCACCCCATTCCTGTCCCTTTCTCCCCAACATCAGTGGGATACTGCAATGAATTGCATCATCACCAACAGGTGTTAAAAATGACATGAACAAATAAAACATGTTAAAAACCAAAACAAAACCACGAGAGAGAGAACTGCCTGAGTGTGGCAAGCTTGGCCAGCTCAAGCTGCTGGGAGAGACACAATTGTCCACCTGTGCCCTGAGTGAGCTGAATGGGTAAGGTGCTTCTTTCTGTCCCAGATATTCCACCAGCATGAAGCGAGTGCAGTGCTTGCTGAGTTGCTGCATTGGGCAGGAAGATCTCTCAACACAGCTTCCTTCCTTCTCACACCACATTCTCATGAGGAAACCTGCTAGAACACCCTTGGCTTGACATTTACGTTTGGTTACTGGCTGATTACGGTCTTTTTTATCTCCAGAGCTGTCAGAAAGTGGCACATGGACTCACGCTCCAGACATCAGCAGTGAAGGTTACTGCTGGGTAATCATCTGACAACCCATAACAGCACCACGTGGCAGCAGCTCAGATCTGATGGTGAAGATATCCCCATTGCTTGCAACTGACTTCCAATCCGAGCTCAAAATGGTACAGTGCAGGCACTGAGAGCTGCTGCTGACAGTGCAGATTGACTGACTGGAGTGCCCAGCACTGATGCGCACCATCTGAGCTGCGTGCAGAGTGGTTGGGGAACCACACACCAGGAAGCTCTCTGCTGAAGGAGAGCTGTGTCCTGGCAGCCCCTGGCCTAACACTACTGACATTTCTGTGACCTCCATGCTTCTGTGAAAAGACTGTTGGTAGTTGAGTCACAACAGAGAACAGCTCATTGCTTCTCTACAGGCTGCATCACTGGGCTGTTAGCTCGGGGGGCTGGCTGGAGGCAGCCTGGCATCTGCAGGGTAGGAGGAAAAGGAAATACTGTTGCACGCACTAGGACATCAACACCACTTGCATGCAGCTCTACACTATCATTTCAATCTCCTTCTGTGAATAAGGAAGGAGTCAGCTTGTGATCTGCAGATGGAGCTTTTGGTAGAATTTTTTTGAATTAGACCCCTCAGAGCTCCTCAGCCTGTTGTGCTCCCTGCCTCGCGCTGGTGGGCTGAGAACTTGCTGAAGCAGGAACGTAACCCGGTGTGTGCTGCCTTGCAGAGCTGGGGTGGAGGAAGGTGCTGCGGGAACTCCCTGGGCTCTCAGAGAAAGATGCAGCCCTGTGCTCTAAGGACAGACCTAACCTCAGAGGCAGGATCTAAATGCCCTTGGAAAGCCAAGCAGTGACCAAAGAGGGAGAACTTGCATCTTGTGACATCAGTGGACACAGAGCTCATGGATCGGCTGATATGGGCACCCTGACCACCCAGCAGCTATCACTCCCCTGGTGGTGACAGCAACAAAATCAGGTTGATTTCTACACCTGACCACACCGTGTCCCTCAAGGCATAAGCTCTAAGCTCTACCCACATCACAGAGAGTTTCTTGATATTCAGCTCCATTACTTCGCTTTGCTCCAGCAGCCTCAGGCAAATCTCTGGGTACTGTGCTGACCATGCCCTGTGTGTCCTCACACAGAAGGATGCAGTGCAACACACTGCTTGGTCCTCTTGACTGTGCCATTGTTCCCCCCATCCCTCCAGCGGTCCGGTGTTCTCCTGCCAGTGCCCAGAAGAAAATGGATGCCAGCCAAACAAGCCTCAAAGCCTAGAGAAAGTCTAGACTTGAAAAAACCATCAGCTCCTCCAGACCTTTCAGCAAGCCTCTTGTTAGTTGATTGGAAAGCATTTTTTTCCAACCATGGGGCTACAGTGAGGGAAATGAGCCTGTGTTTCACCCTTCTCCATGACGAGACTCTATCCTGGCTGAGTCTGCGAAGCAGTACTTGCTGTGGCAGCTGGGTGGGTGCTGTGGCACCAGAGCTGGCATCACGCAGACAAGAGCCTGTCTCAGTTTACAAGCTGTCCTCCCCAGCAATGACAGTGACTTGCACAGCTCAATCCTGGGAGGAAGTGTTACTAACAGTCACCTGCGTGTGATGCCAAAATCTCCTGAGCTCCATGAAGCCTTGCTTCCCATCCCCAGCTTGCATGCTGCAGAGGAAGTGCCTTTGCTGGACTGGGAAGGGAACGTGCTGGTCAAGACATGGTGCAGCCTTCAGGGCTGTGGTTGCAGAGAGGTGAGCAAGTTCCCAAACTCTGCATAGATGGTTTCTACCCAAAATTTCCACTCCAGCTGTAATCTGTCCTACATCACAATCCAGTGGCAGAAGCTGCACAAGGGGCAGGGCTATGAGAATGAGAGCTCCAAGGCAGAAAGGTCTGAGAATAGTCAAGGCACAGGCACATCAGCTCTCAGACCAGAAGTGAGGGTGCAGACAACCCTCGCTAGCATGGAGCAGGACAGCAGCAGTGACTGCCTGTGGGCTGCATGAGCCATTGACAGCTGTCACAGTGGGGACAACAGCTTGTTTCCCAGCACTGTCAGCCCCTCTGCCTTCCGATTCATCACTGCAGCTGATGAGTGAGTAATTCTATTCTGCTTGCAGGACTGAGATGACCAGAAACACATCCGTTCAAACCACAAGCCTTTAACAGCGAAGTGTGATCTGTGGGTCATGCTTACCAGCGCACACCCGTGGCAAACCATGGCCAAGGACACCTTCAGTTGTGTCATCACCTGAAGGCAGCAATATCAGCTCAGCCTGTGTGTGCCATGAAGTCTCTGTGACAGCCTGTGACACTGCAGCACAGACAGAAGGGAGCACCAGGGCGCAGACCCAGCACAACCGCTCATCCAGAGAATGAGGCACAACGAAAGCAAAACCTGCAGCCTCCTGCTGCACACATACAGGCCACCTTGCAACAGTGCCAGCATAGGGACCTGATCCAAGAACCCGCAAGGTCTGACACGTTCCATACAATGAATGGTAATGGGATCCCTGCAGACAACGGCCAGAGGGAAAACTCACTCACGTGCTCTCTTTCAGGGGACAATAATTCTGCAGCACAACCTGGCACCCAGCTGGTAGCAAGGACTTGGTGAGAGGGCATGGGGTCAGCACCTTCCTGATGGCCAGTGCCTGTGGCAGATGACCACACTAAGGACGTGACCAAGCTTTACAGGTAGCCACTGCTAACCATAACTCCTTGCCAGTTTCAGCCTTTCTGGGTGCTCCACCAGGAGCTGGGGATGCCATGAGCAAGCGGGTTAAAGCAGGACCCTCACTGCTTCCTTCCAGCCTGTCAAAGAAAAGATGACACCCATCTGTCATACTGCAGCCCCTGTCCCTCCACACTGACAGCTTGTCCCCAGAGGACAAAAGGCACTGCCTGGAAGCATCTTCACTGACATTTTAATTAGGAGCTGTTGCAAAATCCCTTTTCCCCAAACAACCAGAGCAGGAGGGATAGAGGCAGCAACAGGATGCTTGCAGCTGCCTTGTGCAGGGCTCAGAGGCAAGCGGGAGAAAGGAAATGCAGCTTTGCAGTTTCTCATGGGAAGCTCATCCAAGGAGCAAAGCAGTACTGAAGGAGCCACCCAAGCCCACACAGCGATTTGAGTGCAGTCCCCAGCGCTTGGCCGTGCCTTGACCAAAATAAGGCAAAAGGGACCAGCTGTCCCACCTCCTGGCAAGCCCTTCACAAGATGCACAACCAAGTGTTCCCGAGGTCAGGCTTGCTGAGAAGAACAGGGGATGGGAGCAGAAGAGTCTGAGGCTTCTTTTTTGTTGTTGTTGTTTTTTAATACACTTCTTGGCATAATCCCACCTCCTGCTGGTGGCAGCTCCATCCTGCCTCTCTCCATGCTCTGACCCCACCACTCCTTTGTAGCCATATGGCGCCCAACATGACCCACACCTTCCCTGCTCCTCCTGTCCCAGATCCCAGGCAGTACCTCGAGGTTGGGGCCTCAGGGAGGGGGGTTCAGAGCACGGCACCCTGCCCAGTCCCACTGCCAGGTTTGATGTGCCGCAGGCCTGCTTTAAGGAATACCTGCCAGGCTAGCTCAGCCCCTCCACTTGTGCTTCATAAAGTCAAGAGTTTGCCAGCCCTAAAGCTCAGAGTAATCTTCCCATTACAGCAATGTGATTTCCTTCCCAGAGCCTATGGAAGATGAAGTTTTGTCTTCATTTAAACTAAAGCTGTCTCCTTGGAGGCTCCTGGGCTGAGCCTGCACATTCATATCCCTTGACAACTTTCCACCATCATAACATTATGAAGTTTATTTGCCACTGCACTAAATAATCTGCCTCCTGGTTATCCAGAAATTGGGCAGCACTGATTTAAAGAAGCCGCTGCTGTTTGGTTTCTATTCTGAAAGCCAACCAGCCACAGTGACAGCCTGGGAAGGTGAATTATCCTTAATGAAGTGCAGAGGGCGAGCAAACATCAGAGAGCAAGGGTCACGCAAGAGCAGGAGATGGGGCAGCAGCAGTTCGCACAGTTTCTATTTTGGTTTCATCAGCATTGCCCGTGGCCCAGGGCAATAAAAAGTTCCCTATCTCTCAGAGCTCCTTTTGCAGAACAGCAAAGCAGCAGCGGCTCAGGCCAGCCTTGGCAATTTGGTTGGGCCATCTGTTTCTGTAGCAGATGCTCACAGCTCCATGCCTCCCTGCTTAAAGGGAAGCCAAGTCCCGCAGTCCAACTGGCACTTCTCAGTTCCCCCTACATGTGGGAAGCCAGGGGGAAGCTCCCCAGCATGGTGTCCAAGCAGGGGACTGCACAGCAGCCTGAGGGAAGCAGGATGAAACAAGCACAGGGAAAAAGCTCCAGAGCGAGGGACACAGAGCAAAAGCAGATATGCAGCTCCCAGGTTGGGAGGGGGGGAGGCTGCACAGACCTCCCAAAGGCATGGAGCAAAGCCAAGGAGAGACTCAGACTCTCAGCTATAGGCACTGATAATGTGGAGATGAGGCTGCACACCTGCAGCAGAGGAGCAGAAGGGTGTCATATTGCCCCCAGTGAAAGCACAGGGTGTCACCAGCACCAGGACAGATGTCAGAAGCCCTGAAGTCTGTTGTGCCCTCCTCAGACTATTCTGGGGACAAGTGGCTGGGTAGGGACAGCCCGGCAGGGCACAGGCTGACTCCCCATTCCATTGGGGAATAGGCAGGTTTCCTACTGCCTGCCTCTTCCGCATGCTGGTGGGATATAGCCCGTGCCTTACATGAGCAGCTGGAAACCCACTTCTGGCAGGGAGAGCAGCAGCCACTAAATGCCACAGAGTTGGGTTTCACGGAGCCCCTCTGCCAACCCCCTCAGCCCACAAAACAGCTGCAGATCACCCCAGCCTCTGGAAACCAGCACGACTGATCAAGAACACAGCTGATGGCTCAGGAGTCTGCCCCCCCTGCTTCTCCTACATTGTACATTAGGACATGCTGCCCGTTCAGACTGAACCCACCAGTTCCAGGCTAGCTCTCCCAGCCCCCCCTTCTCCCAGCAAGCACAGCCAAAAGCAGTGAGGTGCAGGAATGAGGAGCAGGAAAGAAGGGCAGAGCATGAGGTAAAGCCTCTGTGACCTGATCCAGAATGGCGCTGAAGTCCCCGCAGGTGACGACAGGGCAGCAGTAGCTGCGGAGCAGCGGCGGGCCAGCCCTCCCCGACCAAGTCCTAGTTTGGCGAGTGAGTGCTTCACTGCTCCCTCCGCCTCCTCCCTGCTCTGCAAACCCTGACAGCGCTCATTAAAATAACCAACTGCACTTCCTCTGCGCACAGCCCCAGTCAAGACTCACCCCCGGTGAAGGACACACAAGAAATGGGGGCCCAGAAAGAGAAGGGATCCCCGGCACCCAGCTGCTTGTCCCCTCGGATCTGAAACCCTGGTTTGCCCCTGCAGAACATGCAGTGCTGGGTGAGTGTGGAAGCACGGGGCTTCCCTCTGGCACAGGCACTTGGAGGTGACACCCTAAGGTGATGTTTCACAACCAAACCCTTTCTGTGAAAATGGGATGCAACAGTTTCCCCAGAAGCCATTCCCTCCCTTCCCCTTAGAGCATCCTTTGTGTAGCCCCAGGAGCTGGCAGGAGTCCATTCCCTCCCCGTGCTGTGGCAAGGGCCATGCCAGTGGCCAAATGGCTCTGAGACACCCACAAGGAAGGAGCCCCAGACCCCAAAGCAGCGAGTGCTGGTGACCAGTGAGGGTGAGTCACAGCGGCCCTGCAGCTGGGACCTCCTCGTCCCTTCACACCCTGCCTCCTCCCGGCTGCTCGCTCCCTGCATACATGTCATGGCTAAAATTAGAGCCAGAGAGCTCTTTCTCCGCGCGGGCGTGCGAGCCTGAGTGTGCTTGGACCGTGCCCAGCGCTCTTTGGGGACCGGGGAGAGAAGACAGTAAAACGACAATAACAAAACGTCAACAGAAATCGCTGCCAGAGCGGCAAAGGCGGGCAGGGCCAGCCGTCCTCCTGTGGCTGTGCTGCCGATGGGTATCACAGGAAACCATTAATCAGAAGGGAGCTAGGCCTGAGGGTTCCGCCACAGCTCTGTCACGCAGGTGGAGCACGCGGCCTTTGCAAAGCGGTGGGAGAGTTCACATTAGCAAATGTCAGCGCTGCTGTCGGACTGTTTTCAGCCCTGCTCTTGTGCTGTTGGCAGCCGGAGACACCCGTGCAGGCGGCAGGAAGTGTCTGCTCGCTGAGACCAGCTCTGTCCTCCCTCTGCTCAGATCCAGCAGCTCCTGGCACCAGGCAGCTTCCTTCCTCCTCCCTCCCCAGGGCCAGATTCCAGCTCTGCCCTGACCCCACGGCAGCAGCAGGCAGAGGGACAGCTGCCCCCGGCAGGCACCTGTGCCTCAGCTGACCCAGTAGCTGCGGTGCAGGCTGCAACAAAAGCCCCTGGAGCAGAGTCCTGAGATGTCCCTGTTGAGATCTGCTTGCTGGGGCTTAACGAAGTGCTTTCCCATTGCATTTACCACAGAGGAAATCAAAATCACGATGTGACTAGCTGTCCTGTCCCTGTTAACAAGCATTGAGCTGCCCATAGCCCTAAGCCCAACTTCCCGCTGGGGAGATGCACCCAAACTGCACAGCAAGCAGCAGCCATGGCCAGGCCCTGCAAGAAAGGAGCAGAGCCAGAGAACTGGGGGAAGGCTCAGCGCTCTGAGAGGCCAGGAGCCCACACTGAGCCTGGGGCAGGAAGGCATCTTCTGTCCCCATGTCCCCAGCCTCCACTAAAACCCCATGACTAAGTTCCAACTCATGGGCCCAAAAGGCACTTGTTGGCTTAACTGTGACCCTGTTGCTGGTATCTAGTCCCATCTGCAGCATCACTTTTACCATGTAGCAGTGTTATTCAGCCTTTTTCTGCCCATCCCATGTACAGACTGAAATAACTCAGCAATGCTAAACCCATCACTTCTTGGTTTTGCAAAAGGTCAGCTTGTCCCCGTTACAAATGGTAGGGCAGGAAGAGAAGTTGATTTTTTCCTCCACCCTTTTTTCTGTGATTGCCTTCCGCATGTCTGCCCTCACGTGTTTCCTCCTCTCTCCCTCATCCCCATATCCTCTTGCTCACTTGCCTCACACCCTCTGATGGGCACTTGCACAGTGAAGGAGACCCCAGGTGAAACATCACCGCTGGGGCAGCGCAGATTGCCTTTGGGATGTGGGCTGGCGCCCTGCAGGGTGGTAATCACAGGGCCACCTGGCTCTGCTCACTCTGTTTCACTGCTGCCAACAATCCCCAGCACCAACCTTACTGCTTCAAAAAGCATGGGTTGCGCAACAGATGCTCCCACCCAGGAGCCACATGGGGCATGAAGAGCCCTTGCCATGAAGGCCCAGCTGCTGGTCACTGCTCTGCCACCTTTGTCTGCCTAATCCCAGAGCACTGGGTGCTCCCCTTGCAGAGGAGAGGACAAAAAATGCAGCAAAGGCCCACGAGGGCCTGCAGAAGGGCCATCCCACAGTACTCAGACCAAGCAAGTGCCACGAAAAGATCCTTAAAAGCTCTTCCCTCTGTAGCAGCCCTCCAGTACAGAGCACAGAAGAGCAACCATGCCCTCTGGTGTTCAACCCACAGTGCTTTGGGCCTCTCCAAACCCCACTAACATCAGTGTGCAGGAACAGAGTGGCCAGACTGGTGCCACTACCAAATCTCCACCTGCAGGAATACAGCACTGCTGTGCCTAAGGGCTGGGAGAGCTGGACACTCTGTGATCAGAGGCAGCATGCTGGTGACACGCAGGATGTTCAGAAGCCAGAAATGGTAAACAAACCTTTAACAGGCCAACGTGCCACAGGCCACGAGGGCACAGGGAGCAAAGAAACCCGCCCCATCCCCTCGCCTCCCTAAGAACACTCACAAGCCCCCTCCATGGTTAGTTTCAGTGCTGGCTCCCACACAGCAACCACACAGCAGCAGTCACAGTTACCTCCCAGGCCTGGTTTCCCACCCCAGCTGGCATGCTCAGCTCACTGAACTTGGCTGCTTGGCCATCCAGGTAAGCCAAACTCAGGTCATTCAAGTGCTCAGCTAGCATAGGGCCTGGTGCTACAGCCCTCATGCCCATGACAGCCAGAAGATGGAGGAAGAAACCCTCAGCATGCCTTCACTGGACCACCAGCAGGACGGGACTGTCACATTAGCAGAGGGAAGTCCGGCAGCGAGCTGCCCTCGGGTACAAGGTTAGTGACACACACAGCAGGCAGCAGGCAGCAGCCTGGCTTTCGGTGGCCTTGGTTAGCGCAGGAACAGGAGGGTGACGTGGGGTGAGACGTGGGTGGAAGGGAGGAGAGCTCTCTCTCTGCAGCAGCTGCTGGAACTGCACAGCCTGTGCAAGCCAATAAAATGCCACGTACTTATACACGGCTGGCCGGTGCCTTATCCTTCGGGATCCCCATCGGCCGGGCTGGCTGCCAAGGAGACAAGGGAGGACACCTTTGTGGGGCAGGTGGAGTCTGGGGACACAAAGAGAGTGGTCAGCACGCCCTCCCATCCATGCCTCCAGCCACCCAGCGCACAGTTGCCCTGGCAACGTCCCTCATCCCTGCATGCTCTCCCCACAAGCCTCAGAGTGCAGCCGAGGTAGCAGCACCTGTATCACCTCCCCAGCTGCCAGCCGTGGGGTCTCACAGGCATTCCTGGGGGAGGGTGCAGTACCCTGCTGGAGAGGAGAGGCCTTGCCTAGCACCACGCTCCCGCTGCTGGGGCACAAACCCAGGCCAGTCACCTCAACCCCAGGGCCAAAACAAACACCACAAGAGCCACACACAGCCTGCTGCCAGGGAGCTGCTGCGGGCAGTGGGACAGCCAGAGCCCAGGTACTCCCGGCACCCACACTCACCGCTTCAGCTTCTGATACCCCCAGGCCCATGGCTGAGGGCAGAGGAAGCGCAGCTAGGGGACCATGGCCACACCTGCAGCAGGAGGCAGCCGTGCCTCATTCCTCTTCCTCCTATGCCCCGCACCAGCTGGGTTACTGGCAGCTTTTGCACCAGCCGCCAGCCCTGGGCAAGGATTTGAATTTCAAATAAATTATGAAGGCACTTGACAGACCTCACATGAAGGAGCATTGTTTGAGCAGGGCAGGGCAGGGTGGCCTGCCCGCCCCAAACCTGTGTGCAGACAACCCTGCTAGTGGGCACAGAAGGAGCAGTGAGCAGCACTGGCCAGGAATAAAGCGCTGCATGACCCAGCGTGGGGGGGCAGGACTTTCTTCAGACCGTGCCATGGGACGGGACCCTCTCCCGTGTGCAGCGGCAGGCAGGCACACAGAGCCCTGCCAGCAGATCTGCCACTTAATCCTGCCATCTGCCAGCCTCCATTGGGATCAAAATCCCTGCAGAAAACAACCCTACCACGTTTCAGCGTGCCCCACGCGATGTTCCCTTGCACGGTGACCTCGCGTCTGTGTGGTAAGAGGCTTAACACTGAATCCCAGCTGGGCCAGGACGGCAAGGCAGGACGAGATACAGATAATCTGATGGAGAGGGAACTTTCACACGGAGGGGCTGCATGTGGCTGCGCCCCAGCCCCAGGGCCTGACTGTGAGGCAAGATCAGATCCCCGGCAGTTTAAGGTGCTCCTGCCCTGTGGTTCCCCATCTTCCCCACACTGCTGGGGAGTGCGGCCTCTGCCGCAGCCCCACACCTGGCTGCCAACGGCAAATGAGAGATGGGCCACATCGGCACCCACATTTCCTGTGGGAGACGAGCTGCGCCAAAATGAGGGGAAAACCCTTTGTAACGAGCCTTTTTGTTAGCTTCTCTGACTTCCTGGGACAGAAAACCAGTGGGACCGCGTGACTTTCTGCAAAGCCACAGCATATTTTGGAGCCTGAGAGTGCTCCTGCCCCACAGAGATGAGCTGCAGTCAGCCTCACCCAGACAGCATGACCTGCCAGTGGGCAGGGCTGAGCAGGAGGCCCAGGCAGACAAGAACGTTGGGGAGCAGAGGAGGTCCTCTGGGTTAGCAGGACACACATGTGACAAGTCAGCCAGAGCTCAGAGCTCACTACAGATCAACCCCCTCAGGCAGCAATGCCCAGATCGTGGGCAGGAGGAGAACACTGCTGGATGCAACACGTGCATCTGACGTGGAGCGGGGGACTCCATCCCCTCTGCCCGCCTGGCGCAGCCTCGTCACATGTGCTTGTGCAGTTTCACCACCTACTCAACGTCCTGACGCGGAGGAGGGAAAAGCGTTCACAGCTCTCAGAGCGAATAAAGCTGCTGCCATGCCCGCAAGTTTCAACAGAAACACGAGGAAAGGGGACTGTGTTTTTGCAACACTGGAGAGCTGGCCTGGGGAAAGTTCCTGGGCTCAAGATCACCAAAACAGAGGCACTTATTCCTTCAGAGCCAAGTGCCAGCTCCAGAACTAGCAGGACAGGTTTTGATGTTTCCACACCCTGTCCATGACCCCAAGCAGGCCTTGCATCCGAGCCTTACATCCAGAAGGCTCTGGGGAGAAGCACCTCACCTCCTGCAAGCCCCCCCAGGCTCTCTCGAGAAGGATGGCTTGTGGCCCCAAGGAATCTGAGCCCTAAATCTGCTTCTGAGCTCAGCACCCAGTTATGCAAAGAAGCAAGCGTGTGGCTGAGAGCAACTCTCATGCTTCAGTTCACCAAGTCACCTGGGAAAAAGAAGCCAGGGCTGCGAGGAGAGCAGAGTTGGAAGTTATCCTCAGAGGCTCTGCCAAGTCTTCAGAGAGACTGTCTGCTCCCTGGGCATGGCAGCTTGATGACAGAAAGAAATCCCACGCTGCAGCCCTAACTGCCTGCCAGGGCTCAGGATGCATTTCTAAGAGCATCTCTGCTTGCCCAGAGCCTGTTCTTGCCCCACGAGCACCTGCTGTTCCAACAGCCCAGCAGGACCCAGGCAACCACACAGCCCCAACTTCTCTCCCTTGTACTACCTGCAGCTCCAAACGTTTCCTCCCTGCAAAGACCCGCATTGCCCCCCAGCTCCTCCTTTGCTTATCCCTCTTCCCATCATTTCATCCTCCGGAACAGAGAGGATCACTGTTATTTGTCTCAGCCCTTTTCTGAAGTGACACATCCCTGGAAGGGACACTCCAGCTATGAATCACATGAGAAGTTCTGCCCCTTTCTCCAGCTCTACTCTCCAGCAGGCGGCTGGTTTGTGCCCTGATGTCAGACAGGGGAAGGAGAAGAGCCAGGATGGAGAGAGCCATGAGGATCCAGCCCCTGCCAGCAGTGCAGCAACGCACTCTGCAAACACAGGTGGCTTCAGCTGGAGCAGCTGGGGCTCTCACAGGGCTGCTAGCCAGAGCTAGCCCTCTGCCTGCCCTCTGCCTCCTGCAAGTGGAGCAGAGCATGAGGCTGGCAGAGCTGAGAGTGAGAGGTTTGCCAGCCAAATCCAAATCTGCATGTGTGGAGGAGGAGGAGGCATCCTCTCAATTGCTCAACGGCAAGCTGGCAGCGAGGTGCTTTGTGAAAAAGCCTGTCCTGAGGTAAGGTTTGCTCCGGCTCTGACAGTGTGCTGATTTTACAGCTCAGGATCCTCACTGCTGCCACAGTTGCCTGCTTTGCCATTGAAGCACCTGCAATTTACCCCATAGCAGAGCATATCTACCACCCCTGTGTGAAAGCAAAGCAGGTTCTCAGCCCTGTGTCCAGCTCTTGGGTTTGGGCCAGTCGGGCAAAGGGATGACAAGTTCAAGAATACACGGTAGTGCCACCAGCACAGCACTGGGGGGAAGGCCAGGCAGCAGCCAACGCTCCCACAGGTGCTTCTCCCCTGGCTCTCACATGTCGTCAGCATCAAGCAGAAAGACGAGCATCGTCCCAGAGAAGTGTAGGCGGGTGCTCAGCTCTGTTTCTCGAGTGCCGTTTACCCACATGCTGTGCCACCCACAGACCTTCCCAGGGCAATGGCGCACAGCCCCCAGGCTGGGGGCAGGCCCAACAGGGCTTTCAGCCACCATCCCATGCTCTCCAGGCTGTGCTGCCGATGGCCTTGCCACACCAGACTCACCATCACATATGAGTACCCAGTGGGGGGCATGTGGTAAAGACCCCGAGCCCCACTCAGAGACTCACATCAGCAGCTCACCACTCTGGCACTGGGAACTGCAGGAGGTGGGCTGTGTCCCCAGCATGGTGCTTCCTTCCCAGCTGGAAGGGGTAAACCGTGCTGTTCACTTACACCAGAAGAAACAGGGCACCTAGGAAGGAAATTTAATCCCAACCACCTATTATCTGATTGGCTCCAATCTCTTTATCAGCCCAATTAGAAGAATTACCCATCTGTGGCCCGGATGCATGTATTGTGCACTTGTCTCTGTCAGCTCTGGAGCCAATTACTCCACCCTCCTTTAAGGCAATTATCAGGTACAGAAATAAGTCTGCTTGCAAAACAGCAGGCTAATGTGCTGCAGGCAGAACTCAGGGTCTCATCTCCTATTGCTTAAAAACCCCTCAGGATTCACCTGCAGTGAGATGTCTGTGATGCACTGGGTGCCAACCTGGGGACAAACAGGTACCATGGGTTTCCAACAAGACAAGCAGTGTCCAGTACTGATGTGATCTCCTGTTTCTTGAGTCTGCCACTCAGTGGGCTGCACTCAGCAAGCTGTATCTTCTGCTGCTGTGGCCCAAGCAAGCAGTGGTCTTGACAGAACGTGTAGGCAGGGCTGAGCGGCATGTCCCCAGCTCAGGAGACTTTTCCTTGCAGCTGGGGCTCCCCAGAGCAAGGCTTCATCTCCCAGTGCAAAGTTTCCTCTCCACTTACTTCAGCCAAATACACTCTGGCTAAACTCCAAAATCCAAGGAGGTGCAAATTTTTTCAGCAATCGCTGTTCAAAAGCATTTTGGGGATAGGGACTGACTATGCTTCTCCAAAACAAAGGAGAATAACCTCTTAACCCTGCAGTTCCTTCTAGTGAACTGGAACTCGGAGCTACGTTCAGCTCCTCTGTTCAGGTGGGCACAAATTCGGCAGCTCTCAGCAGCCCACAGCCAATCCTCCTCCGCACCTTCAGCACGCTTTCTCCACTCAGAGGTGTGCGTGGGGACTTCTCCCTCCCTCATGCTCCTTGCAAATCTCTTCATACACCCCTACAGCTTTTCGCAGCTCTGAAAGATGGATTTGTCATCCAGGGGGGAAACCAAGTCCCTCTGTCAGAGGAAGCAGAGGAAGAAAAGCATCCAAACACCAAACAATGTGACAGGCATCTCAACCCATGCTGCAGAATGTGCTGCATGGCCCAGATCTGCGTTTCCTGCACTGCATGCACCTGCACTGCACAAACCCTCTGTACAAGGAGAAACTGCCCTCTGTATGCTCCACCATGCTCTGCAATAACGGCTTACACAAAGAAGCAGGACCCTCCAGGGGCCAGAAATACCCACTAATATGAGGGAAAGGACAAAGACTGTTAAGGAGCTCCTCATGGCCACCGCCACCAGCTGTGAAACCAGAGCAGAGAGCAGCTCTCGCACAGGGTGGAGCGACCTTGCAAGCCCTTCGCTCCCAGCTCCTGCGTGACTTCACAGGGTGTGCTGTGGGGGCTGAAAGTGGGGCCCTTCCCCTTTATTTAGCACTAGTGAAACCACACTGGGAGCCCTGCATACCGCTTTGTCCCCCCTGTACAAGAAGGATGCTTAAAAGCTCATGGTCAGCAGAGCGACATCAGGAAGGATGAGGCAGTTTGGGCCAGACGGTCACCCCAGAAGTCCCTTCAGAACTGACCTACTGTCATTTTTACACATCTCTGGATGGTGTAGTCACCTCTTGGCTTACATGGGTTGAGCATCCCAAAAATCAAGTGAGTGCCACGAACCTGAGGACAAAGCACTTGGAGAACACTCAGTAAGGCAAGCCCAGAGTGTGGTTCCGGGGCTCCCTGGGAGCAGCGCGGAGCTTGCACAGCCCCATTGCTGACAGCCTGCTGAAACTGCAGCTGAAGCATGAAGTGTGAACGTGGGGATGGGGACATGCGGTGCTGGGCACATGGAAACAAACTTCCAGACATGGGACTCTGACTAATATGGGGAGAAGGCTGGGGTCAGCGAGGGCCACGATATCCAACTTCCCATTATACTTCCATTATACATTAAAGGAGGAGAGCGCAATCTCATCTCCCTCTATCAGCACGCCACGTCCCTTTGGCATCTCATCTCAGCTGATTCCATGTTTTATGTAAGTGGGGTCAACACCCTCTCCAGTGCCCAGCGCCAGCGCTACGGGTCGAAGCCGGGGCTGACAGCTGGCAGGCTGGGGGAGGCTGCCCGGCGGCACCCAGTCCTCCAGGTGAGCGCCGCGTCGGATGCTCCAGGCGACTCGACGGATGCCCCAAGGCACGGCCCCCGGCCACAGGCACACGACGGGATGGAAAAAGCCGGACCGACGGCGAGCAGACCCGGCGGCGGGCCCGGCGGTGGGCAGCGCGGCTCCACCGCTCCGATCTCGGACACGCGGGGCGTGCTCTGCCCGCCGTCCCCCCGCACCGCGCAGGCCCCGGGGCGCGGCGGGAGAAGCGCGGAGCCGCGTCCCTGCCGCTGCTCACCTGCGCCCGAAGAGCCTGAGGCCGGTGAAGCGCTTGTTGCTGTGCCGGCGGCCCGGCGGCGGCCCCCGCTCGGGATCGGCGCCGCCCGACGGCCCGGAGACGGCGCCGGCGGCGGCGGAGGAAGAGGAGGAGGACGAGGAGGACGAGGGCGAGCCGCCGGGCGGCGGAGGCTCTGCCGCCTCCATGGCCGGGCTGGGGGGGCTCGGCGTCGCCGCTACCGGTTCGCCGCCCCGCGCTTCGGCTCCATGCGAGAGGAGGGACCGAGGGGGACGGGCGAGAGGCGGCGCGGGCACCCGCCCCCCCGAGCCCGGCGGCCGGGCAGGAAGTGCGGCCGCGCACCGGCGGGCCCGGAGGCCGAACCGGCCCGACAGCGCCTCCTGTCGTCGGCCGGCGCCGCGCACGGGGCACCTGCTGCCCCGAGCCCTGCTCGCATCGCGGGTTCGCGGACTGCCGTCCTGGGCCGGGTCTGCCCCCGTTCCAGTGGGGGCTGCAGCGAGGGGACAGAGCCCAGACTCGGTGTCACCTAGCCCCGTGTCACCAACCTCCAGCGTCACCCGCTCCCAGTGTCACTGAGGCTCGGTGTCACCAAGTCCCGGTGTCACCCAGTCCCGGTGTCACCCAGTCCCGGTGTCACCCAGTCCCAGTGTCACCGAACATGGGTGCTGCAGCCAGGCCCCAGCAGCCATGGCCCGGTGCTGAGGGCTCAGGAAGCTGTCAGCCCTGCTGTCGCCCCCGCACTCAGGAAGAGGATCGGCGACAGCAGCGGGGCCTCCCTCGTCCTCCCATTGTTCGCCCTGGCACTGGTGCTGCGTCTCACAGCCCGGCTGCGTCACTGCCGCCCTGCAGCTCCTCGGGGCGGTGGGAGCATGGCAGCCTTCTTTGCATGGCAAATGAGCCACACACAAGCGTCACCTTGCAAAGGGAGCAGGGCCACCCCCACAGCTGGCCCTGGGGGCAGCCACACGCGCAGTGCCTGTCTGCCCCTCAAGCCGGTGCCTTGATGGGTGCAGACGGGGGCTTCAAGCTGCCGGCCAAGGGGGAGTCCTATGTGCCCCGCAGCAGTGCGACCCTCCAGCATCCCAAATGGTGAGGCCGTGCACACCCGATGGCACCAGGATAGAGGAGAAAACTGTGGGTGAGGAGCTGGGAAAGCACAGGAAACCATGGAGGATCCTTCCCCCCACCCTGCAGCGCAGCGGGGCCACCAGCACTCAGCCCCAGCGCAGCACAGAGCCCATCCCAGCGGTACCTCATCACTGCAGTCCCTGCGGGGCTCTGGGGGACATCCCACGAGCGGTGCCTCCACATCTGCTGCAGCACAGGCGGCTGCTGCTCAGACAGCCCGGGGCTCGCTCTCGTTCTTCCTCCCCCGGCAGCCGCTTTCCGGAGTCATCCCAAGGGCAGAGCCTGGCAGGGCTGTGCGGCCGATGCTGATGTGGTGGTGGTGTGGGCCCCGCTTTGTTTGCACCCTCCACCTGGTTCCTCTCTCCGCACTTCCTGGAAGTGCGAGGGCGGCTGTCATTGTGGCCGGCGCCACCACGCTCTTCCTCCCGCAGCCTGCGCCTGAGCCAGCTCTCCTCACGTGGCCTGGGCTGGCTGTGTGCTTGTCCCATCCTGGGCTCCGTGGAGGGCCCTGGGGAAGCACCTGAGTGAAGCACGAGCACCAGCATGTGATGGCCTCGTTGCCGCTGTGTGCACGAGGGCAGCTCGGTGTGCCCTACCCTACTGTGGTCATTTCTCTGTCAAGTTTCATGCCCTGCCCTGCAGCACCCAGCCCAGTATCCCTCCCTTTGCCACACACTCCCAAGCCTCATGATGTCCCGCAGTTCTCAGAAAGGCCCAGCAAGCGAGTCCTTCTCTCCATGTGAAACTGCAGGGGTTGTACACAAAGTCTGAGGGGTTATCCATGTGCCCCCCAGCCAAGGCCACCTGCTGGGTCAAGCTACCCAAGCCCTGCATGGTACCAGACACCTCCTTCCAGCTATGCGGGGGCACAGAGACAGATGTCTGTGCTGGCAGAGCAGGCTCAGTGCAGTGGGGATGGATGGCAATTCAATGATGCTGCTCGGCACTGCCTGGCTAACACGATTAGTGGGATGGCAGGCAGGAGCCAGGCTGGCTGCCCTACTGCTGCTCCTCCAGCACAGCTCATGCTCTCTCCCAGTTCCTGCACTACCCAGATGGGATGGGAGGGCTGCATACTCTCTGCCCCTGGAGTGTACAGAGATCCCCATTCCTGGTATCTCAGTGCAGTGGCTGGAACAAGCCCACCCTCCCCTCCCCTCTGCTCTGCTGCAGTGACCCAGCATGTCCTCCTTTGCTATTTCCACAACAAAGCCCCTCTGCTCCACTCTGGGTTATATTTAGCTCAGGACAGAACAGCGTGTGAGATGCTCAGCACATCCTACCCACTGCCTGCATCCTATCTGTCACCCAGGGACTATGCCGAGCAGCTGGGCCCCCGGATTCCTGCTTGGCTCTGTGGAGACAAGGCCAAGCAGGGGGCTCAGGAGATGCTCTTTTGACTACCACAGTGTCCATGCCAGGTGCTGCCGCCCCATAGGGGTGGGAGCACAGGAGTGGAGGTCCAGCTCCCAGCATATCCTTTATCGTGCATTCAAGCCTGAGCAACAAGCACTCCTGCAGTGTGGTTTCCTCTCTCGATGAACACTCCTGCGAGCTGCGCTACCAGGAGTGGTGGTGGTGACAGAAGGTCACTGCTGCTAGTCTCAGTCCAAAAGCAGACAAGAAAGCACCCAAGATGAGCAAATGTTCCATGCAAGTGCCTAGCTGCAGGGTGCTGCTGAGAATCATCCTGCCCCAGTGATCCCCGGCAGCACTGGTGCTGTGTCACTGCTCGGCACACTGCTCCTACCCTGCTGCTGCACACCAGAGCAGGAGCTAATGTGACATGAGGCACACTCGTTGGCTGAACAACGCCAGCAATTAGGTACAAAGGCCCTGCACTTGTTCAGGGTCTGCTGTGGTGCCGGGTAGCAGGGGCTCTCCTAGCACTATCTCCCTGCAGTGAAAGTGTCCCAGAATCTGCAGAGCCATGGCCCAAGCCAGCATCATTAATAAGCTTGGCATGGAACTGCTACTCAAAGCCCTACATATAACCTGAGCACTGAGATCTATCCTCCCGCCCGAGGCGCCTCTGTACACCATGGCAGCTATTTATGGAAAGAGCTTTATTTCCATAGGCTTCATATCATTTCTGCTCATTTCAAAGCCTTTATATAGCGGCTCCTGCCGCTTGCCCCTCCTGATGACTAATGAGCCCCAGCAGGAGCGGGCGGCTCAGCAGCAGGAGCACCGTGGCCTCCACCTCCATGTGACATTGAGGACTCTGGTGATGGGCAACAGCCCGTGGAAGGGGGCCTCCAAACTCCAAAGTGGGGCTTGGGAAGTGCCCCTGGACCCACGTGTTAGTGTGGTGAGGGGGTTTCTATGGGACTCCTTGCCAGATCCTCCCAACTCCTGGGTGCACATGGAGCAGAGAGCAGGATGCAAACATTCCCCTGTGATATTGGACAGCTCTAGAGAGAATTCAGGCTGATCAAATTAGACTGCAATACGCTCCCTTCCTCCCCGGTGGAGGCTGGGTAATTGCAGCTGGCTAATCCGCTCAATGCACACATCTGAAAGAAGACAGCTAAGGGAAGAAAAGCCCGCTCTGCTCTTGCACTTGGTGTAGCTATCCCTGGTGTCAGTGGTGGGAGCATCCCACTGCTATACAGCCCCCAGGCCAGGCTGTGCCAGGAGCACTGCCACGGCCCCAGCTCACAGCTGGGTGCTAATTCAGACAGGACACTGCCACGCAGCCCCTGCTTGCCACCCACCACAAGAGTAATGAATGCTCAGGATGAGTCAGCCCAGGGCCCTCCTGCTCTACAGTCACTAATTCGGTTTCCCATTAGTTCCCATTAGTTCCCATTACTGCAGGATTAGAGAGCAATTTGCTCCTAGTTTGCTTCACAGCCTTCTCAAAGGGGGAGAAGGGCTGCTGCTCACATGGGCACTGAACCAAGAGGTGAGCCTGTGCATCCCAAAGTGTAGGTCATCTTCCCCAGGGCAGAGCTTCACACCAGGGCCTCACATCCCCACAGCAGGCACTCTTGAGTGCTACAGGACACAGTTTTATGTAGTGGTTTGCTGGGCTCAGTGACACCAGCAGAGGAGCCCAGAGCAAGAACAGATGTTCCTGCTGCTGCAGCCAGCCTCAGAAGCTTTCCAGGCTCAGCTCCTTACCTCAGCATCACCGCTCCTTCTCCCTGCTGGGAGCTCCCTTTTTTCCTGTGCAAGGACAGGGCTGAAGGAAAGAATGCAGGGATGAGCAGCACCTAGCTCTGGGAAGGGCATTCATGCATGACCCCAGTGACAACCCTGACAGAGGGAAGAGCCATCCATTACACCCAGCCCAGGCCCTTTCAGCACCCCTGCGCACAGCCCGGGGCTCCTACCTGTAGGACACCTGCTTCCTGATGGCCAAGTGCAGGAACTGCTCTTCCACCTCCACTGCTGCCGTCGCCCCTCTCACCTTGTCCCACACTGGCTCTGCACCACGGAGACCCAAGCTTTGCTCTCTTCCAGCACTTTCTACATCCATAGTTCCTGGGATGATCCCCGAGGCTCCCCGGGCTCCCTCGTTGTCCCTGCTGCTCGTGGTGAGCTCTCTCCAGCTGGGCCCCTCAGCCATGTGGAATGAGGTGCTGATCCTGGCTGAGTCCCGCTCTGCTTGGCTGCCTGTGGGTCTTGGGAGGATGCTGGCAGGGCTCTGCTTCTCCGGGAGCACAGTTGCAGGGAAAGCAGTGGAGCAGCAGCCCAACTTTTTGCAGTGCTGTCTATCGGCCTCTCGACATCAGTTTGCAGGGCTCAGGCACAGCGGATCAGCCTCTGCCTGCCTCCTCTGCCCTGACACAGCGGAGTGGAGGAATAGCAGACGGAGATTTAAAGACGTCAGTACTGCTGCTTGGAGGTGCAGGAAAAAGGGGATGAGGAGAGAGCGTGTCGGGTCGTAGGAAGGAGCCTGAAGGGCCAGGGCCCAGTGTGTCTATTGCTGTCCCCTGCAGCAGCAGCACAGGCAGGCAGGCAAGCAGGTGCCTGTGCACCGATCCTGCAGCAGCACTCAGAAGACAAAGCAGATAAGGAGCGTGAGCGTGTGCGTGGGGAGGGGGGCTGCGGGGAGTGCAGAGTCACCTTAGAGACACTTGAAACTGGCACTTAACCCTTTGGAGTCTGGGAGGCAGAGGAGTGTGGCGGCATCCCCAGCCCTGGTCTCTCACAGCCAAGGCTGCTTACCCTAAGCAGTTGTGTGCAGCAGGCACCCCAAAGTGTGAAGGACCTGCAGCTCTGGATTCTTATGCCACAAGGTGAGATCTGCCTGGAGCAGGGCTCCCCAGCTTTGGGCAAGGATACCCAGCAGAAGAACTGCACAATCTGTCTGTGCTGGGCTGGGGCTGCACTTGGTAACCTCGGTCCTAGTCATGTCAGCTGGGCTGAGGGACCCTGCAGAGCTCCCGCATGTGTCTGGCACCTTGCTTTGGATTTGCTTTGCCCCAGACTTATCACACACTGAACATCAACCTGCGGTGCATGGGGAAAAGGATGTTGCGGGTCTGTAGCAGCTGCCTCCCAGCCCAGAGGACCCGTGTGCCTCCCAGACCTATGGTGCAGCCCCAGCCTCTGCCACAGCTGCTCTCTCGTGCAGTCGTGAGTCGTGGAGAGCCCATTCCCTCCTGCAGCGTGACTCAGCCTCCACAGGGGCTTTGTTCCCCTCTGCAGCTGTGAGATGGGGGCTGGCCCTCCCGCAGAAACCTGGGTGAGCTTGGTGCCTCCTGCTTGCAGGCTGAGTGGCCCCTGCATGGGTCACACCAAGGTGCAAAGTGCTACCTTCACCTTTGATGGACGATTTCATCGGGCACAAGGCAGAGAGCTTCAGCAGGTAAGAAAACACACGCAGAACAAGGTGCCAGCTCTGACACTCAGCATGGGGCTGTGAGGAGGCTTGATCACCCTGTTCCCGCAGAGGCACCCAAAGCTCCTTGCCAAGGAGTAGGAACAAAGCCTGCACATCTCACAATAGATCTGCACGAGAAGTACGGTCAGGTACAGCCCCAAGCAGTGACACCCAGAGGGAACATGCTGTACCTAGAAAGCAGGGATGCTCTACCGAAAGCTCCAATAGCATACATCCTATTGTAAGGCATTGATGTTCCCATGGACCGCTTGTGGCCTGCTCTGCAGTGGTGAGCTGCAAAGGCAATTGTGGTTTTTTTCTGAGTTGGCCTGGTAACAGAGAATGGCTAGGAATAACTCATCTCTGCAAAATGAAGACTGTGTTCCATCAGTACTCTTTTGTGCTGGGCTTGTACACGTTGGCAGTGCACAGGCTCATCAGCAACACGATCCCAGATGGGAAAGAGCCTGACCTGGCATGGCATGGCAGTGTGTTTGAAACGCACTGAGTGTAACTGAGCAAGGCTGAAGGTGACTTCAAAGAAGGTATCCTCTCACTTTGCTAATTCCCTTGTTCTGCTCTAATTACTTGCTGTAGCCAAACCGGGAGGTGTGATTGGCTGGCTGCATTTTGGGAGGCACTTCAAGGATGTGCCTATTTTGAGCGGCTCAGAATGCAATCCGGCAAACTGCAGAATAGAGAGGATTTGTCTAGATGAAGGGAGATTTGCTCCCGATGGAGGGGGTTCTGCTTTCTCCAACTGTGTCAGTGTTAAAAGGATCAATGCTGGAGAATTTATCCTTTTAGGAGCTTTCTTCAAGCATCTCCAAAGTCCAGATGACTCCTGCCTGGGCCATTAGTGGTCATTTCAATGTCCAAATCCTAACAAACCCACCAGGAGATCTCTAGAATGAAACTTAATTTTCTAGACCTCCTGTTGCCGTGTGTTTCACACCAGTTTTCACAGATGTAAATGGACTGCTGCAGGCTAACAGGTCCCAAGTTACTGACCTAAAACATGCAAGTTTACTTCTAACCCAAACACTGAGCGTGAGCTCCCAGTGCTGAACCAATTCCACATGCAGACAACAAACGGGATATCTGGTGAGCAAGAGGTCAGAAGCTGTGACAACCATGCTGGAATGAAGGGATCCATCAACCCAGGATTGATGCTGCATCTTTTTATTTTATTTTTATTTTGCTTGTCTAAGCAAATGCAGAGCAAGGGATGGAAGAAAGAGAAAAGGTGGCTTGAAAAAAAAAAACAAGTAAACAAGACAAAACAAAACAAAAAACAGGAGGGAAAAGGCAGCTACTGGAGTATAAGGACAAAGTGAGCTGCTAACAAGAAAGGAGTTCATAGGTGCTAAGCCCGCACTAATTCTTAATAAAATACAATACTGAAAATAGGATCTGAGAGTCTCCAAAATACAATATCTTAAGGGATCGGCAATAATACAAAATAAGGTTCATTATGTACAAACGAGTTCTGCTCTTGGTCTCTGTACAACGGTGGGAGTGGGAGGCGTGGGGACATGCACGGTGGAGGTGCTGGGGTGGAGGAGGAGGGTGTGCTTGGACCCGGCAGTGGTTCTCTGTGCTGGGGTGGAGGCAGAGGGTCGGGAGTGCTCTGGTATCTGTTGAGAAGCAGATCCTGTGTGAACCTTGAGAAGAGCTGTGCTGAAGGCCTTCTTCCTCCTCACCCCACTGGCCAAGCATGTGTGGTTGCAGCTAGCTATGCCCAAATTTGTCCTAAGTGGCTTCCGGGGCAAAAACAGTTTCCAAAAGAGGGGTGTGAGAGCCATTCTCTTAATTCTTCCAGTTCTTGAGCAGGGGGGTGAGACTGGTGGAGAGGCTGGAGCAGCATAATCTGAGTACAGGGCACCTGAAGCAAAACAAGCTTCAAGGTTTTCTGCTGTGAAACCAAGTGGAGCACACAGAGAATCTCATGTGCAATCTGCTGCATCCCAGATCGTAGAAATTCAAGTCCCACATTGTCCTTCTAGCAAAGGACAGCTGAAGGTACAGAGTGAGAAGATACTGGGGCAGGGAAAGGGTCAGAAGTGGATGTTTGGATACTAAAGAGAACGGAACACTTTTGAGATGAAGTCATTTCAGCATTGCAGTGGACATGCTAAGTCAGGGCCTGAAGCAGTGATTGAGCACCTGGTGGAAGGCAGGGCCAACCCAGGGGAGCTCAGCTGCATGCAATGCTCCTGAGTGACTGGAATGGGTGGAACTAGGATCCACCCCTTCCTAGACCTCATTTAAGGGCTGGCAGTGGAGGTGAGCAAGTGTTGATAGAGATTCTTGATTGCTGGAGGCTTTCCAAAGGTAGGCTGCTTTTTTTTTTTTTTTTTTCTTTCTTTCTCCTTCATTTCTGCAGTTGCTGCATTTGGGTTTGTCCTCATCTGCTGCAGCCGAAGCCTTTGCTGTCCTATATTGTGGTACTTTCTATCACATTATAGTGTAATAAGCACCAAGCTTGGAAAGTCTGGCCTGATAGGTGGTATGGGAGAGGCTGCTACCTTTGGTGCTAGCACTTAGAAGGAGGAGATCTAAAATAGTTTTTGGTGACTCTGACCAATTCAAACATGCTACCTCTTTCCTGGCAGAAGGAATAGTCTCCTGAGATGCCAGCATGTCCTTAGTGGTGTTCACAACTCTACTAGACACCAACAGCGACATCAGGATGTGAGGGGGGATGGACAGTTGTGATAGGGTGATGGAAGTGGATTTCTCTCACTCTCATTGCAGGGGGTGTGTAGAATGGGAAGTGGGAAAGCACTGACCTGATTAGCACCACGCTGTAGGGCCCAAGCTGGGAACAAAAAGGAATAAAAGCACCTCTGCCAAAGAGGAGATGCTGAGGGTGGGGAGAATTGGGCTGTGGGGAGAAACTTCTCCCTGTTTTAGAGTTCTGGCTGACCAGAAGCTACCAGTTAATTTTCATGGTGGTTTATCTTGATTTGGGATCTGTCTCCCCCACTCCGTTTGTGTGCAGATCTATGCAGATAGTTGGTGTGAAAGTTATGTAGGTACATCCAACGAGAGAAAACTAGAGCAAGCAAGAGCTAGTTTTTCTCTTGATGGAGGCATAGGTATACTAACAGATGGAAGGGAAGGAATGAGCTCAAACTCTCCAGAGTCATCTCTCCAGCCCCAGTATCACCCACTGCTATGTCCCTTAGGCAGAACAGTAAAACTCTTTCATGTGCATCTGATGTAGGCAAGGGGTACGTGCCTAGGGACAGCCACCCATGGAGGCTTTGGGGAGTGAGCTGAACAGTTTGAGGGCCTCCTCTTGACCTCCCTCCATTCTGTAGTGAGCCCACACCCACAGGGTAGTGCTCATTCAAGCAGGAGATAAGGCCAGGGAAGAGGATGTCTCAGGACTTCGTCAGAGGTTTATTACCAGTTCTGGCAGTCCTGTGACTCCTCTCAAAAGAATCAGTACCAAAGGGGGACATGGGGATGGGAAGGAGCTGAACTCAAGGCCAGTTTAGGAGTGTCTGAATGCAGCATCCTCTCCTGCTGAGTCCCCTCAGTTGCTCAGTGAGGAGGGAATCCTGCAATCAGACAGATGAGGCCTTGAGGTCCAGCAGCTGCTACAAGTATTCAGCTGTCTCACTGGAGCTTGTTTCCCTGAGGAGGAAAAAAAAAAAAGACAAGGCATCAGTCAAGGCTTTTTGCAGTTTCCTAGATAAATGTACCTCTTTACCCAGCTGTTTTGCTCTAACCAGGATGGAGCTCTCCCCTGGGCCACTGGATGACCAGCAAACACGGGATCACCTGAGTCATCCCATCCTGCTTGTGTTTAGAGCAGTGGGACACTGATTATGGAGTTCCAAATTTTTGCTCTTTAAAACAAATTTGGTCTTATGCTCTCTGCCAGCACTGGTCTCCTGCAGCTGCTGTTTCTCATCTAATTGCCTGCCCTAGGGAGCTTGGCTGCTGTAAGCCTGCAGTGAAGGGGACATGCTTGCTTCTTTCTCCAAGGTGTCATGCTGTGGTTTGGGGCCCAGACTGTGGTCCCCACCTGCTTACCTCTCATGAAATTGCTCTTTGAAGTGGGGTAGAGTTGGGTCAGTTTGGTTCTGGTCAGGATTCTCCAGATGGGATTTGCTCATATATATGGCTGTCTCGTGTGTCCTTGCCAGATGAGGCCTTGGCTTGTCAGACTGCCCTTTTTCAGCCTCCCACCCCTCAGGATGGTCCATGGTTAGGAAGGAGCTATAGCTCTCTTCTAAGGAGCCAGCACCCTCATCATAGAACAAGAGGCTCCGTGACTGAACTGCAAACAAAGAGAGCGTGAGTTAATTATGCAGTTAAGGTCTCTCATAAAGGGTGATAGTGTTGGCTAGCACATGCCCACCCAGCCATAGCCTTGTCCTGCTCTGAAAGATATCCCATTCCTATGAGCTTCATGAGGCAAATGGTACCTGGGACACATCACCTCTCCAGAAGGCAATCTGACCTGTGGCTTTTTCCTCATATTGCAGCCTTTTCTATTTGGGCAAATGGCTAGAAGAAAATGAACACGGGCCTAAACAATGTGCTGCTATCATACTGCCAACAGGTCAGGAATCCCACTGAGCAAGAGCCTATGGGATAGGCTCTGGAGGGTCAGTGCTACCCCTTGAAACAGATGTGGCAGGAGAAAAGTTGGAAATAGTTTGGGATTAAAGGGAGGTACTACATTAGACTCACTCTTACTAGTTGTGTAAATGTCTGGCGCTGGTGTTGCTTTCACTGTCTGTGATGATGTAGAGAACTCTGGGAGACAGGGCATCAGGGATCCCAGGATGAGAACGAAGCAGAGCACCAGCACCTAGTGAAGAGATATCAACATGCAGTCAGTGCCACTAGCAACAGGGAAGCTCCTCCTCAGCACGCAGGCATATGTGTGAGAGTGTGTGTTCAGGCTGGCTACAGGGTCACTGCAGACCCCCAGGGAGGGAAGGACCTGCTCTGCTAATCTCTACTGGAAATCTAAGACGGGGAACTCTGAAGCTTCCTAGTGTTGCTCTTTTTCTGAAGTATTTACAGTTCCATGGTGAGAACTTGCCTGAGGAGAGATGCTCACAGCTAGGGAACGATTTGGGAAGGAAGGGTGCACAAGCAAAGAGATGAAGTTTGCCTTGATCACAGGGAACCTGGCCATTAGCACAGTAGGGGCTGCAAGTAAACAAGCTCATTGAGAGACATCTATAAGATACCACAGCAGATAACAAAGGGAAGTAAGTTACTCTCCATCCTAGGAAAGAAGAGCAGCAGAACTGCAGCAGCCCAAATTCTGACAATATAGACAGAGTTCAAGGAAGGAGTTAAACTTATGCTTGGCATGCACATATTCTGGGCCATGTGTCTTCTGGCTGTGGGCAGAATATTCAGAGCTACTGGACAGCAATAAAAGGAGAGAGGCAGATGAAAGCTCCTTGGAAATTCCCCTCTGGTAGTTCTGCACCTGTCCGTAAGTTCTGTCATGATGGAAAGGGACTCCATTTAATTTAGGGAGCTAACAGTACAGAGCAAATGGGAAGTTAGAAAGAGCCAAATACTTATTACCTGAATACTATGGATACCCACATTAATATACCACCCACAGGGTGCTATAATAATAGCTGCCTCCAGTGCAGTGATTAGCTTGAGCAAATCTAAAGAGGCAGTGCATCAGCTGATGATTTCTACAGCATGCATACGAATCAGCTAGGTGTCACCCATGGGACATATGCTGGGACAGTCAGCCATTTCTTGACTGCTTTTTGGAATGGCCAAGTCTAAGTAACACACAGAAGCTGGTACTTCAAGGTAATATGGACCACCAGTGGATTCTGGAGTACGTAGAAGATTAAATGATAGCACACGGATACTATACAATGTAAAGGGGAATTTAGTTTTTCAGTTTCTCCATGACTGATTTTGAAGTAAGGAAACCAGCTATGGACAACATAGATGCTAAACACATCATATTGGTTATTCAGGGCATTCAGATTCCCTATTCCACAAAATCAAGGTTAAAAAAAAAGTCAGCTGAGTAGGTATTGCTTGGATTTATTACAGCCAACTGCACAGTACTCATAAAGGGCAGCTAGCCCTGTGAAGGCTGTTTCTCTTCTAAAACAGAAGAAGATTTATGTTAGGAAGAGAGCAGTATACTTAACAACTTGCTTTAACAAGGCGTTTAGATGGGGCTTTGCAGAGCAGCATCGTTTTGGTCTTTTCAGTTTAACTCTGGTTTTCTGGTTCAGTTCAAGCTCTAAACCATTTAATAACAATAACTCTTGATTTGAGTCTCGGTACCATTAATGTCCCTGATTCTGAACACCTCACCATTCTGACCTCTTAAAAATGAGGAAAACTAGGCTAGAGGAAACCACTATGAAATTAGTTGGAAAGGTGAATGAAAAGATTTGTTTATAAAAGTGTCTTCAGAAAAAGTTGCTGAATAGTTCATTGTTAAGGAGGGAGGGCACAGAAGATGGAGTGGCAAAGGTATCTGTTGTGGTTCTTTCAGGATACAACTTTTAAAGCTTGACTGAGATGTCAGTGTCAAATCTACAGATGGGAGAGATCACAAGCAGACTGGCTTTTGATCACCATTCAGGTTCAGAGTGATCTTGACCACCGGGTAGAAGTGTTCCAAGAGAACAGCAGGGAGATGCATGCAGACAAACACTGAGACCAGCGAGGTGGCAGGAGTGATTAGCAGAAGAAACACAGCACCAAGTAAGTGAGCAGGCAGCTGTTCTACAGAGGCAAGTCTGGGAGTGAAGATGAAGCACAAGGTGGGTGTAAGTCAGTGTCACTTTGTGGAGGGCAAATCTCAGCTTCAGTGGATGAACAGGGTTTTGGAATGGCTCATAGATTCTGTATGGATAATCAGGTGCTACTCTGCCCAGCTTTGGGCCCCTTCATTCCAAAAAGATATGGGGCAGCTAGAAAAAGCCTGGAAGGGGGGGTCTTTGAGTATAAGCAGTGATTCAGCAACTCAGCTTATGAGGAAAGGTAGAAGAAACTGGTGATTTAGCAGAGTGGACCAAAGGAAGTGACATAAACAGCAGTTTTCAAATACGTGAAGCACAGCTGCAAAAAAGATAAATAGATCTTGCTTACAGTGTACCCACAGTAAGTTGCAATAAACTTCAGCTATTGCGAGGAAGATTTAGAGGATATCCAAAAGCTTTATCTGGGAAAGATAACAAGGCACTGTAATAGTTTGCCTAGGGGAGCTGAGGGCTGCTCACAGCTGGAGCCCTCAGGAATTAGCTAGACAAATATCCAGCAGGAAAGGCACGCAGTGAGAAGAGAAGGGTCTTCTGCTGCCCTCCCGTGCTGCTAGGCGTGATTATTCTACATATCTGCCTTGATAAGGAGTGCTCTATTTGGAGACTTAATGGAAAATGGGAACTAGGAGGCCGATGAGAGGAAATGGCCAAAGATAGAAAAGCAAATTACAAATTCTTGAAATGCTTCAAAGCTCCGAAGTCTGAGAGAGTTGGTGTGTGGGCTGGGATGCTGTGGAATGAAGGGAGCAGTAAGGAGAGATAAGACATTGCTGGGAACCTAAATAAGGTATTTTATCAGCTTTTATGGTGCTGGGGATGTCTGGAAGGCACTTCTCCTGGACTTGCTCATTTCAGGTAGTAGCAATGAAGAATTGCTGGAGCCAGCGATGCTCTGATGAGCTGTTGCATTAAGGAGCAATGAGTCACTGGGTCCTGTGGGGTCACACCCAAAACTGTGGAAAGAACTTGGGAATGAAGCAACAAAGCAGAGAACAGAGAAGAAAAATCTGTCATTAAAATTTGATCTGATATGGAGGTGGCAAAGAATGTAGCAAAAGTTTGAGCAGATTTTGAAAGGAGAAACTGAACAAGGGGGGGGGGGGGGGGGGAAAGAACCAACTTCTCAGGCCACAGAGCATGGTGAGAAAATGGGGCAAATAATTTTGGTTATCTAAAGGGCAAATTAGAAGGATTCTAGCTCTAACAGAGTCTGATATATGGGCATAGCAAGAGCAGATGTCATTTCTTGCTGATAGGTACAAGGTAATGCCCACTGGTAGGAATGCTGTGCACCCTGCTGAGTTAAACGTTAAGTATTACTGACTCAGCAAAAAACAAAAAGTCTATTGTGATAGAAGTTTACTGGGGACTTTTTTTTAACTGAATGTCCAATAGCTAATGAAAAGCAAACAAAGTACTGTTTGGCACAAAATGCGACAGTGAAAACACAGGAATTATCCTCATACTGTTGTATAAAGAACTGACACTACTGATGTGTGTGCGACATGGTCCAGTTCTGGTACTGTTAACACATGAGGAGAAAGCAAGTATACTAGCAGCAGAGCTGGGCAGTACAAAAGAGAGCAGGAATGGGGATTGATGAAGAGTCTGGGGAAGTATGGCTAAAAGGAATGATGAAAATGACACTCATACCATTAAGCAGGTCCCAGTCTGTGTGGAAGCCATTTTGTAAGGTCTGGAGACTTTCCCAGCTACCAGAGCCTGCAGCTTCTGTAACTGCTGGAGCAGAGTCCTGGGACAGGAAACAACCCAAATCAGAACTTGATAAAGAGGCAACAGCCAGTGAGTGATGGAAAGCTTCCACTACTCCCTTTGTAATTTACCCTGATTTTTCCTTTCTTGTAAAAACAAATCTCTCCTTGTTGCCATAGCTTGCCCAAGTTATTCAACCAGACAGGCTAAGGAAGCACAAAACAAAGAAGGGTTTGAGACATGAAGTGTTGCAGGAACTGTGGGAGGAATGCCCCAAGGTGCCATTAGGTTGAAGAGCCCTCTGCTCATGCTTAGATCCAACAGAATCTTCACTACAACTGCCCTCAGTCATGAGCATCCCATTCAGTCAGGGCTCCAGCCAGTCGTCTCTCAAAGCCTTGTAGTGCTGGGCTACCATGGAAATCAAGCTCTGATTTGGAGGCTGAACACTGTAGCTGCCTCAGACCTTGAGAAGAGGCCCGTCTGTTCCTACTTCACTCATAGACACATGCTCTGTAGCTCGACCTGTGGCCTGAACCATATGGTGGAGGGAGAAACAAAAAAACATTTTGATCCCCTCCAGCTTCTTCAGTTTTGGCAAACTGCAGAGGGACGTGGGCAAAGCCAAATGTAGAGCTCAATGATTAATTCATTCTCTGGCTGCTCCAATGGGAACATGTATTGAGGTCTCTCTGCCCCGCTTAACTGAATGCAGGCATCAGCACACAAACACAGAACAGTGGTAGGTGTGGTATGAAGAGCCACCAAAATCTTCACTGGGCTGATGAAGAAATCTGAAGGCATGGAGCCTAACTGCAGAGCATGCAGTCAGCAAGGGCTCCAAATTACTGAAATATGCACTACTGAGCATTTCCCCTTGGGACTGCTGGCTGTTTGACATAAATATGTGTGAGCTTTCATAAAATGCCAAATCCTGGAGCCAGGAGGTTGCAGGAGAATCCCAGATTTATCTCTTTCCAAATCCTCCTCTGTTCCTTGTGCATGTGGAAAGAGACACAGAGCGTCCCCCTGGCAGTGCTTGAAAACCAAACCCAATTAGAAAGAACAGTGTGTTTTATGAGGGGGGGCAAGAAAAAAAGGAAAAATAGTCCTTCAGCTTTTAGGCTAATCTCCTGATTCTGGAGGGTGGGGCTCATGCTTTTTCAACACCAGAGGCTACCTGTGCTCCCAGGGAGGCTGGGAATCAATCTGTGCCCTGTGGGTGACTGTGGCCTGGCAATCGTGTCACCTCAGCTGGGTCCATGGTGTTCCCCAGTCCCAGCAGCTGTGGCTGGCGTGGAAGCTGGGAGCATAGCTTTAGTGTTATGGATGAGAAGAGAATGGCAGAGCCTTAAGGAGCGCTTCACATCCCTACATACTGTAGCGGTACAGAAATGAACTGTTCTCTTACCAGCCCTGTCCTTACTTACACCTAACTGTACTTAGGAGGTGGAAGCAGGGCTGGGCTCTCCTCCTGCTGCTCATCCCCACAGTAAGGGCATGAATCTTCCTTATCTGCTTCCAAGGAAGAAAAATCCTCTGGTGATCTCTTGACTGGCTCTGCTTGTTATAAGCATAAGTGTTCACCAGAGTCTCAAAGGAGCCAGGGGCCTGCTCTGGGGCTGCAGGAGCATCTTGTTCCTCTCAGGCAGGCAGCAGGAGCAGCAGCAGATGGGAGCAGATCCTCCAGGCTTGCGGGGAGTTCCTCTAGCCTATCTGAACAAGTGGGTGAGGCAAGGCAAACAAGGGCTGTGGGGCTGAGCCACACAGTTCCCACCAATGCCATACACACAGGGAGTTGCCATGGATGAGGTGGGAGTTGGGATCCCTGCCTTTATTAGAGGAAATGGCTTACCCATCTAGGCTGTTCAGCTGTTTCTCGATAGAAACCTGAAACAGCTGCATAAAGCCCAGGGCTTCTAAAGAACCCAAGAAAAGAAGGAGTGAGTTTGAGGGCCTGGTGCACATGGCCTCCTTCAGAACACCTGCCTTGAAGACAATCAGATCCCTGGAGGGCTACAAGAAAGCACTGTAAGCTCAAAGGGCTGCAAGAAGGAGATGGGAGAGAACTTCTTCCCTCCCTCCCTTTGCTATGGGGTGGCCTGGCCGTCCCAACACAAACATTCCAGGCTCACTAAGCAAACCCAGCTGCCTTGCTGCTGCCATGGGCCCCAGACCAGTGCCTCATTGAGCGCACCCACCACACCAGCAGCCAGAGGGCTGACTTCTTACTTCCCAGTGCACTGTCAGCCTCCCTTCCACTGCATACCCCACAGAGAGGTCAAATTTATCTCCCCTTACCTGTTTGCACTTTCTAAGGTCTCCACTTTTTTCCAGAGTTCATTATTTTCTGTCGTGTATGTCTCAACCCTGTGGGAATAAGACCCGTGACCAGTTAGTTACACAGGTGGGACAGAGGAGGCAGATACAGCCCCTGCCTCTCTTGCACTGAAAAGGCTCAGGTTCAGTGGCCACATCCATTGCCTCCACATGTGGTTCTGGAGCCAAATGTTCAACCAGCTCCCCTAAGGAGCATGCCAGAGGAGGGGAGGAGGGTTATAAATTCACACCTCTCCCACTGGGACCAAAAGTCTTCCAGTCTGGGTGCTTTGCAGCAGGAACCAGGCAGCTCTGCACAAATGCTGGGCCAGCTCTTATTGTGGGCACTTGAGGGCAGCAGAGAGCCTGCGTGCTGCTCCCGGTGCTCCCGAGAGGAAAGGCGCTGTGTTGCACTTGGGACAGGGGAAGGGGAATATCTCCAGGGCAGGGAAACAGCCTGCTGATGTTGGGCTTTCCAGCTCTACCTCCAAACCTGACGTTCCGTGCAAAAACCGAGCTTGCAGCTAAAAGTGTCGTGCTGGATGGTGAAGGGCTCAAGCACAGATGTTGACAAACCAGCTCATGCAGAAAGCCAAGCTGACCAAAGACTTGATACATTAAATAATAATAATAATAATTATATAAAAAAACATCATCGAGTGTTCCTTTTGGTTCACATTTAAACCTGGCATTGTTTGAAAGCCATCTGTCCCAGCAATGCACTAGCGTAACAAAGCACTGAGTACATACACGTCTGGGGAAGAGGCCCCAGCACAGATTGATTGCTGTGGCCCTGCTACTCGACCAAGGGCAGCACCTCCCCAGCGCCATCCTGAGGGATGTGGGTGTCCGTGTGGGACACTAGCATGAACCCCGAGGCACCGCTTGTGAAAGGGCATGAGAATTTGAAGGGGCCTTGAGTCATCTGTTTTCATTTAGCATTTCTGCACACTTACACAAGATAAACAAACAGCAGCAGCAGGAAGAGTTAATTAAGGTTGGGTTTGGGTTTTTTTTGGTGTTTTTTTTTTTCTCCCCATTTTGCTGATCTCAGGTGGTGTTAATAACAGGGAAAAGATAGTATATAAATAGAAATGTGAGCTTGCAGCTGGATCCCAGCATTCTGCTTTGCCTGGGAATGCCCATTGGGAATGCTAGTACAGAGAAGACCACAGGATCAGGACCCCAGGAGTTGTTTTCAGCCCTCATTGACATATGCCATTGCCATGTGATGTCACCTTAGGCTTAGGCCTGTCACATATTCAGGACCTGAGAGTAATAAGAAGAAAAACAAAGCCTATGTACAAAAAGGGGGATGGGAAGGGAAAAGGGTGTGGTTAATAATGGTGCACTGTTTTCCTTCTTATCAAATGCCTGTGTGTCCTCTTCATGGGGAGAAGGGGAAAAGCTGTATTCAGTACCCTAGGAGGACATACTCCTTATGGGACCGACAGAATAGGAGCAGTTCTAGTGGGGAAACATGACTCTCATCCCAAATCCCACCTTGTGGGCAGCCAAAATGGCCCGTGTTCTGCGGAGAAGCGGCCAAACTAAGCAGCTGGAAACACTAGATTTCTAGAGCATTCTCCATCCTGCAAGAGGATTTCTAGGAGGGAGGGGAGTAGGGGCAAGATCCCAAACCAAACTTCAGTGCAGCCAGTCTTGCAAGGAATTGTACTTTTTGAGCAAGTCAGTAGTTTTCTAAGTTGAAAATATGCTTCTTTTTTTTACAGTCCCACTGCAAGTCCAGTGACTGCTGAATACTTCCCACTGTCAAATAGGTCACCCCAGGGTAGAGGTGAGTACTGAGTCTCTCTCATAGGAACACAATAGAAATCCCTGATGCTCTTCTGGCATTTTAAACTTTACCATCTTGGTAAGGAGAGGTTCAAAGAGCCAACTGACCACAGTGTCACTGCTGGGTAGAGTGACAGTGACTACCCTTATGCCATAATGGAAGTAACAGGAGAGACCCCTGACCCAGGTTCAGTCACCTTTGAGCTCAGGTGCTGTGAGGAAGCATAACTACATACGTATGGGATCACATGGGCTATCAGAGCCAAAAGCACTAGAAAGAGGGGCTGTGAAGGAACAGGGCTCCCTTGTCAAAGGTAAGGCAGAGAAGAAGAAACTTACTTTTTCTCTAGACATTCCACATATTCCTTCTTCTTTCTGCGACTCTCCTGAGCAGAGATCTGTGAGAGGGGCAGCCGTTAGAGAGCCGTCAGTACCATAAGCATCTAGACATGTCTTTGTAACCCCCTCATCTTGTCTGCTCTCTGCACACACAGCACACTCAGGTAAATGGGGATGTCATCTTCCAGTCTGCCATTCCTACTGGTCCCCAGGCCAAAACTGGGAGGAATGGATGCTGCAGACATGCAGACTTATTCGGCCTATAGACCACAAATATTTGTTGCAGTGTGCCTGACCCCCCCTTGCTGCTGAGAGCATCTTTTGGTTGCTCTGAACTCCTCTGACTCACATGGTACGTGCTGTGGCCATCTGGGCAGATTCTGCCCCAGACCACTTCTGAGTCACTGGGTGACTAATTCAGGGTCTTGTTATTTCTCCCACAAGATGCTTTCCAATCAGTCTAAAGTCTGATAGCTTCTGCCTGGCTAATGATCTCTGTGCACCACTCATGTCCTACACCATGCCGTGGTTCTTGCTTCCCTGCCCCCACAACAAGACCTGACCAGGACAGTTGGTCAGATGCCTTAGTTTGTGGGCCCCATCGCTGGCACTCACAGGAGATGGGCTAGAAGCCACACTCTCCAGCTATAGCTGTATGTACAGAATGCATACAGATGATCCACAGCACCACTGTAGGCTGGGAGGCTTGTGCCAGTGCATCAAAGGCAGGATCCCACCTCTTCTGAGCTGTGCTGCAAGGATAACTATAGTGCTGGTCAGCTGAGGCTCTGGGATCACAGAATCTGCATGGTTTGTTTTTTTGCAGTCACCTTGTTCTTTATTTTCCTCCTGACCCTCTTCAGTGCTTTCTCCTCTGCTTTGGTGAGGGGCAGCTTGGTAGGAATGGGGTAGCCCTCAGCAATCAAGGTGCGTTTCTCCTCTTCAGTCAAGAGCAGCGGGCCAGAGGTCCCTTGTAATTTCTGAAACACACACAAAGCAGCTGTCAGCAACAGCAAGGAGTCCTGCTCCTTAACAACGACCAAATCCACCCTGCAAGTCTCAGAAAGCTCCCAGTCCCCTCTGAGCACCAAGAAGCCCTGCATCGCTATGACATCCTGCATATCCTTACGTGTGGAGCTGTGAGGAGAGGCGAGGAGGAGATGGCAGTAGAAGAGCGAGCAGCAGGTCGGGCTGGGCTGGAGGGAGGCAGGGACCGAGGGCTCTGGGACCCATCACTGTCACTGCCGTGGCTGCTGGGCGGAGTTGGAGGCATCTGCACCAGGTCATCTACTAAGAAATAAGGATATCAAGTCAATGGCTGTCATGTCAGCCTGTTGGGACAGGCATAGATGCCAAGTAGCAGCAAGAAAAGGCACTGCTGTAAAACAGGTCTGAAAGAAGAAAGCGATAAGTCTCATTATACGGGGTATGCCTAAGAGCAAGGCTGGACTGAGCTCTGCCCAAGACAGAGATGAGACTGACCTCAAATGTGCTAAACTAGGAACTGCAGGAGAGTACTGACAGGTGGTTTGCCAAGACACTGGTGGTATTTACAAAGCATTAAGATTACCTCGTGACAATCAAAATGGAGTAAAGTGCCCATGATGTTTTGCTCCATAACCTGTTCACATGTGCAGGAAGCTCTGTAGAAGAGTTCTTCCAAAAGCACCATAAGGCTCACACACTTGACAGCACACTTGTTCAAAAGCGAGTCTGGTTACTCAGCTGGTTGCCAAGCACTTGAAAACTGTCCCCACTTTGTACTGGAGAGCCCTGGGGGCCTTGATGGAGGCGAGAATTCGCATAAGAAGTGTTTCTCTGAGGCAAAGTGGAAGTTCCCATGGAGCTTACATTTGTGTATCGGTGGATTTTCAGATACTTGGGTATTTTTTTTTTTTCAAATTAAACTGGATCCTGAATTTCCTGACTTTCAAATGGTTATTTTTGGACAACATTACAGTCACTCTGAGGACTTCAAAGGCTGTCTTGCATATCTCCAACTCTGTGGTTGCCTGTTTTGCCTGGGAGTCCCTGTGGCTGTTGGTCCAGATGCTGATGTGAGTACAATGCTCCCCCTCATCTATTGGTCTGTACCCCGGTACTGTCTCACATATATGGCTCTGATCTCAAGTAATGATAGTAATAGTAACGATCTGTATCTGAGTAATTTAGAAGGATGTATGTTTACCAGCAAAATCTGCCTGCTTACCTGCAGGTACGTTTAGAAACTGGTTCACTTCTTTGGGTTCAGCTTTGATCACAGGTGCTGGAGTCATTTCAATGGGAGTCTGTGGAAAAGAAGCAGAAAGAGTTTTTGGATGCCATCACTTCCCTTGCCCAGAGTGCTCCCACCAGTTCTGTTCACAACCATTTCCACTCCATATCAAAGCTCTGCCCCCAGACGGCCTCTCACAATGCACAACAACAACCAGGAATTCAAACATAGCCCCCTGAAGTTTGTGTTGCTGGGCAGACAGAGAGCAAGCACATGTTTGCAGGAGAATCAGCAGTGGCAGATGGATATGCTGTCAAGCAGTGCATTGAGTACCTCCAAAAGGGAGATGACTTTCATCCTTGGCAATTCTTCCCTTGCTAGACACAGACAATGCAATTTAAACCAACCTCCGTGTTACCATGGGAAGGCCCCCTTTGATCTGTCTTCATTAGAAATGGGAGTATAGATATTGTGCAGAAAAAGAAAACAGAACAAAACCCCATCCTGCTCACATGATTTTCACCAGGACCACTGGGCAGCTGTTTCCAATTGGAGGGGATTGGGAGTTAAATAGAGAGTATTTTTCTTCCATCTGGGCTGTGCTGCCCCTCAGCTCCCTGACTTACCAGCCCCCAGGTCACCACAGGCTGGGGGAGTTTTTACACTGAACAGACACATTGCAAACTCCTCCAGACTGTAAACACAGCTGAGAGAGCACCATGGTAAGGCTGCCGAGCACACACAGCAGAGCTTTGAGGGCACAGCAAGTTCAAGCTTTGTAAATAGTAGAGGAAGTTTGTGCACAGTTTTGGCTGGAAGTACCCATTTGTTTTGGATGGCTGTTGAAGTGGGAAGATGCTCAGCATGAGTGAATGAAGGAAGTGAACCCCAGGGAGGCTCTCTTGTTATCTACGGAGCTGCTACAAGATAGCTGAGATCTGTGTGAGACCGGTTGGACCTTCCTGTCCAACACGGCTGGACTCAGGAACAGCCAAACCAAGCCCCCAGCTCCCTCCCACATACTAGTAGTATAAGTAAGCCTCCTTCAGACAAACAGACTTCCTAAGAATTTAGATATGACCAAAAGACTTGGCCTCTTTTTCCTTAAAAATAATAATTCCCATTGCCTCATAGGAAAGTGCAAGGAGGAGCTGGACTAGGGCTTCCATTTCCAATAAGCAACTGAGTAAAGTGAAAGGCCATATGATAAGCCCAAGGCAATGAAGAAGACAGTGGCAGGGCAGGGGTCTGTACTCAAGGGTAACTGGGTCACTGGCGTAGCATTAACTGACACTGTTCTCTGAGAAAAATGTAATCACAAGTCAATGAAAATAAGCAAAAGAGTGGCTACGGAAATACTGGCAGATTGGACGTGAGAGGCCTCCAGCATGTGCAAGCTTAAAAGCCTTTGGGTTTTGTGCCAAGAAAATATGCTTGTATTTAACCCAGATTGTAAAACCTCCTGTGCCAGAGAAAACCTTCCTACCATCATTTTTTCTGGGAGGATAAGCTGTCCAGCAGCTTCACTGCAGGAATGAAGAAGACAATTCTAGCTAGCCTAAGGTTTGGTGCTGCTCTGACCGCTATTTCAAGAGGGGAATGAAAAATGATGCAATATTTGGGCTTTGCATCACCTTTCTCTGTCTGCCCAGCAGCTTAATCACCCAGCAGGACTCTGCAGTCACACAGCAGGGTCCACGTCACAGGAGTGCCACTGTGTGAGAACCCAAACTCCCGATGGACCTTCAATGGGCTCACCTCCTCGGGGACTGGCAGTCTCTGCAGAGGGTTGAGGTTCAGCACCGGTCTGGAGCTGGCAGCCAGCTGGGACTCAGGCGGGTCTAGAGCCAGGTTCTGTTCCTGCTTCACCATGATGGAGCAGAGCTTGGGCCCCAGAGACCACACTCCATTCTCCAGCTCTGAAACATGTACAACGTGAGAGTCAAACTCTAGTAAGAACAGGACAAAAAAAAAAACCAAATCTATGCAGACAGCTTCCCCCCATCTGGGGAGGCTGCCTTTCCAAGTTTAGCACTGTCACCACACAAACATGTGCGGGCCCACAACAGAGGGAACAAAAGGGAACAAACCCCCAGTGTGCAGAGAGCAGACAGGACAGAGCTAGAGGGATCGTGTCTCCGCTCTGCTCTGCTCTCCCTGTGCAGCCAATGTGCTCAAAGACAGCCGTGGGGTTTCTTCCCTCATTGATGTTTCAGTCTCATTCTCTGGAGTTTATTTATACACGGTACTCAGTGTAAGGAGGATGCTGGGCTGGGCTCCGCAGGCAGCATGGCCAGCATCACAGAGCTGCCAGGTGTTTTACCAAGAATAGCACTGCCTTTGTGCTAGAGAGCTGGTGAGCGCAAAGGCAGTGAGAGGCTGCTGGGGGTCCATCCATGCTCTTTGGCCTCCCGCTGATGCTGTGTCGAGTACCACAGCTTGGTCACAGGACAGGAGGAGATGATGGGAAGAAGCCTGGTGTGGCACTCTGCTTGTGGGGATGCTGTCCTCAGTCTTACCTCTGCTGACCTGCATTGCTTGGGGGCTGCTGTGAGCTGCTGTGCCAAGCTGCCATTGCTGACAGTGGCGGGAACAGCAGCACTGAAGAGCACTGAATGAAGCAGGGTCCAAGGGATGTTCCCTTGGACTCTGCCTGCTCTGTACCATGCATGTGGTGTAAGCCAGGCTCACCACTGGAAGCAGAGATTCCAGGAGTGGTTACATCTCACATGGAGGGAAAAAGTTGCCGGGCAGGAGAGCGGCCTAGGCTCTGTTCTGAAGCTTTGGTCCCCTTATTGCTCTTCAAATACTTCAGCCTGCCAAAAAGTTACTCCAAGCTGGCCTGGAGCCTGCATCCACCACTCACTCTAATCCTCATCCCTTCCTCTTTTTATCTGACAAATAGAAACTCATTTATCTTGACAAAGGACAGACTATTTCTAAGTATGTCACCAGACAGTGCCCCAGTTGGCTCAACGTAAGGCAACATTCAGGCTCACTCTCCAGCCCCTGCACATCACTGTCTGCACATTGTGCTCCCAGAGCCAGGGGGGTTGCCCAGCTGTTTGCTGCCCAAAGCAGCTCCGTAATACTGCCTCAATCCAGAAGATGTCCTGGCAGGAAGAGAGGAGGTGAAAGGTCCTTCTCAGCTCCAGAAAAGTCTATGCAAAGAAGGGCATGAAAGAGCAACTTGCCATGAGGAAGCTGCCATGTGAACCAAAGTTAAAAGTACTGTAAATCCATCTTTGCCCAACTCAGGTTTTGTTGCCCACAGGAGAGGAAAGGGTGGAACCCTGAGACACAGTGGTCTCAAAGCTTGAGCAGAAATTACATCAGCTTTGCCTGTGGTATGTTGTCTTCCTGTCTTTGGCTTGGCACCCCTTATTTTACTGCCTGGAGAAGTCTTTCTAGCTGAGGCCCATTCTTTCCAGCTCTCTGTGTGGCTGGAAATCTTCAAGTACAGACACAAGATGCTGTGGCTACTCCATGCATATACCAGCTCAGTGTGCTCCTCCCAGTGCTGCTGGATCACTTCCTAGAGCTTCCAGAATGTCGCAGGGCCAGCATCATCAAGGAGCATCTCAGGCAGGCAGGGGTGCACTGCACAGCTGTGATAACTGAGGGGCTGCTGAGCAGATACAGACTGAACTGCATTGTCGCTGACCTGTGAAGGACACCAAACCCACAGCTGGTAATGAAGTCCCAGTTGCCCCTGGTATGCAAGCGAGCCCTTTCTTGTGGTTGGAGGCAAGGTGTTAGCCACAAGTATTTGCATACAGAGAGCTTGGACTAACTTCTTCTGTCTGACCACAGTCTGTTACAGAGGTGAGAGATCTTGAGAGGTGCTCAGTGTCCCAACTCTAGACAAGTTCAGCTGAACCTGTGTCAGGCCTGACAGAGAATTGTACAATTTAATCTCATCCCTCTGCAAAGCAATTAACAGTCCACAGCATTCACAGAATCACAGAATGGCCCAGGTTGGAAGGGACCTCAAGGATCATGAATCTCCAACTCCCTGCCACAGGCAGGGCTACCAACCTCCACTAGTGCACAGATCAGGCTGCACACTAGATCTTTTTCAGGGTTTCTCTATACCCACAATAGGAAAGTTGTGCCTACTGACTAATCTGATGTTCCTTTGTTGTGATTTTAGTCCTCACTCTCCCATCCTTCCATTGTGCTGCAGAACCCTATGCTTCTCTTTTTCTCAGAAGCACAAGGCATCCTCCATCTGAGAGGCCTGTTGCTGAAGCCAGTTATCAGGCAAGGGAGAGCAGACCACCAACAGTTTTCCCCATTAAGGCTTGACTCAGCAAGACAGCAGCCCCCAGAGCTGTCAGTCCAGACAGTCCGAGGAGCAGACACCCAAATAACTATACATGTTGTCCTCCCATTTCCTGTCTGTGTTCTGACCCAGCTCTGTTTCCCACCCTTGGAGATTTATCTAGGGAATGACTGGGTTGCAGACTCTCAAACACATAAGCCATCAGAGGGTCAACGATGGACTGAGGAAGAAGCTTTTTGTGTGGACACATCCATGTTTTGCTGCATGAGAGGGCATTTCAGAGGTATGTCCATTATGTACCCACAGCAGAATCCACTGTATGTTAAGGGATGCCAAGAATCTTATGCTCTGCTGCGGGTCCCCTGTATATCATAGGAAGAAATATGGCTGTGAGATGTCCATAGCTGCCCTGGGTTGGAAAGGTGGTAAGTCAAAGAGCAACAGGGAAGCAGGACCTGGACAGGAATTCGATCACTAGCCTTGAGGCTGGTTCTGCACCCACTGTTGTGCATGATCCTGGCTCCCCTTGCTCCTGGCATCAAATCCCAGCCTGCAGAATGGAGGGCTCATACTGTGAATTGAAGCAGCCAGTCTGTGTGCAAACCATCTGGGAAGCAGACTCCATGGATAAACAGGGTCACAACGCACCCAGCGGCTTGCCCTGGCTGACTCGTGTTAGTGGGAACCATGTGGGAAGGGGCAGGATCTGGAAGTGCTGAAGATCTGCAGAAAAGCTGGGAGAAAGCTGATAAGCAGCAAGCCTCAGCCAGCTCCAAGCCTAGACAGAGCCCAGGCATTCCTAGGGAGCTCTGCAGACCAAGCAGTTCTTGGTTAATGTTAAAGAAAAGCCACTCCTGGTAATTAATTTGAAGTGAATGTCTAAAAGGACTGAGACTGGATGGAGCTGTGCCAAAAGGACTGCACAGTGTTACAAATACTGGACCTGACTCAGGGCTTCACTAGAATATGACTCACATCCCATTACAAGCCAAGATAGCCCTGGAAAGATGGGCTGAATTATTCCACTGCAGGACTTGCGGCATAGATACCCCTATACTTGCCACACTAATATCAGACCTTACTCCCAGCACAGAGCTAGCCTGGGCTCTTAGAGAGCAAGCTCCAGAATCCATCTCAGCCTCTCCTGAGTTATGTGCTCACACTGTACCAGCCTCTGCCCAAGGAGGAATGTTGCACTGCATTCAGGAGACTCATGGACTTGCCCTGGAGAGAATGCAACTGAGGCTGGGATATGTCCAGATGCAGAGGAGAGGAGAAGTGACAGGTACCCTAGAGCTGAATCCCTATGGTAGCTTCATGTAGCCAGGCTTCAAGGAGTGTTTCACTGCATTTCACAACTCATGCTTCTTGTTTCTCTCATTCCCAAGGCGCACCCTCCTCATGTTCATTTGCAGAGACAGAATAACCATGTGTCTGTGCACTTAATGCTGCTTTCTTTTTTGCCTGATTGACTGTTTGGAACAAGTGCCCTCCAAGACTATGTTGGGGTTAAAGATGGAAAAAAAGAATTGTGCAGATGGGAAAGCTTTTGTGATTTTAAGACAGTGCTTGCTTGGCTTGAGTTGCTTAGGATTGTCTTCCAGATACTTTCCTAAGGGGCTCCTAGGGAACATGGTAGCAGTGGCTGCAATTTTGCAGGGACCAAAGAGGCAGTGAAGGCCAGTTTCACTTCTGCCTTTGTACCACAGAGCTGGGATCCTTCCTGGCCATGATAGGGAAGCCTCTGTCTTGAGTCTCACTCTCACTTAAAGGAATGGCTTTCTTCTGTGTATACTGAGCCTGTGCCACTGCTTTTTCAGGCAGCCTGGTTGTCCATCAGCTGTTGGGACACCCACACAGTGCCGCAAATTACAGGACTCTCTGCAAGGACTGCTCTAAAAATATCCAGCCATCATAAATTATCCTGAAATGAATTGTTTTAAAAATAGATTTTGAAATGACTGTTCCTTTCTGTCTCCTGCTAAAAGATCTGCTGGTAAAGAAGCCACTTAGCTTTCCACATGTACCAGCACTGGTTGCAGCCAGAGACTCATGCTTCCTATATTCAAGCCAAAACCCTGTTGACGGATGCCAAAACAGACCTGGATCTAGGGCATCCACACCCAGGCTTGAAGGATCCTAAAATGACTTTTGCCTATTGCTTGCCAGTAGCTGGCAGCGCACAGAACCACAGCCAATTATTATCCTCGTAAATAACAGCTAGCCCGGAAAAGGAGCAATGTGATTGTGAGAGCACAAGCTGAAGGAAAAAATGTGGGCTGTATTTAACAATGGCGGATCAAATTCTTCCCTGGATTAGCCATGCGCAAGCTCAAGGGTTAGCCAGTTTGTCGTCCTATGCGGAAGACAGCCAGAGCCGCTGCTAACAGATGTGTCTGACTCTGTGCGGTGTGCGTGTCTCATGCTCACCGTTAGCGTTATCTTCAGTCTTGACAGGCATGAGGGGGCTCTGGGGAGCTGAGTCTCCACTGAGGGAGTAGCTGTGCTCTGCCTGGATGCCTGGAGTGGGTGGGTCCAGGTCCATGTCCAGCAGCGGGTTCTTTTCAGCCAGAACTGGGTCATCGAAGAAACTGCTGAAGAGGTCGTTGGAGAAATCCTCCATGTTGTCAGAGAAGTGATCCAGGTTCTCAGAGAAATGCTGAGGAAAATCCAAGGGAGACAGAATATTAGTGTCAACTCCAAGAGGAATCTGAGCTTTCTCCTGTGCTGACAGCCAAACCTCAGCAAAAGCACTTTCTGGATGGGAAAGAGCAGTTGCTACCCCTTCTTTGCATCAGTGTGATAAAGACACCAGGACTTTAGACAGAAAAAGCTGAGGTGCTTTATAGATTCTCTGCCTATTTATCTATGCTGTGAACACTCAGGAAACTCTTCTATATTCTCACATCTCCTCCTTCCTCTGCGGGTACCTATCTTCAGCTTGCCAGCATCATCTCACTATGACATCTAGCCAAGCAGAGCACAAGGCAAGAAATCCCCATGATGACAAGAAGTAAGTGTGGCAGAAAATCATGGTCTTCACACCTGTGGTGCCTGTGGTGACAGACACTCTCTCATGATCTCTGCCAGCAGCGATAGGCACTCTGATGGCCCAGAGAACATCAAATCAGCTGCTGATTTCTATCAGAGGAAAAAAAAAATCAATTGGATCCACATAACAGGAAGACCCCCTGTTATATTTAATTTCCTCTGGGATTTCACAGCCCCTCTGTGGACCATATGAAGCTGTCCTCCAGCCAGATAATGACTGTGAAATTCTGCTCCCCGATGAAGTTTAAACACTACAGATGGGCTGTTAACAACAAACAATCATGCCACTAATCATTCTAGTAACAGCCAGTAAATCTGGCTGGTGCAGTTGGGGATCCGGGCTCCTGATGCCACAGGAAACCTGCTTCTTTTGAGGCATATCCCCCTATTCAGAAATCAGATTGCTAACTTTTCCATTTGCTACAACAAAGCGCCGGTTGAGCAGGGAGAAAAATGATGATTGCCAAACACCAGCTGAAAAATCATCCCATTCGTTGGCAGATTGACGCTTTTGGCTCATGGAGAGGAAAGAAAAGACAGCTACATTCAAGTGACTGTATTACACAGACGGAACTGTGTAACTTAAATGAACTGGAGAGAGCTCAGCCGAGTCAGACTGCCCCCACCCGCCCGACTGTAAAAGCATCTGGGTGGGCAGAAGAGTGTTGAAAGCAGCATATTGAAATACCAGGAAGCAAAAGGGTATGGACAGGAGAAAGTGCGAGAGAGCTCACAGGTCCTACAGAAGAGGCACGAATGCCAGTGAAAATTTCTGGGAGAGCCAGTTCCTAGAAGAGCTGGGGGTGCGTGCAGTTCTTTCCCCACCTGTAACACTGAGGAAGGAGTTGGCCAGAGGACCCCGGATGCTGGACTGTGCAGGTTCCTGTTCCGACAGGAAGGTATATTTGCTTTACCTGAGCACAGTATCACTCTGTCAACAGTACTTGGGCTGCCCAAGTGTAGGGTGAGGCTGGGGAATGAAATAGGCTCCAGCTGAGCAGACTTGCACTTCCCACCAAGTGGGGGAGGGAAATGGTAAGCTGTTGCAGCTTCTATCATTGCAGTAACCTTCCCCTTCCAACACGATTTAAAAATCAAATGCCCGCAGAGCATGCAGGAAATGGGCAGAAGTCCCTGCTGTCTGCATTCTACCTGACACGAGGTTTCTCTCCCAGTGAGAAGGCCCTCCCAGGGAAGTCTGGGATGAAGATCTCTCCACTTGCTCCCATACTGGCAGCATGGAGGCAAGGCGGCTACTCAGCCATTTTCAAGCTGCCTAAACTGCACTCGAACCAAGTGACAGCAAACACCTCCCATCTGCACTGTTCTTCTAAGGACGCTGAGTCAGCAGATGGAATTGGGTTATTTAAAAAGCACCGGAAAACCATGTTTTGTCCTGTCCTACAACACAGAGGGGTAGGAGAGTATGGAGTCCTGAGCATTAACCCCAGAGAGCGCCTGCTCGTGTAACAGCTGCTCTTTGTCTTGCTTTCTCCAAACAACACAAGCAAACAGGACATGAACATGATAGCCTTGTGGTAAGGATGAGAATGTGACCAATCATAGGAAAGTAAAAGGATTCAGAGTTTTGGCTGCCATTGTAACACCAGAGCACACAGAGCCGGGATCTGACAGGAGGCATCCAAACTGCGTAAGTACACCCATAGCCATAAAAACTAGAGTGAATGTGTAACTCTCAAAGAGGAGCAGTAATGGATGGTCAGCTGCAGGAAGAATCATCTGTGACTGCCACGTGCTTCAAATTTCTTGCGTTAACAAAGGTGGGGCTGGAGACCAGCCAGGGAGAAGATGCAGTTATGCATTAGTTCCACTCACTATCCTTTAACACTCATGCTTAAAACAAGGATTAGGACAAACCTACCTGGAGGGAAGCTATGCCTCTAGGTTTACTTTGAAACCAAGAGGCAGATACAAAGTAGCACCTTTTCTTCTCTCTCCAACCATATGAGTGTGATGGTGGAGAGAAGGCAGCAGTGCTTAAGGGGGCTACCTAGCATATGAGACTGGGAGTAACTGTGGTTATTACCAAAGGTGGCACCAGGGACTGGACAGAAAGAGCATCCACACAGAGCTGGAGATTGCTTTTATTCAGAGAAGAAAGCAAAAGGCAAAGGAAAGAAGGGCAAAGCAAATAATGATATGGCTTTGCAGCCACCTAAACCCACAACAAAATAAGCAAGAAGCTAAGCCACCAAGTCCTGAGGAGACTGCCGTGCTGCTTTCACGGGCTTTGTTCCTTCGATGCCATCAGGAAGTGTTAGCTTTAGGATAGGTGTCAATGTAACAGTGATTAGCAACAATGTTCGTAGATGCAGCCACACAGTAACAAGAAAGTATCTCCTTGTCCAGATCCAACTGTGATGGGCATACTGTAGCAAAGACCAGTGCTTGTTTCAAAACCACTGCTAGTTAGCCCAGATCAACCCTAACAGCCCAGAATATGCCAACTCTGCCACTCAGCCCCAGTGGGAGAGCTGTACTTATCTGGTAAAACTCAATGAAGGCTTCAGCCACCCTCCTCCTTAACACATGTGAGAGAGAAGGCTCTGGGTAACTGCATTTCCCAGGGTACAGTGTGTCAGGGCTGCGTGGCTCATAACACATCATGGTGGCCAGTGCTGCCAGTTTCTAAGTGATAACAGAGGCAGGCTAATTACTCAACCAAATGTGTTCCATGAGGCTTTGAGCTGATACACCAGTAGAGGTGCTGTACCTGCCCTACCTTCCCACCTAGGCTGGAGCAAGCACAGCCAAAGGCCACCATGTTCTGCCACTGAATGAAAGGACTGGGCTGGGCCTCGGAGAGACTCTTCCCAACACCACAGCGGACTAGAAGCACCTTAAACATAAGGTCCAAGAGCGCACAGGTGTTGGATGGGAATGGTGGAATGTGTGGAGATGCACAAGCAGAGAAGGCTCTTCACCTCACACTCTCCAAGGTCTAAACTCTTTAAGAGCGCCTTCCAGCCAGCTCTTGCTCCTTGGGGAACTGGCAAAGTATCTCTAGTTGTGACAATGAAGGAACCTGCAAGTCTGCTGAGATTCTCCTTCACAATATCTCAAGTAACTTTCACGGGCCTGGCTTGGGCAAGGAGAACCAGTCAACTGGGGAACGTGATTCTTTACCATCCTGGGCCAGAGGGAGCAGGCGTGAAGCGTGCTGGGGGAAACGGCTTCCAGATGGGTTACAAAGCTCCCAGCACAGTCTCATTTTGCATTATTCCCTCCTGCTATCTCCCCCCTCCCTTTCACACCCTCCTTCCTTCTTCTAACTATGTTCCAAAGCCAAGAAATAGCACGAGATGTGTTTCCAAAGCTGTATTACCAGTGAGCGGTCAGGGAGGGGGCAGCCAAGGGACAGAAATGCAATGGTGAGGATGTGCTAGATTTCCTGATCCAAGCCTGATTTCTAGCCACCCATCCCCCCACTGCACCTCTGGGAGGACAGGGAGGCAGTGCCCAAGGGGAACAAACTGGGGTGTGCAGGCACAGGGATGACAACGATCTCCTCATCTCCAGGCAGCCTGAATCTGGTCTCATGCCACAGGAGAATCTGCTCAGGCTAAGGCCACCTCAGCCACAGGGAGAGTGCGAATCTGTCAGCTGCTGGCTCCTGCTCTCTCTCACTCGTGGTGACCGACATAGGCACTGACTCTTCCAAACATATTTCCACCACATGTTTTCACCCTGACCTCATGCTTAGGGTTGTCTAAATAGCAAACTGTGTGTGCGTGCGTGTACTTCTCATTTGAACAGCCCTTCCTGTTGTACAGCAGTTATCCTGGGAGTTAATGTAAGGCATCCAGACATCCAAATGCAAGCTTTCTATTTGCCCCCACCCAGAGCTGGAGTTAGACCTCTGGAGGGCCCCAGGAAGAGATCGAGGCACTAAGCTTATTCCGCTGTCCAGCTGTGTACATGGTGCACCTTGAGGTGCTCCTACCCAGTGGCTCCGCATGGCCGGGAAGGAAACCGTTTCCTCTCCTTGCATCCACTTCTCCGCTGCAATCACTTTGGATACATCTGTCCCTCCCTTTCCCTTTCACGTATCCATCCTCTGACTGTGACTTTCCCTTCCCCACCTCCAGTGGAGCTGTTTGGAAGCAGTCTCCCTCAAGGATCAGTTTAGTTCTCACAGCCTCCTTGCTCCCACTACGATGGTCTGGCTCCAAGGAGAAAGCAGCAAGGGGCTAATCCAGCTGGGTGGGAGCCCAGGCCCAGGAGACTAAGGGCCTTTGCAGGTTGGAGGTTCTGCTCGTGCTGGCAGGCGGAGCAGATGGGGAGGGGAATCTTCTGACTTTTCTCTTTTCTTTTTGAAAGTATTTTTCCTCTTTGCTTGCCAAGATAAATCTCCTGTCCCAGCTGTGACATCTGCATTTCCCTTCTCTGCTTTCACTAAGGAATGAAGCCCCCTGCACTCCAGCTTCACAACCGAGGTTTCCTTTACATTCCAGGAAAGAAGAGCCCATACACTCCAGACAGTCCTTCTGCTTGCTTAAAAAAATGCAGTGAATTTTAGAGCCTATGAAAGTGGAGGTCTTGACAGCATTAATGGGGTCCATGCGGGACAGACAGCTGCTGTGTGCACTTCATCTCACCGTCTAGTCAGTGCAACTGCTCCCCGTGGGGCACAAGTGATCATCCACTACCTCTTGGCTCTCTCTAACCCCTCTGATGCCCTTCTACCCTGACCTACACGGGTGAGAGGGGACACCAAAGACCATCAAGGACTGCAGCTCACTGCTTTGCCACTCAAGCTCTGTCCAGACCCGCATTCTGCCTGGGCAGTCTCACTCCCCGCTCTTCCTGCATCTCTGCGTGGCAATGCTGAAGCAATTCAGTCCGAGTCATCTTCAAACTCCAGCACTATTCCCCTCCACCATCCCAAGCTCAGCCCCACCGGCAGTACTCCTCCATCTTTCTCAGATCCCAGGGAGCCCAGGGTGATTTTCAGCATCCCGGGCTCAGGCTGTGCAGCTAACCAGACGCCTCCCTGACACCCAGCCTCCAAGAGGCAGAGGGCTTGGCTCAGCCGGATCTGGAATCGGGCCCAGAATTTACTGCCTTCTGTAGAATAATGCGGAGTGACAGCGAAAGGAGAGGGGGGGGAGGGCCGCATCACTGACAGCAAGGCAGGGGACCCGCTTCGCCTCGACTCTGCCGTGCCATCGGCTCCCTCCAGCAGGGCACGCTGCCCCTCGGAGCGAAGGTGCGGCCGCAGCCACATCCCCCCCCGTGCCTCGCGGAGTCCCGGAGCAGCTCCTCGTGGAAACCTCCTTCCACCGCACGGCTGTGCCAAGGGCCTGGATTTACCATTTGCAGCGCTAGGCGCCACAAGACCTGCGAGAGACGACGGAGGCTCGGGACACAATCGCGAGAAGGCGATGCGGGGAGCGGCGCCAACGCGAGGCGCTGCCCCGGGCCCCGAAGCGAGGGAGCAGCGGGGCTGCCGACGTCCTCCCGAGCCCCGGCTGACCCGCGGCCGCCTCTCCGCCGCTCCGGCCCGAGCTGGGAGCCCGGCGGCCGAGGGGGCGGCAGGTGCAGGGAGCGAGCCCCGCGCCCGCCGCGCCGGCGGGGAACGGCGGCCGTGCACGCTTCCAACGGCCGGCGGCGGCGGCAGCTCATTGGCCGGCGGCGCCGAGGCGGAGGCCAATGGGTGGAGGCTGCCAGGAGCGGGCGGCGGCGGGGCGGGCGGGAGGAGTGCAGGGTTAGGACGGAGCGGACCGCGGCCCGCCGCCACCCGCGGCGCTTCGCCTCGCCTCGCGGGGCGGCCTGCCCTGCACTGCACTGCACTGCCCTGCCCTGCACTGCCATGCCATGCCATGCCATGCCCTGCACTGCCCTGCCCTGCCCTGCACTGCACTGCCCTGCCCTGCACTGCCATGCCATGCCATGCCCTGCTCTGCACTGCACTGCCATGCCATGCCCTGCCCTGCCCCTCCATCGCCACGGGATGCCCGCCGCTGGGCCGCCCACCGAGCACCCCGGCAGCGACCGGAGGATGCCAGTCACTGCCCCGTGAGTTGGCCCCGTTGGCGTCCGGAGCCGCCCCGAGAGGGTGATGTGCCCCGCGGCTCCGTGTAGGCCCTGCCGGCGCAGGCGCTGCTCTGCCCCCTGCACGGGACTACGCGGCCGGCAGAGACGGGAGCAGCTCTCCTCCCAGCAGCAGCACCCTGGAGATCTGAGGAATGCCTCTGCCTTCCAGCTCACTTGCGCTGCGTGCACGGTACAAATGCTGCGAGCGGCCCAAATTTCCCTTGGCTTACAGCTCGCAGCCGGCTCGGGTCAAAAATAATTAGAGCAGGATTTAAACCACGCACAGAAGTGGCTACAGCTCCCTCAGGATGAGGTGTTCACATCAGCTGCTCCTAACTCTCACTTGGCAGAAGATGGGGTGCTATTTCTAGGAGTCTGTCAGGTAAATACAAAGTTGGGGCTTTTTTGAGCCCTGAGACCCAAGGATGCCCACCTACTCCACAACAAGCAGCCTGGATTTCCGAGCCACTGAGGTGGCAGGTGGGCAGCACTCAAATGGGGCCATCCTTCACTGGAAGGCAGTAGTGCTGTCCAGGCTCTGTCCCTCTTAGCTCCTTCCCAAAAAGACAGTGCTGAGAGAAAGAAGCTGTGCTGTTATCTCTGCCCCATTGCCTGCAGCTTTACTCATTGGTGGTGAATGGGCAGCGTCTGCTGAGTGTGCTCGACGCACCTAAACGTACCCTGCTGCACAGGGATGGGTCCAGCAGTCTTCTAGTTGCTGTAGTGTGTGGAGGAGGGGGTTAATGTGTACTTTACCTCTCCACGTGTGAAAATAAATCTTTGAGAAAGCCCTTCCTTCTCGATCTTCTATGCAGATTTGCCCTTTGCAAAACCCAAGCACACATCCCTTCTCAGCACCAGCAGAGCCAGAAGACAACTGGGTTTTGGCAGCCAAGCTCATTGGCATGCAGCACCCCTGCGCTACCTAGAAGTGCAGCTCAGACCCAGCTCTGCAAACCTAGAGGCAAAATTACCATGAGAAAGCCCGTGCATTTTTAATTGTGTGTGACAGATCTGCCTGGACAGTGTAAGGAAAAAATCTTGATGCAAAGAAAAATAGCAAACAGTAGGATAGAATGTGCAAGAGGCAAGACAGAAAAAATACTGTGTGTAAGGCTATGCCATGCTATGGTAGGGCTCCATCTGGATTCCCTCCTGGTCACAGAGGCACAAAGAGCACCAGCTCAAATAAGCAGAGGTCCAGGAGGTCTGCACAGGAAGGATGGAGCTGCTGCAGGACACTAGGAGGAATCTGAGGTTCAGAAGGGCTCTAAAGCAAACCCTTGGCCGTGCCTGTTTGTGCCTCGCTATGGTTCCAACAGACAGGTACACGTGGTGCAATTAAAGGCAGTAAGCAGGGCAAGTGCAAGAAAATGCTGCTTTACTCTGTGCAATTCCAACCTGTACTTCTGTGCTGAGGGGAAGATGAGATCACAGCATCCCAAAAGACACAAAATACAGCACAAATGAACAATGCAATTAAAAATAAGTTGGAGGGGTACGACTGCTCAGGCCAGTCACTAGTCAGGGGAATGGGGAAGTTTATTTTGTAACTGAAATTCTCTTGAATAAACATCACTCCACCACTTCTTCCAACCTTCTTGGAAGCTTCTGACACTGTCCAGTACTGGGTTGGAGTCAAGAGAGCTGGCAAATCTCTGCTCTTACACTGCTCTTCAACCTCATGTTATTTTGGGCCTTTTTCTGAATCTTTAAGAAAGGCAATGAAAACAATGGGGAAAGGTGCTCTGAGAGACAGAGGAAATCTGCTTGGGGAGTTAACTGGAGCAGCAGGAGGAAGAATTTGTATTATCTTTACAGTCAGCTTCATTTGTCTCATCGCAACTGTTTCACTTTAATACTCAGAGAACAAAATCGGAGATAATTCACATTTTGTCCCTTGTCAGGTCCCAGTAGGACCGTAAAGAAATGCCTTGGAAGAGGAAGATAGCAGTACTCTCTGTTCAGGTCCAAAAGCTGAGACATGCAGCTAATACCAAACATTACTGGTGGCTTTCATTCCTTGGGTCTTTGTAAAGGACAGTCATAGAGCAAGTAAGCCAGAGCAGATGCTTTGTGAGAGTTGTTCATCCAAAATTCTTGATCGAGAGATAGAAATCTGGGATCTTCAGTGGCAAAGCTGGTCAAGAGCTGGGTTTTGCAACCAGCATGTTGAGTGGGATCCCATCAGCTGCTGCGGTGTTTGCTGTCTCTGGGAATGCGATATGCACAGGCATCCTGGAGCCTGAGGAGCTCAGCGTGAGCTGGGTTGGGACGGGGGACTCCTACTCTGTGCGCGTGCACATGGGAGACGTTCCTGCTTCTGGGCATCGGGACTGTTTTCAAAGCAATTCGGCTTGGAATGCAGATTTCTGACCTGATGCCAATATTCCAGTGGAAAAACTGTGCCCTGAGCAGCAGATAGGAAATTAAACTTCAGCTTCAGTCCTGAAGGTATCATTTTCACCTCAGAGGTAGAGCTGCAGAAACAGAAATCTCCAGAGAATGGGGAAATCCTTCCTTCACCAGGAAGGGTAGTAACACCTCTCAGGCCACTCCTTACTAGTGGGGCACCCTGCATTAACATCATCCCAGAGGATAATGTAGCATGGGGTCAGAGTCCTAAGACGAGGTTGGAGATCTGACTGGTTGGAGACAATGCAGATGCTTCAGCCATGAGATGAAATTTAAGTCTGAAGAAGGGCAGCCACTGCCAGCCCTTTCCTAGCAGGACTTGTTGAAGAAGTCCTAGAAACCTGAAGAAGCCTGGGAGCAGTGCTCAAGTAAAGTCAGAAACATCTGGGAAGAAAAAGCACTATGTTCCTTTCAAGGCAGTGAACCTATAGTGCCCTGAAAGACTGTCCGAAAGCTCCTATGTGCAGGATCAGGTCAGGCGTCTGCACTCTGGTCCCAAAGCCTGCAGAAACTTGTGGATTTGGGAACCTGCTCCCTGGACACATCTGGAGTGACACAAGTTGCTGATCAGAGACTTCACAGGTTTTATAGCCTGAAAGAAGCATTCTGGTAATCGAGCTTGGGTCATTACCCAGCTGAGTGCAGGGGCTATATTCATGCTTCCTGCTTCAAGCTCATCATCTGTAACTGAGCTTCATAGAAAGAAACATCTAGTCTAAGCCAGAAGGCTTCAGAGAAATCTACCTCTTTCTAAAAAAAGCACAACTTAAAGCTAACTACATTCACTAAACAGATGAGTCACTTAAAATACTGACTCCCTAGCTTAAGCATTCAGACAAATTGTTTTCTCAGGCTTTTTGCTGCTAAATGAACAAGCCCTTCCTACCAGAGGTCCTTCTGAAAGCTACCAAGTCACTCCTTAATCTAGGGAGTGTGACACATGTGGTCACCCTACCGGATTGTTCTGCAGGCAGCAGGAGCAGCACCGGTCTCACTGCAAGCAGGGAGAATCTGGATACTCAGTGACAGCAGTTTGTAGCTGTAGAAGTGCATGTTAGCAGCAGATTCAAAGATGAAACTGTCCTCCAGTATAATTAATTGCCAGATTTTAACATAATCAAAGCACAGGTGGAAGTGAGTGTTTCCTGTTGCAAAAGAGGCTACAGCACTGCCACGGTGGCTTGTACTGCAAAGCAATAACACAGGCTGTGAGAGAACCAAGATAAAATCTACAGTGGTTTGGCTTCAGATTTGGCCTTATTATGAATATATATGATCCGGGACCAGAAGCAACAATAGGCTCTTAGTATCCATGTGCAACAATATTCTATGTGCAACAAAAAAGAAAATGCTTCAGTGAAATCTTACCCTTCTGTCCCTTAATCCCAGTGCCAAGAGACTTTCCCTAAGCACGGAGTTCTCCATATCTCTGAAATCCCCCATAAGTGCCCGGCATGTATTCCAGCACAGACACACCCAGCCCCTACTCCTGCCTTCATACTCACAGCACCAGACTTCGTGCAACCCACTTCCCTCATGCTCCTCCATCACCTTCCTCCCATCTCCTCTCTCTGCAAGTGTGCACACATCTGGATTGCCTTTGCTGTGTGATAAATCTCACCCTGCATCTTGGGCTCGTTTTCTGAAAGTTTTGAATGGTGTTTTGGAAATGCTGTTGGACAATAGGAGCTCTTTGAACTCTGGCCAGCTGGATGGGACTCCTTGCATTGCAGCTGACATGCAGACTTTGGCGGCCTTTCTCGACTCTTTCCTCTCCTCTTTTCTTCCCAGCATTTGAATGGTCCTCAAACTTTATTTTTGGAGAGGGCAGCACATTTTTTGAATCTTTTCATCATGATATTATTATTATTAATTATGGTTATGACTATTTTGCTTTCTGCTGGCATTCCTGGGTGGATCTCTCCTCTCTCTCTTAACGTCTTGGGGTAAGACTACCTTGGCTGCAACCAGCTCGAGCGGTGACTCAGAATCCCTGGCCTGCTCCCAGGAGAGATGCAAGAGTTTTGCCAGTTGGTTTATAAAGAGGCCATCGTTTTCCTCAGCTACTCTCTCGCTCAGCACAGCTGAGTTGGGTGGAAAAGCTCAGCGCTGCGGTTCCAGTGAGTCCATCCCAGCCCTTGGCTGTCCCCGGGGCATGACTGAGAGCAGAACCCTGCTCCCTCTGGGTGCAACCAGAGCAGCTTCTGAGACAAGCAGTGGGATTCTCCATCGAACAGAGTTCTGTCCCCTGGGGTCACTACTCTCAGCTTCTCCATCCCCGAGGCCCTGGAGAGACAAAGCTAAGTAAGGCATGTGGGCAGGATGAGGCATCATGAGGGAGGGAATACTGTCTGCAGTTGTCAACTATTGCCTAATGGCTCATCGTGCAGCTACCCACATCCTTGAGTCAGAGCGGGGAACAGCGTACTCTGCACAGGTCCCTTTCATAGCTAGGTTTGAGGTTTCCTAGCAGCGTGGGTGCACTCTAAATAGAGAAGTCTCACCTTCACCCTCTGCATGTCACTACCCTTTCCTGCCACGCAGGACTAGGGGGTCACTCCATTTGTGAAGGCAGAGAAGAGGGACTGACATCGTCTGTTGTTTTTCGCTCCCATGAAGCAAAGGAAAGAATAAGTCTTGGGCCAAATAGAATTCTCCTTGCACCCCATCCCACTGCAAGACCAAGCAGACCAGGGAAACCAATGAGCAGCTGTGAAAGGGTGGCCCGATAGCCTCTCCTGCAGCCATCTCCCTGTGATGCTGAAGGCTGAGACAACTCCCATGCTGAGCTGCAGCTGCCCAAGAACAAAGGCAGGGGTGTCCCCTTCTCTCCAGCTGTGGCACAGTGTGAAGCACAGCTGGGCCTCTCTGCAGGGCTGTCTGTCTCCAGCTGACGGGCTGGCTGGGACTGGCTCTGCACTACACCAGCTGGGTGGCACCACTCTTTCAGCTGGAGGAATGAAAACTGCCTGAGCTGCTCTTGAGGATTGGCCAGGAAAAGTCCACAAATAGCAACAGGAAATCAAAATGCCCGCTCCAGACTTGCACCCGATATGAGGCCATCCAGAACAAGGAGAATAATCAAATGCTGGGCAATGGAGATTACATCATGCTGTGGATAAACCTGCCAGCCCATCCAGCTGGGGCCATGCCAACAGGCCCAGATGGCTCAGGAATGCTAACTGCATAGCTACCTCTCTCTTGTCTTTGCTTTTTCTTCCCTTTCTCTTTCCCTATTCTCCATCCCTTCTGGCCTCTTTCCCTCTTCCCTTTCCCAGGATAAATAAATAAATGCTCTGGCAACTCCACAGAATCCAATTTCTTTGCATGTCAGAAAGGCATCTGAGACCAGAGGATGGGCACTACTCAGCTCACGGTCTCTGCATCCACAGGTACCTGGGCTGCTGGGCAACCTCCCCATGCTCCTCTGGAGCCTGATGCACACAGGAACACTAAGCAATGGGCCTCGCTGCTGCTCTACTGCTGTGTGTCCCAGCTGCATGCAGCCACTACTGACTGCACTGACGGGGGCAGCTGTCACAGCTCACGGCCGCTAGCTGCCACCCTGCTACTAATTAGTGACAAAGAAGCAAGTGCAGCACCCTCTGCTCTATTGCCAGAGCTGACCAGGCCAGCATCTGCTCCTCGGCTGTCTACCAGTGTGATAAGAACAGGGTTAGAAGACATGTGAGGAAAGAATTAAAGGTGTGTTCTTTGCAAGGACTGAAAAGGGCTGCGGGCCATTTGCTCATTATTTAATGCTAATCCAGTGGCTGGGCTGTTGCCAGGTGTCTTTGACAAATCCTGAAGAGCCAGAGAGGCATCAGAGAACAGGAGAACAACCTTTTGCATCCCTCTTCCAAGTGAACAATGCCGACCCCAGCTTTAGGCAGCTCAGGCAGACTTAGTGTTGGGAAAAGGAGAAAGGGAAAGCACAGAACTATGCACTGAGCAGCAGGAGGGACTGAGAGAGACTGCCATGGGTCTTCAGTGCCCTGCTGGTGGACTGATAAAGCCATGGCACTCTGATGATCTCATTTGGTCACCTCCTTAGAAACAGACCACCACCCAACTACTAGGAGTGTGGGGACTCAGCACAGTCCTGACAAGCTGCAGCTTCAGGCAGGGCTGTAACAGAGCACTCTCAGCAAGCTGCACCAACCCCAGGGGGAAGTTGGATTTTGCAGCTGAGCCAGGATCTAGTTGTTCAGTGGAGGATGAACTATGAGTACAGCCCATTCACTGGATTTATAAAGCACAAACTGTTTGGTTTTCAATATGGCCCAAAGAGGCCAGGCCAGCAACAGCATTGGCCAAGTACTTCAGTTTAATCCTGATGCTGACTAACTTAGTCATCCACACTGACACAGAAAGATTACTCTGGATTAACCTGAAGTATCTGAGGTCAAAATCAGCCATGCACAGCCCATAGGGGAAATGAAAAGGAAAAGGGAGAAGGACAGCTGGGAGCTGCCAAACTGAAAATGTTGCAAACACCACTGGCTGCAAAGTAACTCAAAGGGACTGACCGAGGAAGCAAAGCAGTAGCTCCCACAGACCTTTCCTGGCAGGTATCTGCTAGCAGCTTCCCGTCACAGTCCAGCTTGTCATTAACTTGTGTCACCCGCTGATGGCACTGCACTGTGCTAGCAGGAATAAGGATGTGCCTTACTTTCTAGGCAGCAGAAGCTACGCTGCAATAAATAACACCCTAAAGATCTCACACAAAGCAACTGGCAGGGCTGGGACTAACACTCTCCCATTCCTGACAACCTCATGTCCCAGTGTATGGGAGATAGGTAATCACAGCCTGAACCTCTGATTAATCAGCTGAGGCAAGTGTGGGGTCAGCTGTGGGAGCACAGGTGAGAGTGATGTAGCTGTGCTCCCGGAAGGGGTGGAGCTCGACTCCATCCCCTCTGAGACCTCATTTAAGGGCTGACTCCCACTGAGGCAGTGTCTCTTGGAGATTGCTCACCAGTGAGGACTGACCGAGCTTCTTCAGCCAAGGCACCACCATTGGTGAGTTTTCCTTTACTTATTCCTTCTGTACATTTGCTACCATCTGTATATTAACAACCAATACACCCAGTCACTGCACCACTATCCGCAAGGGGAAAAAAAACAAACCCAAGAACAAACCCAGCATCATTCGATTGGCAATTCACTATTTGTGGCTCAGCGGCACCTCATCAACTCAGAGTCTGCACATTTGCTTGGAAAGAAGAGCCAGATTTCCAGCACTCCTGGGCAACGAGCTCTCAGATCGAGAGACTGAAAGGGCTTTGAAAGAAACCTTCCATCAACAGCCTTTAACAAATGTCAGCACTAGTTTCCTCCTCCCCAGGCTGCCTGGCTTGCAGTCCCTCCCTGGGGCAGCAGCAGGCTCAGCCAAAAGCACCTGCCTATCTCCTTCTTTCAGCTGCCACCAACCAATGGCACTCACTTAGCATTAAGCTATCCTGGCACACAGCAGTTAATAAGTTCACAGGGTAGAACCCCACTCTGTGATACAGAGACACGTCCTTGGTCTGTAGTGCTTCCACCTGGACTTGGCAGAAGACTTGGAAGAAGCTGGTGGCCCTGTGATAGCGGGGCAGGAAAGTGCAGCATGAGGGCAGTTCCTCTGGGCACTGGATTGAGGAAACTCACCTGCAGGGGGGATGCAGACGGTCCAACCACCGGTGCCCAAAGTGCGTGTTGCATCCAGCTCCCTCCTGCGTAACGTATTTGGTAGCTGGCCCAAACTGTATTTCTCCTCCAACTTGGGCTGCCAGATTTTTCCCTGGGGAGACCCGATGTTCTTGTTGCATGGGAACTCCTGACACAGCTAGCTGAGTGAACATGTTACTTCGTAGCTATTCTGGGAACGCTGATAACGGAGTTTGGAGCAGGTTTCGCTAGCTTGGGTCAGCCTGACCAACCTAAACAAACATTTTCCCTGATCAAGACAAAGTCACAGTGTGAAGAAGCCAAGAGCAACTCTGCTGAGGTAGTCAAGGGTGAGTTTCCTCTGAAACAGGCTGGACGGCAATCACAATGAATTACCTCATATAAAGCATCACCTTAGATCCCCAAAGACGCTACTAAATGCACTGCTGGTTTAAATTACGTACTAGTTCCAGTGAGAATAGCCATGCACGTTGCTTCCATCCTGTCCAAAGAAGTTTTGCAGTCCTAGAAAGTGAGAAGATGAAATAGGATGTGCACAGAAAGGAAGGTGTGAAAGAGCATGTGGATGTGCACAGTTACAGCCTTCAGGGGACCTCATTCTGGCTGAAGAACATGACAAGATTGATGTCAAGCAGCTAGCACTTGGACACTGAGCAGAGCAGCTCCAAGGGCAGACAGCCCTGGAGAGATTTAAGAAAAAGGAGTAACAGGAGACATGCAGAGATACAGAAGAAAAGGTGGATAAAGGAGCCAAAAAGGGATGGGTTAGAGGGGAAGGGCTGGGGTGTTTGAGTATGCTGAGGGGACTTCTGAAAAGGAAAACCTTAAAATATGTGACCCTTCAGGAAAACAGAAGAAAAAAATTGTTCTCCTGAGCAGCTGAGAGTCAAACAGGTGTAAACATTGCACAGCTGATGTGGACAGATAGAGCCTGCCTTTCAGCATGCTAGCCACAGCTCCCTGCTGCTCCAGCCTTCCCCTTGGCTCTTCACACACTTCCCACTGTTTCTTCTGAGGAGCAATGCTAACCTGCAGACACCAACCCAAGGAAACAGGGAGCTACTCACAGCACAAATTGGGCTCAAAGGAAGGAAAGAGGAAGGGAAGAGCTCCACGCAAGCACCCACTGCCAAGCTGCTGGCCATTTCTTAGTTGAGCTGTACTGGTCCACTTGATCCCTCACTTCTTTCCATTCCCCTCTAACTGTAGCAAGGAGATCACCAACTGGCTTCTGTGTCCTATTTGGTTTGCTGCAGTGCAGTGTCCACAAGAGGAGAAGGAGCACGAGAACCTCAGCAGGTTGACTCATCCCTTCCCTGACATGAGCAGTACGAGTCTGTCTCGGGAATCACATCCTCATACCAAACACAGTCCTAACCCTGTGGCTATGAGAAGAGAGCCTACCATGTGGCCACCATAGAGTCAGCTTCAGAGAGTGGAATGCTTCCGTTCCCTTCCTTTAACACTGATAATTTGTTAAAATAAGTAATGTACTAAATGTTGACTAAATGCTACAGTCTTAAAACTTACAGGGAAGTGCTGAGAAAAAACAGAGTGAGCTCAGGGCTGGGACTTCCTCTGAAGCAACAGTGGAGAACACCAGAGAGGTGTCAACTCTGCATTTTGAGTAGTGGGACTGCACTGCACTGGTAGCTATGAAGTCACTCTTTCCAGTATTGCCCTTTAAGGAGCTGCTTCAGAAAAATCTCTTCTTTACTCTTATGTGGCCACAAGCCTGGCCCCTCTCCACTTTGCTGTGCTCTTGAAGAGTGGTAGGGGCAGGCATCACTGAAAGGTGTACTCCAGTCACCCCAGTTAAATCCAGCCATGCTTAGACACTTGTACTGGTTCCAGTGGGAGATCCAACGAGCCAGAAGATCATCTCAGAGGCTTGCTAGAGTCTGGTCCATACAGACTGAGTCTCAATTTCCTCATCTCCAAAAGTGGAATCTGAATGACTGCCTAATGCCTGTGGGGACTAGGATCACTGGGGAGACATGGTTGGAGCTGTGACTGGCTCAGCACCTCCCAGCTGGTGTCACTGACAACAACCCTAAGTGGAAGCATAGTAAGCACAGATGTGCTCCCACTCCCTGCCAGCACTCCCTTTGTTTGCTCTGCAAGCACTTCTCCATAGTCCTTTCTGCTTTTCTCCACCAGGACAACAGCTCTGTCCCCATGGATTAGCCCTGTTGTGGATACACACCTCCCGCACTCTGAGCTAGGTCTCTCCTAGCTCTGGCCTGGCTGTTCAGTTAAAGGCTTCTCCCATTTTGGCAGAGATGAATGTTCTGGCCCGCGGATCCCCAGCATGTGCTGCCAGCTGTCCTACAGATAAACATGTTTTCTTCTGGAAGAGCATCTCAGATGTCTCTGTTTCTTTCTGGCATGGAAGGACACACAGATAATTCCCGCAGTCTCTGTGGAGGAAGTATTCACCTGGTCTTCCAAAGGAAGTTCAAATCTCTTCCTCTCTTTGTCACTAGATTTGCTGGTGATGACTGCAGTGATGATGCTGCAGGTTCAGAAGCCTGTGAATGGTTGTGTCCAATTGTGGTTTCACCCTGCTGCAAGTACTCCTGCAGGTGTAAATCCAACTGCATGACAGCAAGGAGCAGCATGGGCATGAAGTGGGGGAACTGTGAGATAGATCCAAAGAAACTAATGAAATAAGGAAAATCTGGGAACAATTACTTTGAGATTCATTTCCATCAGGCCAGGTCTGATAGCCCCCGCCAGGCCTCTCTGTATCTGTGCTCCAGATCCCACAGGAAACTCTGACCAGCATGTTCCAAGCAAAACTTTAAAAAGCCCTGCCTTGCCCAGTACTTGGCTTGTCAGCCAAATCTTGACCAAATCTTACCATGCGCAGGGGACAAGGGGCCAACATTCATTCTGCGTGTGTTCCTATGTAGGACTACATCGGTCCCAGAGGCCCAGCCTCTGTTACAGCAAGGTCCCTTCACTAGCAACGGGAAGGAGTGTGAGATGGATGACCGCATCTGCTGAGCTCTCTGTCCTTGCTGTGTGCTGAGGTGGTGGGAGGGAGCTCACCCAGCATGAAACTCACTCAGGACAAAGATCAGTCCAACACTAAGCACCACTTAAGTGCTATTTAAGTGCCTGTAGCAGGCATAAGAGGAACAGAAGAGTCCTCACAAGAGTGACAGTCATCCCTGGTGAACAGCCTGGGTTTATTTCCAAATTATGCTCCACTTTGAGTTGCACAGCACTGCTCTCGTCCTGCTCACTCCTCACAGTCCTTCTGCTTCCCTCCTTTCTGGGGCCATGGCAATACTGCAGAAAAGAGTAGACAGTAGGCACAAAACACAGTGTGTGCTCAAGGAGCAACTCAGAGGGACAAGTGGCTCTTCTCCCAGCAGGTACGTCTGTCAGCTTGCCCAGCAAGCTCAGATCACACTACGAAGGAGCACATTACTGCAATTGCCCAGAGCAGCTGGGTGAATTGCCATTTTGCAGCTTCTAACAACTGTGAGACCTCAACTAGGTAGGTGACATTTTTGCCTTGATGCCTCCCTTTTGGAAAGACACAGAATATAATCTGAAAAGCACGGAGTCGAAATGGAGCTTTGTTTACATGAACATCCAACCTCCAAAGTCATCTTTGAGGGTATCTTTCAAACCATAAAACTCAGCAGCAGAAGGAAGAAACAAACCCTCTGCGGTACTAGGTTAAAAGAAACAAGTGCCTCCCATTCTGTTGGTTTATTATGGCTTCATTGTGCCACCGGTGTCCCAAGCCCAGTGGAACACAGCGGTGGATCTGACTCAAAGATAACCTTTTGAAGAGTTTCACAACCTCGGTAAGATCTGGAATAGTAAGAGCTCTTTGAGTGTGGCCATAAGACTGTAAATGAATGGATGGGTCCCAGCAGGAACAACCAGAAATGCTGGACTGGACAGGGGACAGGCAGGTGGAATTGATAAGCAAACACTGCATGACAGATGAGCTTCCTTTATGGCAGGTCCCGTCTGGTGGAAAAGAATGAATAAAGTTCTTTCAGTCCAAGAGCAGGTGGCAGCCTTTTGAGCAAGCAGAGGCTGATAGTGCAGGCAGCAGTCATTGTATGTGGGTCTGGTTAGCTAGGTGAAGTGAAAATAAACACATTGCTTGTCCTTTGGAGATGTCCCCTCCACATATGAAGCAGACACCACTCTCCTTAGGATTTTCCAAACCAGACCAAACCAAACCATCACATAATCACAGCCTCACACAGGTTGGGAGGGAGCTCAGGACAATTCTAATTCAACCCCCTCCTCGGAACGGGGCCAACACTATATGTAGAGCGGTTTGCTTTGTCCAGATGGGTCTCGGAAACCTCCAGGGCTGGAGATTCCACCACACCTCTGGGCAGCCTCTTCCTCTCCTGTGTCCTCACAGTGATACATTGTTTCCTTATACTCAGTCTAAACCTTCCCTGTTCTGATTTACGAGCACTGCCATGCACTTATGTAAAGAACCTGGCTCCAGCTTCTCAGCAAGCTCCTCACAGGGCCAGCAGGCTACTGCTGGGTCCCACTGCAGCCCCACATCTGTGTCTGAGCTCCATCACACTCCTACTGTAGCTAGCAGCCCCCTATGCACTCTGCTGGCTCAGGGCCGCCCAGGACCCTCAGCACTTCTTCCCTCCTCTCAGCCTGTGTGTGCCAGCCTGTCTCACTGCAGGATCAGGTCCATCCTAGGAGCAGCAGTTGGTATTGCTTTGCTACCTGTCCCGAAGCTCCTGCCGAGCCATCCCTACAACCTGCCTGCTTCCTCTGAATGCCAACCCCCTTAGTTTAGACTTAGTTCTCTGTTTCAAGCACACAGCAATCTTTGAGGTACAGATGTACGGAGGTACTGTCCTTACTCCTTCCTTACTTCCATCCTTATTACAGTCACGATTTCAGATGAACGATGCAGAGAACCATTTCTAAAGAAATGAGGTGACTTATTAGGAGAGAGAGGGCTCAACAGAGGTGAGTGGCTCAAGGCCATGTAATCCATGTGCCAAGGAGCACAACCTCTGCACTGTGCATCACTCATCCTTACTTTCTGCTTCTGTTCTGAACAGAAGGAATCAGCCCTAGAACAAGCCTCATACAGGCATTTTATGGCCAAAATTCCTGGCTCTTCTAAGAAAAATACTTGCTGAACAATATGTGGAAGATTTGCCCATCTATGAAGCAAAGGCACTGGCAACTCTGAGAGCTATTGTGCACGGTGATGCTCTGCACAGCTCAGTGTGAAAAGAACTCAGCACATCTCCAGATCCTGGGAAGCTTGCTGGACTTAACAGAAAAATGTCAGTGTATTTGTCCCTCCCATGTTGTCATGCAGCAGGGGAACAAGGAGGCTGATGCACTATGTTCTGGTGCACGTATCAGCTACAGATTCATTAGGTGGGTAGCAGCTAAGGAATCTCCCCTGCTTATCTGGGAAGGGAAGGCATCTGCTGGACACTGCGGCAGAAGTTAGTGGTGCTGGCAGCAGGCGAGAGATCCACACAGCGTTCCTTTTTCTAACTGTGAGCTGAGGACAGCAGCGGCAGAGCTGCCACACTGGCTGCTGCCTGCCCGTGGTCACGGCACACGGTAAGCACACTGTCCTGGCAGGTGGCACCAGATGGCACTCTTACAAAAGGCTTCTTTTTCTCATGCTCTGTTTGCAGGCACAAGTTGTGTTTGAACTACAAGGAGGGACCGTCTACACGGGTAAGGGTTTTCCTGCCTTCTGCTTGCAGTCTGTGTTGCACAGAGGTCAAAGGACTGGTGCCAAGACAGAGTATTATCAAGGAGGTAAGAGAATAAGCAGTCCCAGCACAAAGCACTCCAGGCTCAGCACAGCTGCGCCCACAAGGGGTGTACAGTGAATAGGGGAAGCATGAAGTTCTGACCTGCTTGGAGCAGACAGGGCCTTGCACAGCTCCACTGCTGCCACTCCCAGGCACGGCACTGCCTTGCAGTAGGAGCTGGTGAGGCCCCTGGGAGACGAGGCTGCCCGTGTAATCTCTTTCCCAGACCCAACGCATCTCCACACCCCGAGTGTGCTGCACTTCACATCTATGCAAATTCTGCACCTCTACTTTCTTCTCCACGTCGGAGCCAGAGCAAAAGTCTTTGGCTATCTTATGTGCAGCAGAGCAGAAGCAGAGTTACCCAAGGGCTACAGCCCTCCCCTCCCTGCCTCCTGCAGTGGTGCTGGCGTCCCTTATCGGGATGTCCTCAGGGATGCTCAGATGTGTACAGGAATAAGGGAGGGTGCTCCCCATCTCATCCTGACCACCCGAGCACTGGGGCTCTTCCTCTCCTGCTCCCGTAGCTCAGGCAGGTCAGTGATGGAGGGAGCTGGGGGGTTCGGAGCTCGCAGGGCTCCTCGGGGCGGCCAGGCAGCTTCCTTAGAGGTGAACAGTGCTTCTCTGGTTCCTTGGAACTGGCAGCAGTTCTTCCTCCTAAGTCACTCTTCCTCTCGCCCTGCACTCTAAAGCAAACCATCCCAGCCCTAACGCCGGACGGGTATGCCTTGTCTCCCCGACTCTGCTCTGCCCAAGAAGTGGGAAACAGACAGGAGGGGGCACCCCGCGTCCCGCTGTCCGGTAGTGAGGGCTCGCAGCCCCGCGCCCCGTTGACCGGCCGTGCTCCAGCGCTGCCCGAGCGGAGCCCCCCCCGGCCGCGCTCCCACCGCCCCGCCCCGCACGCTTCTTCCCGAGGCCTGAGCGCGCAGCCAGGGCAAATAAGGCGGAAAAAAAAACAAGCCGAACGAGAGCCGCGGGCTGGCGGCGGGCAATCGGGACGGGCATCCCGGGCTGGCCGCCGTCGGGCAGCGCCCCTTACCACATTGCTGAGGAAATCCGCCTCGCTGAAGTCGCCCAGGTCGAGGAAGCCGGGGCCGGCGGCGGGGAAGAGCCGCTCGGCGGCGAAGGGCTCCAGGATACTGTCCATGGTGCCCGCGGCTCGGGGCTCCGCCGCTCCCCGGCCGGGCTCACAGCGGCGGCACTGTCCCGCCGCCCAACGGCCGTCGGCGGCGGTCCATGGATGGGGCGGCGGGGCCGGGGTGGGAGCGGGCCGCCCGCGGGCAGGGGAGCGCCGGGGAGCGCCGCGCCGGTGCCCGCTCGGGGCAGCTGTCAGTGCCCCGCTGCGCTGGGGCCGGGCGGGCAGCGCCGGCGGCCGGTAGCGGCACGCCCCCGCCCCGTGCTGGGGAACCGCGGGCGGGACTTCGCGGGCCCACACCCCTTAAGGCAGCGCGGCGGCGGCGGGCAGCGCGCTCCTTCCTTCGGTCCGGGCAGACCCGCAGAGAGGGGTCCGAGAGTCCCTGGGGCGGCGCGGTTCGGTGCGGTGCGGTGCCCCCGGTGGGCCCGGCTGTGCCGGCCGCTCAGTAACTAAGGAGCTGGGCACCATTAAGGAGCTTCGGGAAGATTATGTGGCTTCGGATAAATGGGATTATGGATCCCCATTCTCTCTGATCCTTACTCCAACCAATACTCAGGAAAACCACTTAGAATGATCGTGCAGAAGCCTTGGTGTTTCGTTGATCTTCCCCTGCTTCTGTGGCTCCACACGTTGGGTCCCGCTGCTTCTTAGCTGTGGTGTGTGGAGGGAGAAGTCAGGCAGCCGTGCTGTGCTGCTGGTAGAGACCCATTGGGAAATGTCACAGTGCACACACGCAGGCCTGGCCAGGCCCCAGTGTTCCTCACACACAACCATCACAGGCTCTGTGTCCCCATGCGCAGCCCTGGGCACATCTTGGCTGCTCCTTGTAGCGTTGGCCACATGCTGCTCCTGCACACAAAGGCCTTTATGCCCACACACACAATGGGTTCTTTCAGTTGCATTTACTTTTACCTTATGTTTCAGTCAAGTGTGAAGAGCCTCTGGGTGAAAGGGATCAAATACATAAATTCAGCCAGGATGGGGCTGTGCTGCTCTTCCCACAATACATATTCTTTTGTATATGAAGGAGGAATGATGTTTGGAACCCATCTACACAGAACAGACACCGGGAGCTCTCCCATGAGGGCTATTTGCTGCAGTCATTGTGGCTTTGAGGTTGATGCTCCCACCTCCTGTCCTGAACTAAACATAGGTATCACCTCTGTCACCACTGTTTCTCAACTGAGCAAAGATGGGAAGGCTCTCTTCAAATGACAGAGGGATCAGGCTGCTGTGGTCTAAGGAGAAGAGCATGTACCAGCATCTCTGGGCCGTTCAGGCAGCTGCAGGATGACCACCATCATCTCTCCATTGCCATACGGTGGGGAAAAATGGTAGCAGGCTTGCTCCTCAGCAAGAAAACTTCAGGTCACAGGAAAACACTCCCGAGGAGGGATGATGTGGTGGGATGCAGCAACGCATCCCTTGTCAGGGTACCCTTTATGAGCACATCTTGCATCTGCCTCTTGCCCATAGGTGGAGCTGATCCAGAGGCAGCCCAGGGTAGAGGTCTCACCATGCAGTGACTCAGGCTCCTTTTCAGCCCCATTGCCTCTGATTTTATACTTAGATTTAGTTGCAATCTGATTTCAGCAGGAAACTGAAGCAGCAACTGGGTGCGCTTTGACTGATAGAGTCTCAAACCAACAGCAGATAAGCCTTCCTGGCTGTAAGGCATTTGGTGCTGCAGATGCACGTGAATGACCAAGATAGCCTTATCATTGCTGATAAGAGAGCGATCAACCCAGTTCCCAAAACAAAAGCATCCACTCTCCTGTGCTCCTTGCCTTGCTGCGGCCTGGGCACTGCTCAGCCTGCAAAGCCAAAGCTGTTGCTTCCCCTAGAGCAAGCCAGGAGGTTTCACAAATTCACAGATTTGAGTTTCTTGTGGAATATGGGGCTAACTGTATACGTCAGTGGTTTTTGCTTTGCTGCATGCACAGAGCTTTGCTGCAGGAGGGGTTCTGGCTGGTGTTCTCACAGAGTGAGTGGTGAGGTTGGGAACAGGACCTGATCCCATCCAAGATGAGGCACAGCAGTCACAGGCAGCCCTGCAGGACACGGCAGCTCCAGACCCAGCGCTCAGGCTGTGATTTCTTCATTTAGTTTCAGTGGGAACAATTTAAAACCTGTGAAGAAGCGATGGCAGGACGTGGAGTCTGGAAAAGTCCCCTTCTAGCAGGAGGTAACAGCTGAGGAAGGATTTGTGGGTGCTGGAGCCTCTCCTTGATCTCCACCTCACAGCCCCACCTCAGCCGGGAGATCCAGCTCTATTTGGGTTCCTTTCCAGCAGTGGGTCCCAGCACAGCATCCTGCAGCTGCTCAGAGCCCTAGCCAGGCACCCGCACACTGCTGCTGCTGCTGATAGGAATCACACCCAGCACAGTCATCTGCAACAGGGAAAGGGTGTCCATGACCCTGTTGCGAGGAAGTGCAGGGGAAGATGAAGAGCTTACTAATGCTGTGTCTGCATATGGTAGGGAATCCATGACTGCTGTGGTCTCTGTGAGCACCCTGGCGCTACACAGGGAATGACAGGGATGCTGCAAACCTTGGTGCTGCAGTTATCCTTCCAGGGGTGAACTTGAGGCCCTCAGAGAGATCCCAGCCTGCCAACTGAGCCAGGTGGGGACTGGAAGGTCAGGGCCAGGGGACAGGCAACAGGAGACAGTTGGGTCACATGGATGGCTGTGGGTGCTCACACCATGGCCGTGTGGAACAGGATCGGCCCCAATCACAATCAGCAGTGGGGCTGTGCTGGGAGCAGGGAAAGCATCTCCACCCCACCAGAGGTTAACAGCGAGCTCCAGATCCGGGAGCAGCCCACAGAGGAGAAAAGCACAACCCAGCAATTCAGGCACATCTCACTCCAGTTCAAATGACATTGTTTCAGTCCTGTCTGCCTCGCCCCTCAGTGGTAATTACAGACTTTCACAAATGGGGAATGAGGGATACGGTGGAGGAAGCCTTCATTACAGGCTTATCTCCCGGAGCAAAAGTGCGCCCGGCGTAATGTCTGGGGCACGCCGCCAGGATCGACCACCAAAGCAAAATGCTTCCATTTAGCACAAAAATAAAAGGGGGAGAAGTGTTAAGCGATTTGGGAAGATCAGAACCTCACAGCACTGGCTGCCAGGCTTGGGGAGCGCTCTGGAGGAGCTGGCAAGCTGCCCTGGTTTGAAGTGCTGTGGTTTACATCCCTTCCTTCCTTCTCTCCTTCCTTCCTCCCATCCTCCTCAGGCAAGTCTCATGGCCACAGGTGGTGGCACAAGGGTGCGCACGTGGAGCGGGTCCCAGCAGGGAACCCAGAGCCTGCTCCTGCTGCTGGAGGTGGCACCTCGTTTCCACGGGACCTGGGGCTTGCATCAGGAAGGTCCTTTAGGCTGCAAGGCTCTGCCCCCACATAGTTAACTGCAGGATGAGAGGGAGAGGAGACGGAAAGCCTTCGGTCTGATTGCTGTTAGGATGCATCTGGGGACCGAATGTTAATTGTTCCTTCCCTCTCGGTGAGCGAGCACAGGAAGAGATTTACCTCCCGGCCTTTCCACTTGGGCATGTTGACATTTCCAGGCGGCAGTTTTCTCTGATGGAGCGCTTTGACGTCAGGTGGGCTGATTACAGCCTGCGGTGCCTCTGACTCATTTGGCGACGGCCTGCGCGGGGACCTGGAACGTGCCTCTCTCTCTCTATCGCTTGTTATGGTCGGCTTTAAATAAATAAAGCCAAGCTCGGCTCACAACTTTGGGGAGATGCTGTGCTGCTCAGCCTCAAGCACGCATTGCCATAGCAACAGATGCAGAAACGTCTCTACGCAGCCAGCTCCCCTGCCCCGCTTCTGCCTGCCCTGAAGGGCCCATACAGGAGCAGAGTGTGCCTGCTGGGGAGAGCCTCCTCAGGGGGTCAGGTGCACGCTGCCCACACCTCCAGCATCTCCAGGAATGGGAGCTTCGGGGTTGAATGGCAGATAGGGATAACAGCATCCCCAGATCCATTTCCTTCTCCAGGCATCACGGGACATCCAGGATATTTCCTACGTTGCAGTGTCCTGGGATGCTGGGAATGTGGGGGATCCTCGCCTTCCCTGTGCTCTCCTTGGGTGACTTCTGGTGGTGGCAGAGGACAGGCTGGCAGCGTTCTGCTGGCCACGATGCAGGCACAAGAAACCACTGCTCGCTGATTTCAACCCTGTTATTTTTAGACCACCCCCAGCGCCTGAGCCATGGATGACAGGTTTCCCTTTGGGGGCACACTGCAGGGAAGCATTCAGCCCCCACATTGAGGTATGGTCACACCAGTGTTTCAGCTTCCAGCTGGCAGAGCAGCAATCGCAGGGAGAGCAGCCTGTGGCAGATGGAAGCAGCAAAGGCTCACGTTCCACTGGAGCCTTCAGAAGGGACAGAATACACCTCAAGCCAAGCATCCCATCTCCTAACACAGATCAGTAGGATCAGAGAACATTTGTTAGGTTAATCCTCGTTGTGCAGGTTTAACACTTCTCCGGCTGGGGTGCTGGGTTTGTTTGCTGCCACAGCTGGTTTGAAAGTAACCTCGCCTCCTGCAGTCACTGCACCGTGTCACATCGGGGAAGCTAATAACGTGAGAAGGGTTGGAACATGTGAGACTTTTTATGACTGCAAAGATTGAACCACATTTCCATGACAAATCACTGAAATTTGAGCAATCTAATTTACGACACAAATTCCTTTCTTTTGTGTGTCTTTCCCAACTCAAATTCAAGTCAGAAACTCTTTGGGTTCTGCTGCAGCTCTTGTCTAGGAAAACTGTGGGTGTAAGATGAAAAACAATTGCATGAGGTCTCCAGGGCTGGCCCGTGATGACTCCAAACCCTAAATTGTTCATCCCTAGAGCACGGTTTACGACTGCAACAGATTCTGGAGGAGCTGCGTAACCAGCACTTAAATAAAGGGGAGGCAGCGAGCCCTCCTGCAGCAGTGGTATTTGTTCTGGGAAGGGCTGACCCAGGGTGGCCACAGCAAGAAGGTACCGAAACCCACTGTCTCCTCCTAGAAGCAGAATTGAAGGTCACAAAGTAAAGACCCCTGCAGCCACCGCTGGACTCCGATTAAAAATAAATCCCTTTCATGGCCAGACAGTGGTTTGGGAAGGGGAAATACTGAGCGGCAGTGAAAACTTAAGAGAATTTTTTGGCTGGGTGTCCTGCAAGGCAAGCACGAGTGGCATTGATTCGGGTACAGCTCTATAGCTCTGGTCACCAGCACACATGTACAGGTGTGCTCCCTCCTTTTATATACAACTTTTTCACAGTAAAACAAGCCTGGTTTTTACAATACATTTATCTGAGAGCAAATGTGAGAGCAACTCAGTCCTTGGAATTGCAGAGATGGGAAAGTGCCTAGTGTTCTATCCATGCCACCTCCAGAGCCAGGAAAATCACAGTTTTCTGTGGGCTTCTGGTGCTTTGCCTCACCTTATGGTTAGCATCGTTAGTTCCAGGTGATGGGGATGCCAGAATGACAAACCAAGCAAACAGGACAAAGGTCCCCCCTACCCCCTGCATTGCTCCCTCAGGCGCAGCACACAGCAGAGCCGGGCACTTAGGAGACTCATTTCTGCCCTTACATGGCACCAGAGGAAATACGGGTACCCACCCATGGGAGTCGTCCCTCCCTCACAGCAGGCTGCCATCCGCTGCTCCTTGACCAGATACCCAGCAGATTATTTTTGTCTTGGCTCACGTAGTCCCAATGTTACAATTACCCGCTGACCTCAAACACTTACTTTTAAAATTACCCCTCTGGAGCAAACCCTCTGTCTAGTGGGTTGGGTGGTTTTTTATTTTGTATTTTTATGTCTAAATGGTTAAATAGTGGGTGTGGTTGAGGACAGAGAACAGAAAGCTTCCAGAGCAGGCAGGAGGGGGAGGGCCGTGAGGGTCTTAGCATGGAGAAGCCCACACGCTCCAGAGAGGAGACACAAGGCTTCACCTCCTCCCTCAGTAACATCTGCAGGGTCAGGTTTCCTCGATGACCAACACCATCTCATAGTGGTCTCTATTCCTCATAGGTACACCTTGAGACTCACCCTTGCAGCTGTGGCATAACCCCAGATAATCAAAGCAGCATCCTTTGGATGCGGCGTTAGTCTGTAGACTGGTGTTGAACATAATGGAATAGGCCAGCAACTCCAAAGCACTCAGGGTCCTGAAGACAAACACAGATGGGGAGAGGCAGCCACGACTGCAAAGCGGTGCTCACCATGCAGGACTGATGTCAGTCACCCATAGCTGAATGTTCTACTAAACTGTCTGCAAAGCTTCTCAGAATGCACAGAAACATCTTCAGGAGGGAGACAGGAGCATCTTGTTCAGGTGTGGAGAGCATGAGGGAATAAGACAACAGCCTGCTGCAGTGATGGAAGAAAAAGGGGAAGCAGCTGACAGGAGTTTCTGGTTGTGACAGTTCCTCACAACCAGAACACCTGTGCAGCTCCCACAGGTTGCTGTGTGCCGGGGCTTTCCCTCCACACCTTAAATGCCCAGCTGAACTGGCTTAAGTCTCATTAGAACCACTGTGAAAGATAAGGAGCACGAAAGACTTTGGCCAGGCTGGTTTAGAAGGTTGGCCTTCAGCTACGTTCTGTCACCTAGCCAGCAGCTCATTAGGGTCACACGTCACCAACAAGGAGCTGAAGTCAGTGCTCGTGGAGGAAGCCTGCAAGCAGTGCCCTGAGCTGCAGGTGTTTATAATGGGACCTGCTGCTCAGGGCAAGTTCTGCTTTGTGCTGTTGAGGTTCTGGGTGAGGCTGAGTGGCAGAAGGTGGATTTGGATGCTGTTGAACTGGAACGATCTCAGAGGTCTTTTGTAAGGTAGGAGGCTTAGGACGGGGGGATGCTTCATGAAGAGTTGCTCCTTTCATCTGCTGCTTCCTGCAGGCACGGTATCTTTTGCTTTTTGAATAACATGGTGTGTGATCCCCAGTGTTGCTGTAGATCTACCAGCTGCAATGGCCACAGCTCACAGCAGGTAACAGATTTTTGCTTTGGGTTTTTTTGTTTGTTTGTTTTTAGTCATTTTTAAGAAACGTGAAATCAAAAGGGGTTTGGTGCCCACTGGGGCTGCTTACAGGTCAGTTAGCACAGCCTAGACTGGAGCAGAAAGGAGTATCAGGGCTTTAAGTTGGCAATACCTTTGAATGGTGGCACACAGTGATGGTAAAAGGGCATGTGAGGATGCAACTCTTCTCTCATTTGGCTTTAAGCAGCCAAATCCACCTACCAGCATTTGTTGAGAGGTCTTGGTTTTGCTGGTTACTTACTGCAAGGCAGCAGCCAGAGATATATTCATCTCTGAAATGAAAAAGAAATACAATTCCTGTCTTTGCTCTTATAATGAGCTCTGGCAAATTTGCTCCCTTTTGTAGTCCTGGGGTCAGTCAATTAGTGACTGCCCAGGGAGAAGCTTAATTAAGCTCAGATAACATAACAGAGGTTTCACCCCCCCCTTGCCCTCTGTCTGTGTGTATCCTCCTTTACACATCTGGGTAAAAGCTTCATTGCAAAGCTGGGAGAGCCATCGCTTCAAGCTGCGTCCCTGAGAGCACGTCCGAGCTCCCAAAAACCATTGCAAACTCTTGCATCATGCAGAAGCAGGGGAAGCCGGAGCAGCTGGGAAGTGAGAAGATCCATTCTGGCAGCTGTGCCACAGGGACAGGGCGTCACTCAGAGCAACAAAAGGTGTCGGCAGTGAGAAGCGCGGTGCCACGATTCCTTCTCCCTCTCGCAGAGGCAGGATTTCTCCCCGGGAGCCCCGCGCCAGCCATTCAGAAGTAGCCTGAAATCTGGCTCCGGCTGCACGCCTTTATTAATGACAGAAGCCCTGGAGGGGTGGGATCCAGAGGCATCACAGAGAGACTTTTTCTTTTTTTTTTCCCCTTTCCTAAGCACAAAAGACAGAAGTGGAATGTAGCTGAGGAATGTTTCGCCCTCGGAAGGGATGTAATAAATCTCTTTGGATGTGATATTTGGTTTATTTTGCGGGAGTCATTCAAAAGGAAAATGCAGATTGTGGGGCTTAGTGCTCAGCCTATGCTGGCAAAGGATCTTCAACAAAGAATGTTCATTGGCAGGGAATGTCCTGACTTTGCAAGTGAGCAAACGCCTCTTTTTCAGTTACTCTAAAAGCTGTCTTGCTTGTTATTATATAAAAGGTTGCTACAAAGCAGAATATGATCGATTGTTCTCCAGGTCCTCTAGGAGAAGGACAAGCAGTAATTGCCCTAATCTGCAGGAGAAAAGGGTGCACTCAGGGAAGCGCTTTCTTCCCGGGAAGGTCTGCTGGGTCGCAGGGGGCTGCTGGGGAGGCTGAGCATCCCGGTCCGGAGCAGCACAGCTTTGCTCTGTCTGGGTGACTCCACCTCGGGATGGGAGGGAAGATGGCTTTAAAGACTTCAAGTCCCTGCCAGCCCCCAGTGATTAGTTCTGCGTGATTATTATTTAACGGTGGGACACTCGTGCTGAAGATTGCTGGATCTAAGGATAGGTAGTGGGCAGAGGTGGGGGAAGAAGCTGACAGGAAGGAACTGATGTGCAGATGGACTTGATTTACTGCAGAAGTGAGGCAAAGAAAAAGCCCAAAGGTGACCGTAAAGTGGGGCTTCCTGATGGAGAAGGGTAGGGAAGAGATGATGTCTTCAGCCTCCCGTCTCTCAGTGAACTCCTTGGAGAGGTCACAGTGGAGGCCAGGCGGATGGCATAAACCATTTGCGAACCCTAAACCAGGATTAAAGGGACGCGGTGGAAGAGAAGCAGACTGCATGGAGCCAACCTCAGCTGTCTGCCACAGCTCCACCACGAAGGGAACCGCTTTGCTGGAAGGTGGGGGGTGGTGAGCTGATATTTAGCCATTGGTTGCACACGAGCTATTTTTAAATGGCATAGGTTTGGTTACTGCCAGTGGCATCACTGTAAAAATCCTAAAGCCCTTCTACCTACCTGCCTGAAGAGCTGTGGGGCATTCTAAGTAGGAGAGCTGCAGTAAGTGGGGTCCTAACACAGCCTGGAGTGCTGTGCAACCCAGGCTGTGCCCTGTTAACTGCAGCTCAATGATGGCACTATCACCAGTCACAGCTGCACCAGCTCCTCTCTCTGTGCTTTAACCCACTGGGAATTCCCCCTTTCTCGTGTGTTTGTGAGAAGAGATGAACAAAAGGATACTCTTATCAAGGAGATGCTTGCAAAGATTCTAACTTCTTAGAAGTGCTTTGCAGAGCTCAGTGTTGGGGTTAAGGCTCCATGATAGATTTTTGAGAGCTCTTCAGGTTGTTGTCCAGCATTGTTACCTGCTGGAAGGAATATGTTCTCGGTGTTTCATTTCTTGCTGGTAAGACAAATATCTTCTGTTCTGCTCCCCATGCTCTCGTATGGAGAAGAGGCACGTGTGTATGCAAGTGACCTTATCAAGAAGTTAGCAGCCATGAGTTATTAGCAGAGCTGGGCTAAGCACTTTGCTGCTGTTATCATTGCTATTGATTATTCATTTAGAGAGAGTTGCAAATTTACAGAGTGCTTAATAAACACCAAGTTTCCTGGAAAGCGGTGGCGGGGCAATAGGGAGGCCTGTTTTTAAAGCAAGACAGAAAACCTACCGAATGCACCACCAAACAACAGTTACATCACGTGTTATTTTTTCCACTACAGCAAAAAGGCTCGTCCAGGATCAGAGGAGCTGCACAAGCACATCAGGACATTGTGAGAACCAATGGACCTAACACCTTCCCAGAGCAAATGGAGGGTGCATTATTGCACTAACCTAATTCAAACTTCTGGACGGTCAAGTTTGGAATGAGCTGCCTGAGAGCAAACCAGCTCAAGGCTTTGGGTTTTATTCTTGCTGTGCTGCTTACAATTTCACCCATGTTTTTCAGAGCAGCAGCATTTTAGTCCTGCGAGAGGAGGAGGCTGAGACATGGGAAGTCTGGACTGAGGCATCTGGGAGCAGGGAAGTCCCACAGTGTGAGGTAGGCAAATGAATTCCCTTAGGACACGGCACCATTACCAGCACAAAGGTTTTGAGTCCTGGCTAAATTATTTGTTCAACGTCCTAAAATGAAAACCTTTGGCTGAAGCCTTTGTAAGTGTTTTAAGAGAGCGGTGAAGTTGAGACCAATGTTTGGAAGGAACTAAGGTAAGAGAAAACAAACCCTAGAGGGTAACTTTTAGGAAAAACAAAAGGCTTTTAAAGCAGATATGATGTGCCAAAGCTGTGCTACAGGATCTGACAGGAATCGTGGATATCTTCTCCCTCAACATAGGAATATGCTCCAGGAGTTTGAGTCTTCCATCAAAGCCTTGTTTTTAGCTCATTGCAAGCCACTAAAGCTCTGCTGCTCTTCACTGATGGCTGCTGCTCCAGGACTGTGAATCGAGGCGCCTGCTCACGCCGTTTACATTGGCAGCTATGGATGTCGTGCTGGTAGACACAGGGTGGGGCTGAGCGTGCCCGGGCCCTTGTCCCATTGCTTCTCCCTATCCTCTAGAGGCTGGCATGGACAAACAGGACAGCCTTGGAAAATATTAACATCTCACAGTGAGCGCAGGTTCTAAGATGTGCCCAAAGGAAACCAGCTGGCGCTCAGGGAAATGACCAAGCAATGGGGTGAAACCCTCTGGGCTCTGTATTTGGAACAAAGCAGAGAACTCTGAGTTCACCTGAGTACACATCTTGGCCCGCTCTGTCCGGTTCTAATGATGATCGTATAGGAAACGACACATCCTTCTAAATAGTGTTGTTCCTCCACGTGCTACTTTGGGTGTTGACAAAGCAGCCACGCAAAGCTGAGCCAGGCTGGTTCTGCTGAGCGCGGCGTTGCCGCAGAGTCCTTGCTGGCACTCGCCACGGAACGTCTCAACCTCGCTTTAACCCACCATTGCTCCATCTGTGCATCTCGGTGCATTTGCCAGCCGCGTGGAACGTGATTCAATCTCATCTCCGAGAGTTTCCACACAGGCCAGTAGGTATCACAGCCTGAGTTATTTTCAGCCTGTCTGTGACATCCGATTCCACCCACGCGGCTCGCCTGGATATATAAATGGTGGAGGTGTCTGAAATAACAGGCCCGGAGGAAACATCTGTCAGCTCTAAAGGCTTGTGAGAGGTGAGAGGAGGACGAGGCATTCAGCTCCCCATCCTACTGTGTCTTCCTCTGGCTCTACGGAAGCAGAGCAGCATGGGGCTCTGCCACACGGCCTGGCTGCCTCAGCACTCAGGTTTTCATCTCGCCTTCGTGATTAATTTGAGCCGTGGAGGTAAAGCCTGCTCAGAAATCAGGATGGCACCTTAGCCTTTATCCACTGAAGGGCTGCTTCTCTTCCTCCTTTGTATTTTCACAGCAAAACGGCATCTCTTCATCAAAACCACAGAGCTCGCTGTGCAGGGCTGACAGGCTGCTCTGCTTTGAAACCTGTCCCCGTGCTCTCCGTCGTAGCGAAAACAGCGAGCGCGCAGAGCAGCACTCCCACGCACCACGGGTCACAGCAGCAGCCATCTTGGAGCGCTCCACTCGCCGTGGGGCGGTGACGCGGACGAGACGCAGTCGAGCGAAGGCACAGCCCGGGGAGGCGGCGCCCCCTGGCGGCCGGAGGTCGCTACTGCATCGCTCTGGGCCTCGTGCGGGACGGCTCCGCCTCGCCGCCGCCAGGAGGCGCCACCGGCCCGGCCATGGAGATGGCGACCGGGCGGAAGGCGGGGCTGGGTGCGCCGCCATCATCGCGGCTCGGGTCTGGGCGGGGGTCCGTGCTCTCTGGTGGCAGCAGCAGGACCCGAGAGTATGGCGTGGAGATGCGCCTGGGAAGGGCCAGGCTGGGTGTTAGGAAAAGGTTCTTCTCCAGAGGGCGGTGAGGCGCTGGCGCAGCTGCCCAGAGAGCTGTGGGTGCTCCATCCCTGCAGGTTCTCGTGGCTGGGTTGGCTGGGGCCCTGGGCAGCTGAGCTGGTTGGGGTCAGCTCAGCCTGCAGCATGGGGTGGGACTATGTGGGATTTAAGGTCCCTCCAACCCAAGCCGGCCTGTGGTTCTGTGACTATGAACCTTACCCTTGTACTTAAAGATCAATGCCAACAAAAGCCAGCTGAGTAGAGCTGCCCCAGGTAGTACCCAAACCCTGCTGGATACAGAAGCAGATGTAAACGTGGAAGAAAAGCTTGAAGGAACAGATAACTGAGGATCCCAATTAGCTCTCCATGAGGTTTTAATTTGTTACCTGGGAAAGCTGGTAACCCCAGTCCGCACACTGGTTTCACCAGCTGTAGCAGAGGTTCACAGTGCAGAGCTAGCTTTAGTTGGCAGCTTGGATACTAGCAGGTGTAGAAAGAGCAGCTACAGATTTGCCAAGGGACTGGGGAAAGGCCCGGGCGCTGAGCCCCAGTAGCCATGGCCGTACCAGTAGGAGCTCCTCGCTGGCAGCTGGCTCTGGTACATCTCCAATGCTCCAACAGCAACGTGGCCATGCAGTGAGAAGCACTCCTGCTCACTGTGCACCATTATGTTGATGGTGTCATGTCATCTGTTCCCTGCAGGAGCCTAGGGCTGCAGTGCTGGAGGATGGGATAAGCGACGAATTCATTCTTTCCACTTCTGTAGTCTTTTGAGTCATGTTCTGAATCGTATCGAACAGCTATCTTTTGCAATACCACCTACTCTTTTAAACCGAAATCTAAGCAGGGCTTGGAAATAAAAGATAAGCGTGGAGTTAATCCAGTTTCCGCAGGTTTGTTCCCCACCGTTGTGAAAAGCAGGATTTATAGGAGGGTTGTAGGACCTGAGCAAGAGGAAATCTCTATATTCCAGAAGTGATCAACCTTGTATAGGTAAGTAGGAAGCTTTTGCAGACATTAATGTTCTTGGTGGAGGCAGACTGAACTGGCTAACACATACACAGCTGGCAAGGCCTTGTGTGCAGTAGGAGATCATTTGAGTTGTACGGAGGGAAGAAGGAGGTGCACAAGGATGTCCGCACAGGTTCTTCATCTGCACGAGAGCTGGTCACCAGTGCCAATGTATTGTCTGTATCTTTAATGTTTTGTCTTTGATGTGGGCTCACCACCTGCTTGGATTTGCTGTTTCTACACTGAAGGCGCCCTTTAGGGTGCCTTGGGCTGACAATTTGTCTCCGGATCATAGAGAGGGAGCAAGTACTACAGAAACAGGAGCAGAGAAGATCAGTGGTATGCTAGAGCTAAGTTGTGAAAGATCATGAGGAGAAGGGGTTCAAAATGTGCCAGCAGAGCTGAGTGGGCTAAGTTTGTGTATTGCATTTGGTGGAAGCTAAACAGAAAACAGTCTGTGAACTGAAATATGAAGGACAGAAATACACGGGATTGTTAAGGACAACACGGGCTGAAGTCCTTATCATGGGCATGCAAAATCACTGTGTTATAGAATGAACCAGGAAGCTTTTAATGGGTGGGTTACATGATATCCCTTTTAACAGATATTTGTTTCACGGGCACTTTTTTACTGCCGTGTAGCTCGTACTTATTTTAAGGGGGAAATAACTGGATGACCAACCGGTTCTTTGGAAGATACTAAGCTCAAACCAATTGTGCTCAGAATAAATACAAAGATCCCACTGAGCTCTGGTGACTGCTGATTTTGATTTGGTTAGAAAGGTGTCAAAACTGGAGTCTGGAGATACTTAGCCCTATTCTTTGCTGTCTGCCACAGTACCTAATTACTGTTTCTGATATTATCATCTGCTTTAACACACAAATTCCCTCAAACAGCAGTAGTCCCTAATACATCCCTCTTATATTCCCATCTTCTTGGCCACATATTGCTTACTGTGCTAAGTGCTAAATGGCTTTTGGAAAGTGCTAAGAGGGTGCTGTGAAAGGACTAAGCTGAGTTTCGCAAACAACTGCCTGCACAGAGAAATGGTGTTATTAGGGAGGGTAGTGCCAGCAGGCCGGTGTGGGCTTATTCTGACAAATCTAAAGAGCAGAGCTTCGCGGTTGTATTCTTAGGATGATTTAAATGAGACATTTTCACCTTGAAGAGATGAAGTTTCTTGTTCCTAACTGAAATAAAACAACTGGATACTTCATCAGAAATATTCAACAGGATCAGTATGTTCCAGGTCAAGTTCATCTACTCTGCCATCTCTACCAGAAACCAGCTCAGCACTCGATAATTCTTAGAATGGAAAAACGATTCTTGGAAGATGATGGGAACAAAGGCCCAGAGCTAGAAAAGGAACATTGTTTCTTAGGCTCCAGCCAATCTCAGGAAAACAAAAAAAGCAACCCAGCCACAAAGGTACTGGATCTCCACCGCAATTCAAATGTTCCTTTGGCTAAACACAATCGTGTGGGCATTTGCAGAAAGAGAGTAAAACAGATCAATATTTGTTATCTTCTTCAACACGTGGCAGCATGTCGGGGCTGGTGAATGAGCCTGCGAGTGGAAGGGCAGCGTCACAATATGAGAAGCCAATTAATTGCAGGGGAATCTCAAAAGTGCTGTGTGCACTGAGAATCAGGTCCCTGCATGAAACAGCTCCATCTATGGTCTTGCATTGCTTCTCTGCTTATGTATCAAAGTGCTCAACTGTTGGAAGGTGCACTCCCTTGAACTGTGATCATGAGACACCTCTTGGACGCGTCAGTCACTGTCACTTAGGGGATCTCTGCTTTGTTGGGCTATAGCAAATCCTTTCAGTCTAGTGAGTGCTGGTGTGGACTGGTTTGTGGCCTTAGCAAGCAGTCACACTGCTGCTAATGGATGAAGTTAACTCTAATCCACACGGTCTGAAAAAAACCTGTTTCCAGTTAGCGAGTGCTTTGTTAATTCTGAGGGGTGCTTCAGATCCGATCATTTTCTGTATGAAAGAGATGCAGTGTCATGAACACCGATGGCTGCTTTGCTAACTTTTAATTTTGCAATTTTTGCAATTAAATTACTACAGGTTAGATGCTAATTAATGTGGTTAAGTCAATGGAATGAATTGCTTCTTTTTTTGCTCTAGCAGCACACTTTGAAGCGCTTATTCCCTTAGGAATAATAGCACCTGTAACTGTTTTACCTAACTATTGGAGTTCTGAAATGTGTTCGTTACAAAAACAGAAAAGGGCCACAGAGCATGTTTTACCTCCCATCAGGTAGTTATCATCTTTTAGATCTCTATGTTATTTATAAGGAAAGTTAAAGTTATTCATAAGGAAAAGCCAGGATTGTGATCTCATTTTATAGCTGGAGATGCTGTGACACAGGGCCAGGTGGAATGATTTCCCCACAGTGTCAGGCTGTAAGTTGTGCCAGGGGAGGTTCAGGTTGGATATTAGGAGAAGTTTCTTAGGAAGAGTGGTGAGGTGTTGGCACAGGCTGCCCAGGGGGGTGGTGGAGTCATCGTCCCTGGAGGCCTCAGAAATGTGCAGTCGTGGCACTGAGGGATGTGGTCAGTGGGCACGGTGGGGATGGGCTGATAGTTGAACTAGATGATTCCCGATGTCTTTTCCAATCATTATGATTTTACATGGCACGTGCAATAAGTTCCAGTTCCTGCTACATGCCCAGTGAAGTCCCTGGCCCACTGAACCATTCACTCCTCTGCTGCAGTATTTCACTTGTCTTCCTTATTCCACAGCAAAGAGCATAATTCAGGCTTGTTGCATCCTTCCAGCTACAGGTCTGTTACAGAGGATGCTGCTTCCTAAGCGATAATGGAGTTCTGTAAAGCATCCCAGATTGACAACTTTTACTAGCACCTTATGTTTCTTGATTGTTTTAAAAGACAAATATATATCTTCTACTCCCACGTCATCTAGAAGAAAGGGCACATTACTATCTAAATGTGGCCAATGGAGGATAGCAGAACCTTGTTTACCACTCAGCATTGACTATACTTTCCTTCTCCAAGTTGAGATATGGTAAAACACTCAGTGGGTTCCAAAACTGTTCTGTGTTTTTGATTGTTTTTGTTTCCTTAATGAAATTCAAAGCTCCAGTATTCAAAGAAACTGCAGACAGCTCTAGGGAGAACTGAAAAAGTGGAGGAAAAATTTGTCAATTTTTATTTCCAGTTAAATCACAACAGACTGGTGGCTACGGAAACACAATATGTCCACATGGATGTAGGCAAGGCACAAGAGAATAAAAGCAGAGACTCTCTGCACTGGTGAGAGCTTAGGCACTTTTTATTGTTCCCTGGAAACCTCCTGGGATCTCCTCACCAAGATGTTCAGAAACAGCTTCAGAAGAGGCTGGGGACTTAATTCATGGCCTTTTTGCACCAGCTGCCACAGGGTTTCTCTCTAATTTGGTAGATAGAAGGAAGTTGCTCTGCCCTCCCTGTCAAACTAAATATTGCCATCTTCAGGCTTTGTAACAAAATAAATCATCTTGTTTTCATTCCTGGGGTGGCGCAATTCAATTGTGGCCACCCTGGACATATGCCTTGGGCTTGTTTCCATCTTCATGCTACATTAGCTGCCGACTGGCAGGCCTGAGCAAACCTGCAGTATCCCTGATGAAGTTTATCGCAACATGTTGAGCGACACTGTAACTAAACTAAAGTGTTTTGTTGTAGCTACGGTGATGGGAGGACGGTTGGACTAGATGATCTTGCAGGTCCTTTCCAACCTTGTGATTCTATGATTCGAAACAGCAGCAGTTTTCATGCATAACTATATTTTTGACCTTAAGCAGAAATGTTTTCTTCTCCTGCTCCCAGTGGTCAGCGTAAGCATTTCACTTTGATAAGCCAACAATGACCGTGCTATTCTATAGCCTCGCCTTTCTTAAACCATTCTGAATCTTTCTTCACAGGACATGCTTTCAAAACCTCTTCTCAGATTTGATGCTCAGCTGTGAAATCTTTGATCTGTGTACAGCCCTCCCATGCAAGGAGGAGCAAAACAGTTACCTGATGTGTCGCACACCCAACAACCAGCATTAGCTTTGCCTTTTTTTTTGGAACACCATCGTACTGTTGATTCCTATTCAGTCCATGGCTCACACCCTGATCTGCCTTTCTGCTGTCTGGCCATTTATTCCCCATTTTCTCTTTGTGCTTTTGATTTCCTTCTCTTAAGTGTAGCACTTTGTACTTTTCTTTACCGAGTCTCTGATTTTCTCCAATTTAGCGAGATGGTTTTGAATTCTCAGCCCATCCACCAAACTGTTTGCATCCTCTCCCAGCTAGATGATGTCTGCAGATTTGATGACTACTCTTTATTCTCTCGTCACAGGTTGTTAATGAAAATACTGCATAAAATGGATTCTACACAGACGTTGGGAGGACCCCGTTTGAAAATTCCTCTCGGCATGACAAGGAGCAATTGATAAATGTTTCTAAAGGTATGTTCATAATGAGTCATGCACCTACTTTTTCAGGATTTCATCTTAACTGCCTTGTCTTTGTTTGCTAAGGAGAACATCATGTGGAATGGTGTGAAAACCATGTAAGAGTCAAGACATATAGCCACTGTTTACCTCTTACCTAGGAAGAAGTGCAGATGGAACCTGGTCTAAGACAAATATAGGGTTGAACAATTCTATCAGTTTTCAGTCTTCATTTCAATCTCTGCAATTTCGTGTGTAACCAAAACCTCAGTAACTGTCTTCTGTATCTCAGTAATTAAAGCTCATTCGATATTCAGCCAAATTTTAAGAAAACAGTTTCTTTCCTTGCTAAGGCAGCGTGTAGACAGAAATCAAAGACTTTTTACCATCCCAGATTCAGCGAGGGAGATGTTGGCACTGTCTAATACCCATATAGCTGTGATAAACTCCTTTGCAAAAACACGTCAATGTAGGTTGATTCTTGAAGATGTTTCCTCACTTTGTAGAATTCCCATTCAAGGAAGCACACTAATGTGTGCTAATAGTTGTGTATGATTTTAATTTATGTACTATTCTGTAGTAGTATGAAATTTCTGATGCAATCAGTATCATTGCAAAAAATAAAGCTGTTCTTACAAATGAGTTATGAATCCTCATTAGCCATCAGATGTTACGTTAGACAAGCATTTGCTGTATCCTCAATATATTATGCAGTTTTTAGTGCTGTTTATTGGTCACCTCTGTCCTTAACAGGCTGCATCACCCTAGTATCTAAGCAACTTGATCCTGTATGCCCTACCATTGAACAATGGCCTACCTCTAAGAGATGCTTTTCTTTTTAGGGAAACTAATACATCATCTCAAGGAATGAATGGTTATGATTCTGTAACACTGGAAGTGACTAATCCCGTGTTGTAAATGGGATAAAGGGAAATGGAATGTATTTTGAGAACAAACAGTAATCATTGACACAGTAATTTGCATCCCTAGATATTATAATAATGACTAAGTATCACTTCCCCTTGTTTGCATAAGGAAGAGTAGGCAGAGAAATCCAGTGATTCGGCTATCACTCAAGCAAGGCACTAGAAAAGACAGCATAGGTCGCTTTACTTCGTGTTGTTTTCCTTTTCTTTACTATGTCTTTGAAATACAGCATCGCAAAAGCCTCTGTCATTGCTTCACCAGTTTGTTCCACAAGTAGCCTGGTGCTACAGGAGTTGGTCAAGACTTGTGGAAGGTTTGAGAGAGGCAGGGTATACAGAGTGTTGCTTTCAGAAGAGCTAGTTTGGATGGATAACTTGGGATTCCTGTCAATGAACATGTATTAAGTGCCAGCAGCCTCAATCTGTGCTGTCTTGCTGATGAAGCTAACATATTTTTGCCGCCTGAGGAAACTTCCTGCTCTTTAGAAAGCAATTGCAATTGTAAGGACCAAAGTCTACTCAGCGATCCTTCTGCTTCACGACCAATTTGCAGCACAGGAAGTACTCACTAAAACTGGATCCTAAAGGTATGTCTGTGCGGAGGGCTGCTTTCTCAAATATTTCTAGACAGGCAGTCGCTAGGAAGTCAGAACCACCACATCAGAGATGGATAATTCGGGAGCCAAAAAGCAAATATGTTTAATGTCTTAATTTATTAATTTTTTTAGAAGAAAATTAAGCACCTGAGGTATGATTTGCTTTGTACTAAATGAAGGGAGGGGAAAATGTCATTAGTAGGATTGGCAGTAGCGTTCTAAGTTGTCTTTGAATTTCACACTAGCTGCATATCACAGGACCAGGGCAAATAGCAGTGAATACAACCTTTACTTAGCTTCTCCTGACAAACATACAGCAAAGGGTACAGCAGGCTCACATTGATACGTGGCCAGGAGGTGTACCTAGAAAAGGCAGTCAGTCACTCTTTATTCTAGTTATTTGTTTTTCTGTGGCTCTAGGCTCAAAGGGAATGGCAAAATGGGCATATCTTAAGACTTCACTGTGTGAGAATATGATAGTCTCTAATTAAGGTCTATCTGGCCTTACTTCCCTTCTGCCCAGTTCATGTATCTAAACCAGGGGTTAGACTTTCCTGAATATGTGGGGTGATTGTTACTGAGTGTGTGGCATTCAGTTACGGGAAGCAGTGGAGGGAGGAGGAGAATATCTAGCTGCTGAGCATGACTTCATGGCAGAGATGTCAACCTGGCTCTCCCGTGAGCAAGCATCTCGGTGTGTTTCAGGGTTGGTGGAAAATGAAGAAATATCATGCAGCTGTGAATCCCCCTGCCTAATGCTTGCCTGACAACTTTGTACACATGCTGTACTCTTCCCCCTGGTCTTTGCCTTCAAGCAAAAGAAAAAGCTGCCAGTGTTGCAAGTCCTCTAGTGTGAGAATAATGCTGCCATGTTGTGGGTTGATTGGCACCCTTTGGGCACCTCTGCAGGACAGATGAATAAATGTTGGTTTACATTTGAATAGAAGACCAGCAATGCAGTGATTCTGGCTCATTATCACAGCAATGGGTGGCTAGGAACATCCTTACTTTTTCTAGTGCATTTTTCAGCTGTTTTCTGGTTGTTGTCTCTCTCTTCCCCTACAACACCCTCCAAGTGGCTCTTGCCATCCTCCTGGTCCCAAGCCTTCCATCACTCCTTATTCCCACCAGAGGGGAGGGAGATCATGGTTTATTGGGACTGCATGGGAGGAAGAAGCAGGGGAGAACCAGCTAGCAGGGCAGGGGAAAGGGGAGAAGCAAGGGAGGGAAAACAGGCAGAGACATACTGGCTGGAGGGGGGCACTGGAGAAAGGGAAAGCTGAGAGCAAAGCTGGAAGTAAACAGGGAAGAGAATGGAGGCAGGTGAAGGCAGGAGGGACACTCACAGGGACACAGGCAGGGACAAAGAGAGGAAAGAAAATGCCAAGAAAAGACAAAGGGGAAAGAAGGCAACTTAGAGAGGGGTGAACACAAGATTATGAGGGGAAGTAGGATGATTTGAGATGTTATGCATTAGGAGGCAGGAGAGAAGATTTTATAGAGGGTAATAATTAAAGGTGGAATTGTGCTTGGCATTGAGGAAAGCACTTAGGGATGAAGAGAAAGAAAGAGGGAGAAGGAGGGATAAAGGTAAAAAATCAAATCCTCGTGTGGATCAGGGAGATTTCATGAGAAAAAGAAGAAACAAAGGAGCAGAGAGGAAGGGAAATAGATAAGCAAAGTGAAAAGAAGAGAGTAAAGGAAGGAAGGGGAAAAAGAAAAGAAAATCCTATGAGCTAGAAAGTAGGAGAGAAATCAACAAAAGAGAGCACTAATCTGAAATACAGCATGAGGAAAAGGGATGACTGTATGAATTGTGATGGAAAGAAAGAATTAAAGGAGGGGGGAGAGTAGCCTTGGAATATATCAGAATTCATCTCTAAAACAGATCCAAACAGAATCTTTATTTAAAAAATAAAAATTCAAACAACAGTAGGAACACACAACTTTTTTAAACATTGAAATGTTTTTGAATGCATTCAGCTACCTTTTCTGGACCAAGCCCTTGTGGCCCTTAACATTCTCTATAAAATCCCTGATGTACTGTGGAGCCCTTCTCTATAAAAAGGACATCATGTAAAGCCACACACTTGTTACTGAACCAGCAGCAGGGAGGAAAGAAGATCCCTCCATGTGTAAACCCCATTATCCTCCCCATTACTTAACATAATTTGCCTTAGGCAGCAAGTCGAATCCTCCAAATATTCGCTGCAGTGAGAGATACAGAGCGAGGAACTCACTTATCTTTTCAGGTGGATTTCACAGTCTGGTTTTCTCTCTTTGTTCTCTCTTTCTCCCTGGTTCTGTTGTTTTCCTTTTATCTTCCCCTTTCACGTTTTTCAGCCCAATTTCACTTTCTGCCTGCTGTTCTCAAGCAACTTACTCAGTTTCTGGTTATATTTTCCTTGCTACCTGTCACCCACCCTCTACTGATGCCCTCCAGGGGTTCCTTCATTGTCTGTGCCGCCCCTTTGCATTCCAGGTGATAACCTCTATATGCCATCCCTGACCTGCCTTGACCAGAGCATGTGAACTGCCTGTATCACCAGGACTGGGTGCATAACTTCCCAGGGTAGCTCCAATGTCACGTTCCTTTTCATAAAAGGCGAACTGTGTAGTTTGCCTTTGAGCACCAGTAGGAAGGAATATCCACCTCTATCACAAACACACCTATTACATGTCTATTTTCTATTTACTTTCATTTGATCTCATGGTCTCTCTTCTTCTTTGCTTTGTTTATTTGACCTTCTCTTCTGATCCAGGTATTTGATCTGAAGTTTAAAAAAAAAGAAAGTGCAGGTTGGACTAGATGATCTTAGTGGTCTTTTCCGACCTTAATGATTCTACGATGTTATTGAGGCCAATGGACTGAGGTCTGGAGATCTCCCTGAATGCCATGCCTACCCTGCATGCCACTCAGAAAATCAGTGCACTGCAGGACAACCATGAGGTGTCCTGTCCATGCCAAACTGATATGTCTCACATAGACCAAATGAAGGCTTAAAGGATACTTTCGATCTGTGGCAGTCTGAGGTCTCATCCACAGCCGTGGGACTGAGGAGGCGTCTTGGTGGCCTTGTAATCAGTGTGACCAATCCTCACCATAAAGAGCCTTCAAATTTCTCAATTCCTCAGAACAGGCAGCACCCTGGACTGCAGATGTTGGCACCCACCCAGCTACCAGTCTGTCCTAGCCCATACACTCTTAAGATATCCTTGATCCCATAGGTAAAGGAGTCACAGGGACCCTCCTAAACCCACACCACCTGGAGTGTCCCTCAAGTGACTCATCTTGAAATGCCCCTAGCTGAAGTCAGCAGTAAAGAGTTTTTTTTGTGTGCTGTGAAATAATAACATGGGAGAAAGCAGATGGCACTTGTAGAGGAGTCTTCATTACTGCATTCAGATTTTTCTTCCAGATGAAGATAAGGACCATATCTGAATAATCCTAGCGCTGCATGCTTTCTTCTGTCACTGGTGTAACCCCTTTGCACATTGTGGAGCCCAGGGTTAGGAGTGGCAATAGGGGTGAGACAGGTACTGGCAAAGGGGTTGTATTCTCATGGGGATAAGAGATGAAGTTTGTTAATGCCAGTGCTGTATATTATGATTTTAGGAATGAAAATACTCAGTCTGTTTGCACAGTGCCCGTAAATGTGGCTCTTATTTCAATCAGATGCTGGTGCTGCTGTCCCATGGCAAACATCCTATGTCTGGAACAATTCTGCAAAGGTGAGGATCCCCTGCTTCCCATCATGAGTGTGTGTGCCTCCATCATCACAAAGCACATTTGGGGGGCAGCTGGACCTTGAGCTTTATTCTCAATACCAAAACAAAGAAGGAGCCTCTAAACTTTTCCAGTGTGTATCAGAGGATCAGGACAGGCTGGCCTGGCAGGCAGATTTCCCACCACGCAGTTCATGCCGACAGCCAAAGGAAGGGGCACAATGAATTGGGAAGCCAAAAATCAGCAAAAAAATCTCTGCTGCTTCTGCAGCTGCCTGATGGTGAAAAGGAGCCATCTCGATGCCAGAAGGAGATAATCCGCTGACAGCCGGTTATGCTAGTAAAGATAAATAAACAGCAGCTATTTGATCCCCTCCAAGGACACCACGGTAGAAGGGGTGTAACTTCCCATCCCTCAGCTCTTCACAAATAGCAGAGAAACGTTTGTTTCTGGGAGATAATTAATTTATTTCAGTCTGGGGCAAAAGAAGAATTGCTGAAGGCCAGGGTAGGCTGAAAATAGTGCTTTAGCACCTTCGGACATTTTTCCTTGAATTCCTCACTAAATCTGTACAGGAGGCATTTCTTCTCCACGAGGACAGGCACTGTTTGAGGTCTCTCGTTTTATCCATTAAGGTTAATGTTCCTAATACAGTCTTCTCATCTCTGCCAGAAAGGATTCCTTGAGGAATTTAAAACTTTTGAATGAATTCCCCAGAAATATCCATTGATATAATTATTCCCAGACACTGTAAGTTCAGTTTTGCTAGAAGGAAGCAAGCACCCCGTGCAAGTAAGGAAAGACATGGTTCGTGTGAAACTAGGGAGATAAAAATTCATTTTCTGAGCCTCAATATATTTAGCAGTGCTGTAGTTGTTGTAGACTGAGGTTGTAGAAGAGCAAATCATGAAGGTAGTATATACTGTTATCACTGGGAAACACAAGTGGACTTTTAGGTACACAAGCCTTTCTTCAGGTCCAAAGTGGAAGAAGCAAACTTTGTGTTAAATATAGATTTATATGTTGCAGAGAACATATTTTCCATAGAGGGTGGACTTCTCAGTCTCTCTGAGGTAGAATTAAACCAGGCCCTGTTGCTCCCAGTGGCTCTCCCTTTTCTATTGCGTGCACCAACAGGAATACCTTGGTTCATACTTCATACGAATTTGCCACGTTCTTTCCATGCAAATGCCCAAATGGTCCTTTGAGCAGACGAGCGTCAGGATGCTATTTTGGTGAGTAAGGAGGAGTGATACATTGCCTCCCTGGCCCTCAAGCAGCCCCCTTGCACAAGTCCTGTTAAAACAATCTATTCTTTATTAAAAGATAAATTGTTTCCTATTCCAATAAATACGAGTGGCGATTTAAGGACCATTTTCATTCTCAGAGGTTTGTGAAATAAAAACAAAACAAACCACAGTACGAGAAGTTTCGTTCTACTGAAACAGAGCAGAAGGCACACCAAGTCTGCGTACCATGGGCACATGTGAAGAGAGAGGTCTCTTGCAATGATTTCCTCTCTTAAAATAACAAACAAACGAACAAACAAAAAAACTAACATCTTTTGTTCCTGAACTTGTACCTGTGACAATCTATGGTAACTGTTGAGTCATGGCCTGAACCAGTGATTGAGTGCTGGGGAAAAGGACCCAGTCAGCCCTAGGAGCACAGGTGAAGGCAGTTACGCCGTGGAACCAGAAGGGGTGGAACCTGTCTCCGCCTCTCTTAGACCTCATTTAAGGGCTGACTGTCACAGGGGTGGGATTTCTGGTTGGAGATCCTTCCCCCTCCTCCCTCCTCATCTTCCCTCCCCATCTTCCCATCTGCCTCGAGTTTTCCCTGTGAGCCTAGATGTTCAGATACAGGTGAGCGCTTTTCCTTTCTCTTTGTAACACCTTTCCATTTGCACTAGTCTTTTTGTTATTACCTCTGCTGTGTTGCTGTTCCAGAACATTGTGTTTTTGGATTATTACAAACAATACTGAAGAGACCAAAGGCCTCATGTAGCCTACCCTTTCCCTGATAATGTCCCACCTCAAGTGCTTTGGGAGGGCTGTATGAAATGGGGCCTGAAGGCTGCTGGCAGTCAGTGGTGAAAGTCTGGCAGTGCATCCTTCCGCAGGTTTGTTTCATGACCTTCTGAGCACGTCTATCCTGTCAGGCTCCACATCATGCAGCAAGGAGTTCCAAATGTGATTATGAGCTGGGTGAGAAGGTATTGCTTTTTGTTTGTTCTAAGCACTGTCTGATCACATCACTTATTGCTGTTTTTTCTTGCATAATGAAAAGTGGTGACTGATTGCTCCCTCACCCCCTTCCTCATGTTGTTCCTCACCTAGCAGGTCTTTCATGCTCCCTCTCTGCTTTACTTATTTTTTTTTAAGCTGAAAAGCCCCAACACATGCATTTTTATGCAAATGATCTCATATCCCAGGAGCTGCCTTTCCAATTCCAATGCAACTCTCTTGAGACAGGCAGTGAGTCCTCCAGCTGCCTCAAGGGGTGGGCACAAAATGTCCCCATGAAGGGGAACAACACAAGCTCCCATTTCACTTCACCTTCTTCAGGGAGCTTGCAGCTTCTCATTCAATTCTTCCTTGGCCAATGGCAAGCAATGTATTAATGCTTTCAGCAACTGAGATAAGCAGGAACTTCGCGGTGTTTTGAAACTACCTGAGACTTTCATTCTAATTCACTTGTGTTTATCCAAGTGCACTGCAAGAGCAACTAACTAAATTATGTCGTGTGTCCGCTCAGTTGCCTAACAGAATTCAGAAAGAAACTGTTTCTTTATGCAGTCATTCCCAGTTTGTGTTTACATGTACTATTCCAATAGTGGAGCTATGCCAATGAGGTTTGTGAATGTACTGATACTATCTGTCTTTTATCTGCAAAGTATAACATTGGTGCATCTTATTGTTATTAATCAATTTTAAATCAAAGAATGTAACAAACAGGCTTTATTGTTGAATTCCCTAACTTTTGAGTGATATATTTCACAACTTGCTTGTCACACAGGAACTGGAAGGCTTGAGGGGAAGAAATTAAAATCAATTATAAATAAAAGTAGCACTGTAGGCTTCTTTTTACATGGAGTATTGTGCTCAGCAGTGGGGCCTGCAGCATAAGAAGGTTGTGAAGCAGTTGGAGCAGGTCTGGAGAAGGGCCACACAAAGATGACTGGAGGGCTGGAGCACTTCTCCTGTGGAGACAGACTGAGGGAGCTGGGCTTGTTCGAGTTGGAGAAGAGAAGGCTCTGGGTAGGCCTTGTCGTGGACTTCAGGGAGTAAAGGGTGCCTACAGGAAGGTGGGTGAGGGACTTTATCAAATAGTGTAGTTGTAGGATGAGTACATAGATTTAGATTAGATATTAGGAAGGAATTTTTCATTGCAAGGGCAATGAGGCTCTGGACCGTGTTGCTCAGAGAAGCAACATGTGGAGATGTTCAAGGCCAGGTTGGATCTGGCTGTGGGCAAACTGATCTATTGTGTAGGCATTCCTGTTCATGGTAGGGGGGCTGGAACTGGATGAGCTTTAAGGTCTCTTCCAACCCAACTGCAACTGTATGATGGAAATATATTATGCTGTACCTCTAATGTAAGCCAAAATTAAGTAAAGGGGATGCTTTACAGCTGCATTCCATAGAACCTGAACTTATGGACTCTTTTTGACCTTCCCTTTGCCCCTTCTCACTCAGTTCCAAGTGCAGCTCCTTGACTTGAGAAAGAGGCAGGATGAGACTAGGAGGCCAGTGCAGAAACCCAACAAAAACCAAGCCTGGGGGTAGCAGCACCCACAGCATACTTAATTCCTGATAATCTGCCATTAACTAACACTGCTTATTGTTAGGCCATGAAAGCCCACTCTGAATCCTTGCACTGTCACCCACCTCTGTCTACTGAGTCATAGTTAACTCCTATTCTTGCATGCAAAGCCATGCACAGCTCTGCTCTGGCACTGCCTTTCCCAACTGCTCCTTAATAACTGTTGTTTCACAGCTGGCCTACTTGTCAGCACAATGATCAGCCAGGGCAACATGAGATAAATACAGGGGTTTCAGTGATTTAATACTTCCCAAAGTTCACTACTTCTGCACTGCTTGAAACACTGATGTTATTCGTACTACATCATTCAACAAAAGACGATACTGAGATTAAAATTGAAATTAACAGTGCGAACTTAGTGCTCAGCTGGTAATCTGAGCTCAAATATATGTGTAGTTAAACACTTGAAGGAAATAGAATTGCTTTTTAGGTTCTCCATCCCCTTAAAACCCAGGATCTTTACATATATAAGATTCAGGGACCAATTTTATGCAAAGATTTTTGAGAACTGCAATCAGTATCTACATTTGAAGTAGCTAGCATCCTGAAATTATTATCACCACTTACTTTTCCTGGTGTATCTTTGTTCCCCCTTCCCCTCCCACATAATGACCTTTTACATCATGTGTTCCTCAGGATAGGCTCTTTTGTATCAGGTCTCCCCTAAACTAGGTGCCAAAATGATCATTAACACTTTAAGTGTTAATGGTGTTCTGTCTACTGGTTGTATTGTTTATTGGAATGGGCATTTTTCTGTAGACGCTGTTAGCCCATGGTGTCTGATTTCTGTGCAACCTACCAGCTGATATGTCCATGTGCCTGTGTTAAAACCTGGTGGCTGCTGTCATTGCCTGTGGCTTGCACCCTTGGTTTACTGCTCCAAGTGGACTTCTATTTGCTTATCAGGCTAGTGACACATGGAAATGCTCTGGTATAGGTTGCCATTTCCTTTCTTTGAGTCCCTGAATACTTAATGGTTTCATTTCCATCCACAGTTTTCTGACTCTGAGTGTTCTCTCTGAGCTCTTAGGAAATAAAAGTGAGATGGTTCTGCTGAAGGTATCTGGAAAAGGGCATATGGATTTGGAAATGGATGAAACCACTAGTGGGCCAACAAGCTACAGCTGAAAAATTTTATGGGGTGACAATATTACAACAAATCAGCCTGAATGAGGGGGCATGATGTTGCCTAACAAAAAGGGCAGTGAGCCAAAAAGAGCTTCTTTTACCTGATAATGGAGCTGCAATTGCTCATGGGATAGTTCATACTGCTGGCTTAAAAATGAGTAACTGCTCCCTGGACCACTCACATCTTGGCACGCAGTTTCCAGCTCATTGTGATTCTAAACAGTGTGCGGGATTGGTAAGCGTGCTTAGTCAGCCTGGCCAGCCACCTGAGAGCCGTAAGCAATGTCCCCTTTATGACTGCTCACATCTACTTAAAGAGAAAAGATACAAAAAAAAGAAAAGAAAAAAGAAAAAAAAGAAAAAAGTAAGGAAACCCATTCCTCTCGATTGCTGGAGACAGTATCACTGCTCAGATTTTCGTTCTGTCTGGAAGCATCCAGTGCCACTCATCTCTCTGAGGGCTAATGCATCCCCAGAAGCTGAGAACAAAAGCTTGTGAAGGGTAAGGTATGTGCTGGCCTACCTAAATTGAAGATCTGAGATGGATTTACTGGTTAAATAGCCTGCATTGTGCTGAAAGTCAGATTAGATAAGAAGCAGCCAGCCTTCCTGACTTGACATATTAAAACCTTAACATAGCCAAAACCTGCGCAAGCTTGTGCAAGAGCCAAGGACGAGCATGTCTGGGAGCTGTTGGGAGGTCAGAGACCATGGTGGTCCTCACAGGTTCCCCTGTTCCCTGTGTGATCGACCAGCTGCAGACTTACTCTCTTTGGCCAAACAGCCTTATGCTTTCTCCTGTGTGCTCTGTGGCATGGTAGACTAGATGATCTTTAGAGGTGCCTCCCAGCCCAGTGTATTTGATGATCCTATGACTTCTGTACTTAATGAAAGGTATCTCCTGCAAGTGAAATGTTCTATGATGGGGGAACAGACAGTAAGATAAAATTGTGCTCCCATGGTTAACTGTGAAATCACATCTATCCCCAGTGCAAAGCCACTAGAGACACAGGTAACTTGGTGTTATGCTGCCTGTGCCACTGGGACAATGTGGGGAACATGAGCTTTGCACTGGGAAAGGGGCAAAGGTTGAATCACTGTTCCCAGAATACAGTTCCCAAGCAATGCACTCCTCACCCACTTGCAGCCCACTGCACCAAGAAACTCCCCCAGCCTGAACTGTGCCAGTAGAACATCAGAAGAGCAAATCTGAAGCTGCACCACCCCCAGCTGAGACCAGCTGGCAACTGCTGAGTAAGCAGGTCTTTTGGATGGGCCAGAGCAAGCGGGGGTCTGCTTCATCAGCTGCTGTACTCAATGGGCCCTATGTAAGGCAATAAGCTATGGCTGAAGTCAGAGTCATTCTGCTAAGCAGTGCGGTTTGCAGTTAGGTTGTTGTTATTAATGGTAAGCCCCTTGTGTGTGTTGTGTTCTCAGGCTCTAGCTCCAGCCAGTAGCCTAAAGTATTTGCTTGATTTTCCGTATCATCTAGAAGTCAGCTATGCCCTACTCTTCCCTAAGCCTGGAAGGAGGAAGATATGTGCTTGCAGGGAGCTCTCTACTGGAGAGAGAGACCCATGCTCAATACCCAGCTGTTCTGTCAGGCAGGGGCCTGTCTTGCCTGAAGTGGTCTGTGACTTTCTCTTTCAAGCACAACTACACAGGCTACCCCCCTCCTATATGCAGTCATCTAGCATTCATGGTGTCAGCACGGCAGAAAACAGTAATAGGCAAGAAACAAACTTTTAGTTTATTTTTGAGGTAGTTTTGCTGCTGGAAACAGGAAAGGGAAAATACCATGTGGCTACCTGGCTCTATTGGCTCCATCTTTGACCTGGAGGTTATGAGCTTTCGCACTTGCTGCTTGCCATGAAAATGCTTCTGCATGATAAAGAACATAGTCTTGGATTTTGCTTTAAGCATTCTCAGCAAATGGCACTGTAAAATGGGCTGGACGTAACAGAACTGGCATGTAGAAACAGAAGTTGTTATTCTGAACATTTCTTATGAAAATTATAAGCAAAGGCTCTTGAAATGCTCCCACATTTCACTCAGTAAGAAACAGCATCACTAAGCAGACACCTGCAAATCCTCATTGAAAGCCTGTTGATTTTTGCAAGTTTTCCACTAACTTTGGAAAAGCTTTGGAGTTGGCTTGGAATTGTGCTTTTGGAAATAAACTTGGAGAAGGGGATGGGGTGATGTGATCAAGCAGACAGTGGAAAATTTGTGCAAGCTGAAGGCTGACTTCTAGTGAAAAGCAAGAATGCCACGTTAGGAGGCGGAGATGTGGAGGGCAACTTTGTGGGCAAACACTCTGAAGGCAAAGAAGGAAATTTGCTTCTAGCAAGGCTTTGCTTTTCCTGCAATGGAAGCATGCTGGATATCCGTATGAAGCCAACAAACAATGACAGCCAGTTTATTCAAGCAGTTAGCTGTGTGTTTGATAGTGCTGTTGCTTCCAATCTCATATATGAGTTCACTTCTAATGCTACCAGAAGCCATATGTTACACACATACCTGTGGAAGCCCTTTTTGCTGATGTGGTAATGAAGCCAGAAGTAGTGCAGAGGCTGGGACTGCGCTTCTTTGTCATTGTGAGCCTGAAGAAAAGGAGCAGAGTATGTATGCTGTTATTAACGCACTTCCAGCATGTCTGATCAGAACCTATGGGTTAAATTGCTGAGGTCGGTGTGAGACAGGCTGAGCCGCCCATCTGTGACCCACAGATCTCTGTGGGCAGTGTGCACCTAATAAGGGCAGTGTGGTGCAGCACTTACCACGGCCTGAATTCTGGGAGGAATGACGTACAATTTCTTTGTGCATCTGCTGTAATAGTGGGTGATATTTTTTTGCTTTGAACTTTGGACAAAGTTCATCTCTAAAACAAACTTTAGTCAAACTGCACATATTGACTCCTCAACAGAATAAACACACTGAATCTGTAACGCTCAATCACTGGTTCTAACTTCTTTTAACTAGTTCCTTAATGAGAAAGATAGAAAACAGTGAAATAAATGGGCTCAGTATTTACATTTGTGGTGCGTCTGTCGAACACTCTGAAGGACAAACTCAGCTCCGGATTGTGCTGTGGGCAGCTGACTGTAGCCAAACGCCTCCAACTATCGCAGAAGGGAAAACCAAACCCTGGATTGGTGACTAGGTTGCAACATTTGACCCCCAGTGAGCAGTGATGTGGAGGACACCTGAGATGTTGGGCTCTTTCATAGAGTCATTGATTTGTGCAATTATATGAGCTGGAAGGGACCTTTAAAAGCCATCCAGTCCAACTTCTCTGCAATGAACAGGGACACCTACAGTTGGATGAGAATGCTCAGAGCCCAGTCCAGCCTGACCTTGAATGACCCCAGGGATGCGGCATCTACCACCTCTCTGGGTAGCCTGTTTCAGTGCCTCACCACCCTTGTCGTAAAAAAACTTACTCCTTATATCCAATCTAAATCTACTCTCCTCTAGTCTGGAACAATTTCTTGCTGTCCTATCGCAATAAATCCTGCTAAGGACCTGTCCTTTCTTACAGCACCTTTTAGACACGGAAAGGCCACTCTCAAGTCTCCTGGAACCTTCTCTTCTCCAGGCTGAACAGCCTCAGCTCTGTCAGCTCACGAAGGAGGTGGTCCGTGCCTTGGATCATTTTTGTGGCCTTCCTCTGGACACGATGCTCCATCTGATCCGTGCCCATTTCTGTGCTGAGGACTCCACATCTGAATGTGGTACTCCAGGTGAGGTCTAACCAGCACAGAGCAGAGGGCAGGTTAAAAATGGGTGACAGCATCAGGAGCAGTACAGCAGAATGGTGTCGTGGAGCCACGCTATGGGGGAAAAGGGTGAGGGGAGCGACTGGCCCAGAGAAAGGTGAGCGATGTGAGGAGAGGTCCAATTGGGTGACTCCATTTTGGTTCTATACCTTTAAGGTTTGTGTTTTCAAGCTCGTGTCTACAAACTAACAACTTAATTTCATTCTGGAGGTGGGGTGGGGGGGCAGCTTAAGTTCCTTACGTAAATACGGGAGCCCAGGAACTGCCTCTTTAAGAAAGCCGTAAAGTTACGCGGCGGCCCCCCCCAAGAACTTTGACGGGAAAGCGGTAATTAAAAGCAAGCGCGGCTCGGCGCGCCGTGTTTCGCCGTTGAATATTATTTGGCTATTTCGGCGTGACGGCGGCGGCTCGGACGCGGCCCTGTTGCATCAACTTCCTGTGAGGAGCCCCTCGCGGCGGGGCCCCGCGCGCGCGGCTCCTCCCGCCCGCGACCCAGCTTCCTGCGCGCGGCCCCGCCGTGCGCGCCCCCGCGCCGAGCCCCGCGCGCCGGCCGGCCGGGAGGGGGGGAGGGGGAGACGGGTAACGGCCCCGCGCCGCGCCGCCTCCCTCGGCCGCCCCCCAAGCGGTGGCGGCGGCCGCCGTCGATCGGGGGGCGGCCGAGGGAGGCGGCGCGCGGGCTGCGCGGCTCCGGCAGAGTTTGGTGCCCTACTTCACTCTACTTTAGTTTCACTCACTTCACATCCGGGCTTTTTCCCTAGGCAATGGGTGCCGCAGCACAGCCCGTTCCTTAGGCAAAGGGAAATAAATTCGCCGCACCGACGCGTCAAGTAGTCCCCCTCGGGAGGAGGCGGCGCGGCCTCCCCCGCCGGCATGGAGGCGAGAGGGCGGCGGGGGCGCTCCGGGAGCGGCGGGGGGGATCCGAGGGCGGCGGGCCGGACCCCCCCCGCCGCGGGGCGGGGGCGGGCGGGGGCGCGCTCGGCGGCGCGTCGGGAGCGCGCGTCAGGCAGGCAGGGAGGCCGTCGGCGGAGGGATCCGTCGGCGCGGTGCTGCGGCCGGGCCGGGTGAATGGGATTGAAGAAGAGTTCAGCTTCGCGGCTTGTTTTTGTGTCACAGTTTCTCTCCTCCTGCGCCTCGCCGGCTTCGTGCCTCCCGCCCCGCCCGCCCCCTCCTCCCCGCCGCAGGAGGAGCCCCCCGCGGACAGGGGGAAGGAACAGGACCCCACGGAGGCGAGAGCGAGCGAAGAGGAGGAGGAGGAGGAGAAGGGAGCAACCTACCATCTTCCACTCCCCGCTTAGCTTAAAGAAAGTGAGAGGAGGAGAGAGAGAGAGGCGCCCGGAAGAGGGGCACAGGGAGGCCCGGAGGAGCGGCGGCCCCAGCACCCTCCCCCTATGAAGAAGAGTCCTCCCCCTCGCAGCCAGGTCCTGCCAGGGGGCCCGCCGCCGCCGCACCGCCGCCAGCAGGGTGTAGTATCCCGCCTTCCTCCTCTCCTCCTCCTCCTCCTCCCTGCCCCCCCCCCTCCCCGACCCCGCCGCCCCCCGCCCCGCGCCCAACTTGCGCCGCAACTTCGCCGCCGCCCCCGGCCCCTCCCCGGGGAGGTGTGTGTGTGTGTGTCGGTGTGTGTGTGCGCTTATGTGTGTATGTGTACGTGTGTGCTGTGGGGGGGATGGGGGGGGTTGTAGCGTCCCGGGGCGCCGCGGCCCCCGGGGCCCCGCCAGAAGTTTGCGGGCGGGGCGAGGAGGAGGAGGGGGACGCGGGGCCGAGGGAGGTGGCGGCCGGGCGGGGGGAGGAGCGGGCCGGGATGACACCGCGCCGGGCCCCCGCGGGGACGGGGGCTGCGGGCCCGCTCCCTCCGGCCGGGCCCAGCGCCGCGATGCTGCCGGGGAAGTTTGTGTGCCGGGCTGGGGGACGATGCCGCTCGCTCTCGGTGATTGATCATTAGTAGTAAATCCGCTGCCGCAGGTTTTTAATTTTTTTATTTTTTTTTTATTTTTTTTTTTTTAATTTTTATTCCTTCCTTCCTCCTCCTTCCTTTCATTCGTCTTTGTGGCCCGAGCAGCGCCGGGAAAATTCCGCTTCTTCTGCAAGTTGTGCTCCGCCGGCCGCTGCCCCCGCCCCGGGCCGCCCGCAGCGGCACTCCGCTCCCGGCCCGTCCGTGCCCCCGTCCTCCTCGCCGCCGTCCCTGCCCTCCTCCGTGCGTAGGTGGAGCGGCCCTGTGTGGGACTCTGCCATTTGGTGTGCTGCTCGTGTGCATGCTCCTTTCTTCGCTCGTCTCCGTGGTGGTGTTTTCCTTTTTCCTTGCTGTTGTTTTTCCTCCCTTTCTCTCTATTATTCGGAGCTCTGCTGTCGTGCGAGCCGCTTCGCGGCTGCAGTTTCGTGGTGCTGGGGCGGGACGGCGCACCTGGGCTCTGGGTGGGTTTGGGGTGGCCGGGTGCGTGTGGCTCTCCCTTCAACTTCTTCTCGAGTGTCAAAAAACGAGGCCGGGAGAAGATGAGCTTCAATATGGAGAGGTTTCCAAGTTCCTAATTCTTGGGGGTGGAGGAAAGAGTGCCATTGGAGAGTGGCTTTTGTTTTCGATTGGTGAACAAATGTCATCACATTTCGGTCACGTGCTGTAATATTCTTTGTTCGGCTATCAAAGTATGGTATCTGCTACACCTGTTCCCACTTTTTAATTGCATGTAACGGTGACTGCCTGCAGACCTGCGGAGAGGCGTGCGTTCCTCCCTGCTCCCCTCCTGTCCTCTGTGTGCTGTTTGGGCCCGAGTGCCAGCTCTGCCATCAACTTTTCTTTGCTGTGGGGGGGGGCTGCGTGGACAGGCCCCTGGCACAGCACCTGAATGCCGGGGGGCCTCACAGGATGCCAGACAGGGACAGGCACCCACCTGGGCCCGTGGTGTTCTCTTTGCTAAACCTGCTGCTGCCGTCAGGGCAGGGGGCGGACACCAGCGTGCACCGCTGGAGATTACTGGGGCTTGTCATCCTTAGCTGTGCGTCCTCAGGTGTCAGAAATAAGGGCCGGAGCTCTCTGTTTACTTTTTGTTTCTCTCTCGTGGCTGTGCTTGCCTGTAACAAGGAGGACGCCTGAGTAATCTCGCTTCTGTCATTGGGTTCCTCTGTTCCTGCCCGGTGAGGCTGGGTGTGCTATGGAGCAGGGAAGTGCTGGGCTTTGATAGAAAGACGCTTGGTTGAAACTTAATTGGTGAGGGTAGTAGCGTTCCGAAAGCCATGGAAAACTAGGACTCCGATGCCTTCTACCCAGTTAACATGTAACACTGAAACTTCTATGTTAAATTTGTTGATGGCCGTGTATATAACTTCATAGTTTGTATTCAAACATTGACACTAAGTTACTAGTAAGAACAGGCTCTCCAAACAATCAAGAAATACTTAGAACCACCCATGTTAGTTGAAGAAGTTAGTTACGGTGTGTTAGTGTAAAGATCACAGGGTTTGGGGACTCTGTTTACATCTGGCATGTTGCATGATAGTTCAATGGAACTGGTTTTTTTGAGGGCTTTTTTTTTTTTAAAGTTACTGTTTTTAATAAGGAATTCTGTCGCTCAGTAAATGAACCTTTAAATCTGTGTTTAGGGGGGAAAAATAGATGGTGCTTCTATATGTTTCTAAACCTTTCAGCCTAACTGTGGTAGAGAGATTAGATTGGAGTCTGTTAGTTCTTGTCATCCAGAAGTTTGGGCTGGTATAGAGTGAGCATTAAGTGATGCCTGGCTGCTGTGCTGTGATGTGTATGGGACGTCCCTTGGAGCCTGGAGAGCTGCTTGCCCAGCAGCAGGAAGGTGCTCACTCAGCACCTGCTGCCCGTGCTGTCCACCCTGCCCCTGGTGTCTGGCTGTGCTGAGCCAGGCAGCTTGGAACCGGGGTCAGGTTGGGGAGGGGGCTCAGCAGTGCCCGTGGGCTGTAATTCAGAGTGCTGCATCAAGGAATATATGTATTATTTTTCTTTGGGATTATGTTGCTATTATTCATCTGAAGATTTCTATCTGAAAGCTTTTAATCTCTGCTCTTTTTGTGCGTCGTGGTCTGGATTTGTTGTGAGGTGGGAGGAGGCATCAGAGGGGGAGGGTTGTTTTCTTCCTTTAGGGAATGAAAATAGAAAACTTCCCTTCAGAGAACTTAAATAGAGGAGAAGAAGGGAGCTGTGAATTTTCTGCAGTTCAAAGTAAAATACGGATGTGTTTTCCGGCTCCAGCAGTAAGATCTCTGCCTTTGGTTTAGGTTTTGTGAAGCTCTCTTCACCCGAGGCCGCTCAGCTTCAGCTGTGCTTTAACTCATTGGGCCTAGAGAGTTCTTACTTCAACTTGGCTCTGTTTTTAGAGATGAGCTTTTGCGTGTGCGCCTGTTCAACTTTGCTGTAGGAATTCTAATAAAAAAAAATCCTCTGACTGGATCTGTGCAGCTGATAAGAATTTTTTGTGATTTTCTTTCTCTCCTGGGAAAGTAAGTTATTTTAGTAGTGCTTCAGAAATTGGGAGTGTGGCTGGAATAGTGAGTGCGGCTATGGCCAAGGCT